>NC_050454.1:59248734-60521234 GCF_903995425.1 Onychomys torridus
ACGAGCAGGCAAGTATACAAGCAAAAGGAATATGACTCCTCCCCAAAGTCAGCTTATTATGCTACCTCCAAACTCTGGAAAACAAGAAAACTCTGACTCCTCCCCAAAGTCAGCTTATTATGCTACCTCCAAACTCTGGAAAACAAGAAAACTCTGACTCCTCCCCAAAGTCAGCTTATTATGCTACCTCCAAACTCTGGAAAACAAGAAAACTCCACAGGTAATGGAGTCTATATTCATTTACACTTTTTTTTTTTCCAAGACAGAGTTTCTTCGTGTCATTTTAGTACCTGTCCTGGATCTCACTCTATAGACCAGGCTGGCCTTGAACTCACAGAGATCTGCCTGGCTCTGCCTCCTGCATGCTGGGATTAAAGGTGTGTGCCACCACTGCCCCAAGGAGTCTATATTCATATCAAAACCAATATACTCAAAATAAATCTTTATCAACTGTTATAGAACCATTAAAGTTATATAGTAAGTAGTGATTTGTTTTGTTTTCTATGTTCTTTGTATTGGACACATGTTCCTTGGATAAGTTTGGAGAGCTCAGACTAAGCTGAGAAGTGCAAGGGCTGGGGAGGCAGTGATGACTAGGAACTAATTACATGTGGACAAAGAAATTCATCATGTCCGATTTACAGGAGGTTGTCTATAGATGACAATAATGTTCTACAAATCTCAAAAACTAGACGGGTTTTTAGTGTTTTCATCACCATGAAAAATGGAAACAACCATGTTCTCAGGTTAAGAACAATTAATTAATAAGTGAATCGGTAGGAGACATTTATTATTCATACCACAACACAAAGCCTATACCTTTGAGGGTTTTCAGAGCTTGTGGACCTGCAAATATGGTTTCAAATTAATCTTTTCCATAACTACTTCTTCTCATTATTATTCTTCTTAGTAGTAGTATACAAGTATTATATAATAATATAATACACAATATAAAGTTATAACTATAATTAATGAGTACTATTTGACCTTAGATAAAAGGGTTTCTGTGTAGCCCTGGCTGTCCTGTTACTAATTCTATAGAGCAGGCTGCATAAAAACTCAGAGGTCTTCCTGTCTATGTCTAAAATGCAGGGATTTAAAGTGTGTACCTCTACTTCCAATTTTCTCCAAAACTTTCAAAATTACGTCTACTATTTTGAAGAAAATTATTGTATTCATTTCTTTTATAGAATCAGGATACAACATGCATATCATTGTATACAATTAAATGCAAATGTTGAGAAAACTATTAGAGGAACAGTGAGCTTTGTGAGAATGTCCCCTGCCTGGTTTATTCATGAATTTTTTGACTATATAGTATTTTAAAGATAAAATAAGATAAACTATGCTGGTATGAGTCTTAAATATGCACAGAAACAAATAAATCAATTCAATTATATGTAACATGAATAAAACGCCTTGTGATAAGGAATAAAAACAGTAATTTAATCACATTTTATATACACTATTTTGAAAGTAATGGTCCAGCTCTTAAGACAAACTGTGGAAATGTTTCTAAATATGGAAACATTTTTGTGTTGATATAGACTGGTGATACTGCAAGGACATTTAATGTAAAGTGATTCAGATGAAATAGAATGCACATTCTGGACCGAGGTGGCAAAGTACTTCACTACTGTAAGAAAGAATGATATGGAAAAGGGTCTAGGAATGGAAAAATCTCTAATTTTGGATTCAGATAAGAAGTAATGGTTTAGCTAGCCACACATAGACATAAATTCACCATTGTTCTGTGTCTGCTGCTTTTAGAATGGGGACGGCACTATTCAATAAAAACAGTACAAGGGGGACAAAATTTACTGTGACTCATACTTTCGGAATATTCTAGTCCGTCAAGGCAGGCATCAGAGAAGCAGCTTAGCGAATGGCAGAAAAAAGGAATGTGAAGCAGAGGCTGTTCACATTGTGTTTAACAAGGAATGAGAGAGAAAAAAGATGAGAAGTAGGGGGTAGATTTAGTCCTCAAAGACTTACCAGAAGTGACCTACTTCCATCGGTCAGTTGACACCTCTTGACATTGCAAAAATTCCAAAGTTGCAGCATCTGATGGGGCACAAGCGTGACCAACACAAGCTACATCACTCCAGATTCAAGTCCAGTGTGTGGATGAGCATATATAAACCTGAAGGCATCAGCTCTTTCTGTATTGTCTACCCTAGGGTCCTAAAGAACCCTCTTTGGAGATACTTGATGTAAGTATTTATTTAACATATTATGTTATCAGTTACACTTGAATCTTATAAAACAGCATCATTCAATGAATATGTACAAAATTTTACCCAAGTTATGCTTATGTCTTTAATATATTTTCTCCTTTCTAAGTTTTGAGTGAGTTTATTTTGATATTGTTTTTAAAGTTTATTTCAATGAAAAATCATATGTACCTCAAAAATGATATATGACAAATTAACAATAAAGTGTATGTTATAAAAATGATAAACCTGCATAGAAGTGATATGTGTTGATTTTCTGTCCATGGAATTCATTTTTCTTAGTTTTTGAAAAGTTCTGATAAAAACAGTAAAAAGAAATAAATAAAAAAAATCCTGTGATTAAAAAGCTTTTGAAAATAGCCATCTGAAATTTAAAAAAAACCCTAATATTCCCATTTCTAAAAGGGAAATTTTATCAGTTATCAATAAAAACTAATTAAGATCATTAGAGCATATGTGTTTGGGGAAATTCATATGTGTTCATGAAAAATTTATTTTTCATTATGATATGAATTATAATCTGGGTTTTCTTTCCTTGTCAAAGTAACCATTCCAGACAAAGAACATGGGATGCTGAGGAAACCGTAATTTTGAGGGTTAATGTTAAATCACCATTTTTACATGCCTCTTCCTCATTAGATCAATAATGCAAGAGGTCTAATGTAATGTCAAAGGAATTGCATTCATCAAACTGGAAATATCTTGTGGCTATTCTTCAGTGTAACTCACCACTTAAAAATAGTATTGAAGATATTTATTGAATCAATGAATTCTATGGGAGATTATATGTAATATGTTAGAAAAGAAAATGCAGGAAATGTATGAATAATTGCCTAACAAAAATAAAAAAAGACCTTATGACCATGGAACATTAAACATAATTCACACATATTAAATCTGTGATCTATCTCAGTTTCTAGACATAAGAGTTTAATATTATAAGCTAAATAATTTAAAATTAATCTTATGATCAGAGTGTGTTGATATTTCTAATCATTTTTATTTGTGTTAGTTGATAACTCATGCATCGTCTTCAGGCTGAAGAGACTGTTACAATCATTAATTGAAAGAATGAAAAAAATCCCAGAAGGCATCACGTTATCTTTTAGTCTTCAATGTTTTCAGCAATGTTTCTAAATTCTTACAATGATTTTCATGGTGGAATGACCATAAGAAAACTTTTTCCTAAAAACATAGTTTTCCTTAAGGATATAAACTATTAGTAAAGTTTTCTATCTTTTAAATAAACAGTAAATAATTGATAGGCTAATTCGTTAAGTCATAATATGTCAGAAAATTCATAAACAATAAAATAATTCATTTATAACTGATAGTATGTTTAGTAATGTAGCATTTATAATTGCAATAATTTATTGAAATAATTTATAATTTGTGTACCAGACATGCCTAGTCGTTGGTAAGTTGTCAATGCACCCCTTAAATTCAAATAGATTCATTAATTACTAAATTGTTAATTCAAAGCACCAAAGAAGCTATGACATGCTGTTTCATATAATTCATATTTAAAAAGAATGACTGAACCAAATACTGAGAACCAAATTTTGATTAGAAGCAAAATTTGGTCCCACTATTGCTATGAATATAAAATAGATAACTATGTTTGAGAAACCATCTTTGTAATACGTGTTATCAGAATTCTCACCATTCCTGTAAAGAATGTGGTAACCAGATGCAGAGATGACACAGTCACATAACTCTTATACCTTCATCAAGCAGTAAAATAGTGAAGGAAATATATGTCTACATGCTGCACATGAATCCTGATGTGGATGATATGTATGATTGCTAGAAACAATTCAAATGTCAATCAGGAGGTGAATCCATATATTATAGTAGCCTAATGACAGGATATTAGGAGAACAATTGGAATTATTTATGAATCAAAAATCATGAATGCATATTAAAACATTTGTGCAAAATTTAAAAAGGCTAAGACTCTTCAAGTAATATACACTACTCCAATTCTCCATTAAAATTATCAAGAGTATGCTACCTGAGATAGTTTGTAAAGCACACCAGTGATGCTTAGTATAGATAGATGTTACTTTTGCATATATTAGATATGAGCAAATTTTCTACTGGTTCTAAAATTGCTGCAATGTGTCCATCTTGCTTTGCCAATTACAAACCACTTAGGAATGTGATTTCTATTAGTTTTATGTCTCAAACTAAAGTGAATTTTGAAAACTTCCCTTTAATGTCATGCTGCAGTTTCATTATTTGTTGAGTATGATTGCATGCTCCAGTATCAATCTGATTTGGTTATGTGTCCCTATTGTGAACCTATTGTGGTTGTGTTTATCTACAACAGACTTGTACAGGTTTGATCCAGTCAAGTTTCCTTTAAAGATGGGTTTTGGCCTTTTAGTCTCCATTCTTCCTGGAGGAACTATTAGGAGTTAATTATTGTTAGGGTAGAGTATGATTTCCCAACCCAGTGGTTTAGCCACTGATGATGGGCCCCAGGAAATAACCTCCGTCCAAAACCTGGGCAAGAAATTCTATTTAATTTCAGTTGACCACATGTACAAAGAGATCTGAAAGTAGGAAAACTTGTTAGAAGACTTCCATTGGAGGATAGTGGAGATTAGGAAGATGGGAACTGGCAGCAGAGGTAAAAAATAGTAAAATCTATTTTATGAATCTCTGAAACAAAAGAAATCCTGTCATCAAGGGAAAAGTTACAAATTTTAAATAAAAATACTTTACAACAATAGCAGTCAAAACTCAACAATATAGGTTGGAGACTTGGCCTGGTGGCTGATAGCTCTCGCTGCAATACTTATATCCAGCAATACCCAACTTCTCAAAATTCCAACTACAGTGGAATCAGACACCACCTTCTGGTTTTCACAGTCCCCTCAAACCCCAACACACACATGCACACATGGCTAACACACACAAACAAGCATCTATTCACAGGAATATAAACTAAAATAAAATTTACAAAGTCTACTATGGTATGGGGAGCTCCAAAAGCCCACCTCCATCTGAGGGGCCATTGTCACCTGATTAAATATTAGAGGGGGGAAAATCACTTTTCTTTAGCTGTGTGACCTCTAACCGGACTAAGTGGATTATTAATTATTTAAAAAGAGGACATGAAGTTGAGAAAGAGAGGGGTTGGGGATTTAGCTCAGTGGCAGAGCACTTGCCTAGCAAGCACAAGTCCCTGGGTTCGATCCTCAGCTCCACATACAAAAAAAAAAAAAAAAAAAAAAAAAAAAAAAAAAGAAGTTGAGAAAGAGAAATTTTAGGGAATACTGGAGAAATCATAAAGACAGTCAGTCAGTGAGGTGATTATGAACAAATGCTATTGAATATGTTTTCAAAAAAGCAAAGTGTTGTAGCAGGCTTTCTTAGACTGCCAGCCCCCAAATCATGACACTGAGACTTATTAATTATGACTACTTGGCCTTAGCTTAGGCTTGTTTCCAATTAGCTTTTTTTAAAACTTAACCCATTTATATTAATCTATGTGCTGCCCCAAGGCTAGTTTACCTCATCTGCATACTGTCCATTCTGATTTCCTGTTTCATCTGTGTCTGGCTGGCCCCCTGCGCTGGCTGATTCCTAGCTGGTTGACACCCCTTTTCTCTCTGCTCACCAATCCTGCTTACCCCTCTTTTGCCTAGTTTGCTATTTAGATTTTTATTAGACCAATCAGGTGCCTTAGGCAGACAAGGTAAAACAAACACATAACTTTACATAGTTAAACAAATGCAGCATAAACAAGTGTAATGCATCATTACATAGTTAAGCAATTATTCTGCAACACAAACAAATGCAACACATCTTTAAATGGTTAAACAAATAGTCTATTCCACAACAATATGATTTTATTTAAAAAGAACCCCCTACATCATTGTATCTGTATAGGTGCTTCAGGAAGTAATTGTATGAAGAGAAAAAGCCAAACATAAAAGCAGCTGACTCATGGGATGTGGTCCAGACTGACTAGAAAAGGAAAGACTCAGAAAGCCATCAAAGCTCCAGAATTCCCTGAACTCTGCTTCTGATTGTCACTGTAGACCAAGCTTTCTCTGCCATTGTGCCTGCTTTGTCAGGGCAGATTTCATTCATATGAACTGGTAGCCCAAGTATACCAATCCACTTTTAATTTGATTTATTTTCTGATTTTTTTGTTTTTATTATATTTGTGTTTTAATTTTACACATCAGCCATGGGTTCCCCTGTCCTCCCCACCCCCACCTTTCCCTCATCCCCTTCCCTCCATCCGCATCTCCTCCAGGGCCAAGACTCCCCTGGGGATTCATTTAAACCTGGTGGATTCAGTCCAGGCAGGTCCAGTCCCCTCCTTCCAGGCTGAGCTAGGCTCACAACCAAAAATATTTTCTGATATTTGCTAACAGTTGCAAGCAAAGTAATGAGCTGAATATTTAATCGATGTTATGCATTGCACCAGGAAAAAAAAAAAAAAGGCATGCTAGCTATGTAGAATGCTTAACTATCATTAACATTATCTAACAAGGAAAACCAGTCATGTAGAGACATGTGTATAACCAGACAGAAAGACAAGGCATAAATGTTACAAATACACTGGCAATGGAAATGACAGACAGGGGGGATGCATTCATTCTGCATTTTTAGGATAAGTGCCAGTGAAAAGAAAAGAAAACCTTGCTCAGCTATAATGATTAACTTTGATAATCAACAAAATATGATTAAAAATGCCAAAGGGACTAATGTAGCACACATTTGAATGCATGTGTGATGGCACGTTCAGTCACAGACCATGAGGGTTCTGATATAATCAACACAATAATCCTATAACAGATTCCAATTTGATGGCATTATGGGAAGGCAAGAAAAAGCAGGAGATGAGGGACGTCGGATGAAGAAGTTAACTGAAGTTATGTATCTTCCTGGGTCCTTCCTCTGCCACATCTTCGCCCAGCTACAATGTGCTGTTTTGTTCTTGTCACATAAACAGAACTGTGAGGCAAGCAAGCCTCAAATGCAGTTCTCTCATACATTATGTCAAAGTGACAAGAAGTTAATGCAGGAGAAAAGTCTGTACACTTTTTAGATTAATGAAATACATAATATGGTACTATATAGACAAATATAATTTTGTCACAATTATGTCTCATTCAATTTAGCAGAACCACACAGATTTAAAACCCAAGGCTTCTATGGGTTTGTTATTTTCCAAATATTTCTGTTTTGTGAATATAATTGAAATGCTGGTATGAATTATAATAAACCAGAGAACTTCATTTATAGCTTACTAATGAGTCACATCCTATATTTCCTGAATATTTTTATGTTTGTAGACATATAAGACTTGGATTTCTTTATATTTATATTTATTATATATAAATATATATTTACATTATAAAATTCTACCTATAAGTGATACACTTTTAATTGCCTTCATATTATTTTGCTTTTTTTCTGCTATTTGGTGACCTGCATGAAATAAATTGTATACGGGGTCTCCCAAAGCTCCTTCTTTAAGAACAACAGAGTAGTGAACTTTGTTCATGCTCTGTTGCTGTGATAAAACACTAACCAAAAATAACCCAGAGGAGGAAAGGTTTCTCAGGATAACAATTCATAGCCCATTATCGGGAGCAGCCAAGAAAGGCACTCAGGGCTGCACTCCAGATACTGATCTGATTCTGTTTTTTGTTTTTGTTTATGTTTGAATTACATTTAGCTTTTCCTTTTCCTACCTACCATACATCCTTTCCTGCTGTTCTTCAACTCTATCACTCTTTTTCAATACTGGATATTGCATGCATAGTTGTATTTCCATATACTCATTATTTTTTTAAAATATAACCTGTTAAGTACATAAAATGCTACTTCTATGTATGTTTGCAGGGCTGACCATTTAACACAGGACAGCACATTGATATGTTAATCACTATGGAGGACCACCTCTCCTGATTCCAGCTTTATTGGATGCTTATAGTTATTTGTATAGGATTGGGGCCTCATAGGCTTTTACCTGTGCAGTTTGGCATGTTTGTTGATGTCCTTGTTCAGCTCATGTTTAGGTGGGCCTATTGTTGAGACTTTTAATGTGCCTTTTTTATTATTACTATTGTTGTGATGAGACACCATGACCAAAAGCAACTTGGAGAGGAAAGGGCTTATTTGACTTATGATTTCACAACAATGTTCAAGGAAGGAAGCCAGGACAGGAACTCAAAGAGGGAAGGAACAAGGAGGCAGGAGCTGAGGCAGAGGCCAGGGAGAATTGATGTTTACAGGCTTGCTCCTTGTAGCTTGGTCAGCCTGCTTTCTTACAGAACCAGGACGCACCAGCCTGGGAATGGCACCACCCACAGTAGGATGGGTCCTATCTCATCAATCACTAATTAAAAAGAAGCTTTACAGGCTTGTCTACAGCCTGATCTTATGGAGGCATTTTTGATTGTGATTTCCTCCTCTCAGATGACTAGCTTGTTTCAAGTTGACATAAAACTAGCCAATACAACAGATATAGTTCTTGATGTTAGTAGGAGACATAATCTCACAGCAAATTCCCTGATAACATGTAGTAGTACAAGGAAAAAAAATAAAAAGATGATTTAAATCATAAAGATATCCATGTAAAAAACTATGGGATGTACTATATAGAACAATGTCACTACACAAAAAAAATATTTAGGGTCCTTAGACATTAGAGACAAGCATGTGAATGTACAGAACATATATTAGATCTGAACTTTTGAGAAAAGTTATGGAATGTGCACTTAACATTCTAATAAATGTACAATTTGGGAAGAGTCCACAAACCAGGTGTGCTAACTCTGTACCATGAAACTTGATCATTTCATTTCTCTATTGACTTATGAAGAAAACATTCACCCTTCAGTTATGCAACAAAATATTATTATTATTATTAGTAGTAGTAGTAGTAGTAGTAGTACTAGTACTATTAGTATTTTCAATAAACCTTCCCAGTGGTTCTTGGTTTCTATCTCAGCTAGACACAGGAAGCTTTAGTACTTACAGGTAAAAGTATTTAAGTTTGTTTTCATTTAAAATGGTCTTTTCAGAGGAAATGGCCAAATTTCAAGGTAGTCTTCCATTCTTCCTCATAGCTGATGGGGAAGAGAGACTGCTTACATATTCGTGTCTGGGTAAATAAGATTAAACAAATAAAGAATTACCATGACTGACATATATGGCTATGATGAATTTGTCACTGAAGTGACCTGATAAAGCATAATCCAATAAGATAATAAGAAGTAGCAAATAAAATAATTATCACGGAAGCAAAAAGCAAAGTCTCTGATGTTCTAATTCAATCAGGTTCTTTAATTGTGTCTAGTTTTAGATACTGACCTTTGGGAGGGGGAAAGACTGAAAAACAGGAGGTAGTCAGAGGAGAGAAACAGGGTTAATTAACCTTCTGGCAAACAGAGATATTAAATGAATTAGATTTGTTTAGTTTAGAGGCCAGAAAGAAAGGTGATCTGATTAGAGAAGTGACTCACATACAAAGTAATTAGAAAGGAAATACCATTTCCCATGTTCCTGCAGGACTGTTCAAAAGCCAATGAACTTTAATAAAACACTAATTTTATTTTCAGATATAAAAATTAAAAAAGAACTGTTCTTGAAAATAGACTACTAATAAGTTACTGTGTATCCTATCATGTTAGTGTGGATTCTAGTGAGACTGCATTTGCTTGCCATAAACAGGGTACTTGACTGATGAGAGAGAATTGATGCACTGTTGAATCTGCGATAAACAAGTTCCCCAAAGCTCTTGTACTTGTTTTCATAGATACTTGTCCCTGAAAGGTTATTGTAAACAATGTAAATCCAGTTCAATAAAGCCAATATTTTCTATACAATTGTGATTTAAGCTTTGGAGAAATTGAACAAAAGCACTTTATGACATTGATAGTATATATATAGAAAGAGGGTCAAGATAAATCATCAATAGAGAGGATTTCCAATGAATTTTAAGGTAAGTTAACTCACTTTAGACACTTAGATGATACAGGGGGATTCTTTTGTTGTTGTTTTGTTTGATTCACATTTTTTATTCATTCTATTGTCATACGACATATCCTGAACACAGCTTCCCCTTCTGCCGCTCATCCTAGTCCTCTGCTCCACTTCCCCTCTGCTCCAGATCCACTTCTCCTCCGTTTCCTTTAGGAAAAGAGTAGGCATCCCTGGGATACCAACTGAATATGGGATAACAAGATACAATAAGAATAGGCACAAGCCCTTATGTCAAATTTGGGCAGATTAACCCAGTAGGAAGAAAAGGGTCCTAAGAGCAGGAAAAAGAGTCAGAAAACCCTATCCCCACTATTTGGAGTCCCCCTAAAACACCAGGCAATAACCATAACATACATTAAATGACATAGATCAGACCCATGCAGGTTCTATGATTGCCACTTCAGTCTTGGTGACACCTTTTTAATTGATTCTGTGGGCTATGTACTGGTGTCCTTGACCCCTCAGGCTCCGAGAATTCTTCCCCCACTTTTCTTCAGGGTTCCCCAAGCTCAGAGGAGAGCATTCAGATGGAGATCTCCACTATGAGTTTTATTTCTCTGCTTAGTATTTGGCTGTGGATCTTTGTATCTACTCCCATCAGCTGACAGAGGACGCCTCTCTGATGATGAAATGCACCAACCATATTTATCTTTCTGAGTCTAAGATACCTCACTGAGGATAATTGTTTTCTAGTTCCATCCATTTGCCTGTAAATTTCATGATGTCATTTTTTAACAGCTGAGTAACACTACGTGGTGTGAGTATGTCACATTTCCTTTAGTGTACAGAAAAAGAAAGATGCACAAATTAAAACACAGAGCTTTGGAAAAATCTGAGTTGTTTAGGACGTCATTGGTTATATCAGTCTGAATCAACAACTGAGAATTGACATAGGAGGTTATAAAGTTGCTTAAGGAGTAAAGAGATATATTATGTAAGGCTAATGGCTAAATAGGTTAACAGTCCCACCGAAGGAAAGAAGAGCTAAAGACATTTGAGAACATGTGTGGAATCCACCACAGTGACAGAAAATATGCTTATCATGGTATTTTTAGACTAAGAATAACAATAACAAAAATGAAAAAAAAAGTGTTTAGATGCTTCACTAACATTTCATTTTATACAAAGCCAGGGTTGCAGATATGGCTCATTCATTAACTGAACTGGCTGCTCTTGTGGAAGAGCTGGGTTCAGTTCCAAGTACCCATAGAACAGACATCTCACAATCATCTATAATTCAAATTCCAGTGATTCTGACACCTTTATGGGCACTGAATGCTCTCACATGCACATATGTACATGAAGGCAAAACATCCCTAAACACTAAAAGTAAAACAAAACAAAACAAAACAAAAATCATACAACTACAATATATAGAACAGGTCTCTTTGTCTAAATGTGACAAAGAAAAATACGTGGTAGCAGGCTAATATTTTACTAAATGGGTATGTACTCTAACTGCCTTCTAAAGATTAATGTTTATACTCAAATATACTTGCTGCTTTCACGGTGGTGAGAGAGTTTCTTCTTCCTCTTTTCCTCTATTCTTTTTCTTCTTTTGCAGTGTTCAGTAGTTGATACATAGACTCATAGCTTGTCAATGTGCTGGAAAAAGTGACGACTGACTGCTCAGAGTTAAATCAGACACCTATCTTACCTTCTCGAAAGCACAGAGAAAGTCTGGGGAAAGGAGCATGGTAGGACTGTAAGACGTGGAACATGAAGAGAAGTGCTATTGCATTCCATCTTCTGAATGTCAACATAGCCTTGGCAGTCATGAACACATGGAAGCCAAGAAGGAAGAAAAAGGGGTATTCAAAATTAAGCTGGGCAGTGGTGGCACACGTCTTTAATCCCAGCACTGGGGAGGCAGAGCCAGGTGGATCTCTGTAAGTTCGAGGCCAGCCTGGTCTACAGAGCAAGATCCAGGAAGTGCACAAACTTCACAGAGAAACCCTGTCTCAAAAACAAAAACAAACAAACAAAAAAAGCAGTAATGAGACTAGTTAAAAAGAAAACAACAACAACAAAAACAGTCATGAGGAGTTGGAGGTGTAGTTGAAAGTCTTTGCTGGTCCTGCCCGGCCCCACAGATCCCACTGCCGCATTTAAAATCATCATTCAGATGGTTATATTAATTAACTGTTCAGCCCTTAGCTCAGGCCTACCACTGATTAGCTTTTACATTTAAACTCAGCCCATTTCTGTTAATCTATATGTCACTGTGTGTTCTGTGGCTTTACCTCTGTGCCATTACATGCTGCTCCCTGGATGATGGACTAGCTTCTCATGACTTTAGCCTTCCACTTCCTAGAATTCTCCTTGTCGGTTTATCCTGCCTGGCTACTGGCCAATCAGTGTTTTATTTATCAACCAATCAGAGCAACACATTCACAGCATATAGAACATCCCACAGCATGGAGGGAATAAAAGATAATGGAACTGAATATTATCATGATGCATTGTATATATGCATCACATTGTCAAAATAAAATGGGGTTAAATATGTCATGTCAAGGACATAAGATGATTTATAAAGAGATGGAGCTTCTACTATAACCGACATCAAGAAAAACTTCTGGAGGAAGACTGGTTCATTTGTAGCAGAGGAAATTGAGATTCCAATTACTTCTGACTGATTGGATGACCATTGTCACATATTATTGGATTTGGTAGTATTTTATTTGCTATTGCTTCATATTTATAATTTATAGTTATAATCATATTTGTATAGTACAGTAATAATAGTAAAATCTATGTTTATCAGAAAGCTTAATTGATATTATGCCTATGCTAGCTAGGTAGAATGAGCTTCAAAGTATTGAGGTATTTTAATAAATCATTCAAGACTATGTCAACTATCTTAAATAGAACAACAGTGTAAATATGATTGAATGGAGAAATTCACTGGCTTAGTTCATCTGTTAGATGGGAGGTTCCAAATTCTAACAATCAAGTAACAGATTGTCTTTTTAATAAGTACTTGCACTGAAGGGTAAAATACTTATAATTATCTGAAGTGTAATTACTCCTGATTGTTAGATAATGCAGACAATTTTATTGAGAGGCAATTTGTGTTTCTTAGGTATTAGCATTTTTCTCTCTACTACAGGACACTTCAGTTGCTGAGTGTCCCTTGAACATGATAAATATTAATGTCTGGACAGTCTTGCTTTTAGGCTTGTCATCAGTTAGCTATCTTTATTATCTGCATTTCAAATTTAGGATGATACATTAAGAGCTCTTTATTTTTTCATTATTTTTCAATCACGTGACTACCATTTCACTAGTTCATACTCAGCTTAAATACCAATTGAGCTTGAAAGCAGAGTGTGGACTTACTGTATGTGTTTCTTCCTGTGAGGCATATTGCATAGCTGACAGCTTACTTCCTTTCTTTTTTCTTTCTTTCTGACCTTATTTTATTGATTTTTAAAATTTGTACATTAAAGTATATCTAAATTAGATGAAATGAAATTCCAAAAATACTCAAGAAACTCTTGTTGCATTTACAGATTTCTTCTTCAATTTCTCTGTGCACTGAAATCAAAGCCTGACTCTGAAAACAGATTGTGTCCTAATTATCTGAGGGCAGAAACATTCCACCTTGGAGGGAGATTTCTTAAGGATTAGGGCATTCTCAGATGAAGTACTCCTTGAAGGAGGAGTCATCAGAAGCTAAACAACTTCATGGTCTCAAAATGTCCCTCGTCCAAGATACATAGAAACTGTCCCCAAGTTCACAAGAGAAGTAAAATATAACTTGTGAGGAGAGAAGCACTTCAAGGAGGAGGCACTACAATGTCGAGCCAGCCTAGAGGAGACTCTCAGACCTACAAAGCTTCTTGCAAGACATAAAGGAAGCACTAGACTTGCAGCATTTTTGAGTTTTCACATGTTTTGTAGGGCTTGTTGGTGAAACAGCCTTTCTGTTGTCCCTGTTCCTGTAAATAACCCCTAATCCATACTCCAGCAATAACCCCAAATCAACTCACGGATATGGCAAGGTTTCCATTGGTGTAATCGTCATCTGGGCCTGCCATTGGTTGGCTATTTGAGGTAGATAAAAACTTGTGTTTCATCTTCCCAGGAACAGTCTTATGCAAAAAAATAAATAAATATACATTGTTTATTTTTCAAAGTGAATTTTAATTTTACTATTTTAATAAATAAATTCTAATCCATTACACCTTATAGGAAACAACCCAAGAATTAAAAACAAAATGTTTCTTATCCCTTCCTTACTTTTATCTCAGGTCTACCTATTGAATACATGTTTCAATGAATTACTGAACCAATTAACTATAATCTGTCCATTAATGCTGGCATTAATCCCATAAAAATGAATTTTTCTTCTTTTTCAAGAATGTGTTTGTATGTACTATATACATGTGTGTTTACACATTTGTAGGCATACCTGAGTGTTTAAATATATATAGGCATACCTATGTGTATATGGGTGTATGCATGAATGCATGTTTGCATGTGTTTAGGAATACTTATATGTATGTGTGTTTGCATGTGTGTAGGCATACCTGTTTGGGTGTTGGGGGTTCATGTGACATGCACATGTGTTCTTGCATATATGGATGGCCAAGTTTGACGTTGAAATATCTTCCTTGATTGGTCCCCATGTTACTCATTTTTAAGCAGAATCTCTCAGTGTCTCCGTCTGAGTCTCATTCTCTCTCTCAGGCTCTCTCTAAGGCTCTCTCTCTAAGGCTCTCTCTCTCAGGCTCTCTCTCTCAGGATCTCTCCCAGGCTCTCTCTCTAAGGCTCTCTCTCTCTCTCTCTCTCTCTCTCTCTCTCTCTCTCTCTCTCTCTCTCTCTGAAGCATGATTGGTAATGATATTTTGTTGCTTCTTAAATAGTTACAAAGTGAAAATCTGTGTTTTTCAAGCTTTTGTTTCTTAGTTCTCTGAGAATTTTGTAAAGTGTGTTTTGACCATATCTGTTTGCTTCTTGAACTCCCAGATCCAATCTGCATTTCCCTACCCACCAAATTTACGTCCTTTTTTCTTTACTTTAAACTCATTAAGTCTACTTTGGGCTGTCAGAATAATTTTATTGTGTGCTTTACATTGGAGCATGTTCAGCTTACTCAGGAATACAATTTTTAAAGAGAGCCAACTCACCCTCTCAGCAGATATCAATTCCCAATAGCTCTTCCAATAAGGTGGGACTCCATGTCTACCTTCAGTCTATGCTGGTTTTTTTTCTGGCTTGAGTTGGCACAGGTCTTGTACATATTATCTTGTACAAATGTGCATTTATATGTACAATTGCCCTGATTTATCTGGAAAGCACTGGTAGTTAACCTCCAATTCTAGTGCTTTAAATCTTCTAACTCTGCTTTTGCAGAGATTTCTGACATGCCAGAGGATATTTTGAATTTAATATATAATAGTTTACATTAAACATAAATATAAAAATGTATTGTGCTATTTGTTTTAAATATTAGTAAGACCATTTTAGCTACAAATTCAATGCATACTAAATTTCTGTAAAATGTTGACATTTTCTTTTGATTTTGGTGAGATGGCCATTTAAACATTTTTATTGAAAATTGATTTTTCTTTCATATAATATATTCTGATTATGGTTCCCTTCCACCAATTTTTCCTAATCCCTGTCAATTCCACCCACCCACCCTGTCAATACTCACCTCCGTTTCTCTCACTTGTTAGAATGCAAGTAAGCATCTAAAAGTAATAATAAGTATGAAAAAACACACAATAAGTCAAAACCAGCAATGAAAGAAACAAAATAAATGAGCCAAAGAAAAATTATAAGAAACATGAGAAAACTGCTGGAAGTATCATCATGTAAGATTTTAAATCACATTATATATCTATAGTATGAAACCACTATGGTATTGACATAAAAACTGACACAATGATTTCTGGAGTTGAACTGAAGACCCAGTCATAAGTCGATATAACAATGGACACTTGATTTTTGTCAAAGAAGCCAAAATACTCACTGGCAATAGGTAGCATCTTCAACAAATGGTTCTGGTCAAAGTGGATACCTGCCTGCAAAGGAACAAAGATACATCCATGTACACTATACAAAACTCAACTTCAAGTTGGTCAAGGACACATTTTAATAATCCTACAAATCCATGGACATTATGACTTCTGGTAATTTTCAATGTCTTGAAATTCTTGGTTTTTGTTTCAATGTCTTAACATTTTTTAACACTATTTCTTTTACTTGCTTGCTTAAAGATGTCCTGAGATATTTCATTTTTAAGGAGATTGTGAATGGTATTATTCTCATTTTTTCTTTGTATGATTATCATTTATATACAGTATGGCTACTGACATTGTGTTAATTTTATATACTGCTACTTTCCTGAAGTATTTTTTCATTTGTAACAAATTTTAGGATCACTTATGTGTAAATTGTGTCATCTGCAAATGAAGACATTTTGAATTACTTTCTGATTCGTATCTCTTTGATTTCCTTAAGTTGTGTTATTGTTCCATCTATGATTCCAAGAACTCTAGAGCATTGGCATGGAAAGAATGGATATAACTTTCTTGTTCCCAATACTATTTGATATGCTTTGCGTTTCTCTCCTTTACGGATGGAGGCTATGGGCTTGATGTAAATTTTCTTTACTATGTTGTATATTTGTTATAATTACCCATAGTCTCCATAGGGCTTTTATCATGAAGGGATGGTGTAATTTGATAATGCCTTTTTCAGTAATCTAATGAAGTGATCATGTGTCTTCTGTCTTTCAATCTGTTTAAATGCTGGATCACATTTACTGATTTATTTATATTGAACCATCCTTACATCTCTGGGATGAAGTCAATTTGATCATGGTAGATAATCTTTTCAATGTGATTTTTAATTTGGCATGCAAGTACTCAATTTAGAAATTTACCTCTATGTTCATATGGGCTAATTTTCCTTTTTTGAGGGGATCCTAGTTTGGATTTGGTATCAGGGTAAAGGAGGCATAATATGGGCTAGCGTATATCTTGTAATTTAATTTAAGAGATATTGGCATTCATTGTTTGCAGGTCTACCAGAATTCTCTGCTGAGCCTATATGAACTTGAGATTTTTATTGTTGTCGATATGATATTAATGGTTTATTCTACTTTACTAGATGTTATTAGTTTACTTACATTGCTTATTTTATGCAGATTTTATTATGGGAGGTCACACATAACAATAAATTCATCAATTTCTTGTAGGTTTTCCACTATTGTAGAATATAGGTTTTTAAATTATTTCTTCATGATTCTCTGAATTTCCTCAGTTACTGTTTGAATGCCCTTTATCTCTAAATCTCTATTTCTGTTAATTTGGATCTCTCTCTCTCTCTCTCTCTCTCTCTCTCTCTCTCTCTCTCTCTGTGTGTGTGTGTGTGTGTGTGTGTGTGTGTGTGTGTGTGTGTGTATCTTTATACCTAATTTGGATAAGTGTTTGTCAATCTTGTTCTATTTCTCAAAGAACCAACAAAGGAGTAGATGAACTGGAATGTAAGACTCTAAAGGGCAGTGTGAAATCACTAGGGGAACCCTCTCTTTGTACCAATATGTTTAGATCCTGGTGAATGGAGATAGGGCTGGGTGCTATTGGCTTTTTTTTTTTTTTTACTCTTTTCTGGGGCCCAACACCCAGCTTCCAAATAAATCACACAAAGAGGCTTATTCTTAATTATGAATGCCCAGCCATAGGCCTTAGCTTGGCTTGTTTCTTGCCAGCTTTTCTTAACTTTAAATTAACCCATCTGTCTTTTGCCTCTGAGCTTTTACCTTTCTCTATTTTTGTATACCTTTCTTTCTGATTCTATTTCTGCTTGTGTAGCTTGGTGACTGGCCCTGCTGTCCTCCTTCTTCTCTTGCCCCTAGCTCTCTCCTTCTGTTTACTTTCTCTGCCTGCCAGCCCCACCTGACCTTTTCTCCTTGCTCACAATTTGCTGTCCAGTTCTTCATTAGAGCATCAGGTGTTTTACACAGGCACAGTAACACAACTTAACAGAGTTAAACAAACATAGAGCATATTGATAATCTGTGAATGCATATTGATAATCTGTGAATATCACTCTTGAGTTGTTGTGCATAACTTGTTAACAGTTATACTCTGACGTTTTATGCTTGCTTGAGCTTACAATAATGTGATCACCATTAGTTCTTTAGAAAGATATTTACAGATGTTTACCTGCATCATAAATTAATTTTTATACTGTGAGAATATGCTGTTGATAACTTCCTTGAGTTTCAAAGAGACATAGTTCAATATAAAAGAACACAATAGAAAAAAAATGATCATTACTCCTGATAGAATTCCAAGATTTCCTGTACTTTAGGCAAAGGTATATAGAAAGTGAATATTTACCCCTCTGTTAAATAATAATCATAGTAATTTCTTCTTTCTAATGTTTAATGAGTTATGATTATGAACACATCTCACTTTGTTGACAATTTACACAAGAACAAGTAACCAAAGCCAGCAATGGATATAGGTAATAGCAATGGAATGTGCTCTGGGGTTTTCAAAGCTGTGTCACAGTGCAGACAGAAAAGCAGTAGCCATCTTCAGGAAGTCTGGCAATGATCAAAGCCAAGATAAAAAAGTTAAAGACTATGTTATTCAGTTTAAACATGTATATTGAATATTAAAAACATATTTCAGAGTTTTTCACATATTTTTATGATATTGTAGGATAATAGCCACCACTTGCATATAAAGAAAATTTTGTCACTTTCCTTGAACAGATAATGTAAGAGTCATATATTCTACTTCATATAGCTCTATCATTACTATACATAGTTTGGCAATTCAGAATATGTTCATCAACTATTAATTTACCCAATAGAGATTAGTTAATAGTTACCAATAATATTCACCATAAAATTGAAGCAGTGAAAAATTTAAAGAAAGTAAGATTTAAAAACACAAATTCACAAAGAAGAAGAAAAAAAACTTCATCAATGAAGAAAATAAGGTAAAGACATAGGGAGGAAAATAGATGTGCAGTCAGACTTTTATTTGTCTGACTCATAAATAATGTCATAAATAATGACATGGAGACTTATTAATCATGAAAGCTTGGCCTTTAACTTAGGATTGTTTCTCTGTAGCTGGAGAGTTTTCTCTCCAGGTACCGCCAAGCCCCAATGCTTATATTATTTAAACTCTTTGGCCTAAGGGCCCTGGCTTCTTGTTATCTACTTCTTCTACCTTAAATTAACCCATTTCTATCCATCTATACTTTGCCATGTGGCTTGTGGCTTACCAGTACCTTACATCTCGCTTGTCATGGCAGCAGCTGGTAGTGTCTCTCTGCCTCTGCCTTCTACTTCCCAGAATTCTCTTCTTTGCTTGTCCTGCCTACACTTCCTGCCTGGCTACTGGCCAATCAGTGTTTTATTTATTAACCAATCAGAGCAACACATTGAACATACAGAATGTCCCACAGCATGTTTCCTCAGCATGGTACACCCTGCTTGCTGCTGGTGAAATCCGCACACCTAGATCCCTCCTCCCAGTCCTCTCTGCCTGTCAGTCCTGCCTAGCCTATTGGTGATTCAGCTTTTTATTGAAGCAATCAGAAGATGCCTTACACAGAGATACATCTTTACAGTGTATAAAAAGATTATCCCACAATACAGATGTTGTTTCCACACAACAATGAGATACAGTATCTTTGTATCTTCAAGAAATGACATTTAAAGGGGTTATGGGTAAGAGAAGGCACTTTTGCTTTTGTCTAATGTTCTAACCAAGGACTCGGAATGAGATACAACTAGAATTATGAGAAATATTACTTAGAGGAAATCAGTAACTGAATGCTAAATCAATTGGAGTTTAAGAATACTTTCAAATCCTAACAGAGTACATAAACATATGTATTCTACAGCCAGTCTAGACTATTTGGTTTAAGTATAATGATAACCTGTCTGCTGCCATATATCATACCTAATCTCTAAACAACCTCTTGGTGTATTGTGTGTGTGTGTGTGTGTGTGTGTGTATGTGTGTGTGTGTGTGTGTGTGTATGTATTTGTGTGTGTGTGTGTGTGTGTGTGTGTGTGTGTGTGTGTGCATGATTTCTATCTTGTGTCAGAGTTTGGCATGCTTACATTTAATCATAGGTAGATTTTTTTCTGATAATATGGTGATTAAATAGAAGAATCAGGAACAAAGAAATCTTCAAAGTCTCTATAGGAATCTCATACTGATGGAATTTCTACCTACAAAGAGGGACAATTGAAAAGAAAGGTCATCTTAGAATGAAAAACAAAGTAATTTCAGAGATGCAAAATTTAGGATGAAAATAGATGTTTCCAGTAGGCATACATGATGTGGTGTATGTAAACAGAAAAAAGATCTTGTTTTACAGCAATATAATTTTTTAAATGATAACAGCATATTCAACAAAAAGTGGATTATATAGTTAGGGAAAAGGCAAGGGCTTAAGATTTAGTTCTATGAATAATAAATCAGAAATTATGAATGGACAGTACAAACAAGAATTCTTAGGTCTTTTGTTCTACCTTAAGAAATAGTTTCTAAAAAATGATTAATTATCCAATATAATTGACTTTAGTAAGTCAGGGTAGATTACTTATCCTGCAGACAGATATAAAAGCCAAATTCTATTCAGTGATTTAACTATAATTTTTATATGATTTTACAGAACCAAATTCAACAGAAAATGATAAAAGAAAAATTGTGTTCAACAAATATAAACAACTCTTGGGAGAATTTTATAATATACAGTTATTCAGCATGACTGACAATAGCAGAGAAATGGATGGTTAAGAAAACATAAATCGCATCCTGCATTGAGCTTTTGTGACCTGATTTTATTTAAATATGTTAAAATATACAAATAAGATAACAACAATAAAATTTAAGATGGAAAACTCCATCCCACAAGTGTAGGATTTTTCTCTTTGTCACTAATTGGTTATATATTATTTATATCAGGTGGAAAAACAGAATTTAATTTGAAATGCAAGTGTATAATCAAGAGTCATTCCATTCTATATTATTTCTAATTATTTAAGCCTTCTCAGTTAAAACCAGTATTTAATTTAAAAATACATCAGTATATTTCCTGAGATTATAGTTGCAATAGGTCGATAATGAAATATGGAATAGGATTTCTGAACAAAGATCAATCATTTTTGTGTTTCAGGTAAATAAATGAAACAAGGCAATATGATGTGTTAATTTTATTTGATTAGTTTGAGTTCTTTGGAACATCTGTTCAAAAGGTGTTGAGTTGCATATCACTAATATTGGGCCTTTCTTAAGTCATGAAAATGTAGAAGAAAATGAAGAAGAAAATTACAGGTTCATGTAAACTTGCAATTGTCAGGACAGATCCTGGAAAACAGAGCAGGTGACAAAGACTAGATATTATGAGCACATCTACAGTGATAGGACAAATGAGTTATGGGATAAAATTATATTTCTTAGAATTTAGAGATAATGACAATAAAGAGATGGCGATTAGAAATGTGAATATTCAAGTAGCATTAAGGAGAAAAGTAGTGACTGGAAACAATTAGCAGACCTAAGGAATGCATAGAATAGGGGTGAAACACAGGATCACGGGGAAGGCAAGAATTACTTAAACGCAATGTTTAGAGGAATTATTAAATAATCCTTTACGCTAACACTAAAATCACCAAGAACTCTAGTGGGAATTGTATGGGAGACAGAACCCCACAAGTGCTCCATCTGGGAAATAAAGGCACCATGAGGATGAACAGAGACTTTTATCACTTGGCATCAAAACTAGTCAAGATGTGAAAGGTTATCAATGGTGGACATAGTTTAAGTGGATGAGACAAAATTTTCAGTCAAGGAAACATTAGTGGAGAATAAAAGTGGAAATTCCTGTAAATCGTTACTTTATTAACAATAACACCTTAATTATTTTTTGTCTATGTTGCATTTGGCAATTTCAAAATCATTTTACTCTGCTTACCTCTGACCCTTACAGCAAGTCTGCAGAGAGTATGGAGACAATATTATTATCATGGGACAAGAATGAGACGTTAAGATGTTAAAAGTCTAGATCAGAGACTTAGAACTATTAAGCAAATGACAAGTCCCAGAAATACTATACAGATTGCTCACTAGAGGTATTGCTCTTTGCTCTAAATAATTATGACTGCCATTTAATTTCATTCCTTGGCTGTATTTCATAAAAAGTCTCACGATAGATTACCAAGTCTGTTTCAAAGCAATTAGGATGCTTGAAATATGACATTAAAAAATTACAGGAGATGCATGCTTACTAATGATGGCTGTGTTGAAAAGCAGAAAATAATTTGAAAAGTTTATGGAAGTAAATCTAAAACCTAGATTAAAAGGGGATAATTCTAAAGCAAAATATTTGATACAGGAAATTTTAATATTTTCTTCACAGATTTTTTTGTCATACTTTTTAAATAATATGCCATTTTCATTAAAATATAAGACATACATCAATGTACTGCCTAATACTTTCAAATTTGTAATAACATCCTTTAATTCCTTCCTCTCTGTTTTGCCTCAGGATAATACTTTTAATTCCATTGTCTTGCAGCGTGCTTAAATATTGTTCTTAGTGTATATCAAAATAACTTAAACATTTTGTTGTACAGCCAAGTTATTGAATGAATCTGAACTTCTGATTCTTCATCTGTGAAAAGATGATCTGAGTGTTTCTCCCCAGCATTGTGAAGGAAAGCAAAAGAATGACATGTAGAATGTTCTATGTATGTTGCTTCAACTTTAGTGTGTATTGATAAACAGCAGTTGCTATAGCAAATAGACGTTTAAAATTTTTGAAATATATTCAGCCTTGAAAGTACCAAAATTGCTATTAAATTTATATATTCAAAATTTAATAATTAAATAGTATGCCCAAACATAAAATGGGCCCATTAGTTTATAATTATTTCCAGTCTTTTGGATATAAGCTTTGTGAGAATTAGTGTTATATGTATTGCTTTTATGGTTTTTTGTTGATTGTTGTATTTCTCATACAGAATTTACAGGTCCCCTTCCTATGGCATACATAGTTTTCTCCTTAATATTAAATTCCAACATCATTTTCCATCTCTTATGTAGAATTTAATAAAATCAGAGGTAATTTCCAAAAACAAATAACATCCAAAAGCCTCTTCTTGCTTCCAAGGACGTGTTGTTTGCATACCCCCTACAGGCTCCCATAATACACATAAAAGGAAAAATGTAATCTTTAAAATATTCACATATTTCATGTACATGTTATGTAAAGTAGTATGTAGATATGCATCAGATGAATTCACAGCTGATGTAATCAAATACTAACCAACAAGAATAATCATGATAGTTGTTGGCAATATTAGTGCTTAGTAAGGGCCTGGTTTACATCAAGGATGGTTAAAACGGTGTCCTTTCCCTGTGGAAGTCTAGGAAACCCAAACCCTAGGTATTTTTTTTTCCAGTTGTTATCTCATGAGATTATTAATTCAGCCCACAACTCAGGAACAAGTAGGTTCTAATATTCCACCTCTTCATAGTACTACCTTAGGTCTAAGTTCTTAATATATCTCTCCATGAGTTATAGCATGTACTCTTCTTAACACATTGTGGTTAACTTGATCTCTTGTCTTCTTGTTTTGTCTCTCATTCACAGCCTCTGATATAATCAGCCCAAGCAGAACTCCAAACCAAAAGGAACCATGTAGTAGAAATACTGGACACCGACTCCACATGAGACAAAGTACAACATTAATATAGATAGGGGGGAGGCCAGCTCCCAGAACTATTTCAGGGTTGTAAATAGAAGACCTCAGAGTAGTGGGACTTTAGGAAACTTTTTATCTGAGGGTATTTAGAAATAAGTTTCTGTCTATCTGACAGGTAAATAAGAAAACACACATGCTTTCTCAAGGTAACTTTCTCCTTTACTTCATCTTAAAAAATCCTCTCTTAAAATCTCTCTTGCTCTACATTGTTACATTCTCTCTACATTCTCCACACAGCCACATACCTCTTTTTGCGCACTATCTCCTTTCCATACAGCTTCATCTTTCTTGTCTTCACAGTTACAAATATCCACACAGGCACAGCTATACATCTTATTTACATAGTTCTTTCACCATATAGCCATCTCTTCCTGCACAGCTGTGTATTTCTATATACAGTTACATCTCTTTTTTACATAGCTCTGAATCTCTCCTATAGACATTTTTTCTCCACCCTGTTACATTCCTTCACACATTACTAGATCATTCACTCAATCTTTTTTTTCAGTCTTTACTCAATCACTCCCTCACTCATTCACTCTCCTCTATGCACACATCTCTCCCCTACATCTTTGTTTGCACAAGATCTCTCTTCTTCACAGCTATTCATCTACTCATGTGTACTTCTCTGCACTTATCTCCTGCTCTCTCAGCACACATGTGCGCTTGCACACACACACACACACACACACACACACACACACACACACACGAAAAAAGAAACTTTCACCTCTGCCTAGTTCTTTATACAAACATCTCAGAATCTCTTTCTGAAAATCTCTCTTGCTTTTTCTCCTCTCTAACTATTCATCCTCTCTCCTCAGCTCCCTCTGCACACCCCCCCTCACACTCACTCACTCTCTCAACCCTCATTCTCCTCTCTTAGCCAAACTCTAGACATGTTACATTTTCAGGGCACGACCCATTCTCATAACAAATGATAGATAAATCCATGCAGTTTTTCTTAGGCTAGGAAAGTCCTGCTGACCAGCCAGTGAGAAATGCTTAGTTGTCCTTGTAACTCTAAGTTGGTGAGGATTCACAAACAGAAAGTAAACAGTTGGCTGAACTTTGAGCCTGTAACATAAACTGAGACTTGGACTACACGCAAAAAGTCAATTACTGTAGAGGTTTATGTCTCCCAAAGTTGCCTCATGTCTGACCTTGATTTAGCAACAAACAACACCTGGGAATTCATCCTTGTGTATTTGTATTTGTTTGCTTTGAATATGTTCTGAAGTCTAAAATTAGCTGTCTTTGTGACTGAAAATACTATTACATCCCTGTATCATTTATGAAAAATATTCAAATATTATTAGAATTATATAGCTTAATCAGAAATCATCTTCCTGACCACCCACAGCAGTATGTGTGCCCAAAGATGGAATATTTTTACAGAATAACACAAAGCAGTGGGGGAAATACACATAACTGTTATTAGGAAAGAAGTGAAGTGGCACATGAGAAAAATTACAGACAGAAATAACTAGTAACTTACAGTCAGTAACTTCACAGCTTTGCCAATTGGGACTCACCATCAGGTGGGTCTGGTGGGTTGACCTGTTAAATACTAGTTTTCACCTGCTGTATACCCCCTTGGCCTCCTGTAAGGCATAAGTTATAAAATATCCACATGAGAAATCCAAAGGAAAAAGCACTTATTCTTAATCATGCATTTCACTTCACTGCTTGAGTGATAGTCACTGATAAAGTTGCTTTTTTCTTTTAAAAGAAAAAATTTAAATTTATTTATTCATACAAAACATTTCCCTAATATTAACAAATGCCTTTGGTCCTTCATTGCACCCTACCATGACAAGACTAATCTCTATTCCTACACCATTACCATGCTTTAGTGCACTCTTTAGGTTATCAATACAAACTACATTTTTGAGATGTTTAGAAGATGTAAAAGAGGCCCAGATACAGACATTTGGGGGATCATCCCCCTGAAGTAGAGTTACATGTGGGCCACACAGAAATTTATTCAGCAAGGTCCATCATGGTCTACTGCAAACTTAGGTCTCTGACCCAACAACTTTCCCTGGCTCTAAGACTTGAGACAAAGGAATATTTTTTATCTAACCATTGAGTGCATTGTGGTCTTCCAACATCCTCCCAGTTAATTATCAAAGGAGTCACCAAGGTCCTATGAACCTCGATGCACAGACTATGCTACTATCACCTGACTCAATACTGTGACAATGAGCCTCTTTTTGCTCACCATGTACACATGGTGTCCTGTGGCAGTTCCTAATTTCAACTCTGATCCACTTCTTAACAGATCAGCAAATACTTAGGCTCCAGGTAACCACAGCTTTTAAACATTCAAATAATTTTTAAATAGTATGATGAGGAATGCTTCTTTGGAAGGCTCGATGCCAAGTATTTGAATTGATGCAGTTTTAGAAATAATCCAATTAATTGTGTAGGAAGACTTGTTTTGGATCTCTGCATTTTCAAGTGCAATTGTGGTGTGATTCATCTTAATGATTGTTTAATTCTTGTGAATACTATTATATACCAAAATTCTGCAATCTGTCAAAGTAGAGCTGTTGCTTTCTTTCAATGAATGGGAGTTCAATACAGTATTTCTACTCCCAATCTGGTTGTTTTTAATACATCTGGAGAAGCCATTGTGAAATAAGTGTGTGAAACTACACCTTTAATGATAAAAAACCTTAATGATTCTTTCTTAAAAAATTAATTTCTCATGTTTTAATAATAAATTTTATTTGCTATACAGTTTTCATATACTATAGTCTTACCTTTTTTTTTCTAGAATATCTAGTTTGGTGTCAAGTTTGGATTAATTTTTTTTTAATTTATTTTATCTTTTGGTATTATAATATAACTGCATCATTCTCCTAACTTTACTCCCTCCAGAACTTCCCTTGATCTCTTTCTTTTTAAAAAAATTTATTATATTTGTGTTTTAATTTTACACATCAGCCATGAGTTCTCCTGTCCTCCCCCCTCCCCTCCATTTCCATGTATCAATTTATATCTTAATACATTTTGCTATGCATTTAATAGAATCATGTGGACTGATCATAATAAGTGGCACCCACATGACAAAAAGACTCCACACACCCCTGTAGCTCCTGCCCTCAGCCTGTGAAGCAGTGGCAGCAGGTTTACTTATGTGCTCCCTGCAATTCTGCCTCACTAGCACCCCTGAAACACTCATTCCCAACCACGTGGATCCCCACATTGGGTGCCAGATGCTATTTGAATCTTAGATGGTCTTTTAATTTAAAAAAAGAAAAAACAAAAAAACAAAAAACACAGAGCCAGTTATCACGGTGGAAACTGAAAGATCAGAGAAGCAGAGCAGCCAGCCACTAATTTTTTTTTTTTGGTTTTTTGAGACACGTTTCTCTGTGTAGCTTTGCGCCTTTCTGGGAACTCGCTTGGTAGCCCAGGCTGGCCTCTAACTCAAAAAGATCCTCCTGGCTGGGACTATAGGCGTGCACCACTACCACCAGGCTAATACTTTTTTTTTTTTAATTATTATATTTGTGTTTTAATTCTACACATCAGCCATGGGTTTCCCTGTCCTTCCCCCTCCTGCACCCACCCCCACCTTCTGCCCATCCCCTCCCCTCCATTCCCATCTCCTCCAGGGCCAAGACTCCCCTGGGGATTCATTTAAACCTGGTGGATTCAGTACAGACAGGTCCAGTCCCCTCCTTCCAGGCTGAGCAAAATGTCCCTGTGTAAGCACAAGTTAATTCTTACCTCTACAAAATCCTCAGCCTAGAGGGAGTGAGTTTCTGTTTCCTCAAGCCTGATATACCTTTCTCTACCCAGACATCTCTTTCTGGAACTAGAGGCAAATGTACTTCCCAGTCCTGGGATTAAAGGTGTGTGCCACCACTGTCTGGTTCTGTTTCCAGCATGGTCTTGAACTTACAGAGATCCACTTTCTGACCTCTATGTCTAAACTGGTGGCTGGCTCTGTCCGCTGATCCTCAGGCAAGTTTATTAGGGTACACCATGTATCATCACACCTGACAATACTTTGATCTTTGATTTTCTGTCTTCGGATTGTGATAAATGATTCCCTTTGTCAGTCTCATTCTCCCTGTGTGATACAAAGTTAGAGCAGAATTGCAGTCTGAGATTATCATTCTCATTCCATCTAGGTATAAATGCTTCTTATTGACTTAGTTTTCTGTCCACATCACCATCAATTTCCAATTCTGAATTCTGGTTTCCTAGTTCATGCTTAGTGAAGGTTGTTTTTATTTCCTTCTTTGTGTGTATGTGTGTGTGTGTGTGTGTGTGTGTGTGTGTGTGAGTGTGGTTGCATATGTGTTAATTTTATATATTATGTGGGATTGGTGTTACATTTATTTCATACAACTATTAGCTATTAGCAATAAGGCCTTAAGGACTTGGCTTTTAATCCACCCAGTGTTGACAATGGCAGTTGACAGTACCAACAAGACTGACAGCATGACCTTATCTATGTCACTGCAATTTATTCCATGTCAACATTATTTAAACACAGGTCCTTGTAGGAACACGTTGTTTAATTGCCCTTCGGAGTAGGAGACCCAGAGTCTTCCCTTAAAAATCATGCGGGAGTGGGGAGGAAAGGGGAACCTATGGCTGATGTGTAAAATTAAAACACAAATATAATAAAAAAAGAGGAAAAAAAAG
The DNA here is from genome assembly GCF_903995425.1 of Onychomys torridus. Classification (NCBI taxonomy): domain Eukaryota; kingdom Metazoa; phylum Chordata; class Mammalia; order Rodentia; family Cricetidae; genus Onychomys; species Onychomys torridus. The sequence continues at coordinate 59,277,412 of NC_050454.1, forward strand.
AAATGTTTCTTATTGTAGTGGATAGTGGTTAATAAAGATGCATTACTGATAAAAAAAATCATGCCAAGATGTTAAGAAATTCACGATTTCTTATACTTTGAAAGTAAGTACTATTGTCCTTCTCCCTGGCTTACTTCCTGACTCTAAAACAACAGATTGGCTTGTTTGAACCTGCTTATTATTTTGGGTTTGTATTTTATTTGATACTAGATTTGTGTGAATTTTAATGACTTTTTAAACTCTTTTTTTCATAATTTTTCTGACTTCATTATTTGCTCAGAATGGTTCACAAGGGTTGGTAGCTCAAATCTTCCCTCTTGATTCATGATTTATTGCAATTTTTTTAGATTATATACATATATGTGTATTATGTGATTAAATAGTAAATCTATTAACAGAGAAACATTTTTTGTTTAATGTTTTAACATTAATTTATTTGTGGGTCTCTCTGTTTGTATGCATACATACAACTGCATACTTGTGGATATAAGTAAATAACTTGATGGCATGTATTCTCTCTTTATACCAGTAGGTTCTCAGGATAAAAATGAGGTCACCAGGAATGATATTAGCTACTTTTATAAGACTGGTCTCCTCTTCTTCCTCTATCCCTATTATTTGTAGGTTTGGTCTTTTCATGGTCCCAAATTTCTTGGACATTTTGGGTCATGACTTTGTTGGTTTTAGTGTTTTCTTTGACTGATGAATCTATTTCTTCTACAGTATCTTCAACACCAGAGATCCTCTCTTCCATCTCTTGCATTCGGTTGGTTATACTTGCCTCTGAAGTTCCTGTTTGTTTACTCAGATTTTCTATTTCCAACATTCCTTCTGCTAGTGTCTTCTTCATTTTTTCTATTTCCCTCTTCAGGTATTGGACAAATAGCCAAACGAATGGAAGCACATGGATTATGAACCAAAGGCTGTGGAGCCCCCAGCTGGATCAGGCCCTCTGGATAAGTGAGACAATTGAATAGCTTGATCTGTTTGGGAGGCACCCAGTCTCTGGGACCAGGATCTGTCCTTAGTATATGAGCTGGCTGTTTGGAACCTTGGGCTTACACAGGGACACTTTGCTCAGTCTGGAGGGAGGTGACAGGAACTGCCTGTACTGAATCCACCAGGTTTAAATGAATCCCCAGGGGTGCCTTGATCCTGGAGGGCATGAGAATGGAGGGGAGGGGCTGGGTGGAAGGTGGGGGTGCGTGCGGGAGTGGGGAGGACAGGGGAACCCATGGCTGATGTATAAAATTTAAAACACGTAATAATAAAGGAAAAAAAAGACAAAAAAAAAAAACTAAAGAAAATTGAATCTGAAGATTGGAGGTGGTTGTGTTTAACATAGAACAAAACAATATGTTTTCATTAAATAAAAGTACAAAATACTTTAAAAAAAAAGACTGGTCTCATTTTATTTATTTTGATTTTTTAAGGAATTGTATCCTGAAATCATTGTATCCCATTTCAGCCTAGAACTCATGATTCTCTTCCCTCAGCTACCCCAATTGTTAGACTATAGGCATGTAACACTATGACTGGATGAGAAAGTGTCTTGCAAATAAATTAGTAATTTTCTGAAGCATTATCCTAGGGAATTGTGTTAATTATTCCTATAAATTGAGTGATATATTAGGCAGACATTGTAATAAATAAAATTTTATTTACAGAGATTATAGAGTAAAGGGGAAATATTTCATTTTACCTGCCAATATTACAACTAAAATAGTTATTTAGAATAATGCATACATTTTTTTTATTAGGCCAGGTATTTGTCTTATGTCACTGAAAAAAGTACAGTTAGATAATAAGCCTTATTAGGTCATCTAATTTACCCTTTTTTCATATACAGCTTCTATATAGTATATTTTAAAGATATATTTCTATGCTGAACCAAAATAATACAGAAATACACTTGTACGTTCTTTTCTCCAGATTGCATAGTTTAGCGTAGTTTGTGTATATTAGTGTTGGGATATAAGCAATCACCATCATCAGACTTATAAAACAGCCTTATTGTCATCTCACATCATTCTTACAGCTCAATATGTGGTCATGTAACAGAAACATCAACATTTTAAAATCAAATTTTATCACAAGGAAAGCAATCTTGATTTCTTGGGCAAAAGGAGAATGAACAGATATTTTTGCTATTATTTCTTAAGTCTTTCCACAACATAACTATAATCTACTTTTATGGAATAATAGCACCAATTATCATTCATAGCATGCATTCTTATTAACGCTTGTCTGTGAGACCTCTGTTTCATTTTAATTCTATGCTTTTATTCACCATCATCATTTCCCTTTTGCCTCTATAGAAATATGCTCTCTGTTTTGAGTATTTTCCTTAAATGAGCCTCTTCCAGAATGTAATACAATATTCAGGATTAAAATAACCATCAAATAATGCAGTGTATGCTACCTGTGTTGATTTATAAATTGTAACCCATTAAACTTAATCCATTCTGTTGCAAAGAATTGTTTAACTACTAAATCATGTAATCTCAGATATAATGGATACCAATCTGTGTCCAGTCTTGAGTCTGATCTAACCTTCTTCCTTCCTTAAACATTCAGCAACATTTTAGCCCCTTTCCCATGCCCTACCATCATTTCTCACAGATATTTGACACAAGCTTAATGAAGTGATGTTGAAGATCATTCAGTGCCCTGAGATATAATTTGTCTGAGCCAAAATTCTTGACTACATTAGTAAGCTACTTGTTCTCTTATAATTTTTCTCAATACATGTGATTTATTGTACTAATCAGTTTTTCCTATCAAATGCTTTTAATCTCTTTCCTAAATTATTGAGAAAAGAGATGCAACACAGCTGAATGATTTGTATCTATATTTTTTTTATTTGATTTTGGCCATATCTTTTAATATCAGACATTTAGTTTATGCTCATTTTTCCACCATTTATAATCAACATATCCCATTTACCTCCACAATTTTCTAGATAGCAATTATATACCAAATGTTACGTCTTTATTTTATTTGGAAATTACTACAAGAACAGAAAAAAATGGGATGCTTGATTAGGAGGCAGGGTTGTGTTGGTGTTGGGTAGCAAAGAGAAGGAGGAGAAAGAAGGAGAAATAGAAAGATATGAAGGAGGAGAAGAAGAGCAAAGAAAACAATATATGTATTTGGTTTTTCGAGACGGAGTTTCTCTGTGTGGCTTTGTGCCTTTCCTGGAACTCGCTTTGGAGACCAGGTTGGCCTTGAACTCACAGAGATCCACCTGCATCTGCCTCCCAAGTGCTGGGATTGAAGGTGTGTGCCACTACTGTCCGGCAAGAAAATATATTTAAAGGATGGGCTCACAGTATTATAGAGGCTGTGATGACCAGGAATCAACATTATAATTCATTCAGTTGTAGATTCAGGACTATATCTTTTCAGATGCAAAGTCTGATAGGAACAAACACAGGAAAATCTGGTAATCCATTTTTAATCCAAAGGTATGGATCATTTGTGGTGGGAAGATAGGAACTCGAAGGCAATTAAGTTACATACTCTCATTCTAGCTAACTCAGTGTTTGCCTTTCTATATAGACTTTCAACTTTTGTATGATGCGCACTCACATTAAGGAAGGAAGCCTGTTTAATGTAGTGGACTAGCTTAACTTTAAGATTCAATACAAAAGATGTACACAGAAACAAAAACAATAAATATTATGTTTAAATACATTACCAGACTTATCTGATCTAGTAAAACAAAATAACTATAGCCATATCCTATCATTAGATTTATAGACTCTTGACATATACATGTTTGTAGTCAGCTATGAATTCTATCCATTTTCCTAGATTTTATCCTGGTGACTATTGGCTGTATGCTAAATAAACACACACTGTTAGAGTACTAGATATTTATAACCTCCTTTGCATGATTTCACATGATGTATTCAAAGTATATTTGTGAAATGTATTTGTAAAAAATATCTGAATATATCGAAACCAAAATACAGTCACTAGTAACAATTTACAAAACAAGAAAATAAAGCCAGAAAAAAATATAAAAGGATTCTATGAGGATATTTAATTGAATTCTTCAGATAATTTTCATATTTGAAAACTACCCATAATCTCAAACTTTGACAATGTTCATGATTTACTATGACACATGAGTTCCAAAGAAAAGTTCCATTCTGCCCACCCAGGACCTTACAGTCCTAATATATGTATATCATTTGGGGAAAAACAAAACAAAACAAAACAAAAAACTCACTCTGATTTACTTTGGGCTAGAACCTTTACAATCATTTATGATCATTATATTTATTTTAGATACTATTTTTGCAGCTTTTTTCTGATTAAAGTCTAGAATACATGTTTAAATCATTCCTCGATGATCATTAATAATAGTATTTGTATTTTGATCCTGTATTTAGCAGGGGATTCATTATAGACTTTCAAAACCAGTCTAATGTAATAATAGCACTTACTGCTATTTCAATACTCTGGGAAATAAAATGCACAAGCCTGGTCAAAACTATTCTACACAGTTGGACCATTCTGCCAGTTTGCTCTTTTATGGGGCCATTTCATGCCCCTGCTGTAATTCAGTAAGCTTTAGTGGGAGCACGTTCCTTATTTTATTCCACTTTGCCAGTTTGTGGTTTACTCTATTATTATATTATGTTGTTGCTGCCAATTCTAATTTGCTCTGTCTTTTTATTTTTTTCTGTGTATTGTTAACCAACACCCCCACCTTTCAAATCATCCATTGCAGTAAGCACATAATTGCTTCTCTTGCTGCGTGTAGGAGAGACAAATCTAAGTAGCACAAAAGGAATACTCTTGTATTCTTATTTTTCTAGCAATTTTCTGTTGTTTCTCTGGTCCCATTTGCATGATTTGTATTATTGTGTGTAATAAAATTTTAATCACCCTTCGTTCTCTTTTTATGTGTTGTTTGTTTTGGTTTTCTTGATATGTAGCTATAATTTAAGCTTAAACATGCTGAATGGCAGAATGGTATATGCTATTTTAATTTCATCTATGTGACCCTGATTGCAGAATGCAGATAGTTACTAAACATAATCAAGTCTCCACCATATTTTGATAGTTCCTATAAGACCAAATTTATCTCTGAAATGTATTCATTCTATGAATTAGCTGTAATAATTGTGTAGAAATAGAATGACAATTTGTCTTATAATCACTTACCTTCTTTGTGTGTTAAAGTGTGTTATGAAAGTGCAAGTGTGTGTACCCATGCACAGTAGGTGTCAATCAGAGAATGATTGCGGGTCTCATCATATATCTCTGTTTTATTTGCAAGAGAAAGGATATCTCACTGATATTGAAGCTTGCTATGTCTGCCTTCTTTATTGTCCAATGCATCCTTAGAATCTGTATATCTCAAATCACCAGTGATGGAGTTAATTGTTAATTGTCCAGACATGCCTATCCTATAGCACAGGGATCGAGATTGGTCCAAGGTCTTCCAAGAAAGCCTTGTACACATGAAGACATCTTTTTAATCCTTTTAATTACTGTTCTTTTTTGAACAAAGTGTAGGTTTATATTGGATGAAGAGGATGGGGATGGAAGGGAGAAGGACAAGGATAAAGAAGGAGAGACATAGACATAAACCCATCGAAAGAGAGGGACAGTGTGTGTGTGTGTGTGTGTGTGTGTGTGTGTGTGTGTGTGTGTGTGTGTGTGTGTGTGTGTGTGTGTGTGTGTGTGTGTGTATGAGAGAGAGAAAGAGAAAGAGAGAGTAATACTCTGAGCCCTGGGAAAAAAAGGAAAAGGCCTCTTGTTTGTAGTGCTTTTGTAGATATAGACACAGGTACAAACAAAGGACAGGTGTTTTGCATTTAGCTTCCACTTTGCATTATAAATATATAGCTTTATGGAACATTACTGTTTATCTAGTGGCCACTAACTGCATGTTAGCAGCCAAGTCTTACTTTCTCATAAAATTATTTGATGTATTAGTAAGTAAAGAAGTTTATGACTTGTAAACAAATAAAAGTAATCTACACTAGTTTCTTGGTTGCATTGACTCTATCAACTAGTTAATAAAAAGAAGGTAGTAGAATTAACAATATTATATGTCTTTATTTGCTTAAGCAAACTGATGGAAATAACATTAAGGCTTCCTACCTACTCACAAAGGATTTTTGTCAGTTTTTTCAACTCTGCTCAACAATGTTTTTATTAGTGATGGCCTACAATTTATTTTTGAGACTCACTCATAAATGCATTGTTTAAAGATACCATAAATATTTTTAACAAAATAATTTCATGGTTATGGGATAGGTAGGTAGGTAGGTAGGTAGGTAGAAAGATAGATGGTAGAGTGATAGATAGATAGATAGATAGATAGATAATAGACAGACAATTTTGTTTCTATGTGAGTACCTTTCAGGATCTTCAGCAAATTTTACTTAATTCTATACAGATGACAGTCTGTCTGCTTATAACTACATCATGCTTATGAAGGTTCAATCTCTCACTAATGAGAGCACAATATTCTCTCCTTATTTCATTTAGTGACCAGAGAGGAATGTTTGGATCTCCTGTAGTAGGAATTAACTGATATATCTGCATAACACGTACTTTAGTCTTGCACCTGCCCCGGCTCTGCTGACTTCTCATGTGAGGGCTTACTTTGTCAGAGGAGGAAACAGGGAGTGGGGTGGTTGGAGGAAGAAGGCTGAAGGGCAGGAGCAGGGAGAAAGGTTGAGGGGCAGGAGGAGGGAAGAGGAGTATCTGTGGTTGGTATGTAATATAAATAAACAATTTCTTAATTTAAAAAAAAGAAATGGAAAAAATAAAATAATACTGCTAAAAAGAGGGACAAGGTCAAAACAAGGTAACATAATCATAGCCACTCATGCCCTTCAGAAGGCATAAGGAAAGAAAGCAATGGCCATGTGTTGGCCTTTTTTTTTTTTTTTTTTTTTTTTTTTTTTTTTTTTTTTTGTGTGTGTGTGTGTGTGTGTGTGTGTGTGTGTGTGTGTGTGTGTGTAGCTGAGGATTGAACCCAGGGCCTTGCGCTTGCTAGGCAAGCACCCTACCATTTGAGCTAAATCCCCAACTAGGTCCCTCTTATTCTGTAACTTGCTCCTAGCACTGGAATTCCTTATGTCAGAAAATAAATACTGATCTTCCCTTATTGAGGGTATGGCAATATTCAATTCAACCACTTCCAGCAGGAATCTAATGGGAATGCCAAGAAGGGGATAATGATGTGAGGTAAGCCTACCAGAGACTGCCACATGGACCCTCTTAAAGCCAAAAGCAAAGTCTTTATGACCAGCTGGCAACTGTTCAGTCAACTTGCCCAAACCATGCAGCTCTGAGCCTTATAGCTCTTTGAATTTTGTGCACCAAAACTACATTCTAGTTGACACACTTCAGTTATCAATAAGTGCAACTCTAGAAACCTAAACTTAAGGTTATTGCATTTAGGAACTTATTTGTTTTGGATTTCCCTGGAAATATTGGTTACGTCTTTGTTCTCATTATGGCAGGTTTTGGGTCCTGTATGCTGGCCTTTAAGGTAAGTATAATGCCTCTAACTTGGCATCAGTATTGCTAAAATCTGAAGGACTGTTAAGGCAATGTGAAGTTGTAATCAATAAGTATTTAGTATATGGTGTCAAAGACTTAATAATGAGAAAAAAAATATCCTAAAAGCAAAACTGCAAACACGTATTTATAAATAGTGGTTATTTTTATTGTTAAGAAAATGAGACATTATTTCTCTTCCTCCAAGAGCATTTTCAAGTTTTTTAATACTTAATATGTCTAAATAACCCATTATCCAAGATATATTTATGGTAGTGGAAATTCATATGAGAAACTTTTGTATTAGACACATATTAAGTTTTTCAGTCTGGGTTGGTGAGGGTTCAATATATATACAAAGGTATGCGTAAATATATGAATATATTTATGTGTTCATTAGGGCTTCTCTGTCAGCATACTTATGGCTCCTGTAGTATATAAGCATCCTAGACTGCCACAAATTTCAGAGTAACTGGAGAAGGCAGAAATGGGTTTGGGGATTTTGCTCCCACCTATTTTTAGGGTAGGACTTCCAATGTTTTCTCTTATCATTATTCCACATATAGGACACTCTACATGGCTAGTGCTAATAATAACTGTATTGGCTATTGGAATTTCTGACAAAAGCAATTAGTACACAAGAAAGGAATCTGAGATAATGGATTAAGCCAGAAACCAAAAAAAGCAGTATTGATAAAAAATAATAATTAATTAACAACTGTAAATACCAAAGCAATGCTCCACTATTAGTGTCTGTAATTGCTTGAGCGGGGTTTCCCTGTTGAACATCAGCCAGCTTTGCTCTTTGAGGGAAGCCATTTCAGGGGCTGAAGGCCCATGCTCCATCTGGGGTGTAAGATGCTCTCCTTTATAGTTGGTTCTTTATTTGCAGTGGTACTGTGATAGCAGGTGAGTTCTCTTTTAGCTTCATAGAACCATGGTAGAGTAGTCTTTTTCAGCCCCCCTGGTCCCTTGCTGCTGTTGCAAGCATTGCCCCATTAGAATCCCAGGGTTTCACTCAGGGTACATGTTATTAAGTGTCTGGGAAAAATGTGTTATTTACTATAATTAAATCTATCATTAGGGCTTTCTTTCCTATAATTGGTTTCCATGGCCATTTTAGACTATTTCTTTTGTATATCTGATATTAAAAGCACCTCAAGGTAAATTTAAATATTAACTTGGAGTGTCTGGGGTCCTATTGTATCCTGACTTTTGGGATACCTGCCTATTTCTCCATATAAATGTATTAAGCACAGAAATGTAATAGTCTTCTGTAAGGCTCTAAGCAGGATAGGAAGTGGAGACAGCTTGGTCTTAAAACGATCGTTAACCTCCATTCATGCTCACTTGGCAAAGATAAGAATCTTGAGACATTTATTTATTAAATGAAAATAGCATAGGCAGACAGATCATAGTTTTCATACATAAATGCTGCAATTCCAACTTTAAATATCAAGCCAAAAAACTTCAAATGCACATTATGTATTCACATATTAAATTAGGCATGCCAAAATAGTAATTCTAATGAAAATTCTGAACATTAAATGTCCACAGACTTTTGTCACTCATGTAATTTCTTTCAAGGCACAATAAGTTTTGATCCTTGGCCTATTAGAACAAAGTAACATATAAAAACAATGGTATGGAAACAATTCGTAACTCATAGGAAAAGATGGCACTAAATTAGAATGCTTTAATCAAGTAATTCACTATTAATATCCTGTCAAAACATTCTATTTAATGTTTTCTTTCCCCCATTATATTTCAGACACTATATAGGGAGTTACTTTGGGATTTGCTGGAATGTCTAGAAAATTCAAAAAGAGAATGCCTAAGAAGGTGAATGTATATGTCTGGGGATATTAAAAGAATAAGAATTCATATCTGTCACCGTGCACAAAACTTAAGTCCAAGTGAATCAAAGACCTCAACATAAATCCTGTTACTCTGAATCTGATAGAAGAGAAAGTAGGAAGCAATCTCGAACGCATTGGCACCGGAGATCACTTTCTAAATATAACACCAGTAGCATAGACAACAGGTCAATGGGACCTGTTGAAACTGGGACGCTTTTGTAGAGCAAAGGACATGGTCAACAAGACAAAGCAAGAGCCTACAAAATGGGAAAATGTCGTCACGAACCCCACATCTGACAGTTGAGTGGCTTGGACTGTTTGGCATCCAGGCTGTGGGAACTGGAACTGTCCTTAGTGCATGAGCTGGCTGTTTGGAACTTGGGCTTACACAGGGACACTTTGCTCAGCCTGGAAGGAGGGGACTGGACCTGTCTGTACTGAATCCACCAAGTTCAAATGAATCCCTAGGGGAGTTTTAGCCCTGGAGGAGATGGGAATGGCGGGGAGGGGCTGGGGGAAAGGTGAGGGTGGGGGCGGGAGGGGGAGGACAGGGGAACCCATGGCTGATGTGTAAAATTAAAACACAAATATAATAATAATAAAAAATTCAAGCTAAAAAAAAGAATAAGAATTCTATACAACCTTACTATTTAGACTTGTCTCAGATAGTACATTGATTCTTCATGATTTTATTAATCAAGTTACTAATAAATGACTTCATTCATGATTAAAGGGTTTATTATTTTACATGGCTTCATTCATTTAAAACAAGTATTATGACAATATTTTAAAGAAACAGCTTTCTAAGCATTAAACTACTTTGAGATGCAAAGTAGGACACATAACCTTCTTACTTTCGTGGATGAATTCATTGCTTACCACAATCCAATCAATTGAATTCATTTATTTTACAAAAGAAACATTCTAGCAAACAGTAAATAGCTTATTTTAACATTGAAAGGTTACAAAAGCCACCATGCAGCGCTACAGAGTAACATTTAATTTAGTGAAAAAGGAAAACAGAAATCATCTCTACCAACAATTACAGCAATTTTCCTTGCAAAGTCCAAGAGGGGTTTTGAAATAATTCTTCCTTTAAAATAAAATAGGATAAATGATGCTCCCCACTGAGATGAGGGAGTGTGGTGGAGTGGTATCCAGAGAAAATTTATTGGTATTTTGGCTGAGGAAATGGCCTCTATATTATTGGTATTTTGGCTGTGGAAATGGTCTCTATATTCCTGAGAAATGCTGCTGTAAAATCCTAAAAGCAAATTGAGCTAAAGGAATCTCTCCTACAATGCATGTCAGACAAGATAGGCAAATTCAATCTGTAACAGGCTGTCATGATCTAGGGCAGCCTTCTCCAATGCAGCCAGCTTTGTTTTTTCATTAAGTTTTCAGACTTTGTTCATATATTGAATTCCTACTTAAATCTCAAAGCACCTGTTTGTGACTAAGCCTTGCATCAGCTTAAACAATTGTACTGATTCACGAGAGGCATGGGCTCCCTGGATTTGTTGTTATTTTGTGACTATGGATGCTAATTGTTAAATGCATTGGTGGGTTTACCTTCCTGACTCTATATGTTGTCATATATATGTATATATATACATATTTATGAAAATACAAACAATATTATATGTAATATATATGTATTGTATGTAATGTATAATATATATTATATATACATACATATACATACATACATACATACACAAACACACAAACTCACACACACCTGTTACAATGTGTTGAGGATGTGTTGGCAAATTTGATCAAATACCTTAGAGAAACTGCAGCAAGTTGGTGATATTTTAGGGAAAAATCATGATTTTCCACATTGTTCCTAAAGTTTAAATAAGACAGTAAGAAACAGAGCTATCCAGAATATCTTTTTTAAAAAACATCATCTAGGGCCTCCTCTCTTAGTTAAGTTACTTTACATCAAAATTTGATCCAAAACATCATGGGGGAAGATATTATTGTGGTCTTAAAAATTTAACATATTTAAGAGATCATCATTAATGATGCATGTAATTGATAAAATTTCTCATTTAAATTTCTAGCATGCACAATTTTGGTTCTCTGAAAAAGTCAAATTTAATGTCTTTAAGAATGTTGATGAAATGAACTACCATCTGAAAAACTTTTGTACTATTAGCCATGATCCATTTGTCTTTATAATGGCACAACACATTGTTTCTTTAATGTACCATTTACAGATTTAGTTATGGCAAAGAACATCTTTCTCCTGAACTGTTTTTGCATTTATTTTTCTTCTTTTCAAAGTGCAGTTGGAGGGTAGTCATCAGAATCATCAGAAGATAAGAAATTCAAAATTCATGTCCTGCGAGAGAATAGAGGTTTTAAGGATTCCTAAGGGATTCCACAAAAGCATTGAAGTAAGGGTAATCTTTATGCTGTCCACAAGTAAATATTTTCTCTATCTGTGCCAAGGTTCTTTGTCCCAAAAACTCATTTGCAATTTATAAAATACTATCTTTTGGGGAGGGACTGGACCATAGAAAAGGATTCCATTATTATACTGTGATTAACGCAAAAGTAAAAACCATTTAAAGCTAGTATGCTTCTGATTATACAGTCTTGAAAAGAATGCAGCAGTATATTCACTCATGTAAAAAACAAGGGATACTAAGTATTGTGGTGGTTTGAATAAAAATGGCTTTGATAGGCCCACAAGGAGTGGCACTATTAGGAGTGTGACATTGTTGACGTTGGTGTGTCCCTGTTGGAGAAAGTGTGAGACTAAAGGTAGACTATGAGGGTTCAGATACTCAACCAGGCCCACTAGCTCACTCTTTTCCTGCTGCCTGAAGATCCAGATGTAAAACATGTAACTATCTCTCCAGCACCATGTCTGCCTGTATGCTGCCACGCTTCTTGCCATGAAGATAATAGACTAAACCTCTGAACTATAAGCCAGTGCCAGTTAAATGTTTTCCGTGATAAGAGTTCCTGTGGTCATGGTTTCTCTTTACAGCAATAGAAACCCTAAATAAGACAATACATTTTGAAAAAGTCAGCAAACTACTTATGGTACTATCAAGTGTGAAGAAATGTACTACTTTTTCATCTGTATCCACAACACTCACGAGAGAGAGAGAGAGAGAGAGAGAGAGAGAGAGAGAGAGACAGAGAGAGAGAGACAGAGAGAGAGAGACACAGAGAGACAGAGACACAGAGACACAAAGAGAGACATACAAAGAGAGAGAGAGAGAGAGAGAGAGAGAGAGAGAACGAACTCACATGAGATAAGCAAAATAACACACTATGAAAAATTAAAAAAAGAAGAGTCCGTGGAAGACTAAAGATCAGTTTTCCCTGGGCCAGAGAGAGAGCTACCCATCATGAATGGAAACTACGACATCAGTTCCAAAATGGAGAACCATAAGGATGCAGCTGAATATGGGTTTATATCCCTGTAAGTGCCGTGAGATGACTGGAGATGGTAGGTCAGGGTGTGCTGCACTAGGGGGACAGTACAGAGGGCACTGTTCCCAGTTATTCTGCACCTGTCTCAGTATGTTCAGCTCTGAGCACATGGTTCTATTATTCTTAAAACTGACAAGTTAAAGGAAAAAGTGAGGAAAGGTGAGGCATGTAAGGGCTTGTAAAACTTTGAATTAAAAGAAACAAAAATTAAGAGAAAAAAATTGCAATTGGATAAATAAGTTAAAAAAAAAACTATTATGAAGGCAGTGCTGTTGACATCTGAAATGGGGGTTGAGCAGAAATAGGAAGGGTTCCAGGGTGTGATTGACAGTCTAAATATAGAGGAATGTCATTTGTTTGCTATGGTTTGCTTTGCTATTTTTTTTTTTTGCATATAAACAGTCTCTAGTATTGGAACTATATGGAAAATATATTCAAATTAAGACTGGAGAATAAATTAAATTACTATTATGTCGATGATGGAAAGCTATGTTTTTATGTTATTATGGTTCTGGAAGTATTAGTATTACATTCTTAGACATTGCAGTTTTGCCAGCTGCTTCACATTTCTGCAGCCATATCTTCTCAATGATTACAATAACCTCTCGCCTCTTTAAATTTCCTCTTGCATGGCATTTGGGTGCAGCAACAAGAAGCACAAGTAAATGATATTTTGCTTTCTCTTGAAATCAGCTCTACTATGAGCTCCAACATATTATATTAAACAAGTAAATAAGATTGTAAAACCTAGTTCTCTTCAGCTCCCAATGACTTTTCAGTACACTAAAGACAAAAATCACGTAATTTTTATATGTAGGTTGAACTTAACTTTAATCACATTCTCTTAAAAATACCCAGAAATTAAATCAATGCTACCAGTCCTGTCCCATAAGCATTAACTTCATTAGTAGGTAAATAATAGAAGCTGTAGATGACTGAAACTGTCTGGTTAGCTTTGCACTTCCATAGCCAGATAATGGAAGGAATGTTGTGGTATTAAAATTAAAGAAGAGAGAAGAGGGTGAGGAGAATTAAGGTAGGAGGGAAAGAAGGAATGCCGAAAAGAATGAAGAAAGAAAGGAAGGAAGGGAGGGAGGGAGGGAGGGAGGAAAGAAAGAAGGAAGGAGAGAAGGAAAGAAGGAGGGAAGGAAGGACAGAAGGAAGGAAGGAAGGAAGGAAGGAAGGAAGGAAGGAAGGAAGGAAGGAAGGAAGGAAGAAGGGGAAGGAATGACCTAGAATCCTTAGAAGTGACTTCAAGGGTAGGTTGGTTAAGCATTAAACCACCAAAATTATTACTTAGAATGCAAATATGCAGAATTCAGAATTTTAGAAATGTTCTGGCAAGATATTACAAGCCAATGTGAATTGTTGTAATACAGTAACTGCTGTACCACATTCTGTGATGTCTTTTTGAGCCAGTTTTGAGAGGAAATCAATATGCAAATGTATTAACTGGATTGAGAATACAGCATATACCTAGCTCTTAATGTTAAATATGCATGAAACAAAATATCTCAGTGTTTAATTCCATAGTAATTTCAGTATATTTGTACATTGAAATTTTATAATTCTAATTTTATTATAAACATACATATGCAAAAGCTATTTTGTATAGCAACAATAACTTTGATTTCTAGTGCTTCTTTATCAGAAAAGAAACTATTACAAGACATGACTAAAGAAGCCAGGATTTCTTTTGTTTTCCTATATCAAGTAGCATACAATTTAAATTTATTCAATATTTATCAATATTAGTTATGCCCAATAAATTTTCAGTAATATATAATAACACACAAAAAATCATTTTAACACAAAACATGTCCAATTTATTTCATGATACAATGATACTTTCTTTAATACAATAAAGTAATTTCTGTTGTTGAAATCTAACTTTAAACCATGGTGGTCTGATAGAACACAGGAGGTTATTCCAATTGTTTTGTATCTGTTGAGATTTGCTTTGTGGCCAAGTATGTGGTCAATTTTAGAGAAGGTTCCATGGGGTGCTGAGAGGGAAGGTATATTCTTTTTTGTTTGGGTGAAATGTTCTATAGATATCGATTAAGTCCATTTGACCCATAACATCAGTTAAGTCCATTATGTCTCTGTTAAGTTTCATTTTGGCCGATCTGTCCAGAGGTGAAAGTTGGGTGTTGAGGTCTCCCACTATTAATGTGTGGGGTTTTGTAGCTAGAGTTTTCCTGTCTGGCCCAGTCAGGACAAATGTCTCTTACCTGCCAGTCCCACAGTCGCTCAGACCCAACCAAGAAAGCATATAGAGACTTACATTGTTTAGAAACTGTATGGCCGTGGCAGGCTGCTTGTTATCTACTTCTTTTCTCTTAAATTAACCCATTTCTGTTAGTCTATACTTTGCCACATGGCTTGTGGCTTACCAGTGTCTTTACATGTTGCTTTTTGTGGTGGCGGCTGGAGGTGTCTCTCTCCAGTCTTCTACTTCCCAGAATTCTCTATTCTCTTGTCCCACCTATACTTCCTGCCTGGCCACTGGCCAATCAGAACTTTATTTACACAGAGCGATATCCACAGCAGGGTTTTATATGTGATTTAAGCTTTAGAGTGCTCGAAAGGTCCCCAGAAATCCACAATGATATATCCTCTGTAGTCTGCTGGCAATGGTCGAGAAAAAGTCTGATCTGACCTAGTCTGGTGATCAGATGACTAAACACTCTAACAGTCTTCTTGGAACTCTCATCCAATAACTGATGCCAGGCCACTGGTGGAGCTCCAGATGTCCAACTGTTGAGAAAGAGGAGGGTGTGCAAGAGTGTGAATTGTTGAATCCAAGATTGCAAAAAGCACAGGGACAAATAGCCAAATGAATGGAAGCACATGAATTATGAACCAAAGGCTGTGGAGCCCCCAGCTGGAGCAGGCCCTCTGGATAAGTGAGACAATTGAATAGCTTGATCTGCTTGGGAGGCACCCAGTCTGTGAGACCAGGACCTGTCCTTAGTGCATGAGCTGGCTCTTTGGAACCTTGGGCTTACATAGGGACACTTTGCTCAGTCTGGAAGGAGGTGACAGGACCTACCTGTACTGAATCCACCAGGTTTAAATGAATCCCCAGGGGTGCCTTGATCCTGGAGGACATGGGAATGGAGGGGAGGGGCTGGGAGGAAGCTGGGGGGGGGGGCGGGAGAAGGGAGTACAGGGGAACCCATGGCTGATACATAAAATTTAAAACACATAATAATAAAGAAAAAAAAATAAAGTAAGGACTTTGACCTTTTCTGTTATTATGTAAAATTAGTAAGCTAATTATGAAAATATTAAAGATCAACATTGTAGTTTTAATGGCTATACAAATTCAGAAAGATTTAATTTTGTTTTGATTAGTATGCATATTTATTGTCTACACTAAAAAATAATCACATTGGTTTAATGTACCTTGCATATGCTTCTTATGTAAACTTAAAGAAATTATATATATGGTATATACTATAAGATATAAGTAAAAAGGTAATTCTTAGTAATTTAATCATTTTGAACTATCTTAAATGATCATTAGCTATGGTAACCTATTTTTAGTTAATTGTATTTAAATGCTTACTTTATTGTACTTACTTAAAAGAGCTTTTGTTTGTTTGTTTGTTTGTTTGTTTGTTTTTTTGATCTGAGGATCGAACTCAGGGCCTGGGCTTGCTAGACAAGTGTTCTACCAATGAGCTAAATCCCCAAACCAAGGAGTTTAAAAATATCAGGATATCTTGTTAGAAAATATAACTAGTCCTAATAGAATTTAAATATTGTTTTAAAAATCTGATTGAATTCAGTTGCATTCTGAATTTACAGCCAGGCACCTATTTTCATAGAAATAGCAATGGCTTTGGAGTTGTGAGTTTATCATTGATTTATTCATTTTTAATGTAACAACTGTTATCTTGTACGTTAATATTTCAAATAGAGTAGTACATAAGTTTTAGGGATTCAGACAGTTTTTTGTTTTTGTTTTTGTTTTGTTTGTTTTTGTTTTTGTTTGTTTGTTTGTTTGTTTGTTTTTTCCAACTGTACCTTTACTATGTAGACATCTCAGTCCCTGAAACATCCAAGAGAATATCTTAGGCTCTTTTAAGGAATAAACTTTTCAAAGGTTGACTATTTATAGCCTCCTTTCTGTTTGTCATGCATGCAGCTCCAACACTACCTACAGACTTCCTTCAAATCACCTTCTTCACAACATATCATCAAGTATTTTTCTAGAGGTCATGGGATAACATTATCAGCAATGATTATTAGCATCTGGTTTTAAAATTTTTAGACATATTTATTCCCTGGACATTGTTGGATTTGTGCTATTTGGACAGTAGTATTTTTTGAGTACTTAAAAAATAAGATGAAGGAAAAAATTATTTAGGGAAATTTTGATTTTCATAAGAAAACTCAATAATTATAGTTTATGAAATTAAAAAACTATCAATGGGTATATTGTCAGGAAAACATACAGATTGCTTAATATTTAAAAATATTTGGGTATACACCAAATGAAGAATGCCAAGAATAGGGAGTATGGTTGAAATTGAATACCGTTTTGACATACACAAAAGAACATTCAAGGTCTGAGGATAATAAAGGGAAGAATTGGTCTTACCTCTACTTATTAATAGTGAAAGGATGAAAATTTACTGAACAGAACATTTATTCTTTTGTATTTTATTTTTATTACTTTTAATATGTTAAATGTGTGTGTGTGTGTGTGTGTGTGTGTGTGTGTGTGTGTTCATCCTGGTGTCAGATAGAATGTTAAATAGGTAAATATGAAATTGGTTACACAATTCATCAAATTAAGCATTCTCAAAAAATTGATCTTCCAGTCTTAGGTCTGTAAACAAAACAGAGAGAGTTACCATGAATGTTCTCTCCCAGCACCATGTCCCATGTAGATTTTCCCATCTTCTACTAAGCCAGAAGAGTTCTAAGGATATTATTTCCTCCAATTTAGCAGAACAGGAAAAGAAGTCTCTAAAATTTGGTAGTTATTTTATCCTTTCAGATGATGGATAAAATTGCTTACAATATGTCTCTTATTGAGAGAATAAGTGGCTAAAAATCCAGGTGCTCTTTACAAGAACATATTATTTTTGAGTGTCAAAAATCTTTTCAAAAGCAAAACTTCTCCTATATTTTTGATTATTGCTAAAATAAAATTTTATATTTAGGGTCATTGGTCACTTTGCATTTCTAACAATTTCTATCTTTATACTACATTCACTAAAACACTGATACAGCATTGATTCCTATTTGCTACATATTTCTTTTTTGTTTTTTTAAAAATAATGTTAAAAATTACGTATTTTCCCCAATTGTAAAACAAATCATGAAAAGATATTTTTAGTCTAGAAATAATCCAATAATTCAATATTAATAAGTTTGGACTTAGGAAGATAACAATCTTATAATAGAGGAGATTGTAGTATGTTCATATGTTAAGTGAGGTGAGGGAAGTTCTACATATGTGATGGGTGGATTAAGGCTGGGCCAAACGTGGTCTGTTAGAATTCTTTACTGAGTGTAAGAAAGAAGTCATGTGGAAATTGAAGGTGAGAGAAGATCTTGACCTTCATGCACTTAAGGTTATAATTTACATGTGGATTATGATGTGTCCATCTTATTCTATTGAGTGAAATAATCATTTGACCAAACCCAAATTAATTAGAGCATACCACATTTATTAAAAAGAAGAAAGAGTACAGAGAAAACAAAAAAATATGAAAACATATTTTCATTACACAATTTCACGTGTTGATTTATTACTATGTGGGAGGGGGAGAGGAGCATATTGGGGGGCAAACAAATCAGATAATATGTGTCTATGTAGAAGACTACTTTATAGACTGTATTCTGTCTTCCCAACCATATGTTTGTTCTGGATATTGAACTTACATCATCAGACTTAGATAGTAGGCATTTTACATGCTGACCCATTCCACTGTACCAAATATGCTTACTTCTTCCCACTTTTATAATCAAAATCATCTCAAAAATTAAAACTCTGCAATAAAGATTACTCTGATTGTTTCCCTTCATTTGATATTTAACTCTTGGTTTAAGTACCAGGTAAGAGTATTAAAATCAATTACATTTCTTTCACATATTTTGTTGTAGAATCATTATACAGAGATTTATATATGTTCCAATATACTTCATAGTCACTTTTTTAGTTCTGTGTTGTGACACTGCATTCATGTCCCATCAACAGAAACTTTTTGTGCAGATGGGATCATTTGAGCCTTCTTCATCCAATGGCATGTTTAAAAATGTGTGGTTCACAAACAGAAAGTATCACAGGCCCCATACAGGAAGTAAACTATTGAAGATTACATTTGATAGCTTAAACAGGTTACATATGACCATGTCATTGAGGAAATTTCTTGGTATTTTTATGTGGTATTATGGAATAGTCCATTCTGAGAAAGAAATTCAAAGGATTCTTTTTATTTGGAATGAAGAAAAGGCTAAGATCTCGTAAAAGAAAGAAATTATGTGTTTTAGATAAGAATAATTACATTTTACATGGACCACTAGGGAGGGAAATAAATGCTGAAAAAGAAATTTAGTTTTGCATCATAGTTAAGTTGAAAAGATTTCATTTGACATTAATTCCACATATATACTTTATATACACCATGCATTAATATATTCATATATATCACACACATAGAAGATATATACATCACACTTCACAATACTGTATATTTACTATGGTGTTTATTCTGGTCTCTCCAACTCGTGACATGCATAAATCTCTTGCTCTCCCTCAAGCTTATGAGCTACTTTTCTTTGGCTTTATACATACATATATATATGTGTGTGTGTGTGTGTGTGTGTGTGTGTGTGTGTGTGTGTGTATACACATATATCTTTGATGGTAATCCTACATAAGCCAATTAGTTAATGAAGATTGACCCCTATTCTATGGTGTCTTTCACTCTCCTGAGTTTCCTTGACATTATATCATTTATTAAATCTTGCTTTTATTTTCAGTTAGTTTCTCATTCAACAGACACTTGTCTGTGTCTATATCATGATATACTTCTCTAGTTTTGTTTTTTTTTTCCTAGTGTTTTTCTCTACTAATTTCAGGTTCTAAACAGTCATCTTCCATTGCAGTTGTTTGAATGTAAATGCCCCCATAATTTCACAGAGAGTGGCACTCTTGGGAAGCATGGCTTTTTTTGGAGTGGATATAGCCTTGTTGGATGAAGTGGGTCCCTGTGGACGTGGGCTTTGAGGTTTCCTATGCTCAGGGTTACCATCTAGTGTCTCAGTTGACTTCCTGTTGCCGGCAAGTTGCAGCACTCTCAGGTCCAGCATCACACCAGCCTGCACACCTGCATGCACTCCACCATGAGGATAATGGACAAAACCTCTGAAACTGTAAGTGAGCCACCCCAATTAAACATGTTCCTTACAAAAGTTGCCAATGTCGTAGTGTCTCTTCACAGCTATAAAAACACTAACTCAGACATACATTGATGTTGTACAAGATTTTGTTTTTGTTCTGACAGATAAAGCTTGCCTGGAGATCAGAGGGTGGAACTAGACACTGGTTAGCCATAAGGCCTGGGAGGTTGTGGCTTATACTTTTAATCCCAACACTTAGGAGGCTCGTGCCTTTAATCCCAGTTTATTCCAGAAGTGGAGACAGGAATATAAGGTGGGTGGAAAAAGGATCTAGGGCCCTTTCAGTGTGAGGGATCTGAAGAGGTAAGAAGTCAGTACTGCCTGTTCCTTTGCTTCTTAGATCTTTCAGGTTATTACCCCAATAAAGATAAGACTAACTAGGATTATGATTCAATTTGGTACCAGAAGTGAGGTATTGTTGTTATAGGCCTGACTATGTTTTGGTTTGGAGTAACAGAGATGTTAGGATTGTGGATTAGAAAAACAGCTGAATGCTTAAAGAGTTTCTTAATGGGGCATACTCATAGAAACATAGATGACAGTAGTATTGAATGTGATTTGATGAACTGTGGGGATCAAGAGGTTACAGAAGAGAAGAATTTTAGTCTGTGGCCTAGAGATCATTCTTGTGAAATTTTGGTGAAGAAAGTGGCTGATTTTTGCCCTTGTCCAAATAGTATGCCTGAGGCTAAAGTGTAGAATTTAGGATTATGTCAAAACAGAGGAAACGTCAAAACAGCCTAGTATAGACTCTGTTTTGTGGTTACCAGTGTAACTCTAATGAAGATATATAATGAAAATGAACAAGCTGAGCAAAGAAAAAATATTTGAGAAGAAAAAGAGCACCAGAAAGTGAACTGAAGCTAAGTTCTGTGTTCATGGAGATAAACATTTTAAGAAATGGAATAAAGGGAATGGTGATCTCAGGGCAAGATGCCACCTAGCTAAATTTAACACTTGTGAAAAGGAATTAAGGAAAAGCTTAGATCCTGGTGTGGTGGGCACTCCTAGGGGAAGATAGAGGCTGCTGGATCTCTGATTTTTGAGTCCAGCTTCATCTTGAGATCCAGTTTCAGTATGGCCAACCTTAGACAGTGAAGGACAGAAAGCTAGTGAAGATGTGATTGAAATAGGGAGCCATGTTCCAGCACCAGTAAGCAGCAAACCTTGGCAGCTTCAACAGTGTGGTTCTGGCTTTAGAGTTACAGATAGTAGAAATGGGTTATGTAATTTGCCTCCACACCTAAAGAAAGACACTAAGGCCAGGCATGTGTCAGTGGTATTCCTGAATGGAGGCCTAGTAGAAAGGTCAATGTATGAAGCTTTTTAACGTGAAGTCTGGATTACCTTGGAGAACCAAAGATGTTAGAGATGCTAGGGTCATGAGATACTTCCCAAGGTGAGCTGCTAATAAAAAGTACTGCATGTACAAGCAAAAGAAATATCTTACTGCTAGGAAAGCTGAAAGGAGTGGGAGATGTGAAGAACAATTTGACATCAGACATGAAGATAGAGTTTGGAATCTGTTCAGCTTGTTTTTGGTCTTGCTTTGGTCCAGTGTTTCCTCAATGTTTTGAGTGGTAATATGTATCCTGTGCCGTTATATGTTGGAAGTATGTCATCTCTATTTTGATTTTGCTTGTGTAGGATATTCAGTTAAGAAATTGCATGAGTCTAGAAGTAGACTTTAAATTGTGGACTTTGAAGAATTTTTGAGAATGTGATAAACTGTGGGGACTATGGAAGACAGAATAAATGAATCTTGCATTATGATATTGTTACAAGCTTATGAGGAGCAGGGAGTAGAATGTGTTGATTTGCATGTAATTGCCCCCATAATCTTACAGGGAGTGGCACTATTACAAGGTGTGTCTTTGTGCCTTGTTGAAGGAAGTGTGTCATTGCAGGGACAGGCTTTGAGGTTATTTTAAATGTGTCATTCTAGATCATACTTTAAAATGGATTTTTGGAAAAAATCTGTCATTGGTTCACTTTCTGTTGCTTAAATAATGGTAATTCAGCAATTGTACATTTTTTGCAAATCTGAAGTTTTGTGTATCAGCTTGTGCATACAAGCAGATGTAACTATAGACCTATAGAAAATGAGAATCCTTATTAAAAGTTTTAGAAAAACAAGCACAAACAAGTGTGTTGATGAAGAACAGAACAAGTCATTTTTCAATTTCCAAACATTGAGCATGTAAATCCTTCAGGAATTAATAGCCTAACTCATGGCTCAAAGTAAGATATCTAAACTAGACAATATAGTCAGAAGTTCATGAAATATCCCATATGAAAAACAGTTTTTATGGAAGCTCAAAAAGCACAAATAAAACAGAAACATTAGTGCAATATAATATGTGTGTATGTGTGTGTGTGTGTGTGTGTGTGTGTGTGTGTGTGTGTGTATGTGTGTGTGTGTACAATACTTAATAAAAAGCGAAGCCATGATTTGAAAGAAAACAAGGGGGATATATTCAAGGTTTTGGAGGAAAGAAAGTAACGAATGAGAGGGACATGATGTAATAACATTATAATCTCAAAAAATAAATAACTAAATATATATATTTAATGAAGATATAGGAGCACATTAAACTGATTTAATATGTGAAACTAAGCACCATTCACAAAATATGTCAAAAGAGAGATTAATAACATCAAAAATGGTTTATTTACACAATGTCATCTGTGAAAAAAAGAGAAAATATGAATAAAAAGGAATGGATATTTAGTTAGGAAATGCACTCATTTATTTATTTGTTTGTTAATTTATTTATTTATTTTTGTTTCTCTTTGTGGAGATGGGGAATGATCAGCAACAATGATGAGAATGCTAGAAGTAGAAAACTGATCCAAAGAAATGCAAAAATAACTCTTCCAGACTGAAAGAGGAAACAAAGCACACAGTTGTAAGACAGGGAAAAGTAACCAGAAAGAGTTCCCTCCAGGTATCCAATCCAGGTTTTACAGGCAAGACAGAAGAGATGAGTGTCAAAACATCCAGAGAAAAAGAGACTTCACAGGCTGGAAGCCAACTTCTCAGCAGGAACTTAGAATCCAGTAGAGAAGAATAATTTTGTTATTGGCACATACGGAAAAAGTCAGCTAAGTAAAGACACCATACCAAGCAATAAAAATTACTTGTTAGAAATGAAGAAAGTCTCATAGAAATAAAAACTGTGAGAATAAGTCTCCACCAGCATAGATGTGTAAGAGAGCTGTTTTGGTCAGGGTTTGCTAGTGGAGCAGACTGTCTTGTGTGATATGGCCTGGGTAGTCTAGCAAAGGTTGTTTTATTCTGGAGAGTTGTGTGGAAATGCAAAGTCTCCTTCTTCCCTCTGCCTTTGATCGGGATTTTTACCTGAAAATGCTGCCCACTTCTAGGATAAAGTCTTTCCATTTCAAATAATCTGATCAAAAAAGTAGTCCCTCCCAGAAGTGCCCAGTGACTTGGCTTTCCATTTATTCAAACAGAAAATAAAGAGATACAGCAAATAAGATGAAAACATCAGAAGATATAAAAAAGAAAAAAAACAAAAAGATAAATTAAAATTTCTCTAATATTATAAATTTAAATGATCCATAGTTTAGTAGTAATGTGAAAAAACAATAAAATTAATGTAATAACAACAATGTTATGCAAGAAAAATAACATCAAATATTTAAATGTGTAAAAGCACAAGTAGAAAGTTTTATTAACATAGTTACTACTTTTATTTTATTTTCTCTTCTCTTCAGAATCATGATGAAGTTATATCATCTCAGCCTCACTTGTTAATTTTGAAATATGCTTTTTGTAAGCCTCTGGTAGTCAAAAACCAAAAATCCTATTAGGGCTAGACCTAAAATAATGAACAAAGTATTAAAATTTGCTGTTTGGATTAAATAATTTAACAAACAATGAGAGCTGAATGAGAAGAGCTTTCATAGAAAGAATAAAGAAGCAAAAAATTGAAGACAAGTTAGAATGTCTGTCACAGAAATTATAATACTTAAATGTAAATAGACTATATTATCTAATTTAAAATAAGATCATTTAACAAATTTTCAATATCTAACTATATGTTCATGACAATAACATTATTTCACCTCACAAGACATACACAGACTATTTATAAAAGTTTAGCAAACATAACTCCACGCAAATGAAATTAAAACTAAGCAGGACTATCTATATCAATGTGAAATAAAACAATGTGCAAATCTAAAGCTAAAACAAGCAAGCATGCCAAATAACAATAAAAAAGTGAGACAGAGACTGCCATTACGGAATGATCAACAGGTCTGCTTTTTTAAGATAAAATACACCTTCTATGTTGTCCGTGCAGCCATACTCCACAAAATGATCCAGAATTCAAGGCAACTGTTGAACTATGTCAATCCTACAGCCACAAAATTTAATCCTAAACTTTACCTGGAAGCACAGAGACCTTGAATGGCTGCAGCAACCCTTAAAAATATCCACAATGGTTGTGGGGTCACCTTCATGCACCTATTAGCACACAGACATCGTTAAGGTATCATTATAGTACTAACATAAAGACTGACGTATAAAATAATGAAATAAATCCATATGTCTATAACCGCCCGATTCTCAATAAAGTGTCACGAATCTCAACTTTGCCCTAGAGATATTAGGTAATACATGGTGCAGGAAAAACTGGATATTAACAGGTTGAAACTTGACCATTCTTAATCAAACCCAATTCAAACTTGATAGATGTTTTTATTGCTGTCAAGAGACACCATGACCATGGCGACTTCTATAAAGGAAAACATTTCACTGAAGTGGCTCATGTTCAGTTTCAGAGCCCAGATTTGTCCAAAAATCTGTTGTGAATAGGAACCATAATGATACATTTAAAATAACACCTCCACCCTTCATCCACAAAGCTCTTTCTGGAAATTGACTAGTTTCAGCTGCATACTCTTGTGTTCTGAGCAGCGTGGCCACTCTGGAGGAAGGAGCTCCAGACATATGTGTGGTCACAAAGGTTGTAAAGCTCTATTATTCCCCGAGACCAAAGCATATGAACAATACTAGTACATCAATGACATAGGACAAAGGTCCATCCTGATCTGGACTATTGATAGCTCGTGTACACTTATGCTCAAGACCAGTTTAGCCTGGCACTTGTGGAGCCAAGTGTTTCTGCCTTGACACTGAGTCTCCTCCAGCACTTCTAACTATGGGCATCAGCTCAGGGCAAGGGTCATCACCATCTTTCCCATGATATTTTCACAAGTCTTATGAGTTTCAAGGCAAGATGTGGGATGTGTTGCCTTCAGTGAAAGGAAGGTTGCTCTGTGCTACCAGAATTTGGAATAGAATTGAAGAGAGATATACCTTTTCCACTAGGGCTGTTCCTGAACTTGGAACTCAAACTCATGTTTGAGTCTGAGGGATCCAGCGTATACATAGGCTTAGGGCTGTACTGTGGTCCTCGACACAGCTGGAAATACTCTAGACTAACATGTAGGCTTCTGTCTGATGTCAGACCATTTTAGAGGTTCCATTTTTAGCATTGACTTGTTTAATCTCTGTTCCTTGTTGTCTTAGGCAGTGAAATAATTGATGATTCCTTAGCTATGATGGATGACATTAAGTTGTATTGTCACAAGAACTATCCAGACTGAGGAGAGGGGTGCCAGAAGGCTGGCAAACAATACTAACTGAACCTCCTTTCTATACCTCTGCCATACATATCATAATCTTATCTACCATCTGCTTTTCAAGTTTGAGACAGGAGAAGTAAAGAAAGTTATTCTTCCAGAGATTCAGTATGTGGGAGTTTTAAAATGGATGTTGTGTGGCTCTGTCTAGCAGACTGGTTGAACTGATAATGGATTTCACCTCTAAGAGTTGGAATAATCTCCTATCCTTCCCCAAGTGAGAAGCACTCATTCCATGTTGTTTGGAGTTAGAGGATGGCCAGTACTGATAACATTTCCTTCTTGCCTTCTTCAATATATGCTTAATTTCACTGTACTAATATCAGGCACTGTGTTCTCTAATCTGGTGTTCTTAGGGGATTCTATTCAGAAACTATTTTGGCCTATCACCTGACCATATTTATTTTCTCTATGTGTGCAAATTTCTCAGCTGTTTACCTCACGAAAATTTAACTCAGGAGCTGCCTAACCTCCTCACTGTTTTGACAGGGCCTGCAACATTTTGCCTCCCTTACAACAATGGATAGAGCCCATTTTCCCCACATCAAAAACAACTTGGATTACTATTACCTGTTTGTCTACATATAGTTTTGGTAATAATGGATGTGAAGTCCTAGTTCTTGTGGTTTGGTTTCTTCATATACTTGTGGACATTTTATTAAGTTTTTTTTAGGAGGAAATTAGGTGTAGATTTAAGACAACTCTGCTTTAAAAGGGCATAAGGAAATACTTTAAGTCAGGTGTGATCATCCTAAATGTTTTTCCTTTTGAGAATATAGAGAAAATCATAAAATATAAGAAGACTTGAATAGATTGATGTCTAAATAAAGGACATTCTTATGATTTCCAGTGACTGATACTCTCCTTAATTTTTCATTATCCATAATTTATAATTTAATAAAAAACACATAATAACATCAGGAAATTTTCTCAGAATTTGGATCCAACTTTATCTATTATATGTTTTAAACAACAATTATTATACATGAATTTTTACAGCAGTGACTTCATATAACTGAGGTTATATGCGCATAGTGAATTGGAGAAACATCACACAAATATAATGCAAATTACAGACGATGTCCAGTTAAGATACCTGTTTATTTCAAGCCAGTAGTGTTTTGTATTAAAATGTAATGAATTTTACATCACTCTATTTGGCATGTCTGTGTATGGTCTTAATCAGACTTATTTTATATGTTTTCCAAAATCCAGGTGATTTTAGGCATTTAATAATTAAATGTGGATTATAAACCATTTTCTCATATATAAATGTTGTATTGGATTGTAAAATTCACAATAAAGATACTAAAGAAAGCAGGTAATAGTTAGTAGCCAGATGGCTTTTTTGATGTTTTAAAATATGCATGAAGGATTTTATTAATTTTACCACCATATGGGAGAGGTCTGAATATCGCTTCTATGGACGGTAAAATCCAGACATAATCTGGTTGTCACAGTGTGCCTAACTCAATCTTCTAGTATTTATTTCTCTGATGAAATTGCCTGGAATTATTTGGGATTTTCTGTCCCATGTTCAAGGAGGAATAGGTTATTTGTTTTCTGTTAAGGTGACATGCTCAAAAGTTCTTCAAACTGAAATGGAAAAATTCACAGAATTACAAGGCAAATACAGATTCTCTCACAAATCCCAGGATTTTTGACTCATGAAACCTATTAAACAATTAAGTTGTAGCTATTACCATTCATTTTATTTCAACCTTAACAGCTCATATTGTCATGATTTTCTAATAAAAAAGAATTATTTTTAATATTTATTACAAATTAACAGATGTAGATAAGATATGTTCTTTTAAGTGAGCATTGGCCTATAGATAAGCAGGTAAATCCAAGTTTTATACAACCTGACATCTCACCTTATCATTTAGGTTGATGTGGTAGCACAGGCCTATGATATAGGCAAACCATAGTGTGAAATTAATCCAGCTGATTATGTATTGTATTAAATTCCTAATTATTTAAAAACATGTAAAGTTATATATAAACAAATAATAAAAATAACACGTTACTGAGACCACAATCTTAAAATAACCTACACTGTTTATTATCTAATTCCCAGCAAAACCTTTGTCAAGCACTGAGATAGATTTTAAGAATATATAAATATATTTGTGTTATGATATGTTGGGTTATACAGATACATGGTATATAAACTTACTTCAGGTTAATATTTAAGTTTCTGGGCCTACACAACTAGAAAATATTGCCTCTCATCACATGAAAAGCAAGTAAATAACAAAAAGAAACTGAAATATGACTCAATAAGTTTTTCAAGGGAAAGATAAAAAGTGTTTCATTTAGTAATTGGAATTATTAGCATATCTACCTTAAAATTGATTGCAAGTTTAAGTAAATGCTTTAATATACTATTTTATTCAATTAGTTTCTTTTTAAGTTAATGTTAGTAAAAATGTTTTGTTAGTATCTTTTTGCTTTAATACAAATGAAAACACACAGACATTAATTTTTAAATTGTCTGTGAGATGATAAGATAGTCCAGCAGTGAATTTCACTTACTGTTGCTACAGAGCACCAGAGTTTAGATCCCAGTACACATATTAGGTAGTTCAAAATTGCCTATAACTACAGCTCCAGAAGATACAACATGCTCTTTTGTTTTTATGATTTATTATATTTGTGTTTTAATTGTACACATCAGCCATGGGTTCCCCTGTCCGCCCCCCCACATTCCCCCCATCTTCTCCCCTCCATTCCCATCTCCTCCAGGGCCAAGATTCCCCTGGGGATTCATTTAAACCTGCTGGATTCAGTACAGGCAGGTCCAGTCCCCTCCTTCCAGGCTGAGCAAAGTGTCCCTGTGTAAGCCCCAGGTTCCAAACAGCCAGCTCATGCACTAAGGACAGGTCCTGGTCTCACAGCCTGGATGCCTCCCAAACAGTTCAAGCTATTCAATTGTCTCACTTATCCAGAGGGCCTGATCCAGCTGGGGGCTCCACAGCCTTTGGTTCATAGTTCATGTGCTTCCATTCGTTTGGCTATTTGTCCCTGTGCTTTTCCAATCTTGGTCTCAACAATTCACGCTCTTACAGTCCCTCCTCTTTCTCGACAACTGGACTCCTGGAGTTCACAAGTGCACATTGATGCAATAAGAGCATGTTTTTGTACTGTAATAATTCCAACAACATGCTCTTATTGCATCAATGTGCACTTGTGTTTTTATACACATTCACACATACACACACACACACACACACATTCACACACACACACTATACACACATTATTTTCCACAAGTTTGAATATTAGGTTTTCCATGAGATTTTTATCTCCTAGAAATGTCAAGAGAAGCTATACCTATAAAGTCTTATCAACATAACTGACAAGAGAAGACCTGAAGAATAGCATGCTCATGTGGAAGGGAAAAGTTCAGCAGGCCTCAACTCCAATGAACTATGGGCAACTAAGGAATGCTGAAAGTGGAAAAAATAGTCTTTTCCAAATTGGCTGGTTATTTAATATCAAATGATCAGCCACTATAACATACATGTAAATAACACTATATAGACTGAACAGATGGCATTTATATATCCAAGATTATACACACACACACATACACACACACACAAATACATATATATCATGTGTGTGTGTGTGTGTGCACGCATGTGCATGTGTGTGTGTGTGTGTGTGTGTGTTTGTACTGGGATATATAAGTAAATATATAAATAATAAAAACTGTTATAGGTTGTATATAAGTACATATATACGTATGTATATACACATAAGTATATATATATCTATACATATATACTTACATACATTTTATATATAAGCACAACAAACAAACACACACATTATATATATAAGTGTGTTCTTGGATATATAAGTATATGTATCATATATATAAAGCATACATACATATGTGTGTATAAAAAACAAAGAAAAGAAGGCTTTGGCATGAGATAGAGCAAGGAGGGAGGTTAATATTTTAGAGTTTGGAGGAAAGAAATCAAATCTAAGGCAGAAATGATGTAATAATTTTAACATTAAAAATAAAAACATATTATACAAATAAATCAAGAAAATATACAGGATTCAGATGAGGCAGGTTCAGTCTCCTCTTCCCTACACCAAGGCTGAGCAAAGTGTCTCAGTATAGGCCCTAGGTTCCAGAAAGCCAGCTCATGCACCAAGGACAGGTCCTGGTCCCACTGCCTGGGACCTTCCTAAACAGTTCAAGCTAATCAACTGTCTCACTTATCCAGAGGGCCTGCTCCAGTTGGGGGC
Organism: Onychomys torridus; assembly: GCF_903995425.1. Classification (NCBI taxonomy): domain Eukaryota; kingdom Metazoa; phylum Chordata; class Mammalia; order Rodentia; family Cricetidae; genus Onychomys; species Onychomys torridus. The sequence continues at coordinate 59,307,627 of NC_050454.1, forward strand.
TCCTCAGCTATGGGTTCACAGTTCATGCATTTCCACTAGTTTGAATCCACCAGGCTGGGCTGACTCCCCAGGGGAGATCTTTCCTTGGAGTAGGTGGGAATTTGGGGGGTGGATTGGGGGGAAAGGCTGGGAGGTGGGAGTAGGGAGGACGGCGTAATCCATGGCTGATATGTAAAACTAAATTAATTATAAAATAAAAATATTTTTAAAAAGAAAATATAGGAAGCCCCCCCCCCAAAAAAAATAAAACTATTCCCATTTAAAAACAGCTTCACAGTGTGGTTAAATGTTGCCCTGTAGTTCCCACTCACGGGAATAGTTGGCACTCAATAGACACTATCAAATGACTTCAAAATCATAACAAAAGCACAAATTGAGACAATTGAGTAATGGCTCTTAATTTATGTAAAACTGAAAAATACAGAGTAGTCATGTTCACATTTGCATTTAGTTTTGTAATTTTGCTAGCCAACTGTCATATAAGTAAAATATAAATATTTGATTTGGTTCAGAACCATAAGCATTGTGCTTTAGTGAAGCAAAGGGTGAGAGACTGCATTTCCCCACTAATAAAGTTAAAGTTACATTGTGTCTGGGTCTTGTGGACCTCCTTTATGTCATAACCATTAGTGTTGTTTTGTAAAACTATACTTTCATCAGTCTACTAACTCTTTTATACAACATCACATAATACACAATACTGTACTTTCTCTGTGGAGTGTAATCTTCCACACTTTCAGGGTTTTATGATTGGTGAGTATAAGGCACATGATTACTGCTACTTTTAATGTAAAATTTTAATGCCCAATACCAAATATTCATGGTGAAAGAACAAGCATTTTGAATGGGCTGTTGTGTATGCAATACATTGCAAAAATTCCAAAACTACATTTTACATGTGCAAACTTTGAAATCTGTCTTATATATTGGATTTGAAACCATAAGGGTCAGAACTCTGAATAGATCTGTTTCTATCCACAGTCTAATTTTTATACTGGGGAAGTTTATGGTTTTTGTTTCAACTGTGAACTTATAGGAATATTTCAATTAAATAAAACATGGTACTAGTTGCTTATAGGGCTTGGTCTTCATTCCAGAGAGCACATAATCAAATATTTTACATTGTGCAACTTACGTAAGGGACTTAAGTACTCAAAGGCAAACCCACATTGTTCAAGACAGTTTCTAAACAAGATCAAATGTGCTTTCTAACTGATGTGATTCTAATTGACAAAGAACTTACTTGTGAGTAGACTAGAACCATTACTACAGCATTTCATGTTAATGTCAGTGGAAAGAACAAAGAAGAATAATGAGACTTGTTTATTTTATTGTTTTATTTTTATTTCTTTTTTTCATAATTATTCAGTCCAACTTGAATGAAGTATTTGTGCAGTAACTGACATTGCCTTACTTTCTTTACTTTTAACTGGAATGAGAAAGTTATAGCCTCAAAAGATTAGGTAATATCCTGAAAAGTCTTACTTCCTCAGAGGACCCATAGAACAGATAAATGTGTTCAATTATACCTTGGTCATGCCTAGATTACCATGGCTTGCTATCTTGTTTATTTAACTTTAATTTTCTCAAAATTATTATGAAAAATAAGCACAATGAATATTCCTACCCATCCTACTCCATGCAAAAAAAAGTCAGTGATTAAGCAACTTTCAATGGACATTTATGAAAGAGATAAACTCAAATATAGCACAAAAGCGACTCCTTAATTTACATAAAGCATCTCTGTTTCTATAGTCATCATTGCTCCTTCTAAGTTATAGAAAGGACTTTTTTAAACATCTACAGGTAAGACAACACCTGCTGTGTTCCCATCTGAAAAGACTGGCCCACTCAGGACAAGTGTGACCAAAGAACAGCACTGATACTGATTTATCATAAAATAGTTAAAAGAATGCTTATGATCTAGCTCTATAGATATAGGTACTATTCTGCAAAATCTTTGTTTTTGCCACAACATTTATGATTCTGGCACTATAACATATGAAAAATAGGAACACTAATTCATCTCTCTGTGCTTAGTTTCTGTTCTTTCTTTCTTTTTTTTTTTGATTTTTGTTTTTGTTTTTGTTTTTGTTTTTTGTTTTTCAAGACAGGATTTCTCTATATAGCTTTTCCTGATTCTTGTCCTGTAGACCAGGCTGGCCTCGAATTCACAAAGATCTGCCTGCCTCTGCCTCCCAAGTGCTGGGATTAAAGGCATGAGCCACCACCACTTGGCTTATTTTTCTTAATTATAAATCGAATTTGGTTATCATATATTCCTTAAAGGAATGGAGTTGAGATAATTTATGTGGGATATTTAGGATAGCAATTGCTGCAGAGTATATACTAAATAGATTATTTTTTATTCATGACCTAAATCTGAAGATATATTAATATTAAACATACATGGACATAGTTCATTTCTAAATTAATACTGAATTGTACAAACCTAAGCATATCTGACCAGACTGCTCAGGTTTCATTTCCTGCTGTCTGTATTTCTTTTCAATGTTCCAATGTAAAGGTAGAGTGCAATATGATTATAAGTCAGATAAACCTTACTATGCAGGTAAGGTGTGTGTGTGTGTGTGTGTGTGTGTGTACATACACATGTGTGTGTTTGTGTATCTATGTCCTATTACAAGATATTTCAAGATACTATAATCACGTAAAGATAAAATTACCCATTGCTATTATTTTTGTTAAATAAAAAACACAATTTATAATATCACTTGGCTATATGAAATATTCAATAAATGTATACTGGAAGAATTATTCAATCACGATTTTAATGTAAAACATGCTTTAGGAGTGATATAGTTCTTTATAGAATATAAACCATCAAAATATTACACAAATATAATAATTAACCTTTTTCTTTTTCTTTTTTTAATTATTATTATTATATTTATGTTTTAATTTTACACATCAGTCATGGGTTCCCCTGTCCTCTCCCCTCCCGCCCCCAACCCCACCTTCCCCCAGCCCCTTTCCCTTCATTCCCATCTCCTCCAGGGCCAAGATTCCCCTGGGGATTCATTTAAACCTGGTGGATTCAGTACAGGCTGGTCCAGTCCCCTCCTTCCAGGCTGAGCAAAGTGTCCCTGTGTAAGCCCAAGGTTCCAAACAGCCAGCTCATGCACTAAGGACAGGTCCCAGTCTCACAGCCTGGATGCCTCCCAAACAGTTCAAGCTATTCAATTGTCTCACTTATCCAGAGGGCCTGATCCAGCTGGGGGCTCCACGGCCTTTGGTTCATAATTCATGTGCTTCCATTCATTTGGCTATTTGTCCCTGTGCTTTTTCCAAACTTGGGCTCAACAATTCACGCTCTTACAGTCCCTCCTCTTTCTCAACAATTGGATTCCTGGAGATCCACCTGGGGCCTGGATGAGGATCTTTGCATCCACTTCCATCAGTTATTGGATGAGAGTTCCAGCACAACTTTTAGGGTGTTTGGCCATCTGATCACCAGACTAGGTCAGATCAGGCTTTCTCTTGACTATTGCCAGCAGTCTACAGAGGATGTATCATTGTGGATTTCTGGGGACCTCTCCAGCACTCTGCCTATTCCTGTCCTCATGTGGTCTTCATTTATCACAGTCTGTTATTCCTTGTTCTCCCTTTCTGCTCTTGATCCACCTGGGATCTCCTGCTCCCCTAAGCTTTCTTTCCCTCAAATCTTGCCCTTCATTACTCCATCTGTTGTCCCGGTTTTTCATGTAGATCTCATCCATTTCTCTGTCACTGGGTGACCCCTGTGTCTTTCCTAGGGTCCTGTTTTCTAGGTAGCCTCCCTGGAGTTGTGTAGCAGTCTAGTCATCTTTGGTTTACATCTAGTATCCTCCTATGAGTGAGTACATACCATGTTTGTCCTTCTGAGTCTGGGTTACCTCACTCAGGATGATTTTTTCTAGATCCATCCATTTGCCTGCAAGCCTCATGATGTCATTGTTTTTCTCTGCTGAGTAGTACTCCATTGTGTATATGTACCATATTTTCTTTATCCATTCTCCAGTTGAAGGGCATCTGGGTTGTTTCCAGGTTCTGGCTATAAAAACAAAGCTGATATGAACATAGCTGAGCAAATGCCCTTGTGGTATGATTGAGCATTCCTTGGGTATATGCCCAAGAGTGATACAGCTGGGTCTTGGGGGAGATGGATTCCCAATTTTCTAAGGAAGTGCCATGTTGATTTCCAAAGTGGCTGTACAAGCTTGCATTCCCACCAGCAGTGGAGGAGAGTTCCCCTTCCTCCACATCCTCTCCAGCATAAGCTGTCTTCTGTGTTTATGATCTTAGCCGTTCTGACAAGTGTAAGGTGGTATCTCAGAGTCATTTTGATTTGCATTTCCTGAATAATTAGGGATGTTGAGCAATTCCTTAAATGTCTTTCAGCCATTTGAACTTCCTCTGTTGAGAATTCTCTGTTTAGATCTATAGCCCGTTTCTTAATTGGATTGTTGGCATTTTGATGTCTAATTTCTTGAGTTCTTTATAGATTCTGGATATCAGCCCTCTGTCAGGTGTGGGGTTGGTGAAGACCTTTGGTGTAGCCATTTTAATATCCAGCAAAATAGACTTCAAAGTAAAATCAATCAAAAGAGATGATGAAGGACATTACATACTCATCGCAGGAAAGATCCACCAAGATGAATATTCAATTCTGAACATTTATGCCCCAAACACAAGCGCACCCACATATGTAAAAGAAGCATTGCTAAAGCTTAAATCACATATAAAATCCCACACATTAATAATGGGAGACTTCAACACCCCACTTTCACCTCTGGTAGATCGGCCAAATTGAAACTTAACAGAGACATAATGGTCTTAACTGATGTTGTGGTTCAAATGGACTTAATTGATATCTACAGAACATTCCACCTGGAAAAAAAAAGAATATACCTTTTTCTCAGCACCCCATGGAACCTTCTCTAAAATCAACCACATACTTGGCCACAAAGCAAATCTAAACAGATACAAAACAATTGTCATAACCTCCTGTGTTCTATTGGACCACCATGATTTAAAGTTAGATTTCAACAACAGAAATAAACTACAGAAATCCTACAATCTCATGGAAACTGAATAATGCTCAACTGAATCACTAATGTGTTAAGGAATAATTACCTTTTAAAATTGTGAAGTTAGGGCCTGAACCCTAATAGATTATTTTATAATAACTGAATCCCAAATGATGCTAATGTTAATCAATGCTCTTGTGAATTATCATGCTTAATAGTAGTAAGTAATTATAGAAGACAGCATCTTAACGAATAAGCTAGAAGAAATTGTATAAGCTAGGAGAAACTCTTACAATTATGAACATTAAGAAACAATGAGTTTTCATGTCTATGTTATAGGATAATCATATTAATCACTTATTTCCCTGTACATAAAGGATATGTTCCACTTAGATTCCTTTATTTATTGTGCCAAAATGGATTTATTCGTGTATGGTGGTTTGTATAAGAATTGCCCTCATAGGCACAGATAGTTGAGTCCTTGGTAACTAGGGAGTGATGTTATTAAGAGATACGGCCTTACTGGAGAGAGAGTGTCACTGAAGTGGGCTTTGTGATTTCAGACGCCCATGCGAACCCTAGTGTCTCTCTTTCTCTGTACCCACAGGTCAGATGTAGCTCTCAACTATTGGTCCTGAACCTGTCTGCATGGCACCATGATTTCTACCATGAGGATAATAGACTAAATCTATGACAGTGTAAGCCAGCACCCAGTTAAATGTTTTATCTTATTACAGTTGCCTTTTTATGGTGTCTCTCCACAGCCATAGAGTAGTTACTACAAATGTGTACAACTGCATTTGCACAAAAGGGCACATTATATAACAATATAGTCATGTTCACTCTTGGGCTTTGTACTTTTATAGAAGATGTAAACCAAATACGTGATGTAAACATGCATCAACTATGTGAAAGAATTTAAATCAGTAATCTTCCATTAGTAACCTAATAATTATAGTCATGGAATTTTCTCTTAGGGAAATATTGACATGAAAAATATTTTATGTAGAAAGATGACAGTATCAAAAACTACTGAAAAGAATACTTCGCATTACATACCTATTAAATTGTTGCAATGCTTCATTGCATTTTTATTTGTTTTTAGCAGTTACGATTTTAAATACAGTAGTATGTTATGAGTAAAGTTTCACAAAATTAGGTCAAAATAATCTAAAATGTTGATGTTAAACTAAAAGGAGTGTATAATTTTCTCATCTTGGTAATGCCAGGACTTCTGGCTCTAATAATACTGATAGATTTTAAAAGCAAAACTAAGTGTGTTTCAGAAAGGAAATGACTTTCACATTCCTTTACATAGACAAAAAGTGATGTAAATTTCTTTGCAGGCAATCAACTAAAATTCCACTTGACTAAGTCATGCACATACTCACAGTTAGTATAGGGAAATTACAATTTGGAAGAGTTATTTATTTCTCCCTCCCAAGTATTTTAAAATGTCAGCAGTCAATGTTATTATTAATGTGTGACATAAGTTAATATATTTGTTAAACTGATACATATTGCATATTGACAAATAAATTAAAGATAAAAGTTCTCTCAAGAGTCCTCAGGAATGAAAACATTGATTATGAATGGGATAATTTTGGAAGAAGTTAATTTCTTGGGTATAGTGCATCATTTAAAATTATTACAAACTAATTTGTTCTAGAGGAGCTTTTCAATGGAGTTTGTAATTTTGATCATTTCAAGTTATTTATAATAAATATGAAACTTATAATCTGAGTATTTTAAATTTAGTTTTGTAGTTACTAATTGTTTTCACTTAATCTTCATAAAACTTTCCCTAAATTAGTAACATTTTGATCTCAATTTTAAAGAGACGTAATCTTGGGTTTCAACAGAAGCAATATTTTGTCACATATCAGTGTTTTAGAATTGAAGCAGTTTGGAAGGCACTATTTCCATTAAAACATTCTATTTTAGGTTTCTTTCTAGTTCGTTTGTTTGTTGGTTGGTAGGTTTTCTATTGTTGTCCAGACAGTGCCTGTTTGAGGGAAAAGAGGGTCACAAGTAATACCTTTATTTAGTACACTACTCATAAAACATGAAAAAAATGCCATATCTGCAGATTCACTGTTTGAAACTCACATCTAAAGTTGCTCTTAGATATCTTGGCATGCTGAAACTACAGTTTCAACTGAACATTAATAACTTTAAATAAACAATAGTTTAAGTAACACTGATGCTTTTCATTATAATCTTGTTTTATAATTCAGTGAGAACCTGGATTGTATATAATGGAATTGTGTAATAGAGTTTGGGAAACATGAATTTCTGTATGAATTATAATAGAACTCACAAAAAATGATATCTGCATTATAGAAAGAGATGAAATGAACTCTAGAACATGCAGTTTTACACTACACCCCTTCTTTCTCAAGGAAAACATAATAACTTGTTAAGCCACAAGGTTTGTTCAGATAAGCCTTGATATATTGCTTTCTCTACCGTACATCTTTTTATGTACTTAAGACAAAAAGGTCTAAGGAGTTCCAGATTATTTTCATATATCACTCTGTAAAGCAACATCCACTCTCCACAGTTAAGAGAGCTCCATCTCACTGTTAAAGCAGTTTCTTGACACTGCGATTTTGAAAAAGTGCCTTAATTTTTGTATTGTACCTTAGTGGTTGTGTAATGTCTTATTATCATGTACATCCATTTTTTTAAACAACAGTGCCTTGATTTTGTGATGGTTACACAATTTCCTATTATAATACACATTCTTTTTTATCACCATACCTTAGTTTTCTGATGATTTTGTAATTTCTTAATATAATACTCATACTTAAAATTAATTCACAGAGATGGAATTATAAACCAAGTGAAAACTACTTTGTCTCCACATAAAATCTGTATGTGGAATATAAGTCTCCTAGAATGTTAGAGGCTATAATCTTATGGTGAATGAGAAAGTGACAGGAAGAATTCTTGATTAACAAAGAGGTAATTTAAACATAAAATTAGAGAAACTTCACAAGGCTTCAGCCCTTACATGGGGAGCTACAGAAATTAATGGCTGCTAAGAGTGGAAAAATCACTCTTCTCCAGGTAAAAGTTCCCCAGTGAGCTATAAAGTCCCAAGTGCCTGTCCCTAGAAACGAATACATCTGGGCAACATCAAATGGGCAGCAGGCTGGATTCACATATACATACATATTGATAAATATTAATATGTACATATGCAGCCCTAATGACATAAAACAGATCTTGAGTTTGAGAGGGAGTTAGCAGGGCACTAGAGGAGCTGGAGTGGAGAATAGGATGGAAAAGAATAATGTCAATATAGGACTGTGAAATTCTGAAAAACTCATAGAACATCAAAAACAAGCAAGAGGGCATGTCCCTTTACTATACTTTAATTACACAAACTCATCTTCATTGACCTCTTAATAAAACACAAATACAAATGTGTGGAATGTGGTCTTTCTGTTCTTATGTGTTTGGAAGTGGGAATTAAACTTTCAACTGAAATTCTTTGCTTTTAGGTATTTGGAGATTATTAGAGAATTTCTGCAAATACATAGAAATTTCAGCTTATTCATAGACTTATTAAATCACGTTTTGTAGAGAGTATTATTTTGTAGCACAAGCTAGAATAGCATTCATAAATAATAATAATAATAATAATAATAATAATAATAACAACTAGCATTTTTCTGAGCAACATTGTTTATAGCATCCTACTTCAACTGATGTTTATAGATGAAGTTCATACTTTCTGAGTGTTGGGAATACAAGTATGTATCACCATACATGGCTTGTTTTGGATTTAACTAGCACAGAAATTATGAAACTATTTTGATAGTGAGTAAAATATTCAAACAGGACACATTACTAAATATGTGGTGATTTCCTTCCATACTGAATGTATCTGAAAATTAGGAAGAATCCCAGCACAAAGTAGAACTCATATGGAAAAAATGATAATCAGCTAGAATTCAAATAGGAAGTGGATGGATTAAAAAAGTAGAAGAAGTTGTAATGTATTGAAAATGAATGAAAAAATAAGAGGTAGAAAACATGAAAATGTCATGGTTGTGGATAGAGATACATGAAAATGACATTATTAATGAAGAATTAATTTTATAAATATTTGCACATTCATAAAGAGCTAATAAGCCAGACACTTGGAACTGAATGTATATAACAGAAATACTGGAGATGGGGGGAGGGGCTGCAGTTAAGCTATTAACATGGTCAATACTCAGCCAAGCAGACAATTTACAATGAACTTGAGCCTCTGCATACATCAGTGTTTATAGTCTTGTATTGATTATCAGCCAACCTGATAATTACAAAAGCTCCAATCTCCTCTCTGTTGAGTAAACAATCTCAGTGATAACCTTGATTTATTGAAAATGGAAGAACACTACATCCAAGAACCTGCAAATATGCAAAGTATGATCTGTTGGTATTCAGTTAATTTGCATGATTTCTTACATAGAATAACATTATAAGACAAAGTTCAAATAATACAAGCATCTACATATTTATAATATGTGGATGTTGTAGTCAGGGAATAGTTTGGTAGTACTGTGCTAGCCTGACATTTGCATGTCTCTAGGGTCAATCCATAGCATCTCAAGGAGAACATAATATAAAATTTACACGCACACACACACACACACACACACACACACACACACACACACACAGAGGATTTATTAGATTGGTTTGCAGTAATACAACAATTGATGTGTTCCAAAAGAAAGGTTAAGAATCTAGTAGCTGATAGATTCACAAAACAAGATGTATCATTAGTCCCAAATACGTTGCTGGAGTACCAACAGATTCCTAGATAATTTCTGTTTATGTTTGAATCCTGAAGAAGTGGATTCTAGTTCCTGGAAAGGCATGTATAAACAACACAAGATAAATAACTTTGCCATAGAGAGTGAGGACAAGCAGGCAAATAACAAAAGCTTCCTTATTCCATGTCTTTTTGTATGGGCTGCCATCAGAAGTTGTGGTTCAGAATTTTCAAGGGGTCTTCTCCTCTTGAATTCTCCAGTCAATTGAATCCCTCATGTGCATGCACATTTCCTTCATTTTTAGTAGATTTCTATGTACCAAAATTAGGCATCACAAGTGTCTAACTCAGAGTCTCTAAGCCAGTGTTATGTGTTTACTGTGTATCTCTTGGTTCTTAGTCACTTTTTGTTTTGCCTTTATTGTAAAATTACTAATCTATTTTGTATATTGTCATCTTATCAAGCAAGTTATTGAAAAATGACTTCCATTCCACAGTTGCCTTTTAACCCTTTTGACAATTCAAAGCCTTGTACCATTATAACTTTATGATAGATGGAGAATGGTACCCATGTATTTTTGGTGTTTTGTTGTTGTTGTTGTTGTTGTTGTTTTTTACTTTTAAATTCACGGCTTGCCTAAAAATAAAATCAAGTGAAATAACATTTATTCTTTGGAAGGAGGTTATTTTGTGTGTGTGTGTGTGTGTTCAAACATTTACTCCATTTTTTTCTTTTCTGCAACATCTCACTACGAGAAATATATTAAAATGTCTGAGCATAATAAATGATTTATTGATTTTCTGTGCAGTTCTAAAATCCAGCCTTGTACAATTACAGTACTCTGGATGGATTGCTGACTTTGACTCTTCACCTCTCCTTGACTTTTTACCCTCATTCTAAAAGCAGTGCTTTCCTACTCTTTCTAGCTTTTGCCTTCTCTCTTTAATGGAATTTGGTGAAACATGACATGAACTTGAAGGGAACTTGGACAATCTTGCTTGTTTCTTACCATCTGATGATTATCATGACTTCATGTCCTGGCTAGGCTTTTTCAGAAATCTTAGCCAAGAACATCCAGAGTAGTATGCAATTAGCTAATGAAGAGTTATATGAGTAAAATCATTTGATAACAGAAAAAAATACATAGGAAATTTACCTATAAACATCTCATTTGTAAGCTCATGAGAAAACATTCTCCTGAAGGGATGGTTGTGGTCTTCTACATATGTGCTTCCTGGGCATAGTTTCAATACTTTATTGCCATAAAGAAATGACAAATGATTTTAGGCTTTTACCGTTACATTGAGACACATTTTAATGTGTGACCACAAATTGATGACATTTCATTATATTACATATCCTCCAGGATGGGCAAACTATTTTCCCCTGTCTTTTAGGTTGATTTTTACTTGCTAAGATCTGTTTTGTCTTTGCATATTGAATAGTTCTTTTCCCCTGTTTTCTGTGGCTCTTTCACAGAGTTGGGTATTGTCTTCACAGTCAATACATTTCTGGTAATGTTGCCTGGTGTTCCTTGTAACACAGAGAAGACTGCAGATAACATAGGGAATGAAAAACAAATTGGGGTTTGCCGTTTGAATGAGAATGATCCCACAGACATATAAGTGAATGGTTCATTTGGTTCAACTGTTTGGGGACAAGTTAGGAGAGGTGGCCTGTTTGACAGTGGTGTGTCACTGTGGGCATGCTCTGATGTTTCCGACATATATACCAGGCCTAAACTCTATCTCTGTATGCCTTGAACTTACAGATCAGATGTTAAGTTCTCATATCCATGCTTTCTGGCCTTCTCCCATGTTCTCCACTGTGATGATCATGGATTTACCCTCTGAAACAGTAGTAAAACTCCCAATTTTATGACTTCTTTTATAAATTGTCTTGGCCACGGTGGCTCTACACATCAGTAGAAAAGTAACTAAGATAGTGCTGGTGAGATGGCCCAGCAGGTAAACATACTTGACAAGCAAGCCAAGCAAATTGAGTTGATCTCCATAACTGCACTAAAGGAGAAAGGAGAGAAATAACCATAAAAAGGTGTCTTGTGACCTCCACAGAACTGTCTTGACATGTACCATCCTCTTCTCTCATACCATGTATACACACAACAATAAAATAAAAATTCAATAAAAATGATTTGCCAGCCTATTTTTAAATGTGGCTTAATCCTGTGTCTTATTGTGCATTCATAAATTACCAGAATCTTAGAGCAAATTTCCTCATGGTTGGAATGGTTAATTTCAAATCAGATTCACAGTACTAACTGATATTCAGATGGCTTAAAAAATACTATTTCTGCATAAATCTGTGAGGATAATTTAATTAAAAATGACATTCAGTGGAATTCTCAACAATAACCGGAATAACTAAATCACACCACCCTCAACCCAAGTCTCAGGGACCCTTTCAGAAGAGAGGTTAGAAAGATCATAAGAGCCAGAAGTTGGGTAGGACTAGAGCAAAACAGTATTTTTTGTCCATGATGGGACTTCTGGACTGATGAATTGACAGCAGTTGTGATTGGCTGCACAAGGATTGAAGAAGATCACAGCTGGCAACAATCTAACATGGATGGGGGAAGGATTATAAGCCTCCAGACCTAATGGAAGAGACATGGAGGATCAATAACTTCTAGAGAGGAAGAATCCATTTTAATCTAAGAGCATGGCATGGCACAGCCATATCTGATGAGAATGACAGGAGTCATAAAATGAGCCCAGCTGATTGACAAAGATACAACAAAGCTGAGCCGTGTGATGGCTGCTGTGCCACCTTTGATTTTCATCTCTACCTGTTGTGTAATTAAGGAACTTTTAATATTTGTACAATTTGGGGATATTGGATTGATGGAAGATTTTGTATGAATCCTTTATGTCTTCTCCCTGAAGAAGCCTCATCAGGATTTTCCTGAACATATACCTCTCCTGCTTTTTTAAAAAAAAATCTACTTGAAGATCTTCCTTATGCCTTGGAGGTTGGGACACACAAGGATTCCAGAGGTCTCTTTATAAGGCTTTGAAATATTCTTGAAACATGTATCCTTGGACTTACACAGGAATAAGGTATTCAAAACAAAGCAAACACAAGAAGGTCAATATCTGGAGGGCTAGAGGAGATGGCCACAGTTCAGATTGCAAGCCTCTTCCCACTATACACTCAGGCAACTACGTGGCATATACAGCAACAAAGTTAGGTTAGCTGAAGTTATTCAGCCCTACACAGAGACATATTGATGGGCAAGTATGGAATGAAAGACAATCAAAGAATGAGACATCAGGACCTCCCTTTCTTAGAAAAGTTAGAACATGCAGAGCCCCTGTGATATAATATGACCCAAAACAACAGAATGCCAGGATTAGACATATAAACAAATTCTATTAAAATATAAAATATAAACATTATAAGAGAATTTTAATAAAAAAAACTGCAGCAGCTTTGGAGTGGGCATTTTTCTTGGACACTCTGACCATTAAGAGTTAATAATACACTGCTTGGAACATGACAATATGCCTGGGTTGACTTGAAGATTTTGTTTATTTAATGTTCTTGTAGCCATAAAAGCTACTAGCTTGAGAACAGGATGTTATATGCCATTAGATTCCTTGAAATTGGGCTATGGGGTTAATGAGTAAAAGTGAAAAGGTTGTGTATCAATGATGTTAAATATTGAGGGAAATGATTGGAAATGATAACTCTGTTCTGTCATAGTTTATTAATGATGACAAAAATATGAGCAATAGGAAATGAAACAAATGTCCAAAAACAAAAATGTTATCTATGTTTTGAAACATCATAAATGTATCTCTGCTTACTAAATCTGTATAAATAAAGAAGCAATTTGGCTGCTGCTCAGTCTAGCTGCAAGATTATTATCATCACCACCATGACCTGGCTCTCCTCCATCCCCACCAATACCTTACATCCTCTGCAGGAACCTGTCCACTGCTGGGGATGGCTCCTGCCAATGGCCTCTGCCATGTAGTGCACACTCCAGAAGATGGCCCTATACCTGTACATATATGGGTAAATCCATGAATTGGATTTAATGGCTTCTTGAAAAAATAAATGGTGGACATAAACTTTGGAGGTGTTGTGTAGTTGAGAGTTGGACCTGAAGGAATTAGAAAGAGGGAGAGATGGGAGGGAATCTGTTCAAAATATGTTCAAAATTATCAAATAATGAAGACATTATATTAAAATGATAACATAAGCAGACACTAAACAATTGGCTGAGACCCCCAAATTAAGCAAAGCAATAAAGGAAAGATGAATTTACTCCCTCTCCTATGGGTCTTGTAAGCTTCTTGTCCTGTTCTTGAACATTGGAAATATAGACAGGTTGAGCCAGCAATACTGGCCGAATGACTGGCTGAAGTCTAGTCCTTATAATGTAAAATCTGCGCTAGTATAGGCTAGAGCTGTCAAGATCAGTAGCTTCAGCCAAGCATTACATCATTAGCTTTCCTGATTCTTAGGACTGGCAGACTGCACTGGGCAACCTCTCTTTTTTGGCAAATGTTCTATCTTAATTTCCAGGATCACATAAATCAAACTCTGCAACAAGTCTTCCATCATAGATATCTCTCTATATCCTATAATTTCTCTTTTTTATAAGAATCCTAGCAATTCGGTAGACTACCATTAACTGCCTTCTCTATTAAATTTAAAATTACATTGAAGATTGAATATGTAGAAATTCCAGTCAGGCCTGGAAAGATAGTTCAGAGGAGGAATCTTTTGTCATACTATCTAGATGACCTGAATTCAATACCCAGGTTGCACTGTGCCCACAAATACAAGGGAAGAGATAAATCTACAGAGTGGTGCTTCAACTAATGTATGTGTACCATCGTATGCACATTGCACATGTGTGCACACAAATAATAATGATACTTATAATAACTGAACATTACAAAAAAGAAATTGCACCAAGATTTTACAAAATATATGTTAAAAGAGAACTTTTTGTGTTCTTTTTTAAATTGTTATTATATTTGTGATTTAATTTTACACATCAGCCATGGGTTCCCCCATCCTCCCCCCTCCCACACCCACCTCCACCTTCCCCCATTCCCTCCCCTCCATTCCTGTCTCCTCCAGGGCCAAGACTCCCCTGGGGATTAATTTAAACCTGGTGGATTCAGTACAGGCAGGTCCAGTCCCCTCCCTCTAGGCTGAGCAAAGTGTCCCTGTGTAAGCCCAAGTTTCCAAACAGCCAGCTCATGCACTAAGGATAGGTCCTGGTCCCACTGCCTGGATGCCTCCCAAACAGTTCAAGCCATTCAATTGTCTCACTTATCCAGAAGGCCTGATCCAGCTGGGGGCTCCACAGCCCTTGGTTCACAATTCATGTACTTCCATTCATCTGGCCATTTGTCCCTGTGGTTTTGGCAATCTTGGTCTCAACAATTCATGCTCCTACAGTCCCTCCTCTTTCTCGACAATTGGACACCTGGAGCTCCACCTGGGGCCTGGCTGAGGATCTCTGCATCCACTTCCATCAGTTATTGGATGAGAGTTCCAGCACTACCGTTAGGGTTTTTGGCCATCTGATCACCAGACTAGGTCAGATCAGGCTTTCTTTCAATCATTGCCAGTAGTCTACAGAGGATGTATCATTGTTGATTTCTGGGGACCTCTCCAGCACTCTGCCTATTCCTGTTCTCATGTGGTCTTCATTTATCATGGTCATCAAAATTTCCAACAATCCAATTAAGAAATGGGCTGTTTGGAACCTTGGGCATACACAGGGACACTTTGCTCAGTCTGGAAGGAGGGGACAGGACCTGCATGTACTGAATCCACCAGGTTTAAATGAATCCCCAGGGGTGTCTTGGTCCTGGGCACATGGGAATGGAGGGGAGAGGCTGGGGGGAAGGTGGAGGAGGGGGAGGGAGGGGGGAGGACAGGGGCACCCATGGCTGATGTATAAAATTAAAACTCATAATAATAAATAATAAATAAATAAAAATAAAGTGCAAAAAAAAAGAAGTAAACAGAATTCTCAGCAGAGGAATTTCAAATGGCTGAAAGACATTTAAGGAATTGCTCAACATCCCTAATTATCTGGGAAATGCAAATCAAAACAACTCTGAGATACCACCTTACACCTGTCAGAATGGCTGAGATCAAAAACACAGAAGACAGCTTTTGCTGGAGAGGATGTGGAGCAAGGGGAACTCTCCTCTACTGCTGGTGGGAATGCAAGCTTATACAGCCACTTTGGAATCAATATGGCACTTCCTTAGAAAACTGGGAATCCATCTCCCCCAAGACCCAGCTGTAGCACTCTTGGGCATATACCCAAGGAATGCTCAATCATACCACAAGGGCATTTGCTCAGCTATGTTCATATCAGCATTGTTTGTAATAGCCAGAACCTGGAAAGAACCTAGATGCCCTTCAACTGAAGAATGGATAAAGAAAATATGGTACATATACACAATGGAGTACTACTCAGCAGAGAAAAACAGTGACATCATGAGGTTTGCAGGCAAATGGATGGATCTAGAAAAAATCATCCTGAATGAGGTAACCCAGACTCAGAAGGACAAACATGGTATGTATTCACTCATAGGAGGATACTAGATGTAAAATAAAGACGACTAGTCTGCTACCAACTCCAGGGAGGCTACCTAGAAAACGGGACCCTAGGAAAGACACAGGGATCACCCAATGACAGAGAAATGGATGAGATCTACATGAACAACCTGAACGACAGATGGAGTAATGAAGGGCAAGGTTTGAGGGAAAGAAAGCTTAGGGGAGCAGGAGATCCCAGGTGGATCAAGAACAGAAAGGGAGAACAAGGAACAAAAGAGAACTTTTAACGCCTATCTCCACAATGTTCTTTTCCAGTGGGTTATACTGAATATTAACGTTTTCTTCCATGTCTAATACTCATCTAAGCATCAATATATGACATAAATTAGCCACAACTACAGCAATGTTGGCACCACCAAAAATATATTGAAAAACTCAGCCCATAAAGGTTAAAACCAAGAAGCTTGAGCTTTGAAAGGTGCACATCTGATGCCACTATTTGTTGCTATCTCTATCCTAGGATGCAAGAGTTTACCTGAAGCATCTCATCCATCCACAGCATCAGGAGCATTGTCAACACATCAGGTACTAGCACAGGGTGCAAAGCTCTAAACACAGGCCAAAAAATAGGACATGTGAATAAGTTGATCAACACAACAATAAACCAATGCATACATACTTCAAATAAAAATTAGTGCAAAGTCCGTAATGAACATAATACTGAATTTTAAATTTTAAATTTTAAATTAAGATGACCTGACTATGTTATGGACTGAATGTTTAAGTGTTCTCTCACTTTTCCTGCCAGATTGTCATTAGATCCTCTTTGTTGTTGTTTCCGGTAAGGTGTTCTCTCTCTCTCTCTCTCTCTCTCTCTCTCTCTCTCTCTCTCTCTCTCTCTCTCTCTCTCACTCTCCCTCCCTCTCTCTGTTTTTGTAATAGGGGTCAGAGGACAACTTGTGGATGTGACGACTCTCCTTCTACCACATGGCTTCCAGCGATTGAACTTGGCTCTTCACACTTTGCAAGAAGTATTTTTAACCAATGGATCATTTTGTTGGACATCAAACATCTGTTCAAAGTCCAAGTTCATGCAATAATTTAGATCTTTTCTCATCTGTTGAATACCAAGCTGTTCTCATGAGAAAAGAAAACATTTACTTTAATATAATCAGAGTACAAAATCTGACTTCTGAATTTGAAAAAAAAAAGTATTATTCTTGAAAATTTGTTTCAAATCCTCATTTTCCTGAATAGGATTTCCCTCAATATGAACTTGATCTTACAATTTGAAAGCTCCTTGCATAGACTAGCAACTTTCATCTGATCTTGCTGATTTCCAACAGCTGATTTAAGATTATCAATGCTGGGATTTTCTTACTGGTATAATTACTGTCTGTAATCTAAGCTGAAATTTGGGCCTGAGTATAACAGTTGAAGAAGCATCCAGGACTGTATGGGGAGTTTGTTTATTAAGAGAGATTAATACTTCTCTCAATTGCAGGACTACATTGTTGAAAGAAGAAATTTTATGGCGTATTTTCCGCACACCTGTGATTTTATGTCCAAGAACAAGCTTGCCTACCTTTCTGTTTCCCTATCTATGGCATGATGCAGAAGAATATAGCCACCAGAAATTAAACAGTGGATACAGGTGGGTTCTTGGACATCCAAGACTCAGAGACTGGGAGTCAATTAAATTTCTCTTCTTATAGACCCTCCAGCCTCTAGCATTTGTTATATTTATAGGCCATTTAACAATTTCCTTCAAAAATACATTTTTCCTTTAATTTTACCTTACGTTTTTTGCATTTTTAATAAAGATAAATTATTCACTCCAAGGTGCTATTTAAAATGTTTTATTTGACAATATCAGTAGTAGTTAAAGAATTGCTTTCAATAATGAACTCAAATTTTATATGTTAGAGCAATTGTAAAGAGTGTGAAAAATATGTGACATGTTGGAAAAAGTAGATTACTTGATTTTGAGGCAGCTTGCTTAGGTCTTTTTTTTTCCTTCAAAGTTCATGCTTTTTTATTTTTTTAGTTATGTAAATGAGAGTGTGAGGGTTGCTGTCACTGGTAGTGTACATGTCATTGAAGCAGACAAGAAACAATCACCAGTTCTTCTAGAACTGAAGTCAGATGTAAGCTGTCTGTGTGGGTGCTGGGACTCTAACACCAGCCCTCTGCAAGAGCAGAATGGGCTCTTAACCACTGAGCTGTCTCTCCAATCCTCTCATCACTGGTTTTCATTGTAAAACCTCTTAATTATTAGTTATCTGAGAAAATACATATATTTACATAGCTTTAGCACAACTTTGTTCACTTGCTACTAGACTGAACATAATGTTTCAGTACAAATGCACAGAATATATAAAATACTATGTACCTTAATTATTGTGTGATTTTTATCATTTTCTCTCCCTCTGTTTTTCTCACTGAATAATCTCTACATCTAAATTATTTTCTGTTGTAGGCATCTAGCAGAGTCACTGCATAAAGGGTAAACATTAGAACAGAATAGTTGTCTTTCACTGTATCGGTGGTAAACATCAGAATGAATAGTTTTCTAGAAGTACTTTGAAATTGAAGAAATCTTGGTGGGAATTAGTGATTGTTTTATGTGATGTATATAGAGTTGTTTCTCTGAAGCAGCTTTACATCCTTTGCATGACTTTAGTCACGAGACACTGCTCACACACCTGGAACTCTAGAATTACTGTGTGGCACAAACAGTACACAATACAAACAGATGTAGTAGGGGTGTGATGCAATCCTTCTGGAAAACATACAGATTACTTTGGTATGAGCCCACAAAAACAAGTTTGTGTAACCATCAGTAAATAACATCCTTGAAAGGCTATTTGAGGTTACATCCATCAGAAGCTGGACCCTCCTGCTGCTACACAGACTTCACACAACTTATCTTGAGGCTGACCTCTTTCTTTGCCCAACTCATGTAACACAGAATCCTCCACAATTTTCTCTATTAAACCATTCTCAACCTATGTCAAAACTTGATTTAGTAAAACCTATATTTTAACTCTCTACCAAGAAACAGAAATAAAACAAAACTGCTGCTATTACATATTAAATATAACAATTCCCCTCACCTTTATACCTTTTATAAAAAAATATGTAGCCAATGATACATTAAACCCATCTCTCCATTTATCAATATCTACTTGTTGGTTGAGTACATATACATAATTCTATGTTTTCCAAGGGTATCTGAAAGTTACTGAAACCAGCAAGAAAAAAATTAGAGATTAATGTGAAGAATGTGCTCAAAAGTTCAGTTTTCAGGGCTAGGATGATATCTCAATGAGTTAAAGCACCTTCTGTATGAGCATGAGGATTTGAGTTCCAGTTGTGGTCATGTGCACTCATAACTCTAGACATATGGGGACAGAGACATGGGGTGATCATTGGGAACTGCTGGTTGCCATTGAACTTCAGGTTAAGTAGAAGGCCCCATCCAAAGGGAGTAAGGCAGAGTGAACAGCAGGACACATTTTATCCTTCTCTGGCCTCCACACATGCACATGAAACCCATTTAAACACAAAGTTAAAAAAAGAAGAAAAAGTATATAAGGTAAAAAAAAAAAAACAGAAATTCATTATAATATTATTTGTAATCTTAATATGATTTTATTAAGGATTTGTATTCTAACTAAAGGCATTCAAGAGTATTTCTGTTGAATGATATAAATATATCCATGTCATTGTATCATGTTATGCCATTGAAAAGAAAATTCTGCAAGAGATTATGAAGCAGCATGTTAGGCACAGAACAGTGAAAGTGAAATATGTTAAAAGGATCTACATACATATTTCTTTGTGACTCCTTCATACATTTTATCTGTGGATATTTTAAAGTATTAAATAATGCTAAATGAGAAAGTAGTAGTTTAAATAGTCTATTTTTATATAGAATCAATTTCAGTGAATATAAATTTATTGACATTATATTAATAGGAAAGTTGGACTTTCTTAGAAAACAATTTTTACAAAATGCTTAATTTTTGTATTTCTATAAGGTTCATAAAATATTATTATAGTATGGGAAATAATTTTAAATCCTGAATTAATAAAAAATTGATCATAATAATTTATAAAAATGTGTCCTAGTTAGTATATCCATCATGTTATTTAAATCACATAAAGAATTATCAATATGAGATATTTTTTATATATAAAATAAACAACTTGAGCCAAGAAAACACATGTACAAATTAATTTTTATAATTACTAAAATAACATGTAGAGTTGTGTGGACAATATTTGAGATATGCAAGTCTTTATTGTCAAACACATGTGACATAATACTCATGTTTTACCATGGCTCATCCTGTCTCCTAAATTGTAAAGTGAAGTTGGGTTTTAACATACACAAAACTATTTTCTTGAAAGATTCACAGATGGTTCTCCACATGGAACATTTAATTTCTTGAATGACACTTGCTATTTTCATGTGAAGGGCAATATTTACAGGATGAGGACAATAGCTGGTTTATTAGAAAATTAGTATATGAATAACAAAAATATTGCTCATCCATGCTGGATAGTTTGTCCCACCAATGGACTAAATGCTTGCAAAAGTGTTGAAAATCATCGTGAATTTTTTTCCTTCCTATCTTAGTGATCACCGCTGCTTTTCTGTGTGGAATAATTGTGCTTTTATGTATAATGTAACTTGTACATGAGTACAATGACTGTTCATTTCAAAACAGAGTTTTTATAATTGTATTTGAACCCTACCAAAGAGGGGACTGCAAGGTCATAGGAGTCAGAGGGGATGAGGGGCAGGCACTTGAAGAACATGACGCCCAGTGCCCACAGACATTGAAGCAGCAAGCATGGGGCCCACAGAGGTCTGCACCAGGTCTTCTGTATATATGTGACGGTTGCTAGCTTGGTACTTTGTGGGACTCCTCACCGTGGGAGCAGGTTTGTTTCTGACTCTTTTGCCTAATCTTGGAAATCTTTTCCTCTTATGCTGTGGTCTTGTCCAGGCTTGACAGGATGGTTTTCGCTTTGCTGTATTGTACCTTGTTTTGTCACATTGGGTTGTTGTCTCTTGAAGGCTTGTTCTTCTCTGAAAGTAAACTGAGGGGCAGTAGATCTGGGGGAAAGGGGGGAAGTTGTGGAGCTGGGAGGAGTGGAGGAAAGGGGACCAGTTGTCCAGACATATTGTATGAGAGAAGTATGTATTTTCAAAAATAAATAAATAAACAAATAATAAATAAGCTTTTCATATTGGATTTAAGTTGATAGTATCATATACTAGTGTAATGAATTATAATCAGATTCATGTCCCAGTATTTGTCCTTGTCTTCACCTCTCTTCTCTTTATTCTGTTTTCTTCCAAGTAGCCCATATGCTACTTTCATGTCCTTTTTGTGAACGATCCACTGAGTTTAGATAGGGTAGCTGGAATAAGCAGCCACGGGGAGTATTTACTGCAGTTTGGACCACCTAGCGTTGGCTATAGCACGGGAGAAAATGTCTCCCACTCTTCCAGCAGCTCATTAATGGCCAACAACTTTTCAAGGAATAGTGTGCCTCATGTGCTCTTCTGTTATCCATGATGCAATGCTGAGAATGTTTTAATTGTAAAGAAGTTAACTGCAATAATTTTCTCAATTAAAATGATGATGAATTCTTATGGAATAATATTTGATATGTTTTAAATAAATGTATTGGTGTCTATGCATACATATTTGATATAAATATATATCATATTCATATGTTTATTAAATTGATGTGTACTACAGAACATTGAGAGATACTCTTTTTTCGGATTTCAAAGTCTGTGAAGATCTTAGTTCAGATATAAGGAAAAATTGCATATAATTAAGAGTTCCACAGAGAGGGAATTATTTGAGTTTGTAGGTAAAAGACAGCAAAGGTACAATAATAAGACTGAAGTGGTGGCTGGTTAGCATCTGAGTTTACAGTTTTCCACTGGATTCTTGGACTTGGGTCATCCCTCTTTACTCTCCCTGTAAGAGCAGGTCGTTATCGTTGTTATTGTTTTCTGACTAATAATGGTTTATTCATCTAACCTCAGGAGCAACTCTCTTCTTTAGTTTTTCTTGAGCAAACTATTTTCAGTTTGTTTTATTTTATTTGTTTTTTTTTTTTAAGCCACAATGATAAACCAGTATGTAATGCTAATTTCATCCAAGGTTTTAAAAACATGTATTTTTGCCTGAGCCTTGTACTGTGCATTCATAAAAGACTAGTTTCTTTTTTGTCCAGTGCTTGGGGGACAGCCTACTTTACTTTACGGCTCAGGTGTTACTCCTCTTTGCTCTTAGAGAAATAACCCCTAGGTACCATTTCCATTTCAGTGGAGATAATGATGCCATGAAACAGCTCTCAAGTGAACCTGAAACCATGACATTGCAAGGAAGTTTGTATTTTAAGGGAAAGAAGTTACATTCCATTAGGTGTTAGTGTCTAATAAATATGCGGAGCACTGAGAGACTTCTGGGAAAGACTGGGAGTTGGTACATGTTTCCAAAATTGTTTGACAGACATTAAATGTAGTATAAATCACAATAAAATAGACATGAAAACTTCATCTACAGTAAAACTAGACAAGTTCCCCTCATCATCCCACACATTCTGAAATATCAACCTGATTCAATGAAATTTAGATGAAGCTGAGAGAGATGCTATCAGGTACTAATACTTGATTTTCTGGCATAGCTGGGACAGTAAGATTGTGAAACTATATATAAGGTTCTTTAAGCACAGCAATAATTCTTATCCTGAAGGTATGAGAGCTGAAGGCAGGAATAGAATGTCAAGAGCAGAAGAAACAAGCTGTTTGGAAATCAGCATTGCAAGAAGGCCTGAGGTAGAACTCTGCCACTGACAGCAGTGTTTCTGAGATTTTAGTGTGTATAAGAATTACCAGAAAAGCTTGTTAAACACATGTTATTGGATCTTGCCGGCAGAATTTATGATTTGGAAGATTGTTGAGTAGTGCTCTGACAATTTGCTTCCCTCAGTGCTTCCCGGTAATGCCTAAAGTGTTTGTCTTTGACTACAATTGATGATGGAAATTGCATTTTTGAATGCTGTTAGTTTTATCTTTGACCTAACTCTACAAAATGAAGGGCATTAGATGGTAGGTAAAACATGTTCTTATCCTGTTACCTGGCCGATTTCATATGAGAATAACTAAGAAATACATTCTATGAAGCCACACTGATTTACAATGTCAAAGTCAGCTGTTCAGCAATAATAACTTTAAATCTCACTGTCTTGAATAGCCTAAATTTCCTTGCCTACATGTTCATTCTTAGTGAGTTCTAAGTACAGTGGATATGAAAACAACTCTATGTGTCAAAACAAACATGATGATATTTATCCTAAATAGACAAAATAGATAAAAGTGATTCAAAATCAATGAAATACCATATAATTTCTAATACTCAGTATCATACATGCAAATTTTATACTTCTAGAGAAATAGTGAAGGAAATTTGTAATGAAAAATATATCAGGAAGCTGTTAGGTGCTATTTATTCCTCTTCAATCTGAAGATAATGAAGATTCCACTGCATCTAACATCAGATTGTTTATTTCAAATATCATTTGTGGCCCTTTTATTAGGGATGGGATTATCCCTTTCATTCTGTAACAGTAAGACAAGAGAACAACAATGTATACTAGAGTGAAAACATTGTATGACCAGTAGCTGAAACTAATTTATGAAGGAAACACACACAGAGAGAGAGAGAGAGAGAGAGAGAGAGAGAGAGAGAGAGAGAGAGAGACAGAGAGAGAGACAGAGACAGAGAGACAGAGAGACAGAGACAGAGACAGAGACAGAGAGACAGAGAGAGAGAGACAGAGAGAGAGAGAGAGAGAGAGAGAGAGAGAGAGAGAGAGAGAGCAATCCACTTAGGAATTCACAATTGGAGCTCTGGCTGACTTTTTCAGTTTCCCCAGACAGTTGCTCCAGGATGACTGTAAGTTCCAGATTTGATGATATCGACATACAGCTACTTAGTCTCTTATTTGGCATCCATGGTAAAGAGGATACTGTGCTCTACCTTGGCATCTGGGTCAGGAACTCTTGCTGATTCCTCAGTTGTGATACCCCTATGGAGTTCAGATGTTTGTTGGCTGGTTTGGTATTGTAAAGAAAAAAAAAAAAATGAAAGTCCATAACAACACTGATATACAGTACATTTGATGCCAAGGGTAAATTACATCATTAGTTAATATAGTTTGAGAATTATTTTAACAATTGCCACCCCATTTAAATAAGTATTGTCACATTATGAAGGAGACATGGTGGATTTATTTTTCAAATTTATTTCATTCCTTCTTTTCTTTTTTTTATATCTCTCTGTTTCAATTTTAAAGTCTTGTATGATACAATTTATAGCAGAAACAAGTTATATTTAGAAATCAAATTAATTTTGTCTGTAGCTACATTTTACTCCTAAACATTACAGGTTATTGCCAATGACTCAGCTTGGTGCTGGTGTTGAATGGTAAGACGCTATTGCTGAAGATAGCAGTTATTTCAGTCATAGAACATGAAGAAATCAAGTTGGTATTGGACTAGAATGTCAATCTTTCCCAATGCTGAAAGGTACTAAGTAAGCCTGCTTCTAGAGGAGAAAAGTCATCCTTAATTTCACCCAGCAATAAACTTTGTGACCTATCATAATGTGAGGCTTCACAAGGTGCAATTGTGACATAATAGTGACATAAATGTCAAAGGTGTGACCAAATACTTTCTAATTGGATTTAAGCCTGCTCCACAAGGTGAAATCCATGGCTTAAACTATTATTATGCCAAGAACTTGTGCTTAGAAAGATCAGACTCTAAGACTGTACCTACCATTTTGGTACATGCACGGTATTAAATCAATTCCTAATGGCTTACCTTAATGTCCATAGAATAAGGCCGTATCAGAAAAGCTTTGTTTGCAGTAGATGGTTTTCGACACAAATATTCATAATTGGCCAAGTAGCAGAGAATAAGAGACTAAAGAATTTTCAACTATAAGTGAAACAAACATTACAACCCTTCCTATAAATGCTCAGGGATCATTACAAAAGAGTGGGCAGAAAGACTGTAGGAGCCAGAGGTGGAATATAATCATAAGGAAATAAGATCTTCAGAACATAGCACAGCAGCTACATATATGAACTTACAGAAGTGGTGACAACATGTACAAGAACTGTGTAAGCCTAAGTCAGACCAAATACCATCATGAAGAAGGGGTGTGAGTATGAAGTTCCACCCCTTGACAAGAAACCGTTGATAATTAGTAGCTTCCAGGATAGGAAGGAGCGGGTTTTTTTTTCCAAGTTTGTAGATTCTGATGAGTCATCCATACTCCATTGGAAGTCTGTGGAGCCAAGGATGTGTTAATGACACAGGAATCAAAGTGTGTGATGCCTTCTTTCTATTTTGCTGTTTCTTTTTAAACACAACATACATATACACAACCCAACTCATATGCTGTATGACAGTTTCTACTTGCCCATGTGGTGCATGGATTTGGGAAATTTCGACACAATGCTTCATGAATAACATAAGATTATCCTTTTTATCTTCATCTAATCATAGTTATGAACAGAAAAATAGTCTAAAAATCCAATATCCTAATAAATATTTTTTGATATTTAATATGCAAGGAAAATAATAAATGTGTGACCACTCTAGAATGTATTTCAATGTCAAGGACTTCTAATGAGAAAAGCCTCTGTAAATTGTCATGAGTCATAAAGGAATCAGAAAAGAGACCCTCTCTACATCTTTAAGCTCTTTGACATTGAGAAAATATTTCAACTTTGTTCTTCCTTCCTGTGATGTAAGAAAGGGTACCAAAACTACTACCATCTTCAAAGTCTTGTTGTAAATATGAAATAGTTTTGTTGATTCTGCTCTTTGATAAAAGCAGTAGTACTAATTTTACTAAGCATAAGGTATATTCAAAGAATTCCATGTTCATAATAATATTTTTTATCCCTCTTAAACATGAGAAGAGAGAGGCGAAAGCATCATAAAAAGCCAAGGTTAAGAAACAGAAAATTTATATAAGTGCCTTGACATTCTACTTTGGAACAGTGCTGCAGCAGAAGCTTGTAGCGGTTAGGGATTCCTCAGAAATACCCTGTTTCTTTTCAACCAGCTCCTTCCCGGTTCATCTAATTGGGATATTATCAGCAGGAATAATTTTCTCTACATGTTTATGATGCTCACAGTGTACATTGCAATGAATAATGATTTTCCCTAAGTGAACTGAACCAGAGCCAAAAAATCCAAGCAGAGCATTTACCACCGCTCATCAAGTGGAGAAGGTACCAACCCTGAAAGACAGAAACAATTGCATTTGACCCTGATAACTGAATGGGTTGCGTGAACCCCAACCTTGCTCTTTAAAACAAAAATAACAAAAATGTGCTTCAGAGGAGATAAACAGCTCCACAGAGGAGGCGAAAGACAAGCTCTTCCATACACTCTAAAATGTTAGTTGTAAGAGGGAGAGATTCTTATCTTCCTAACTCCCTGAGGAGGAAAGGCGCTGCAGAGTTGAGAAGATAGCCACATCATGAATTCAGGGAACATTTTTGTTTCAGCTAGCATCTGCCAGCAGATAGTAAACCTGGGGGTAACCGTCACACAGTGCCTTGCTCTCCAGTAAGGCTGATGAGAAAACCTTATAGCTCCTAGCACAATTGTTCATGTTTCATTTCTAATGGTACGTGGATGTGAAATTGTAAAAGAAGCTTATAGACAAAAAATATTTTAACTCTATGGGAAGAAAATACATTTTTTTTTCAATCCTGTTTTGTTTGTTTTATTTGGGTTTGGTTTTGATGCAACTCACTTCTATGAATACATACTTTCAAAATGGGCAGAATATTTGGGGATTCTGAAATGTATTATTAATCCATGTCTAGGCTATTGGTGTGTGTGTACGAATGCTATCAAAGGGGGAAACAGGAAAGGTTAAGAAGCAGCAGTGACAATAAAGATGTTACTGAGCTGTCAAGGACTTGATGGACAAGCATTGCTTAGAGACAAATGTAATTGCTTGTTTCAACCTGTGGGTGAGGAAGGAGGTCATAGACACTTTAGATTTATGCTTACATCAAGGCTGTTCCTGAAGCACAGAAGATCCTTCTTCCTCACACGTACTTAGTATGCTGTCCCATAAAATAAAGTGGGTCTTTCATCCTATTGATCACTTATTTATATTTAGTATGTAGAACTGCACTGAAACAATGTATCATGTGGGAAGTAATGGATGAACACTTTAAATATTGACAACAAATAATTACTATTATAAATGCTAATAATTCATATTCATGCACTAATTAATATATTAATTCACAGTGAAGACCATTACAGTATAACATAAATATCCAATAAGAAGAGCAAACTGAGTAGTAATTAAAGATAGAATTTCCTACAACTTAGAAAGGGGAGCACATAGGATATGCTCAAAATAGCATCACCTAACATGCATATATTATCATAGGGCTAGTTTCTGTCAAAATCTATTACAGCTCTAATTTGGTATTGAAACACTTTCAAGTAACTCCCTCTAGCTTCAGAACAGCATAATTCCACCCACCCACCTCAATAGGAATATTTTTAGTTTACTCATTCTATCAACCAAAATATGTGGCTTCCAAAGTCTGGGGAAGATGAAAGGTTTCAAGGTCAGAAAGTGTTTTATCAGTGGAAACTGCATGTATACCACAGAGATTTGCTGTCAGAGTTAATTATTCTCCCTGAATAGCCACGAGAAATTATTTAAATATTTTACTTTGTCATTACTGTGTTGCAGAAGATCATAAAGAACCCATAACAGCTCTACTTTGGGGCACTTCACAGAGGGTAAAAATTGACACTCATCATTGATAAATAACACTTGTTAACTAATCACAAACTGTCAGGTCATGTGTCTGAATAATTTGCTGTATAATTTTCTCACATTAGTCAAATGAAAATGTGAAAATGCATATACTATTACAGCCAGTTAATTTAATGATAGGTGATACATGAAAATTAATAATCTGGCATGTCATATTACTTCAAATTTGAATTAGTCTTCCATTTGAACCAAATATGTACAAACACTGTACAAATATGAGTGGTTTATTAAATTATTACATATGAGTTTATAGCTTTTTTTGTTGTTTTCAAGACAGGGTTTCTCTGTGTAGTTTTGATGCCTGTCTTGGATCTTGCTCTGTAGACCACCAGCCTGGACACAAACTCATAGAGATATGTCTGGTTCTGCCTCCCAAATGTTGAGATTAAAGGTGTGCACAACCACCACCCATAGGATTTATAGCTTTTTAAGGGAAAATAATGTCTTGTACTAATATGCTTGCATGTGTTTCTGAAAGGTGAATATACAGGCATATTATAAATGTGATTGTGTTCATATGATGTAGAACTGATGTGGCCTTTTCTCAGACGGTGGCAAAGGAGTATAGAATGGACAATGTTCCCCAAACTATGATTGTTAGAAGCCTTACATCAGCATTGCTGTAGTATTCTGTATTCACCATTGTCCATGTTCCAGAAATCCTGTTCCTACCAACAAGCTGAATAAACAGAAGAAATGAGTAAGCACATTCCACAGAACTTTCTCTCTTCTCTCCAGTGTTTTCTGTCTACAAGTCATGGTTAAACAGAACACTTACTTTATCAGTGCGAGAAAACACACCATGGGATATATTTAGCTAGAGAACTCCCAGCTTCTCTACATGACACAGCACAGATCACCTCGTTTAAAGAAATGCTTCAGGAGACAAAGAAAGAAGTGACTCTCATATTATTCAGATTGATCCCTCAACATTTTACATCTTCACTCATTAGAAATCATTAATAATAAGCATCGGGATTAATTTTGATTGATGTCGTCTGCCCAGGTGTTCCAAGATGATGGTGTTTGTGGAATGTTCACTATTTTCAAGTCTGTAAGATGTGCTCAGTAGGGAGAAACATAATTGAGGAAGTTTCCAAGATCCATTTTACACTGAAAATTCCTTAGCAGGAACTAATATTTAAGATTTGTCAGTTGGAAATTTGAAAATTTTCCTACCAGTAATACAAAAAGATAATTATTTTCTTTCAGCTCCCCTTACTCATGAATTATCTAGAGATAAGTGTATATTTGCCCTAAAAACAAGGTCTGTGATGATTAGCAAGGACAAATCACTTTTCTGAATTAGTAATGTCTTTGCTAAATTACCATTTTTGTCATAAAGTAACAAAACATGAAAGTCTGCTACCTAACAAATACAATTTGAGTTCCTGCTTTTGGTTTGATTTGTTTTTGTTTGTTTGTTTGTTTGTTTTCTGGGTGTCTTTGATCTGAGCATTGACTGTCTACCCATTGACTGAGATAAAAGTAGACATAGTGCAAGCTGGCAATCTATGTACAGAGGTCACTGAGGGAGTAAAGGTTATATTGTTCTAACGATGAAAGATTTCTGAAATTCTTCCCCCATGAAAAGGTGGAAAAGAAAGTCTCTAGAAATGAGAGAAATGTGGTTGAGCAGGTGTAAGCTGAGCTGAGATGGATAAGGGGTGGCTAACTAAAGTAGTATTGGGTGTGATGGCCAGGCCTTCTATCTCTTACTGCAGTAGAATGGGAAAGAAGATAAACTCAGGAAAGCTCAAGTGCTCTTTTTGAGTTTTTCTTTAGGAATCTCTATTTAAGGGACATGTAGAAGAATATTGACATGAGGAGTGCATCCTGGATAATAATTACCAACCTGAAGGCCCATGACTCCATACAATATTTTATACTATGGCAAGACCAAACTCTAACTCAACTTTTATCAGCATGAGCCTATAGCCCTGAGATAGTGCCAGCTATTTCTTTCCACTTTTCAGTATTTCACAACTGTGTTGAAAATGTCTTACAAGAAAAGCCAAAAATCGCTTTAAAGCATGTATCATCTTTTCCAGCTATAACCTGTTAAAGGGCAGATAGGCTGCTATGTACTCTGATTAATTACTTTAGAAAAATATGATTTAGTCCATTCAGGAACCTACAACTAAATGCCACAAATTTTGTGACTGCCTTAGAACAGAGATATATTTTTCATAGTTCTGGACTTGGAATGAATGTTATGATAGATATGATCTTTTGAGAACAATGATCTGACATGTATTTCTTGACTGCATCACACATTGTAGAAAGGAAAAGAAGTCTCACCATCTAATCACTCTTCAAAGTTCCCCATCTCTTAACATCATAATGCTGGGGATTCATTTTTTTAAAGAATGAATGTTAGGAACACATAAACAGTGTACAGCATCTTAAAACTATCAGAGATTTTCTGTTTCTGGGATGTAAAACCACCACCTGAAACTATTTCTTTAAACATAAGAGTTAATATTAGAAATAAGAGCCACAGGAGATACATCACTCTACTTTTGTCAGATCATGGATTCCTGTTGAACCAGTGCCTTCTGTTGTAAAGATAGAAAGCATTTTGCACTTTATTTTTTGTTTCTGCTTTTGTGTTTCTCCTCAGGACAAATTTTAACTAATGAATCCAGGTGAACTTAGTCACATAGACTCACTTAGCTCACCCCAGACTTTCTGACATCTCTAGGGAAGTGTAAAATAATGCCACCTCAGTCTTCACTAATAACACCAGAGGAGTTGAGTTTAGCTCATAAGTGATCAACCCTGTTACAAGAGCTTTAGTGAATATAGACTAGGCTTAATGCCTATTATTTAGCTTCCTTATCTTCAGTATAATGGAGACATAAAGACACCTATGTATTTATAAAGTTAAATGGGGAAGGGGAGATAATAGTAGGGAAGAATCAACAAGTACTGACTCAGAGTAGAGGATAATATCTTTAAGGACTCAGTGTCTTCTCAAGAGCAGCACTCCAGGAAGGGTTTGATCAAAGATCTCTGACAAAGAAACTTCCAAGTAAAGGTTTCAGGACCAGTGACACAGATATATGAATATGACCAGCTAAAGGAGTCTAAGTCTCTGACTGAAGCATTTCTGAGAGATTATAAAACATTGTCTTTTCGAACCCCTGGGAGGCCTGTCAGGGAAATCCTCTATAATTTATGGTTAAAGTTGAAAGAATACAAGTAGACTTTTAGGCAGAGTTTCTAGTACCAGAGCAGCTACTCTCTGATTGACTGAATGTTATACTCACCCCAAAAACGTGTCAAAACCTAAACACTAATATGACACCATCAGAGGAGTTTCTTAAGGGAAGGTTATAAACAAAAGGAATTGTGAGGGATTCACTCTCATGAATTGGATGAATGCCTGACTAAGGATTCTAGCTACACATGCATTATATTTTATACACTTTTCTTTTTTATAAAACACAGTTTAAATCCATGGATAAAGTGTTGAAATTTTTAGTGACCCGATTTGTCTGGATTTTAGAGTTTAGCAATTGCTTTCGGTCTAATCATCTGTGCAGATATATATTTTTAGGGATACAAATTTATTCGTGGATATTTAATAAAAGTTTATTTTTGAAAAATTTCATACATATACACATGTATCTTGTTTTCTATATATTCTGTACTCCCTTTCCTGTCATCCCTGTCTCCTCTAAACATATCTCATTTCTTAATTATACCTAACTTCATTTTTTCCTTTTTCTATTTTCAAATAAACTACTAAGTCAAATTATCTCAGGTAGCAAGTTTTATGACCAGCAACACATTTTAAATTTCAGATTAACAAGGAGGGGATTGGCGTTAATATGTATTGTCAACAGTTTGCTCATTTATTATGCAGAATTTTTTTGTATTCTAAGTGGTGTGTTATATATACTTTAGAGAGATTCTGGAACTAATAAAACACAATGTACTTTTAATGACTTATTCTTGAAGGTGAAGGCCCTATTATTTATTGTTCAACTGAAGTAGTATGTAAGGTTGTATTTGCTTCCAAGGATGAATAGTCTGTCACTGATGGGAACTGTACAAAAGGGGTTACCATTTTCTTCATTTATGTCTAACATGCTTTTGCACCACATTTACCAGTTAATTGTAGTTATCTTTATATGAAAAATGGTCCAGCAAAATTTGATCACTTCTAAGCCTAAAATTAAGCCAAAAACAAACAGCAGTAACAAACAGCACCAAGCTCATTAAAATCTGGCACATGTTAGATGACAAGTAAGTTCTGTGGGAGAAACTGAAACACATTACTAGTTTTTCATCATACAAACACACTGTGCTTTATTTAGAGAGAATTCTCAATAGTGACAAAGCACATTATGTGTGATTGCACTAGTCATTTCTACACAGCTAGACTGAGCAGAGTTGCCCTGATGTGAATTTTTACCAGGATTCTAATTTAGAGGTTCATGCCTGGACCAGCAAGAAGACAGCTGGCTCTACTGCTATGGCATGCTATTTACAGGGTAACCCAAGAAATATTAGTTAATCCTTTGTTCTGAGAAACAACAAATGCTCAGACTCACAAATGGATCCAGAGAATGCATATAGCAAGGAGCACATTTATTAAATAATGCTGAGGGTGGAGAGCTTTGCCTACCTAGAATAAGTTACTAATTTAAAATTGTCTTGGCAAAAAAGTTCCAGCTTTCACAAAGAGGCATATTTCTCTGCTCAGAAAGATTGAATCATTTAGGAAGAGGGAATGTCAACTGAGGAATTTCTTCCATCAGAGTGGCCTGTAGACAACACAGTAGAGGCATTTTCTTGGTTAATTATTGATGTGGAAGTGCCCCGTCCACTGTGAGTCATGGCACCCCTGGGCAGGTGATTCTGGGTGATATAAGAAAGCAAGCTATTCAAACCAGAAGGAACACTCCACTGAGCATCATTCTCCATGGTTTCTGCTTCAGATACTACATCTTATTTTTTGCCTTGAGTTCCTGTCCTGACTTCCCTTTAGGGTGGACTACAATTGTTTGGTGAATAAACCCTTCTCTAATCAAGTTGCTCTTAGTCAGGATGTTTATCACAACAATATATAACTAACCAGATCAAGAGCCATTATGTTTGATTTTTCACCATCTATCTATATTCTTACATTTCTTCATATACCTGAGAAGAAAATCATGGACTATTAAATAAAATTTCTTCTTTAATTATGAATTTTCTTCTAGTAGACTTAAAAATTGGACTATGTTTGATCTTAAGTTGTAAGTTTATCCACTTGGAAGGTTTTAAGGACATATAAATATTCAAAATTATTTTCCTGCCTTGAGAGTTATAAAATAATATGAGTTTATTCATATGGAAATATGTATCATATGATGTAAGAGAAATACATTCATAAATTAAAAATACCTTCTTCACTATATTGTATATGCCTATGAGTATACTTGAGAATGGCAAAGGAGAGTTACATACTGCTTAGGAGCAGAAGTGGACTCAATGCAGTTTTAAAAATGAAAGCCGACAAAGAGTAATATAAAGAGAAATGGATGGAGGTTGCTGAAGGTGGAATTATAGACTAAGAAGGAGTATGAACAAAGTCAAAAAGTTATGAGAGAACAGATGATTGGTAATTTAACTTCCTTCTCAGAATGCCTGAAGCACCAAGAGCAGAGGGTGAGCGATAAGGTTAATGGATACACAAGGGCTCCATCATATGTTGCTGGAAACTTATCTCTGGACTTTATGTTATGGTCAGCACTAACAGATTGGATACAGGAGAAGAACTTAAGTAGTGCTGCATTTAGAGTGAGCACATGGGAGAAATACAGAATGCGAGTTAAAAGGATTTCAAATTTGCATCTATCGCTAGCTATTGGGAAGCAGTGAGTTACACTCGCTCCTTTTTGCAGCCTTCAATCTGCTCAGATTTAAACATTTTTACTTAAATTTGTTTATAATTACCTTCAACCTAAATTATAGAACCTTAAATCCAATGTCTATGAGAAAAAAAAAAAAAAACACCAAACTAACCAAAACATAAATAAAAACAAACACATAAACATTGGAATGGATATCAATAAAGTAAACATAGAGAGTAGTTTGCAGTTTAAAAACAAAACAAGGTGTAATTGAGTCAAGGTAAATTAAAAAAAAAAAAAGACCCAAAGGACTAGGAGCAAATATTTTGAACTAAAAGAAACAGCCGATACAAATGCACACACTCTCCATATTTTACCTTGCTAATGTTGTATTGCAGGAAACATTTCAATGAGACCTATAACACCATAGCCTCCATTGGACTGAAAGACTTTATTCAATAATGCATTTCCATTATTTATCTTTTATACATAATACAGTTCTTTTATGTCTGAGGCCTTGAATTTCTGTGAAACTAGATATCTTTCCAGTTGTGACATTGAGAAGATTGTCATCTTTCCAAAGCTATCTCCCTTTAACTAAAAGCATGTTCACAACAAGGTAAAAATGTAAAGTACGGTTAAATAAGGAAAAAAATTTAAAACATATCCTAGTAAGATTTTGTGTATAATTTCCTCATGGTCACTGGAAAGCTAAGAGAGCCAGATGTGCTATATGCACAGGTTAAAGATTTGGCTCCCCCTGGAGGATAAGTTTTAAGATGTTAAGAAATAATAAAATGTCTGCAACACAATAAACAACCATGTTTAGTTCAATGAAGATCAACAAAAGATAATTAATCATGAGAGAACATACTCAAGATATAAACCTCAAGATCACCCTAACTTCTTCACTTCAATACTACCTATGAATACTACAGCAAGCTAGGATTTTACAAAACATCTTGTTACTAAACCTCAGAGACAGAGATGCGTGTGCAGTCCCTATCCTGTAATTTTCAGAACAAAACAACAGGAAATCATAGCTGTGAAGGTTTAGGAAAGGCTTCCTGTTGTGCCTTTACTTGCTATGAATGGTGTGGGGGGTTATGTGATAGTTATACA
This sequence comes from Onychomys torridus, assembly GCF_903995425.1. NCBI lineage: Eukaryota > Metazoa > Chordata > Mammalia > Rodentia > Cricetidae > Onychomys > Onychomys torridus. Next base: position 59,342,888 of record NC_050454.1, read on the forward strand.
AGAGGAAGTGCTGCTAAGTAGAAAAGGAACAGTGAGGGGAGATGAAACAAACTTTGAGGACATGAAAGTTATATGCTATTCAAAATGGATGGAACTCATTAATCTCCAGATCATGGAGCTAAAGAACACAGAAATGCTAGGATTTAGGCATAGGAGCAATAAGCAACCAGTCTGTATCAGAACTAAAGATACAACTGGGTTAAAACCCAAAGGATATATCATAAAACAGTAAGCAAAAAAAGCCTGGTGGCAACAGTATCATGAAAAGCAATCAGGCTTTCCAGAAGAATGAGGACTAAGGTGTTTTATAATACCTATAATAAATCATTTTAAAGATGTAATCATACTGTTAGTCATGTTCTCTTTGTTGGTTGTTGTTGCTTGTGTTCTTGTGATAAATATTTGAAATGATTCTAGAGAAAACAAGCGCATCATGGATTTAGGATTCTCAGTACATGGACAAGAGATGGCACCACTGTTTGGAAGCTAAATGGGAGAAACAGTGCTGGGAAAGAGGTATCACAGACCAGGGGTATGCCCCATGAAGTGACCGACTTCCAACAACTAGGCTCCAAATCCAGACGGTTTGAACAGCTCTCAATAGCACCATGAAATTAGAAATCCATACCTGGATGAAATCATTGATTAGGCAGTGCCTGTGTTATGATGAATTATATTTCTATGATAATCTCCACCACATGGGGACCAGTTCTTTGATACAGAAACATTTCTGAATGACACTGAGTACCAAAAATAAAAATAAAATGAATTATTTTGAATGTCCATATATCTAACCACAGAACGTCAGAATAGATGGAACAAAACCAAATAGAATTAAAATGGAGTATTGATACATCATGAATAGAAACTGTGTGTCAGTTTTTTATTAGCATGGACAAACATATGAAAAATATTTAAATCTTTACTAAAATAGTAGCAAGTTTAATCAGGAAGTTTTTGAAGTAAGGAACCTAAGATCCATCTCAAAAAGTTTTCAGGGTCATAACCCAGAACGAGAAAGCAGAGACACAGATGCAAGCATATCTTATAAATATAAAAGCAGGGTGTGTACTCATATTTCTCTAAGCCAAAAGGTAGCAAAGTTTGCAGAAAGTTTTAGTTTCTGTCTAGAAACAGAAAGAACCAGTGTAGCTCAGATATCACATTTGTTTATGACTTCTAATCTCCAAAAATTAGAGAATTAGGGAATGCATTTGATGTTCTAAACCACTGGGTATAATGGCTGCCTTATACTGTAGTATTAATATTCCTGCATAAGTATGTATGTATGTATGTATGAAATGGCATGTTTCAATAAATACCTAAAAATAACTGCAAAGTGAAAAATCCTTAGAGACTGGTGGAGTTTAACGTGTTTAATACACAATCCTAGGTTTCATTGGAGGAATTATTATCATGCATATTGATGCTACATGTAATTCTGGTGCATGATCAAAAAGTGAAGAAATAATCACTAAATGCTTTCTCATCCTGGAGAACCCATGTGCTGTAGTGACTGGACTTTGAAACAGGAAACAGGAAAGGATAGACAGGCAAGCTACCCATCTCCTGCAGATTCCTCAAGAGGCAGCAAGGAACAAATCCTAGTGCAACATTTCAGGTATTAAATTGCACAATGTAAGGACACTGGAGTAGGTTTTGTTTTCCTGTTGGTTACAAAGTAGAATTTGCAAGTAATGGAATTAGGTAATTGGCTCAGATTTCTCAGCAAGATATGGTCCACAAAACACGGTTTCTGCCAGATATTTATAGTAAAATGTGTGACAATACTATATATGTTGACACACTGAGAGAAAGCATGGTATCAAATGAGTTTATTGTCCTTCCAAAATTCTGTCAGTCTCTGGATAGAACAGCAAGATATAACTTTTTGTTATAGAGATTAGTTATATGACATTTGAGCTCAAGAAGCATAATAAATTTTCCCAGTTGGATATCCATGGGGAGAACATTGAATCTTAAGTGATTGTCAAACAAATCCTTGACTCTCAGTTGATTTTTCTTTTAACCTCTGTTCTTTCCATTATTAAGACAGAGTAAATTCCAATGATAGGTCTGAAGTTCAGTTATTGAGTCTTTTATTATCTCCACATTAACTACTTTTAACTAGTAATGTTTCCAATGTTTTCAATTTTTTATTCATTTCAAAAGAATTTGAATTTGATTCTTGAAGCTTTATGAGTGAGCTTTTACTACTTTGTGGGTATTACATTTTAATGTATTTCTCATGCCATGTGTCTTTTAGTTTAACAGACATAAATGATCTGTTTGAGTTTCCCTCATAGGCCTACATTTGCAAGCTGCAGATACATTGTTCAGTTTATATTTAGAACATTTGTATGGCCAGGTTAGTCCCCTGTGGTTGTTTGGTTCTACTAAGAGCCTCACTGACCACTTCTAAGTCTATTTGGGATGGCAATTTCCCAACGGGGGATGTAATGTAGATACAAGTGTCAACCCTTGGAAATGGACTCCTTATTGAGGTATGATTTACTCTATTTGTACTTTTTGCCCACTAATACTATCAGGGAGGTGAAGACATTTAGACTCAAAATGACAAACAGCATTTCTGGGTTCTACTCCTTCCTGTGGTGGGATGTTACTTGCCAGTATTAGACACAAATATTTTCCCTAGCCTCATGCTTGATTTGGTTGTGATGGTTCTTGTTGGCGATACCTGATTTGTGATGCTTCTTTAGAAATAAAATTAAGACTTAGTCCATGGGAGGAAAGCCAGTATTTCCTATGTGTGAATTTTCTAGAAGGGTATTGATTCCTTTCTCTTTCTTGTGCTGCCAGGCTCACTTAGCATCCTTGGCTGGACTTGTCTTTAATCTAGCAGATCAGGAGTGGGGGTAATGCCCTTCCCTTGCTTGCTTGGAAGTTAGAAAGTGAAAAAAAAATTATTTCACCTTATCTAGCATATATATATATATATATATATATATATATATATATATATATATATATAAATTTATTTATTTATTATGTATACAGTATACATGTGTCTTCTGCAGGCCAGAAGAGGGCACCAGATCTCATTACAAGTGATTGCGAGCCACCATGTGGTTGCTGGGAACCGAACTCAGGACCTCTGGAAGAGCAGTCAATGCTCTTTAACCACTGAATCATCTCCCCAGATCTTCAGATTTGACAATATTGAAATAGAAACATCTCTTCAAATCTTGACAATATTTGAAATAGGACATATTACATTTTTTTGTAAATTCTTGCAGGAAATAAAAAGAGGAACCATTCTACATTTCATAATTACACAAGCAGTACAATAATGTTAACAAAACTAACAGATTTTCAAAAGATATTTTTAAATCTCTATGAACATTAATGAAATACTCTTCAACAAAACATTAGAAAATCAATTATAGCAACACAAATTTTCATCTACATTATAAAACTTTCATCCCACAAATTTAAAATGAACTTTCTGTATTATTATCCTATGAATCACTTGACTGTATGAGAATTAAAATATGAATCATAGGTTTGTTTCTATGAATACAGAAGCAAAATGGAAACAAGAGTTGTGTGTAGTACTGGAGATAACAAAATTCTAAAATATTTCCCCAATTTTAGGGTTATAGCTAGATCTCTCTCTCTCTCTCTCTCTCTCTCTCTCTCTCTCTCTCTCTCTCTCCTCCCTCTCTCTTTAGTACATTAAAAATAGGTTTGGAGAATGTTCATAGAACATGTGTGCATTTCTACAAACAGGAACTGCTGAGCTCAACTCTCCAGCATCTACATAATATGCTGGTCACAGAAGTAGTTTCTCTGAAATTTTAGCATCAAGGAAATACAAACAGGTGAGCCAGAGAGCTCTCTGGATAAACAGACAAGGCAAAATAGTGAGCTACTGGTTGATGAAACCCTGTCTTAAGGCAACAAGTTAAAAGATGTCAGAAGATGACATTGGACATATTGCCATGACCACTGAATGTTCTGGGTCCATATGTACACAGTCTCATACATGCACTATACATATAATATACACAAGAAACAACAACACCCACACACATAGTTAAAAGTTACATATTAGAAACAATAAGAGCTGGTGTCAAGCAAGTCTTTAATTACAGGTACTTGAGAATCTGAGGCAGAGGGAACACAGATTTCAAGATCTTCCCAGACTATGCAGTGAGATTCAGGTGGCAGGAATTAAAACTGAACTTAACAAAAAACTGTTACAGGATGTAAAGGGAAGTGGAGATATAGGTCAGTAGTAGATAGCCTGCTTAGTATGCATGAAGCCACTGATTCAATCATCAGTATGACAGACAGAAAGAGAGAGAGAGCAGGCATGAGAGATAGGGTGATTAGAGAGATCTAGCCCAAGTACTTGTTTTCTGCTAATTAATCCAGAATGCAAAAAGATGTTACTATAACAAAAATACTCAATAGTTTTGTATTATTGCTTATTATTTTATTATTTATTTTTATTATATATATACATACATGTTTAAAGAGAGAAGGGGAGCAAAGAAAGAGTAAGAGAAAAACAGAATGAATTATTACATTTATGAATAATTAAAAAGATAGAAATATAATTTCATGTCAATGTTGCTTTTCTTAGCACATATAGGGATATTCTGGCTATATTTAATGCAGTGAATATTGTTAAGTTTTAAACTGTAATGCATGAAGACATATGATGGCATTGTGCTGGAAAAGGAGTTACACACAGACACATACACACACAGGGGGAGAGAGAGAGAGAGAGAGAGAGAGAGAGAGAGAGAGAAAGAGAGAGAGAGATCTGGCTATACTAGAAAGAGAAAGGAATCAACATTCTTCACACTTCTTGACTCTTTGTTACCTCTCTCTCACCCTTATGGAACTCTCCTCCTTCCAATGAGTTTTCTTCCATTCGAATTCATGCCTTTTTACTTTGTGTTATAACTCAATGAATTTAACCAGGATTAATCTGTGTTATGGTGGTTCTAGCATTATCAGTTGTAGTATAGTAGGCTCATTAGTGTGTACATACCTGACCTTAATAAATAGCCTTCCTCAAGAATCCACCGTATCTATTAGTTAACCATGGAGGGCTAGGGTCCTCTGATTCTTTCTCAAGTCATGTTTGACTGTTGGCAGGCTTGATCATGAGCAGGTCATTTGTAGCAATCCAAACCTGCTATGGGATTATGAATGCAATGCCTATGTATGGCTCTAACATAGTATTTCACAATATTTCTCCTTATTAACCGCCTTATCCATTCTGCCCTTTTGATGTTCCTTGAGCCTTAAAGAGGATAGTATAAGTGTCATCATGCCTGACCATTCAATATCTACTCACTCTCGGCAATTGGAGCAACATTGAGTCTCTTCATTCACTGCCATTCACTGTATCAACAAGCTTCTTCAAGCAGCATTTGTCTATGGATATAAATATAAATATTTTCATGAAAGATTTGTGCCAAAGAAACATGATTGTTTTAAAGGATGCAAAGAAACAATCTTCCTTTTTATTTTCCCATAATAAAAGTGAGAATCTAAATTACAATCTACTTTCTGGAAAGCAAAATGACAAAATACATTTAAGTACAAATGTGCTTTGATAGACATATTCTTCCTTTAAATATACTATAACATTGTGTACATTGCTATGTAATAGTTGGATAGATCAAATGTTAAAAATTATGGGTGAATAATTAGAGTATGTAATGATTTCAGATAATAGAATGGAAAACATAGTATAAATTATAAATATAAATTATACATATTCATATATTAAGATAATTAAGAAATATGGTCTATATATGTGTGTGTGTTGTGTGTATGTATGGGTAACATCATAAGCAGCTATAAATAAGCTTTTGCTTATGAACATACATATGCATATTTTTCTGTAACTGTAATTATAGAAAATGTACATGAATAAATTTCAAATTCAACACTTCTGAAGAAATAGATGAAATGTATTAATAAGCAATGAGAAAATTTCACATTTGATTTTTAAAATACTTTTATTTGGTTTAATTGCATGAGAAAAATACATTTCTATGTGTATATGGGTATATGTACATTGTCAATGTGCATACACATCACAAAACCTGTGTGTAGGCATGAATGCAGGGGCCAGAAGGTATCAGGTATGTTACTCAAGCTCTCTCCTGTTTATTCCCTTGAGCCAAGGAGGGCTTTCACTGAAGCAGGAGCTCATGAATTTCAACTGGCTTGGCTAGCAGCCACAGAGATCCTCTCATTTTCTACCACCCAAACAATGTCGTGATACTCTTGCAGCCACGCCAGACCTTTACCCTGGAGGTGAACTTAAAAAAAAAAGGATTTGGGCAAGTGCACTTAGCCACTAAGCCACCCCTAGCCCGAAGATATTATTTATCTTTTAAGATTTATTTTTATATATTTTTTCATATATTTAAAAAAAATTATTCTTCTCTCATATATTACATCCTGACTACAATTTCCCTTCCCTCCTCTCTTCCAAATCCTCCCCTCACCTCCCCCACCTCATCCACTCCTCCTCCACTTTTCTTCAGAAAATGGGAGGCTTCCCATTGATATCACTCAAACATGGCATAGAGAGTTGCAGTAAGACTAGACACCTCTCTCCTAATAAGGCTGGATGAGGAAACCCAGTAAGAGAGAAAAGGTCCCCAAAGGAGGCAAAAAAATGTCAGACAGCCACTGCTCCAACTGTTAGGAGATCCACAACAAAACAAAGATATACAACTATAACATATATGCAGAGGGCCAAGGTCAATCCCATGCAGACTCACTGGTTGTCTCTCCAGTCTCTGATCTCAGGTTAATGGATTTTGTGGATTGTCTTGTGGTGTCCTTGACCCCTCTGACTCATATCATCCTCACCCCAGCCCCTTCAATTACATGCCCCAAGCGGATCATAGACCTCAACATAAGTCCAGTTATTCTGAACCTGATAGAAGAGAAAGTAGAAATTAGTCTTGAATGCATTGGCACCAGAGATCACTTTCTAAATATAACACCAGTAGCACAGACACTGAGAGAATCAATCAGTCAATCAATGGGATCTGTTGAAACTGAGAAGCTTTTATAGAGGAAAGGACACAGTCAACAAGACAAAGAGACAGCCTACAGAATGGGAAAAGGTCTTCACCAACCCCACATTTGACAGAGGGCTGATATCCAGAATCTATAAAGAACTCAAGAAATTAGACATCAAAATGCCCAACAGTCCAATTAAGAAATGGGCTATAGAACTAAACAGAATTCTCAACAGAGGAAGTTCAAATGGCTGAAAGACATTTAAGGAATTGCTCAACATCCATAATTATCCAGGAAATGCAAATAAAAACGACTCTGAGATACCACCTTACACCTTTCAGAATGGCTAAGATCAAAAACACAGAAGACAGCTTATGCTGGAGAGGATGTGGAGCAAGGGGAACTCTCCTCCACTGCTGGTGGGAATGCAAGCTTGTACAGCCACTTTGGAAATCAATATGGTGCTTCCTTAGAAAATTTGGAATCCATCTCCCCCAAGACCCAGCTGTAGCACTCTTGGGCATATACCACAAGGGCATTTGCTCAGCTATGTTCATATCAGCATTGTTTGTAATAGCCAGAACCTGGAAAGAACCTAGATGCCCTTCAACTGAAGAATGGATAAAGAAAATATGGTACATATACACAATGGAGTACTTACTCAGCAGAGAAAAACAATGACATCATGAGGTTTGCAGGCAAGTAGATGGATCTAGAAAAGAATCATCCTGAGTGTGGTAACCCAGACTCAGAAAGACAAACATGGTATGTACTCACTCATAGGAGGATACTACATGTAAAACAAAGATGACTAGACTGCTACACAACTCCAGGGAGGCTACCTAGAAAATGGGACCCTAGGAAAGACACAGGGATCGCCCAATGACAGAGAAAGGGACGAGATCTACATGAACAACCTGGACGACAGTGGGAGTAATGAAGGGCAAGATTTGAGGGAAAGAGAGCTTAGGAGATCCCAGTTGGATCAAGAACAGAAAGGAAGAACAAGGAATAACAGTCCATGATAAATGAAGACCACATGAGAACAGGAAGAAGCAAAGTGCTAGAGAGGTCCCCAGAAATCCACAATGATATATCCACTATAGATTACTGGCAATATTCAAGAGAAAGCCTGATCTGACCTAGTCTGTTGATCAAATGGCCAAACACCCCTAATGGTCGTGCTGGAACTCTCATCCAATAACTGATGGAAATAGATGCAGAGATCCTTGGCCAGGCCCCAGGTGTAGCTCCAGGAGTCCAGTTGTGGAGAAAGAGGAGGGATTGTGAGAGTGTGAGTTGTTGGGATCTTTTTATTTCTATAGTTCCTGAGCAGACCAGTAGTAACTGGTTTTCACAAAGGACCATGGCTTATTTAGTTTCATGTTAATGGACACCTGAGCAGAGTCAGGGCTGGGTTCCATTTCATGGAGTGGGCCTTAAATCCAATCAGATAATGGTTGTTTTATCCCACAAGCTATGTATGATTATTGCCCATGAACATGTTTCTGGCAAGTCATTGAGTAGATCAAAGAGTTTATGCTATGAATATTTTCTTTATTCTTTAGTAAGTACAGAGTACATTCTAGTCAGTAGGGTAAAAGCTATAAATGGGTACCAGCCAGACTTCTCCATGTTCAGTGATTTACATAGGTAATGTCTTCAGCAATATGGCCTTGCTCTCAGTATGTGGAGAGCAACCAAAAGCCTTGCAAATAACTTTTTGTTTGTGGGAGATGGTTTAAGTTTAACCCATACTTAAGACTAGAAGTTTCATCTGGTGATAATAGATGTTCAGTTAATCTCCCCCATTATTTGGCAATTCTTCTTCAATTGCCTTCATAAATGTATATATTTTAAGGAAGATCTTAAGTCCCTATAACAGTTCAAAAGGGCCTTAAGTTCAGCTGTCCCTCCCCATATGTCCTCCTTCTCTCGTCTGTTTCTCCTTCCTCCCTATTGGATTGTCCAGGCCCAGTCTTCATCGTCCATGCATACCTATTCCATTTCCCCTTCCTTGGGTGATCCAGCACTCCCCTCAGTAGCTTACTCTACATCTGTCCTCTGTGGCGATATAGAAGACTAAACAGCAGACATCCACACACAAGTGAATAAACACAGTATTTGTCTTTTGGGGTCTGAGTAACCTCATTAATGATTATCTTTCTTTTTCTCTCATTGTTTTTTTTTTTTTTAATTTACCCAAGAAGTTCATGATTTTCATTTTTAATTGCTTTATCCATTGTATAAAGTCACCATGTTTATTTGTTCATCCATTGATCGTCATCTATTCTGTTGTCAATTTCTGAGTATCATGAACATGATTAGACAAGTATCTCTGTAGTAAGGTGTAGAATCCTTTGGGTGTATGCCCCATAATGGTATAGCTGGTTCTTGAAGATTTCTTTCTAGCTTCCTGGGAAATTGCCACACTGATGTCCATAATGGTTGTACTGTGTTTGCACTCCAGCAACTACAGGATCTCCCCATCCTTGCCAGCGTATGCTATCTTTTGTTGTATCGACCTTGGCCCTTCTGAATGGTGTAAGATAAAATTGCTAGCTATGTTGAAATACCACTAAGAACTGACTTTTTATTATGTTTATAATTAATTTAATGTTTAGTTACATCCCTTGCATCCCCAATCTCTCCAAAACTCTTATCACGAAGGAGTAAAGGACTTTGTTAAATGCTTTTTTCAGCATCTGATGAATTTATCATCACATGAAAAAACAAAAAAATCCCAGGATAGCCAAAAAAAAAAAAAATCATGTACAATAAAAGAACTTCCAGAAGTATCACCATCCTTGATTTCAAGATCTACTACAGAGCTACAGTAGTGAAAACCAGGTGGTACTGGCACAAAAACAGAAGGTGGATCAATGAAATCAAACTGAAGACCCATACCTTAAATAAATAAATAAACAAACAAGCAAATAAATAAGTAAATCCATACACCTATGGACACCTGATTTTTAACAAAGAAGCCAAAATTATACAATGGGGAAAAAAAGCATCTTCTACAAATGGTGCTGGCATAACTAGATGGCCACATGCAGGAGATTGCAAATAAATCTATATCTATCATCCTGCCCCAAACTCAAGTCCAACTGGATCAAAGACCTCAACACAGAACCAGACACACTGAACTTGATAGAAGAGAGAGTGAAGAATAGACTTGAACACATGATTGTTTTTATATCTGTGTCACTTTTATGAGGGTTAGTGTAGAAGAGTACAGATACCTAGGGAGGCCAGTAGAGGATGTTTGATCCTTTGGATTTAGGGGTATAGGTGCTTGAGTGTTACCCAGTGTGGGTATTGGAAAAAATGAGTTTTGATCATCCGCAAGCATAGTATATATTTTAATAACTTAGCCATCTCAATAGCATGCAAAATGTCACTTTAATAATGGAAAAACAAGCTAATGTCTTTAGGAAATACATTATATTTTTAATTCATTCTGCTAAAGAGTGTTAAATATGAGATGGTGTGATGGCTCAGAGGATAAAATCACTTGCCACCAATCTAGACATCTGAGTTCCATCCTAGGAACTTACATGTTTTAAAGAAAAAAACAAAAACAAAAACAAAAAAAGCAAAAAATTGATTCCCCAAGATTATTCTTTGAATTTCATCCAGACTTGCATGAGTACCTCCCTCACAAAATAATAAAACAAGTAAACATTAAAAATATGTATAAAATTTCATTTGTAACTTGATATGACTAGATTACAGTGGCTTTTTAGACAGATAGTGACAAATGTACTTATGTTCAATTTGTTCATTTTATTTTTCAGCAAGCAAGACCCTGTGTGGTGATATTTGTAATCTAAGAAATAAAACTTTCCTGGAGATAAGAGGACAGAGCCAACCACAGAGTTAAACATAAAGGTCAGGTAGTGGTGGCACACACCTTTAATCCTAGCATTGGGGAGGCAGAGATCTGCCTGGATCTCTATAAGTTCAAGGACACCCTGGACTGCACAAGAATGATCCAGTCTAGGAGAGAAACATAGCCAGGTGAGTTAAAGACACACATCTTTAACCCCAGTATTTGGGAAGCACACAAGTCATTAACACCAGTATTAGGAAGGCTGAGATGGGAAGTGAAATGGCCTGGTGGAGAAAGTCATTATAAGGTTTAAGGAGACAGGATCTAGAGGCCCTTTCTGTTGAGGACTCAGGAGCAATTCAGAGGATTTGTGGAGACATGATCAGTTGAGGATTTGGCAAGGTGAAAAGTGGATGTGGCCTATTTCCTCTGATCTTTCAGCATTTACCCCAATATCTGGCTCTGAGTTTTTATTATAAGACCATTCAGAATTCAAGCAATGACCCTGAATATGAAAAAGCCTCTGAGAATTTAGGGTGAGATATTGTTTTTTCATTCCTTGGTAGTGATAAAAAGTGAAAATTTTGTGAAGTTTCAATTTCTAATATGTAAGAGAGGAACAATAACCTAAGGTAGTCAAGAGTATTGAAAGGTTGATTTTCTGCTCTACTGAATTTTAAAACCACCTTAAAGAACTAACTACATAGTTCAGCTGAATGAGGAACTAAGTGGAAATTCAGCATTGCATGTAACAGTTAATTTTATGCTTGCTACAAGTCATACCTTTGAATTTAATACTGCATAAAATAAATATGAACCCTAATGCATTTTCTTATTTTCTTTAAAACATTTCAATAGGTGCTAACAAGATGGCTTACCAGATTCTGGAAGCCACTTGGCGGAAGACAAGAACTAATTTCCCCATTACACTCTGATTTCCACATATGTACTGTAGCATGAATGGCCATGCCTACACACATATACACAAAATAAGTAAGCAAATACTGAACTAGTAAATGAACTTCAGTTCACTTATGTGAAGCTACCTTTTTTATAATTAACAAAATTGTTATGAAATTTAGTTAATGTGAGCTAATTTAAATTAATTGTAAAAGCTTGTGCTATATTTGCTCATGCTCAAGTGTAGCAGGAATCTTAGAAGTTCTTATTAATAAAAACAAACCTGAGGCCAATTCTTGGGGTGAGGCTGGAAGATCAGAGAAGCAGAACAATCCACAGCTACCTCACCTTGCCAGTTCCTCAGCTAGTCCTGTTTCCTTAGACTGGAAGCTTCTGTGTCCTCATCTGAATGGATCTCAGCTGAACTGCTGCTCAAAAGCCTAAAAGCTTATACAGCCAAATGCTGCTAGTTTCTGGTCTTCACACCTTATATATCTTTCTGTTTTTGCCATCACTCCCTGGGATTAAATGCTCACTTCTTGGGATTAAAGGTGAGTGTAACCATACCTGGCTGTTTCCAAGGTGGCCTTGAACTCACAGAGATCCAGAGGGATTTCTGACTCTGGAATGCTAGGATTAAAGGCATGAGTTCCACCATTTTCTACCCTCTGTATTTAGTGGCTGTCCTGTTCTCTGACTCCAGATAAATTTATTAGGGTGCACAATACTATGGGGAACACAATACCACCACACTCAAGCATGGCTAGAACACTAATTTTATGCTCAAAGTCATCGTGGGTCTTCCCAGGAGGAGGGTACACTTCTTACAGAAACTGAAGGTGTGTAATACCTACTACGGAAGGATTCTGCCTCTCATGCTGCATACTTCAGCTCAGATCTCACTTTAGTACACTCCCCAGCCATAGATAGTTACTGCCTCATTGAGCAGAACCGAGTTTGAATGGCACTATGGCACAAGCCATTCCAAACATAGGTGACAGACTATTGCTGAATGAGCACATGTAAATATTAAGGAGGAAGGAATCAACTCTTTTAGATGGGAGGTCAGAAGAAAAGTCCAAATAAATGGCTGTCCATGGCATTACTTACAAGATTAATCAAAGACTGTTACAAGAATCATATTGCCTGTTTAAATGGATTTGAGAAAAGTTAATATCTCAGCATTAAAGTCTTAGTTGACTAACTATGGACATCAAAGAAGGATGATTTGAGGGGAAAAATGTATTCGTTCGTTCTTGGACAAGGAATACATAGTAATTAATTAAAATGGTATGCTAATAATGTTAATTCTTATTGATAATACTATAAAATATTTTAAATATATTGAAATATCTGCCTTTTCTATGTAATTTTACAATAGTATATAATTTTCAACCAGGTCATGACTTTGTTTTGAGCCCTGGACTTACTGACCTGAAACAGAACAAAGATGTAGAGATGACATTCACACCTCTTAATTGGTATCATTAAGAGGTGTTTTTTTTTTAATGCCAGAGGACAAGTGAGGGACCTCCCTGAGATTAGTATGCACTTGGGAAAGCTGAAATTGTCTTCTAATGAGAACACAATGCTTGTAGCGATTTCAAATGAACCGATTAGCATTTGTTACACATTTTAAAACAGATCTATTGCTCAGGACATATTGAAGGTAGTTCTTGTATCCCAGCCTGGGACAGGGAAGAACTGAGAAAAGTTAAAATGGTTCCCACTAATAGAAGAGATTATAGAAGGAAAAATTCTGATTTGTGTGTGTGTGTATAAATATGGTCAAGAAAATGGTTTATTACCTGTGCAAAAATCTTAACACCAGATATAAACAATTATGAAATTTTTCCTTGAACATCACCATTAGCATATGTAAACTACATACATGCCTCTGACTGTTCTTTTTGTATGTTTGGTATATATGCATTCATGAGGGTCTCAAATATCTTTCTGGGAAGGTTGATGGTTACAAAGTATTGTTCTAGATTCAATACTCAGAAAAGAGTTTTAAAAAACCTTATTCAAACTAATGTTATGAGAAAGCATATAGTAGCTTAGATTTGGATGAGGACAGCAGCAAAGATGAACAGAAGTCTGTAGATATTGGGATTTGAGACAAAAGGGTTTTTTTTTTTTTTTTATGGAGGAAAATTCCAAAATTTCCATAAAAAGGATAAAACATACACAAAGCTCATGTGATTAAAATATACATGCAGGGGCATTCGCAAGAAATTGCACAAATTAAACCAGACAAAACTCCTGGTTAGAGAACAAAAATCGGGGAAGAAGTCCTACTCCTGCATAAAACAAGAAGATATTTGAAATTGATAACTTCTGGGGGAGTGAAAATCATCCTTCTCAAAGGGAATGACACTGTGTATGTATCAACCATGCTCCAAGACAGGCCACAAGGTCAAGAGAAGTTGGCAAACACAACATCACTCAGCATTTGTGTGGTTTGGGTTGGTATTGTTATTATTATTTTTTTAATTTGCTTGTATTGTTCTGAATTTGCTGTGGATATCACTCTGTGTAAATAAAGTTCTGATTGGCCAGTGGCCAGGCAGGAAGTATAGGCAGGACAAGAGAGAAGAGAATTCTGGGAAGTAGAAGGTTGGAGGGAGACACCGCCTACCGCTGCCATGAAAAGCAACATGTAAAGACACTGGTAAGCCACAAGCCATGTGGCAAAGTATAGACTAACAGAAATGGGTTAATTTAAGAGAGAAAAGGTAGATAACAAGCAGCCTGCCACGGCCATACAGTTTGTAAGCAATATAAGTTTTTGTGTGCTTTCTTGGTTGGGTCTGAGCGACTGTGGGACTGGCAGGTAAGAGATTTGTCCTGACTGGGCCAGGCAGGAAAACTGTAACTACATGAATTCTTTGTTTTTCATTATGTTTCTTGTTCTTTGTTTTGGGAGAGAAAAGAATCAGGAGGTTGAGTGGGTAGTGAGAATGGGAAGTTATGGGAGGACTTGGCAGACAATGAAGATATCATCAAAATACATTTTATGAAAAATTTAAAGTATCTTAAAAATGTAATAAAAATACATGCCGAAAGTATTGAATTTTAAAACAGGATGAAAATAGAAACAAAATACTGACATTCACTCAGTAATAGTGTGCATATAATATATATCAATTTTTAAAGTCAAATTCCTTATAAATAATTTATTATAAATAAATATAAAAATTATAATTTTCAGATTAAAAGTCTCTCTCTATATATATTTTTTTTCATAACAGTGATATAACCAAAGTTGCATAATTGTTCCAAATGCATCATCACGTATATCAATAAGTTTTAATGTACATATTTTGCTAATAGCATATATTCTATATTTTTTTGAGGAAGAGTCACCTAAAAAGGGGATCTTTATTTTATTTTCATAAAATTTCCTACAATCTGGTCCAAAGTTACAGTTTCATGGTGAATAGATTCAAATTATTCCACTTAATTGATTTTACTGTCTGTAAAATAACAAATATAATTGAAAAATTATTCTCTGAGGGATTTCAACATCTGCTAACATTGAAGCAAACTCTGCCAGAGGAAACAGACTGCTCTAAATTTTAAAAGTTTGCAATATCAACAGTTCTGTTAAAATATTATAGGAAGTAGGCCATTTGGCTTTATTTGTATTTTCAATTTTCAAGAAACAAATTTTCAAGAAAAGAATTCTCAAATAATTTCTATCAGCAGTTTAAATACTCTGCCAAATAATTATGCTTGTAATGGTTCCCAGTGTTATTTCTTCTCAAGCAATGAATATACAAATCCTAAAGAAAACAGAGCCCCAGCCAGCAATTTTCTCCCAATGCTAAGAAATTCACTTTTACTTTATTTTTATAGAAACATATTTGAGTATTTTACTTTACTGCATTTACATAAAATGCAGTAATTGTTGCAAAAATGAAAATAAACAGTTCCAAACTTTTTAAATATTTTAATGAAAACGTCATAATATCTTGAGGAATACAAAGTGAAATTTCAGAAAATATTTACTTGATATAATTTCTAAGCCATTCGTGGACATTTTGGTCACTTTAAAATGTATTTTTTTTTTTTACTTCACAAAAGCTGGTATTTTAAGGAACATAAAAGAAAAAACCTATTTTCTAACATTTAAAACTTTAATTTAGGTGGCTGGTGGTGGTGCATCGCTTTAATCTCAGCACTCAGGATGCAGAGGTAGGCATATCTCTGTTAGTTCAAGGACAGTCTGTTCTAAAGATTGAGTTACAGGACATCCAGGGCTACACATAGCAACCCTGTCTTGATAATAATTTATATCTAAATGCAAATCTCCTCTTTTAAATGTGTGTGTGTGTGTGTGTGTGTGTGTGTGTGTGTACCTACAGAGGGAATGAGGTTTGGGAGAGGTATTTTTTAGAGGTCTTGCTTAACCTGGTATTCACTGTGTAACCTAAAAATTAAAAGAAATTATTTTATTTACAAATAAACAGTAGTAACAGTACTTTTCCAAACATAACAAAATGTATGTGACAAAATATTTGACTAGTGCGCCTAACATTGAAGCTCTGGTCTCAGTGACTAGCAACACCCCTAATAGTACACACACATAAACACATACACACACACACACACACACACACACACACACACACACACACACACATACACACACACACACACAAGCATACACATACACACATAATATAAATAATGTGATTTGTGTATTACATTCTATTCTTTAATCCCTCTCACTTCAGGAGGTTGACAATGTCCTACAACACTAGCTCCAGGAAAGGACAGCTACTGTGTCAAACCGGCAGATAAGGACTATTTTATATACATATACATAAAATTCTCAAAAATAAGTAAAACTTTAAAATATAGCTACAATGATTATTTGTCGTAAATGTGGTGGTATTGTGTTCCCCAAAATATTGTGCAGGCTAATAAACTTATCTGGGGTCAGAGAACAGGATGGCCACAATATTAAACACAGGTTAGGCAGTGGTAGCACAGGCCTTTTATCACAGCACTTGGAGGCAGAGCCAGGGGGATCTCTGTGAGTTCAAGGTCACATTGGAAATAGCCAGGCATGGTGACTCACACCTTTAATCCCAGAATGTGAGCCTTTAATCCCAGGGAGTGATGGCAGAAACCAGAAAGGATATTTAAGGTGGTGTGAAGACCAGAAACTAGAAACAATAGGCTTATTAAGCTTTTAGGCTTTGGAGCAGCACAGTTCAGCTGAGACCCATTTGGATAAGAACACAGATGTTTCCTCTCTGAGGAAACAGCATCAGCTGAGGAACTGGCAAGATGAGGTGGTAGCTGTGGCTTGTTCTGTCTCTCTGATCTTCCAGCATTCACCACAATAACTGGCCTCAGGTTTGATTTTATTAATAAGAAATTTTTAACATTCCTGCTACATGTAAATTGTTCCTTTGGGGACTAGTGAATTGGCTCAGCAGTTAAGAGCACTGGCTGCTCTTCCATGTAGTCCTGTGTTGGATTTTCTGTAACCACAAGGCTCTAGCCTGGTGTAATGTCAGTTCCAGTTCCAGGGGAAACAATGACCTCTTCCAGTCTCTTCAGAAAGTGTACACATGCTGGCTAAACATCATCATCATCATCATCATCATCATAATAATAATAATAATAATAATAACATAACTAAAGGGTCTTTTTTAAATACAAGCTTTTGATAGAGTGACTTTTGAAATAGAAGCTAATATATCTTTTCCCTTTGGCTTTCTTTGCTTAGCCATATTAGAGTAGTACACAAAGCCAGTGATAAGTAAGGATGAAGACACTGTGCATTTTAGATGCTCAATATCATCTTTCTCATAGAGAAAATTTCATATTTATATTTACATTTACTTTGCATTAAGTACCCTTTTATTGGTCTTTTTATTTTTATTTTATTTTATTGTTTTAGATTGTGTATCCCTATTAGCTCAAGGTTACAAACTATGGAACTCAGGCTGGTCTCAACCTTGAATAATCTTTCTGTCTCAGTCCTGAGTTTTGGTGTTAAATCTATATTTCACTATGCCGACCTTCTTATTTACTTTTTAGATTATTATACTTAAAGATATTTCCTAAAAAATAATCTCACAATAAAATTTGAACACTTAGAACGTATAAACTTTCCAAAAATGCTTGAAACAATGACAAAAGTATAAAGGTATTATTCTTGAATTTCAAGTAACATGGATCCTGTTATATTCCCTGCATATATTGTTTGATTACTGTATAATCTTCCTCTTCCTCACTGCCCTTCTTGCAATGAACACCTAAAGAGCATTAGATGAACTGTGAAATATTGATTTGAAAATGCAGTTTATAAGGCCAACAATATTATTACAGTTTCTAATCACCCCCCTGGGCCACAGGGCTGCGAATGACTTCTGTTATTTGTGAGTGAGAGATGATGTGCCATTAACAACTGTATTTTTTAAAACAAACAGCACTGGTGCTGATTTTCAAAACATTATTTCTGAAGCATCAAACAACACAGGCTTAATTAAAAAATCCCTTTGCTCATTTTCGTCAGCTGTAGATGAGAACAAGGGAAAATCTGAAGTTCAACAAACCACATCTTGGGGGCCCTCAAAGAACTATTTGGAATATCACACCACCAAATGTGAAATATTAACTAAGTAAATTGTGTAAGGCATCGCAAAACAAACCAAAAAAAAGAAACAAAATTTAAACAAAAATATAAAAATAAAACAAAAACAAAGAACAAAAGCAGAGAAAGCTAGAATATTCAAGGGGAAAAAAATCACTTCCTGGAAACACCATGTTCCAACAAAATGGAATGTATGACGGATTGTTTAAAGATGTTCTCTTTATTTATAAAAAAGAAATGATAGTTTCTAACAATAAATGAGACCATGATTTTGTCAATCAAAATGCTTAACTGATTAAGTCACTTGAGAAAGAAACAATACTGAAACCAAGTCATCCAACATCTGTGGTGCAAAGATAGAGACTGAGATGCTGCCCATCCTCCAGCCCAGAACACTGAGTACTGTGGGTCTATATTTTTAGTGGTGTAATACAATAGATTTCCATAATTCCTTCCACAATGAGCTAGAAATAAAAACAGAACCCAAAGCAGAAAACAAAGAATCTGATAGGCAGCAGATGTCCTGAGATGTATGAACAAGGCAGATGGCAGCAGTGTGTGAACAACAAAAGATGGAAGGATGGAAAGATGAAAGAGGCATCAAGGATCACTCTTCAGAAGGTGAGGAGAGATTCTCCAAGGACGTGTTGCTGTGGATAGATGATCTGACATTTGATACGAAGAATAAATGGCTTAGGAAAGCAAGCAAGCAATGGGGGAGAAGATGGAAGATGTCAGAGAAACTGGAGGAATAAAGGAAAGTGAACCAGAGGGAGGTATGGAGAGAGAGAGAGAGAGAGAGAGAGAGAGAGAGAGAGAATTAATCTCTGTAAAGTGTTGCAAGAGTAGAATTTCATATTAGATGTTACATCCATCTTAACATCCAAATCACTAGCTTTAGAATAACTGATAAGATCCATGGGATAATGAAAGGGGATAGCTACATGGCTACACATTATTAAAAACAGCTCATATAAACAAATGCATCTTCACAACAGAAAACCCACCTTCTACATGTAAACAAAACATAATACGAATAAGCAGGTAACAGATGCTATGAATGCAGCATGATTTGTTCTAATCTCTAGTGGGTTTAATTATTTTATATCTCAAATGATCAAATGCTTGTGATTAACTTTTAAAAATTTATTTGAATAGGAGTATTAGGCTGAAAACTATTTGAATAACCATACCTGTTTTAAAGATTAAACTAATTTTAATATCAAAGTTTTTGAGATAGTCAAGTGAGTATTATAATTTTGTAAGTTAGGGCAGCATTTTCAGAATGTGTCTTCATTTTCTCTGATAATTACCATCCACAGAAGTTTTTCTTGATACAGACAACTTTGCCTTTTCATGCTATTTCTATGATTTTCATGGGCATGTGCTAGAAACATATTTAATGTTCTTAATTATACTTTTTAAAACCATTTACATGACTCCCATATCAACACTGTTTCAATTATTTAGAGTTGAAACTTCATCTAGAATGCCAATAACTTCACTGTGTTAAAATCTGGCTGAGCATGACAACAGATTATAAAAAGAGTGAAGTTACTTTACATTAAAATGTCACTGTACTGGTTGTATAAATACTGCATTGCCTAGAATAAAATTAACAACTTCACTGTGCTGTGGCATGTAGCAATGGACTAGTAATTTCTTTGCACCCATTTTCTTTAAATATTATAATTTATTATGACGGAAAATAGGACCTGCTATTTTCAAGCCAGCTACGTGTAAAGTGCAATTCACTCAACGGATAACATTTTCCCCTGCATTACATCTTTAGTTATCTTCATTACCTCTATTTGAAAGAAAGAATAGATCAAAAGCAAGACAATTACATGCTTTATGAATTGAATAACTCGCTGAATACAGTCATTTTCTGATACTAAATTAATTTTGTGTTCAGTTTACAGATACAAGCTATTAGTATGAATTGCTATTTGTAGTGGTTTTAGAAAGTTGAATTTTTGCTTGACTGCTTTGTAGGACATATCTGTAGTTCATTTTATAATGATAAATTACTCAACAAGTCATATAATTAGCTATCTAGTGAAAAGAGAATATTATTTTGAAAATATGTTTTACATACAAACATTTAGCTAATATAGACTTTAATTAAAGAATGATTGTTATCAAAGCATACACAAATATATTAATATCTTAACAATGAAGTTTTTCTTCCCATGAAGGATCTAGTAATAACCTCAAAGTTAGGACAAAATGTACAGTAGTTTTACTTATTCTTTGATGAGGTCCAAAAAAGATTTTTTTTTATAATTTTAAGCAGTATTTTTTTTTTATATTATAGATGACAACTAACTGGTACTTGAGCATTAGGATAATACTGAATGTTTCATGTTACTTTTCATTTTATGCTATGTGTCTGAACTTAGTTTTGCTTTAACTGGAAGACAACTTTAGTGAATGTAACTTTTATATTTTATTTATTTATTTATTTTTTGAATTTCACAAACCGACCTTAGTTCCCCCTCTCTGCCCTCCTCCCGTTGACCCCCTAATGCTCTCCCCAGCCCTCATCAACTCCACAGATAGGGTAAGGCCTGCCATGTGGAGTCAACAAAGAATATGATTTGAAATTAAATTGTGTTTCTGTCACCAGTAGAAGCCAGAGGTGCTACCTACATCCACAAACCTCAGACACATTTGTTTTCTTTTTTCTGGGGCATCCTCCAAAATATGAGGCTTCCAGTTCGTGCTGTAACATGGTTACTCCTTTTGGACTGTCATTTCACCTTACAAGCAGCAACAGGGGGAAAGAGTAATGATCATAAGACGAAATTCTCTTTTTTCTCTTTTTAAATAATTGCATTCCAAGAAAAGTATATACTGCAAAATTCTGACAACTCACAAGTTAGAAGTAAGTCAGGGGTGACAATTAATTTTAGAGAAGACTGGGAAATACAATCTCTTATGGTACTGAATTATTCTTCAAAAATTAAAAATTGTTGTTCTCCTGGTACTGCAAAGAGTTGTCTCTGATACTATTGTTGATCAATGCATTAATAATATACAATTTATACTAGCTGAATACATAAAATAATTACAAATCTATGACAGTATAGAAAGTAATCCTAGTATATCTAAATATATTTAATAATATATTTATATAAGTATTATCTAGTGTAACTATGCACATGTATTATAATAAAATGTAATAAAATACCCTCTATACATAATTCTAACTTTAAACGTAGAATAGAGCATATAGGTTTTCATTATTACTATTTGGAACAGGAAATCCTCCTCAGGCTCCTGTGTTGAATTTTTGGTCCCCAAGGAAATAATGTTAAGAGATGTGCCATAGGGGAATGATTGACTCTAGGGTCTCTAACTTTTTCAATGAGTTATTCTATTGATTTCTTCATAAATTAATGTTCTATTTAAAGGTAGAGCCTTTTTGGGGAAACTAAACATTGGAAGCTTGACACTGAAGGGTAGGTTTTGTCCTTCACCCCTCTTCCCATATGTTGTTCCAATTGCAACAGCTTGACCAACTTTGCTTGGCCAGATAGATGTACTTTAAGTTTGTGACACCTGGAAGTATAGATATTCACCATCAAAATCAAGCAAAGTATGTGCATGATTACTTTATATGATGAATAATTACTTCATACACATGACAACATCCTTCTTATACTAAGAATTTTCCTTATTTACTGTCCCTAAAAAAGTAAGGCAGTGTTAAAATTTGCACTGACAAATGGGATAACCATGGACATTATTTGCCAGTACTCATGAAATTGATGACCTCAATTTGTCACTCCAAAATGAACTGAGTCTTTCCACAAATGGCTGGAAAGAAACCTTTCCCCCTGCTGAGCCTCAGAGAACAACACACACACTCTTCGTCATCACTTTGATTGAAGCTAAATTAATTATTAATTACATTATTATAAGTATATATAAAATTCTATCTTGTTTATCTGTATCTTAACTTATGACCCAAAAAACTCAGAGACACTGTGTGTATTATTTTGAACTGCTAAATTTGTGAGAGACTCCATTTGGCAAAAGAAAACTAATGAAAGAATTTAAAAATGCATGGAATATTGAAAGAGCTATAGCTCCTATTATAACTCATTTTACAAGTTAATAAGTTTTAAAATCATATAGATCTAAACTCAACAAGTAATGTGTGTGCTTCTATTTATCCTCAGCTGTAAGCTGTTTGGGAAATGAGGCACACACTAGGACTAGGTATTTAGTGTTTACTGGATTTCTTCCAGGTAAGTTGGATAAAATAAATTGAAGCAAAGGAACAGAACGTTTGTAAAGACAAAATAAAATGTAGGATTTAAACTGGGGAAGAAGCAACCGAATTCCTGATGGGGATGAAAGATAATGAAAAGGTGATCTTGGTGCAATATAGGTCCAGGAGAATATTGAAGTATAAACATTACTGAAAAGGAGCTGGGTAACCCAACAAGTATTGGCCTCTGAGAGGGATGGCTGAGCAAGAGTCAATAGAGACTTTGCAGGTGTGAATAATAGTCTATACTTGTGCAGGCTAATGGAAATGTTTCAGAAAGTGTGCTGAGAATATAACTTGTTAATTATAACAAATGCATGAAATCCAAGACAGTAGCTAATCACAGTAGCTAATCAACTACTAAAGTACTAAGGATAATATCCAAGTAGCTGTGGGCAATAATGGAGCCAGCACTAAAACACACTATATGTCCAGCTTCCAAAATGAATGATGTCTCTATAAATATTACTGTCCAATAAAACCATCCATTAACAGCAATAATCTTTTCTGAAAGGTTTTGAAAATACTGAGATTTTCATTTAATAAGCCACATCCTCAAGGAATAGTATTGTGCACTCATGTTGTGACCTTGTGTTAAATTCCATTCTATATGTTATGTATTTGAATTTGCTTACAAACAATTGGCTTCTTCAAAGTTTGGCTAAGCTCCCACATCTCCATGTCCAAATGCCCCTGTCACCATGTAGACCTTTAATGCTGAGTATCTCTTCAGCTTCCTTTCACATTGAGTGTGTTCTGTGATCTATTTTTTCTTAGGTTTGAAGACTGTAGGTTTCAATACATCATTTCATGCACAGTTTATTTTGGCTAAGCTTTCCATCTTGTTCTTCCTTACACATTTCTCATGCCCCCTCCCATGCTTTATCTTTCTACCCTTAGTATCCCACATCTCTCTTTTCATTCTGCATATATTTTTTAGTTCCAACTCCCCTACTGTGTCTCACCCTGGATTCCACATGTATTGCATTTTAAAGATAAAAGGGATCTGAAGCTAGAAGAGATATACAAGATAGAACAAAAAGTGTTAGAGCCAGTTACTTAACCCAGATTAACTTTTTCCATATCTATAAATTTCCCTTCAAAATTATTATGATTCCTTAAGTGATATGCTCAGGAATGGTCTAGGCATCCTCATATGGTAGTTATAAATCTAGGTTGTGGGAGACCCCAAGAGAGAGCTCCAAAGTCACTCTACAAGTTTGGACTCCTGATAAATGTGTATAAATGTGCATAATGATTCCCCTTTCAACACATCCACTCCAGCATTTGATGACAGCAATTCTGACTAGCATAAGATGAAATTTTAAGTTAGTTTTAAACTACATTTTCCTGATAGCTAAACATGTTGACAACTGTTGACTATATGTATCTCTCCTTTTCATAACTTTCTGTTCAGATTTATAGCTCATTAAAAATGGTTCATTTATTTTCTTGTTATTTAGTTCTTCAGTCCTTTGTATATTCTAGACCCCAATTCTCTAAAAGATATATAACTCATACAGACTTTTTTCTCCATTCTGTGGGCTACCGCTTCACTTCATGGATTTTTCTTTGGCTGTACAGAAACATTTTAATTTCGTGAGATACCATTTGGTCATCATGTGGCTTATTTCCTGTCTTAGGAGTCCTTTTCAGGAAGCCTCTAGGAGTGCCAATAAGTTGAAGACTACTTCCTACTTGTTATCCTTCTGGTTTTGCAGAATCAGGTCTTAATAATATTTTGGACAGGATGATAAATAAAGAGAAAATTCTTTCTTTTTCCCTCTGTCCTTCCTTCCTTGCTTCTTTACTCCTTCCCCTCCTTCCTTCCTTCCTTCTCTTTCTTTGTTCCTCCCTCCCCCATTTCTTCCTTCCTTCCTTCCTTCCTTCCTTCCTTCCTTCCTTTCTTTCTTTCTTTCTTTCTTTCTTTCTTCCTTCCTTTCTCTCTCTCTCTCTCTCTCTCTCTCTCTCTCTCTCTCTCTCTCTCTCTCTCTCTCTTTCTTTCTCTGTATGCTGAAATGTAGTTTTTCCTATATAATTTCTTGATAATGTTCTGTTTTCTCCTGTTTAGTCTTTGGACTCTTTAGCTAACATCAGTTAGCTGTAGCTCTAGGATTTATATCAGAGGCATCAATTTTCCTTTTATCTAGGTATTTGTTCTTGTGCTAATACCATGCTGTTTGTATTACTATGGGTATGTAAGATAAGTGAAAACCACAAGGACACATGGCAGACATCAACAAATCATGAGGAGCACAGCCACAGCTCCAGCACTGATGGCTTAGTGAACATCATAGAAGAGGAGGTTAAAAGATGGTAAGAACCACAGTACAAGCTGGGCGGTGGTGGCTCACGCCTTTAATCCCAGCACTGGGGAGGCAGAGGCAGGCAGATCTCTGTGATTTCGAGGCCAGCCTGGGCTACCCAGTGAGTCCCAGGAAAGGCACAAAGCTACACAGAGAAACCCTGTCTCAAAAAAAAAAAAAAAAAAAAGAACCACAATACTAGGTATTATATTGTGAAACAATCTGTCTAGTTAGGTTTTCTAATGCTGTGAAGAGACACCATGACCACAGAACTCTTAAAAAAAAACATTTAGTTGAAGTGGGAGCTTACGGTTTTAGAGGTTTTATCAATTTTCATCATGGCAGGGAGCATTGTGGTGCACAGGCAGACATGGTGCTGGAGAAGGAGCTGCTGTATGTTGATTTGCAAGCAAAAGGAAGATGATTGTCTCACTGGAAGTAGCTGGAGCATAGGACCTCAAAGCTTACACACACACTGACACAATTCCTCCAATAAGATCACAGCTACTCCAGCAAGGCCACACCTCTTTTGATGGCCATTTTCCTTCAAACCAGCAAACAGTCTATCCTAGAAAAGGGTGCATAACAAAGAACAAGGAAAAGAACAGTGCATATGTTAATGTTGAAAGGAAGATTTCATAGGTGCCTAGCCTTAGAGAAAGAGACATAGTCACCTATCACCTAATGACATCTGGAAGAAGGAGAGTGTCTTTTGATGAATGAGTATTGTAGATGTATCCGGCTTGTTAAATAAGAAACACAGAACCGATTGCAGAGTTAAAAACCACAAGGTCAGAGCAAAAGCGGAAAACCTTACCCTTCACTGCTTCTGCTGTTCTTCCTCTCCACAAGAGACCTACTTCTCTGCGTCCTGTCTATTTAAAAACTTTCTGATCTCCTCTCTCATTGGTTGTAAACCCAGCCACATGACCTCCTCGTCACTGCCTGTTTGTACAGACCTCCAGGTCTTCTATGGTTGGTATTGAGATTAAAGGCGTGTGTCTGCCATGCTGGCTGTGTCCTTGAACACACAGAGATCCGCCTAGCTCTGCCTCCCAAGTGCTGGGATTAAAGGCGTGCCCCACTACTGCTCAGCTTCTGCTCTGGCTTGCTCTGACCTCAAGGCAACTTTATTGACATACAAATAAAATCACATTTCAATACAAATAAAATATCACTATATTTCCCCTTTTTTATTTTAATAAAAAGAAAAAAAGGAAAAAGTTATAACTAATATAAGAAAAACTATATACAAAAGTACAATAACTATATATACCATATATATAAACAATAAATACCTAAACAATGTCTAGTCCATTTGTATTTGACAAATTTAGAGAAAATAATTTCATTATCTATCCTATTTTGGTAAGTCCAGAATGTACCTGATTTATTTTTTATCCTAACTTATATAGCTAATGGAACTGTCTTATAATGTCTTTTAAATTTATATATTTACAGCTCTTAGTGAGTTTTTCTGAAATCCTTAACAAAGATAATTATAACTATAACTAACTGATCTTTAACTCCCTCAGAGACCCAAGAAGGAAATAATACTACCTAATAAAAAATAAAAACAAGAAGTGCATGCAAGCAGCTTCAAAAAAAAAAAAAATGTGAGTTGACAGAAACAGCCAGCTGCCTGGACAGTCACCTGAGGTTTCTCCACAGTGTTGGGGCATTATCTTTAGCCTACAGGCTTAGCATATCTGACAGACTCTTTTGTGAACTAAGATGTATACAAGGTCAACAGTTTGACCTCATATTTGGTGAGAGTAGTCCATGTACCAGAAACACCTGAATTCCATTATTGTCATGTCATGATTTAGGGTTTTAAATTTTGGAAATTATTGATGTCTCTTTAATTTAGCTGTCCATTTTTTTTTGGTTGTGTATATGTGGCTTTCTCTTGGCATCTTGTGTTTTTCCATATCTCTCTATTAAACGCCAGTCTACAATGAGAGAGGTGAGCTTAGTTATTCTTTAAGAATAACTGTTTCATCTGTTGTTCCATTGTATATCAGAAGCCATTGGCCCATTCCCTGTTTAGCTGCCTTTGAAGAAAAGGGCACGGTATCTTTTACAGATTGTAAAGGTTACTCACTTCAGGGATGATGCCATATTGTCCTGGCTTCAGAAGATGCCTTGTTAAAGCCATAACCACATTTGTTTTGGCAAGAATTGGTAGTCCTTGGTTTTATGTCCTGTCTGTCCTGTTTGTCAGCAGTTGATTCGAGGATACTTTGTTGTCCAGTGGCTAACTTTTGCCACAATGAAAGTTAGCTCCATATGTAGTTTCTTTAATGTCCATATTTTTTCTGAAGTAGATTGGTACTGCCAGGAGCCGTCATGTTTCATAGTCATAGCAAAAAAGAAAAAATTTTAAGTTATTAAAACATTTTAAATGCCATATTTTGTAGATCTCTGAAGGGTTTGAAGATGACCTGTCTATCTAAAATATATCTGTTTGATCTTGAAAACATATCTAATATGACTACAAGTTTAATTGTAATGTCTAACCATTAATTTTTATTTTTATAGATTCTAATAGTTGGTAATACTAACATTTAAGGATTAGTAAATTGCATTACATTGTTAAATGAATGGTATAAATACAATATCTCGAACAAGATTAGAAATACGTATATGGTATATTTTAACAATATCAATCTCTATAATAATAATTTGTATACAATATAAAACAATCTAATTGAATGTAAAGTATTTAAAACTAGTAATTGTCTTTTTTTTTTTAACAAGCACCTTTTGTCTAGCCCTTTTTTTAACCCTTAACAACAACTTGTAACCAACCCTCCTAAGGTTTCTCTGTGTAGCTTTGTGCCTTTCCTGGAACTCACTTTGTAGACCAGGCTGGCCTATGAACTCAGAGAGATGTGCCTGCCTCTGTCTCCTGAGTACTGGGATTAAAGGCATGCACCACCAATGCCCAGCTGATGAATGAGTCTTCTTATGGGTTATTCCATGAAGAGTTATCATCTTTGAAGCTATATTCACAAGAACAGCAAAATAATTGACTCTGGGTTATATTTATATACAGTTGTGGACAATTGTGTTTATGTGTTTATCATTTATCTATCTATCTTCTATTTAACAATCATTATAATTTATTTATCAATCTATCAATATATAATAATATACAGTGGATGGTATCTAGACATAACATATATTAATAATGTATTAATATATTTATATAAAGAAGATAAATATATAAGATGTATATTAATATATTTATTTATATATATATGTATATAATGAAAAGCAGTTATCAACTTGAGATTAGAGAGTATGGGAGAAGGGTGTATGGGAAATTTTATAGGGATAAAAGGTAAAAAGTAACATACAATTTTATATAAAATGTTTAAAAATTAAATATGATTGTATATTTTATAATGTTATTTTGGTTTAAGGTTGCTTTATGTGCAATCCTGCATTTAAATAATGAGATTAATTTTTCTTTGTCTTTAAAAGATGGCTCTCCAATTTTTTACTGGATTTACATTGTGTCTACAGATTATTTTTAGTAGTACTACAATTTTAATAAGATTAATTCTACAAATACTTGAATATTGGAGACCTTTTCATATTCTTTCTTCCCAGTTTCTTCCTACAGTATCCTAAATTTTTCATCATAGACTTCCTTCATTCCCTTTATTTGGTTAACTAAGTACTTTCTTTTAGGCTACTATGAATGGAATTGCTTCCTTGATTTTATTTTCAGTATCTTTTATTGCTGTCTTGTGTTCATTTATTTCATATTTTGCTATTTTGTTGAATATCTTTATCAGCTCTAATAGTTTTTAGTTTTTGTTGTTGTTGTTGTTGGGTTTTTTTGGAGACATTACAAGACCTGCATACAGAATCATATCTGAGTAAAGAAATGCTTTGACTTCTTCTTTTCCTACTTGTATCTTTTAATTTCCTTCTATTGTCTTATTATTCTACATAAACTGTCAAGCACTATACCTAATAGAAAACATCACCTCTGACTTGTGTCTGACCTTAATGGGCATATTTTGAGTTTCTCTATGTTTAGCTTGTTGTGAGATATAAACTTGTTTTAAATAGTCTCTATTGTATTATGTTTGCTCCCCCTTTTCCTATACACTGTACCTTTATTGTGAAAAAAATGTTCCATTTTATCAAAGACCCTTATTGAATCTATAGAATTCATCATTATTTATTCTCCCTGCTGACTAGCCTATAAAGTGCTGAAGGATGCCATATAGGCTGCTGGGGCAGAAAAGATACAAGTGACCTTAACTTACAACTCAACCCTCAATGATACAATACTAATCTAACTGAAAATATATGTTTACTGGTAAAATAGTGGCATAATGGTAATGGAAGTAACAAAGCACTTTTTAAAGTGTATATGTGGTTTGATACATAGAAGTTATTTCATGTCTGGTACTACAAACTTGGCCAACTCCTATGACTGGAAAGATCATGGGTACTTGCAACTGGAAGTTTTCCTGTGTCCCACCCAGTCTGCAACCACTCAGACCCAAGTAAACACACAGAGGCTTATATTAATTGCAACTGCTTCGCCATTAGCTCAGACCTACTACTGACCAGCTCTTACACTTACACTCAGCCCATTTCTGTTAATCTATATGTCGTCACGTTTTCTGTGGCTTTACCTGAGTGCTATTACATGCTGCTCCATGGATGGCAGGAGAGTGGAGAGAAAGTTATTGTTTTGACTTTGATAATTGGTCACGCTGTCAAACTGCCTTATAAATATTTATGGTTATACCCTTGGATATTTTTTTAATCTCAGCTTCTGTTAGAGAAACGTCTTTTTGTAATAGATAGTTGTTAATCAAATGACTCATAACTGCCCAAAGTGATATGTATAAATAATTGTAGTGCTCAGACAAGAATTGATAATAGACAACAAACTCTCACAATCAAAAGCTCAGGAAATATTGTAGAAGAGGAAGAAGAAAGAATGTAAGATGTGGTAGATTGAAAAGAGAATTATGAAATGCTCACATTTGGATATTGCATGGCTAGATTAACTTATACTAACTGTGGTTAATTACACAAGTTCAAACCAATAAAAAGCATAGCATAGAATAGGGAGGGTCCCCAGATATGACTCTTGGCAATGGAGTTATTAGCAGTTGGTGTCTGCTGCTGGAGAAAAAACCATTCTTTTTGTTGATGTGGCCACTGGTAGGTGGTCCATGCCTTAGTGGATGACTCTATCTAACTTATGTGTGTATGTACAATGGTTTGACTCAGAGGTTATTAAAAACAATAAAAATGAGGATATGAAGTACACTGGGAAATGTGATGGGTGCAACATGGGGTGTTATTGGAAAATCATGGTGTTTGGTGTTGTGTAACATGTTCCTCTGAGGTTGAAACCTTCCATCTCAGAGGAAAACTTTCTTAAGACATAGGATTTAAAGGGAAAGTGAAATGAGAGGTTGCTTTAGGACAGGGTGTTTACAAAATTATGAAACAATAGGATGTTCTAGGGGGGAGGTGAAACACTCCATTTTGCTTGGAATCACCAATAAGACAGAAAGTAAGTCATTTGAAATAGCAGTTAGAAGATCTGGAAACTAACTCAGTTCACTAGGGCCATCTTTTCCTCTAGAGTATATAAGCAGGAAAGACTATGGAGACTTACTCTCAGATGAGACAAGTTGTAAAGAAGATTATCAGACAATCAGAACAGCCTGGAATAAGCTGAAGTCTAAGTGCCCAGAAGACACAGTGACCAACTGACTTGCTTGGGAGAAGGATATTCTCTAACCTGATCAGCTGCCCACAGGCTACACAGTGTGCTATGGCTTTCATGATTTGATGAGTGTCACCTCTTCTGGGTGGGCTTCGGTTAGCCATTATTTTTGAGTCATTTCTTCTCCCATAAGTAGCTCTCATCCACATTTCTTTAAGAAACACTGATAACCCGTTTCCCCCAAACCTTCCCCCTTCCCGCACCAATCCCCTCCTCATAGAGGTAAGGCCTCTCTTGGGTAGTCAACACAAGCTGTCATACCATGTTGGGGCTGGACCTAGCCCCTCTCCCCTGCAACAAGAATGAGTAAGGCATCACACCATAGGGAAAAGGGTCTAAAAAGCTAGTTCAAGTACCCAGGATAAGTCCTGGTCGCATTGCCAGGAGACCCACAAACACATTAAGCCATGAAACTTTTACCCACATTCAGAGGGTCTAGTGTGGAGGGACCTTCCCCTAGAACATGTGCAGGGTCTCCAGCTGTCAGTCCCGAGTTCATACACTCCCTTTAGCTTGAGTCAGCTATTTCTGTGGGTTTTCCCATCATGATTCTGACCCCCCTTGCTCTTATAATCTTTCCTCCCTCTCTTCAGCTGAACTCTAGGATCTTGGCCAAGTACTTGGCTGTGGATCTCTGCATCTGTTTCCATTAGTCACTGAATACAGGTTCATTGTTTGTCTTTCTGGGTCTGGGTAAACTCACTTAGGATGATAGGGGTTGGTATGTAAAAGGAAACAATTATTTAATAAAAATTATATATATATATATATATATATATATATATATCACACACACACACACACACACACACACACACACACACACATATATATATACACCAACAAAATATATTTTGAATATATTAGACATCTTTCCATTGGGGATGTGGAAAATAGAGATGGCCTTATCTAGTTTATAAAAATAGTTATCACCCAATGACAGAGAAATGGATGAGATCTACATGAACAACCTGGACAACAGTGGGAGTAATGAAGGGCAAAATTTGAGGGAAAGAAAGCTTAGGGGAGCAGGAGATCCCAGCTTGATCAAGAACAGAAAGGGAGAATGAGGAATAACAGAGCATGATAAATGAAGACCTCATGAGAACAGGAATAGGCAGAGTGCTCGAGAGGTCCCCAGAAATCCACAATGATATATCTTCTGTAGTCTGCTGACAATGGTCAAGAGAAAGCCTGATCTGACCTAGTCTGGTGATCAGATGGCCAAACACCCTAACAATTGTCTTGGAACATCATCCAATAACTGATGAAAGTGGATGCAGAGATCCTCAGCCAGGCCCCAGGTGGAGCTCCAGGTGTCCAACTGTTGAGAAAGAGGAGGGTCTGCAAGAGCGTTAATTGTTGAATCCAAGATTACAAAAAGCACAGGGACCAATAGCCAAATGAATGGAAGCACATGAATTATGAACCAAAGGCTGTGGAGCCCCCAGCTGGATCAGGCCCTCTGGATAAGTGAGACAATTGAATAGCTTGATCTGTTTGGGAGGCACCCAGCCTGTGGGTCCAGGATCTGTCCTTAGTGCATGAGCTGGCTTTTTGAAACCTTGGGCTTACACAGGGACACTTTGCTAAGTCTGGAAGGAGGTGACAGGACCTGCCTGTACTGAATCCACCAGGTTTAAATGAATCCCCAGGGGTGCCTTGAACCTGGAGGACATGGGAATGTAGGGGAGGGGTTGGAGGTAGATGGGGGTGGGAGCGGGAGGGGGGAGTACAGGGGAACCCATGGCTGATGTATAAAATTTAAAACACATAATAATAAAGAAAAAAATTTAAAAAATAGAATTGGCAAGAAAAGTTATGAATCTATATTGACTGGTTACTCTATACCCAGAATTTTTGCTTTGCATGGGATATTTAATTAGAAGAACTAATCCATATTGCAAGTACTAGTGCAACCTGCAGATTTAGAAGAAAATTTGGATATGAAATCATGTTAAATTATATATGAAACATCAGATAGCAGTTTGTTTTCTTTCTTAGTTTTTCATATATTAAAATCAAATTAAAATTTTCATCTTTCATCATATATCCACCTCAGGTTGTAACAGGTCTTGTAAACTTTGCTGTCATTTCAGAGCTAAGGTGACTACTTTATGTGTTTCTCCTAAAGTCAAGAGGGCAATGTTAGAACTGCCCTCATTTGTCCTGGATGATACTTCTGAAGACTCACTGGAATAGTAGGATTATAAGGGATTTGGGAACAACCCTATTCTAAGCTTTCTCATTTATGTGAGGCTCAGAAAGTCAGAAATGTCAGCTGCCGAGTTTGATATAAATGTCTGGCCTCCAATTTTTTTTCCCACTGTTCACCCCACTTCTTCCATGCAAGGATATTCAGATGAGAACACTCATGCTATGCTTAATTTCTCTTTGCTCAGACTTGCTATTAATCTGTGACTGAAAGTACAATTTTCCAGAAATATGCCACCCCCAAATTTCTTCCTACACACAGGTGTCAGAGTAATCTAACTAAAATGCACAAATGATCACGTTACTCCTCTGATTCAACCTCCTCTACAATCTCCTATTGCTTACAGCTGTGTGAGTCCTTAACTATTTTTAGTTTTAACACAGAACAAATTCATAAAGAATTGTATATAATCTGTGATTTAATTCTGTGAAGTCTCTCGCCTTCTCTCAGCTACTCTCTACTTCCTATCCAATTCTACATTGAAGGTTGGTCAACTGATTACATCTTATCCACAGAATGCTAATGGAGAGAAGTATGTGACTTCTAGTCCAATCCAGACTTGCAAAGAAAAAGGAAAAGCCTTTTATTTCCAGGCCTTTCACTTCTTCTGGCATCAAACTTTAACCCCAAAACAGTAGTGAAAGCCTTCATTTCTCTAAGCCTATAAAGAGCTAATCAGGAGCACCCTTATATTGCTGATGGTCATTGAAATGTATTTGCCTTTAGCAGCCACTTCTGTTATCTTAACTTATTTATTATCGTGACCTGTTATTTTGTATGTATTGTCAACATTTCACATTTTATCTGGGAAGGGTTGCTTGTGTTTCTTTTCTAGTGAATAGAGCCTAAGATATTGATTAAAGCAATGATACCAACAGTCATATCTGTATCTACTATTCAAAGGAGCAAAATTATGACAAAACATCTAACTTTGAGTGTTTGTGTTAAAGTATTTACTTGCTTGTGTCTATTACTAATGAAACAAAGGTTGACTGCATTCAATTGTATATATATATATATATATATATATATATATATGTTTTCTTAAAATTTGTTGAAACATATGAAAATATTAGCAGAACACAGCTGTATAGCTTTCAGAGATATCAGGTCTTGCATGCTTCCTTTGGATACACTAATGGAAGTTTGGGATGATTCAGGAGACTATATTTATATTTTTAAGATGCAATTATGTCCTCCACTTCACTTGGTTTCTTTTGGTAGTTAACAGCATAACTACATGAGCTGAATTAACCAAGGCAGCCATTAGTGTATTTCATTATATCATACAAGACACCATTTGCTAAATGCCTGAGCAGCCACATGGATAAACACTTTGCACTAAAAAAACTAATTTACTTAGAGAAATCAATACCTATAACTTTTATATAATATAATCTCAGTGAGTTGTGCAAATGCAATCACCACTGCACATTGTGGCTTAAAAGCAATACTTAGCTGCCGAACTAGGTTTTGGCAGAATGACTTTTACACATAAATTTTAAGTGTAACCTAAAAGGAAGGACTAAGTACAATTATTAAGAGAAAAGAGAAATGAATGCTTTTAAAATTTTGTACTCTGGTTTTCCTTAATTGTATATAACTAAGGATCAGAAGACCAGAATGTTTTCATCAGAAACTATCTATAAGTTAAGAGATTAATTGGAGGCACTTTTAGCTATTTAATGTAAACTATTAACCAGGGAAACTTCTTTGTTAGTGTGTAAACTGTTAATAGTTTTCAGCAGATACAGTGACAATGGTCATAAAACTTATAGATGTACATGGAGTTTCTAATTGTCACTGAGGTGAAGTAGCATTATTGTTCTTTACTGTTCAGACCCAGCAAGGGTGGAGGACCACAAGGTAGTCCTGTTTCTCATATGACTTATATCAAGAATGACCAGGGTATAATTGTGAATGTTAAATACATGCTTACAATTATCTATCACAAAAACAAAATTAGCACAAAATATCCTTTGAAGAATCAAGTCAGACTCACACACAAAAAATTTTAATTAGTTTAAATATGTATTGTATTAATTGAAATTTTTGTCCAATGATTGATTTTAAATGGTTGCCAGAAACACCTTGACAGTCAGATATGGCCTGCTGGCAAGTTTAACTCACCCTTGGCATCTACAAAGTTTGGACTGGTTTTGCTCATATGTCTACCAGTCAGAGAGAAAAAAAAGGTATGTATAAAAAAGCTTACATTACTGGAACTATTTAATAAGCTCCATATTTCTTAACACTGATCTTGAATTTATGTCATGGTACACAATTGGTAGCCTATATTAATAAGATTGGTAAGTATGCATAAGACATGAAAGAATGCATCTTACAATTTTCTTTGCAAGGTAGAAAGTATATGATAGTTTGCTTTCACCTTCAGATTTATCTTTCAATCTAAAATTCTTATTTATTTTAACACTTATGACACACAGGTGCTGTATTAGTAACATTAACTGGCTTTCTTGACTTTCACTCTGCATTGCCTGCTTTTGAATATGGATTGTCAAGATGCTTTGTAAAATCTGCCTGTATAAGACTTACATAATATATAGTCTGTGTCTACCTTATAGCAATTTAATTACTACATTTTGGCATTTTCTTGTATTTCCTAATCTATTTTCCCTTCCTCTAACCATAATTTTAATAGTACCTGTTCAAATGAATTTATGTACCCTATGTTGACAAAAGAATTCCAGAATATTTTCAAGTTTAATGATAAATCAAATTATTATTAAACATTATGGAACTTCATGATTCAGGACTTTTCTGTCCACATTACTCTGATCACTACTGACATCCTAGATTTCTTCTAGAATAATCCACCAAGCTATTGTTACAGCATTCATTGTATTTTCTAGTCAAAAGTTCCAACATCTTTTACATGCCTCCACAAACTGATACAGTTAGGTTCCTGACAAAAACAACCCCATCTAACATGTTATCATTTTCTTGATTAGTGACTTCACTGTTGCTGCAATAAAATATCATGACCAAAAGCAACTTAGGATAGAAAGAATTTATTCTAGTTATAAATTCCAGAGGATTAGATTTCATCATGGTAGGAAAAGAAAGGCATGGCACCAGAATCAAGAGAATGGCTAATCACATTCCATGCACAGAGAAAACAGAGAGAACAAGAAGAATTTGGACTGAGAGTATGAAACCTCAAATCTTATCCTAAGTCATATGCTTCCTCCAGCAAGTCTCCACAAACTAAATGCTCCATAACATCCAGAGACTGTACCATTAACTTGGATGATGCATTAAATACAGGAGCTGATTTGGGATAATTCTTATTCAAACAACCATAATTTGGCTTCTTTTAAAAATAGATTATAGAATTTAGAAATTAGAGTGATACACTATCTTGGATGAAAATGATTAGGCAGGGAAGAATTTCTTTAAAAGGATAGCACTACTACAGGGGCATGCTCACCCAAAAAAAAAGGGTGTATAAAAAGTTGTATGATAACCTATAATCACCCCAATTATACAGATAATTGAAGGAATAGTAACATTCATATGATATGAAATAATGGGGAATATATGAATGTTAGATGATTAAGGAGAGAAGGGGATGGGAGAAAATGCTGTAGTTACTAAGCTGATTTCAATAAAAAGTTTTCAGATAGAATAATACTACACTGTCAGAAAATGTCATTCCCAGAAGACCCAGATAATTAAACATAAATAACAGTTCAAGATATGAGACACATCCTTATGACAAATTGTTCATGGAGGGCAGAGAGGGCTGAAAATAAACATAGGATATTGTCATTGGCTTTGGTTACTTACTAAATATACATGGTAAGGTACTATTTTGATTACATTGAACTTTATTTAATAGATCCTGTTAAGGATTTTTCATATCAAAAGCAGTATTTTATATACTTCCCCATCCATAAGGATTCTTATATGGATTCTTATATAGTCAAAATCATATTATGAAATGGACATAAAATTTCAAAGGAGGTATTGGAGACAGGAAATTGGGACAGTACATAAGACCAAAATACATTTTAAAAGTTTATAAAATTCTAAAAGAATAAGCAAAATATTATATTTCTAAAAATATGATGTAAGAGTGACGAATTTGTCTAGCAGCTGTTTTGATGACTGCTCTATAAGCTGTACTTGTTGACATAGGCTATGAAATCGATACAAATTAGGTGGGATTTTTTTTTAGTATTATTATTATATTTGTGTTATAATTTTACACATCAGCCATGGGTTCCCCTGTCCTCCCCCATCCCGCGTCTGTTCCTCCTGGGATACTTTGCTTCTTCCTGTTCAAGGGCTTTCAGCTGTGCCTTCAAGTCACTAGTGTGAGATTTCTCCAGCTTCTTTATGTGGGCATTTAGTGCTACGTATTTCCCTCTTAGCACTGCTTTCATAGTGTCCCATAAGTTTGGGTATGTGGTGTATTCATTTTCATTGACCTCTAGGAAGTCTTTAATTTCTTTATTTCTTCCTTAACACATTGGTGATTGAGTTGAGCATTATTCAGTTTCCATGAGATTGTAGGATTTCTGTAGTTTTTTTTTTTGTTGTTGTTGTTGTTGTCAAAATCTAACTTTAAACCATGGTGGTCCAATAGAACACAGGAGGTTATTCTAATTGTTTTGTATCTATTGAGATTTGCTTTGTGGCCAAGTATGTGGTCAGTTTTAGAGAAGGTTCCATGGGGTGCTGAGAAAAAGGTATATTCTTTTTTGTTCGGGTAGAATGTTCTGTAGATATCAATTAAGTCCATTGGAGCCATAACATCAGTTAAGACCATTATGTCTCTGTTAAGTTTCAATTTGGCTGATCTGTCCAGAGGTGAAAGTGGTGTGTTGAAGTCTCCCACTATTAATGTGTGGGGTTTTATATGTGATTTACGCTTTAGTAATGTTTCTTTTACATATGTAGCTGCTCCTGTGTTTGGGGCATAAATGTTCAGGATTGAGACTTCATCTTGGTGGATCTTTCCTGCGATGAGTATGTAATGTCCTTCATCATCTCTTTTGATTGATTTTAGTTTGAAGTCTATTTTGCTGGATATTAGGATGGCTATACCAGCTTGCTTCTTAAGACCATTTGACTGGAAAGTCTTTTCACAGCCTTTTATTCTCAGGAGGTGTCTGTCTTTGAATTTGAGGTGTGTTTCTTGTATGCAGCGGAAAGATGGGTCCTGTTTTTGTCTTTTTATAGGTGAGTTAAGTCCATTGATATTAAGGGATATTAATGACCAGTGATTTTTTTGTTCCTGTTATTATTTTTATTATTTGGTGGTAGTGTGTGTGTACTTCTCTTCTTTGGGGTTTAGTGCTGTGGTGTTATCTATGGCCTGTGTTTTCATGGGTGTATCTGCCTTCCTTAGGTTGGAATTTTCCTGCTAGTGTATAGTGATATTTTATTTGTATTGAAATGTGATTTTATTTGTATGTTAATAAAGTTGCCTTGAGGTCAGAGCAAGCCAGAGCAGAAGCTGAGCAGTAGTGGTGCATGCCTTTAATCCCAGTATTTGGGAGGCTGAGCTAGGTAGATCTCTGTGTGTTCAAGGACACAGCCAACTTGGCAGACACATGCTTTTAATCTCAATACCAACCATAGAAGACCTGGAGGTATGTACAAACAGGCAGTGATGAGGAGGTCATGTGGCTGGGTTTACAACCAATAAGAAAACAGAACAGAAAATCTATAAAAAAGATAGGACACACAGGTAGCTCTCTTGTGGAGAGGAAGGACAGCAAAGCAGTGAAGGGTAAGGTTTTCTGCTCTTGCTCTGACCTTGTAGTTTTTAACTCTGCAATTGGTTCTGTGTTTCTTAGTTAACGAGCTGGTTACATCTACAATTGGTGCCCAATGTGGGGCACGAATTCACTAAAAAAACGCTTGCCTTGGCAGTGGGTCTGGCTTCCCACCTGGGTGGGCCCAGCTCCCTAGCTCCAGCCTAACCCGGGCCTAGCTCAGCTTAGTACTCAGGCCCAACCTACCTTAGCTACAAGGGGTTACTGCCACAGTTGGAGTTACTTGCTTAAAATTCCTGTGCTAGGAACAACTCAAGCCTGCAGGAGCTACTGCTAATTGCAGTAGCTACATGCAACTGCAGATAGGTTGCTTTGGGCTGAAATGCCAGCACACAAGGTTAAATGACCAAATGCCAGGGGCAATTGCCTCTCTGACTATAACCCCAGGCACTCACCTCTGGTCCAGTTGGGAGTTCTGAGGCTCATGGGAGCTGGGGACTGGTCTCTGAGTGTCAGGAAGTGGCTGGGGTCTCGGACAAATGGGTGTGGGGGCAGGGTATGGAGACTTCAAGGTCTGCCTGCAGTCTTGGAAAAGGGGAGCCTTCCCACAGGGCCTGCAGACTGACTCTACGTGGCATATTTCTGATTAATTTTGTCCACTTTGGAAGCATCTGTAGTTGTCTCCATTCAAGAGGAGTAAAAAATATTTATGTTGTGTGTGATAAATAATATTGACTATCAATCAATTCAATGTGAATGTATACTACTACCTAAGAGATCAGTAAATTTTAATTCTGGGTTTCCCTTTGGAAACTTTTCTTGAGACTATAATCCAAGGAGGAAAGGTCTGCCCTAAAGATGGGCAGTGTGATTGATGAAGTGACCACCCAATGGAAACAAAACGAAAGAGGAGGAACTAAATGAGTGCTGTTTTTCTCCACCAGTCCTTGACCATGACATGTGGAGGTTTTTTCCACTATATGCTCTTGCTGAAATGATGTTCCAGCTCAGAACATCCCCACAGATGAAAAGCAAGCTGACTATGGAAGGTTGAGAGAAAGTAAATCTTTGAAATCCTTCATTCTTTAGAGCTGCTTCCAGTGATATTTGTCACTGCATCAAAATAAAACTAAAAGGATCCTCGATTTCACTTTGCTGTTTATGAAAGTCACTCAAACTGAAGCCTAATAGAATCAAAATTTATAATTGTTGATTGTAAATTTCCCAAGTCCTATACTTCTTCAATTTTCTTTCCATTTTAATTTTAGTGTTCTCTCTGTCACTGTTCCTGTCCTGTCCCCCCCCCTTCTCTGTATGTGTTTGTGTGTCTGTATGTTTGTGGGGTTTACTCCTACTTGGTGAATTTAAAATCTCTGCAATGATACTGTAATTTGATTTACAATATAATTGCATAAAATTAATTAAACATTAATTGTCTTATATTGTATTTGTATGCTTATAACTTGAAAAACTTAAGTACAGGGCATTTTAAATTGCCATTTAGTACTTATTTTATCTCTCCAGTATTAAAACTCCTTAAATTCCTCTCTTAGAAAATTACATACTTGAATGTAACAAGAAAGATAGTATAATTAATATCAGCTTTTTTTTATTCCTTGGCAAGTATAATTTACAGAGAAATTAGTTTAGAATAGAACATATTTAATTTGTCAAACTCTATGTGGTTTTAAGATTAGGAACAGTGCTCTCTGAAGTACATGTCACAGCTTAAGGAATCACATACAAATGGTGTGATTCATCACTTGTAGTTTCTAAACTATGAACCTACATAGAGTGAGTTGTCCTTGTAATTGTACTGATGCACTTTGAATTCATGGCATGAACTGTGAGAAGCAGCTGGCCTTCTTGTTCCTATCATCTCAGATGTCCTTTGGGAATGCTCATTTATTTTTCCAACTGGACAGTGAATGTCATCATGGTTCTTCATCTTTAGCAAGATCCGATTTTATTTATGGCCATACTAATGTTAACCTACAGTAGGGTGGTTTGTGGTAAGATATTAGGGCAATTTGTCATTTCTGTACATAAAGAAACCTTTCATATAATAATACCTTTTTCAGGGCACTGGCTTCAGACACAGTAGAAAAATCAGAAGTAGCCATTAAAGTTGCTGAGGGGAAGAACAAATCCATTGCAGACTATATTAACAGTGGATCACTGCAGAAATATGTAGTGAGAAGACTACACATGATAATGTCATTTCTTTTCAAAAAGAGTTTAAAAAGATTAATGAGTTGCCAACATTCATCTCAAAGTCAGAACTGAAGTGTGTGATTTGTGTTGTGTCTATTTTTGCTGTGTTTTCACTCATAAATGATACATTAATATTTCTTCTGCCTTGAACGTTCATATTTTCAGTTTTTCTCCAAATGGCTGAGAATACAGAATAGTTCACTTTCCTTCCTACTGTCATTTCATTTACATCATATTTTGTTTCGCAGAAACATTATTTATAAGTATATTTTAAATCCCTAAATGTCTTTATTTGATGTTGGTTGAGTGCTGTCCTGATGGGGCCATGTTTGTAAAGGAGGTGTCTAACTGAAGTGACATTTTCATTAACAAAGGAGGCCTGCAATTGGTAAGTGACTGGATTTATTTTTATCCACTTTGGTAGTAAAACTTTGATTTGGAAAGTGCTTCTTTGCTGTCTTCTTGTAGAGATGGTAAGGAATTTAGAGATTCTCTAGGTTATAATGTACTCAGTTATATTTTCTGTTAACTGTTATTTTTTTCTAATTACAATCAAATGTTGGCAGTTAGATAAGGCAGTATGAAATCCTATCATATTTACCTCAGAGAGTAAAAGAACTTAAGGCTAGAGAGGAGACTTGGCAATTAAGAGATTTGCTGCTCCTACAGAGCATCACAGACTGCATTAGACAACTAACAGTCAACTGTGTCTCCAGGTCTCCTAGTTACCTCTTCTGGCCTCCACAGGCACCTGCATACATACTGTGTTTATGTACACAGGCACACACAGACACGCACACCTACTTACCTACAGTAATTTGTGTAGGGTTTAGGCTCACAGCAAACTACCTGATTTTTTTTTTTTTTTTTTTTTTTAGCTCTCATAATATGGCTGGCCCATTTTTCACAATATTCCCTGAGGATTACATGAGGAAGCTGTATCTATTAGATCTGGACTCTACAATCTCTGCACTTTGCTTTGTTATGGTTGTCTGAAACAGTCTCACTATTGTCTCTGTCAGATGTCTCTACAATGAAGCATTAGGGTTATACATTTTTGTGTGTACAAGAACAAATATTTCAAGTGTAGGTCTAGATGAGAACATTTCATTAAAACATGTGTGTGTGTACAGATATCATTTCAGTATTACCTCCTCTTCTTCTTTCTATATTTATTTCCTGACATCCTCACTAATTGGAGTTTCTACTTTTCCCATTTTGCTAATGAAATCACTTGTATTCTGCTATCCCCCTCTCTATTGTTCCCCAAACCCTCATGCAGGCAATGGCCTTTTTGCTTTCTTGGTATCTGAATGAGAGATAATGTAAGGTGTGGATTACCTCCTTCAATATGATATTTTCTAGTTGCACCCAATTACCTGCAAAGTTTATGAGTTCATTTTTCTTTATAGATATATAATATTCCAAAAATTTCATTATCCATTCATTGGTTGAAGGACATTTAGGTTGTATTCATTTCTTAGCTATGGTGAATAGAGCAAAACTAAACAGAGCTAAACAAGTATCTGGGAAATGGAATGTTAAGTCTTTGGTCATATTCCAAGGGGTGGTGTAGATGAGTCATAGAATAGGATTATTTTTATGTTTTTGAGAGTTCTCTACACTAAATTCTGTGGTAATAACTGAAATAAACTAATTTATGTTTCACCTAACAGTGAGATAGGGATCTCTTTTCCCCACACCCCTTTCACCATTTGCTCTTGGATTTTTTTCACTCTGACTGGGATAGGAGGAAATATCATCTTTTGTTTTGTTTTTGTTTCTACACTAGGTAAAGGCAATCACTTTGAACTTTCTTTAGTGTGTAGGACTGAAAATTACAGTTTTTGTTGCCAGACTCCATAGGAATGTAGTGGAGGTTTATTTCTGATCTCTCAGTGAGCTTAGATTACTGAACATTGTTTTCCTAAAGTATATTTAATCATGCATGAATTAACATATGACTGAGACAAACTTATAAGATTGAGAATCATGAAAAAAAAAGAAAAGAAAGAAAAACAGCTGGGGTGGAATCAGAGTAGGTATTCAGTGGATCTTACAAACTTTGAAAACTGGAGCCATATGGCATTTTAGAATATTAATAAATTTTTCATTTGAATCTAAAGGTCTGTATCTGTCAAATTAGTTTCATAAAGTGTAAAAGGGAACAACTTATTAAAGAATTTTATGGAGTTTACCAGCTCCAAATATGAATGTAATAGAGAACCTACAACTTTAAAAAAAAAATGAAGGAAGGGGTTTACTTTGGCTCATAGTTTGAGGCTCATGGTGGCAAAGTTATTGATGCAGGAGCTTGAAGTAGCTGGAAACAATTCAGCCACAGTCAAGAGGCAAAAAGAGATAAATACAAATGACCAAGAATAATGCCATCTATATTTTGGGTGAGTATCTCCATCTGAACTAACCAAATCTTCACAATACCTCAAAGACAAGCCCAGACATTTGTCTTCTCAGTAATTCTAAATCCCATCACATTAACCTTTAAGATTAATCATCATAACCCAAAACATGCATTCAGGGTTCTCAGAGTAGTATATTACAATGTGGGAGCATATGCCTTGGCTTTATAGTCACAGAATAAAAGAAAGCCATAAGGA
Organism: Onychomys torridus; assembly: GCF_903995425.1. Lineage (NCBI taxonomy): Eukaryota > Metazoa > Chordata > Mammalia > Rodentia > Cricetidae > Onychomys > Onychomys torridus. Next base: position 59,386,414 of record NC_050454.1, read on the forward strand.
AAAGCACTTAGTAAGGTGGGCTTCAGGATAGATAGTGGCATTTACAGGTTTCAGATGGTATTTTGTAGTGTTCTTAGCTTAAGGGTTGGGGAGGTTCTAGGTCAGTGTGGTGGTTTGAAAGAAAATTACCCCTAAAGGGAGTGGGAATATTAGGGGGCTGTGTCCTTTTGGAGGAAGTGTGTCACTATGGGTGCAGGCTTTGAGGTCTCTTTTTCTCAAGCTTCTTGTTGCCTACAAGCCAAGATGTAGCTAGCAACATGTCTTTTTGCAAAGAGCCATGCTCTCCACCATGATGATAATAGACTAAATTTCTGAAACTGTAAGCTACCACCTCAATTAAATGTTTTCCTTTGTAAGAGGTGCCTAAAGCCTAGCAAAAATTGTTAGTTAAGCTTAACAATGTATTTTGAAAAGTTTATTAGCCAGAAGATATTAGGGCAGATACAAAACAATTGGCTATTAAATTACTTAAGAAGTGCAAGATCATTTCAGCTAGCAACTTACAACATTCCACAACCATGATGTTCTAATGAACCAAGGTCAAGCAATCTTCGGAAATTCTAATACAGATTAAGCCTACTCAGAAAACAGCAGAGAACCTACAACTTTTAATCTGATAAATGTGTATAGAAATGACATATAGTTATACCTACATATTAATTCACTTCTAACCTTCATTATCAGAGAAACTTCTTTGTAAAGTTGATTGTGATTAACACAGAGAAATAAAACCATTGTACATTCAGAGCATAAGAGATTTTCAAAAGTATTTCTCTAAAGGGAACATATATATGTTCATACATACAAACATACATAACATGTATATTACATACAGATACACATACATATATTTTGCTACATATATGTATGTAATATATATTATATTTGTATAATATATATTTATATCTATCTATTTATCTATCAATCTATCTATCTATCTACCTATCTAAGTACCTATTTATCTATGTACAGAGATTGCACCAGCATACAGAAAAACTGTGCAAGACCAAGCTAGACTAAATTCCCAGCTTGGAGAAGGTAGTTGGACACATTATCTCAGCCTTAGTCAGAGACCTATTGTCAATCGCTAGTGGGACCCTTTTCCTCCTACTGTGTTGCTTTGTCTAGCCTTGATGAGAGGGTGTGAGCCTGGTCTAATTGTAGCTTGCCATGCAGTTTTGGTGGATGTCCATTGGAGGCCTGCTGTTTTTTTGAGAGGAGGCAGAGGGTGGATCTGGACAAGAGGTAAGATGCAGGGGAGAGAATGGAGGATGGGAAACTACATTTAGGATGAAATATATGAAAGCATAATAATAAAAAAGTATCACCATTAGCTGGAGGAGGTGGAGATTAAATATCCAAGAATGTTTGTGCACCATAATTGTGCTTGAAAGATTCTTTTAAAAGAGACATAATGTGCCAGATGGTGGTGGCACACATCTTTAATCACAATACTTGGGAAGCACAGGCAGGTGGATCTCATGAGCTAGAGGCCAGTCTGGTCTATGGAGCCAGTTGCAGGACTAATGAACAGACTTTTAAATTCTTCTATTACATTTGAATTTTTACTTGCACTCATAATTTCATGTCCTTGATTAGCTTTTTCATGGTTAACCATTGTTTCAAAGGCCTATCAATTTCATGTTTTATCTTTCACTGAACTAAGCACACAGCATTTTCTGATTGCCATCAAAACATATTTTTTTTTATTTCTAAAACACAACAAAAAACTTTCTGTTTTATATTTAATTTTGACATCTTGAACTCTCTTTTATGTTTCAAATCTGCATAATGAAAATAACATTATTATAAGTGCCAAGTCCTGTTTGTTTTAGTCTTTCATATTTCATAGAAACATTAAAAATCAATCAAACAGTGATCTGGAATGAAAGGATATGGTACTTTTCCCCAAGAAAAACCTTTAAAAATTTGGAGATCAGGATAAATTGTCAGCAATAGTGGTTTTGTTCCTAATAATATTTTGCCAGTATGTTCCAATAGGAATACAGATAAATATGCATGATGAAGGGAAACTAATTAAATTGTGAGAATATATTCACAGAAAATCATGCTTTATATTAATTTGTACACCATATTTTTGTTCCAATTTTCCTGGCATTTTCATTTTTCAGAATCTAATATTAAAGATTTTAAGACATGTGAAATTACTGATTTGGGCTCCACTTGGTTTATGCTGCAAAAAATATATATATTCTTGAAATTTGATAGTATTTATTTCTGGAAAGTATGAATGTTTTGAAGTAAATAAAGGCACTCTGGTCAGCTGAACAACAAGTACCCTAAAGTTCCAGGTTCTCATTTCTGTACAATAAACGCATAATTTTGTTTTGTGGATAGACTTTTGCATGTATATTTTTTTATGAATGTTGAGATGGTGAGATTGTTCTGTATTATCCATAGGTGGATAACAGATTTGAAGATGTGGGCTTTGAAGATTGGAAAAGTGTATGAGTAAAGAAATGGACAGAGGGTATGTGCAGAAGGGGAGACAGAAAACACAACATCTCCCAGAATCTCCAAAAGGATATAGTTCCTACCTAGGATGATTAGTCTCAGATGCTGCTTAAGCTCCAGAATCACCTAGGACACAGGCCTCTGTGGCTTGCTTACAGAGACATTATCTTGATTTTGTTAGTTGATGAGAAAAAGGCTGCACACTATGGGCATATCATTAAACAGAATGGGGTCTCGGGTTGAATTTAAAAATGGAAAAGTGAACTGAGTACAAACGTGTGACCAGGCATCTCAAACTCCTGCCATGACTTCAGCACTGTGATGAACAGTACTCTTGAACTTTGAGCCACAGGCAATCATTAGAACCTTGAGTTATTTTTGTCAGCATATTCCACCAGATGGTAGGAAAATACCTGAGATACTACCAGAGCTTAATTTTAAGACAATGAGATCCATACAAAATAATGTGTTTCTACTGTTCTGACCCTATTTTCTTGTATGTCTTACAGAGAGGATACAAAACTATTACTGTTACAGAATAAAGTGTCTGTCTTTGGTGGCAAATGTAACTCCCATCTGTTTTTATTTATTGTTTTGATAATTTTATTTATTGGTTTTTGGTTCCAGGTTTAGAAAGCCTGGAATATGAGCTTTCATCTTACTGGCTACAATACATACACATGTTCTCAAATTGGCATGCTTTTCATTTTGCTAGTTTAGTACAATCTAGTTCTTTTTTTCCCCTATTTTTATTTGAAAAATAAGCCAGAAATTCTTCAAGTGAGTTAAATCTATTTCTCTAACTTGCAATTAACCTGCAATGGTGTTCAAGGAGATGAATCACATTTTACATGCACTATTAAATTTATTTCGGTTTATTTTAGAATTAGTATTTTAGATTTTAAATATTAAGTAAACAACAGCTTGTTTGCAATGAATGAATTATATTATTATTCCTTTATTCCCATTTCACAAATATGCATCACAACTACTATTTCAAAACTTGAATGATGATATATACTATCAGTAATAGAAACCACAATTTAAAAATGCAAATAATCAGAAAAATACATTTTGTGCAGAATATTTAAGAACCATGATCTTGAGTTAGTAGCGTATTAGAATTATAAACGTATTTATCTTTTTATAAGTAAATTTAGTAGTTTATCATTTCCCTGTTAGGCATAAAGCATTTAGTAGATGAGCTTTATAAATAAGAAAAGGAACTGTGACCATAATAATTGAAGAAATATAATACAGCAGGCTCTTTGGGTGTTAATGTCCAGTTCCCAGTTACAGGGTATTTGTAATTACTATTTTTTTTCTTTTAGAATTTTCTATGTAATTGGTTGTTGCCACAATTCATAGCTCTGATAAAGAAAAACACTACACAACAGAAACCTGGCTTTATTATAACACCAACATACATTCTACAACACATAAACTAAAAATAAAAACAAAATTTTCATAAACAAATATACTTATTGAATTTCAGGATGTAAAATAGTAATAAAACACTTTTGAAGAAAAAACATATAAGCAGAAATTGAATAGAAAGAACTGATATTGAATCAATCAGTTGTGATTGATCAACCTTCCATTATTACCCATTGATGATATTAAGAAAATCACTTAATACTCTCTGTTTCTGTATTCCCCATCCAGATAGCAATACATTACTTATATGCTATTATTAGGATCAAATAAGAAAATTTGACAAAAGTTATTTTTCTAACTGGAGAATGGGATCTTACTGAAATTTAAAGTATACTCATGGAACATTTTAAATTTAAAAATTTGATTACAAATTCTTGCTTACATAGAACATACATAGATATAAAACACGTCAAATGGATACATAAATCTTTTTTTAGCTCTAGAATGGGATCTTTTGTTGATCTGTTTGTAACCAAGTAGCTAGAGAAGAAACTGGGGAGTATTGTAGGATCCTCTTCAGTAAGGCTAATCCATAGTTAGCTTAGCACATATTAAGCAGAGATGTGGAATTGGGTGAGCCATCCTCTTATTCTACTCATGTGACCCCTCATGAGTGTGCTACCTCCAGGCTCATTTCATCACCCTATTTCCCAAGTCTGATTTAGTAAATTTTGCAGAGGACATAATATCTCATAGATTCTGATGTACTTGTTAGAAGATTAGGAAGGGAGTGTATGATGTCTCAAGATCATCAAATATCATTAGACTTTCCAATAAGTCATAATTAACTTTGTGTTTAAAGAAGAGAACAACAGAGTCACGAGTAACACATTCTGGGAAGGCAGCCAAGGCACTACCACGGGAGTCATAAAGCCTGGGCATAAATTGAGGAGGCTGGACCTGCAGTGTGTACTGATCAGAAGTGAGAGACTATTAACACGGCAAGGGAGAGATAAATTTCTAATAAAGTGAGCAGATGCCTTGGCAAGTTTGGGACATTATCCTTTGGCATAATGGCCAGAGTATGCGTGTTCTCAAATTGACATGACCCTCTTCTAGAATTAGCTCCTGCTGAACTCCAAAAGTTAGTTTAAGCCTAAAGGTAGAAAAGGGGGACATGTTGCCTACAATTTTAATGAAGTAGGCAGGAAATCAATGACTAGAGACTATAAAGCTAAAACAATCTGATATATTTGAGAAAAATTTTCAGGAGGATTCTTTGGTTCAAATGTGTGAAATGTTCTTTGAAATAATAGAGATGCAGTTTGTTTTGAGAAGGGACAAGAATTTCCTCAGAAAATTCTAACTTGGATGTCTGAGCTGCTTTATTCTAGCAAAGTCCCCATATTTTCAGTTCACCAGCACTGTTGCTAAGCCATGAGATCAAGCAGAGGAGAGACAGTTGATTTTTCCCTCCTAATTTGAATAATGAGAAACCTTTTCCTTTCTGTAATTTCTTTGCCACTCAGTTCATAGTTGGTACTGCCAGACCAGTTGAACAGTCCTGGATAGGGGAGTGAGAATTGAGAGGAAAAACAAAACAAACAAACAAACAAAACAGAGACAGAAAAATAGAGTCAGGAGGGTTCTGAGTCCCCCACATCAGCCCCGAGTTTATATCTCATGGCTTTTTTTATAGCCAAAGCAAGTGGGGGGGGTGGGCTGTGGCAAAAGACTTTTCGCCTCTCAAAGACACAAAGGTTTGAGGAACGAACAAGTGGAAACAACTTAAGTCTCAAGACATCTGGTAAACATACCGTTTGCCAAACACCCTATTTTTCAGCTTAAAGGTCTCAAGACAAGCCTGAACTCTCTGACCTTGAGTCAAGACGGAATCGTGCAATAAGCTGTGGTTACTATGGGCTCCCACTGTTCATCTCTTCTGTTTGGTTAGTTATGTGGATATGACACCAAACTTTCCATGTCTCTTAGTCACTATTTGATGTGTTCTCTTCACAGAGCATGTTTCCTTTATTGTACTCACATGGTCCTTTTGTAGCAATATAACAACATTTAGACAAGCAGAAATGGAAGGCAAGGAATTGTTGTAGAAATTACTTTCATTAATATTTTACATTGTCAATAAAAGCAAAGTATTCAATTCCAAAGTGGTTGACACTGTCACAAAGTCAGCCATAAAGATTTTCGTTAGTGAAGATACTGCTAGAGACCTTATCTCAAAAATAAGGATCGAAGGGAAAGGCAAATATTGACCTAAAGTCTGCACACAGACAGACAGACACACACACACAGACACACGCACATGCACACACAAACACACACACACACATATACACATACACACACACACACACACAGGAGGCAAGTTCACCTACATGCACATGTGCACACAACCATACAAACAAATGAATACTCTATATAAACACACACAAAAACTCCTAAACACAAATCTCAGAGAGAACACCTCTAATAGTGAGTTTTAAGGAAATTGAAGTAGAATATCCTAGTTTATACAGAAGTATATGTAAATACTTTTGAAGCCACCACACAGCATCAACATTCAAATTCTTTTGGCAACCCACTTCTTTCTTTATTTTGCTCTTTGAAGCTGTATATAGCTATGTTTTCTCTAACAGAACGTGTTAATATGAAGACAACTTATGTTACTAGATCTCAGATGAATTTCTATAAGCCTTAGACATATAAGACATTATCAGTGTGTATAGCAGAGTTCTTCTTTTCAATACTGAATGGTTCTTTTCCCTGATTAAATACTTCTCCACACATTTGATGAAGAACATAGGGAATTTCTATTACTTAGATGCCTTTCATTTGTCCTATTCTAGAGACATATTTCTACTAGGAAGATTAACTTTGCATGGGTTAGTTCACTTCCATAGTGGGAGTCATAAATCCATCAAAACATATAAAAGAGACTGATGGTCTCCTAATTAAGGACTGAATTTATGTGAGACACTTCTCTAAGAAATTCTTCATGGGGAAACAGAGTACTGGATGCATATTTCTATTAAAATTAATGTAACATTTATTTGAAGCCAGAAAGTAATCCAAAAATGAATCACACATGTAGCTTCTATGTTAATTTTAATAATAACTCATAGAAAAGGCACCAGCTTTGACACAGAGATAGACCATTAAACAGCTATTAAACTGTTGAATGCAAACACTTTTGCCACAAATTAAACAGGCCAGTTTTACTAATAACCAAAGCCTGAAGTCAGTTTATAATTGGGATGAACTGACCAATATTCTGTTTCAAAGAATAGGATGTCTTTACAACAGAGAAGATATATAGTGCCCCAATCATATTTTTACAAGGAATATCCACAAAAAGACCCATTGTGGTTTTTTTCTTGACATATCACTTAAGAAAAAGAAATTATCAACAATTGCAAGCTAAGAAACCTAAAACTTGTGTTATTTATGTCATCACATGTCCAAAATTATGTATCAGGTCATAGATGTTTGGTTAAAGGAAACTACATTATGTGAGATTTTCCCAATGAAATCTTCAGAAATAAAATGCTGAACATAAATACAGTTCTAGAAAGAATTAGAAGTGCCTAAGATACTGATCTTTAAAGTAGATTCAATTCCCTTTCTCCAATTTATTTATGATACCTAACTATAAATATTACATAAAGGCAGAATAAAAAAACAAACAATACAAATGTAACACAACACTAGTTTCATTCAGCCTCAAAGAAAAGTATGTATTCCCCATGTAAAATTTATATGAAAATATGGTGCTAGAAACCATAGTTTGTGTTAAACTACACAGACCCATGTTAAATAGGATCTTAGTTCATTTAGAATACTGTGTTACCACTAAATGACAACTATTTAATTAAATTCCTCCTTTCATTTTTCATATTTAATTTAGTGTATGAATTAGTTGTTCTGTCTAGTGTTTACACTTCTGCTCAAACCTTAGCCTCCCAAGTCGCTCATTAGAACTTCATTAATCAGTTCTTCAGGGTAGTTTAAAGAAAAGATATGTTTTGTTCCCATTTCTGGATTTAAAGAAGTAAATGAACAAGGTATTGGAAGATTCAGTATTTAGTGTTGGCTGTTTTCCAGGTTGGTAAATATTCACGTAGCTCTGTCCTCATGATGTAAGTTCTTCCTGATAGATTGGACTCCTAACACAGCCAGATTAAACATACAAACACATATGTTTTAAGAAAACACATTCACATCATTGTATTCTACAATTGAATTTGCCAATTAAATTTCACTCTTGTGAAAAGAATTTCTTCTATCCCAATAACTACAAAAGTGTTAAGTTCTTATATCAGCTCATGGGTGTGAATTCCATTTTCTTTCCTAAACATAACTCAAAGCAGATACAAGAAGGAGGGAAGGTAAGGAATAACCTAATGCAACTTCTTTTCACTGTGGAAACTTGTGAAATCAAACAAACTGCATTTCTAAGAAACAATGGTTAAATATGTAAAGATATTTTTCATTTTAAAAGTAAGATGTAGAAGAAAGAAAAAAAAAACAGATCCCATTCAATCATAAAACATAATGAAAAGAATGTCATTGACTTTGACTCTTAGAGATTAATCACTTTGACTTGATTTCTAATCCAGAGCCACAAAATGGGAGTTTTCAATTCCAAGAATTTTGTCCTAGAGCTATGTTAGGAAGGGATTGAATCCACCATGGTCTGGCTTTCTGCCTACAGCTTTAGACTGTCTTCCTTATGATAGACCACTGTGTGGAAATTCTACTTCGTCTGGGTTCCAGAGACTACAGTGTTGCCTGTGGGCCTGCGTTTGGATTTTAGGAGAATAAAGCCAGGCCTTCTTCGAGCTTGTGGGGTACAACCTACATTGGGTTAGTGTTGACCAGATGCATATGTAACATGGAAACTGATCATGGAAATCCACTGCAATGAACTGAGGAATGAGTGGAGTAGCTGAGGAGAAGTATTATTAAACAAGTCACACACTAAAATTTTCACACTGAAATTCCCTTAACCAAATATTCAATTTTCTTTGTTAGAAATGCTAACATCACTAACTACTATGATAAGTTAATGCTTCCACTTTAGATCAAGAATTTTCTGTGGTCCACATTGCTTTCATATCTGAAACCTGAACATATAAATTTTAAATCTTTCCAGCAATCTTTTCAAAAGTATTGAGGCATATTCTAACAGGGTTGTGACTTAGGACTTTATGATATCCACATTGTAGAAAGGTCACATAAAGCAGTGGAACTCTTATATCACAGCACTAATTGCACTTATTAGAGTTCTATATCTGGTACTTAATTAATGACCTTCCAAAATCACAGTATCCAAGTACTATTACAGTGAGAAATAGGTTTAAATGTGAGTTCCAAGGGGACAAAATACTTGGTTTATAGCAAATAACAAAATATCTGGTAGAAGTTGAATTTTCTAAAAATGATTACAATGAACAGGATAATTGAAACAATTAGTTTCCTAATATGTCAACATTCAAATTTATGCTTTTTATTTATATTATTTATGTTAACCAATATCTTTTTGCATCTATTACTTTATAGTATTAAAAAGTAATACATTCCTGAATATTTTAATGTTCTCTCTGTAAATTTCTTCATGCATATTGAAAATACCAGCATCAAATCTTTTAAATTGTATATTTTGAAAATGTTGATATAAAGTTGGTAGTTCCTTTTAAATAAATATGAAATTATCTAACAATTTTATCTAGTAATGTTAATAAAGAAATTAGATTATATTTCTATGTGAATTTAAGCTAATTGTGAAAACTGAATTCATGAAATATGGAATATTTTTTCTGCTACATGTACAAGTTACCCAGATTGCCTATTTGATTTTGCTTAATCAAAACTGAAAATATTTCACTAATTTGGAAATTTCAATGGATTAGTCATACATTCAAAGAAAATCTGGGAGATGTGGAGATGGAGCCAACACAAGGAGAAATAACCCCAAACGTCATGATTTCTGATTTTCTATGATCTGTGGGTGTGGAAGAGGAATCTTGTACACTTGGAGACCTGGCTTAATTTGATCTCTTATAACTAGCTGTTCTGTGGCTTTCCTCTGAAACTATTTACATAAATCCCTTACACCATATCTCTTTATTGTTTTATCCTACACTTAGCATAGATCTCTAGTTTAAGTCTCAGTGACACAGTGTTTGTTAAATTATAGAGGGAAAACATAATGAAATTAGCTGCAGTGTAGGACTTGGGGATATGGAGAAAAAGATAAAAAATAACAACAAAAAAAGTAACAAAAATTAAAAATAAAATGTTGTTTAAGATCAGCTTGTTGTAAGCCTTTTATGAATTAGCAGAATCCATGTTCTAGAGTCAGAAAAGGAAGGCAAATTACTTTAGTAATTACCAATGTCTGTGATGGTTGTTTTATGTCAACCTAACTCAAGCTTGAGTCACAGGAATGGAGTGAGCCTCGGTTGAGAAAATATATCCACAAGATCAGATTATAGTACATTTTCTTACTTAGTTATTGATAGAACTGAGGCAGCCTGTTGGTGGTGCTATTCCTCAGCTGGCCATGCTGGGTTCCAAAAGAAAGCATGATGAATAGGCCATGATGATGAGCAAGCAAGTCAGTAAGCTGCACCCCTCTATGGCCTCTGTACAAGCTCCTGTCCAGGTTCCTACCCTATTCTAGTTCCTTCATTCAGTGGGGGACTATGAGGTGGAAGTGTAAGCCAAATAAACCTTTTCCTCCTTAAGTTGCTTTTGGTCATAGTTTTTCAGGTAATAGTAATCCTGACTATAACAGAACTATAGATGGCATTATACACCAAGAAATAGTTCTACTTAGATTTGGAATAGAAGCTGGGTGAGTTATAGTGCTTCCTGGTGTATGTGGGAGGATATTTAATATTGCTTATTAAAATGATTGCATGAAATTCTAATGTAGGGATAGGGAAGGGAGTGTACTTACTGGCAGAAGTAAAGGAAGATTACTTAGTTGCTATAGAATCAGCAAACACAAAACCACAAAGAACAGAAAGCATTCAAAGATGATCAATTTGAAGTGGCTGGTCCATAACAAATGACTGATTCAGGAGCTAGGGGAAGAGTTACACTATAGTCATAGTACATATATTAAGCATGATATGATAATTTAATAATATCTAGTGTTTTACTGTATTTGAGAAGTAGAGGACCTTAAATTTTAGATAAAATAGGAGGTCCTTGGGTATATTTTGAAACAGAAGTGACTGGTATTGCAGTGGGAAATTTTATTTCTTGGTTTAAAAAAAAAAGATAAAATGGTTCCAAATGATTTAATCTTATTATAACTTTTAAGCAATTCAGTCATTACTATATATCTGAAAAAAAGATGAATAAAAACATAAAAAAATAAAAAAAGCCAAGACTTGTTCTAAACATATCCTCATTTTAAAAATTCTGTTTTTGATAATTATCTCTAAGTCCAATATTTAATCAAGGTAATAAAAAAATAAAAAGCATATTTTTTTCTCTTCCATGTTACCATTATATTAATACCCATTCTGGTTTTTGGTAAAAGTGCTCAAAAACCTTGGGAATATTTTTTTTCTCTCTTTTGTAATTAAATATGTGAAACTTGTTTCTCTTGGTCTCCAGGATTGTGTAATCTCTGCCATTTTGTGACATTTTGAAAATAGTGTGCCAAGCAGAAAAGGCATACTCTGCCCTTTAGAAAACAATGGCACAAAACACTTATTTTTTTCAAGGCTGAACAAATTATTTGAAATGGTTTATTTCCATTGTAAAAGAAGCCAATATATGCTCAGTTACAAAATACTCATTTCCTAGGTTTGATGTGGTTTATTTTTATGTCATCACTGTTTATATGTCTATATGGATTTACTCTTACACCTCATTAAAGTGTGGTAGGGTTGAGCTCAAAAATATAGTGTACATATATATTTCTTCAATATAATTTATAATCTTCCTCTATCATTGTTGAAAAAAGACAAAATATGGGGCAGGCTTCTTGATGGAAGCAGAATGGCATTCCCCCTTGTGTTTAAAGAATGATTCTAAGAATAATTATGACAACACAGTAAGTAGAAGTGCAGAGTCTTATTTGGTGTTTGAGTATTGCTCTGTTTATTTTAGACTCATTTCTCTTCACAAATAGATCTGGGCATTATTTCCACGGCATCTTGGTAGAATGAGATAATGCGTGTACAACACTCAGATACAAAGGCTATTTTTGCAGCCTCAACATTTTAAAAAACAGCATTTGATACCAATTGCAGTGGTATTTGATATAATATTTTAACTGCTCAATTGTAATATTCAGACCATAATCTTATTTACTTCGTGGTGTCACAATAAAACATACATAGCCATTTTGGGGATTTGAATGAGACGAACCCCCATAGGCTTATATATTTGAATGTTTAGTCACCAGGACGTGGAATTGTTTGATAAGGATTTAAAGATTAGGAGGTATGGCCTGGTTGAAGTAGATGTGGGCTTATTGGGAGAAATGTGTGAATAGGGTAGGTTTTGAGTTTTCAAAAGCCAATGATAGGTCTGCTTTCCTTCTCACTCTCTCTGACAGATGTCTTGCAGACAAGGATGTAGAGCACTCAGGCACCTCTCTAGCATCATGCCTGCCTGACATCACCATCTTTCTCACTGTGGTGATGAAAGACTAGCACTATGAAACTGTATGCAATCCCCAAATGAACTTTTTTCTCTATAAATTGTCATGGTAGCTGGGCGGTCATGGTGCACGCCTTTAATCCCAGCACTCAGGAGGCAGAGCCAGGCAGATCTCTGTGTGTTCGAGGCCAGCCTGGGCTACCAGGTGAGTTCCGGGAAAGGCGCAAAGCTACACAAAGAAACCCTGTCTCGAAAAACAAAAACAAAAACAAAACAAAACAAACAAACAAACAAACAAAAACAACAACAAAAAATTGTCATAGTCATTCTGTCTTTTCACAACAATAGAATGGTAACTCAGACAACATTGGGTATGAGAAATTGAGGTATTACAGTGAAAGATCATGTTCTTTTGCAAAGTATTACAGAAGACTTTGGAATTTTACACTAGGAAAATGTTTGATTCATTTGAAATGGATCTAATGGACCACACTGGTAAAATCAAAGACAGCAGTAGTACTGAGGGTGATTTGACTATGCTGGCCCAGTTCAAGAGTTTTCAGAGAAGAATATTAGCAAGTTGTCTAGAGACCATTCTTCTGATAATGTGGGTGATTTTAGCTCTTGTCCAAAGAATCTGACTGAGACTCAATGGAGGAGTTTCCAGTTAATAATGTCTTGGCATAGGAGATTTCAAGAAAGCCTAGTTTGACTGTGTTAAATGGTTATTAATGATCACTGCTTTGTAGATCCCCATTGAACTGGGCCAAAGAGAGCTATAAACTGTATAGTTAGAAGAGAAAAGGGGCAAACAGAAATGGAGTATTGTAGTGGGTAGCCATTCCAGCTTTAATCTGAAAGTTCCAAACCCTGTTGAGGCTTCAGTAACTGCCACACATATAAGGTGTGACAGAGAGAAAACCCTGAAGACCTGAGATCTGGATGGGCCAGCTCTCTTGGTTCCTGGACCCTGGATGCAGGAGGTAAACTGAGCAGAATTCTCCAGAGAACACCACCAGACTGTGCCACACCTTTCCCAGATCCTGTTACCTATCCCATTCACTTGTAAGTTACCCCCCAAAATAAATCTACCTTTTAACTACATGGAGTGGCCTTAATAATTTCACCAATAGAGTATGAAAACCAATTCCTGTGCTCATGTGGATTAAAAGTTTAAAGGAAAGGCCTGATTGGAAATGTTTAACCTAAGGGCAGTTTTCCACCTAGCTCATCCTACAGCCTGGGAAGGAAAAAGGCCACAGGAGTTTCATAGGCCTCGACAATAATGGGGAGTTCATGCACATGTAATTGAGGAGGGGGCCAGGTTCCAGCCTAACTTCCATGGTTATAGCTTTATGAAGGAATATATAGGAATGGAGTTTTGGAAACTTTCTCTGCAGTTAAAGAAAGCTACTGAGACCAGATGTGAGGCAGAGGACTCCTTTCATGCAGGCTCATCAAGGCCACTGTGAGAAGCTGGAAGGTGAAACCTGGATTGCTGGAGACCCTAAGATATTGCAGATGCCATAATTAGGAGATATTTGCCAACCAAAGCTCCAGACTGGGTGTGGAATCAGCTCAAGAGAGGGAAGTGTGTTGCAGTCAACAAAGTTGGAAGGAGTGGGAAATCTGAATACAACTTTGACATCAGACTTGAAGATGCAGAATTTGGAATTTGCATTGCAGAGTTTTCGTCTTCCTTTGGTCCAGTGTTTCTTCGCTATTCCTCATTTCCTCCCTCTTTGAGTGTAAAACATTGGAAGTATGAGATCTGCTTTTTGATTTGGATTTTATAGGGTTTGGGGGTTAAGAGACTGTATACTCTCAAACTTCGTTGAGGTTGAGAAAGTCTACGTTATCTTTGAAATAAGACTAACTTCAATTTGCGTTATGATGTGGCTAAAAGCCTTTGTGGCCAGTGAATAGAAGGTGGTACTTTGAGTGAGAATGGTCCCTATGCTCTTACATATTTTCATGCTCAGATACCAGAAAATGGAATTGTTTGAGAAGAATTAGGAGATATGACCTTATTGGCATAGATGTGGTCTTGTTGGAGAATCCATAACACCAGGGCTTTCAGGTTTCCAAACCCTGTGTCAGGCCCAATCTCTCTCTCTCTCTCTCTCTCTCTCTCTCTCTCTCTCTCTCTCTCTCTCTCTCTCTCTCTCTCGTGTGTGTGTGTGTGTGTCTGGCTGAGGATCAGGATGTAGAGCTCTCAGTTATTTCTCCAATACCCTGCCTGCCTGCTTGTCTCCCACCCCACACCCCACCATGTTGATAATGGACTAACCTCTAGAACTATGAGCAAGCTCCTAAGAAAAGGTTTTTATTCTCTAAGTTGTCCTCATCACACTGTCTCTTCACAGCAATAGAAGAATAATTAAGACAGACATGAAAATATTTATACTGTATTCAGGCCTTGATTCTCAGCAAAAGTTGCTGATTTCTAATAGCCTGGATCTTAGCAGGTGATGTATATGACAGGGTACTAGAAATTGCTTCTGTAGCTTTTATTTGCCTCATTCATAACTTACCCAAAATTGGCGAGTCCACAATTCTCAAATGGGTTTTATCCTAACTGCTGCTTTACTGTGGCTCAAACCTCTCTCTTCACCAACCTTTATCACAAACATGCATCCAAGACAAAGCAGGATCCTTGGGAAGGCTGATCCTTAGCCTGCAGAGTGGAATCTCTTGGATCTTACATGTAGGAACATGCAAGTTTCAGTTCCATTTAGCAAAATATTTTACTTTATGATTTTTTTCAGCTCAGCAGTAATGGCACACGCCTTTAATCCCAGCATGCGGGAGGCAGAGCCAAGCAGATCTCTGTGAGTTCTAGGCCAGTTTGTTCTACAGAGTGAGATCCAAGACAGGCACCAAAACTACACAGAGAAACCCTTATTGAAAAAAAAAAAAGGGAAAAAAAAAGATTTCTCATTTTGATTCTTCCCTACCAGCATGCCAGTAAACAAACTAGCGAGTGCATTACAACCTTTCCCACACATCTACTTACATAGAAAATTGAAGATTTACAGCTTGAAATGGCCTTTACAGTGAACATGAGACAGTCACTGAGTCTAAAGTTGCCCTTTTAACTCTATCCTTGTAATCCCACTGAAGGGGACTGATCTTCTTCCTTCATGTGTTGTCTATTGATGAGACTAGAGGGTTTTTCCAATTCCAGAGATGTAAAATGTATTTCTTTTGCATGTTTCTGTGTTCTTGTATGAGTGTGTTTATGGGTGAATTTGTGTGCACATGTGCATGTGTTGTGCCTTTGTCATGAGACCCCCCAAGCAAGACCACCACAGAGCCAATATCTGATGCAAAAGACAAAAGAGTTTATTGACAACAAGCAAGCTCAGGTTTGGGGGCTTGGTCCCCATCCAACATCTGACACAGCAGGTGCAGGAGAATGGCGTGAGGACTCCCTTGAAGGGGTTTATATAGAAAATGTTTATATGCAGCTTAGGATTCGACAAGGGGGTTAGGGATGAGGCAGTTCTTTGAAGTTACTGGCTGAACTATAAGCGTGAGGTTACTGGTGGCTAACAGAATTCAGGGTATCTACAGAGATGTGATTTTATTTATTTTTTTTTTTACTCCCTATGTCCTGCTTTTGCTGAACCCAGGATAGATATGTTCAGATTTATTGTTCTAGTCCTATTCTCTCATAAGTTCGATTTCTGGTCAGTTGAGCCCATTACTGCCCATATCCTGTTTTATCAAGTCCAGGATATATAGATTTATTGTTTCAGACTTATTTCCCTATGAGTTCAACTTCTGGTCAGTTCTAAAACCGCTGGTCAGCAAATTCCTTTAGAGGAAGTGGGGTAGTGGCTGTCAAGATGGCTACTGATTTCTCCCTTTCACATGTGTATGGGGGCTATTGATCAATATCAGATGTTTGCTTTGGTGCCTCTCCACCTCATTTTATGATGTTAAAGTTAAATTCCCTATTGAGTTGATTCTGTTAGACTGAATGTCCAATGAGCTCCAGAGATTTATATGTCCCTGCCCCAATAGGACTGCTGTTATAGAGTATGTGCCACTGTTCCTGACTTTCAAAATGGATGCTTAGAGTCCAATTTCATATCCAAATGCTTTCAAACAATCACTTCATCATCTATTCCATGTCTCCTTCTCAAGTTTGTTTCTTTATATATCTAAAATTCAGTATTTCTTGATTTCACTTTTTTCTTTTTATTGGTGTGCTTCAATTCTTTTCAACCATTCTTCTTTTTTCTTTCTTTTATTATATTATATTTTATTTTATTTTTGAGACAAGATTTCTCTGTGCCCTGGAATCACTCACCCTGTAGACCAGGCTGGCTTCAAACTCATAGAGATCTGACTGCCTCTGCCTCCAGAGTGCTGGGAGTAAAATGTGTGCCACCATCACCTGGATGTGAGGGCGATCTGGCTGTGGCTTCTCTTACTCCATTGACCACCAGGGTTGATTCAGCTTATCTGGCTGGCTAGGCATATGTCCCCCATGGTCTAAGAGGGTGACCTTCCCCAATAGAGGAAGGGTGGTCTTATGTCAAGGGTATGAGTATCTCTGCTCCCCTGCTAGAACCTCTAAATAAGCTTTCAACCACTTTTCTATTAAACTATACCCCTGAAATTTTTCTTTAAACTATTGGAGATGCAGGAGGTTGTATATTGTCTCTCTGTACTTTTTTTTTTTTTTTTGTATAGCAAATGCTCAACACCTTATTGTCTTAGACAATGCCTATCTGCTAGTTGGCAGGCCTATCTGTTAACAAGCCTAAATGCCTTCCTTTGTATAGGTTTTAATAATGGCACTCACATGTGGTTGTAATCAGCAACTGTCTAATTGGACTGGAGGTCCATTCAACGGGACAGAGATCTTGCTTGATATTAGAAACCTAGCCAAATGCCCAGGGCTAGTTAGCTTATGTGTCACTGCCTGGGGGGCCAGCCTCCAGCAGTGCAGGACTCAAGGGAATTCACAGAGTCACCCACTGTGACGTTTTATCTGAGGTGGTTAGGGGAAAAGACACCCACTCTCTTGATGGTTTACCTTCAGACCTTTTCTTTATTCTTCTTTTGTATTCTTTCTATTCTTTATTTTCCTAGTGATTTCCTTCCCCTCATTCTTGATGTTTTCATTCTAACTCTATTTTTATTCTTGATGTTTTCTGCAGTGGTATTTGCTCCTCCCATGTGAACTTGGGCCATATGGTTCAAAGGAAGCAGTGCTTCTCTTCATTGTATGTTACTTCTTTTTTGGAGTTAAAGAAGGGTCACATGCCCCTTCTCCCTGTTCCTGCCTGCAAGGTGAATTCACTCTGGTCAGCTCAGAGGACAATTTCTACTGTCTACTCCATTCTGTGTTCCTGAGTGTATTTCCTTAAATTATATCTTAATAAATTCTGTTACCCATTTAATAGACTCACATGGATTGACCATAATAATTTTCCTTCTAATTCTCTCATCCTTGATGTTTTTCCTTCTAACTTTCCCATATTGATGTTTCTCTTCTAATTCATTTTAACTATCTCTACTCTTTCCATTATAGCTTATACACCCCAACAAAATTTTCAAAGCAATATAGAAATCACAGTCTAGTTACATTCTGTTTTTCAAGTGGATGATTACAATAAACAAAAGTAAAACACAGCATATTTTCCATATCCTTTAACATGATTAAACGTTTTACATATTAAAGGTGAAAGATAAATTATCCCAAGAACACATGTACATTCATACCCAAACTACTTGTTATAGATTAACAAAGAGTAAGCCAGAAAGGTATTCTTTTACTGGCAGGCCACATTTTTTATTACAAAAAAGTTCCAATCACTTTATTACTTATCTTGAAAGGGAATATTATAAGGACTCTTAAAGGAATCACAAATCTAAACTTTCATATGTGAAGAATTGTCTATTATTTTACTACTTTAAATCTTTGACAGAATTTGATATAAGAAATTAATCATCACCTTTGGTCATCAACCAGTCCTAGCAAGAAAGACTAGTCAACGGTTGATAGTTATGTAAATTATGTCCTTGTTCCCTGATCTTAAAGAAGGCCTCACTCAACTATGTGCCTGCCGTTCTAAAACTTTAGATTGTCTTCTTGGGATTTTCACCTCAAAGTTATCTAACAAAAATATTTTAATCTAATTTTAGGTTACTTTCAAAGCTTTGTTTCAGCTCTGATGCATTCCAACACCTGTGAACACACCTCCCAACATTAAGGTTAAAAATTTTTTTTGAGCTAGCTTGACTACTGGGGCTAAGTTCTTATTTTTTAACCATTGAACTGAGCCACAGTCTAGTTGGCTCTTCAATAGCAACTCATGTGTTCTAGCTATGGGACACTTCCTTTTATATTTTTAATCATCGAAACTCTATTTCAACTAACTTTATTATTATCAATTAGATAGTACAAGTTAAGAAGAAATCATCTCCATAATAATCTACTGGTAAAAATGTAGAGTACAATGATATCTTTTCATGAGATAAACACACTGTATCACAAAAAGTGGAGAGCTCCCCACACCCATTCACACTAGCCAGATACCACAGATGCTGGCAGCAGCAAACATGTAAAGGCACAGCAGAAGCAGAAGACCTTCTGGAAGTTGTAATCTAAGGACCCTGCTTGTCTGAAATTCATACATCAGGAGCTCACCTCCTGGTGGACAGACACCTTGAACTTCAGTTGCCACCTGCTGCTATTCTGGCAGTCATGGAATTTATGAAAGAATCATTTACCTTCACTTTGCAAGAGCAGGATAATGTTTTACTACATTGTAAATTTTATCACAATGCCCACAGATCAGTGTAGCTATTAATCTACATCAATTAAACTTCTTTTTCCAAAAATGGTGACTATCACAAAAAAACTAAGCGTGGTCACAATGCAGAAATCAAAGCACAAATTATAAGTGAATAATTAATGTTTTCATATCTTTACATTGTATGTTGTATTTTTAATTTTGTAGGGAATTTTAGCTTTATTAATAAATAATAAAGCCTGTTTGGTTTTGTGCAAGTAACTTTATTCTCTTTCCTATAGTAGCCTAAAGGTTTTCCTTTTGGAAAACATCATTCAGTTTAAGTATTATTGAGTAGTGCCAATAGGATTAGGGAGTAGAGAATATAAATCAGTAACTTTACTAGACCATGAAATTAAGTATCTTTCATAAAAGTGGTGGAAGCCCCACTAGTTTAAAGATGATATTATTGGCATATTTGCTCATGCTAAAAAATTGATTAGTCTTTGCACTTCTCTAAATGGATGGAAGGGTTTGGTAATAATAAATTCATATACCAAATATTTCCATTATAAATTTTTTAGGTATCCTGAACTTGTATATATTTAACAATTCAATTGTGTATTCTCATTCATAGAGAACATATAAGGTAGATTTTCAAGAACAAGGGAAGAAAAAAAAAATTGTGATGATTACCTGGATGACTTACACTATAGTCTCATTAAGGACATCTAGAAAGATCAAAACATAGATAATTTAAATAATGTAATTTTAAATTTTAAACCAATTACCTATCTCTGTGTTGCTTTTATAATTAATATGCTAACAGTTTCTTGCTCTTTTATTTCTTCAGAAAAAATAGAGGAATAAGGAGAAAAATATCTTAACAACATATCTAGAGAATATAATAAATATTGAGTGATTTCAATGTGTTCTGTGGTATACAAGTTGTAAAATACTATTATACATTATTCTTTAAGAAAAAAAATTAATATGAGAACCATCAAAAAATCCTGATAACTATGAAATGGCACACGTAAGTTGTGAAAAAAATTAAAGAAGGCCTAAAATATCTACATTAAAGAGAATAAGCCTGAATAATACATTTCATTGAACTTTTAATATCTAAGTGATTTTTTTTTTCTGTAGGAAGTCATAGATGTTGTACAATGAATACTTAGTATAACCTAAATGCTTTGGCATCATTATTTATTTATTCTGAATAGTTCAATATAAATTAAATTATTATCAAGGAGAACTCATATAAAGTTGAATGTGATTGGGTTTAGAGGAAGACAATTGTAATGACTATTCTTGGTTGTCAACTTGACTACATCTAAAAGTAACTAAAACCCAAGTACACTACTGTGAGGGATTGGTTGACTAAAGAAGAAAGAACTAATTCCTGGTTTACTGATTGTTCTCCATGCTATGCAAGCACCCCCAACAAATGGAAAGCTGTTGTATTACAATCTCTTTCTAGGACAAACTTAAAAGACACTCACAAAGGGAAATCTCCACAGTGTGTAGAACTTTAGTGTGTAGAACTACACATGGTCTTCATGTATTTGGAAGCAAAAATGAGTGGATATGTTGACTCTTCAGTGATTTATGGACTGTAGCCAATGACATGGCTGGATGGCCAGGGATTTGGAAAGAAAATGGTTGAAAAATTGTTGAGAAGGACATCTAAGGAAGAAGCATTGGAAAAGTCTCTCTAAGTGACTAGGGTATATGAATATACTTTGCCCCTTGTACATGTTTGTCAATGGGTAGCTTTACCAGATGAAGATTTCAATAATCAATTATATAGGATGACCTATTTTGTAGACTTTAAGTCTCTGTACTTGGTAATCCCTGTCATTGCCCAATGGCAGTGTCCATGGCAACAGAGATGGAGATTATGCAAGGGCTCAACATCATGAACTTCCACTCATCAATGCTGATGTGGCTACAACTGCTGCTGAGGACCAGATCTCAAAGCAACAGAGACTAACACTGAGCCCAGATCTGAAATTATTCTTCAAGCTGACAAGCCAGAAACCTGGTGGCAGACTGAGTACATTGAATTAACTTCTCCATGGAAAGGACAATGCTTTGTTCTTATTGGAATAGATACTTCTATTGGTTATGGAATTGACTTTCCTACAAGTAATTATTTTGCTAAATCTGCCATCTGTAGACTTACAGAATGCCTTAGGCTCTGTTATAATATTCTAGCTAGTATTGCTTCTGACAAAGGAAGACAATGTCACAGCCAGAGAAGTATGACTATGGGCTCATGACTAAGTAATGTACATGACTCTATCATGTTCTCCACCAACAAGAAGCAGCTGGCCTGATTGAAAGATGCAATGGCCTTTTGAGGACATGATTACAGTGCTTTCATGCCCTATGATTAAAGTCAGTAAGAAACTACAAATACCTAATCCAAGCAGGATGACATAGGCACAGACTCTTCTGGAATGAAGGTAAGGTTGACTCCTCCAGGAAAAGTGCCAAGACCAGCTCAAATATTTGTCAAGGCTGGATGAAATACAGAATGGGTAGCCAAACAAGATATTTATAAATACCAGCTAAGGCTGTGTGATCTGTTGCAGAAGAGATTATAATTGACATGAGTGTTCATGTCCCACTTTGTTAAGAATGTGTTTGTAGAGATATTAGTGTTTTCTTCCTTTATTTTTTTTTAGTATAATGAATTTCTATTAAGAAAATATCAGTGGTTATTGCATTTAAATTTTGTCCCACAAAGAACCTTGCTATTTATTCCAAAAATTATAAGGAATTTATGAAAGTACTATGATAGTAATAGGATGATAGGCATGATTATGATCTGGTTAAACATATAATGCAGTTGCAGTTGTACAAAGGATAGTAATATCATCTTAGGCATAATTAGGATCTGGTTATTGTTAACATTTGGAAAGTAAGCGTGTCAAATTTACAAGGGGTAAACTTGTGATAGCTATTCTTACTTGTCAACATGACAATATCTGTAATTAAATAAAACTCAAGAGCTAAATACAAGTGGGAGGTTTTTTTTAAGTAAATCATTTGAAATGGAAAGATCAACTTTTAATCTTGATCTTGTGGGGTGGGAAGCTCTTCCTTTAATCTGTACCATATCTTCTGGTGTCAGCCTATATCCAAGATATGGAAGTGAATCACTGTCTCTCTTTGCTATTCACCCTTGCCCTACTTGCAAATTCATTTCTTTAGTGGCATCAGAGCCTACTTCTTTAGAATTCCTGTGTATACTTAAAACCAGGTGAGAAATTTACCCCTGTGGGATGAACAACTACTAGATACTAGGGCTTCCCACTTGTCGACCACTATTTTTGAATTAGCTGGACCATAACTTGTAAACCACTTTAATATATCCCATATATGTTCATTCTATGAGTTCTGTTCCTCTAGAACAATGGTTCTCAACCTTTCTAATGCTGTTACCTTTTAATATAACTCCTCATGTCATTACCCCTAAACATAAAATTATTTTCATTTCTACTTCATAACTATAATCTTGCTACTATTATGAATTATACTATATAGATCTGTATTTTCAATGCCCGTGAAAAGGATATTAAATCAACCAGAGGGATTGTGACCTACAGGCTGAGAACTACTGTTTTAGAATCCTGAAGGATGGCCATCACCCAAATGAGCAAAATATAAAACACTGTCTTAGGATTTTATTGCTTTGAAGAGAAAGTATGTCCATAGCAACTCTTATAAAGAAAACACTTCATTGGGTGTGGCTCAGCTTACACTTTCAGAATTTCAGTCCATTATCATCATGGTGCATAATGGCCTATAGGCAGACATGGTGCTGTCCTGCATCTTGAAGGCAACAGGAAATCAACTCCCAGCTGGACCAAGGGAAGTTTGAGCAAAAAAAAAGACCTCAAAGCACACCCCACAGAGACACACTTTCCCCAACTAGGTCACACCTCCTAATACTGCCACTCCATTTAGGGGCCATTTTCTTTCAAATCACCACAAACGATGAAGATACATTAGGCTAAATACTCTCTTAGGATCAAAAAAAAAAGTTGACTTTGAAGCACATTTTCCTAGTGTGTAATACTGTGGTCTATGTGGAAAATTATTTTCCTAGCCTAGATTTAGAAGCTGGGTGGTAGTAAAAGCAAACTTTCCCACATGGAACACACCCAAGAGCATCTTCCAAGAAGGTCTGCTGAGGCAGAATTTGCAGCTCAAAGTTGTCTTGGGTTTTATCTTTTTATTCATGAGTTAAGAGGTTTCATGGGATAGACGAGACAGTAGTTTGTCTTGAACTGTATAGGAGGCCCCCATGCAGTGGGATCAGGACCTAGTGCATGAGCCAGCTTTTTGGAAAATAGTGCCAATGATGAGACATTTTGTGCAGCCTTGGTGCAGGAAGGAGAAGTTTGAACCTGCCTCAACTGAATGTACCAGGCTCTGCTGACTCCCCATGGGAGACCTTGCCTTGAAGGAGGTAGGAAATGGGGGTGGGTTTGGGGGAAGACTGTGGGGCAGGAGGGAGGACAGGGAAATATGTGGTTGGTATGTAAAATGAATAGAAATTCCTTAATAAAAATATTTATAAAACAGAATATCCACAGAATAGTATACTTGTAAACCAACAGGATTTCTTCCCTGAAAGATATTGTTTCATAGTAACATCTTCCTTCTATTATTTTTGTTCTTACTATATTTTTGTTTCGTATATGGTTGTTTTATATGTCTTTTCACCACATGTGTTCCTGGCACCTACAGAGACCAGACAAGGGCATGGGAAGTCTCTAGAACTTAATTTATAGGTATTTGTTAGCTGCTAGGCAGATATTAGGAACCAAACACAATCCTGTAATGAACAACCAGTTCTCTTATTATTTAGCAATCTCTCCAGCCTCCTTCTAATTTTTTTAAATTTTGATTTTTGTCTGTTTTTGTAATCACACTTGCTACTGTAAACTTGACCATGTTTCCCAGAGATAGCAAGGCTTATGAAAGGGAACCAATGACCTGTATTTAGTAAGCCCTCTGGGCTCTGGGAGCTCTCTAAAACTTGAACACCATAGGCATTACAAAGATATTGGGTAATAGGCTCAAATAGAGTAATTCACTTCTCTGGTTATTGGCCAAAACTTTCTAGTGAAGATTGGTTTGTGTTATAATATAAGTGGGTGTGGAATCATGTAAGGAAACAGGGAAGAGGAATTGTGGGTAAGAGCTGATATACCTTTTTATTTTTTAATTTTTAATTAAAACATAATTACATCATTTTACCACTTGACTTTCCTCATCCATCCTCTCCCAAGTCTCCTCCCTCCAACTCCATATTCCCCATCTCACTCTCAAGTTGATAGCCTCTTCATCCCTGATTTTTTTTACTATTAGTATTATTTTATTATTATTATGTGTTTTAATTTTATACATCAGCCATGGGTTCCCCTGTCCTCCCCCCTCCCCCCTCCACCTCCACCTTCTCCCCAGCCCCTCCCCTCCATTGCCATGTCCTCCAGGACCAAGGCACCCCTGGGGATTCATTTAAACCTGGTGGATTCAGTACAGGCAGGTCTGGACCCCTCCTTCCAGGCTGAGCATGTGTCCCTGTGTAAGCCCAAGGTTCCAAACAGCAACGGCTGTGGAGACCCCAGCTAAATCAGGCCCTCTGGATAAGTGAGACATTTGAATAGCTTGATCTGTTTCAGAGGCACCCAGGCTGTGGGACCGGGACCTGTCCTTAGTTCATCCCTGACTTTTATTATTACATGTATGTGTAAACATGTAAACAAATATATAAATACAACCAAAACAAAGAGGTTCTATTATTACGAAATTAGGATGGAAGTGAACAGAACAGGAGACAAGCAAAAGAAAATATAAGGAAATAACATGAGGAAAGGGAATATAAATAAAGCATTTTCTGTGTCTTGACTATTTACTCTAAAGACTTCATAGAGCTCTGTCAATATTTGAATAAATTTATAGCCATTGTGGTATAATGATTAGCTTAAATTTCTTCAACTGAATACATTTGAAAGCATCATTTATGAATATCTAGTGAATTAACTGTTAACTAAAATGAACAAGGAAATATATCAGAAAAATGCTCATATGTATAGAGGCTTTAAGTGTAAAGAGGCAAATGTTAAAGAAATTAATCCAAACTACACTTTATTAACTGGAAATTGGGATAAGTTTTATTTAATTTTATTTAGGACAGAAAAATCAACAAAAGGAAATGTTAACTTTGATCATAATTTTCAAATTTACAGAAAAATCACTCTTTTTACTTGCTACATATTAAATATTTCTGAATCCTAATAAGTAATGTATTGAATTCTAAGGAATTCTAAGCCATAGTGTAATGAGATTCATACTGAAGAATACTGGAAATAATTTAGTTTTTTAATTAGTTGCTAATATAATTAGAGTGTGGACCCTGAAAAGCACATTAGCCATTACTTCTGGCTGTTTTTGTTTGTGTCTTTGATTTGGTTTGGTCCAGGTTTCTTTGTTTTTTAGTTTTTTATTTTTTGTTTATCAGTTCAATCATCTTTATTTACATACTTAGGTATGCTACTAAAGATTTTCAGTATAACAAAGTTTTTTATCATTGTGAGGTCCTTTATTTGATAATAATATTTGACAACATGAAATAAGTGCCAGCCTAAGATAGTTATGAAGTTTTGTCAGTCTTTAAAGGCATATTCCATTGCTACCAAACAAACACAGTGAAAAGAAAAAGGAAATAAATTAAATTAAGCTATTTAAATAGGCATGTAATAAGAAGTATATACAAATGATGAATATTACCATAAGAATATACTCAACATTTTCATTTAATAAACACCAAACAAGGCCTAAGAAATGGCTCAGTGGTTGAAATGGTTGTCATATAAATATGAAGATCAGAGGCTGAACACACTTAAAGCCAGCACAGATAAAAGACAAGATAAGCACCACACAAAAAATGTAAACATTTTCAAGAATCTAGTCTACTCTATTTCTTGAAATATCATGCTTTGCACACTAAGACCCTTTTACTCTTCTGTTAGCTACCTTCATCCTATGGGAACACACAATAAGAAACTTTCAGTATGTATAGATTAAGAAGGCTCTCCCATGACTCTCCATGCTGGTATCATGATTGGTCACTCTGAGCCTCAGAAACTGCACAAAACACATTTTAATTGCTTATAAGGAACCCAATCCATGCTCTATCTGTTATAATTATATCCTTTGATAGACATTTCAATAAATTCATTTATATCACACTATCATAAGATACTTAAGCTAATTATCTTTCTAATATAGTCTACTTTTATTAAAACAGTGTTGAACATATACAAACTTTATAACTAAACCACACTTGATTCTTTATTACCTGTGCCTCAAATTGTAGTTCTTTGTAGTTTTCAGATAGGAAATAGCAGTAAAATTAACATTGGCCAATTTAAATAAATTATCCATTAAAGACAATGAGAAACACCGGCAGCAGTCCAGGATACAACATATACATTTGCCACTATATCCTTTCTTTAACTGCCTGAATTTTTTATTGAATTGATTGTTGCTGAGTAGTTAGTATTCACACTATAAGAGGAAAGATATCAATTGCCTCACTGAATTCCCTTTTCTATCAAATTTAATATGTTCATGATTATGTTTAAGGCTTTTTAAATGCAGGATATTAAAGGAAAATAAACACTCCAACTACTATAGTGAATTTAAACAAATCAAAGCCAACAACATGACATAATCAACCAAACTTTTGAGTAACCATCATTTCATGTAAGAAGAAAAGTATCAGTAGACATTTCAAACTAGAACAATAGTATTCCTTCCAGGGCACATCGCAGGTTATTTACTCAAGAAACATAAACAATGAGGGAATATTTGCTTACGATATTTATGGTAAGTCATATGGCTTAAACGAATATGAAAAGTGGATATGCAAATGACATATTTGAGCTGTGACAATTGCACAGACAACAAATAAAGAGGGAACAATGGTTTAGACGTTCAGATAATGATTCTCTTCATAAGATCAAATTGGTTGTCTCTTGTGTTCTCATTAGGATCATGTCTTGGGGAATTTGTGAACTTCCACATTGAAAGATCCTGAGCTATCTAATGTTTGGGTAACATCCAAAGAGTGGATAGATAATCTATCACCATGCCTACTATAGTATGACCATTTGCATCAATTATTCCCATTTATGTTTAAATATTTAAGGAGCATCTCTGTGATGAATTTTATGGTATTTTCTTCCTGAGTGAATGTGAGAGTGAGAGAGTCGATGAAATCAACTTCACTTTCCACAAGTGGCTGGTCTCAGAACCACAATTCCATTTATCTTTTTTTTTCCTACTATAGATTCCCATCACTTTAAGCTAATTACTCCCTTTTTAACCTCAATTTCTTATAGCATAATGAACTGGATTCCATTTAAGAAACCTGAATCCCTTGCACATCATCTTCAATTGACCTGCATAATTTATTTGAATTTTACCAAAGGAAGTAGTATGTATACCTCGTCATTCACTATGCTTAGGAGTCTGTATGCTTTCTAATAATTAATTAATATCCATAACAAATCCATAATTCCACATTTTCCCTATACCATAAAAATCAAAATTTTTTATGTATTATTTTTATTTATTTTAACTTTCATTTTGGGGTTTATATTTTCCCTTCCCTTTCTTCCCTATAAAGCTTCTCAAATACCTCTGCCTACTCATTTTCAAATTAGTAGACTCTTTTTCCACTAAATTACCATTGAATACATATTCCTAAAAGTTACCTGTCCTATTTATATAATACCACCATTATATAATATATATAAAACAATGATGGCCATTTGCAACTGGACAAGCAATTGAGTATACTAATTTCTCCCAAAGGAAGGGCATCTCTCTTGATCCCAGTGTTCCTCAGTTGCTTATAGTTCTATCTGTTGTATCGATGAGCAGTTTTCTGATCACTATGAGATGTTCATTGCTGTTATCTTTATGAAGGAACATGTTGATTGGAGCTTGTGCTTGTCTAGAATTAGCACTTAAGACACAAGGAACTTAAACAACAAAGAATCCCCAAAAATATATGACTAAGAACTGATATAGTAGGAGGTTTTAAAGAGGTAAGTAGAAAAACTTATTCTTTAATTATTTGATCCAAAACCATAATTACTTCATAGGTAAACAGAATTGCTTTTGTTTCATGTGCATTCTGTACCTGAAAAGATGGAAAACCATTTGCATTTGCCTGTTCTTACCCTCCAATATACTTCCTTTATGCTGTGAAGAAGACCCCAACTTCTCTAAGTACGAACATTTTGCATAGGTATATGTGTCTACTGCTTTCTATAACTGTGAGTCCCTCTCCTTTCTTATTTCTGGAAGGTTGCATATATGATATTATTCATTACCCCATACTGCTAGTACTTGGCTGTTTCTCCTGATGAAACCATAAGTGAAATAATAGAAAAGGAATATGAAAAATAAAAATGTATTCCTATTGATAAACAGCTGCTCCATGGTATTGTACTCTAAGGACTATTGTAGACAATTTCTGATGCATATATCACTTGAACTGCCTGACAGTTAAATCCTTATTGTAGTTTTTAGTCTTCACTGTGATTGTTGCTATGATACCTATTCAACAATGTCAATAACAGAAATGATCCTATTTATAATTTTCATACTTAGTTGCCATCTCTTGACTGAAGCCGCTTTGTTAATGTGCCCATCATGGCAATCTTAGTATGATCATTGAGGTGTTGACTATTGATCAGTTTGATAATTGTATTGCTTTACAAATGGATATATGCTCTATATGAATTTCTAAATGGTCTTATTAAATTAAAACAAACAAACAAAACCATGAAGCCAGATATAGGGCTGAAAACCTGTGAGATCAGGGAAATAGGGAAAGCTACTTCCTGTCTACCTATGGCTACATGTCTTACTGTTCTGCCATCTGATTTACTCTCCCTGTCCAGCTACATCACTTCCTCTTCCTGCCTAGCTCTGTTACTTCCTGTCTATCTGTACAGACCTCCAGACCTCCATGGTTAACTAGTGTTGAAATTTAAAGCATGTGCCACCACACCTGATTCTCTTCTCACTGTGGCCTTTAACTCACAGAGATTCAGACAGACCTCTGACTGCCAAGTGATCAGATTAAAGGCATGTGCTACCAATGCCTGACTTCCATATAGTGGCTGGCTTTTTCCTCTGATCTCCAGGCAAGTATTATTTTATTGGAAGACACAGTATATTGGGGAACAAAATACATCACCACAACATGCTCTCTGGTAGATGTTAAAATAAAATAACAACAATATATGTGTGCTACTAGAGGCTACCTCTATAAAGAAT
The DNA here is from genome assembly GCF_903995425.1 of Onychomys torridus. Lineage (NCBI taxonomy): Eukaryota > Metazoa > Chordata > Mammalia > Rodentia > Cricetidae > Onychomys > Onychomys torridus. The sequence goes on from NC_050454.1 coordinate 59,416,038, forward strand.
CTCATAAAATTTATCTACCTATCCACCTGTCTCTCTATCTTTATCTATCTATCTATCTATCTATCTATCTATCTATCATCTATCATCTATCTATCTACCTGTCTATCTATCTATCTATCTATCTATCTATCTATCTGTCTATTTATTTTAGGAGTGTATGCATGAGAGTACATTTCACAGTGTGAGTTGGAGATTTGAGGACAACATGTGGGAGTGGGGTCTCTCATTCACCATATGGGACCAGGAATAAAACTCTTTCTTTTGCCAACTTCAGAAGTGCTGTCATATGATAAGCTATATTATTAGCCCAACAATTTATTCCAAGTCTTCTTGGTCAGTTGGAACAGCAAAACTCCAGTGGCAAGGAACTTCTATTTATTCCACAAAGTGTAAGGACAAGAACAACATCTGAAGTTGGGGTCAAAGAGAGAAATTCCTACAATCATTCTTCACAAAACTCCAATAAGGAGAAGAATTGTTAGTTACCAATCATGTATGATCTGTGTTTATACAGGAATGTGCCCCACAACTAAAGTGATATTAACCATATTCATGGAGTGACAAACTGACCACTACTAGACTTTAAATCCAGTATTATAATAATGTTCTGAAGCACAAGAAAAATAAGGACAAGAATAAGTTGTTCACAACATCTAAGAAACAGTGTAACATATTTTATTATTAAAAATAGATTTTATAATATAATATATTCTGATTATGCTTTCCCTGCTCCCAGATACTTGTCCCCTTAAACACATATCCTTTATTGCCATTTGAAAACAAACACTAGAAGGCAAACATGTATCTAAATTAAAAAAGAAAAATAATACAAATTAACCATCAAACAAAAAGGCACAAAAAAAGCACAAGAAACTTATGTAGACTTGAAGATACACAATTTACATTATTGACACCCACAGAAATCCCCTAAAACCACAAAATTAGATACCATAGTATATAAGCAAAATACCTGTAGGAAAAAAAAGAAAAATAAAATACAAAGAATACAAAAACATCAGACAAAGCATTATTAAACAAAACAAAATAAACAAAAAAATAAACTCAGATTTATCATTGAGTTCCTTTTTTGTTGGCAATCTGCTTCTGAACATATGGCCTAGCCTGAAGACTATTTCTTACACCAGGTGAGACTCTTGTAGAGAAAACTTATCTTTCATTTGTAGGTTTTTTTCCTCCTTGCTCTTTTAGGGGCTCACCACCCAGCTGCCAAATAAATTACATGGAGGTTTATTATCATTTATGAATGCCTGACCTTACCCTGGCTTGTTTCTTTCCAGCTTTTCTTAAATTTAAATTATCCCATCTACCTTTATCATCTGGCCTTTTTCCTTTTCTTATATCTCCAATCTTCCTTTCACTCTTAAATAGTGGCTGGCTGTGTGTCTGTGTGAATGGCCCCTAGCATCCTCCTCTCCTTGTTCTCTTTCTCTTCCCAGTGTCTCCTTCTATTTATTCTCTCTGCCTGCCAGCCCTGCCTATCCTTTCTCCTGCCTCCCTATTGGCTGTTCAGCTCTTTATTAGACCACCAGGTGTTTTACACAGGCACAGTAACACAGCTTCACAGAGTTAAACAAATGCAACATAACAGAATGTAACACATCTTTGCATTATAAAACAAATGTTCCAGAGCATAAACAAATGTAATATATCATAAAATAATATTCTACAACAGGAGGTGATTATCAATTGGTGATAGATTTTGTGTTAAAGCTGTGTGCTCTTGGCCACTTCCTCTGTCAGCATTGGGACCCCATCATGCCTAGAATTGTTCGGACCCTGTGCATGTCACATCTGTGAGTTCATTTGCTCATTAGACAACTATATTTAGAAGTCCTTATTTACATTGGTGTTCTCTGTTCCTTCGGATTCTTACAATCTTTCCAACTCCCCTTTCACAGGGTTCCTCTAGTTGTCAGATGGGGGAAGTGATGAAGACATCACCTTTAGGACTGAGTGTCCAAATTCCTCTCAGTCTCTGCATATTGTTCAATTGTAGGTCTCTGTATTTATTTTCAAATACTGTAGGCAGAAACTCTACTGACGATAGTTTAAAAAGACATTGTTAGAGGGAGATATGTGATTGGTATGTAAAATGAATAAAACATTTTTCTTAATGAAGAAAATTACATCAGATCAAAACAGAAAAAAGACATTGTTTTATGAGTATAGTAGAATGTTTTCAGGGTCATTTTGTTGTTATATTCCTTTAGCAGAAGAGTAGGGTTTGGTTTTTCCCAGATCCATTGCCTAGTCTCAGGTTCATGGCCACCCTAGCAGTGTTGGGCATGAGTTCCATCTCTGGAATGGCTCTTACTTTCAAGCAGATTGTGGTTGGTTACTCCCACAACTTCTCTGCCACTATTATACTAGTTTATCTTATAGGCAGGTTACCATTGTAAGTTGAAAGGTTTGTGATTGATTGTTGTTTATCTTTTTCTCTTGGTAGGGTGTAGAATATCCTTCAGAACCATGAACACTAGGCAGTAGGGGTGAAGGTGAAAGTTGTATTGAAACGTAATACTTTAGAATTTTCTGAAATATATACATATATTAATGGGGAATAAAGTGCCCCAAATTGGACATTTTCATCACAAAGTGAAGCTTCCAGTTCTGGGAATTGCTCTTATCTATTAGAATTAGTGAGCAAAGGGCCTAAGGAGAACCCCAAACAACTCAGAATGTAGTGACAGTTTTTCTTTGCTGGTGAAAAACTGTAACTCATGCCCTATTGCTTAAGACAAGACCAAGACAACCCACTGAAAGTGGAAAATATCAAGCTGATGTTTGCTTAGAGCAACTTTTAAAAAAGGAATTTAGTCACAAATTTATAATTTAATAGAATAAATCTTTGTGTGCATCAGTTTAATTTTGTATCAAGTTTACTTGCTAAGAGCCCCTAAGTGGGGTGGTAATATGCCCTACAGCAGAGACTACAATTTTCGTTTTGTGGATCATGTTGCCTTTTAAATATGCTTGTTTACTCCTATGGATTAATGCCATGTCCAGCATTTATTAGGTAATTTTCTTACTATAGCTTGCAGCTATTAATAAACCAATAAGCAGTCAAAGTGCCAAGAATAAGTAATGGTAGAGTGCTCTTATATAGAATATCTATACTATTTTCAACAAGATATAATGAATATCATGAAAAGGAGAACAGAGAATGTAAGAGAATAGAGATGGGGAGATGTGTAGCAAAATGATGTCTTCCTGACATGATGTAGCTTCCCTCTGTCAAACTTACTGTAATTGTGATGATCTTTACAACATCTTCATGTTATCATAATTGTTCAAATTTTTTCATAGCTTAAGGAACCCACAAGCCCCATGCTTGATGGAATGTGGGAGTAGCATTCCTCTCAATGATGTAGCCATCATTAATTTTCTCTTCCCCCAATAAATAAGTACTCACATACAATCAGTTAAGAAACTAGTTTAATCAGTGAATCGCAAAAGTATGTATGAAAGTAGAAGGGGAACTTTAAGAAAAAAATAAATCTTTAAATGAGTGAGGTATGAAAATGAGAGAGGAGAATGGGAAATTATGAAATAGCTGTATTTCCTTATACGAAAGATGAAATAAAAAATGTAGAAGACTTAATAATAAAGTGTATTTCTACACTAGCAATATTAGTTGGACAATGCATGTTTAGAAGAACAGGACCAAACAGTACTGAAAGGGTTGTCAGTTAGCCTCATATTCTGCTTACAATGTTATGTATGTTATGCTTAAAAAGTAAACTTGAAATTGCAATTGAAAGAGGTCATATAATTATCAATGAATTAAAACCATGTTAATTAGGGTAATTATTTGTGTTTTGATGATAGAATCAAAAGAATAACTTCAAAATTCCAACAGAATTTGTTATGAGCATTGGCAATTTAAAAAGAAAATGTATTAGAAATAAGAAAAGGTCCTGAAAGACTGCCATGCATTTTAGGCAGAATAAAGGAGGTGCATGTTTCCCTAGATAAAAATGGTTTATTATGAAAATGATAATGGCTAAGGAAATGTAATTTTAGCAGGAGTAAATGCAAATTACACAATTAAAAAGAACAAAAATAGAACAGATAGTAATAACACTAATTTATTGAAAAGCAGAATGTTGAGTAAAGGACAACCTTTAAAGTGAAGACTGTTGGGTCAATGGTGTAACAGCAGCCTGTCTGCCCTTCATGATCAGGGTTAACTGCTCTTGACAATATATTGTCTCCTTTTATTGCCTGTTCATCCTGGGTAGCTCACTAAATAATATGATTTATTGATCCATGGATATCCTTACTGCCATATCTCCTTTTAGTAAAAATACTTCTTTAAGTGTAAAAAATGATTTTGCATCGTCACAAGGACAGTGCTGCAAACACTGTCAAATCCTCACTGGACAAGCTCTTTCACAGAAAAAAGGCAGACTCATGTTGCCATGTGGTATGACTACTGAGCTCTGCTTCCTCATAGCGAATGCTAAATATGTATATACATTTTAGTTATCCATAATTCCCTTTGAAATAATCAGGCCTATTTCTAATCTCTTCTCCTTGGTGATTCCATATCCACAGCAGATTTAGCTAGGCAAGCTTATCTATCCAGGAGCTTATATTATTGGACCATTGATATCCCTGATTTATAACATTATGACTACTTCATATCCACATGCAGTGCCTGTTATGGTTAGCCAATGGCTAAGCCTTGCTAATGACAGCTTGTTGAGTTGCTGTTTCTCTGTGGATGTCTAGACATCAGTTTTTCTGGAATGCATGCATCCCAGCAGATAGAAAACATAATATTAAGTAACTCAAAACTTACTATGCACATACATCCACCCACATTTTATACCCAGATCTAGACATGTCTGTCTAAACATTTTGATTCAGATTCCAATTAATTATCTAAGTTATTTCTCACTTACCATAGGTCTGTTTATTCCTATCTGGTGACACTTCTATTTTTGCCCCAGTGGAATTATCTGTCATGCTGCCAATGCTCTGCTTTGTGGAAAGATTTCTGCATGTTGCAGACTATTAAACAAGAATGTAATAGGCTATATGGATATTGTGCTTCCTCACACTAGTGCTTAAAAGATATGAAAGCTTGGAAAGCTTGAATGGATAAAATAAAAATCTCAAAAAAAAGGTAAAATTAAAAGGGAGTTGTGAAGAACACTATGATATTTTACAGAAATTGGAATCAGGATTGAAAATTAAACTTTCCCTGTCAGGAAGTAGAAGTGAATGTTTTATCCTAATAGGGCCTCTAAATAGTATACACAGCTCCAGTGTGAGGCATTCAAATGTGTGTGTGTGTGTGTGTGTGTGTGTGTGTGTGTGTGTGTGTAATGGGATTTCTGTGACTGCCTTTTCCTTGAAACTGTTATCCTTAGGTAGTGCTCCTATTTGGAAAAAAATGGTTCTTGTTTCCTGAGATAAGAGGAGAAACAAAGCACACCATACATTTTATGAAGAACATTACAGTAAATAAATACAATGCAAATGACTACCACATAAAACAGGACTAATTGTAAACACTGCTGACTATTGAAATATTCTTTTTCTAATTATATAAGAGAATGAATGTAAAAGCACTTGGTATATTATAAGCCTTACACCAACACAAAGTGCTATCGTTATTAAAAGAAAAGCTTTAGGGCACTATCTGTCTTTATTTTCTTATGCTCTAATAAAAAGAAGCTGTTGTCAGCAGGCATGTGAACTGACTAAATAATTTAAAGCTCTGTAGTATTGGTTAATAAATACATAAGAAATAGGAGGGATCTTGTTTTCCTACTTAAAATGTGTCAATTCTCCTTCAATGTTCTTAATAAATAAAGTATAAGAAAACCTTTCAATTTATCATAAAGCCTGAGAGCAAAGAATAAAATAATGTTCGCACACATTTTAGGGCATCTAATATTACTGTGGTACATTATCGCAATCAATGCACTCATATTACTGTATGATCAAAATTCATTCATTATTCAGATTCATCATTTACCAAGTATCATCTTTCTGGTTTTAGTCCCTTCAGGATACTTCATTACAAGGAGCCATCACATTTTTTAGGCACACTTTGTTCATGCATTTTTAAGACAGCCTTGATGACCTTGGTTGTTTTGAAGATTACTAGAGAATTAGTTGCTGCAGGAATTTTGATCACACTGTGAAACTGAGACTGTTAAAGTGTTAAAGCAAAGTTGACCTTGAACCAGGGTGTAAAGCTAACAACTAGCTGACCGGAATTGGCCACAGAGAAGCCAAGAATTTGGATAGAGAAGATGCCAGAAAAGAAAGGATGGGGACTTGAGTTTGGCAATTTATTTTGGTTTTTTGGACAGGTGATGAAGCGTGTCTTTTGCTGAGTCAGTCTCTGGGCAGAAAGCAAAGTCAGGTATTTGTTTCTTGGCTGCTCTTGTCTAGAAAGTTTTCACTCCTACATCTGACTTCCAAGTCTTTGTTGGTAAATACAATGATAAAGACTGATTTTAAACCTACACATTGTGGCTAAGGCAGAGCCAGGTCCATGGGACCAAAATGCCCTCCAGGCTGTGACCTAAGTGGCCAAATGGTGTTGACTGCAGGACTATGGGGGCCACAAAAAATAATTAAAATATCAGTAGATTCAAATGTGGCCACTAACATGACTGATAAACATGTATTTTAGTTATCACTGAATTGCCAATTCCCAGAAGGTTTTATATATTTTCTGATTTTTTATAATAACAGATATCATTATTTCATTATCACATCAGTAATTATATGATTTCACTATACTATACTTTATACTTGTGTAGTTTTCAGATATTTCTAGAAATAATCTTAATACATTTCTATAATCAAAATAGAGATTGTTATTATTGCAAGATATATGATGGTGGTATATACTAACAATTAAACAAGAAATCTTTGCTGTTGAATACAGAGCAATGACCACACATGATTCCTTCACCTGGGAAGATTTACTGGTAACTTTTGCTCTGACACCTTTCTTAATGTTTTAAAACATCAACAATTGATAGAAAAAGTATCTAAACAATAAAGTGTTCTATTTTATAATCATTTTTAAAATTTAATTAATAAATATTGGTAGCCTGTTCATATTTTTCTATTTCAGCTATTGAAGGAAATGTTTATTAGTATAGCAATTATGAAATCACTAAAGCAGTAGTCTGATTCTTCAACAACTAAAAATTGAACTGCCATATAATCCAGCATTTCTTTTATGTTCTTAGTGAACATACAAAAAGATGAAATCATGATACCAAAAGATACTTGCACTCTCATGTTTACTTCAGTATTATTTAAAATAAATAAAGTATTGTTTAATTACAGATGCCATTGGGTGGATAAAAAAATGAGTGTTGTATATACACAATCATATGTTCTTTAGCTATAAAAATAGATTAATTATTTAATTGTCATTTTCAGTGGCATGATTATTACTAGAAGTCATTGTGTTGAACAAAATAAGCTAGAAACAGAAATAGAAATACCATGTTTCCACTCATTTGTGGAAAGTAATGAGTCAATCTTGCAAAAATATGGGATGGAGTAGTGTGCTCCTGTACACTGGAAAGGATGCAAGGAGGAGACAAAGATTCAATTAGTAGCCCAAAAATACAGTATGGAAGATTTACTTCTGGTTCTTCCTCAGGACAGTAGGGTAATGATCACTTAAAGCAATGCATGATGCATTTTAAATAACAAGAGTGTACAAAATTATTAATGCAGTTAACTTGTTAATATTAGATAAAGTAGAAACTATTATTTTAATTCATTTATAACACAATTGTTTAGAGGTAATGAAATAACACAACATATCCCATGAACATGGGTACATATTATGTCTATATTTATAAAATCATGATTCATGTTATGATAAAGAATTATGGAAAGCAGAGCAGTTGGGAAAATAGACCTTCAGATTCAATTTTACTTCAATACTCTTACTTCTTTTTCTATTTTGTTTATTTTTAAGGATATGAATTTTATTACAAAGAGATGGAAAATTGTGAGTCAGTATGTTCTGAGACATTATTGTTAAGGAATAAAATATGTAATTTTCTTAGTTTCTTTGTTTCAACACAACCAAGTTCTCAATCAAAGGTCATATTTATGACCCACTTACTCAGTGGGAAAGCACTACATTAAACATCAGAAAACACAGGCACCTGCAACTCACACTAACCTAGAAATTGCTTAAACCCTGTTTTCCTCATGAAGAAAATCAATAACTTATAGTCTTCATAAGTTTCTTACTTTCTTTTCATTTTTTTATTTCTGTTGTTGGTAGTGCTGTAGTTTGTTTTGTTTTTGTTTTTGTTTTTTCAAGACAGAGTTTCTCTCTGTATCATTGTCTGTGCTTCTGCCCAGATTTAACTATGCAACCACACTGTCCTGGAACTCACGGAGATCCATCTGCCTCTGTGTCACATTTGTTTGGATGAGATCTTTCTTTTTCTTTCTTTCTTCCTTCCTTCCTTCCTTTCTTTCTTTCTTTCTTTCTTTCTTTCTTTCTTTCTTTCTTTCCTTCCTTCCTTCCTTCTTTGCTCCCCCCTCTCTCTCCCTCCCTCCCTCCCTCCCTCCTTCCTTCTCTTTCTCTGTTTCTTTCTTCATTTCATTTAATGCTTATTAACCACCACCCCCTTTCTCCCTTTAATTCTCTGGTATGATGACTATGAGGAATGCAAGCAGGCATGAACAGTTGAACAAGGACGGTTAAGTTCTCCTTTTCACAATGCTTAAATTTTCCCAAGTGACTTTGATAAAGAGAATGGAATGATGTGGACCAATAAGAAAAATATTATGGACACAGAATTGACTACAGTTTATATCTTATATGCAAAGCATACAAAAGAAAGAAGCAAGGGTTACTCTTTCAACTGGGAACATAAGCAGAAGGTGGTACCATTCTTGAAGACACAGAAAATCAAGAGTGTCACAGACATTTTTCACATCTCCTTAATTGAGTTTGATAATCACAAAATTGGGAATTGGATGTGTTTAGGTGAAAAGAGGTAGAAAAGATATATAGTTGTAGAGTGGTGAATGTCAACTAAGTAATTAAATATGAGATCCTAGACCTTAGGGTAGAGGTCAAGGCCAGGGGCTGATATTTTGAGATTCACCATTATATCAGTTCAGTGGTCCCTTAAAATCACTTAAGAAACCTCTAGGCTTCATGACTCCAAAGTTAGTATTCATTAATGTAGTAATGATCCAAAGTGGTTTATAATTTGTAAGCATAGAAACTGTGATATGATTACAGTGTCATCTGTGAGTTCACTTGGGATGCCACAGGGAGATGAATGTAATGTTAGTTTGAAAGGTTACAATATTTGGGTTTTTTTTAATGTGTATGTTTCTTTTTATTGCTAACTTTAAGAAAAATTTACAAATGCAGTTTCCACTATTGTGTTCCAGACTCAGACCATAGACCTGGTGCTTCCCTCTTTACCAACACCACAGGAAATCTGACTTTACAGTTTATCTATTTCCTGTTTGGCTACTAATATCTCTATACCTTGTGCAATATGGATCTACAGAGCATTGTTTTACACATTTTAAATTATGAGAATGTTGACTTACATATTTTGAATATTACTATAAATCTTATCATGTCTTCAATCGACCTGCCTCTCCTTGTCTCCTACTGTTTTCCCCATTCAAATTGAAAGTAGATCTTTTTCTCATACAATATAGCTTCATTATGGTTTCCCCTGCCTCTAATTTACAACCTACCTCCCCTCCCATCTGGATCCCAATCTAAACAGAGTTCTCAACAAAGAAATCTCAAATGAAAACAAAACAAAACAAAACAAACAAACAAACAAAAACACTTAATAATGTTCAACATCATTAGCTATGTGGCAAGGTACAGATTTATAGAAATGGGTTAATTTAAGATGTAAGGACTAGATAGCTAGAAGCATTAGCCATTAGGCAAAACAGTTTAAATAATATAAGAGTCTGTGAGTTTACTATATAAGTGGGCTGCAGGACTGCCTGGACTTGGCACACAACGAATGGGCAAGAGTTTCCATCTAAAACCTGAGAAAAAAGATTCTAAAACAGAGGTAAAAACAGCTTCCTAATTGTCTCTCTCAAGTTAGCAGCAGCCTTCTGGTTTGAGCTACTATGGCAGGTTCCTGGGTGCATGCTTGACCTGCAATATGGTGGGAATGAGGCATCTACAAGTGACACATTATGCTGTGTGGTGAATTTAGTCTTTGCTAGCACAAAACAAACAAACAAACAAACAGACAATGGTTTCTGGGATACACACTGCTTTTATAAAAGCATAGACCCACTGTATCTGAGAGTTGATGGCTCCCAGAGCTGGCAGTAAGTGTACCTCCCAAAGGGGGTGGAGCCTGCAGCCACAGCACTGTTTCAGTCTTAGAACTCTTCAGTTTAAAGCAATAGGTTCACATTAAGACAGATTCAGATCCTGCCCTGGAACTCCCACCTGGACCAGAGGTGAATGCCTGGGGTTACACCCAGAGGTACCTGGGTCACAGCCCAGGGCACCAGCCACTCCAGGGAAGACCTTCCCAACTGGGCCCAGGTTCTAACCATACAGCAGGACCCCCCATCCCAACCAGGAAGGTTCCCCCTCCAAGACCCTCTGGTGAACCCTACAACCTCCACCCCCTGCTACCACGCCCTGCTACCACGCCGATCTGCCCGAGACCCCAGCCACTTGCTGAGACTTAGAAACCAGGCCCCAGCTTCCAGCTGGACAAGAAGTAAGTGCCTGGGGATGTAGTCAGAGAGGCAACCACCACTGGGTCCCACCCCTGGGCACCAGCCCTCCCAGGAGGACCTGCCCAACTTGGCCCCAGTTTCCAGCCAATCAGCAAGCCCTGCAGGAAGGCTCCAATTTCCAAGACTGCAGGCAGACCCTGCAGTATCCACACTCTGCCCCCACACCCATTTGCCTGAGACCCCAGCCACTTACTGTGACTCACAGACCAGGCCCCAGCTCCCATCCTGCCCTAGAACTCTCATCTGGACCAGAGAGCTCCAGCTACCATATGCCCTGGAATTCCCATCTGGACAAGAGAAGGAGACCCCAGGGACTTCCTGAGACTCAGAGTCCAGCCCCCCAGCTCCTATCTGGCCAGCACTCTCATCTGGACCAGAGCTCCCATCAGGCCCAGAGCTCCCATCTGGACCACAGAGAGGCTCCATAAATCTGTCAGGTCTGTGTGGACCAAGTACACTGACAAGATCAAGAACTAACCCAAAAGGAGATGGGAAGACATCAAGGCAGAAGTACATAAAACAAAATAAATAGCAATACAGCATCACCAGAACCTAGCCCTTCTCCAAAAGCGATAACTGAATTTCACTGAATGGAAGAAGAAGAAAACAACCTTATAAGTAACATCATGAAGAGGCTAGAGCCTTATATGGAAGAAACCAAAAATAAGTAGAGGAACAGACAAACAAAAAATGGGAAGAATGCTCTAAAAAACTAGAGGAAAGGACAATTAAAGCAGAAGAAAACAATAAGTGCCTGAAAGAAAATCATGAAAAAGCAAGGGAAACAGTCCAAGACCTGAAGACGGAAATAGAAAAAAATGAAGAAGACACTAGCAGAAGGAATGCTGGAAATAGAAAATCTGAGTAAACAAATAGGAACTTCAGATGCAATTATAACCAACAGAATGCAAGAGATGGAACAGAGGATCTCTGGTGTTGAAGATACGTTAGAAGAAATAGATTCATCAGTCAAAGAGAACACTAAAACCAACAAAGTCATGACTGAAAATGTCCAAGAAATTTGGGACACCATGAAAAGACCAAACCTACAAATAATAGAGATAGAGGAAGGAGAAGAATACCAACTCAAAGGCACAGAAAATCTATTTCAAAAGATCATAGAAGAAAACTTTTCCACCTTAAAGAAGGAAATGCCTATGAAGATACAAGAAGCCTATAAAACACCAAACAGACTAGACCCCCCAAAAAGACCCCTCACCACATAATAATTAAACAACTATACTTACAGAATAAAGAAAGAATATTAAGGGCAGCAAAGGCAAAAGGCCAAGTGACTTATAAAGGCAAAACTATCAGAATAACACCTGATTTCTCAATGGAGACTTTGAAAGACAAAAGGACCTTGACAGATAAAATGCAGACACTAAGAGACCAAGAATGCCAGCCTATCCAGGAAAACTTTCAATCATTACAGTTGGAGTGAACAAGACCTTCCAAGACAAAACCAGATTTAAATAATACTTATCAACAAACCCAGTCCTACAGAAAGCACTAGAAGAAAAATTCCAACCTAAGGAAGGAAGATATACCCATGAAAACACAGGCAATAGATAACACAACAGCAATAACCCCAAAGAAGAGAAGTACACACACACTACCACCAAAAAATAAAAATAATTACAGGAACAAACAGTCACTGCTCATTAATATCCTTTAATATCAATGGACTTAATTCATCTACAAAAAGACACAGACTAAGAGAATGGATATGAAAACAGGACCCAAATTTATGCTTCATACAAGAAACATACCTCAAATTCAAAGACAGACACCTCCTAAGAATAAAAGGCTGGGAAAAGACTTTCCAATCAAATGGTCTTAAGAAGAAAGCTGGTGTAGACATCTTAATATCCAGCAAAATAGACTTCAAACTAAAATCAATCAAAAGAGATGATGAAGGACAATACATACTCATCGCAGGAAAGACACCAAGATGAAGTCTCAATCCTGAACATTTATGCCCCAAACACAAGGGCACCTACATATGTAAAAGAAACATTACTAAAGCTTAAATCATATATAAAACCCCACACATTAATAGTGGGAGACTTCAACACACCACTTTCACCTCTGGACAGATCGGCCAAATTGAATCTTAACAGAGCCATAAAGGTCTTAACTGATGTTATGGCTCAAATGGACTTAATTGATATCTACAGAACATTCCACCCGAACAAAAAAGAATATACCTTTTTCTCAGCACCCCATGGAACCTTCTCTAAAATGGACCACATACTTGGCCACAAAGCAAATCTAAACAGATACAAAACAATTGTAATAACCTCTTGTGTTCTATTGGACCACCATGGTTTAAAGTAAGATTTCAACAAAGAAAAAACTACAGAAATCCTACAATCTCATGGAAACTGAATAATGCTCAACTGAGTCACCAATAGGGTAAGGAAGAAATAAACAAAATTAAAGATTTCCTAGAGATCAATGAAAATGAATACGCCACATACCCAAACTTATGGGACACTATGAAAGTAGTGCTAAGAGGCAAATTCATAGCACTAAATACCCACATAAAGAAGCTGGAGAAATCTCACACTAGTGACTTGATAGCACACCTGAAACCTCTTGAACAGGAAGAAGCAAAGTCTCCCAGGAGGAAAACATGCCAGGAAATTATCAAATTGAGAGCTGAAATCAATAAAATAGAAATAAAGAGAACAATACAAAGGATTAATGAAACAAAGAGTTGGTTCTTTGAGAAGATCAACAACATAGACAAGCCCTTATCAATACTAATCAAAAGACAGAGAGAGAGCATCCAAATTAAGAAAATCAGAAATTAAAATGGGGACATAACAACAGACAATGAGGAAATCCAGAGAATCATCAGGTCATACTTCAAAAACCTCTACTCCACAAAACTGGAAAATCTAAAAGAAATGGATAATTTTCTGGATAGGTACCCCATACCTAAGTTAAATCAAGACCAGATAAACCATTTCAATAGTCCAATAACCCCTAAGGAAACAGAATCAGTCACTAAAAGTCCCCTAACCAAAAAAAGCTCAGTACTAGATGGTTTCACTGCAGAATTTTACCAGATCTTCAAAGAAGACTTAATACCAATACTCTTTAAATTGGTCCACACAATAGAAGAAGAAGGAATATTACCAAACTCCTTCTATGAGGCTACAATTACCCTGATTCCTAAACCAAACAAAGATGCAACAAAGAAAGAGAACTACAGACTGATCTCCCTCATGAATATTGATGCAAAAATACTAAATAAAATACTGGCAAACAGACTCCAAGAACACATCAAAACAATTATCCACCAGGATCAAGTAGACTTCATCCCAGGAATGCAAGGGTGGTTCATCATATAAAAGTCTGTCAATGTAATACACCATATAAACAAACTCAAAGAAAAAACCAACATGATCATCTCACTAGATGCAGAAAAGGCATTTGACAAAATCCAACACCCCTTTATCATAAATGTCTTGGAGCAATCAGGAATACCGGGAACATACCTGAACCTAATAAAAGCAATCTACACCAAGCCAACAGCCTACATCAGATTAAATGGAGAGAACCTCAAAGCAATACCACTAAAATCAGGAAAAAGGCAAGGCTGTCCCCTGTCCCCATACTTATTAAATATAGTACTTGAAGTTCTAGCCCTAGCTATGAGACAACATAAGGAGATTTAGGGGATACAAATTGGAAAGGAAGAAGTCAAACTTTCCCTATTTGCAGATGACATGATAGTATACAGGAGTGACGCCAAAAATTCAACCAAGGAACTGATGCAGCTAATTAGAACCTTCAGCAATATAGCAGGATACAAGATCAACTCAAAAAAATCAGTAGCCCTCCTATATACAACAGACAAACAGGCAGAGAAGGAAATCAGAGATACATCACCATTTACAATAGCCACAAATGATATAAAATACCTTGAGGTTACTCTAACTAAGCATGTGAAGGACCAATATGACAAGAACTTTAAGTCCCTGATAAAAGAAGTTGAAGAAGATGTCAGAAAATGGAAAGATCTCCCATGCTCATGGATAGGCAGGATTAACATAGTAAAAATGGCGATCTTACCAAAAGCAATCTACAGATTCATTGCAATCCCCATCAAATTACCAACACAATTCTTCACAGATCTGGAAAGAATAATACTCAACTTCATATGGAAAAACAAAAAACCCAGGATAGCCAAAAGAATCCTGTACAATAAAACAACCTCTGGAGGCATCAAGATGCCTGACCTCAAGCTCTACTATAGAGCAACTTTAATAAAAATAGCTTGGTACTGGCATAAAAACTGACGTGTGGACCAATGGAAACAAATTGAAGACCCTGACATTAACCTGCACACTATGAACATAAAATTTTTGACAAAGAAGCCCAAACTGTACAATGGAAAAAACAAAGCATCTTCAACAAATGTTCCTGGTATAACTGGATGTCAATGTGTAGAAGGCTGCAAAGAGATCCATATCTGTCACCATGCACAAAACTTAAGTCCAAGTGGAACAAAGATCTCCACATAAATCCAGTTACTCTGAACCTGATAGAAGAGAAAGTTGGAAGTACTCTGAACGCATTGGCACTGGAGATCACTTTCTAAATATAATACCAGTAGCACAGACACTGAGAGAAACAATCAATCAATGGGACCTGATGGAACTGAGAAGTTTTGTAGAGCAATGGACAGGGTCAACAAGACAAAGCGACAGCCTACAGAATAGGAAAAGGTCTTCACCATGCCCACATCTGACAGAGGGCTGATATCCAGAATGTATAAATAACTCAAGAAATTAGACATCAAAGTGCCCAAAAGTTCAATTAAGAAATGGGCTATAGAACTAAACAGAGAATTCTCCACAGAGAAAGATCAAATGGCCGAAAGACATTTAAGGAAGTGCTCAACATCCCTAATTATCTGGGAAATGCAAATCAAAACGACTCTGAAATACCACCTTACACCTGTCAGAATGTTTAAGATCAAAAACATAAAAGACAGCTTATGCTGGAGAGGATGTGGAGCAAGGGGAACTCTCCTCCACTGCTGGTGGGAATGCAAGCTTGTACAGCCACTTTGGAAATCAATATGGCACTTCCTTAGAAAATTGGGAATCCATCTCCCCTAAGACCCAGCTGTAGCACTCTTGGGCTTATACCCAAGGAATGCTCAATCATACTACAAGGGCATTTGCTCAGCTATGTTCATATCAGCTTTATTTGTAATAGCCAGAACCTGGAAACAACCTAGATACCCTTCAACTGAAGTATGGATAAAGAAAATGAGGTACATATACACAATGGAGTCCTACTCAGCAGAGAAAAACAATGACATCATGAGGTTTGCAGGAAAATGGATGGATCTAGAAAAAATCATCCTGAGTGAGGTAACCCAGACTCAGAAGGACAAACTTGGTATGTACTCACTCATAGGAAGATACAAGATGTAAAACAGAGATGACTAGACTGCTACACAACTCCATGGAGGCTACATAGAAAACAGGACTCTAGGAAAGACACAGGGATCACCCAAAGACAGAGAAATGGATGAGATCTACATAAACACCCTGGACAACAGTGGGAGTAAAGAAGGGCAAGTTTCAAGGGAAAGAAAGCTTAGGGGAACAGGAGATACCAGCTGGATCAAGAACAGGAAGGGAGAATGAGGAATAACAGAGCATGATAAATGAAGACCTCATGAGAACAGGAATAGGCAGAGTGCTGGAGAGGTCCCCAGAAATCCACAATGATACATCCTCTGTAGACTGCTGGCAATGTTTGAGAGAAAGCATGATGTGACCTAGTCTGGTGATCAGATGGCCAAACACCCTAACAATCGTCTTGGAACATCATCCAATAACTGATGGAAGTGGATGCAGAGATCCTCAGCCAGGTCCCAGGTGGAGCTCTAGTTGTCCATCTGTCGAGAAAGAGGAGGGACTATAAGAGTGTGAATTGTTGAGACCAAGTTTGCCAAAAGCACAGGGACAAATAGCCAAACAAATGGAAGCACATGAATTATGAACCAAAGGCTGTGGAGCCCCCAGCTGGAGCAGGCCCTCTGGATAAGTGAGGCAATTGAATAGCTTGAACTGTTTGGGAGGCATCCAGGCTGTGGGACTGGGACCTGTCCTTAGTGCATGAGCTGGCTGTTTGGAAGCTTGGGCTTAAACAGGGACACTTTGTTCAGCCTGGAATGGGGACTGGACCTGCCTATACTGAATCCATCAGGTTTAAATGAATCCCCAGGGGAGTCTTGGCCCTGGAGGAGATGGGAATTGAGGGGAGGGGCTGAGCAGAAGGTGGGGCAGGAGCAGGAGGGGGGAGTATAGGGGAACCCATGGCTGATGTATAAAATTAAAACACAAATATAATAAAAAAGTAAGAAAAAAAGAAAAAAGACAGATTCAGATGTAATAGTTTACAATGTGTGTAAAATATATGTAGGCTTGAAAGAGACCAAAAAAAAAAAAAAAGTGATATATACAGTTATATAAAGAAATATATAGTTTTATGTACCATGGAAAAAAGAAAGCATCTTCAAGAAATGATGCTGGTATAACTGGATGTCAACATGCAGAAGGTTACAAATAAATCCATATCCGTATTCATGCCCAAAACTCAAGTTCAAGTGGATCAAAGACCTCAACATAAATCCAGTTAAACTGAACTTGATAGAAGAGAAAGTAGGAGGTAGTCTGGAACAAATTCACACAGGAGACCACTTCCTAAATATAACACCAATAGCACAGAAACTGAGAGTGACAATTAATAAGTGGGACCTCTTGAAACTGAGAAGCTTTTGTAGAGCAAAGAACATGGTCAATAAGACCAAACAACAGCCTATAGAATGGGAAAACATCTTCACCTACCCCACATCTGACAGAGGGCTGATCTTCAAAATATATAAAGAACTCAAAAAGCTAGACATCAAAATATTGAACAATTCAATTAAAAAATGGGCTACAGAGCTTAACAGAGAATTCTCAACAGAAGAATTTCAAAGGATTGAAAGACATTTAAGGAATTGTTCAACATCCTTAGTCATCAGGGAAATGAAAATCAAAACAACTCTGAGATACCATCTTACACATGTCAGAATGGCTAAGATCAAAAACACTGAAGACAGATTATTTGGAGAGTATGTAGAGCAAGGGGAACACTCCTCCACTCTTGGTGGAAATGCAAACTTGTACAGCCACTTTGGAAATCAGTATGGTGGTTTCTCAGAAAATTGGTAATAAATCTTCCTCAAGACTCAGTTATACCACTCTTGGGCAAGTACCCAAGTAATGCTCAATCTTACCACAAGAACATGCTCAACCATGTTCATATCAGCATTATTCGTAATATCAAGAACTTGGAATAAACCTAGATGCCCCTCAACTGAAGAATGGATAAAGAAAATATGGCACATAGACACAACGGAGTACTACTCAGCAGAGAAAAACAATGATATCATGAAATTTGCAGGCAAATGGATGGAACTATAAAATATCATCCTGAGTGAGGTAACCCAGACTCAGAAGGACAAACATAGTATGTACTCACTCATAAGTGGATACTAGATGGGAGGGAAGGGATGGTCAGACTGCAACCCACAACTCCAGAGAGGCTAGCTAACAGGGAAATACCCTAGGAGGGACACATGAATGACCTTGTGAAGGAGAAGTGGATGAGATATACATGAGTGGACTGTGTGTAGGCGGGTGGCAGAGGGAAAGGAGATGGGGATGAGAATATTGGGAAATGGGAGGGTCAAGCTGGAACAGGGATAGAGTGGGAAGGCAGGGAGGAAGATTCCATGATAGATGAGGACATCATGGGAATAGGAAGAGGCAGGGTGCTGAAGAGGTCCTCAGCAATCCACAAGGTTGACCCCTCCTTGGTCTGCTGGCAGTGGTCCAGAGTGTACCTGGACTGGTCTACTATGGTGACAGCCTAGCAAATAACCTAGCTGTCATCATAGAGCCTTTGTCCAGTGACTGATGGAGGCAAAAACAGAGAGTCACGGCCAAGCATCAGGCTGAGCTCCAGGAATACAATTGATGAGAGAGAGGAGAGATACTGTGGGTGAGGAATGTTGAGATCATGATGGGAGGATGTGCAGAGATGACTGGCCACATCTGTGGAACACCAGGAACTGTGGACTGGTGGCTGTGTAGCCTCATGGGACTGGACTAGGCCCTCTGGATTTGGAAGACATTGTTTGGCTTGAACTGTTTTTTTTGGGGGGGGGGCATATAGGCAGGGGGATCAGGATCTGTCCCTGGTCTATGGGTATGCTTTTGGAATGTGGTGCCTGTGGTGTGACACCTTGCACAGCCTTGGTGCAGTGACAAGGGGCTTAGACCTGCCTAGGCTCAGAGTGCTGGGCTTTGCTGACTCCCCATGGGAGACCTTTATTTGGGGAATGTGGGGATGCCACATGGCTTGGGAAAGAGGGCTGGGAGTGGAAGAAAGGAGTAGGGGGGATCTTTGAATAGTATGTGGAGTGGGTAGAAAATTTCTTAATAAAGAAAAATGAAAAAAAAACAAATATATAGTTTGAAAAATAGAGTCTTTAAAGAGACAGTAAAATTAGTATAAGAAATAAGCCATGGAAAGATGGATACATAGAGAGAATCTGGATTATATAAAATTCTCTTTGTTTCCCCATAAGAAATAGCACCCCTATCCAGCAGGAAGTAGTAAGAGAAGCTACACCCAAATTTCCAGATATACCAAGCTGGCTTTGGAGATGGATGGAATTGGCTCACTCCTTCTCTAAACCCAAACATATTGCTTAAATAAATAAATAAATAAATAAATAAATAAATAAATAAATAAAGTTAAGAGATTCTTTTGTCCCATATCAGAAGAGCCCTCTGGTGTGTGACAGAGAAAAACCAATATTTTTATTTAAAACAGGTTGATTATAAGTGAAATGTCTTTCTAAACAAGAAAAGGAGATATGATATAGATATAATAGGATAAAAGGGTAGATTATTGAATCTACTTTTAAAGAACAACTTTTTAAAAATGTTTTACATTGCTGTGGACTTACAAATATAAGAAAGATAGGATATCTTCTTTAATTTTTCCAAATACAAATAGACTAGATATTATAAATAGACTAGATATTATAAATTTAATTCTTGTTTGATAATTGTTTTGTTATATGTAGTTTTACTATGTGAAAGTTAAAACCTTCCTTTATGGAAAAAAGAAAAGAAAGGGGAAGTGCTGGATATTGCTTTGTATAAATAAAATGCTGATTTGCCAGTAGCCAAGCAAGAGGTATAGGCAGGATAGGCAGAGAAGAGAATTCTGGGAATAGGAAGGCAGAGTCAGGAGATGCTGCCAGCTGCTGCCAATTTGTAAGATACTGGTAAGCGACTATCCATGTGGCAAGGTATAGATTTATATAAATAGGTTAATTTAAGATGTCAGAACTAGATAACTAGAAGCCTGAGCCATTAGGCAAAACAGTTTGAATCATATAAGAGTCTGTGTGATTATTTTATAAGTGGGCTGTGGGGGCTTGGCAGGAGCTGGAGAGAAAATCTCCAGCTACACACGAACCCAGAGAGGGTAGGTACAATGACAGATCTCTCCCTGAGAGGGGAATTAGAATAGATTTTATGGATAGGCTGGTAGATAGGACAAAACAAACAAGGTAAATACCCAATAAAAAAAAAGCACAAGAAACGTATATAGACACATATGTTCACACACCGAGAGAAATCCCTTAGAACCTGAGACTAAACAACAGAAATGATCCTGTTTTTCTTGCATGTTGTCACATTCTCTTTTACTTAAGTTACCAAATACTTACATCTATCCACTTTAGCACTAAAACTCAAGAATAGTTCTCATAAATATACTTTTTGAAAGTTTGAGCCAATGTACAGCAGGAGAAGATATTTTGAAAATAAATGTTAGGTAAGAGTCAAATAAATACACAGAAACAAAAACTAAGATGATAATTCACTACACCTGTCTCTTGAGTTCAAACATTATTTTTATTGGTATGCATTCATTGAACACACTGATGAATTGTAAGAGGCCTCTTCTTCACTGTTATTTGACCATATTTATGACCCATTACCCTCGCTTTTACTCTTCACTACTCCAGTTTGTCTATTTCCTTCACCCAGACTGTCTTACATTTGTTATCATGTCATGAATATATAAATGATTTAATGCATACCAATAAAAGATAGAGTGCACAAATAAAGGAAATGTGGAGTATTTGTCTTTCTGAGAATTTATTTATTTAAAAATTGACCTCAGAAAAGAAGCATATATCATATTTTGAGAGTTTCAATTGTTTTTTGGTTTGTTTGTTTGCTTGCTTGTTTTTTTGAGTCAGGAGTTCTCTGTGTGGCTTTAGAGACTTTTCTAGAACCCATTCTGTAGTCCAGGCTTGCCTTGAACTAATAGAGATCCACCTGCTTCTGCCTCTTGAGTGCTGGGATTAATGGCATGAGCCACCACTGCCTGGATCATTTAGGTTTTATTGTGATACAATATTAATATTTCCACATATATTTTGAAAAATTATTTGGTCATGTTGTACTTAAGTATAATACTCTATACTACCTGGAAAAATTCTAAGTATTTATCACTAAAATTTATATTTTCATGATTATAGACACAAATTGTAGTTTTGACATAAAATAGTCTAATATGTAAATACTTTGAATTTTTAGATAAATCCTGAGGCATACTGCAGTACACAAATATGTAGGAATCCAATTTACACAATTTTTCTGCATTTGTAGCTATGTACTTAACACAGATAAAATATAGAAATATAATATCTTTGTGTAAAAATATTGCCTTATGAGGTATGAGATTAAATGGAATAAAATAATTGCTATTATAATTGGAAAAACCAAAGGCTATCAGAACTGAGATGAAGAGTCACAATTTTAGACAAAAATATCATTTATTGAGCCAAAAGACAGTATTCTGTCTCAGCCCTCCAAAAGTACCCAGTCCATTTTATATGACAAATATAATATTCATTGTAACTTGGAGAATTGGTATAGTCAGAAAAGTTTCAAATTTCTATAAAACTACAGAGTCAATGTTCTACTGAATGCTTAACACAATTCTTTGCAAAGAACTTCTAAAATTGAGAATAAGTTCCAGCATTTCTACATAATGACTGAGAATTTTGTTTTACAAATGTATGAAATATTATACTATCATAATCCCATGTATTCTAATCAAAAACTAGAGCAAATATTTTATTATATTTAAGAATCTCTTTGTGATCATCCTATTATTATATTGAACATCTATTTTAAAAATAAATGGTCATCAAATGTTCTGGTTTTTAAAAAGTGAACTGTTTCACCTTTGAGTGGGGAAACATATTTTTTTAAATTTTACTTAGCTGTCTAAAAAGCACTTAGAGTTTATTTACTAACTTGTACAGAGTCAGGTTACTTGCAGAAGTCTTTTGATTATAGTCTTTATTGTTTACATAATTTCAAACTAATCTAATTCATATTAGATATGTGATTGAATAACAAGATCAGTACTCTTGATAAAATCATTTTGTATTTTTATAGAATATTAAAATAGAGTCATTGTTTTTCTTGAATCATATAAAAACATATACATAGGCACACATAAAATAATATTAAATATTATCGAATTCTGTTATGGGCTAAACACCTCTTCTATCCAAAATTCATTTGTTACCATCAACAACTCTATGTACTGATAATGAGGAAAAAAATCTCAGGAGGAAATCTGGATCAGATAACATGAGAGTAGTACTCTCAGAAAGAGATTAGCATCCACCATGAGAAGACCCTTTTCTGTTTTTTATTCTCTGGCATCCCAGGGGAAGAGTGAAAAGAATACATTTGATAACACAGCGAATATCATTGACCAGATACCAACTATGTTGTCATTCTGATATCTAATTCCCAACATGATGACAAGTGAGGAAACTATAGATTACAAAATAAAAGTCTTGCATCCATTACTGTAAGAATTTATTTCATGAGTTAATGCTCAGAAGAGGGCCATATTGACCAAAGAGTGAAAAGTCAAAATGTAAGAGTTTGGGGAAGCTTAGCAGATCGATGCCGAAAAACAAAACAAAACAAAACAAAACAAAAATGGATATTATACTCAGGCAAAACTGTATATATTGCCGGACTTTAGTTTTCTGCTTATTCATTTGATTCCTTAATTTGTCTGATATGGTTAAATTCAAATTCTATACACACTGACAGTTTCTTGAATTTTTAGTTGTAGAGAGGATATAGTTGCTTTTCAGTAAAATACAATGGAAACCATTTCTAAAAGTAAATGTAAGCAAACAGAAGAACACATCACTTTACTCTTCAAAATAAAAGTGACTTGAAACCAATGTTTTGATGGTAAGGTTTGCAGGACTCAATCTCTTTGAAGAAATACCTATTCAGGATTTTTTTTTTTTTTTACTAGCTTTCTCCTCCAGAATTTTCAATTTGGCTTCGTGATGGGACGAGTGTTGAGAACATATTTACAATTCAAAGCTGAAACAGGACAGTTGTGCTTGAAACTGAAACACAAGGGAGTCACATGCAAAATGTCTAAAGTCTTTCTGCTATACATTTTGATAGTGACTTTGAAGTTCCTGAGTATGTAAACTATAATACCTTTTGTGCCGAATTCTAAAATAACCCGTTATAAACACAGTGTTCTTATGTTCTTTCATTTTCTACTTAAGTAGATAATAAATGTGTTGTTTTTTTTTTTAAAAAAAAAACAACGGCATGTGATTAATAATGTAAAATAGATGCATTCTTACAAATAACATTATGAATGGAAACCACTTGCACAAATACATACACAACAGTTAAAATTTGAAAAAGAAAATAAACTGAGACTAGCAAACCAAATCTGCTTACTTTAATGCAGTAAGGCAAGCAGTACTCCTCCATGGCTTCTGCATCCTTTATTGCTTTGAGGTCCCCAACATCAGGTCCTGCACTAACTTCCCCTGAAAATGGAATATGGTGTGGAAGTGGAAGTGAAATAAACCCTTTCGTCACCATATTTCTTTTGTTCATGTTGTTTTGTCAGAGCAATGCTTACCCTAACAAAGATAGAAATTGGTGTGAGCAGTGAATTATTGCAGTGACATACTGGATCATATATTTTGGATTGATTAAGGAAAGATTTTTGTAATGTGTGCTTATAATATAATTGAGTGTTTTGAATTCCATGGGTATTATATGAACTTTCAAGACAATTCTGAGCATAGTCCAGTTGATTGAAGTCTAGCTTATATAGTTTCAGAAATTTGAGAGTCCTTTAAACAATCTACTTGAGCCTTCGGGTGATATTTTGTATTAATTATCCGTGATGTCTGGTCAGTTGGAGCTAAAGAGTAGGCTATGATTAGCTCGGGACCAATCCTACTAAAGTAAAACTTTTTCTTTACTGGGACATTTGATGCTGGTTAGATAGAACTGATAAATCACTACGATGAAGAGACCATCGTCATGGATACAAAGTATTTTTGGCACTTATTTTAGGAAAGGTACTCAGGCTGCCCTCAGGGGGCTTCGTGACATAGACCTTTCCGTGCTTTTATCTGAAGAACTCTGTGGCTACATCGGTGGTAGCGTAGAAGAAGGTGCAACTCGTAGCTTACGCAGATATTGGTACAGATATTAGTTTAACTTTACAGGGAAAACAGATAAAAGTTAAAGGATCATGGGGTTTCTTCCACAATTTCAAAGAAATGCCTAGTAGGCTGGACAGATATTGGTACAAGTATGTACAGAAAGGACACAGGAGATTGTGGTGGTATCGTGTTCCCCAAAATATTGTGTACACTAATAAACTTATCTGGGGTCAGAGAACAGGACGGCCACAATATTAAACATAGAGGTTAGGCAGTGGTAGCACACCCCTTTAATCCCAGCACTTGGGAGACAGAGCCAGGTGGATCTCTGTGAGTTCAAGGCCACACTGGAAACAGCCAGGCAAGTTGACACAAGCCTTTAATCCCAGAAAGTGAGCCTTTAATCCCAGGGAGTGACAGCAGAAAGACAAAGATAAGTAAGGCGTGAAGGCCAGATACTAGAAGCATTTGCCTGGTTAAGTTTTTAGGCTTCTAGCAGCAGTTCAGCTGAGATTCATTTGGATGAGAACTCAGAAGCTTGCAGTCTGAGTAAGCAAGACCAGCTGAGGAACTGGCGAGATGAGGAATCTGTGGCTTGTTCTGCTTCTCTGATCTTCCAGCATTCACTCCAATAACTGGCCTCAGGTTTGATTTTATTAATTAGACCTTTTAAGATTCCTGCTATAGGAGATAGTTTCAAGTCTGTCCATGGAAGTGAAACTTCACTGGAGGGGACATTATTCAGTGCCTAAAGCCTACTTTGGAAGGCAATAAGAGGGGTAGTTGGGTGAAAAGGAAAGTGGATGATAAAAAGATTTCATGAGCAAGGCATAAAGATGACCATATATGAAAGACTGTAAAATCCACTGTTTTGTTCAATAACTAAAGCATTAATGATATATTTAAAATTTTAAAATATAATTTCTTGGAATGCAATGATATAGCCTATGATCAGAAAACCACAAGTTTAATGGCATGCTTAGAATTTGGGATTCTAGTTCCCGAGTAGTATGCCTGTGATTCTGGATGACTTACTTTTCATTTTCATGAAAACTTGGCTGGAATTTGATCTTGCTTTGGACTATCAACTTAACCCAGTTTGCTTATTTCTTTCTTTGGGTAGGGAGAGTTTACACTATTGTTATCTCACTATAATATCTCGAAAGTATTCATTTTCCACAAGATATTACAAGTGTAAAATCTGTGCTTAATCTATTATGAGTGTACTTTGCACAGTGAATAATGCAAGATACATGTAAAGACTGGATTGTTGGAGATGAAATAAGTGTATTTTGCCTTGTGAAAAGAGCAACAATCCCTCAGAAAGGAGTCCAAAGTTATGTTTAGATAGTTTGAAAAAATGTGCCCCTTTTGGGTCCACATATTTAAATTTAATAACCATTGTTAGGTATTAAGAGGGTAGTGACATAATCCAAGGATGATGCTTAGAGACAAGGCCTTGCAGATGTGATTAAAATTAAAGTTTGGGGTCCTAGTCAATGATTTCCTCTGTTTTAGGTAACATATTGTTTAAAAATTATGTGACAAAATGTCAATCCCCTAGATAACAATGGACTGTCTCAGTATTATTGGTTAGCATGATTTACAATACAACTGTACAGATAAAGCTTTATAAAAAAGAGAGTAACAGAGAAGAAACATGGTATGTTCATTGTCCCCTACCAATTGATGCTCTGTGCTACCTATTACTCTGCCCCTCTGAAGGTCACATTAGACTTGGGATGATTGGCAATAGTTTGTTATGGAAGGGAGTATCATGTTTTATTGGTGAAATTATTAAGGTCATTCCACATAGTTAAAAGGGAGATTTATTTTGTGGGGTAACTTACAAATGAAGGGATAGGGTGTAGGGTCTGGCAAAGGTATGGCGCAGTCCAGCGGTGTTCTCTGGAGAACTCTGCTAGGTCTACCTCCAGCATCTAGGGTCCCAGAACCAAGATAGATCTCTCCTCTCAATCCTGGGTCTCCAGCTTCCTCCCTCAGCCCCGCCTTGTGGGCGTGACCGTTACAGAAGCCTCAATGGGGGTTGGAACTTCCAGGCCAAGGCTGGGATGGCTACCCACTACAACATTCTTCATTAGTACTGTCACTGTTGAGTTGCTATTGTTCCAGTATTTAAGCTCTAACACATGCTCAGGTAAGAAACTACAAAGCAGGAGCTTGGATGTGCTGAGAATTGATTGAGCTGAGATGAGGGGATGAGGAAGGGGGGTTGAAGATTGAAAACAACTAAAACTAATTATGTAAATATATCAATGTTAAAGAATAAAAAGAAAATCAAAGCAAAGTGCAGTGTTCTAGAAATAATTCATATTATCAACTTATTGTTAAAATTCAAATTTCTGTTATATATTGCAACAAAAATTAGCAGGTGCCGGGCGTTGGTGGTGCATGCTTCTAATCCCAGCACTTGGGAGGCAGAGGCAAGCAGATCTCTGTGAGTTCAAGGCTGGCCTGATCTACAAATCGAGTTCCAGGAAAGGCACAAAACTACACAGAGAAACCTTGTCTAAAAAAAAAAAAAAAAAAAATTAGCAGGCAATCTCTAGAAATTTTTGTTGCCATTATTGAATTATTTTAGTATAACTTTCAAACTATTAGTTTATCTGGAAATCTAACTAAACTTGAATGAAATTGTTGAAAAATATTCAGAGGAGAATATATAATATACTCCAAAAGAAAATACTCTTAACAATTTATTTGAAGTAGTTAAACTAGATCATAAATGCTGAATTGGAAAGTATGTGGCATAAGACTGATGATGTAACAGAAAGTTTAGGAGGTCAGCAGGACTTCCTCAGGCAGAAGAGATCCAGGAGAAGGGGTAAAACATCAGGGCCACTATAGAAAATATAAATGGTTGATAAGAATACACAAACCTGTATAAGAAAGTAAATATTAAAATGGACAGTTGTATATTTAAATCTATCTTCTTTGTAGCATAAATGTGCATCAATTCAATGAGGAAGAGAAGAGAGGAAATGTGTATTTTGAGCAGAGCAATACTCAGAAATCTTGATATGGGATATTAAAGATCCAAACCACTGATGGTGAGAAAAGTATTAAGAAGTTTTGGTAGCCACCAAAAAGCATTGCTAAATTTCTCTTGTCTGTATTATAACCAATTTTGTTTGGCAAAGTGTTCCTTTGCTTCATCAATCTAGAGGGGTTTCTTATGTCTAATGCTGTTTATTTAGGAGCACACTAATTATATGTAATTTTACTATATTAAAGTTAAACTTTCCTTTTTGGTTAGAAAGAAAAGGGGAAATGTTGTAGGATGTCTTTCTGTATGCTGTGAATATGTGTGCCTCTGATTGGTTGATAAATGAAGCCATTTGGCCTATGGCAAAGGAGCTTAAAGGAAGGTGGGAAATCTAATCAGAGAGACAGGAAGAAAGCAGAGAAAGACGCCAGCAATATTAAAGGAGAGGCAATATGCCAACAGACCGGTAAAGCCATGGAACATGTGGCAAAACATAGATTAATAGAAATGGGCTGACTTTAGTTATAAGAGCTAGTTCTCAAGAAGATGGAGCCACAGGCCATGGCCATGCAATTTGTAATTTAAAAAAAAATCATTCCAGAATAATCTCATGAATGTGTCTTTAATACATACATTGCTAATTTCTTAACAGGGTATAACCACTAATTTGAATATTAATGCATACTTTATTTCCATACTTGATAGTTCTCATCCTAAATTCAGTGGTATAGGGAGGTGTACTTTCTGTGCTCTTCCCACCTCCTGGTATCTACTTTGGAAACACCTAAGGATAACAGGTGTTGATGAACTGAATGTAGGAAAATACTTTCTGTATGCCTGGTGCAACACTACACAGTGCATTCCCTAACTGAATTAGACTTCCCTCCTCTCACGTCTGTTCTCTGGCTCTGTGAACATTTCCTTCTTTTCACTCATCTGACATTTTAATGACTATTTTAAATGTGAGAGAAAAAAAGAGCTTTGCTGGACTGGATTTTTTTTTCTTCAGGTGTTAGTATAGAACTTGTTAAAAGCGCTATCAGTATTAAACGTCTTTTAAAAGAAAAACTACCCTAATTTCAAACAGAATTTACTTACACATATTTTATTTGTACAGTTGTACTATCAAACATTTAATAATTAAAGAAATAAACTGGAAATCATTTATTTTCAGAAATCCTGAAGACTTGTAGAGTTCTTATATCCTAGGTATTATTTTTACTTAAAATTTTCTAATTAAACAACAAATACTTTCTGGAAGGGATTGGGAGGATAAAGCAGAAGAGGGGAAATGGAGAAATAACTAACACTAAAGACCTCAGAAAAAGCCATATGGAAAGCTAGTATTGCTGAAACTTTCTAAAATATATGCATGTATAGTTTTCTTTAGAGGTATAGCCCCTGCCAATATGCCTTTATTTTAGTAGATGGTCATATACTCATGTACACATAGGCAACATAACTGGACTCAGTAGATTAAAAAAAGCTATCATAAAGGTGAGAAGGGAATATGTTACGAGTGTTCCATAGGAATAGGAGGGGGATAAATGAAAGGTAGATATGATGAAAGTATAATGCACATATGTTTAAATGTTCAAATTATAAACTGAAAGGCAATTCAAAACACAACCTAAAAGGACACAATATATTAAATAAATGATCACTCAATATCATATGTACACATACACATATATATCATATATACACACACATGTGCACAGAGGAGCAATATTTTACAAATATCCTTAAACTATGCAGAGATAGCATTGATAATTTGCCAAACATTGTTAATTATGAAACTTTGAGTATTGGCATGAAGACTCAAATGAAAAACTCAGGCTCTGCCCTCAGATAATGTATCATAGTCAAGACACAGCTACCATATCACCTTCACTAAGACAGGCATTGAATGAAATTACCTGCAGAAGATATGGATAAGGTATGTATTATACACAAAGATATCATTTGTTTAGGTTTGTGTGCTATATCAAACATTTCCTTAAATATGTGAGAATACATATATACAAATATAAAAAAATCGAAAAAACCCCAAAATTTAAAAGCAAAATATATTTACCCCAAGTATTATAAATAATTATATTCATGGTAATATATATCTAATGTACTATTCTGTGAATTTAATAAATGCTTCTTAGCCAGTACTTTTAAATCCTCAAACCACAAAGACATGCAAAAATGTTTTTCAAGTATATAAAATGTTCATGCCTTTCACAGTAGTCTTGTGATTTATGTGGGAAGCAGCTCCTGTTAACAAGGCCTTGTGTGGCTTGGTTATGCAACTCTGTTTACAGGCTTATGTGCTGAAAGTGGTTCTCAGGTGGTAGATCCAGGCACTGATAGACCATGGACCATTGTTGTTCTACTCTCTTCAGGGCTTCAAGCCACAAATGAATTTATGGTCTTATGGCATTGTTGGTAAGTGGTTGAAACATCTGTAAAAACTGGTTACCTAGCAGAGAATGTAGCAGTATGAATGTAATTGGCACCCATAATCTCATAAGGAGTGGTACTATTAGGAGGTGTGACTTAGTTGGGGTGGGTATGGCATTGTTGGAGAAAGTGTGTCACTATGAGGGTGGGTTTTTAGGTTTCCTTAAACTCAAGATAGAGCCCAGTGTCACAGTTGACTTCTTGCTGCCTTTTGGTCAAGATGTAGGTAGTACCATGTCTGCTGGTACACTTCCATGATCTCTGCCATGATATTAATGGACTGGATTTCTGAAAGTGTAAATGAGCCACCCCCTATTAAATGTCTTTCTTTGTAAGAGTTGTTCTGATCATGATGTCCTTTCACAGCAATAGAAACCACAACTAAGACAGAATTTGTACCAGGGACTGGCCTATTGCTGTGATAGGCCTGACCATGTTTTTGGTTGGAGGAATTTGGAATTTAGTTCTTTTGATTTGGAAACAATTAGAAAGCTTTAATGCTGCATAATGGGCCATACTAGTAGGAACATAAGACAGTGATGGTGAATGTGATTTGATGAACTGTGGAGATCAAGAGGTTACAGGGGAGAAGGATTCTGATATATTATCTAGAGAGTGCTCTTGTAATATTTTGGTGAAGAAAGTGGCTGCTGTATACCCTTGTCCAAAGAGTCTGCCTGAGGCTAAAGTGAAGAACTTTGGAATAATTATGTTGGTAGAAGAAATCTCAAAACAGCCTAGGAATCGATTCTGTTTTGTGGTCACTATTGTTAACTTTAATAAACATATATAGGGAAATGGAAAAAGCTGAACAAGGAAAATTTTTGTGGAGAAAAAGAGCACCAGAAAGTGGAATGAAGCTAAGGTCTGTGTTCAAGGAAATAAATAGGTTAAGAAGTTAATTAAAGGAAATGGTGGTATAGGATAAGATCCCACCCAGCGAAGTTTCCAAATTGTGAAAAGAAATTAAATAAAAGCTTAAAGCAGGGAGTAGTGGTACACTCCTATAATTCAGCATTTGGAAGGCAGAGACTGGCAGTTCTCTGAGTTGTAGGCTAGCCTAGTCCAGAGATCCAGATTCAGGACATTCATGCTTAGGTAGTGAAGGACAGAAAACTAGTGAAGATGTAGTTGAACAAGGGAGGCATGTTACAGCCCCTGCAAGGACCAGAAATTGGCAGCTTCAGCCCCATGGTTCTGGAGTTAGGGATAAAAGAAAGGAGCTCTGTTATTTGACCCAACTATATGGAAAAGTGTCCCTGAATGGAGGCCTGGAGAGGCCATTGTGTGAAGCTGTGAAGTTGAAGCTGGGATTGTCTTAGAGACCTGAAGATGCTGGAGATGCCAGAGAAATAGGATACCTGCTGAGGAGAGCTGCTAACAAGGAATGTAACCAGCCTAAGGGTGAGAAGTGTATTGTAGTCAACAAAGCTGAAAGGAGGCAGAGATCTGAAGAGCACTTTGACATCAAACATGTTGATGCAGAATTTGAAGTTTGCCTAGCTGACTTTTGGTCTTCCTTTGGTCTAGTATTTCCTCACTATGCTCCCTTCCCTATGTTTTGTAATGGTAATATATATCCTGTGCGATTATGGATTGGAAGTATATTATCTGATTTTTTTTTTTACTTTGATTTTACAGGGAATTACAGTTAATAGGTTGCATGAGTCCTAGAAGAGACTTTGAATTTCTGACTTTTAAACATTGTTGAGGCTGTGATATACTATGGAGACTTATGAAGTTGGACTAAATGCATTTTCGTTATTATATGAGTACAAGCTTAAGGGGGCTTGGGAGTGGAATGCGATAGTTTGAATGTAATTGTCCCCAATAATCTCATAGGGACTGGGACTTTGTTTAAGTGGATTTGGCCTTGGAGTTAGTGTGTCACTATGGGGGCAGGCTTTGATGTTTCCTATACTTGGGATAATGCTCAGTGTAGCAGTAGACTTCCTGTTGCGTTCTGGTCAAGATGTAGCCAGCATGACATATGCCTGCGTGTTGTCGTGCTCTGAAACTGTAAGCAAGCCACCTCATTTAAATGTTTTCTTTATAAAAGTTGCCAAAGTCCTTGGGTTTTTCTCAGCAATAGAAACCCTAACTAAGACAGGTAGATCACTTGGGACATGCTTTGGGAGCCACAGAGTGTCTCTATTCTTCTGCCACTTTCTCTATTTCCCTTCTGCCAAGGAGTGAATGTTTTTGTTATATCATCACTCTTCTAGCCTGATGCACAGCTACATCCATCATGGGTCTACAGGAAAGAGGACAATTAAACAAGGACTCTAACCTCAGAAATCATGAATCAAAATAAGAATTTGCTCCTACAAACTGTGTTAGATTTTGTCACACAGACAAAAAAAAAAAAAAAAAAAAAAAACCTAACACACTAATCTCATACTTTATTTTTAACTTTGATACTTAATGCTCACATGATTTGAATATATGAGATAGTCAAGAAATGTATCTTTGAAACAAATTGTATTTCTTTATATTATTATCTTTAAATTAAGAGGTTAATATATGTGAGACAGTGTTTGTCATATTTTCTAGAAGTATTTAATTAGATTACTATTGGTTTGCTGAACTATTACATTGGTTTCATTTTCTTAATTTGTTTAAAATAGACATCAGACACACCATGTCAATCTGTGTAGGAAGCAAGCATTCACAATTTTACATTTGTTCTTTTTGGCCAATTCTGAAACAATACAAATGTAAGCATTCACCAAAGACAAAGTACTCTCATATGTACTACAGTAACGTCAATAAGGGATACATGTATATTGGTTCTAGCATTGAGCAGGGGAAATGTTGTCAATAAAACTGAAGATGAGATTTTGGCCCATTTTTTTTTTTTTTTCTAATTTTTCCCTTTCATCATTCAGGCTTAGACTTTAAAAAGCATGGGTTTTAAGGGAACTAAAAAACAGTAAAGCAGTGGTTTATGAATATAAAATTGAAAGAGACTATGCTGTGGTGGCTTGAATGAACATGGCCCACAGAAGGCCAATAAAGAATAGGATTATTTGAGAAGACTGAGGTCTGTGACTTTGTTGGAGGAAGTGTGTTACTGGGGGTGGGTTTGGAGCTTCAGATGCCCAAGCCAGGCCCGGTGTCACCCCCTTTTCCTGCTGCCTGCAGAACCAGATGTAGAACTCTCAGCCACCTCTTCAGCACCATGCCTGCCTCTATGCCACAGAGATTCCCTCTATGATGATAATGTACTAAACCTCTGAATCATAAGCTAGCCCACAATTAAATGCTTTTCTTTATAAAATTGATATCTTCATAGGAATAGAACCCTAACTAAGACATTCATTATACTGAATAAGTGGTCTACAGGGAATATACTTCAAATTTGTTAGTCAAATAGTTGGTGATACTGGGACAACCTTAATATGGAAGAATGTATCAGAAATTAGTTGCCTTAATGTGACACTAAAGAGAAATTTCACAGAAGTTTGTCTAGTTCTGTAAATTCTGTCATTTGGAGTAAATCTCTCTGCACAGAAACCTTATTTTACCATTTTCTTATTTTCAAAATTTCCTGGCTTTTATTTTCCTACTCCATTTGTCATCTACTTCAGAACAGTGAGAAAGTGATGATTTCTCACACCCTTATTTAAGGAATCATTATTCATATAGCTTGTCATTTGCTCTGCACTTGACATTCCGGTTAAGCCCTCGAAAATATAGCAAGGTAAATCACACTGATGAAAGGTAACAAGGTTTCTTTCCCCACATCAGTGTTTATTGTAAATGGATGGGGAAAAAGGTCTTTATTGAAACTTATAAAACCAGACTCAAATACTAAAGTTCACTGTGTGACTCCAAGAGCCTTCTCATGACCTCTTTTGTAATGTACTTAAATCACTTAAGATTCAAGGAAAAGTTATAATTTAGTAAGTACAATTCCTCAAGGCAAATCAGACTCAGTTTTCATTGTTCGTTTCTCCCCTTGCTCCGAAATTATCACAAAATACTCTTCTATATTAGCAATGACATGACAAGTATATCAATCATGATAATTATAACTATCAATCAAAAAGTTAGATGGGCAATGATATATATCAGTTTATTCTGCCAAAGTATAATTAACTTCAATTCTCTTAAGCCTGTATAAAATAAATCTTAATTTGGGACCTCTTACTGCAGCACTATGAGAAAACATTCTAGGTTTTTGTGAATTTTCAATGTATCAATCTACATGACAACGTCTACTATGTGCGCAAGAGAATACAGCAGTAGCCTAGGATGGAGGGGTTGAGATCAGTTTTTCATGAATTTTTTAAAAAAATGAATTAAGTATGGAAAGATAAATATTATGACATTATTTGTGTGGCTATCATCATTGAACTCATCATTATCTTTTCAAAAATATTCTTTTTTTACTTCTTTTCATTTTTGATTTCTTAGAGCAGGTAATTTCCCATTAACCAAGCATGTAATAGCAGATGTTCTGTTATAAATGAAAGCGACATTTTTTTTAAATTTTAAATATTTTTACTTTCTCATCTTGGACAGCTTTGAATGTGATGAGTTTGCATTTATTTATGGAGCTAAGTAAAATATGTAGAATAATAGTATATTATATGTAATCATTTACTTACATTCTTCTTTAATGTAAAAATAAATACTATAAAGTATGCTTTTTCTATGTTCATTTTAAATACAAATTTACATTAAAGTTTCAATGTTAATATATTTAATACTTTTTCATTTTAAATTCCTCAGTATACTAGTTAAAAGACAAAACTTTAGATAGAGGACTCTCCATTGAGGTGGGGAGAGGGGACTTTTTGAAAAGTGTCTTTCTATTCTTTGACTCAAGAAGCATTCTAGCAGGATGAGATCATTCTGGGCTCTTTCACTTCATACAATAGGAATCACACTTCCTGAACTCTGGTGACTTGTTAGTTTACTCTATATTAGGTATAAGGCATTTATCCACATCACTATTTTCATTTATCAGTAAACACTTTAATGTTGCCTTTACAATTGTATATAAGATAAGAATGCTATATTTACAGTAAGACTGAATTTGATTGCTCAAAGCATGATTATAAAAATAATACAATCTTGTTCTTTTCTAACTGTTTACAAAAATGCTTATATTTAGTATTTCTTTTATTTCACTTTGCCATGATACATTTAAATTGCTTGACCTTATACTCTTTTGATGTGCACATTACAGTAAGACTTGTAAGTATACATTATTTAGTAGATATATTGTGGTGAGATTTCAAAGAAATACACTCATAAATTGAGAGTAAATTACATGCATATATTATTTACTATACATAAAAAGTTCAAATTTGTATTATGTAAGATTGAACTTTTTTATCTTAAACTTACATTGGAACAGATTTAAAGATATAACAGCTTCACAGGTAATGGTATTCATTGTCTATTTGAAAAAAATTCAGACACATAAAACTAGTGAAGCTCATAAAGAGAGTGCTTCTGTGTGTCATAAGCAAGACTGGAAACTTTCTGTTCCATTCTGTATAGAAGACTAGAGACTGCACCAAGATCACCTGTTGTGTGTAGGTATGCAGATGTTAGCACGGATTTTGGAATTAATCCAATTTGAAAAAAAATATTACAACAAAATCAATTTCAGCAGCATGAGCGTGAAAGAGGAATGGGGAAAGGAAAAAGTGGACAGCTGTAGAAAGGTGTGGAATTAAGTATATGGTCTTTTTAAAAATCTACTTTTATTATGATAAACTAGAACAGTTTCAAATTTTTAAGTAAAATACATTTAGGTCAGATTAAACAATTCAAGAAAGAGAGGAAATAATAAAAAATGCAATACTCCTAACATTTTGAAATATGGCTTTTAAGACAGAAGTCAGTGAAATCAGAGAAATAGTGTTTACAACTCTCCTCATTTAGATTTAAAACCTTCAGCATGAAGGAGGTTGGAAGACATCGAAAACTTCACATAGGAGATTTCAATTTATTTTCTCTTATTTATTAATCAGAGTATAGATATTTTACATGGGGAAACATATTAATAGTATCAAGAGCTTGTGACATTTGAAGGCACAGTTTTCTTGAAATTCTAACATTGCATTTCAATTAGGTATTTAGCTCCAGAAAACTGTCTGTTCTCTTAGTTTTTTGTCTTAAAAAAAAAAAAACAAAATGATTGCATCACTTTTAAGGCTTTAGAATGAACACCACTCATTCAGTAGTAATCCCTGTCTCCATGTAATCTGATAAAATAAAAAGTTTAGTTTTAAAATTGAAATATAAATGAAACAAATCTTAAAAACACTATTAGAGAATACAGAAACCCTATGTTAACTATTAAAGCTGATTTTGTTCAGAAAAAGACTTTTTAAAGATCAATATGCTGGTCAAATGATCAAGACCTACAAATAAGACTTTATGCTTTTGAAATACATTTTATGTGAATAACACAAAGTACTGCTTCATCTGGGAACACTTGATTTAAAGTGTACTGCCTCTACGGAATGTACCAGGCTCTGCTGACACCCCATAGGAGGCCTTCCTTCTTGTAGGAGGGAATGAGGGGTGGGTTGAGGAGGAGAGGCTGGAGGGGTGGGAGGAGAGAGGAGGGGGACCTTTGATTGGTATGTAAAATGAATAAAACATTTTCTTAATAAAAAGAATTAAAAAAGTAAAATCAACTACAACAAAACTGTCTTAAAGTTTTAAAAGGATTTGATAATACATGTTTGATTTTTAATAGATCACAATTTTCACACATATAAGAATTGTATATGTATACATGAAATATGTTTGAGCTACATATAAATATTTTAGAGGTGTCATATATGCATTAATCAACACCAGGATGATTCTATATTGTGGCTACTGTGAATAGAAGGAAAATTAATATTATAATGAAAATATCTATTCAACATAATAATATTATACACATATTGGAAAATAAGATTTAAGGGTACTATTGAAAATTTATTGTTCCAGTTTTAAGAATCCAGTGTCTAGCTATAATAACAAGTGTAGTTTAATATTCTACTCCTCTCATGTCAGACTTCTCCTTTCTCTACATATAGTCCCAATTTGGAGTAGGCATTTTTGTAGCTATAATTATACTTTTGATCTGCATTCTCCTTCTTTGCATTTTTGTGTAAAAGGTAACAATTTGCATGTATTCTTTTCAAAAGTTTTAGCAGAACATTTTTCAGGATTTTTGACCATACATGTCACTGATTTTCTATAGAAAGCATCTTCAACTAATGGTGCTGGCATAACTGGATGTCAATGTGTAGAAGGCTGCAAATAGATCCATATCTGTCACCGTGCACAAAAATTAACTCCAAGTTATAGGTAGAGTCCTCCTGCCTGGCCCACAGTCAGGACAAGTCTCTCTCATAAGCCAGGGCCACAGTCACTCAGACTCTACCAAGTAAGGACACAGAGACTCATATTGCCTACAAACAGCATGGCCATGGCAGGCTTCCCGCTATCTACTCCTTCTATCCCAAATTAACCCACTTCTATTAATCCACACTTTGCCATGTGGCTTGTGGCTTACCAATCCCCCCAATCCCCTCCCCTATCATGGTGGTGGCTGGCAGCGTCTCTCTGCCTCAGCCTTCCACCTCCCAGCATTCTCTTCTCTCTTTTACCGCCTATAATTCCTGCCTGGCCACTGGCCAATCAACATTCCATCCAAACAGCGATATCCACAGCACTTCCCCCTTTCTCTCTCTCTCTCTCTCTTTCTTTCTTTCTTTCTTAAGGAAGGTTTTAACTTTTACATAGTAAAATTACATATAACAAAACAATTATCAAGCAAGAATTACAGTTATAATATTAAGGAAGATATCCTATCTAATATTTGCGAATCCAAGGTTTTTATATCTAACTTATCTTTTAGCATAACTAAGGAAAGTTGTAACTATCTAGCTTTAATTACATCAAAGACCTCAGAAGGATATAATATTACCTGAGAAATGGGAGAAGGATGCAAGCAACTTTTGGGAGTCTTACAGGGTAGACAGAGACAGCTGGCACTCTGGACAGTCACCTAATGTTCCTTTGTAAAGTTGGGGCATTTGTCTTCAGCCCACAGGGCTAGAGTCTCTCGGTCACTTCTCTCAATATCCTGTAGAATGTCTGGCAGTTTCCTCTGTGAAGCAGGAACCATAAGGACCATTTTGTCAAGCAAATTTCAGTGGTCACCTTCTCTGGGTCCTGCATGTTCAGTCGATCAGGCAGTCCAGGCAAGTTTCTTGCCCAAATGTCTATTTTTTCCAAGGTGAAGATAAACTCCATATGAAATCTCCCCTCTGAAGTAAATTGGTGCTGCCAGGAGCAGACATGTCTCACTGTTCAGAAAGTCTAAATTTTTAAAAATATTTTAAATGCCATATTCTGTAGGTCTTTGAAGTATTTGAAGATTACCTATCTATCTGATATTAATCTAGGTATACCTAGAATACCCAACTAACATGCCTATGAGTATGATTATCATAGATGACTAATTATTAATCTATTTTTTAATTATCCATTACAATTTTAAATGAGCTTTACAAACACAATACCTTAAACAAGAGTAGAAATATACACATAGCCAGGCAGTGGTCGCACACGCCTTTAATCACAGCACTTGGGAGGCAGAAGCAGGAGGATCTCTGTGAGTTCGAGGCCAGCCTGGTCTACAGAGCAAGATCCAAGAAAGGTGCAAAGCTACACAGAGAAACCCTGTCTCACAAAACCAAAAAAATAAAGAAAGAAAAAAAGAAAGAAAGAAAGAAAGAAAGAAAGAAAGAAAGAAAGAAAGAAAAGAAATACACACACAGTAAAAC
Source organism: Onychomys torridus (assembly GCF_903995425.1). NCBI lineage: Eukaryota > Metazoa > Chordata > Mammalia > Rodentia > Cricetidae > Onychomys > Onychomys torridus. Next base: position 59,454,715 of record NC_050454.1, read on the forward strand.
AAAATAAACTTTAAGTTTGTATCAATAAACTAAAATCTATACCAATGTAAAATACCTTAAACATTTTTTTAAACTGTTTGGCCATTAGCTCAGGCCTACCATTGTATAGCTCTTACACTTATATTTAGCCCATTTCTAATAATCTATATTATGACACGTGGCTCATGGCTTACCAGTACTTTACATCTTTCCTGTCATGGCAGTGTCTGGCAGTGTCTCTCCCTCATCCTTCCGGTTCCCTGAATTCTCTTCTTTGCTTGTCCCACCTATACTTCCTGCCTGGCTACTGGCCAATCAGAATTTTATTTACACAGAGCAATATCCACAGCATAAAGTGGATCAAAGACCTCAACATAAATCCAGTTACTCTGAACCTGATAGAAGAGAAAGTAGGAAGTACTCTTGAACACATTGGCACCACAGATTACTTCCTAGATATAACACCAGAAGCATACACACTGAGAGAAACAATCAATCAATGTGACCTCTTGAAACTGAGAAGTTTTATAGAGCAAAGGACATGGTCAACAAGAGAAAGCAACAGCCTACAGAATGGGAAAAGGTCTTCACCAACCTCACATCTGACAGAGGGCTGATATCCAGAATCTATAAAACACTCAAGAAATTAGACATCAAAATGCCCAACAGTCCAATTAAGAAATGGGCTATAGAACTAAACAGAGAATTCTCAACAGAGGAAGTTCAAATGGCTGAAAGACATTTAAGGAATTGCTCAACATCCTTAATTATCTGGGAAATACAAATCAAAATGACTCTGAGATAGCACCTTACACCTGTCAGAATGGCTAAGATCAAAAACACAGAAGACAGCTTATGCTGGAGAGGATGTGGAGCAAGGGGAACTCTCCTCCACTGCTGGTGGGAAAGCAAGCGTGTACAGCCACTTTGGAAATCAATATGGCGCTTCCTTAGAAAATTGGGAATCCATCTCCCCCAAGACCCAGCTGTAGAACTCTTGGGCATATACCCAAGGAATGCTCAATCATACCACAAGGGCATTTGCTCAGCTATGTTCATATCAGCATTATTTGTAATAGCCAGAACCTGGAAACAACCAAGATGCCCTTCAACTGAAGAATGGATAAAGAAAATGAGGTACATATACACAATGGAGTACTACTCAGCAGAAAAAAAATGACATCATGAGGTTTTACAGGCAAATGAATGGATCTAGAAAAAAATCATCCTGAGTGAGGTAACCCAGACTCAGAAAGACAAACATGGTATGTACTCACTCATAGGAGGGTACTAGATGTAAAACAAAGATGACTAGACTGCTATACTACTCCAGGGAGGCTACCTAAAAAACAGGACCCTAGGAAAGACACAGGGATTGCCAAATGACAGAGAAATGTATGAGTTCTACATGAACAACCTGGATGTGAGTGGGGGTAATGAAGGGCAAGTTTTGAGGGAAAGAGAGCTTAGGGGACTGGAAGATCCCAGTTGGATCAAGAACACAGAGGGAGAACAAGGAATAACAGACCATGATAAATGAAGACCACATGACAATAGGAAGAAGCAAAGCACTAGAGAGGTCCCCAGAAATCCACAAAGATACCTCCACTGTAGACTACTGGCAATGGTTGAGAGAAAGACCGAACTGACCCAGTCTAGTGATCAGATGGCCAAACACACTAACTGTCATGCTAGAAGTCTCATCCAATGACTGATGGAAGTGGGTGTAGAGATCCTAGGCCAGGCCCCAGGTGGAACTCCAGGAGTTCAATTGGCAAGAAAGAGGAGGGATTTTATGAGTGAGAATTGTTGAGACCAAGATTGGAAAAAGCACAGGGACAAATAGCCAAACTAATGAAAAAACATGAACTATGAACCAAAAGCTGAGGAGCCCCCAACATGATCAGGTCCTCTGGATAAGTGAGACAATTGATTAGCTTGAACTGTTTGGGAGGCATCCAGGCATTGGAACCAGGACCTGTCCTTAGTGCATGAGCTGGCTATTTGGAACCTGGGGCTTATGCAGGGACAAGTTGCTCAGCCTGGGAGGAGGGGACTGGACCTGCCTGTACTGAATCTACCAGGCTGAGCTGAATCCCCAGGGAAAACTTTGCCCTGGAGGAGATGGGAATGGAGGGTGGGCTGGGAGGAAGGTGAAGGGGGGGGTGGAAGGGGGAGGAGAGGGGAACCCATGGCTGATATGTAAAATTAAAATAAATTATAAAATAAAAAAAGAAAAAGTAGGAAAAGCATGAGTACAATGCAGAAATCCCACCAAGAAGTCTGGCCCTATGTATAAATGTCTTTGAGTTAGACAAATGCCATTTGACTTGGAGTTGGAGGTTAGGGGAATAAAACAAATGTTTTCTCTTAATTCTAGATATCTGAACTCTTAATTTTCTATCATCTTGTATAGTTTCACATTTTTTGGAATCTATATATTCTCTCATATGACAAAATATAGTCAAGTACTACTACACACATTCTACAACTGAAAGTCTTCAAAATTGTGAACCAATTAACATAAATGCCCTATTAGAAGATTATTTTAAATTCCATCAAAATATTACACTCTTGTAATCTTTTTCTTAATATTTTACTTATTAACAATAATATATTCAAAAATACAACTAGAAATGATTCCTTAGCAGTGAAAAATGTTTTTCTTCAAGGTGTAAAATAAAACACTGATAAATGATAATCTGTGAGGATTGCTGAGTAACATTTTCATTCCCATATTTAATTACTGTCAGAGTTCACTTCCCAACATTTGAACAAGCTATTTTCTTCCAAATTATATTTACTTCATAAACATCAAATGCAGCTCATATTAGACCGTTTTAATGTTTCTGTTATGAAAATAAAGTTATAGTGACAGAAATAACTAAGACAAAGGCAATAAGTTATTTTCCTGACAATTAACTAAAGAAGTTCAATTATGTTATAGTGAAATGCAAATATATTTACTCATTTTGGTAGCTACTTAGGGAAATGAAACTCATTTTTTGGTTATGATTTCAGAGTTATTTTAGATTTGTTATTTTTAAATAATATTAATAATATATTATTTCACACAATTTCTATTAGATTTTTTTGATAGAATTCTAACTTAGTTTATGTTCACAATAAATATTGTAGATGAATTCCTAAACAGTCTTATTAAATAAGAAACACAGAGTCAAATACAGGGTTAATAGCCAAAGAGATCAGAGAAATAGCGAAGAGCCACAGATTAACCTTAGCTTACCACCATGCTGCAGCTTCCCAAGAGAGAGCTTCTTCCTGTCTAACCTATGGTTTTATTGCCTTCCTGTTCTGCCTTCTCATTGGCTCTAACTAGGGCATTTATGTTAAACATCAATTCCTCATCATTTCCTGTCTATACAGACTTCCAGGTCTCTATGGTTGGTACTGGGATTAAGGGCATTTGTTCACCAGCTTGACTGTGTTCTTGAGCACAGAAACTCTTCCCGCCATGTGATCAGATTAAGGGTGTGTGCTACCACTGCCTGACTTCTGTTTATGGCTGGCTATGGCCTCTGCTCTCCAGGCAAACTTTATTTATTAACATACAAATAAAATATCACATTTCAGCACAAATAAAATATCACCACAAAATATTGTCTTCTGGAGTCTTGTTCTTTGTTTATGTAAAGCAAAGACTGTGGAAATATCCAGATAACATAAAAACAAACCATTCCAAGAGCAGATTCATATTTTATCTGCATTAATCCTATTTATTGTCAGGAGAATACTCAGTTTAAACTGTTCTAAGTTTTTCAAACAATGTTAATCTACAAATTTCCTTCAGGTACTCTGCATTGTTGTATTGCAAAGGACATGATCTCACTTTGATATGTTATGTTTAGGACTACATCCAAAACAAATGGAAAGCAAAGCTGTAGTCAAGCTGCCTAAATGAATGTGTTCTTTGAAGAATGCCATCCACTCAGAACACATGGATATACATCAACCTGCTTCAGGTTTCCTCAGCTTTTAGTGAGCCAAACCAATTTCCTCATCATATCTGCAAAATGGCTAGAGCATATGTTATGCAATGTGGTTTCCAAAACAACACCCCTTTGACATTTAGAATACGATTTTTGTAAGTAGGAAGAAAAATGGTGTAAGTTTTACTTGATGTAAATTATTGTAAATCAACAATACATAAAATCAATTTCATGTTGATAAATGAAACGTAAATGCTCAGTGCTATTTTCTTATTGGGTGACATGGGCCGTGCTGGTTCCACATACTGATTTCCTGACATCATTGTGCCTATTTAAGAGGCTGAGAAAATAAATAAGTAAGATCTGTGGAATTGCTCTGAGGGAGTCAAATAGGAGGAAAAGCCTGTAGGAGCTGAAGTAGATTTAAACATCAAAATGTATGCATGTGCTGTGGCCCTCAACCCTGAATCATACACTAAATGACATACTCAATAAAGTATGAGGCATTTAAAGGACAGCATAAATATAACCACAGCTAAGCGTATCTCCTCTTTCCATAGTTGAGTATTTTCCTTCATCAAATTTCCCATAAATTCAAAGGCTTGGCAAACAATGAAAAGCTTGTTATTTTAATTCTTTCAACGTGATTGCCTTCTAAATGAGTATTTTTATGTCCAGTGACCTCAGGTTTCAACAGCATGAGTAAGTGTAATAAAATATTTTACATTAGTGCAATACATAGTAGTTTTCTTAAGGACAAGCACCATACAGAGATGACAAAATTCAACAAGTGCATCATTTCCTTGCCTTGATGACTGGAAACCAGAAGAGGCACCTGCCCAGGGAGAGGAAAATCCAAGGCTGACGCACATAGGGGTCTGAGTGAAACTCTGCCCATTTACCACTCATTTGGTTCTCATATTTAGGAATAACTAATTCAATTTTGTAATTTCTGATGAAAAAATGAGAAAAAAGGATCCACCAAACTACAGAGAGAAAGATTTAAAAGTCAGTGTTTTCTGTTTGCGTGTTTTATGACCCAGTCTCCGCACTCTGCAGGACTGCAAAATGTAAGACCTTTTCCAAGTTGGAGAAAACCCAGATAGGGATGATGTATAAAGCAGATTCCAGAAAACAGTTAAATAAATTGTGAACATTATAGCTGGCACATTGTTTGTTATAATTATAATACAGGTGTCGTGTAAGACCATACAGGTTTACAAAACAGCATCTTGTTACACTTAGAATAGGATTTTAGTAAGTAGGAAGAAAAAATGTATTTTTTTAAGAAAACATTTTTTAATCTTATGCATATATGCATTTTGTTTTAAGTATATGGGTGTTTTGTCAACACATATGTTCGTACACTGTATGTGTACCTGATGCCCTCAGTATCAGAAGGTGTCAAATCCTCTGAAGCTGGAGTTATAGACAATTGTAAGCCGTGGTATATATACTGGAAATTGAACCAGGTCTCTCTGCAAGTGAAGTAAGTGCTTTCAGTTATTGAGCCATTTGTCTAGTTCCATGACTATTATCAATATTTCAACTTTGTAATAGTACACTAAAGGGCAAGTAAGGCATTAGTAGTTTGTGCACTGAGGAACTAGTTAGATATATTCTAAGAAAATTTTTATATAAAATTTTGTTCATTGGTCTTTTTACATTCATACTTGTCTATATGTTCCTAACATTGTCAAAAATTAGACAAACCAAGCCAGACAAAAATCCCAGCACAGAGATTGGAGTTGAACATGAAACCACACACCTTCCAGTGGAGCTTTTAGACTGACAGCTTTGAATGTAGCTTCAGTAAGTTGAGCACACTCCAGTGGATGGCCACACAACCAATACAATTCAGGTAGCACAGATTGGCTGTGAAGAAAGAAAATACCCAGAGTAGGCTAAGAAGGAAAAAAAAAAAAAGGTGGATTGGAGAAGAGTTGGGAAGGGATCAGGAATATGATCAAAACATGATGTATAAAAATGTCAGAGAATTAACAAAACATTTAAAAATATTATACAACTGAAGTAGTAATGGAAAATATATATAAATTTAAAGGATAGCAGGAGTATTAACAGAGGTATTTTCTCCAAGATTAAGGTCCAATATTGGTCTATGTACTTTAAGCAACCTGCTGAAAATGTGAACACTTTTCTTGATTACATTGAAGAACAAGGGAGAATCCCAGGGTGACCTTCCACACTGAGGTTTTCCTGGACCTAGAAAAAAGATTAAAGAATATTTTTGATTTAATGTCCAAATTTTTCATAGAAAAAGAAATGAAACAAGGAGACAAAACTAAAACAAATGTAAATTATGAGATAGAAATCAGGATACATATTTAAGTTGAAGAAACAAGGACTCCCAAGTATGATGCCTATTATGTAAGGCACTATGGAAGATTCTACTGCATTGCAGAGGGCTGCATTTTGACCATCTCCACATACTGTATAAAGAAAGGTATCGCTGATGTAATTAAATGGATCTTATTTATGGAAATGTCCTTCTTGTAAACCAGGTTACTCCTAAGAACTATAATTCTAAATGTATTTGCTACAGTCTTTCCAAGAACATTAATTTATGAAATGTGTGGGACACAAACATTTACTCAGAAACATTTTCTGCAAATTATTAAATAGTTTATGGTTGGCTGGTCTTCTAAACAGGAGGGCCTTGTACAAACATAATGTTGGTAAAGAAAACAAATCATAAAAGTAGCTATAGAAGAACAAAGCCTTGCCTAAAAGGGAAGAAGTATTACAAAGTATTCATAAGAAAAAAAGGACAACAGTTGGAAAATGGCATAACATTTTTCAAGTCCTAGAAACAAAACCAAACGAATCCTAACAAAAGAAGCAATCAAATGAGAAAAGCATATCTCCTAAAAATATTGTCAGGAATGATAGTGAAGTCAGACCTTCTGAGTAAACAAAAATAGTGAATTCTTTCATGGCAGATCTGTAGATGGATTCAAAAAAGTGTTTTTAAAGATATTTAAAAAAAACCTTTGAAACACTATGATGAATAAAAAAAAGAAGCAATGACTTGCATAATCATCAATGAATTTAATTCTTAAAATTTTGATATTCTAAGAAAATTTTAAATCTGATTGTTAAAAGAGTGTTTATTTTTAACGTATATGTGTCTGCTTTTCTCTGTGTTTACAGTGTGTATGTGTGTACCTAGAGAATCCAGAAGACTTCACTAGGTACTATGGAAGGGGCATTATATATGGTTTTGAGCCATTATTCATAGGTTTTGGGAAAAAAACTAATGTTCTCTGAAAAATCATCAGTCTTATCAGCTGCTCAGTCATTTTTCTAGCTCCCTGATAGATACCTAAACATCTATAGTAAACATTTAAGATATTATAAAGAGAACTTTCATAACTTGAATAGGAGTGAAGTTTTTTAAACTTTAAATGACCTGAGAAGATATTAATCTCAGATTTGTATAATAGATAAGTAGGTAAATAGATCGCTAGACAGATCAATAGATAGATGATATATATAGATGACAGTTCATGTTTTTATAATATCAGATGAAGAAAAGTCACAAAAATTTCTACCATTAAATATTTTTGAAAACCTCACAGATACACTAAAAATGGACGCACTTCCATACAAGAGCGGTCATGAAATTTTAGTTTCAAAGGCACTGTGACTCTGCTTAGATATTGTGGTTGAGCTTATAAAATTTTAGATGGGGGAAATACAGTAGATGATAGTGTTAGCAAAGAGGTGAGGGCAGGTGTGAACCTGAGAGTGCACAATATATATTTACAAAGCAATAACAAGGTAAGTTTGTGATAATGGATCACAATGGATCTTTGTGTGTATAAGGTACTGTGTATATATACTTTGCACACATATGTATACTTTGTTATATATATTGGAGTCATATTTATGCATAAGCATATGTTGAAGTCATATATGTGCTTATGACATACGTGTTCATATAACATGTTCAAAATCTTTATGAATTTTATGGATTGTAGCCAGAGTAATCTTGAATTCTATGCTATCCTTTAGTTGCATGAGAGTGTATCTTAGCAAGAAATAAAGTGATAGCTACACAAATTGTACTGTGCTATTTTTACATCTTCCTGTGATCACATATATTTTTCCTTAATAAAAGCACCACAAACAAACAGATACAGATAAAGATTCTCCTTATGTAAGTGTAAATGGACTGAAAAGTAGGTATAGTAAAGTAAAAAAGTGAGACTTATTGACAAAGCTTCAAAGAAGACATTTGGTTTCCCATAAACTACTATAAAGTACATGATTTAACATCCATGTTCACAGAGAAAGGTGAAGGAACTCAACAGCACATTATTACTCCATTTTGAAAAACTACTTATAATTTTGTGCAATTAGGTATGAACTTTAGTATCTTTTTCAGCATGTGTATATTGTTTATAAAGACATATGCTCGAGATGATAGTCCAAGAACAGCTATCTTCGGCAATCTCATTCTCTTAGTAGTTATCAACTGCCAGTAGCTCCTCTGCTAGGTATAGAACATCATGAAATACCTCCCACATCCATACTGCAGTTTTGGACAGCATGTTCCTCTGTAGGTCTGGTTCCAGCAGCTGGCAAGCACTCTATAGGCTCTTGTGGACATATTGATCAGAGTCCATCTCTGTATTAATTGCTGACAACAGTAAAAAGATGTTTCTCTGATTAAGATTGGCAGGTGAGCCCATCCGCCCTGGAACTCCCATCTGGACCAGAGGTGAGTGCCTCGGATTATGGTCAGAGAGGCAACTGCCCCTGGGTCCCACCTGTGGGCACCAGTCATCCCAGGGGGACCTGCCCCAGTCTCCAGCCAATCAGTGGGCCTGGCCAGAAGGCTACTCTTTTTCCAGGACTGCAGGCAGACTCCGCAGTCTCCACTCCCTGCCCCCACACCCATTTGCCAGAGACCCCAGCCACTTCCTGAGACTCAGAAAGCAGCCCCCAGCTCCCATCTGCACAGAACTCCCATCTTGACAAGAGCCCCCAGCTCCCATCTGCCCCAGAACTCCCATCTGGACCAGAGAGACACTCTGGGGGACACTACTACCTCAACAACTTGCCCACACACCCATCTGCCAGAGACCCCAGCCACTTCCTGAGACTTAGAAACCAGCCCCCAGCTTTCATCCTGCCCTGGAACTCCCCTCTGGACCAGAGCTTCCATCCTGTCCCAGAACTCCCATCTAGAAAAGAGGAGCTCCCATCTGGACAAGATAAGGAGACACCAGGGATTTCCGGAGACTCAGAGTCCAGACCCCCAGCTCCTATCCAGCCAACACTCTCATCTGGACCAGTGCTCCCATCAGGCCCAGAGCTTCCATCTGGACCACAGAGAGGCTCCCATAATCTGTCAGCTCTGTCTGGACCAAGTACACTGATAAGACCAAGAATGAACCCACAAGGAGATGAGCAGGTGTCAAAGCAGAAGTACATAAAACAAAATAAAGAGCAATACAGCATCACCAGAACCTAGTACTTCTCCAACAGCTAGACCTGAACATCACAGTATGGAAGAAGAAGAAGAAAACAACCTTATAAGTAACATCATGAAGAGGCCAGAGCCTTATATAGAAGAAATCAAAAATAAAGTGGAGGAACAGACAAACAAAAAATGGGAAGAATGCTATAAAAAAACTAGAGGAAAGGACAATTAGAGCAGAAGAAAACAATAAGTCCCTGAAAGAAAATCATGAAAAAGCAATGAAACAGACAGGAAAACAGTCCAAGACCTGAAGAGGGAAATAGAAAAAATGAAGAAGACACTAGAAGAAGGAATGCTGGAAATAGAAGATCTGAGTAAACAAACAGGAAATTCAGATGCAAGTATAACCAACAGAATGCAAGAGATGGAAGAGAGGATCTCTGGTGTTGAAGATATGGTAGAAGAAATAGATTCATCAGTCAAAGAAAACACTAAAACCAACAATGTCATGACTCTAACTGTCCAAGTAATTTGGGACACCATGAAAAGAGTAAACCTACAAATAATAGAGATAGAGGAAGGAGAAGAATACCAACTGAAAGGCACAGAAAATATATTTCACTAGATCATAGAAGAAAACTTTCCCACCATAAAGAAGGCAATGCCTATGAAGATACAAGAAGCCTATAAAACACCAAACAGACTAGACCCCCAAAAAGAGTCCCCTTGCCACATAATAATTAAACAACTAAACGTACAGAATAAAGAAAGAATATTAAGGTCAGCAAAGGAAAAAGGCCAAGAGACATATAAAGGCAAACCCATCAGAATAATACCCGATTTCTCAATGGAGAGTTTGAAAACCAGAAGGACCTGGAAAAATACAACGCAGACACTAAAAGACCAAGGATGCCAGCCTAGACTAACATAAACAGCAAAACTTTCAATCATCATAGATGGAGTGAACAACAACAACTTCCAAGACAAAACCAGATTTAAACAATACTTATCCACAAACCCAGCCCTACAGAAAGCACTAGAAGGAAAATTCCAACCTAAGGAAGGCAGATACACCCATGGAAACACAGGCACTGGATAACACTACAGCAGTAAAACCCGAAGAAGAGAAGTACACACCACGACCACCAAAAAATAAAAATAGTAACAGGAACAAACAATCACTGGTCATTAATATCCCTTATTATCAATGGACTTAATTCACCTATAAAAAGACACAGACTAACAGAATGGATACGAAAACAGGACCCATCATTCTGCTGCATACAAGAAACACACCTCAAATTCAAGGACAACTCTTATAATAAAAGGCTGGGAAAAGACTTTCAAATCAAATGGTCTTAAGAAGCAAGCTGGTGTAGCCATCCTAATATCCTGCAAAATAGATTTCAAAGTAAAATCAATCAAAAGTGATGATGAAGGACATTACATACTCATCACAGGAAAGATCCTCCAAGATGAAGTCTCAATTCTGAACATTCATGCCCCAAACACAAGGGCACACTCATATGTAAAAGAAACATTACTAAAGCTTAAATCACATAAAAAAAACCCACACATTGGTGGTGGGAGACTTCAACACCCCACTTTCACCTCTGGACAGATGGGCCAAATTGAAACTTAACAGAGAAATAATGGTCTTAACTGATGTTATGGCTCAAAGGGACTTAATCGATATCTACAGAACATTCCACATAAACAAAAAAGAATATACCTTCTTCTCAGCACCCCATGGAACCTTCTCTTAAATCGACCACATACTTGGCCACAAAGCAAATCTCAACAGATACAAAACAATTGGAATAACCTACTGAATTCTATTGGACCACGATGTTTTAAACTTAGATTTCAAAAACAACAACAACAAAAAAATATACAGAAATCCTACAATCTCATGGAAACTGAATAATGCTCAACTGAATCACCAATGGGTTAAGGAAGAAATAAACAAAGAAATTAAAGACTTCCTAGAGATCAATGAAAATTAATACACCACATACCCAAACTTATGGGACACTATGAAAGCTGTGCTAAGAGGGAAATTCATAGCACTAAATGCCCACATAAAGAAGCTGGAGAAATCTCACTCTAGTGAATTGACAGCACACCTGAGAGCCCTTGAACAGGAAGAAACAATGTTTGCCAGGAGGAAGAGATGCCAGGAAATTATCAAATTGAGAGCTGAAATCAATAAAATAGAAATAAAGAGAACAATACAAAGGATTAATGAAACAAAGAGTTGGATCTTTGAGAAGATCAACTAGAAAGTCAAGCCCATATCCAAACTAACCAAAAGACAGAGAGAGAGCATCCAAATTAACAAAATCAGAAATGAAAAAGGGTACATAACAACAGACTGAGGAAATCTAGATAATCCTCAGGTCATATTTCAAAAACTTCTACTCCACAAAACTGGAAAATCTAAAAGAAATGGATAATTTTCTGGATAGGTACAACATACCTAAGTAAAATCAAAACCAGATAAACCATTTAAATAGTCCAAAAGCACCTAAGGAAATAGAATCAGTCATTAAAAGTCTCCCAACCAAAAAAAGCCCAGGACCAGATGTTTCACTGCAGAATTCTACCAGATCTTCAAAGAAGACTTAATACCAATACTCTTTAAATTGTTCCACATATTAGAAGCAGAAGGAATATTAGCAAACTCCTTTTATGAGGCTACAATTACCCTGATTCCTAAACCAAACAAAGATGCAACAAAAAAGAGAACTACAGACCGATCTCCCTCATGAACATTGATGCAAAAATACTCAAAAAAATACTGGCTAACAGACTCCAAGAACACATCAAAACAATTATCCAACATAATCAAGTAGGCTTCATCCCAGGGATGCAAGGGTGGTTCAACATACAAAAGTCCATCAATGTAATATACCATATAAACAAACTCAAAGGAAAAAAAAACCCACATGATCATCTCAAGAGATGCATAAAAGGCATTTGACAAAATCCAACACCCCTTCATCATAAAGGTCTTGGAGCGATCAGGGAAACAGGGAACATACCTAAACATAATAAAGGCAACCTACAGCAAGCCAACAGCCAACATCAAATTAAATGGCGAGAAACTCAAAGAAATACCACTAAAATCAGGAACAAGGTAAGGCTGTCCTCTCTCCTCATACTTATTCAATATAGTACTTTAAATTCTAGCCAGAGCTATAAGGCAGCATAAAGAGATTAAGGGTATACAAATTAGAAAGGAAGAAGTCAAGATTTCCCTATTTACATATGACATGTTAGTATACATGAGTGACCCCAAAAATTCAACCAAGGAACTTATACACCTAATAAAAACCTTCAGCAACATTTCAGGATACAAGATCAACTCAAAAAAATCAGTAGCCCTCCTATATACAATAGACAAACAGGCAGAGAAGGAAATCAGAGATACATCCCCCTTTACAATAGCCACAAATGATATAAAATACATTGGGGTTACTCTACCTAAGCATGTGAAGGACCTATATAACAAGAACTTTAAGTCCCTGAAAAAAGAAATTGAAGAAGATGTCAGAAAATGGAAAGATCTCCCATGCTCATGGATAGGAAGGAGTAACATAGTAAAAATGGCGATCTTACCAAAAGCAATCTACAGATTCAATGCAATCCCCATCAAATTACCAACACAATTCTTCACAGATCTGGAAAGAATAATACTCAACTTCATATGGAAAAACAAAAAACCCAGGACAGGCAAAAGAATCCTGTACAATAAAACAACCTCTGGAGGCATCAAGATCCCCGACCTCAAGCTCTACTATAGAGCTACCATAATAAAAACAGCTTGGTACTGGCATAAAAACCAACATGTGGACCAATGGAATCAAATTGAAGACCCTGACATTAACCTGCACACCTATGAACATATAATATTTGTCAAAGAAGCCAAAAATATACAATGGAAAAAAGAAAGCATCTTCAACAAATGGTGCTGGCATAACTGGATGTCAATGTGTAGAAGGCTGCAAACAGATCCATATCTGTCACCATGCACAAAACCTAAGTCCAACTGGATCAAAGACCTCAACATTAATCAAGTTACTCTGAACCTGATAGAAGATATAACACCAGTAGCACAGACACTGAGAGAAATAATCAATTGGATCTGTTGGAACTGAGAAGCTTTTGTTGAGCAAAGGACACGATCAACAAGACAAAGTGACAGCCTACAGAATGAGAAAAGGTCTTCACCAACCCCACAGCTGACAGAGGGCTGATATCCAGAATATATAAAGCACTCAAGAAATTAGACATCAAAATGCCCAACAGTCTAGTTAAGAAATGAGCTATAGAACTAAACAGAGAATTCTCAACAGAGGAAGTTCAAATGGCTGAAAGACATTTAAGGAATTGCTCAAGATCCCTAATTATCTGGGAAATGCAAATCAAAACGACACTGAGATACCACCTTACACCTGTCAGAATGGCTAAGATCAAAAACACAGAAGACAGCTTATGCTGGAGAAGATGTGGAGCAAGGGGAACTCTCCTCTACTGCTGGTGGGAAAGCAAGCTTGTACAGCCACTTTGGAAATTAATATGGCACTTAGAAAATTGGGAATCCATCTTCCCCAAGACCCAGCTGTAGCACTCTTGGGCATATACCCAAGGAATGCTCAATCATACCACAAGGGCATTTGCTCAGCTATGTTCATATCAGCATTGTTTATAATAGCCAGAACCTGGAAACATCCTAGATGCCCTTCAACTGAAGAATGGATAAAGAAAATATCAAACATCTACACAATGGAGTACTACTCAGCAGAGAAATCAATGACATCATGAGGTTTGCAGGCAAATGGATGGATCTAGAAAAAAAATCAACCTTAGTGAGGTAACCCAGACTCAGAAGGACAAACATGGTATGTATTCACTCATAGGAGGATACTAGATGTAAAACAAAGATGACTAGACTGCTATACAACTCCAGGGAGGCTACCTAGAAAACAGGACCCTAGGAAAGACACAGGGATCACCCTATGACAGAGAAATGAATGATACCTACATGAACAACCTGGATGACAGTGGAAGTAATGAAGGGCAGGTTTGAGGGAAAGAAAGCTTAGGGGAGCAGGAGATATCAGCTAGATCAAGAACAGAAAGGGAGAACAAGGAATAAGAGACCATGATAAATGATGACCACATGAGAATAGGAATAGGCAGAGTGCTGGAGAGGTCCCCTGAAATCCACAATGATACATCCTCTGTAGACTGCTGGCAATGGTCTAGAGAATGCCTGATCTGACCTAGTCTGGTGATTAAATGCTCAAATACCCTAACAGTTGTGCTGGAACTCCCATCCAATAACTGATGGATGTGGATGCAGAGATCTCAGCCAGGCCTCAGGTGGAGCTCCAGGAGTCCAGTTGTGGAGAAAGAGGAGGGACTGCAAGAGTGGGAATTGTTGAGACCAAGATTGGAAAAGCACAGGGACAAATAGCCAAATGAATGGAAGCATATGAATTATGAACCAAAGGCTTTGGAGCCCCCAGCTGGATCAGGCCCTCTGGATAAGTCAGACAATTGAATAGCTTGAACTGTTTGGGAGACGCCCAGGCTGTGGGACCTAGACCTATCCTTAGTGCATGAACTGGCTGTTTGGAACCATGGGCTTACATGGGGATACTTTGTTCAGCCTGGACAGAGGGGACTGGACCTGCCTGTCCTGAATCTCTCAGGTTTAAATGAATCCCCAGGGGAGTCTTGGCCCTGGAGGAGATAGGAATGGAGTGGAGGGTATTGGGGGAAGGTGAGGGTGGGGCCGGAAGGGAGGAGGACAGGGAAACCCATGGCTGATGTGTAAAATTAAATCACAAATATAATAAAAAATGTTTAAAAAAATATAGATTGGAAGGTGAATTAATCTATGAGTATAAAGATAAGTAATCTGGGGTAGTTGGGTACTATATTAGCAGAATAATATTGCTTTCTTCTCCCATAGGTTTTATAAGCTCCCCAGTTAAAGGTTTTGGTCTCAGTTACCAGTTTCACACATGACTTACATCTTCTGGAATAGTTCTAAAGGACATTCAGAATGCGGTTGGTCATGCCCCGAAAATTCTTGATACCTTTGTTTCCAATGGAGATGTCTTGTTAGCTGGTCATTATTATAGAAAATCACAGAGTTCACAGCTGTGTAAGATTTTAGACAATTTCTCTTTCCCATTATCAACACTTGTGCCTGTATCATAAAAGACAACAAGCAGTTATGTGGCTTTCAGGTTGATACCTTTTGATTTCTATATATCTTAACAGTAGAATATGTGGTATCATAAGCAATAGAGTCTTACCATAAAGTTCAGTGACCACTGATTGGCTGCCTACATGCAATTCGATGGTCCTATACCCATGCAAATGCAGTCAGAACTAATTGGAATCAGTAGGTTTAAAAAGCAAACACAATGTTAGGAGGGTAGCCCAGTAGTGGGAATAGGACACTAGTTGGAGGAGAGAAACTAGCTTGAATATATAAGTAGTTCTTAAAGAACAAAACAGAAATACTACTTAAAAAAAAAAAAACAAAGAAAGAAAGAAAAGATATCCACATGAAGTATGTACTAGGAAACATGGTGTAAAAGTTAAGATTCTATGATTTTGTAATGAAGGGGTGATGGTAGACTGTTTCTTGAAGATGCTGAAGCAAATAATTATTATTACATATATAAATTATATTGATATCTCAACCCCATAGAGTAATTGATCAGTTTTTGGCTTCTTCATCATCCAGATAATTAATATCAACTGGGGCTGTTTTCCATTATGAAGTCATGAGCTCAATTCTAGAATGAATCTAATATAGAATTTTAGATCACCATCCATATTTAATGGACTATGTGGTAACAATCTTTCACATGTTTACATAACTCACTTATGCACAAATTCGGCTCTGTAGAACCAAACATTTAGAAGTAAAGAAATACGTTTCTAAATATTTTAAAATAAAATAATACATTTCTGAGATGTTTTGTAAGACAATTTAATGAAAAAGATTTTATAATGCAAAGCATGTTCTAATCACCACAAAATGAAACTAGAATCAATTGCTTCAAGAACAAGGACGGCAGATCTAAACTTCAGCAAATCATCCCTGTAGTCTAAAGATTAATGTTCCAATATATAAAAATTATGTAAATCACTATGAAAATTAAGCAAAAAGGCAATATATGAAAACAACAAAAGACACAGTAAGAAAAATAAATAAGATGTTGAATCAACAAAGACTTCTAATGAATACAATGAAAGAAAACCTGTATATATTAAGCATCTCATATACACTCTTGGGACTAAGGTTAAGTAAAATTTTATTGAAAGCACTGTTAACATAAATATTGCCATTGTTACAAAAAACTCCTAAGCTTGTACATAGCAGGAAGTGCATGCACATACATTCCTTGCTTCTTAAAACCATCACAAACCACTAGAAAAAAATATTTCACTGACAGGAGAAATGTCTTATGGTAAACTCACATATGCAAAGCATTTTTAAAGCAAAAGGTTCATGCACCTGGGGTATGTACTATGTTAATGAAATACGCCCCCTCCACACACACACACACAGGCACACAGACACATGGACACATGCAGAAACACACACAGTCACACTCTAGAAAAAGAAAATGAACTTAAGACCTCAAAATAATTGACGGAATACACAAATATTAGTACTTTAAACCTGAAATTTTATTGTAAATATTAATAGCAGAAAAATCAATAAATGACATGATGTTTTTAAATTTCAAAGGCTATTATAATTATGAAGCTTATGTGTTAAGATTATATATGTATTCAGTTTTACACAGGATTTAAAAAGAAATGGACACAAATCTTAACTCACAAAGTCTTGAAAGATAAAAAATAACTACTATTTTTTTCTTCTTAAAACTATATATTATTTTCACAAGTAATTTAATAAAATTTAATACAAAAATGATATGATATGTATTTTTCTTTTCACTTCCTTTGCTTTCTCTTTTGAAAATTATCTAACCTCACAATGTGTGCTGTCAGAAATTATTTTTGTCAGATTGTTACCATTGATTATAGAAGTCATTTAATAATATGTACATAAACTTTTTCTGGATTTCTTTATGTTTTATCTTAGTAACCTAAGTAAACACAACACATCATTTTTGCAATAAAAAATTATATAGGCAGAACTTTCTTTTTCCTTTACTAATTCATTTTTATGTAGATATAGTTAAAACACTTTCATCTAAAATTTTGTCATTGAATAACAATTTTAAGAATTGGATTTATTTTAGTGTCATTTATATTATTATTTTTTCAACACAGAAACTGACCTGCCCTGAAAAACTTGAGACATTCTGCTTCTTTATGAACAAAAAGAAGTTTACAATTCACAATACCCTATAGGAGTTCTGTACTAAGGCGAGAAAGTGGAGCTCTGTGAGTTATGCAATGACTGCTTTTCAGAGTTTCTCAAGATACATGTATTGATTTGCTCACTAGAACTCAGGCATGCCCAATTTAAGTTCATCCTAAATGTAATAAGAAAACCATCTAAGTTAGTCAAAATTTTAAAAAATCTGATGGCAAAACTGTTGCTTATCAGAACAGCTAGACCAATGTAAGCTCTCATGGGAGAAACTGGGAATCCAGAGATGGGAGAGGAATAGGATGAGGTAGCAGAGATACCAGGGATGCCTTCTGAAAACAAATTGACATGCCAGCATATCAGAAGATCATTGGGGGCCTTCCTGTTTTGTTTGTTGTTTGTCTTTTTTTCCCCCCAAACCTGAGCTTCAAAGTTTCCTTGGAAACAAACAAACAAAAGCCGAGTGAATCAATATTTCTATGTCTTCATATTTAGTGTTCAGCTCAACAACTCTCAAATCTCATGTGTCTAATAGAAAACAATTCTGTGTGTGACCCAGAACATTGAAAGGGAGGGCTGCAGTGGTCTCATGATATATATTCTGTATTCTGCTCCTATCTCATGTTAATAGATGCAAGTAACTTCTTCATTATTATTTTTCTTCCTCCTGTAGCATATTTATTTTTGGAAAAGATTGCAGCTTGGCTGGGATGATTTGAAAACTAAACTTTCATCTTTGTTTCAATGACTGAAAATTTAGTTGCCTGAACACAAGGAATACATTTTTAAAAATAGTGAGGAACATTTTATCACATTATAAGCTCCACATTCAACTCAAGAGAAGCCATCAAGCTGCAGCTGCTATAATTTTAAAGAGAAAAAATTTATGTCATCATTACTCACATTTAGAAACATGAATATTAGCTGAGGAAACATGTCACTCTCTTTACTTTTCCCAACTTTTGCTTTGAATGCCAAAATATACTGCTGAGGAGAGAACTAAGATATTTGTTCACCAATTTATTCATAACAAGAACTCACAGTGTTATACATAGACATATGTTTCAACAGCATATCTGCAAATTAAAAATTATTGTAATTTTGATTTGAATAGAAGGACAAATCATGATTTACACTATTAGGAAATCTGTTAAGGGGGTGAAATAACATACATACTTGAAATTTCAATAACAAAACTAAATATTTTAAAGCCAACTGATAAGATTACAGAAATGTTCTTCTTTCTTTTCTTAAAAGTAGACCAATTTCCTTATGTCATTTAGAATAACTTACTCAATAGAAAAAGTTTGCAGGAATTACTTGTGAAAATTTATAGAAAACAAAGTAAGTGTTCCTATTTAAAACTTAAGGATTAATTAAAGAAGTATAAGATATCAAAAATTGTCTGAAAGTAAGAATATATTTCTTATCTTTTTATTTTACTATAATTGATTTTCATTTCTGATTAAAATTATTTGTTCCTTCCTTTTCCCTCTCTTCCTATATGCCCCTTATCACATACATATTCTGGGTATGATATAATCATCTTACATAAATTTATGTAACAGCAGCTTAAACAATTATATGTATTTTGCTAATTGCTATTTAAAGCCTTAAATATAGTTTGATACATAGTAAGAATTCTATGCATTTTCTATTTTAATATCACTTATAGAACTTTAATATGTAGGAAAGTGGTAACCTGGAAATGTCACTAAAATAATAAAAGAAAGAAGCATTTGTGTTTATGGTGTGTCCTAGGTTTACATGAACTTTCTAGTTTCCCTTGGTAGATTGACATGTGCAAGCCAGCAGCAACTGGAGAGAAGGCAGTGCAATGATTCAGCAGCCCCCTCAAGACCACATTGGTAGCAATTCCCCCAGGAACTCTGTCTTTCAAGAATGGGTTTGTGGTTTTGTAGTACTGAGCAGAGCAGAACTTACCTTTTGTAGAAATACATTTCATCTCCAATCCAGATATGCTTTGCTCAAATTCACCTTGCTCCACCCATTCTTACAATATGAAAACTACTCTCAATACATTTTGATGAGTAAGGAAATTAATTACAAATAAGTGAAATAACTAGTATTACATTTTATCTTAACGTCTGATGAATTTTCATGCATTATGAGAGAAGTATGTATTTCTTTGGTCATGGGCCACTGCACCTAATGAACAGAGAAGCTGCTCAGTTGCACTAAAATATATCGATGTCCTATTTTTATACTCACTTTTGTCCTCCAAAGCACAAGGAGAGCAGACCTATATTTATGTTTAAGGGATTATTTTTATTTTTTCAATCTGAACACAGTACTCAAAAGAAGAAATACAATGACTTAGAAATATATCAAAAATTGTCTGGCATCCCTAGATATAAGAAAAAAGCAAATTGAAATATGTTTGAGATTCTTATCTTACCAAATCAGAATGTTCAAGATCAAGGAAAGAACCAACAAGAAATCCTGGGGACGATGTAGGGAAACGGTAAGTTCAGTGCATGTTGGTGGGATTGCAAATAGTTACTGTGTCTACGGAGATGAGTGGGGGTAATTTCAAAAAGGTAAAAATAAATGTAACCATGTTCATCATTCCTCTATTCACAATAGCTAGAAACCACCTAAGTATCCTTCAGCTTTAAAGGAAGAAAAAAAATCATAAAATTTTCAGGAAATTGGTGGAACTAGAAAATATTATTTTTAGTGAAGTGACCCTGACCCAGAGAGACAAGAGAAACAATTTTTTTTTCTAATTTGTGGTTTCTAGCCTCAAAACTTTAGAAGTGATGTTGTATCCTGGAGCAACTGCAGAAATCAGAAAGTAAAAACACACTGCTGATGTAGCAGGGAGTACGGATTCTAGAGAGGACAACAGCATGTGAGTTCTGAGAGGGGATTAATGGGGGAAATGGAGGGGATTATTAGTGTTCCCAAGCTAGCCTATAAAATAATTGTTTTTATTATGAGGGTTTTACATACTTTGTTCTTATCATTGTCCTTCCATGCTCTATTTTCCCCTCTGGCTGAGACCTGTTTAGACCCAGGTATCCTGCCAGTATCTGTGAGTTCAGATGTTCAGGAATCCTGTTTTGTCTATAAGGATTGTTTCCTCACTGACTCACATGTATGATCTAGTTTCAGTTTTTAGCCACCCAAGCCCTGTTCTTCTTGGTCTCTGATGAAAGACGAAAGTAACTCAAACACTGCAAAATTGTGTTGTAAAAATGTTTGCTTTTTTGTGTCTACCTCCATAAAAATCACTGAACTGCACTTTTTTCTTGATCATTTTCTATAGTTACTAAGTCTACTTCATTTGAATAATTTCTCTTGTATGGGCTATCTAGATAGATCAGAAGAGTTGATCATCATCTAATGGACTACACATTTATAGTAATGGCCACTTATATATTTGGGAATTTTTCAATCTTGTCCAAAGATCCATCATTAATGTATCACTATAAAGATATTATGAAATATAGTATTAATTTATAACTATAAAATATAATACCACATAGTGACTATACAGACAGTAGAAACATAAACAGAAAATTTGGAATATAATAAAGTATAATTGTTTCATGGGGCATTAAAAATAAGAAGACTTTAAAATTCCATAGATAGAAATGTCAAACCATAACTAAGACATTTCAAGTCTAGAATATATAAATCAAAATGTATCCTATAACTATATCAAAATTCAAGTGGTATAATTAAAGCTGGAAAGTTGTTTGATTAAAACATAGTCTAACTATGTCATAATGAGGTCAAATAGCATCTTAGTGAAAGCACATCTGTTGTGATTTGGATGAGAAATATCCTGCAGAAACTATTGTGTTTAGATGTAAATCTTTTGGAGTGTGATATGAAAAAGAACCCTGACAATAAACAATGGGACAATGGATTCCTCCATAGATGAATTCATAGCATAACAGAATATTAGAAGATAATGAAATCTTCAGGAGATATTTTTAATACTTTTAAAGAGTATAATTATATAGTATAAATAACAAGACATACATATCTAGACATGAGTTGAATTAATATCCCTTGATTTATTCCTCTAAAGGACATATTTGGTCTTTGCATAGTTTACATTCATTATCCAATCGCTATCTCTTTCTGCTTGTAGCTGGCAAGAGGTAAGCAGACTTTATCCCCCAATATACCCTCAATATGATATTCTATTGCACAGAAAGAGTGAGTCTTGGTGACCTTGAACTGTCCTCTCAGAGACTGTAAGTGCAACTGATTTTTGCTTTAATTTGATTTTCTCAGAACAACAGAAAGAGAGACAAAGTACCTTTTTATCAGAGAAAGTGAACAATTATCTCACACCCATCAAGCTAGATAGATCCTAACTAAATTCAAATTCACAAGTAGCAAGTGTCAACAGATATATTTAGAAATATTCCAGCACTTCTAATGGGATTGTAAATTCCTGAAAATGATGAGGAAATTACAAGAATGATGTTCAATTCCATGAAAATTTAGTGAGCATTTTAAGGAGGAATTTTAGTATGGGATACTTATATAAAACTAATTGAATTAAAGATCTGAGAATGACCGGGCAGTGGTGGTGCATGCCTTTAATCCCAGCACTTGGGAGGCAGAGCCATGTCTATATGAGCAAGATCCAGGACAGGCACTGAAACTACATGGAGAAATCCTGTCTCGAAAAACCAAGAAAGAAGAAGAAGAAGAAGAAGAAGAAGAAGAAGAAGAAGAAGAAGAAGAAGAAGAAGAAGAAGAAGAAGAAAAAGATCTGAGAATGTTGCCTGCTCATAAACATTTATAGAAACACCATTTCACAATTATCAATGTTGAAGAAATTGAAATTTCAAATATAAATGATAAATATATATGCTGCACATGTGGTAAAATGTTATAAATGTTTTAAAAAATAAATACTGTGACCAGTTAAATCTACATGAGTAGCTTATAGAAAATCCAACAATCTAGTAACAAAAGGACAATATGATTCTTATTGTTTGAGTTATATAAAATAGCAAAAGTCACAAGAGTGGAAAGTAGAATACTAGGCAGAAAGGGATTAGGAAGGAGGGTAAGTAGTAGTTCCCATTTAAATAGTATCGTATTTCAATTGTTCAAAGTAAAATTATAATATAAATATGTTTCAATACTGCCAGATGTATGTTACAACAGTATGACTTATAATTTTTATCCTTTTTCCTAAAAAAGTAAATGATAAGAAATAGCCTATGTCCTTCATGGGAGCAGAAAGAGTTAAAAATTCAGAGTCGAGAAATATTAAATAAATAATATGTGTCTTTTCCTAAAAGTTTTTTGGTAAATACGTTCATTAAGGTTTTATTTTTCTAAAGCAAAACTGATTGTGTAATGAATGTATAAAAACATCACAAAACACCAAGTGGTGGCAGATGCCTCTTTTTCTAGCACTCAGCAACTGGAAAGAGGAGAAGTCCTAGTTTAAAGCCATATCTGGAAATGATCTTAAAATAATCATAAGCCACCCTCCCCTCAAATGGGTGGTAAGTAAATGCCTGTAATCCTAGTATTTGGGAGGCTGAGACAGGAGAATTATCAGTCAAGGCCATTCCAGATAGCAAAATGGTATTATGGCTTATGAAATAAATGTCTTTCTTGAATCAAAGAGAATGACTCAGTGGTTTAGATTACTTACTGCTATTACAGAAGATCTGGGTTCTATGTGCACAACTCACATGGTGTCTCTGATCTCCCTGTAACTCCAGTTGAGGACATCTAATAACCTTTTCTATCATAAATATAGTACCAGGACATATTGTGGTTCATATATATATATATATATAAAACCAATCATAGCTACAAAATAAAAATGAATAAATCTAAACCAAAGTAAATGGATGTCTTTATTCATGATGCATTTAAGACTACATTATATTTCATATTTTTTATGAATTACATAGTAATTTAAAATAGAAATTCATGAGCCCTTTAAATAGAAGAGGATCTCATTTGAAAACATTTGCACCCAGTACTAGAACCAAAGATATGATTGCTTTAGTAGAATTGAGTTTTTGTGACTTAGACATTTTGTTTGTTTTTTTGAGACAGGGTTTCTCTGTGTAGCTTTGCGCCTTTCCTGGAACTCCCTTTGTAGACCAGGCTGGCCTCAAACTCATAGAGATCCACCTGCCTCTGCCTTTCGAGTGCTGGGATTAAAGGCATGTGCCACCAACGCCTAGCTAATGGCTTAGATTTTAAATAAATCAAGATGGTTTTCTTGTACCCTATAAAGCATTTTGACTGTTGATTCTTTTCAGCTTCTAAAAATTTGCAAAAATTGCATACAGTTTATAACTTCCATCACAGAGTCTAGCTACACCTTGCAATATAGGCAGATTGATAATGATTATCTCTAGATCCCTGTAGTACTATTATTAATAATGGTGATCTAAATTGGAAACCTTTTGAATATGAGTTAGTGGTTGTAAAGATGAAATTTCAACCTGATGAACTCACATATAATCACCTATATTTATGGGTTGTCCCTAAGGACATAGAATTAAAAGAATTTATTCATTTGATTTTCAGTGTATGAGCTTCTTTTAAATAGCAACACTTATGAAATGAAATGATTATCCCAATCAAATATTGAAATTTGCTTTTAAAAAAGGAATGACTAAGTATAAATTATCTTAACCTATGGTACTGATTATTAGTCAGTGATGAGCACACTTTTTGTACTTTGTGCTTTTGCTTTTACTGAAAGTAGAACTTAGGAAGGATTTTGAAGTCCTTCCAGAATTTTCTGGGTTGTAATATCAGAGAAGAAATATCAGATATTGCATCAGGCAAGATGGGCCCAATGATACAATAGTGACCTGGCCATTATAGAGGTCACCAGTAGTTTACTGAATAAATTCAAGTCTAGCTTCATAGGAGGAATTTTATGCCTGGTAAAAGCTATGGCTGAAGAGGTAATAGATATTAGTGGAGAAACTATGGTTGTTTTGCCAAATGATAATATTGTCAAAATGGTAACTGTGTGTATTTATACCCTTAGATTTTGAGCTTCTATCAACTTTGATCAGGTAATTGTTTTTTACATTGGTTAGTGGTTAAAGCAGAGACTTATAACTGTCCAAAGTCCTGAGAATAAGTGACTGTGAATATTCACATATGGATGGGTCATATATATCATCTTTCCTATGTGAGGTTCAAGGAAAATCATTCAAAGGGGGTAGAAACTATGTAACATGTAGAGTATGGAAAACAAAGCTATAAAATGCTGTCTTCTTTACATCATATACCTATTTAATACATAAACTCACAGCTGTAGTGACTATATATACAAGACTCATTGTAGAACAAGCCAATCAAAATGCTCGTAACACAGTAATGATAAGTGCTCCCAAATATCTACCTCTACATGTAGTAATTGGCTGTCTGATGAAACAGAAGGAACTGCGGGGGCAGGCCATAGCCACTGGTAGTTTATCCATGTACAATTGTGACAAAATAAGATATGAAGTTGGGAAACAGATATGTTGGTGGGGAGGTAGTGAAAAGTAAAACAAAATACATTTCAAAGAAGAAGCAGAAATATAATTTAATGAACAATGTTAAAAAATGAGCTTCAAGGGAAAAATGACTGAGGTAAGAAGGAAGAAACAATAAACAATTTTATTATAACAGTATCTGCGTAAAGGAAACATGGTTCTATTTGGACTTCCTTGTATGTTTTATTGAGTCTCCTCTCTTTATTGTAAACTATAAAGAAAGGAAATTGAAGCATGCATTATGTATTTACTATCTACCTTATTTGATTTTTTTCTGAAATGCAGTATCATCCACATTATCAAACTCCACTTATACCTCTTGGTCTGTAGTAGGACAGGCCTATAGCGTCAAGGAAATTGGCTCAGACCAGTTGCCAATGCATGCATATAGTGTACTTTCTTATGAGCTACCCTGGATTGCACCTGAGGGCCTAGCAACAGGTGATGTTAGAGTTCCTGAGCATGTGGAATCTGCCTCAGTACCTAGCAACATGAGTTCACTGTCAGAGTTCCTGATTGTGCCAAGCCAATGAGGGATGACCATGCAATGTCACCAGATTGGTACACAGCTTAGACACTGGGAGGAGGGTATATAAGGACTTCCCCATTATTGAATAAAGGAGTCTGCTCTTTGCCTGCAACTGACTCCTGGTATCTAAATCATTGACACCGTCATGCCTTCTCACCTGCCCCACCAACGGAGCCATTAGGATCCAGCAACATTGGTCTTCAGTCTTATTGTAAATTAGGTAGACCATAGCAAATAAGAATAAACATTACTGGTATAGACTTGAAGTGCTTTTTAGCATTAAGACATGGAGATTTAATGAAAAGCTATCTATGAAAAAGAGACATACATAAAGTAGAGGATTTATAGAGAACATGTATACTTTCCTTGTAAGACACAAACAAGCATCTATTTGACTCAGGTAAGGTGCAAAAGACAGACAGAAGAAATAATTCTTCTAAATCCAACTTGGTTAATCCCTGAATTACAGGGTCACTGATGAGAGGAAACTCAGAATGGTATGGGTGCCTCACAAAGAGATGAATAATGGAAAAACTCACTCTTTCCTGACCCCATAAAAATTGCATCATGGAATGAAGCTTCAGCCATTTTCTATTACCTCTATGCACCAGAACACCAAAAGTCATGTACAAGTTGAGTAAAAGAGAATCAATTTTCAACTCTAAAGAAGAGTCTTATAAATTCCTTTCAATAGTCTGTGCTAATGGCTGCACTGAAATGACCGTAGATTCAGTTGACTTTGTACCATTGGTTTATTTTATTGCCACTACTACTGGATCAAGAACTCCATATGAAAGTATAGTAGCCACTCTTCCATGATCATTGTAGTTCTTAGTCACGTCATGCTCAGAGGAAATTGGTCTAGTCTAAGTGCCAACCTCTACTGTTGCCTTCTATCCCTGTAGTAACCCAAGATTCTCTAATTCTTTCTTTAATAAATCTGAAACAATATAAAAAGCTGATAATTCTTCTTCACAATCAATATAAAAATGTATTTTGTGGAAAGTCGATGTCATGAAGCCTTCATTGATATTGCCCATCTCTGTCCTGAAGGTCATTTTGTAGATTTCCTATCTCAGTAGCTATATTCACTATGAGTCAAAGTTCATTTTATTTTTGACAGGCCATAATTGCTAAACTCATTAACTCCAGGAGGTCAGCCTAGTGTTTAGCTGTGGATCTCTGCATCTGCTTCCATCAGTCACTGGATGAAGATTTTATGATGACAATTAGGATAACCATCAATATGATTAGAAGGGAAGGGCAGTTCAGGGACCCTCTCCACTATTGCTTGGAGTCTTACCTGGAGTCACCCTTGTGAATTCTTGGGAATTTTCCAAGCACCAGGTTTCTTGCTCCCTTTATCAAGATATCTTGTTCATTGCTCCCTCTTTCTTTCCCTCCCACAAGTTGATCATCTTGTTCTCACTCCTCCTTCTATGCTCCCAGTTCACCTAGGAGATATCTCTATCTCCTTCCTAGGGCTATATATTCATGTCCCTCTTAGGGTCTTTCTTTTTTACCTAGCTTCTCCAGGGTTGTGGATTGTAGTCTTGCTACTATCCTTTGATTTATGTCTAATAACCACTTGTGAGTGAGTATATACCATGTTTGTCTTTCTAGATCTGGGTTACCTCACTCAGGATGTTTTTTTTTTTTTTTTCTAGGAATCTAGTCAAAGAGAAGGAGAAGGAGTTATGTGAGCAAGGGGTCAAGATCATGATGGGGAATCCACAAAGACAGCTGACCTCAGCTAGCTGTAGTTCACCGACTCTGGAGTGACAAGTGGGGAACCTGCATGATACCTAACTAGGCCCTCTGAATGTGGGTGACAGTTGTGTAAATTGGGCAGTTTGTGGGGCCCCTGGCAGTGGGACCAGGATTTATACCTAGTGCATGAACGGGCTTTTTAGAACCCATTCCCTGTGGAGGAATACCTTGCTCAGCCATGATGCAGGAGGTAGGGGCTTGGTCTTATCTCAACTTCGTTGACTCCACATGGGAGGTTTTATTCTCTCTGAGGAGTGGATGGGTGGTGGGGTCAGGGAGACCAGGAGGAATGGAGGGAAGGAAAACTGTGACTGGTATGTAAAATGAAAAAAAAAAATCTTTTAAATTGAAAAAGAAAATAAAAAGATAATTAACTAGATAATTAACTAATGGCATTTCCAGAGTCCAAAACACCACAAGATACATGGATAACATAGTCTTTCCTTTGGCACACTTTGTAACTTGAACTTCCTCTAAGCAAACAGGAATCTTTGAGCTCTCAGTGCCAAAGGGATTAATATCACCAACTGGAAAGCTGTAGAGCAGAAAGAAGAATAAATCTTGTTTTCATGTATTTCTTCATTTGTTGAGGACATGAATCACTGTCTTTCAATATATGGATATGTCTCTTCAATATACCAAACTTCCCCATTGTCCATGAGGAAATACATAACCTTTTCCTGTAAAGTTATGTGACCTTATTCTAACGATATTGTCTTCTATTATGGCATAGGTTTATGTTGCCTTCACTTTCAAATGATGCTCTGCTTTTGAGAAAACACTTTTTAGGAACTTTATTTCCAATATAGCTGTTTTGTAATGCTTTGTGTAGAGCATGTCTTTAATTACAGTAAAAATATCTAACTGTTATCATATCAACTAATAATTCCTGGCATGTTTTTTCTCCTGGAGCCAGCTGAAACATGACCATAATTGGAAGAATCAATGAGTTAAATATCATAATGAGGTTACTATGGCTTATATTCTACATGAGCTTCTAAAGTCAGTGGCTCATATCCACAGAGATGTGGGCACCAAAGAGCCATCTGTGTAAGGATGGACTCACCCTTTGATTTCTACAGCTACACGACAAATTCTTAAAACAATGTAGAACTTACATGACCAGAAAGAATCATTCCTAGACCTTTCAGAGATAATACAGTCCTGCTGTGATTGTGATTTCAAGGTTTTGTCATTCAGAATTGTAAAACAATAAGATTCTATTGTTTTAATCCAAGGAGATCCTCACAAACTAATATAAAAGCAATGTGATATGAGTGATATCAGACATGTGGATATATTTCTGAGCAGACATCATCACCCAAACAGACTATTTGCTCCTGGCAAGACAGAAAGTTGTCATCTACACTTATAATGAATATATACATATTTTTCCATTCTTTAATGTCATCTACTTATATATTTAGCATGAATTATACTGTCACATGAGACATTATGTTTAATTTTTAAGAAACTGTTATAATTTACATCCATCATTGTACATTTTACATTGCTAGTGACATCTAAATACTCTCAGTCCATCTCATCAGTTAAACCACATGCCAATGTTGTTATTTCTTATCTCCACTGTGGTATTTGAAAATTGATACATTTTTGCTCTAAGATTCATTTTCATAATGAACTGAGATGTATAACATCTTTTTGTGAACTCAATTACTATATGTACTCTTTGTCAAAGATGTATTCAAATAAATTACATTTTATGTGTTATTTTCTTAATGGTTGCTCTGATGATCACAACATAAGGTTGAAGTAGTTTTCTTTAGCAATTGACAGTCTGATTTGTTATGGCAAAATGTCATTCTATTATTTTTTGCATGCATTATATGCATGATATATGTCTGATGGTATTAATAAAACATTTCCACTTAAACATCATTTTTATTTGATTCATTTTCCTTTTACAATTTCATGGATATAAATGTTTCTTGATCAAGGATTCCCCCATTATATTCTATTCTCCATTTCACTCTTCCACAAAATGGGTCTTTTTTTTTCCAGGCTGCTATTCAACCTACATTTCTCATTTTTGTTGAGACACACTCACTGTGTTTCAGTCCGGTTCTCTGGATCAGCATTGGTAGAGGCATACTTTATTTGAGAGATAATGATGTACCAGTGGCTACATCACTGAGAAATACAATTCTCCCTCTCCTCCAACCTTCACTTGTCTGTAGCTACTCCTTATGAATGCTTACTTCTGAGCGCCTCTGCTCTTCATAACAGAAATTGGTGGGCTCACCTTGTTCTGGTCTTGTGTGCTCCAACTCTGATGCTGTGTTCATGTCGTGTTATATCCAGAAGACAGCATCATCTATCATTTCCTTTTATCTTTATGCTATTACATTTCACCACCTGCTTTGAAGGGTATGGTGGCTTGCATAACAGTAATCCCATTGGCCAATATATTAGAGTGCTTGGTCATTAGGGAGTAGAATTACTTGACAGGGATTAGCAAGTGTGTCTTTGTTGGAAGAAGAATGTTACTGGAGGTGGGCTTTTGTGTGTCAAATGTCCAAGCTAGGCCCAGTGTTTCTCTTTCTTCCTGCTGCCTGCCAATTTGGATACTGTCAGTGTTTCTGAGACCAATGCCATCCATCATGATGCAATATTATTCCCACGGCTATTCACTAGTAATAAAAGTATGGATGTTCCATACCTCCCTATAGACCCAGAGGAAGCTCCTATAGGAGAAAATAGGTCTTTTGATTTAAACGGAACTCTTTGTTTCCAAATTGTCAGAAACAGAGTGTTTTGATATATAACCAGATGGCTGGATGGTTTGATTTGCCTGGTCCAGGCCCTTGTTTTTCAGCCAATGCCTCTTAGGTGTCTGGATGGTGGCCTGCTAAAGTGTTGGGAAATGATACACCTAGTCAACCAAAATGGGCCCCCTTTTGTTGGGGTCAAGATGGAGGGAACGTCTGGCCCTGGACAGGTTGTCAGTCTCGTACTGTGATCTGGGCCAATCAAGGGAAGAGTTTCACTGTTTCTTCTGGAATAAGCACAGACTTTAATCAGACTTTTGCAGGTAGTAATTATAGTGAGCAAAATCCCTCTCAGTTGTATACTTCTAATCCTTTTGATAATTGGCTATTGTGTGGCATTAATGGAAGTTGCATGAATTTAGAGCCCCTAGTTATGATTGCTGGGGGAATGCATGGGATTAGTCAGTTTTCATGGAGTAGCTCCAAGCCTTGGGGCTCCTGGGATTCTGTGCCTGGCCCGTTATCCACAGACATCACTGCCAGAACTGATGCAGGCTGTGCGTATGACAGAGTTGAGGCACTGGCTAATATTACTTATAATCCTACTCCAGTTTGTGTGTATCCTCCATTCTTGTTTATAATGAGCAAAGGGAGGCCTGTATCTTGCATAATAATACCTGTTTTTATACTCAATGCT
Source organism: Onychomys torridus (assembly GCF_903995425.1). NCBI lineage: Eukaryota > Metazoa > Chordata > Mammalia > Rodentia > Cricetidae > Onychomys > Onychomys torridus. The sequence goes on from NC_050454.1 coordinate 59,485,715, forward strand.
GGAATGCTTCTAAATATGATTATGCCATAATTACCCACATTCCTCGCTGGGTGCCTATGCCAGTTGATGCTCCTAATGCTATGACCCTATTTAGACAAAAAAGAGATTTTGGCATTACTGCCGCCATTGTTACAGCTATTTCCTTGGCGGCTGTTGGAGCCACTACAGCCGCCATTGCCATGAGTCATACTGTACAGACGGCACAGACCTTGAATAATCTTTCTGCCAATGTGGCCCATGCTCTGGATGTGCAAAAGGGCATCAATGCTCAAATACGAGAAGGATTGATGGTGGTCAACCAGAGAATTGACCTGGTTCAAGGGCAAATTGATACCCTCTGGCAGATTGCCCAACTCGGCTGCCAATGGAAGTGTGAAGGGTTATGTGTGACTAGTGTCCAATATAATAATTTTACCCATGCTGCAGATTTATCTAAAAGGTTGTCTAGTTATCTTTTAGGCAATTGGACCAGAGAGTTTGATAACCTGATGGACCAGCTGAGGGGGGCTATTGTCACAGTGAATTTGACCCGAATGGATACTGGACTGGCGGAGGGATTATCTTCCTGGATTGCTACAACCATGGATCACCTGAAGGAGTGGACAGGAATAGGAGCCCTACTAGGCTTACTGGTGCTCACCTCCCTATATGCTTGTGGTGCATTTGTCGAATTAGGATCTCACAGCGTCGCCATGCTGCCATGATTATCCAAGCCTTTAAGGCCATTGAAGCAGGACAGTCCCCCCAAGCCTGGCTGGCTAGTTTAAAAGATATTTAGGCACAGGATGCGGGGCCTGGGCACTGCACTTGAGGCTAAGATACGCTGACCTCAAGAAGAGCCAGTCTGATTGCATGTGGGTTGGTACCCTAACTCCCAGCTCTGTGAAAAGGGTATCGGACGGGTCTAGTGTTCTCTGGGTGGACGCCTGGACAAACATTAGTACATGTTCCATTTTAGCAGAGATCAGACCTCTACTCTTGCCTGTTGCTCTGCAAAACAAAAAGGGGGAACTGTAGAGAGCTGCGTGTAGCCGCACCTTAAAGATGGCGCTGGCTTCCACCCTCTGCCTTCCCGATGGCAAGTACTCTTTGTGGTAAACAGCTCCTTATTTGGCTATGGCTGGATTTGTGTGCCGCTTGCATATGCGTGGACCTATGGATAGTGCCCACATGGCTGTCTGGGATTGGTAGCCCAGACCTACTTAAGGGCTGGGAGAGGCTTGCCCGGGGGGAGACATCACTACTAACAAGGTCCTGAATAAACTGCTTAAAGAAGAGCTCCGGTGTTGCGTCATCCTTGCTGGTGGAGGCAGTCACAACAATAAGAGACTGGGATATTGCTTTGATAGGCCTGACCATACGTTTGTTTGGAGGAATACTGAACACTTTAGGACCTTGGACAAGAAATGTGATTGGATAGTTTAAGCAGATCTTAATAGACCACTGTAGTAGGGGCATGAAAGAATGTGGTGCTGACTAAGACTTGAACTCAGGGTCCAGCCCAAGAAGTTTCAGAGAGGAATGATATTAGTATGTTGCCTAGAGACAATTCTTGCGATATTTTAGCAAAGAATCTGGTTAATTTGAGCCATGTCCAAAAAGTCTGCCTGAGGATAAATTGAATAGTTTTGTATTAATAGCATTGGAAGAGGAGACTTCAAAATAGGATAGCACTGTGATTATCAGTAGTCAGTCTTATGCAGATCTATAATCAAAAGGAGAAAACTAAGCAAGGAAAAATACCAAATGTCCAGTTTGAAGAGAAAAAGACCTGGAGTGTAATGGACTTAAGGCCAGTATTCATGAACTTACAAAGCTCAAAGAAAAACCTGATGCCTAATAGAATGAAGGGATTGGTAATCACAGGGCAAGACTCTATCCAGCTGAGCTTTCCACTTGTGAAAAGGAATTGAAGAAAAGCTTAGGGCCAGACAAATTTAAACATGCCATTAATCCCAGCAACCAGTAGACAGAGACAGGTGGATCTCTTGAGACTATTACAGATTATGGTTTCTTGAGGTTGAAATGAATGCATTTTTGCATTATGTTATGGTTATAATCCCAAGGGGGCCATGGAGTGGAGTGTGGTTGTTGCTTAAATAAAAATGGCCTCCATAAATTCATATATTGAATGCTTGAGCATTAGGGAGTAGTACTCTTTGGTACGAATTAGGAAGTGTGGCCTTGTTGTAGTAGATTTAGCTTTGTTGGAGGAAGTGTGTCACTGGTGATGGGCTTTGGGATTGTTGAAGTTAGGCCCAGTGTCTTTCTCTCTTTTTTTCATCCTGCCAATCTGGATGTGGAACTCTCAGCTATTTCTCCAGCACCATGCCTGGCTATGTGCTGCCATGCTTCTAACCATGACAATAATGGACTAAATCTCTGAATCTGTAAGTCAAAACCAACAAGCTGTTTTTCTTTGCAAGAGTTGCCATGATTATGAGTCTCTTCACAACAATAGAACATTGACTAAGACAGATGTGAAGGAGTAATATAGCATTTAAGGATGACCATTCAACAGTCATTGGCTTAAGCAAGTTTACTTATGACAATCATTTACCCTATTCAAACAGAAGCTATGCAGACCAAGCTGAAAGCTACATTAATCTCTACATGTATTATCATAAATATTTAGATGGCAGTTTGATATCATGTTCATTTAGCAAAATAATATTAGTGAGTTCCCTCTCTATGTCCTTTGTCTTTCTCATCCATGGACTTTGGCCAGGTTTACAATGCAAGCATTGAGTACCTCTTGTGGAATGGGTCAATACTGCAATTAACATGTAGTTATTATACCCCTGAAAAGCACATCACTAGGTTAGATTTTTTTCAGTATATAGTGAATGGTAATTATTTTTATTAATCCTACTGTCCAAATTAATTTGTTCTTATTCTTATTCTTATTCTTATTCTTATTCTTCTTATTATTATTATTTAACTACCAAGAAAAATAGTCATTGCTCAGACTTTCCCCAGCTATACCTCCTGGTACTTCCTTGAATTCTCTTCATTCGTGTATTAGTTTTTACAGAAGTTTTATTGAGTCTTGAAAGTGTTTCACGCTGGACGCTGGTGGCACACACTTTTAATCCCAGCACTTGGGAGGCAGAGCCAGGTGGATCTTTATGAGTTCAAGGCCAGCCTGGTCTACAGAGCGAGATCTAGGAAAGGCTCAAAGCTACACAGAGAAACCCTGTCTCGAAAAACCAAAAAAGAAAAAAAAAAGTGTTTCTTGTGCAAGATCAAAGCATCTTCAGAATAAAAATATATTTATAACTCCCCAACTATGACATTAAAAAACTTTTATTTGTGTAATTATTATAGCTAGAAATTCCAGGAATATTTTAATAGATTTTTAAACACTAAACATTCTGCCTTGTTCTTAACAGTAGAGAAATTATTTCCATTGTTGAATGTGGAACATGATTTTACTCCATATCAAACTTATTATTATTATTAGCGATATTGTTGACCCATATTTATCAATACTCTTGGATTTGTTAAGAATGTTATCTTTTCTTTAAAAAATAAAATTTAAGGTGGGTGTTGTAGGAAGCAAAAGCACGTGAATCTCTGTGAGTTTGAAGCCAGCCTGGTCTACACATCTAGTTCCAGCCCATCCAGGCTACACAGAGAAACCATGGCCCAAAAAACAAAAAGGAAAGAAAAAGAGAGACAGAGAGAGAGGCAGAGAGAGAGGGGAATAAAGAAGGAATGGGAAGAAGGAAGGAAGGAAGAAAGGAAAGAAGAAAGGAAGGAAGGAAGAAAGACAACACCAAATTCAGACATAGTTACATCTCCTGTTTCTTCCCTCCAACCCCTTTCATTCCTACAACTTCACTCTCTCAAATTCATGCCTGTTTTGCTTAAACTATTCTTATTACATAAATGTATCTGCATAAATATATAAATACAGCCAGCTATTTCAATTTACATTGGCTTTTGTTTCTGATTTGAATGGCTGACCACTTGGATTGGATAACCAAGTATGGATGGGGGACTCTCCATGATGAAGCCTAATTCTTCCTTCCTCAATAGCCTTTTATTGGATGCAGCAGGTTGTCTGGGAGTGCAGCCCTGTAACTGCTCCCCCTTCCATCTTAGCATGACTATTGTTGCTGTACCTGTCCAGGTCTTGCTTAGGCATCCATTTTTTTTTTTTTTTTGTGTGTGTGTGTGTGTGTATGTACATATATGAATATTAGCATGTTATATTTGTGTATTTCTTTAATATCTCACATTATTTATGGCTTTGTTTTTAAAATTATTTTTATTACCATAAAAACCAAAATATCTACTATTTTTCTCTTCAATTCATAGTTCTAATTGGTCCCTGCATAGTTTTTCCTGTTTTTATTTTTTAAATAAACTATTCTATAATTCTTTTGATGTTTAGTAAATAGACATTGATATCTATTCATATTTTCTATTATCTCATGGACTGTGCAAGTTTAAGGATGTTTTATTTTGTTCATGTTTTTGAAAAGATCTGTCTCATTGCATATATATGTGTGTGTGTGTGTGTGTGTGTGTGTGTGTGTGTGTGTGTGTCCATGTGTATGTATACTTGTCTTTAGTTTCCCTCTGTAGCAAGAAGAGGGATCAGCTACAATTTAACTGTAGTTATGGACAGTTGTCAGATGTCATGTGTTGCTAAGAACTGAATCTAAGTCCTCTGAAAGAGTAGAAAGTATAATTAACTTCTGAGCCATCTCTCTTGCCTGTGATTATAATTTTTTTAAGGATTTGAACTGATATTAATAATAATGGCATAAAATCATTCATCTAGGTTCATATAGCAAGAGTCAGTCAATGTTAATAAGTAGATCTTTTTATGTTGTCTTCTAAGAGCTGTCAAATTTATAGAATAGTTCTTATTCTCACATTTTATAGTATGCAGAATGTTTCAAACACTTTGAAAAGTTTTTAGTTCCATTAAATGTTCAAAAAAATTTTATACATCAAAAAATTTTGCTACTGAAATTTGAACAAGTGAAAAAGCATATATATATATATATATATATTCACATACACACACACACTAATCTATGTTTATCATCTTTTAACAGTAGAATTGATTCACTTCTGAAACTGATAAGATCCTGCCTGTTCATTAAATATTAAGTAGCTAACAATGTTATGTATATAATTAGATAGTCACTTACAAATATTTTTCAAATTCTTTGTATCAGAAAAATAATGCTATGATAAAACACTTAAAGATAAGTTGATTTTTGGATATATCCCTTGGGCTCAATTAATAGTGAAACATGCAACATCATGGTTTGATAACTAGCAGCCCATAAATGGGGTGGTGGGGCATAACTGCAATTCTGGCAGAAGAGATGGAAATAGGAAGATCAGGAGTTCAAGGTCATTCTGGGCACCATAAGAATTTTAGTACTAATTGTAAAATATACAGCATTTTATCAAAAATGTGAGAAGACAAAAAAATCATTGAATGATTTTTCTTTTTATTATATTTTCAATTTTACATTGCTTTTTTATTTTGTCATATTATTTATGAATGGACACACATGTCAGGATTCTAGTTGTGTTTAGTACATGTGTTTTAGTCCTGTCAATGTTTCCTTGTTTTTATGAAGCTATTTAAATTAACCTGACCTGTGCACTAAGTTTCTTAAGCCATTCCAATTGCCATCAAAATCTCCTTTATAGATTACTTACTACTGTACTTTTTCTTGCATTGATCTAGATCACAATCTCAGTTTGGCTGTCTTTCAGTTTCCATCACTTAATAAGAAAGCTGATAATAATAATAATAATAATAATAATAATAATAAGAAGAAGAAGAAGAAGAAGAAGAAGAAGAATTCATTGGAATAGATACAATTTTTTCATGGTTCCTAAACAGAGACATTGCTCCATCCCATGATTCAGTTGACTTTTCACAACTAACCTTTTGGGTGCTAGGGTTACAAAATGAGAGGAAAGGAGTAATAACATGTAGTGGGTAGCCTTTCCAGCCTTGGCCTGGAAGCTTGGCCTGGAAGTTCCAACCCCCTTTGGGGCTTCAGTAATGGTCACGCCTACAAGGCGGGGCTGAGAGAGGACACTGAAGACCCAGGATGGAGAGGAGAGGCTTCTCTTGATTCCAGGACCCTGGACACTGGAGATAGATGGAGTAGAATTCTCCAGAGAACACCGCTGGACTGTGCCATTCCTTTCCCAGACCCTGCAACCTATCCCTTCACTTGTAAGTTACCCAACAAAATAAATCTCCTTTTAAATATGTGGAGTGGCCTTAATAATTTCACCAATACCTGGTGCCCAATGTAGCGCAAATTCCAAAGGCCTGGGCAGCTCCCACCCTCAGCCTCCTCCCATGCTGGCAGGTACCTAAACCCACCTGCAAAGTCCCGTTTAACCAGGGAATGCCTACACAGTTCCATTCCCAGAAAAGGAAGCAGCTAGTTCGGTCTCAGTTCCCTAGCTTAGCCCCCAGATAAACAAAAACCTCTGTGAGTGAGGCCTTCCCACTTCTCCCTGAGTGCCATCTCCCTGCCATCTTGGTTCCTGCCTTCAGCTGCTGCCAGCCAAGGTCACCAGCAGGCCCTGCTTTGGAGCTATACCAATGCCTCCTGCTGGCTGAAAAGTGCTATAGCACCCCCCAAAACCACAGAAAGGTAAGCTTATTTCAAGTAAAAGTAATTGATAAATTTACAATTTAAAACCGACTAACAAATTTTGAGTAATTCTTGTAATATGGCTGAAACATTACCTCACAAGAATTTAAAAACCCTTTTGCCTGTAAGATGAATGACATTTTCCTGGAAATATATGACCTCCCTAAGGCATATCTGGCCTGTACCATTTTGGGATTCATCTTAATAATTCACACAGTGTTCAAACACTGGTTTAATAATAAGAACAAAGATGAGTCATTATTGGGACTGATACAGGCTTTAAAAGATAACAATGAAGGCTTACAGAAAAAGATTGTTTCTCTGGAATCTGCTAACCAGGATTTACAGGCTTTAAAAGATAGCAATGAAGGCTTACAGAAAAAGATTCTTTCTCTGGAATCAGCTGACCAGGATTTACATAAAAATATTCTCTCTCTGGAATCTGCTAACCAAAATTTACAAAACAGGCTTGTACCCAAACATGATTTTATTGAAAATAAATATGAATATTTAATGGATAGAACACTAACTCTCCAGAGTGAAGTTTTGGCTACTCAGACACTATATAAGGAAGAAAAATTATCATTAAGTAATAAGATAAGATCCATAGAATCATGTGTTTCAGAAGAACATAAAAACTTCCATGATTCCATGAGAAATCTGGACTCCCTTACAAGAGAGGAGTTTTACTCCCTGGAACAGACCCTATGTGCTCTTTTACAAGCCCTGGAGGAAACTCTCAATAAACATGACAAGGGACCTAGTAAGCAGAAGGGCAAGACCATACAGGTTATAACATCTCCAAATGGCTCTCAAACAATGGCTTATCCTGTTATCATCCATGAGAAGCCAGCAGATGACACACACCCCAGGCCATATTATATATACATTACAACCAATTTCAACAAGGGACTTTAAAAATATAAAGGAAGCAGTAGTTACAGATGGGATACACTTCACATATGTAAAACAGATGCTAAATTTGTGGTCTATCTCACATAGAATCATTCCAGATGACTGGCATCAGTTAATTTCATCTGTTCTAGAATATAGCCAGCAGTTACAGTGGAAAAGCTGGTTGAGAGAAGAGGAAAGAAATTTAGAACAACAAGGTAAATTCAGAGGTTTTGTGATCTCCCAAGAACAAATACTTGGTGAGGGATGTTTCACTGACAGGAATGTAGAAGCCACTTATGATGAGCATACAATATCCCTATGCCATACAGCAGCACTAAATGCTTGGGAAAAAATTCCAGAACCTGGAAAAGCAACTGAGGTATACACAAAGATATTTCAAGGACCACATGAACCCTTCACTGATTTTTTTACAAAGGCTGAACACAGCTATAACAAAAGCTGTTTCAGATAAAGAATTAAGAAAAGTATTAACTGAGTCCTTGGCATTCAACAATGCTAATGCAGAATGCAAAAGAATACTTACACCATTAAAGATCAGAACAGCTCCTTTGGAAGAATGGACTCAGTATACTAATGGTGTTGAGTCTCTTAACTACAGTAATGAGGCTTGGATAAGAGAGACAAATCCCAGAGGTGAAAGAAGGCACTGTGGTACCAAATGTTTTAAATGTGGTACACCAGGTCATATAAGTAAAAACTGTACATGGGGTACTCCTAGAAGTAATACTCTTTCTAGGAATAGCCTAAATAGGAGACCCCAACCGCGTTCTGGATTATGTAGAAGATGTGGCAAAGGCCGACACTGGACCAGTGAGTACAGATCAACAACAGATATACTAGGCAACTCTTTACTGGTGGGAAATGCTGCAGGAGGCCTCTTGCAGGCCCCCAAATCAAATGTGGTAAGAACATTCCCAGCCACTGTGGAAGAAATTCCTCTCCAGGACAAATGAATAAACCAATACCTAATGTAAAAACCGATACTGCAATGGATGATAAAACAACTCTGATAGATGAATCACAGTTTACAAAGAACACAATAAAACAAATATTTTGGCAGACTTCCATAATGATCAAAGACCGTAGCTTAGAATTCGAAAGAATGGCCTGGTTCTGGAGGGCCTGGTAGACACAGGTGCAGATGTGACTACAATTACACCAAAATCATGGCATCAGAATTGGCCTCTTCAAGAGGTAGATGTTCAGCTTCTAGGAATTAGCACCCTATCTCAGATAAAACAGAGTTCGAGATGGGTTGAATGCATAGGGCCAGAAGCCATATGTAGCAAATATAGCAGTAAATCTTTGGGGCCGAGATCTGTTACAACAGTGGAATACTCAGAATAAAATTCCACACTCTCAGAAAAGGAATACAGATCAATGCATGTTTATAGGAATAATATCATAACATGCTATAAAAACAACAGTCACCAACCATTCAGGCTGTACAAAAACAGAGCACAACTGCAGTTGAACTCTCAGAAGTACCAACAGCCTTAACTTTAAAATGGCTAACAAATAAACCTGTCTGAGTTGGACAGTGGTCTTTGAAAAAAGAGAAGCTACAAGCTTTAGAACAGCTGGTTCAAGAGCAGTTAAATGCTCAACACATTGAAGAATCTACCAGGCCTTGGAATTCTCCTGTATTTGTTATTAAAAAAAAAAATGTCTGGTAATTGGAGAATGCTGACAGATCTGAGAGCTATTAATAAAGTAATTCAGCTGATGGGCTGAATAACATAACAGATTATTGTTGCTTTTACTCACAGTAAAACAATAGTTTTTCATAAGAAGCAGTTCCCACTTTGCAGAATACCTTTGGTTGATTTTCAAAGCAAAGAAATGGTTGACTTATAAAGCTCTAGTTTTCAATTCTATCCTTTTTAGTTGAAAAATGTTGAGATCTGCACACTCCCATACTCTGATTTAACTTTACATCAAAGAATTTTGTTCACTGTTTTTAAATTGCTTTTAATATTACTTTTCGAAATCCCTTAGTTGTTCCTTTAAAATTTATTCCTAAGATGATGACATTTTCAAAGAAGCATTCATATGGTAAATGGTAATGAATATTTATCCAAAAATTGTGATGATTCTTTTAAAGTTTGAAATGAAGTATATTAGTATTATATATATTATATATAATTATATATATATATACTGAACCTGCTGTTGTCAATGGTTATGCCATTTCCAATATGGTTTTAAGCATTCTTTTCAGCAAAGTAAGACTTGCCATTTAGTATCATTACATTCAAGTATGTTTTCATTGACCTATTAAAGAAAGACAGCACTTTCACTTAGATTTTTAGCAGAGATGTGTTAACCCCTCTCCCCAATAGTAATATTTCTACCTTTAGGACACACACTTATAGATGGCTAACTGGAGACATAAAGAAATGTGTCAACATTTTCTCTAATGAAATCCAAAATCAGTTTCCTATGTCATTGTTAAAGAGAAATTGAGCCTAGTTAAAAGTGGTACTCTTTTTACAAAAATGTAGAGTATGGATTATAATGATGTTCATTGTGTAAAAACACTCAATTATATGAATATTTAGTAGTGCAATTTTTCAAATGCATTATACATATATACAATATGTATTTAGAATCTTATACCATCACTAAGAAACTGGGCATGGCAATATTGTTTTTAGATCATTACCTTATTTCTACAGATTTGTCACTCTTCAATATCACCTCAAGGATTAATAAAGTTAAAATTTTTATGTCAAAAATATCTTAAATATGTGCAATATCCCATGATTATAAACATATTGATACCAGAATGTAGATATTAATGACATCTATTTTATTATATCTAACAGAATTAAATGGACAACAGATAAAAATTCAGCTAACATAAAGATACAGTAGAAACATATGAATATAACAAAAGATTTAGTTATGGGGGGTGAAACTTACTGGTTAGCAGCTGAGAGTAGATGGTGTTTGATCCTAAAATTGTCATCACTGACAACTGTATCTTAGCAAGCTACCAGCAATGGCTCCCAAATAAATTCCAAAATGAATTCACAATTTGTAGAAATATCATGATAATAAATGAGAGCACATATTTGAAACAATCTTAATTTTATAAAGAACTCAGATTATAAAGTCAAAATTATCAAATGTAATATATATTAGATTCTGTGAAAAAATCTGATTAATATGCAGAGTATAAAGAAAAGAAGGAAAATAATTTCATAATAGAGCTAAAATATGATGATATAGAATTTAAAAGCTAGGGTTAGTTTTAGAAACAAAGGCCAAGGTGCTCTGGTATAATATCCAATTCATGGATTTTCAGTATATCTGCACTGTGGGCACTGAAGGGATGACAGCAAGGGTAGAACTGAGGAAATGGGAAAAAGCTGCTCCAGGGAAGACAGATATTTTTTAGAAATATAAGTACTGGTAAAGGTAGTTATGGTTGGTAGCCTGAATATTAGCGTTTCCTCATATTAGGAGAGAAAGAAAGAGACGCATCCTGACAGAGATTAGAGATAGCCACTGTTTACCAGTGGCTTCAATGACTAACACAGAACACTGGGAAAAAGGAAGACAGTGTTATGAATATACTGACTATGACAGCTTTTTGGCATTCAGTTTAACCTAATGAAGGTTGTTCTTGATATTTGAGTCAAGTTTAAATGAAAGATAAGAACTCAATAAAATTAAATGATATTTATGAACTTAAATGACATTTAAAACTATCTAAGGTGATATAATCATACTGTGAAAAAATCATAAGTAAGATAAACCACAAAACGTTGTGATATTGTGTCCCCAATATATTGTGTACCCTCATAAACTTATCTGGGGTCAGAGAACAGAACAGCCACTAGATAGACACAGAGGCCAGAAAATGGTAGCACACATGCCTTTCATCCTAGCATTCCTGAGGCAGAGATCCATCTGCATCTTTGTGAGTTCAAAGCCACACTGGAAACAGCCTGGCAGGGTGACTCACCTTTAATCCCAGGAAGTGATGGCAGGAAGCAAAAATGTATACAAGGCATTAGGACCAGGAACTAGAGGCTTTTTTTAAGCTTTTAGGCTTTTAGCAGCAGTTCAGCTGAGATCCATTTGGATGAGGACTCAGAGGCTTTCAGTCTGAGGAAATAAGTTCAGCTGAGGAATTGGCGAGCTGAGGTTGGATATGTCTTGTTCTGTTTTTCTGATCTTTCAGAGTTTACTCCAATACTTGGCTCCAGGTTTGTTTTTATTAATAAGACTTTTTAGAAATTTGTCTACAAGGCATGGCAAAAACCGTAGCAGTTATATATTAGTTGAAAATAGAGAAAACACCAAACAACATTAAGGAAGAAATTTAAAAGAGGATCAATTAACTTTCACTTTGTACAATATTGTGGCAATGAAGAGAAACTTCGATTCATATGTGTGTCATTGATTGATAAAATGCTATTCATTTCTTATGGGAAAGAGATAACTCTGTAGAGAATAATTGTAGAAATTTCTTGATGTTCATACTCCTAAATAATATACTTCGTCAAGATTCTCAATTGAATGAGTAATACATAAGTCAGTGTAGCGGCCACTGCGTTGTCATTATTCTTCTTCAATAAGTATTAGATATAAAGTAAAATTAATACTTTCTGATATTCATGCCAATAGCAAATATATGGTGACTGGAAGACTAAAACAGGAATTAGAGAACTATGGAGAGTAAATTAATAACAGAAAATAATGGTCAGTTCACTTTTTCTTTACTTCAAGTTTTGAAATTATATTTTGTCTCTCCTACACACATCCCCCAATATAAACTTGCCCCTTCTCTAAAAGTCTGCCTCTGAAGACATTTATCTGCCTCATTATTAGTTTTTTTTTAAAACCAGATAATTTTATATTTCATATCTCTTATGTCAAATTGAGGCCAGTTATAGATACAGATCAAAGGTCTCATTAAAGAAGAATTCAAGTTGAGGCAAGAAAGTCGCAAATAATTTAAACATGCAAATATGTTGACATATCCTGGACTTGAGCATGTATTACACTAAACCATAAAATTTAAATATTTTTAAATTGAGATAAAAGGTTAGATGATCACTTAAATCAGATGGCCAATTTCTAGTTTAGAAACTCAGGCAATAACAGAGCCTCTCTTCTCATTTCACTAAGCCAGATTTAAAATGTCAGAATGCAACCTGCTCCTAATCAACTCTTTCAATCATCCTTGCTCATCACTACAACTAATATGCAAATCAGCTAAATGCTTTGCTTGCATAAGTTATTAAATGCAATCCTCCTTTTCATTGCTGTTCTTTACTTTAGTTTTGAACTTTCACTTTTACCCATTTACTTCTGCCTCGAGTGACATACATTGATGCTTTGCTTTTATAGCAGCAGAATGCCATATGCTCACACTGCTTTTTAAGACATCCAACAATTTCAGCTTCATTCTTGGATTTGTCTTAATACATTAGACATTAAAAGAAAGTGGTCACAATGCTGGCTGAATCCTTATCTCCCTGTGACCTTTCTAGATCACTGATCCGTGGTCTTCTCCACTTGTAAATATTTAAACTCCAAACCTCTCATATCTCTTTTCATTTTCAACTGTCACACATGTCTACTCACTTGAAAGACCTTACAATTCTATGTGAAGATGCAGAATCGTTTTCTTAATAAGTCCTGGACAATCAGCCTCAGTGACGTTAAGTTTACATTGAATACTCCACTGGGTGTTTAATTTATGGTTTATCCATATACTTAAAACTATAAAATTTCAAAATTCTTTTAGATCAGTATGAATTATCACATTGCACAGAATTTTAACCACATCTCTTTTCCCCTACAATACTAAAATTATCTGTTCTTTTTTTTATAATTCAAATGGCTACCCATATACTAAACTCATAGTTTTCTTAAAAATGAATTGTTAATTAAATGAATTCTCTACTTGGAAAATGTTTTAGTCAAAATATACATTGTCTTAATTCATCCATCTAAGGTCCATTCTGATAAAATCAAATGAACAAAAGCAAAACCTGGCCTGGATTCATCTTATTCACATTCTTTTTAAACTGCTGGACTTCATTCAATTCTACTTCTGGCTAAAATATTGTGTTTCAGTCAAAATCCTATGTCCATTTATGTTTTAATTCAAGATTAATTTTAGATTCTATTAATGGTTTTGGCATGTGAATTATATATGAATAAAATATTATTTCTACTTTTAAAAGTGAAGAAGAGATTTGGGGCTTTGTCTCAGTGGTAGAGTGCTTGCTTAGCAAGCACAAGGCCCTGTGTTCGATCCTCAGCTCAAAAAATAAAATAAAATAAAAAATAAAAATGAAAGGGAAAATGTAGTCTAAACAAATAGAATCAGCAATGTTTCCCTGGATGTAGAAAATAAATTTTCATCATATTTGTATGAGTTACTTTGTGAACTATTAAGGTCATGTCCTGAGTTCTCTCAGGTTCTATGATTTGTATGATTTCCTCACTTTCACACATCTAAATTACTATTGAAGAGATGTTACATATCAAATGTTTCTTTATATCAAATCTGCTCTGTAATAGAATGAATGCTATAGAACTTAACATTGATTTTAAATTCATAAATCCATGAAGCCTTAAGTATATCATGTAAGAAGAATAGATTAACTCTGAATATACTGTGGATATAATTATAACTGACTATGCATATGCTTTTAAGTTTACTGTTAGTTAACATCAATGTATTGGTTAAAGTAAAACATCTCAAGCCATGTGAACTCGATATACTAAGAAATTGATATAAATGAAGAGAAAGAGAAAGAGAGGAGGAGAGAGAGAGAGAAAGAGAGAAATTGAGTTTTATATATTATGATAAGATTGAAAATTTAGGATGACAAACTATTTGGACAATGTTAGGAAAAATGGCATTTTTTTTGATTTTCTAAAATAAATTAGGAAAACTGATTATTCACTACAGGAAATAGAAGAGAACGAATTTAAATAAGGCCCAAACCTAAGTCTTGCTTGTATTTTTGACTTGGTGTATAACTTGTGTTTTGTCATATGCAAAAGATAAAATTTCAACAATCCTCCAGATTGTATATACATATACTCACATACATACCATTTCCAGGGTCACTTTGCTATGAGTGCGTATAGCTCTTTTTCTTTAGTGATTTCACTGAACATGTTGCTCTAAGCCTTTAACCAAATAATAAAGATAGTAATTATTTATTTATGTGACTGTGCCTCCTCCACTTGTAACAACTCTTTCTATTTCTCTAGGGTTATAGCTCTGTTTAAGTTGTTTATATGATCTGGATTTCATTTTGATAAGTGATACCTAACGAGAAAATGATCCATTTCTTTTATTTTTTTTCTTTTGGTGGAGTCCAGCTTGTTAAAGTATGTCCTAATGACTCTCTGTATTTTCTCAGTGCCTGTTCTTTCATTTCTGATTTTGTTAATTTAAATATTATGTATGTCTTTTATTCACTTTTTATATGCGTTTGTCTATCTTCTTGGTTTTCTCAAGAACTGCTAGCATCTGCTATTAAGTACCCTATGATAGCACCATTATTAATTAAGTTGAAAACTTCACACTATATCTTTTTTCTTCATTCACTATAATAAGGAAAACTTTTTAAAATAAAATAGGCACTCTTGAAAAGTTTCTAAAAGAAAAAGTGCAGAAATGATAAAGAAAAATAAAAGAAATCAAAACCACTTATAATGGTGATAACCTATTCATTAAATCATGAGTTTGACAATACCTTTTAGGTATAAGACTTTGGAAAATAAATCAAGTATATGTCTATTAGGGATAAAGAAAAATATAGTGCAGCATAATCTAGAATGAGAATTATCATTATTTTAACTCAGCGTGAGTATATTTGTTGAAAATGAAAGACTCAAGATTATAGGAAATGAAAATATTTATTATGCAAAAATATGTAACATCAGTAATAAATACTGCATTGTATGTGACTGCTCACTTGTGAATTTGTTGTACAATTAACACGTTATAAATGAAATAAGATCAGTGAAGAAATGTTTACTGGAGATTTGTATTCAGTCATCACTATATATCGGCTGTGAAACAGGTTTTGTTTGTATGCTCAGTATATAATTATTGTAGACGTGTCCTATTTCATGCAGTTGGTATATTAAAAATACAGGTAAAAAGCTTAGAATTCACAGCCAAAAAACATTTAATTCTTGAAATAAATTGTAATCAGCGAAGCAAAGCCCAATAGTTTGCGAAGTAAGAGAGTTTCAATGATTTACATACTTCAAAAGTCCCTAATACATCTGAACTTTTTCAAATAATTTCTAAGTGTGAACTGTGATACCTGTATAGAAAATAGAATATTTTAAATGTCTAAATTATATTCCTGACATTGTTTTACCCAAGTTTATGTATCATTGCATGACTATAACTCAAGGTCCTCATAGTCTAACACAGATCCAAAACTATTTTATACTGTCTCAAATTGTTACGTCCTATTTGCATATTCACATTTTCTCTTTTAAAGATGTTGATAATCATTCTGTGTTAACTATTAAATATTAAAACTCTATTACCTTCTCTTTTTAATTAATCATTATTCAAAATGCAACACCTGGCTAAATCTATTAGCTTTACAAACACCTGTTTTGATTTTATTTGAATGAATTAGCTCTGAGGGTTTTCTTTTTGTCCTATCTTTGGCTAATTAATTAAATCATATGATACACTCATAAGATTATCTTATATTATAATGGTAGATCCTCAGGTCTTTAAGAAATATATTAAATACATAATCACCATAAATGATTATAGGTTTCTCTTCCATGACTTCATCCTTTTTATATAAAAATCAAGAGTCAAAAGTCAATTATAGGAAAGGGCTAGAAGTCTCACTAGGTAAAGCAACAGTTGGCTTATCTCTAGTCTACTTCCAACCAATTAGCAAGCCTCACCAGAAACATCTAAAGTGGAAACTAAATTTTACACTTCTTTGTGTGCAAAATTTCTGATCCTAAGTGGAAGGAAACTCTATGGAAAATAACTTTTTAAAAAAATACTAACCAGTTTGCAATCATATTTTGGTTCATTAATTATAGGTAATGTGTTGAATCAAATCAGGTTTTAGAAATGATATGAAATCTCAAATGTCACATATTACAGACAAGATATAGCTTTTCATGTTAAACATGATCATAATGTGCAAGCTTCTGTAGGAAAAGAATACTCTGTCATAGTATGGACATGTTATTTGAAGTATTATGTATAAACTGATGACAAAGTAGATACACAATGTCACACAGTATTTCTTGTAAGAGAAAATAAATTTATTTTTCAAACTCCCTTCAGAAGTTTTGATTTTTATTTTTGCTGATTTTTTTCCTTTTTTAAAAAATCTATTATATTTGTGTTTTAAATTTACACATCAGCCATGGGGTTCCCCTGTCCTCCCCACTCCCGCCCCCAGGTGTTTGGCCATCTGATCACCAGACTAGGTCAGATCAGGCTTTCTCTAGACCATTGCCAGTAGTCTATAGAGGATGTATCATTGTGGATGTCTGGGGACCTCTCCAGCGCTCTGCCAATTCCTGTTCTCATTTGGTCATCATTTATCATGGTCTGTTATTCCTTGTTCTCCCTTTTTGTTCTTGATCCAGCTGGGATCTCCTGCTCCCCTAAGCTTTCTTTCCCTCAAACCTTGCCCTTCATTGCTCCCACTGTCATCAAGGTTGTTCTTGTAGATCTCATCCATATGTCTGTCATTGGGCAATCCCTGTGTCTTTCCTAGGGTCCCATTTTCTAGGTAGCCTCCCTGGAGTTATGTAGCAGTCTAGTCGTCTTTGTTTTACATCTAGTATCCTCTTATGAGTGAGTACATACCATGTTTGTCCTTCTAAGTCTGGGTTACCTCACTCAGGATGATTTTTTCTAGATCCATCCATTTTCCTGCAAAACCTCATGATGTCATTGTTTTTCTCTGCTGAGTAGTAGTCCATTGTGTATATGTACCATATTTTCTTTATCCATTCTAAGTTCAAATGGCTGAAAGACATTTAAGGAATTGTTCAACATCCCTAATTATCCGAAAAATGCAAATCAAAATGACTCTGAGATACCACCTTACACCTGTCAGAATGACTAACATCAAAAATACAGAAGACAGCTTGTGCTGGAGAGGATGTGGAGCAAGGGGAACTCTCTTCCACTGCTGGTGGGAATGCAAGCTTGTACAGTCACTTTGGAAGTCCATATGGCACTTCCTTAGAAAATTGGGAATCCTTACCTGCTGAGCCATCTTGGGAGGTATCCAGGCTGTGGGACTGGGACCTATCCTTAGTGCATGAACTGGCTGTTTGGAACCTTGGGCTTACACAGGGACGCTTTGCTCAGCCTGGAAGGAGGGGACTGGACCTGCCTGTACTGTCTTGGCCCTGGAGGAGATTGGAATGGAGGGGAGGGAATGGGGGGAAGGTGGGGCCATGGGCGGGAGGGGGGAGGACAAGGGAACCCATGGCTGATGTGTAAAATTAAAACACAAATATAATTAAAAAAATAGAAAAGAAAATTGGGAATCCATCTTCTCCAAGACCCAGCTGTATCACTCTTGTGCATATACCCAAGGAATGCTCAATCATATCAAAGGGTATTTGCTCAGCTATGTTCATGTCAGCATTGTTTGTAATAGCCAGAACGTGGAAACAACCTAGATGTCCTTCAGCTGAAGATTTTTTTATTAAGAAAAATTTTCCATTCATTTTACATACCAATCAAAAATCCCCCTCTTCTGTCCCCCCACCCACCAAGTCTACCCCTCCCAATCCATCCCTGTAGCATGAATGTTAAAGGGTTGTGTTAATAAAAGCAAATCCAGAGCCAGATATTGGGGTGAATGCTAAAAGGTCAGAGAAGCAGAACAAGCCACAGCCACCTCACCTGGGCAATTCCTCAGCTGATCCTGTTTCCTCAGACTGGAAACCTCTGAGTCCTCATCCACAATGAATCTCAGCTGAATTGCTGCTAAAAGCCTAAAAGCTTAATCAGGCTATTTCCTGGTTTGTATGCCTTTTATAGGTTTCTGCTTCTTGCCATCACTTCCTGGGATTAAAGGTGTGTGTCAACATGCCTGGTTGTTTCCAATATGGCTTTGAACTCACAGAGATCCGGATGAATCTCTGCCTCCAGAATGCTAGGATTAAAGGTGTGTGTGCCACTATTTTCTGGCCTCTATGTTTAGTGGCTATTCTGTTCTCTGATCCCAGATAAGTTTATTATGGTGTGCAATATTTTGGGGAACACAATATCACCATAATCCCCCACTCCCCCAAAAAAGAAGGCATGACTCCATGGGGAGACACATCTAGCAGAGGCAAGTCCAAGCCCCTCTCCCTGCCTCAAGGCTATATGAGGTGTCCCATCTTAGGTAGTAGGCTCCAAAAAGCCCCCTCTTGCACCAGGGATGGATTCTGATCCTACCTCCAGGGGGCCCCCAAGCAGATCAGGCTATACAACTGTTTTGCCATGCAGAGGGCCTAGCCAGGGCCATGCAGGCTCCACAGCTGTTCGTCTAACTTTCATGAGTTTCCATTATTTGGTTTGGTCATCTCTGCAGTTTTCCCCATCATGATCTTGATACACTTGCTTATAGAATCCCTCTTCTCTCTCTTTGACCAACTCCTGGATCCCTGTGTGGTATTTGGCTGTGTCTTTGTATCTGCTTCCATCAGTCACCGGAGAAAAACTTTGTGATGACAGTTAGGGTATTCTCACCTATCTGTGGAGAGGGTGCCTGAACTGAACTGGCTAATCCCATAAGTTTTGATTTTAAATGTAACAGAACATTTACATTAAATACTTAAGGAAACTCTATTTTTAAATGCTCTATAGATATCTTTATAATTATTTCAATAAATGGCAATATCACTATTTGTGACACTACATTCTACTTTTCCATTTGCATGCTTGCCTGAATCTGCTTTTTATAAATTGTGCATTAATCATTTATTAAGTTCTTCCACAAACCTCCAGGCAATTTTGAAAATAAATTAGTGAGCATTATATATAACAATGTGACACCCACATTCCTAAGTCCCTGGTGTACCTTCTATTTCCTCTCCATTTACCTCGTCCTAAAGAAGTGAATCAAGCTGGGCATACTGAAAGTGAGAAGACATTAGAAATTAAATATGGCATATGTTTTTCTTAAAGATACTCAGGCTATATCTAACACCTAATCTATAGCAATTAAAAGTCAGGCTTGATCCAAGCAAGCTGTTATATATAAAGATATGTATAAAGATACTGCAAAATGGCTTAAATCAGCATTTAATTTCTCATCAATAAAAATATCAGAAATCATAAAGTTTAACATCTCATAAGGTTTATGTTCCTTTCTAGTTTTTTCGGTGGTATTCTGTTTGTCAATGATAATTATATACCTCAATTTCATGCTCCTATTTTCAAAGCTATTAGAATAGTACCTTTCATTCATTGACTCCCTGTAAGGGGACACGTGTGTTTATGTTTGTCTCTCCTGGATATGACAAGTATTTTACCACAATATTCTTAAGTTAATTGTGTCTGTGAAGTTTTAAACTATTTAAGGAAGCATGCTTACTGATTTCAGAGAGAGTGATGTGGGAAGAATTTTTTAAATTAAGCACTAAATAAAATTGGACCACTATGAAAACATGCATAGATATTAAATACAGATATTTAAATACATATTTGAAAATATGTCCAAAGACTAAATGTATAGACTACAATAATACTAGTTTATTTATTCTTTTTAAAGTTATTTAATTTTATAAAATATTATTGTAAAATGCAAACAGGAGTAAAATATTATTTCAATATTCAGTAAGCATTAATAATACTTAAGCTTATGTACCATATTTGTACAAAATAAATTTCTCACATTGTTGAAATAAAAGAGGTATGTAAGTAGGTAAGTTTAGAAGGACCACTTCTTACTGAAGATGTAAAGTCATGATTGCAACAGTGAGATCTACAAGGAAACATTTGACTATAGCTAGAGAACACATGAACCTAAAGAAAAATAGCAGCATTTATGCCAGATTTTCTGTGAAATATGATAGACAAAGTGAGGGTGTTTGATAATTAGCAAACAATAAACCAAAACATTCTGCATTTCAAAGTCAGTCAAAACGTACCTGAGCTGCAGCACAGTATTACGAGAGAATTCCAGGACAATATTTGTAAATTCTTGACAGCTTCTCATAATTTTGCAATGAGGGTAACTTAAATGATAATATTTTTAACAATAGGCCTCTTGCCTCAGTTAGCCAAGCTGTTATTTTTCTTGTTGTTTTAGTTTTAGTTTTGTTTTCTTAATGCTGGGGATCATACTAGGCAAATTATCATTAAGCTACATTGGTTGTTTTGATTATGCATGTTTTCAGTGGATCCTCTACATTATACAGTGATGATGTAATATTTGCAAATGGACTTAGACTAGTTAGACTAGCATATCAAGCACAGGTGTCTTTGCCTTAGCAAGAAAACTTGAAGCTAATGTTACGGAAAGCATCCTATTGTAAATATTTTCATTCTACTATCTTCTCATATTATTTTAATATTTTTCATTATTTTTAATGTTAGTCAAAGATTATAATAAGACCTTGATCCTTAATTATACCCTGAATAGTTCATGTCAAAACCCTGTGTTTGCTTTGGTTTCCAAATACTTTATTAATATGTAATTCTTTCTGTATATTCCATGCAATTGAAAAAAACAAAAACAAAAACAAAAAACCAATGAAACACAGAGAGATTAGTGAGAAAACAAAAGAAGTGATTTGTTTCCATAGTCCAGAAGTGGCCCAGTGAGAGCTGTTGGTTATTTCTGAGAGTGTACCAGTGTCACTAGATGAGAAAGTGTGCTTTTCATGCTCAGTCTTATAATTTCCCAGAACTTTGAATACCAATATTATATAAGGGGGAAAAATTGAAGGCAAAGGAAAGGATAAAAGGTGGTAATGGTATTATTTTCTCTTTGGTAAAATTGACACACCACTTTATGCAAATATCTTCCACCTTCCCTCTTTGGATCTGTGAGGTTTTTTTTGTATCAAAAAGAAAAATCAAACTAATTGCTGCATCAGCCTCTTGCTAAATCTGTTTTCTAAATTAAAAATTCAGATTTCACTGAGGGTGTAGTGCCAGCCACTTCTTTCTCTAAAGATCTTTGTGCTAATTGTTTTATCTGCTGCTTGCTAAATCTGTTTGCTAAATTATACCTTTCACTGAAATAACACTAAAACCTACTTGGGAAGCATTAGCTGGTATTGAATTTTTTTTTCTAGAGCTTATATGCTTTAGATTGTGTGTGATTGCCAGAGAGATAGATGTACAAATAATACATCAGTCAAGGGGTGACAGGGCTTTTAAGAGGCCATAACTTTTTTTTCACAAATGCAATTTCAAGGAGACTTGCCAAAAGTTAGTCTGTGGATGTTCCATGTGCCTAAAACCATGTAACTGCTATATAAAACTTTTAATGTATCATTATTTTTAAAAAGAAGAAGAAAGAAGAAAGAAAAGGAACTTACAACTAACTTTTTAAAAGTGAAATATAATGTTCCATGTATATGTAAAGTCATCATTTGTTCACTTCATTAACTCACAAGATTTATTGTGTATATACTAACAATTCTGCTTAACTAGTTTTAACAATTCATAAATAGTGAAGGTGATGAATGATAAATTTTTCCGGGGATCATGAAACACACACACACACACACACACACACACACACACACACACACACACACTAACTCACTCACTCACCTCTAGTTATCCCAAATAGATAAAAGGATGCAAAATGCCCAACTTGCTGAACCATGGGGTGTGAATTTAGCTACTAACAGTAGTGCGTGTGAAGGGTTCCTTAAAAGGAGGGGATGACTCAAGAGCAGGTGAATCACCAATAAAGCCCATCATGTTATTGATAGGGAGTCTTAAAGCTGGAAGTCTGTAGCTCACTGCACATCAGCTCAAAGGTTGGATACTGTCTTTTCCAGCCAGCTTGAGTGATTTCTCCTTCTTCCAAGAAACCTGGCTGGTCTGTGCTTCTTTAAGAGAGTTTGAGTGATTTGTCTCTTCCAGAGAGCTCAGCTTGTATAGCAATGTCATTTAGCAGTCTATGGAGCTTATATATGTTTGGAGAAGGCTGTAATTAGGGAATCTGGCCAGTTTCTGGGACTTATGAACTGAAAGTTTTAGCCTATTTACTTCCTGAGTTTATGGAGCTCTCCTGAAGTGTGAAATATTTTATATTTCTTTAGAACATCTTGTGTCTTAAGGAGCTTCCCTAAAAGTTGGAAGGGATTTTTGTTGTTGTTACATATCTTTTATGTCTTTCATGTGAATGAACCCTTAAATCAAATGAAATCTGTGACACCCCAAGAGAGTTTTATTTATGTTCTGAATATTTTCTTTTCATTTACTGGTATAAATGACCATAGCTAGAAATGTATCCCCCAGTATGTGTGTAACAGAAGATGTTCATATATGTGCCTGCAAGGTCACTGCTGATAATGCTCAGACTCTAAAACTATCTTAGACAGTTTTTCATGCACATCCTTTGATGAAACAATATGCCTCATTCTCTGCGTCATACAAATTTATGTAACAAAATTTTGACAAAAAGAATGAAGCAGACCATTTCAAACAGGTGAGGAAGTGGAACAAACATTTAGCTTTCCCCTTGCAAATGGAAAACATAAATGAATGCAGACATGTATTCATAAGAAGTGAAACAATTAAGATAGCTTTGCAACAATATTTCAATTAAAATATCATCAATTGTAATAGTTTAGGAAGAATTATCAGAGATTGGCACAAAGGAAGCATTTGCATGATCAAAGAGTTTTGATTAGGCTAATCACACTTTCACTGTGCCTATGCAAATAGAGTTCAAATTTGTGTTCTAATTAGAAACAATAGATTTTTTAATTAGTGAATAAAAAGACATTGTTTATGGTAATGACAGTAGGATGGTTGCGTATTAAAATCCAAAAATCACTAAGACAAAAATAATGAAGTTGATTATTAAAAGAGGAAAATGATAGTTCTTTGACAATATTTTCACAAACAGAATTCTGGTAACCATTAACGAGGGTCAAATACATAGTGGAAAAAGATACTCCCCAGTTCAATTAATTTTCAGTTTCTGATTCTGAAGCATTTATTATGTTTATTTGTTTTTATATAGTGTCTTGATTTGTAGTCAAATCTGCCCTTGAACTTGCCACTCTCTTGTTTTGTACTCAGCTGGACTTCTTGGATGGTGTACATGTACAGGCAATCCCATCTGGCTCAGACCCTGTGCACTGTTCTTTCCCTTTGTACATATATCATGCTAGAACCATAAATTCTTCAAAGGATTTTACAGTTAAATACAGTCAATTAAATGTTTAACTGTCCACATTATCTCCCTTCTTCCTACATGTAGTTATTTTTCCATGCTATGTGTTTAAATACTAATAAAATTCATATGAAAGCTAATTTGAGTTCATAACTCATGTAAAAGAATTGGAAACAAAGGATGTTGTCTGCACAAGGATGATCTAAGGGAATTGTGAAAGGAAATGAGTACCCACATCCAAGTGGCACACAAGTGAATTCAAGAGGTTCTTCCCATAACTTAAACTGTTCCAGATAAGCGTAATAGTGCAATTTAGGTTGAGTCAGAAAGACTGAGTTGAAGTCTAGGCTGCACAATGTAATGTCTCAAAAAATAGTAAAAAAGAAATTTTGGTACACCATCTCTCAACTAAATCTGACAGAGAGGATATATTCAATAAAGACAGATAAGAAACTAGAAAATATAAATTTTAATTTAATATTAGATGTACCAGTCAGTATGCAATAAATAAATGAGTAAATAAATAATTTTTCTTCCTGAAGTCTTAGACTGTCAGACTACTACTAATGCTCACCCAGATAATTTCAGCAATTTGCATTTAATACCAAAATTAGTGGTGTCTCTACCACCAGTAACAAGCATACACCTCCAAGAAAATGATTTCCCCACCTTAGCCAGGATCATCACAGTTCACCAGTGGCTTCTAATTTAAGAACCTTTAGAGTTTAATTAACATTTTAAAATTTTTCCATGACATGCATTTGTAACATGCAAAGTAACAATCCTTGCTACTTTCTTGACCTTTGCAAAGCTCATCCACACAAGTATATCAGAGAGCACAGGTGTGATGGACCTTGAATTCTTACCAAACTTGTATTTGGTAATAATCAACATTATATTTGCCTTCTGGTCTTTGGTTCTTTTTCATGTGTTACTAAGCAGTGTCTGTGTGTATGTATGTATGTAAGTGTGTGTGTGTGTGTGTGTGTGTGTGTGTGTGTGTGTGTGTTTGTTTCTAATATCTTAAAACTCCTACCTCATCATCATTCTATTTAGGATGATTTACTGGTATCAGTAGACTTTTTAATAATAATATAATAATAGCATGTAGTTCACAGATGTTTGGCATTATTATTCTGGATGACTGTAGAATAGTTTGGAACTTTAGTGTAGAAACGTCCTATACTGTAAGTAAAGATGAACAGGACATCTGTCTAGGGCCTAGAAGACAAAATGGAAACAGAAACAGAAGGTGAATCCCTCTGCTTGTGAGTTTCATAGGCAACAAGTACTCATTTAGGAATTAGATCATTAACTATCCGTGCCATTTATAGGGAAATAATCTGGTTGTGTACTGCTCATGTGTAAAGAATGAAGTTGAATTTGAAGGTAATAAATTAATTTCTGTCACTGAGGAAACTTCAAAACCTGTTAAATAGCATGAAGTGTGTCTCCCAGTTCCTGTTTGCTGTCATCCATGTCCTCAGTGAGAGAGAAAAGGGTACAACAGAAAGACAGGGAATTCAGGAAACATGTTGAGGAAAGGTGTGGAGTCAGCGTGTTTAAGAACTGAAGAGTACAGATGGTAAAGCATCAGTAATTGTTGACGAGACTAGCATCCTTGACAATAAAGGGGAAATTGCACTTGAACTACAGGAAAGGGCCCTATGTCAAGACCTCTGCCTATGTACTACCCACGCTGTGTAAACACACATTTATTTAAACAAGACACTCTACATTTAGAATGCCAGTTGTCACTGCTCCTTCAAAACCCAAAACTTATGAAAGAGAGAGAGACAGAAAGACAGAGAGAAATCCAACTTCTTGAGGATATGTTTTCTATTGGTCATTCCACAGAAGGGGTGTTGTGGTAATTGATAGGTGCCAGTCTCAATCCTGATCTGATAGTAGAACTTGGTGCCATTGTTAATATCATTTTTCAGATGTGAAAAATGCCAGATATGGAAGTCATGGAGTCATATATATATATATATATATATATATATATATATATATATATATATATGTATATATATATAGATAGAGATATAGATAGAGATATAGATAGAGATATAGATAGAGATATAGATAGAGATATAATTAATATAATACATTTTCAAAACAAAAGTAAAGAGATGTTAATACAACTTGCCTAAAAATGTTCATGTACTAAACCAATGAAAAATATACTTATCAAAAAGTTACTTGGTGAAATTGAAAAGAGAATAAAAAGATGCTTGTTAAACACTTCTTGGCGAAACTGAAATAGTCTCTCTGGAAGGAAGTAGGGAGACTTAGAAAGTCAAGAAACTGTGTGTCTGGGAAAGCTGAAACTTGTAAAGTTCAGGATGGTTGCTTTCAAGGATAGAGAGTAAACAACTGCAGGGATGTAATTCTGTAATTCTTCCCTGCTGAGAAGAGGGATCAGGGACCTGGCCAACTGCCTGGAAAAGGTGCAGAGGGTGTCAGCATTGCAGATCTCAGGAGCTGAGTTCCTGGTGTGACTTTTGATGATATGGTTTTAATTGAGCCATACCTGCCCCAGACAGTATTCCACATCCATATTCTTGTTAGTGACCACAACAAAGGCATTAGTTTACCAGGTGTGAACTTGATAGAATCATCTCTACTGTGTTCCCTATCCACAATTTTGTGTGTGTGTGTGTGAAATATTTTCCTAGAAAAGATCTTATACAATAGCCCTCCATATGAGAAGCTCATGAAGTCCATTTAGAAAATCACTTTATTTTTATTCAAATTGGATATTTTGTATAAATCTATTTCCAAATTGACAAATTTTCCCTCTGTGGACTTCATCCTGCTTCTGAAGCCCTTAATATATATGTGTGTGTGTGTGTGTGTGTGTGTGTGTGTGTGTGTGTGTGATTGTAATATATATATATACATATATAATTATTACTAATAAAATTGGGGAAGGATAGAGGAATGATCTAAATCTGTGTGAAACTCTCAAAGAACTAATAAAAATGATTAAGAATGCAAATAAATATTCTAACTTAGCAAGTAGTCATTGGGTTAAGGTTCAGAATTAATATCATAAAATGCTTTTGTTAGTAATAAATTAAATACAGTTACTATTTAAAGTACATTTGTAAAGTCTTTTAAATGGCTCAACATTAACTATGTTCATGTGCCTTCAAGCCTGATGACCTGAGTTCAATATCAGGAACCCTCATGCTGGAAAGGGAGAGCTGATTATCACAACTGTTTGTTTGACCACCACAAGTAGCATAACACATGCACACACAAATAAATAAATAAATACAATAAAAATACATATTTACTTATCTTCTTTTTACTTAATTTTCTATTAAATACCAGACATAACTTGTCTACAGTTGTTTATAAGAGAGTGACAGTACCCCATCATTTCAATATGGTAGAGAGATAGGGTTCACTGCATTGTATCTAGGACAGTTGCTTTCTCCTAAATTACAGGGTGGAGATTTATCTTTGATTTTGCATGAGTAAAAGTGTGGCTGAGTCCAGAGATTTGGGAAAGAAAAGGTACAGCCTCATTATGCATGCTAGGTGGTAATATTGGACTATGTCCTCAGGCTCCTCCAGGGCAGAGGTCTGCCGTGCTAAACCACATTGAAGAGTGAGCTTTCTCTGACAAAGGAAAGAAATCAAAACTTACTGATGATATTTTAAGAATGTAAAATGAGGCATCTAGAATCAACTGTCAAGTAGGCAAGAAATTTCCATCTTGAAGAAAAGTTTTATCTTGTCTCCTTAAGAAGGGAAAATTTAAGCGCCTCTGCCAATCTGAACAATACAAAATAAAAGGCAGAAAAAAGATCCCAGATGTGAGAAGGAATGCAAATCACCATGCTAAGAAGCTGAAAAAATTACTCAGCGGGGTCCAAAAATAATTAGAAACTGAGTGAGCATATTGGTAAAATATTAAAAGTACTTTGAAAACTTTTAAGTAAAATTACATTTACAAGGTATTTTCCTCTTGGGCAGTATGATGAGGCTTCTCTGAAAATAAATTACCAGTAGGGGTTGACAGCTGTTACATCATTTATATTCCCTATATAAATAAATCCAAAATAATGGTGTTCGTGTAAAATTGAGTTTTGGTAAACAGAAAAAATATAGTATGTTTGTAAATGCCCGTGTTAACTCAAGGAAGGTAAAAACAAGACATTTCAAATATATTTAGTAAATCTAGATACTTTGGCTCTATAAAATAACAAAGAAGCAAAATCAGAGACAAAAAAAAAACAAAACAATACAGCCAAGTATGAGCTTTTCTGGTCAAAATTCCAGTGATGATCATATTGCTTTTATTTAGTTGAATTATGTTCTACTGTGATTTTTCAACTGAATTTTAAAACTAGCAGTATTTCCTATATAAGTTTAATAACAACTAGAAATCTAACTGTAATAAAAATCTCTCCATTCTGGGATGGATGGATTTTGAAGTCTTATTACAATTTGATATGGTATTTTAGATGTGTGTATGTTAATGAGATTTCTGAGCCATAAGGTTATCATTTTCTCTGACTTTGAGGAGAGACCAGAAAAAAAAAGTGTATTAGAATAGAGCTGTGTGACATAAAGGAAAAGGTCATTTTCATGAACCTAAGAGGCAATAGGTCATTTTCCTATCACGCAAAACAATGTTAGTGAGCCTGAGAGGGGAATGGCAGCTCACACAAGAGATACGGCCACACCCCTTGGCTTTGGGCTGAACACATCCCAAAGGCCACCTGGGCCATATTAATTAAGCAGCTGAAAGACACTGATGGGCCAGCATGGATCTCCACAGTGTGGGCTAGCTGAGGGAATCCACAGCTCTACCTGATGCCAAGAGGCTCAAGCAAATGAAAGACACTGAATGACTACCATGTGTATACACAGCACAGTCTAACTGCCTGAATCTACAACCTAGACTGGCCTGTGTGTTTTTCATCTTCCTGAGCCATGTGGCAACAAGAAGGCATGTGTATTCTTCCTGCCAGTCCAGGCAATGAGGAAAAAGGCTAGCCTCTGTGTGTCTTTCACCTGCCTAAGCTGTATGGTCCCTGAGGCCACCGGTGGATGCCTTCACCCAGCCAGGGTTGTGAGGAACCCAGCTGGAGTGCCTTTCAGACACCTGAACTGCATGACATCATGCAAGCCAGTGAATGTCTTCAACCAGACCATCTGTAAGCAACCAGAATGGCCCTTTGTGTGTCTTTTACACACTGTGCCACCAGGTGGGCCTACAGATGCCTACATCCAGCAAGATGTGTGAGGACCCATGCTGGCCCGTGGTTCTATTTCAACTCCCTGAGCCATGTGTCAGCAGGTGTGTCTAGGATTGTCTTCAGCCTGCCCATGTCGTGAGGACCCATTCTGGCCCATGAGTGTCTTTTAGCTGCCTGTGCTTCATGGTGGGACAGTGGATGCCTTCAAGCAGCCCAGGCTGTTAGGACTCAGGCTGCCCATGGATGTCTTTCACCAGACTGAACTACTTGGCACTAGTTGGTCCTGTGGATTCCTTTGGCCAGCCCAGGCTGTGTCAGTGGGTGTCTTTGATCCACCTGAGTCACATGGCCCAGGTGGGTCTTTGGAATTCCTTCAGCCAGCACCATCACGGAGGACACATTTTGGTCTATGGTATCTTTTATCCACCTGTGCAATGGTGTGTCCTCACAGCAATAGAGAGTCTAACAAAGACAAAGATACACATATTTTAAAAGAAAATGTTTATCTGTACTTACCAAAACTCTCACTTTTGTTTTCCTGGTCTTACAGCTTACCAATCTGAGAGGCAAGAATGGTATTCAAGAACATTTTCCAATGTGTGTCAGAGGTCATTTTATATATTCTATGTTGTTTTGAAGCAAGGCAAGGAAAATAATTATTTATATGCAAATGCATGCAAAAATAATTGTGTGACATTTTGCAACTTGCCTGTGCAATAATCTGTATCAGTTATTGCATTGCAACATTAAATAATTACAGTAATATGCTTATATGGTTACTGAACTACTTTGTGTTTCCACTTTTGAAATCTAAAAATGAGCTAAGTTTACAAAATGTAAATATTAAATGTAACCCAAAAAATCTTTACAGATGTAGCTCCAGTCTAAATTTCTACATGCAAATAAATTCTGTAGATGGATAATGTTTTGGCGTGTGACATTCATTTTGTATTATTTACTTACTGCAACCATCAGAGTTGTAAGTGCTATAAAGAAAGAATGATATTTGGTTTTCCTTAGACTTGATTTCTGATTCTTAATTTGTATTTGATTCATCTCAAACATATATTGTGATGTAATTTAAAGATGGTTATTTTGTGATTAAAAAATGTAATATTAATTATAATATTGCTTATTGCAGTATATTGAGTTTGTGATTATTTGTTATTAAGTTGTCAAATATAATTATTAAACTACCATAATGAAAATAGGGTTAGGATATGATTTAATGGACAGAACTGAAACTATTATGCAAACCAAATCCTTTAATAAATAATAGCTGTTAAGCTACTATATATTTGCTGCCTTTCCTGAGTTATTATGACCACACTATACCATGCTCTAAACTGCTTGTATACAAATCACTATCATTTCTGTCTGGATGTGCTGAATGTTGATATTGTCCAGAATCTCCTTGCTCTTGTCTTGTGTTGTATTTTACTCCTTCAGTTTGAAATAAATTATTGATTTAGTAATGCTTAGCTATCCCATGAAAAAACAAACAAAAAGCAAAGAAACAACCTAATGAGTAAATGATCACTATATGTATCTAAACAATCAAAAGTAAACTTATCACAAATTGAGATGAAATTTCTTGTTGACCCAATTTCTCCTGTTTTAATTACATCCTTATGATCTGCAACTTGTAAGAAGGCAACTGACATAGTCATCATGTAATCTAGGCTGCCTCTAATACAATTCTTGTTTTGTTTTTTTAGTATGAGTCCTAAAGTTTTTCTTTTTGAAATGAGACTAGGTTTTTACCTTATGCAAAAATGAACAGAAACTACTTACTAGTTACAAGAATATGTTATAATAAAAAAAAAAAAAACCTCATTTCTTTGCATGAAGAATAAGTCTTAATAGGTTTTTACTCCAACATTTTTCTCCAGTGCTATATTTTTGCTTTAAGTGTTTCCCCAAATCTGTATGCTGAATCCCTGTCCTTAAAATGAGGGTGTTTGACAACTTGAGTAAAACCATCACATCATAATGGTAAGTGCTGCATTCAATAGAATGGTGTCCAAATCAGGAGAATATAAGACAGAAACGAACATGTGGGGTATTGCAGGAGAGTTAAAGTAAATGAATGATGATCTTCTGAAATAATAATATAGCTTCTTGTGTGCACAAATCAGACATGCACATATACACTCTTGAATAAGTAAAAGTTTTTCTACTACCAACATTTAAAAAGAATATTAATAAATATGCAATTTGTTAGAAGAAAATTGTATCCTGTTAAAAGTAACGGTAAATATATCAAAGTTTCAATTAATAAGGAAAGTGTACAATTTCTTAAATTCTCTTCAAGTGAAGTCATTTAGTTGGGTATAATATATCAATATATGTTACACAGATTAAATCATTCTTACATTTTGTTCAATATAGTATTTCAGACAGAATTCTCTTTACATCATGATACATACTTTGCCTCAAATATTTTATAAATAAATAGCATTTTTAAGAAAAAATGCAGGGTAAAGCCATGAGAATAGTATCAGCCAAGATCACAGGCATGACCTCAGTCTATTGGTTTACTTTAATTTTCTGTGTCATAATGATTAACAGCTATGAAAATGATTAGTATTATTACTTTTGATAATGAACTCCTGGCAGTTTGATAAGAATATGGAAATGCCTGACATTTCATGACAGACATTTTGGCGAGAATCTTTTATTCTTTCATCTTTCAAACAGTGTATTACATTATTTGCATATTTAGTGTAAAGATAATAGGATTTCTTTATAGCAAAACTCTTCTGGTAATTTATCCATAATTGAATTGTGCTCTTAGTGGGTATCTTGTGTGTATGTGAGTTTATGTAGTTTAGCAACCTTGCATTGTATTGCATGGATTACTGCTTTAAAACATTATGCACCAAGGAGATAAATGTCAAGCTCAAGAAGTTCAGATTCACAATTAAACCATCTGCCTTCCTCTTCACACATGGTGCACAGAAAATGATTCTCCCACTTTTAACTAAAGTGGAGATGGTCTAATTTAACTTGCTTTGCTTAGCTCTAATATTAGTCCAGTCAGATCATCTTAGTCCTTCAAACTATTACAAAATTCTATTGCATGATGTGGTTCTTTGTGGTACTTATGTCATTTCTTAGTTATATAGAATTGTACAAGATATACTGGATGCTGTAGATTATTAATGTATTCTTCTGTCTGTAAAATGTTGCATTGCATTTTATGAATGATTTCAGAATTAAGAAAATGGAAATTAAGAAATAGTTTTTAAAAGAAGATGGCATTATATCATTTTTCCAAGCATCATATGTAAATCCTAGACAACATTAAATTTCAACTTAGGCTAAAAGGAAAGTCGAGGAAAGAACACTTTCATATATCTTAAACTCTAACAATCCTGGAATATTAGAAACTAACATTTTTCAGTTAATTGGACATTGATTAGTGAACAATTAACTTTTACAGATTAAACAGTTCATCATCAAACTTATAACAATTTTTCTATTGTGGTATATCACATTAGTACAAAAAGTAACTGGTCTCAACAATTCACACTCTTATAGTCCCTCCTCTTTCTCGACAATTGGACTCCTGGAGCTCCACCTGGGGCCTGGCAGAGGATCTCTGCATCCACTTCCATCAGCTGGAAAAGCACAGGGAATATAGCCAAACTAATGGAAACACATGAATTATGAACCAAAAGCTATGGAGCCCCCAGCTGGATCAGGCCCTCTGGATAAGTGAGACAATTGAATAGCTTGAACTGTTTGGGAGGCACCCAGGCAGTGGGACCTGGACCTGTCCTTAGTGCTGGCTATTTGGAACTTGGTGCTTAAACAGGGACACTTTGCTCAGCCTGGAAGGAGAGGACTGGACCTGCCTGTACTGAATCCACCAGGTTGAACTGAATCCCCAGGGGAGTCTTGGTCCTTCAGGAGATGGGATTGGAGGAGAGTGGTTGGGGAGAAGGTGGGGACAGTGGCGGCAGTGGGGAGGACAGAGGAACCCATGGCTGATGTGTAAAATTAAAACACAAATATAATAAATAAAAAAGGAGAAAAAAAGTAACTGTACACTTACGTGTTTTTTGCCATGTAAATTTTGAGAAACTGCTTCTTCTTAACTCCACATTGTTGTAAAACTAGAGAATCAGCCTGTAATTTTGCCTTTGATGCTACACAAGACCCACAAAGGTCTATCTATGTATAACCATTGTATTACAATGGATATGTTACAGGTGGTTAAATAACCCATGCAGAAGCCATTCCTTTGCATTATTGAGATTATTATAGGCACACTATACTAATGTATGTAAGTTACTTCAGCAGTGTTATAAAATTAATTTCCCAACCAAAAAAAAAGCTATTGTAGAATACCACAGAGTTCACAGGAAATTATGAGTCAACGAGAATATCTTTTTATTATGTGCATGTGTTTATAATTGAGAATATCAGCTTAGGATGGTGTATAAAATAATTCAGACTTATTTTAAACTCTACCATAAATTTTTCTCCCCATTTTGGAGAATGAAAGTCCCAAGATCGAGGTACTGAGGGAGCGATTCTGTGTCTTATGTGGGTTTATTCATAATAAGTGGAATACTCTGTTGGTGTCCTCCCATGGCTGAGGGAAGAAACAAAGTCCATGAGAACCACATTGAGAAAAGAACCAATCTCATCTGCAGGTCCCTGGGCTGCTCACCTATCACCCACATTAAAACTAAGGTAATGACACTACCTGATTAGGGAATAGATTCCAAAGTATCCATTTGTTGGAGAAAAGAAGAATCCCATTTTATTCTGTCATTCTGGTAACAGTTAAAATGGGCTTTGTTATAGTAAGAATATCTAACAAGAAATCTATCATTTAACACAGTTTTGAGTGTACAATGTACTACTGTTGACTAATGCTACAATATTGTTCATCAGATTCCAGGCTTATTTACCTTGTGTAACTAAGACCTTTTCCATGTCAACTAAACATTTTCTGCTTCTGCTCAATCATGGTAACCACTGTTATACTGCTTGATACTTTGAATTTTAATATTTTAGATAAATTATTTAACATCAGTTTATAATACATTTTCTTTTTGCAGCTGTTTTTTTCTCTAAGTAGCACAATGTCTCTGAGGTCTGTTCTTGTTATCTCATAGTGTATGAGAGGATAATCTCTTAATGCTGAAATGTATTTTTTGAAATATGAACAACTTTTCTCTAAACTCAGTCCATATTTATAAAAGGTTTGTTTCATAAACACTCATGATATTTGAGGCAGAACTTGTATAGATAAAACAGTAAATATATTCAAGAGCTCTCTCTTGCCCATCTTGTAAGGATGAAAACCAAAGGAATCTCATAGGAAGAGAAGATATAAACTGGGATTGTTTAGAGTAATGTTGGG
This sequence comes from Onychomys torridus, assembly GCF_903995425.1. Lineage (NCBI taxonomy): Eukaryota > Metazoa > Chordata > Mammalia > Rodentia > Cricetidae > Onychomys > Onychomys torridus. The sequence continues at coordinate 59,520,237 of NC_050454.1, forward strand.
TGGTTTTGTTTTTGTTGTTGTTGTTTTTTTTTTTTTTTGATATTTTGGGGGGGCTGCCACCCGGCTCCCAAATAAATTCACACATGGAGGCTTATTCTTAACTATGAATGCCTGGCCTTAGCTTGGCTTTGTTTCTAGCCAGCTTTCCTTATCTTAAATTATCCCATCTATCTATTGAGTCTGGGCTTTTCCCATTCTTTAACTTCTGTAATTCTTACTCTGTGGCTTGCTGTGTAGATAGGTGGCTGGTCCCTAGATTCCTCCTCTTTCTTTGACTCCTAGATCTTAGATCTCCCCTCCCAGTTTTCTCCTTCTATATTTACACTCTCTGCCTGCCAGCTCCACCTATCCTTTCTCCTGCCTTGCTATTGGCCAGTTCTTTATTAAACCATCAGGTGTTTTATACAGGCATAGTAACACAGCTTTACAGAGCTAAACAAATGCAATAAAAACAAAAGTAACACAACTCAAAATACTCAACTATAGAGTAAGAGTAACATTAATCATGTTGTAAAACAGTTTGTCAGAACTTTACCCTGACTTTAAGAAAGCAAAATGAAAATGGCAGAATAATCAATCTGAGGATCCATCTTTAGGAAAATAACTGCTATTTTGCACAGCACAATTTCAACAAAGTCACGACAACTACAGGTTGCCTAACACAAGAAAAATCAAGTTAGGAGGAGTTTAGGTCAAAGAAAGTCTCTGGAACCTGGTGGTGGTGGCACATGCCTTTCATCCTAGCACTCGGGAAGCAGAGGCAGGAGGATCTTTGTGAGTTCGAGGCCAGCCTGGGCTACCAAGTGAGTTCCAGAAAAGGCGCAAAGCTACACAGGGAAACCCTGTCTCAAAAAAACAAACAAACAAAAAAAATGCAAAGGAAATTTTCTGTATTCTGTAAAACTTGATGAAAATATCACCATAAGCAGAAGTCCATTTATAATCAAGTGCAGACAGTTCCCTTGGCGTCTCCAGCGCCTCTGCTCTCATTCCTGTTCTCTCCATCCCTCTCTATTTTCTGAAGGTTTGCTCCTGTCCTTGACAGCATCACTTTGCCTCTGTATTGGTACCTTCTCTCTCCTTTCTTTGCAAAGCCAATTTTGACACAGGATCTGGCTTTGGGAAAGTCAGTTTAGTAAAGAATCCTGCAGATCTTCACTGTGGCTTATTTTCCATGCGTGCTTTAGCGCTTTCAATTCAGCACATGCCTCAGTAAGTCCCACAGAGCTCACCTCGCTTCCCTTCTCCTCAACCTCAGCCAGATTCTCCTCCTCTTCCTAGTTCTTGTTTTTGTTCTCATTATTTCTCTGCCTTATTCTTCTCCCTCTCCTCCTTCTCCCCTTTTTCCTTCCCCTTCTTCTCCTGCTTCATCTTCATCTTCATCTTCTTCATTCTCCCTCTATTTCTGTTTATGTCTCTGTTTCTCTCTAGCTCTCCTCTCCTTTTAGCTATTCAGTTTCTGAGAAAGTTTCATGTATCTTTAGCTTACTTGAACTCATCATCCTTCTGACTCTACTTTCCAAGTGCTGTCATTTTAGTCTGTGCCAAACTTACCAATGATTATGTATGTATTTGTTATTTAATATGTGAGTTGCTTCCATGTTGTCTTGAGTATTGTGTAACTATTGATACAATGGATATAAGAATCCAAGGGTTTTTATTTATTTGTTTGTTTGTTTGTTTTGGTTTTTCAAAACAGTCTTTCTCTATGTAGATTTGTGCCTTTCCTGGATCTCACTCTGTAGCCCAGGCTGTCCTCGAACTCACAGAGATCTGCCTGCTTCTACCTCCCAAGTGCTGGGATTAAAGGTGTGTGCCACTACTGCCTGGCCCAATCGACTTTTTGAGTTCTTTTTATCATCTCTTTCAGACAAATATGTATGTTTTGAGGATCATAAGGAACTTCTATTGCTGTTTGTTTCAAGGTCCTGCATCTATTTTCTGAGCAAGCTGCATAATGATATACACACACACAATGATATAACACACACACACACACACACACACACACACACACACACAAAGAATTACTATAATATTTTTGCTGGCCAACATTTTACAAGATTGTATTTTAAAATGAGGTTTGTTTTGTTTTGCCTTTTCACTATTTACATAGAGAATTTTTTCATGTATTAATTAGACATTAGAATTCTTTTGTGTGGCAAGATGTGTGTGGTGAAGTCTTTAGTTCTTTTTTACATCCAAGCAAGTTCTTCATGATGTTGCCATGTAGGAGTTTCATCATCTTTTCAGACCACTAGCTCCCTGTCAGAATTTATATTTTCAGGATATTTTTCATATGATGTATGTCTTTTGACATTGTTGATTAATAAAATAGCTATTGTGTTCACAAAATCTGTCACAGTCCCTTTTACAACAACAACAACAAAATAACAGATTTGCTTTAGCTTCTGCCATTCAGAGGTTGATTTGAGGTTAATACCAAGTGCAGTGTCACAGACAAGTAAGACCCCAACCCTGTATGAACGCTAATTTAGTGTGTAGATAGAACTCACTAAAACTAGTTTAACTTTAGAATGTATATTTTTCCATGTTTATTAAAACAAAGAAAGAAACAACAACAATAACAAAAACCTGCAGGATAGGAAAGATGCCTCAGCATTCAAGAGAACTTGCTGCTCTTCCATGTCTCAGCTTTACTTCTCAGTACCAGTATGGTGGCTTACAGCTGTTATCCTTCACTTCATTTCCATGGTGTCAAGTACCACCATCTTCCATAGGCTTCCAGAATGCATACAGTGCTCTTACATACATTCCGACTATGAAGGTTCAAATAAAAACAGATCCCTTAAGGTCATGTACTTGAATGCTTAGTCATGAGGAAATGGAACAGTTTGATAGGATTAGAAAAGCTAGGATTTGTGGCCTTGTGGGAGGAAGTGTGTCCCTAGGGGTGAGCTTTGGGGTTTCAAAAGCCCATGCTAGTCCCATCTCTTATTTGTCTACCAAACAAGAGGTACCTCTCAGCTATTGCTCTAGTACTTGGCGGCATGCCACCAAGCTTCCTGCCATGATAATGGATTAAACTTCTGAATCTGTAAGCAATCCCCCAGTTAAATGCTTTCCTTCATAAGAGTTGGTTCAGTCATGGTGTCTCCTCACAGCAACAATACTGTGATTAAGACACAGGAAAACCACAGTTTTACATAAAATAAAATAAACACATCTTATTGAAGACAGCATAGAACTGACGAGTTTACCATAACAGTATATATTGACTAATGTTTCTGATAAGAAGGAACTAAGAATTTGTTTTAAAATGTTCTAGAAATATTTTATTGAACACATGGTAATGATTTTAAGAGGGTAGTGTTTTCTTTCAAAGAGCATAGTATATATGATGAGGGTATAATATGTACAGCTGTACTTTGAATATGTAGCTTCACTTATTACCTGACAATTTTGTGTTTTGCAATGAGTTGTCATTGGAATTTACAATTACTTGAGAAAAAGATGTTGATTTTTTCCTTTATAAAAGAAATCAGTGGGTGAAAAATCACATCTTCCCATTTTAGAAGTAGATTCATCAGAGACAGTGATGGATATATCCATCAAGTGCTTTTAGGACCAGGTGTTTGCTTAGCTTCCCATGTAATTGTCTGCATGTTTTTTTTTTTTGTTTTTCTACTTCGATGATTTTTCTTTAAGTGCTTTGTCAAGTACCCAATGTAGTTTCAACTTATAGTTGGTGCTTGATTATCTCCTGGGAATAAAGCGTTATAAGCTACTTGTGAGAAAACTTGATTTTCGGATTTTATAGATGTCAATATCTTCCCTACTTGTAATTAAGCTATGTCCTGACATCCAGGCTATTTTTTCAGCTGAGAAAGTTTGAGTAAAAGTCAAACTCATTGCTATCTTTAATCATATATTGTAAATAAATGGCCAACCAACTAAATATTTAGATATTTATTTCAATGTAATCTTTTAAAAATTTTTAGTATTCAATTAAATATTATTATATTGATAAGAAAAGTTGTAAAAAATTAATTTTTTCATGTTATGCAGAAAGAAACAGGAAACCTCTACTTGACTGAAAAATACTTCTCCTTTTCTCTGAAAGCATTTTTCACCTGGTGGATGACTTTTCAAAAGAATTTTTACCCGACTAGCAAACTAAAAGCCCTATGTCAGGATGGGTTACCTCTTTTGGAGCTGTTGGCTGGTGAGGACCCACAGATTCCCAAACATTAGAGCTATTGCCAATACATGTAGATAATCCTTGAGGACTTCAGAGTAAGATCTTATTGCCATACACACCACAGACTTGAGTTGTAGAACATTCACAAATCAAACTTGTACTTACCTGGACTCCTCATTTCTATTGGCTAACTTTTATAATACCAGCAGATGCTATTTGTGCTACCGAGCAGAAAATTTTGTCATCTGTGAACCCAGTGAGTTACTGTGATGGCTAGCCTCATATATAGGCCCATTGATGCAATGGTGGTATTAATGCCAGGAGAGTAATATTTTCTGGTTGTATTTAAGGCCTGGTTTACAACATGACACTAGTACTTGGTATCATTATTGAGGTTAAGAACCTGTGCCTAGATAGGTTATATGTCCTAGGCTAAGACCTATCACTCATATTCTGGTAAATGGACATAATATTAAAGAGATTCTCAATGACTTATCATTATGGTAATAGAATATTGTATCACTCAACCATCATCACAGAAAATCATTTTGTAGTAGTAGATAGTCAAGCCACAACTGGCCAAAGTATAGAAAATGAATGACTAGAATGCTTACCAGGAAAGGTGATACATGCACACACACACACACACACACACACACACACACACACACACACACACGTGTATATGGTTTTGTTGTTGTTGTTGTTTTGAGACAGGGTTTTTGTGTATAGCTTTGCACCTTCCCTGGAACTCACCCTGTAGCTCAGGCTGGCCTCAAACTCACATAGATCTGCCTGCCTCTGCCCCCCAACTGCCAGGATATTAAAGTCATGAGCCACCACCGCCCAGTGTATATATTGGTTTTTTATTGCTGTGGACATATACCATGACCAAGGCAACTCTTATAAAAAAATTATTGGGTGGTTTGCTTATAGTTTCAGAGGTTCAGTCTATTATCATGGTGGGGAGTATGGCAGCACACAGGCAGACATGGTGCTGGGAATGAGAATCCTACATCTTGGCTCAGAGGTAAAAGGAAACAGACTGACAGTCCCACTGATGGAAGCTTGAACAAAAGAGGCCCCAAAGCCTGTGCCCACAGTGATATACTTCCTCCAACAAGGCCACACCTCCTAATAGTGTCATGCCCTTTGAGGGCCATTTTTTTTTCAAACCACCATGTTCCACTCCCTGGCTACCAAAGGCTTATTGCCATATCATAATGCAAAATACATTTATTCCAACTTCAAAAATCCCCATAGTCTATCACAGGCTCAACCATGTTTAAAACTACAAGGTTCTAAGTCTCTCCTGATATTCATGCAATCTCTTAACTGTAATTCCCTATAAAAAATTTTTAAAAAAATAGATCATATATGTCCAATGCATAATGGCACGAAATATATATTATCATTCCAGAATGTAGGGAAGAGAGCAAAAATGAGGAAAAATTGGACCAAACCAAGTTGGGCAAACTCCAAACTCTGCATCTAAATTTCTGTTGTCAAAACGCTCTCCACATCTCAAACTCTGTTCAGCTTTGTTGAATGTAACACGTTTAGTGTCCTCCAAGGCAATTCAGGCTTCAACTCTACAACTTCACACAATGGCCTCTCTACTAGACCTTCATTCAGGGATTCCCCTGACACATGCATGGCTTGAGTCACTTTCTTTAGGCATGGAGGTAAATTCTATAACCCATTTCTTCTATTCTTACCTCTAAAGTCAGAACCATGTGGCCAAAGCTGCCAAACTCTGCTATTGAATGGGGCTGGAGCATGGCCCCCTTGTTTAATTACGTGTTCCCTACCTTTTTGTTTTCCTTCAATGTCTAAGCTTGGCTGTCCTTGAACTTGCTCTTTAGAACAGACTGGCCTCAATCTCAGAGATATGCCAGCCTCTATCTTCCCAGGGCTAGGATTAAAGAGGTGCACCACCATACCTAACTCAAAACTTTTCTTTAATTCAATTTTGCAAGTTGGAATCTGCATTGAGGTCACCACTCCCTTTATTCCATTTCTTAATCTGTTTATCTCTTTGGACAAAGAATTTAGCTCCATTCTGCCTTCTGGTCCTCTTTTTGTCCTCAAATATTTTTCCTTGTTCAGCTTGCACATCTTCTTTAGAGTTAACACTAATATCCACATGACAAAGTCTATGCCAGGCTGTTTTAAGATTTCTTCTACCAATGCAATTAATCCAAAATTCTTCACTTTATCCTCAGGCAGAGTCTTTTGGTAAGGGCCAGATACAGCTACTTTCTTTACCAAAATATCACAAGAATGATCTGTAGGCAACATACTCAAATTCTTCTCTGAAATCCCTGGAGTGACCTCCCAATAGTTCAAATAACCCTTATCATCACCCTCTTCTATGCTTCTACTAGTATGGATCATTAAGCAACTCTTAAAACATTCCACTGCTTTCCATATCCAAAGTACCAAAGTCTAAATTCCTCTAAACAAACACATAGTCAGGCCTGTCACAGTAATACCCTAATCCCTGGTACCAACTTGTCTTAATCAGGGTTTATATTGCTGTGAAGAAACACCATGACCACAGCAACTCTTATTTTAATAAATCCTTTTGATTGGGGTGGTTAACTTACAGCTTCAGGGGTTCAGCTAGTTATCATCATGGTGGGGAGCATGGCTGCTGTCAGGTAGATGTGGTACTTGAGCTGAGAGTCTGAGTCCTATGTCTTGACTCAGAGACAACAGAAAGTAGGCTGCTAGTCACACTGAGGGGAGCTTGAGCAAAATGGCCCTCCATGCCTGCCCCCCTACAGTGACATGTTTCCCCTAACAAGGCCAAACTCCTAAGGGTGTCATTTCCTTTGGGGGCCATTTGCATTCAAACCACCACTTTTGGGGATGATTGTGGAAGGACTTTGGAAACTTGGCTAGAAGAATCACTGAGTATTGAAAGCTCAGTGAGTTGTTCTTTAGTAACTTGCAAGATAAGAATATTGAGAAGAGTGCAGAGGATGGAGGCCTGACATCCAAAATTTCAGAAGGAAGTTTAAAAATTCTATCATGGCCCTTCGTTATTTTGAATTAAGATCCTGTCATTCTGTTTAGTTTGGTCTTAAGATTCAGATGGGAATGGAAGGGAGGAGATGGGGGTAAGGTGCAAGTGGGGGCGGGACGGGGTAGGACAGGGGAACCCATGGCTGATGTGTAAAATTAAAACACAAATATAATAATAAAAAAATTAAAAAAACAAAATAAAAAAAAAGGAATCAGCTGTGATTAACAAGATACCAGGACTGCTAAAGCAAAACTTTGCTTTGTTGGGATACTTGATGTTAGTCAGATGGAGCTAAGAAATTCGCAGTGATTATGAAGAATCCAGTATCACTGATATGAAATCTTCTGGGAAGTGTTTCCTGAGAGCACAGAGAGACTGAGACTGTTTTCCAGAGCAGCTAAGGTTGTAGATCCTGCTAGCAGCAAGATTTGGTAGTATTAAAGTGTCACCCAGGTGGTAATGGTTTTGAAGGCATGAAGGTGTTATGGAGAGCAGATAAAGCTTGGCACTGTGAGAGGCTATTGCTTAAGGTGCACCGTCAGTGGCAGTTGAAGGCCCAGGACTGAAGGTTATACAAAGAAGTTGAGGCTTGGCACCATAAGGAGAACCTATTAGATACTATTGGTGAAAGTGCAGCCCAATTGCAGCAGAAGACCCCAAGGTATTGGGGATGCCAGTACCTTGGGATGACCACCAAGAACAGCGGTATAGCAGTGGAGTGTAGCCAGCCAGATCCTAGGAGATGAGCTGTGTGTATTGCAAAGGGTGGAGCCAGAGAAGGGACCCAAGCCCTTTGGAGGAGTCCAGAAGGCTGGGAGTGGGTCCCAGATATGGGACAGTTGGAATTTTGTTTTGCTTTGAGTTGATTGCCCGAGTCTTCCCTCTTGAAGTAAGACTGTGTTCGAGAGATGTTGTATTTTAAAATACTTTGGATTTTAAGAGATTGGTTATTTTAAAGGGACTAAAATTTTAATGTGTTTGAATTGTAAAGACTGCAACTTTTAATATTATTTAAGATCTTAAGATTAGTAAGGAAGGAAATGTTGTTCCTTAATAGTGACATGTTTGTGTGTCAAGTTGACAAGAGGTCATTTGTACTGGGTGGTTTCTGTGTGTCAGCATGACACAAACTACAGAGTCATCTGTTGTGTGATATTCTTTTTGTGTTCTGATAAATAAAGCTTGCCTGAAGAGCAGAGGGTGGAGCTACTCACTAGTTAACCATAGAGGTCTGGAGGTCTGTACAGACAGGAGAGAAGAAGTGATGTGGCTGGGTGGAAAGAGGAAGTGTTAAGGTGGGGCAGAGACAGAAGCTCAGCCCTTTTCTATCTAAGGAGTCAGAGAGGTAAGAGGTGACTATGGCTGCTCCTTTGTTTCTCTGATCTTTCAGCTTTTACCCTGATATCTGACACTGGGTTTTTATTAATAAGACTAGTTAGGATTGTGCTACATCTGGTGCCCAACATGGGTATATAGTTTTCCTATGTCAGTTATAACCTTCTCTTTTTGTTTTAGACAAAAAGAGGAAAATGTGACATTTTGTTTGTGTTCTGACAAATAAAGATTGCCTGAAAATCAGAGGGTAGAGCTATCCACTAGTTAATCATAGAGGCCAGGCAGTGGTGGCACACACCTTTAATCCCAAAACTCGGGAGTAGGAAGCAGAAAGATCAGGAGTTCAAAGTCATATGGACTTCAGGAGATTGAACCAATCTAAAAGAGAAACAGAGCTAGGCAGCAGTGATGCATGCTTTTAACCTTTAATCACAGCACTAGGGAGGTGGAGCCAGGATCTCGGCATCTCATGCCTATTCAGTCTGAAGATTATCATAAAGACAGGATACCACATTTGGTCTGAGATTATGAAGGAAAAAGTGACTGTGGCTGTTGCTCTGCTTCTCTGATCTTTCTGGCAAGCTTTATTTGTCAGAACACAAAGAGAATATCGTACAACAATCATCAGTGGAAGGATCCTCAGCTGGGGAAATGCCTTCTTGAGATTCAGCTGTAAGACATTTTCTCATTTAGTGATCAATGTGGGAGGGCCCAGCCCATGGTGGGTAGTGTCATCCCTGGGCTGCTGGTCATGGGTTCTAAAAGAATCACATCCTACCTGAGGAGCAATTGATAATTGAGTAATTGTTGGTGAAAACTCTGTTTTTTAAGGATGTGAGCTCTTGTAGGCTGATCACATTCTGTGGGGTGACTACACCCAAGAATTGCACTTGAGGAAAAAAGTTGTATGGGTAGGGAACACATTTGGATCTGGTTTGGACCAATAGAGAGGGATGAAAATATAATTCATGGAACTTTCAAAGAACTTATTTAAATAATACATTTGTAATTATGTGTTTCATCTTAAATAAATGACTGATATCAAAAAATCTATTGCAGTAAGCACGTTTGCTCACTCAGAATTCTGAATGCCTTTATTTTTGCTTGTTGGATGGAAAGTAAATTCACATGGTTCCACTAAATTTTCATTTACCCACTTTCAAAGTACTTTATAAGTTTGTGGCTTAATTTAATGCACAATAATTTTCATAGAGTCTGTTGAAATGTTGACATTAGCTGCTTTTTTTTCACGGTAGAAATGCTATCTTTGTAACTCCGTGCATGGCTACTTGATTTGTTTTCAATATTTTTTTAACATCTCTTGGGTTGTTCCTATTTGATTATCTGAAATTTACCTTGTTTTGTAATATGTCAAGACAACTGATAATCTTTATGCATTTACATTCTGTCTTTCTTGTAGTAGATTTTTTCCAGAGAAATAATAGTCTTCTGTAATTATTTTATACACAGAACTGAAAAAGATGTAATACAAAGTAGGTATAAAAGTACTGAGCTACGTGGTGGTGGTGGTGGTGGTGGTGGTGGTGGTGCACACCTTTAATCCCAGCACTCAGGAGGCAGAGGCAGGCAGATCTCTATGAGTTCCAGGCCAGCCTGGTCTACAAAGTGAGTTCCAGGAAAGGCGCAAAGCTACACAGAGAAACCCTGTCTCGAAAAAACAAACAAAAATGCTGAATACTGATGAATTATCAGTAATTATAGGTATGTGTCAAGACATGCAGAAAAAAAATAGTCCTTTTGACTCTGGAAATCTCCTCATATCTTAAATCTATACCAGTAGATTATAGCTACATAGTTTGATGTCAAAACCAAATTATCAGTATTGAGTTACATATCTATAGACAGAAAACAATATGTATATATGCTTGAATGTGCTTCTAGACATACTTATTTATGTATGAGATAATGTATTGCACATATACACATGCCTATATAAATATTTTAGCAACTGTATACAAGTATAAAAGCATTCCTAGTAAAGTATGACATAAGCAAAATTGGAAGAATATGCTTATTTTATGTAATGTTCATGACTGTCAGAACATTTAGTATTTTTTACATAGACTCTAATAACAAGAAAAAAACACATTCTAATGTAGACTGGTTAAAAAGTATAAATTAATTAGTATTTTTTGGATAATAATGATTCTTTTCATGTGTTTTTTTTTTTTTATTTTAGTCAGTAATAACTAGAGGGATAAGAGGGATAATTCTGAATTAAGTAAGATAATTCTAATTAAACAGTCCCTCAGTCCCTAGCCTTGATAGCACTCTCTTTCACTGCCCAACCTCCCTCCCCCTGTGTGTGTGTGTGTGTGTGTGTGTTTTCATTCTTTGTTCTTTCTAAATACAGTTTTCATTTCTGATAGCACACCCAATATTTACCCAAAACTGTTCATCTTTCTTGGTGAAAAAAATAGTTGTTTCAACAATTAAGGCATGTAAAACTCTGTTAACATGGCTGAACAGATCTTTCCATGGATAGAAATACCCATTGTTCAAGTAAGGACCTAGTTTAAATCATCAAAACTATGTAAGTGCCGCGTGTGACCATGGCATATTTGTAAACCTAGCACTGTGGGTGTCCACGTGTGTGTGTGTGTGTGTGTGTGTGTGTGTGTGTGTGTGTGTGTGTGTGTGTGTATGTTTTAAGGAAAAATAAGCCCTTAGCCTTGGTTGATACCAGAATAGTGACATATTCACTAAGACATTGTCTCAAAGAAAAGAAGAGAAAATAGAACAGGGTACTTGACTTCTTTTTCTAGGCTCACTGTGAGAAGACAGTATTGTACACTGCCACCCACCACACAAACAATAAAATTAAAAGTTCCTTGCCAATGTAATCAATATGGCATATTCTGTATGTAACTATAATCCAACTGAAATGAAAATTCTGAATCTTTTTAAACAAACACATCTCTCAAATTTTCTCATATTTCAAGACCTGAGAATTAACCTCAATACTTACTCTTCTGGTCTATAATTTACTTACTCTGAACCCGGAGTTGTTATTTCTTTAGTACAGAGAATATACCGTGTGTGTGTGTGTGTGTGTGTGTGTGTGTGTGTGTGTGTGTGTGTGTTCAGATATTTTTTCAGCCAGTTACCTGAATAAAGATTCCATCATTTTCAATGCAAGTGTGATGATATACACTTCTCAACTTTTTTTTTTTTTTTTTTTTTTTGGTTTCCTGTCTATGTCAAGGAGCTTCATGCTCTACAGACTGTCTCATTTCTAGACATGAGAATCACTGTTCTATGCTTCTCCTGATACTCATGTCAGAGCTGTAAATTACATGCCTAAGCATTTAAAAGTAATGATCAGACCTATATTTAATTTCTCTTTGGAATATTCAATAGTGAAAATGTATCTACTGTTCCAAATTTCCTTTTGTTGTAATCTAGGTCATCCAAAAAAGTTCTTAAAAGTATAATTTGAATCTCTCTTAATTCCTCTTTTTTTCTTAATTTACAGCTGTTCTCTTTCATTTTATTGTTATCAGGAAAAACCAAAAAGCAAAACAAAGACTAAATTGTTAACTTTCATTACTTAGAATTTTCTTCAAACGAATATCCAAAGTCACTTAAGAACCCTGCTTTCCATAAAACCAAAGGGTAAAATTTGGTAACTATTATGAATAGATTATTAATTATTTAATGCATAGATAGTAAATGAAAAACCAAGGAAGAAAACTTGAAAAATAAACATTAAAGAATGAAATAGAAGAAAAACCTAGTTTTGAACAGTTTTTTTACATATATTTCTATTCTTTTTTTAAAAAAAAATTTCTCCTCTTTTATTTATTTTATTTGTGTTTTCATTTTACACATCAGCCATGGGTTCCCCTGTCCTCCCCCCCTCCCACCCCTACCCCCACCTTCTCCCCAGCCCCTCCCCTCCATTCCAATGTCCTTCAGGGCCAAGACTCCCCTGGGGATTCATTTAAACTTGGGGGATTCAGTGCAGGCAGGTCCAGTCCCCTCCTTCCAGGCTGAGCAAAGTGTCCCTGTGTAAGCCCAAGGTTCCAAACAGCCAGCTCATGCACTAAGGATAGGTCTAGGTCCCACAGCCTGGGTGCCTCCCAAACAGTTCAAGCTATTCAATTGTCTCACTTATCCAGAGGGCCTGATCCTGTTGGAGGTTAAACAGCTTTTGGTTCATAATTCATGTGTTTCCATTAGTTTGGCTATTGAAAAAATATTTTGAGATAATCCAGTGATTTATGGTATTTGTTTCTTTGTCTATTGTCTCTGTGATTTCATTAGAATTATGTTCTTTTCATTTTTCTAGACAATTATTATACTTTTGTCTGCTTATTTTTAGCTAACATAAAAAGTATAATAAATGTGTATTTATTTATTTCCAAAGTTCCTCAAATTTCTTAAATAGGTTAATCAATAATTAAAGAAAATGAAAAAAATTATTTCACTCAAATGTGATAGAAATTGTACCCTTTCTTAGATCTTAATACATTTCTAATATTTAACGCCACTCAAATATTATTTAGGAAATGAAAGAATTAGCAATTACACTATCATTTCAACATAGTTGAAACAGATAAAGTCAATAGTCTTTGGAATAACAGAAAATATTCATAAGTATCTTGGATATAAGTTGACTACATATGTCTATCCACCTGCTTATCTGTCTATCACATGTCTATGACTTGGAAAGTTTGGTCAGACTTTCCACTGCATCCACAATGGAGGGTCCCTGGCCATGATCAATTGAGGATTTCACATGGGTGATTATGGTTACTCATATTCAAGGCAAACATTGAGGAAACAGTGGCTCAACAAGGAGGAAGAGTCTGAAGCCTACCTAGATTGAAAAGTGAGGTCTTCTTTCAAAATAAGCAAAACACATTAAAAAGATGAATAGAGTTGTGCCATTCAATGTCCTTACAATGCAATCTCCCCTTCTGAAAGCCAGAGAAATACCAACTATTATGAGTGACCTTCACATCATACATTAAACATCCTGAGTGCATTTGGTTTTCAGGAGACCCAAGTTGGACTTACGCTTCCCAAAGCATTCAAAAGTATATTTGAAACATTATTAATTTTGCCAAAGAGAAGTTTTTTGAATGAATATTTTTTAAAACAATCTCTTTCCCTTTACTGCAATATTATTGGATACTTCTAATATGAGATTTGGTCAAAGAATTTGTATATGTCATGGATGATTCCAGGCACAGGCAAAAGAATAGTAGTGAACATGGACAATTAATTTTTCTAACATTATTTATTCATTAGAGAACAATGCATATAATAAATTGAATACTTAATATATTTCATGTACTTGAGTCATTTAAAGAAACCAGACTATTAAAAACTAAAAAGGATAATGGACATCCATTTTATATGTTTATTATGGGTGCTTACTTTGAAAGATTCACTTTTAAAGAATTAGCGGAGAAGGCTGCAGTGCAAGTCTGGAAGGAACATTTGAAAAATCCAGTGGAACATTAATATGAATATATTGTATCAGATAAAGTGGCTGTAGATAGAAAAGAGTTTAATTTCAGAGGATGTGATAAAATATAAAACTGTAGGAACAATGATTGTGCTTTGAAGGCACTGTAAGTCATGCTGAGAATTTTAAAATATATTTGATGTATAAATAACTCAATGTGTTGAGAAGAGAGACAAATTTTATTAATATTTTAGTATAACTTCCATTTATATCTGATATAGAGAAGAGTAGACCCATGAAGATGAGTTTGACACTCACGATGCATTACATTGAATTATGTTATTGATGAATGAAAAATATACATTTTTATTCCAAATAAGTCACTTCATTTAGAAGAGCTACTTTAGTATATCTTTCCCCAAATAACAAAGAAAAAAGAAAACCTCTTTAAGTTTGAATAAATTCACTGGATAGAGTATATTTAAGTGAAAATAAAAGAGCTACTGACATATTTACAACCCCAAGGGAAACAGTGTGGGTGATTTGATTGCAGTATTGGTGATTTCTCTTTTCTTATCCATGTGCCTTTTGGCCTTTATATTCCAGTACCATCTGTAGTTAGAGTAGGATTTTTCCACCCCTATAGACAGTCATGGTGTTCAAATGTTACAGAGCTTGACACAGTGTAAAGGAAGTGTTCATGAATGTTATTACACATGACATTGATCTTTGCTATTGATAGTAGAAGTGAATAATCAGGTTAGTTCAAAATAGAGAAGTACATATATTCATTATGAGGTCAGGAGTTTCTTAGGTAAAGTCAGTATAGAGAGCACTATATTAACCCATATTTACATGATACTGTATCCTAGCCAATTAGATTACATCATCTTACTTCTTAGATACCTGAATGAATAATTTATCCATCTGTCAGTGAACATTGTGTTTATAATACAACGTAATTGTAGCAATGTATAATTACATAAGTTAAAGGTATGTAGTTACAGTAAATGCGTTTTTATAGGAAGTTTCTCTTAAGGGATTCTAATTTTCTGGAGGCTTGAAATCTTGGTATTTGTAAATTTTAAGAATAAAATACATTTATCCATCATAGATCTATTGATTAACATAGAAAAGACTGTTACTTTTCTTTTTCTTCATAAAAGTCTTGCATAGTATCAAATAAATAGGAAAGAGCTCTAATAAATACAATTCAGAAAATAATAGGAAAGAAGCACCTGAGCTTCAAACATCTTACTCATACCCCGATTTCCTCCTTTTCCCACACTGTCATTTCCTTTGGCTTGGAGGGTTTGCAGGATATTCTAAATTCACTGTGAGACTTAAGAACATGGTAAGAGCATGCAAAGCCTGTGTGTATTACTGACGGTCAATTTACAAGTTTACTTGGCACTAATTGTTGGGGGAAGGTATCATTTTAAATCTACAGTGGTAGATCCATTGATTTATTCCCATTGCTCCTTTGAATTACCTCCCCCTCAAAAGAAAGAAGGCACAAAATTAACAAAAGGACTTAATGAAAAGTAGAGGTTCACAAAGACAAAAAGATGGTATGATATAAAGAAATTGGTGGTGAAAGTGAGTAAAATTAACTCACAAACAATAAAATAATAAATAAAATCAATAAAAATAAGTTAAAAGGAGGGAATAAATGTGTGATGCTTTAGACATTTTAGGGGCTCCCTTTCCACACAAATACTTCAAGGACATCTACTATTCAGTATTCTCACTATTATGTACAACATTTAAATTACTGTCTCTTTAGAATGGTAAGAAACATAATCAGAAGAATATATCTTTAGAGATTGATGGAATGTTTTCTATTAGAGAATTGCAATATCCATACTTTTTTAATGCACCATCAAAAGTCAACAATTTAATTAAGGAAATTACTGTTGATTTAATTTTCACACACACACACACACACACACACACACACACACACACACACACACATTAGTTTTGATTTCCAAAGTTGATAATTGTTTGAAAAGAATTAGAACATAACTTTACAAAACTTTGTAGCACTCTTGGAGTTTGAGATTTTCTCTCACAAGTAAAGTAAAACGTTTTCTTTGTTGGTAGTCACTCTTTCAATTTAACAGAACAACAACTCCCTTACTTTTTAAATTAGAGCAATCTAACACAGCTGCAATTTTCCCAGAGGAGCCCTCCATCAGTGGTGAGTTTTCGCTTCAGATTCTCATTCCTGTAACAGATAATGCCAGAGCAACAGCTTCAGCAAATCATTACAAACCATTAAACAATGAGGCTCTGGGACTAGTTCTCCTACTCAAGGCGGTATGAAGAAAGTCTAAACTGAGTGAATCAAGCAGTCAAATCTATTACAAAAAGAGCACAAAACAGATTCACAGGAAATTAAAAGGTAGAGCTATATTTCAAATCTTCATATCCACAAACACATGAGCTTTTTATAGAATCACTTGGAAAATGGGCCATGTTAAGCATAAATTGACATAGTCTAAGCCTTATATTTGACATGTCTTTATCAATCATCTTCTTTGTGGGAGATATGGTTCCTGAAGATAAACTAGTGTACTTTTTTTTTTTTTTTACTACAAAACCATGGTCTTCCATATACCACAATACTTATTTTCTTCCATTTCTTCATTTTCTTTGTCTTTCAATTGTACCAAATATTAGAACTTTTGTTGAAGCAATTTAATATTGCACATGATGCAGCCTTTAGAGACAAGATTATTTTCAGCTATCATCAGACTAAATGCTCAACGTTTTATACTTCTATAAGTTACAAATGAATATGTGAATTGATTTTATCTTTTCAAAAATCTTTGTACACACAATGAATTCAGACTTGCTTAGATCCAATCAAAGAGACCTAGGATCCTTTAATATCCAAATAATAAAAAAGGTTTGCAAATTTGAAATACTATTATTGTCAGGTCTATAGTAAGCAGCATTATTTCTATAAATTTATATACACATAAATTAATCAATTTGATGGAAGTCATGTTTAATTTATCATATGTTTGTAATTGCAGCCATAAGAGACACATTGCTGAATGAGTATAATCTATACATTTGATTGAGAGTGTTGAAAGTATTTCAATTTAAGCTGTCTGTCCTCAATTATCCTTTAACTCCATCAATCTTGTTTGAAACAGTTGCAAAGACACTAAAAAGGAGATTTAATAAAATATTGACCTCTCCCTAACCAGTTAGCAAATGCACATCTTGGGTTCTCCTTTGGTACCCACCGTCTACATGGGCATTTGACCCCCTTTCACTTACAGCTACCTTCAGCTCTCAGACTGTTCTGTTCTTGACAGCAAAGACTCTCTAAGTTTTCTGCAAGTTTTCAGAGACTCTTCACTGGAATATAAGATGAAGTTGTCAGAGGAAAAAGAATAAAAGACATTTCTTTCCATCAATCAGATGCAATTGGAAATGAAGTCTACTGTAAGACTGTACTTCTGTCATTCAAGGTCAGGGGATGGTTAAGTAACATCACTCAGAGGATTCTGAAGCTAATCTTCTCCCTATCCATGCCCCAGAATATGTGAAATCGGTGTTCCTTTCTCTGTTCTTTACGTACAGGAATGGGAATAAAGCAACTTCAGAAAAAAGGAAGTTTGGTTTGTGAGAAGAAAGTAATTTTTATGCCACAGTATATCTGTTATTGGTTTATCCTCTAAATTACATCCCCATATCTATTTTCAGACTGCATAATTAATGTTGCTATCTAAATTGATACACACACCTAAGAAGTCCTGATCAAGGTTTAGTCCTTTCCAACACTGACTCGTCATTATTTAGGTTTCCACCTCATCGTGCAAGGTGGGCTGACCAGTAGTTGGAACTATGTGAAATCTCTTTCCAGGAGACACGTCCGTTCTCTGGTTTGTGTTGTATTCTTCTCTCAGTGTGAGAATTCTTGGATATTCTCATTTCTTTAGGGTCTACAGTTTCAATAATCTGAAAGACTGAAAAGTACAAGTATATCATAAAAATGTGTATATTAAAGGTCAATTTTAATAATTATTATTTTGTTTGTTTGTTTTTCAAGACAGGGTTTCTCTGTGTAGCTTTGCAGCTTTCCTGGAACTTGCTTTGGAGACCAGGCTGGCCCCAAACTCACAGAGATCCACCTGCCTCCAATTTTAATTATTTTATGTGTGGTTGTTCAGTGTATCAATCACTGATGGTTGAAATCATATTTCTCTATATACAGTTCATTATTGGCATTCTTAAAGGAGGCAGCCTACTGTCTATACACAGAAATTATTCCGGTTTTTCAGGTCTGCTTACTTGATTATTGTTTGACTTTGTATAATTACCTCAACTTCCTTTTATAAAATAATTAATATGCTGTACAATTAAGTGACATAATAATTTTGGTATGTCAAAAATGAATAATAATTTGACTGTTAAGACTAAGATTCTTCAAGAGCTTATATTAACTCTAGTAATAGTGTTAAAATTTTAACAATAATACTTATTCTAATTTAAGAACATAAATTTATTTCCATTTATTTCTGCTTCTTTCATAAATATGCTATACTTTCTCAATGGTTTTTTACCTTTCTTGATGTTATTAAATAAATCTCACTGTTTTCAGTATTTTTACTGAAATTCCTTATTTTTTTAACCTGCAGTGTTAGGGACCAATCAGAAGTCATTCAACATGCTAGGCAAGTACTCCATCCCTGGTTTAAGTCACCAGCCTCAATGTATCTTTTTGGATGCTATTTTAAATAGATTTTAGGAAGTTTAGTTTGCTTTGCCTTGCTGTATACACACAATTTATTTGTGTACATTGACCTAGTGTCCTGTGAATGCATTGAATTTATTTATTCTGCCAGTTTTAGGTGCTTTTTGAATATAAATTTATGTTATCTGTGAATAGTGAACATTATATATCCTCCTTATTAACTGAAATGCATTTCCTTGTCGTATATGTATATGTATATATATTCTCTGGAGGAAAATGATTGATTTATCTTTACATAACCTCAGAATGTATAAAAACTCCAATCCATGACAATCTGTGTTGGGTACGATGTAGATGCTTTGGCCATCTTGACTGCACTATGACAGGAAAATGTCACTGATAAATGCAGCTAACAACTACAGCCTGTGTTTTCATCATTTTAATGAATTGTAAGCTGCTTTCTGTCAAAAGCCCGAGTTCATTCCCTAAGGCTCACAGAAAATAAAGAGAAAACTGAGTCATTCACATTGTTATCCCATCTCCACACATGCACAGCAGTGTTTGTACACATACATACATTTTTTCATATTACATACATAAATTAAACACAGAATCTTTAACTTAAAAATAATTAAGTTTGAAAATATAAGTCTATAGAATGTTTTATGAAGAAAGTGTAGTGTAAGACTTTGCTTTCAAGAAAAGAATACAAAATATACCAGATTAGCAGTATACGAAATGATTATCACTGTAAGAAATTCAGAAATTATCTCAGAGAATTTTATATTAGGCAGAGCAAAGAAATACAGTGTAAAACAAACATTAATATGAACATATAGATCATTGCCACATTGCAAATTCTCCTGGGAAGAACACTAGCATGTGTCTAACTGATTTCTGTAAGCTGCCTGAGTGATGTACTTCTGTCTGGCCTGAAGCTTAGCTATGGCGGCAAGCACCTTACATTAAAGCTGATGGAATTAAACACAGTGGAGATGAGTTAAAAGTGTCATTAATGATAAAGTCATCATACCAATTTCAATACTTCAGAATTTTAATTGCTTTTATTAGTTTCAAAATTATTAACTTTTATTTGTGTTCATGTCTGCCTTAATTCATGTGTGCCAGTGTGTGCAGATGGATGCTAAAATCAAAAGTCACTACAGGCAGTTGTCAATAACATGAACCAGGTAATGGGAAAAAATCTGTAACCTCTGGAAGAGCAATAAATGCTCTTGATCACGGAACCATCTTTCTAGCCACCTCAATATTATTTTAAGGCCTATTCACTCTACATAAAATTTTCATCATTTTTGATATATTTTAATTTCCAAATTCTATGGTCTACTACATATTTTAATAAAGTTTCCTTATTATATCAAACTATGATAATAATAATTATTATCATATAATCTAAAGTAACCTGTCATTATTAAATATATTTATATTCCAATGCCTACATAGCAGAATTTATATATGGGAAGCATATCATATTTTCAGATGTATAAAGGATGAGGATAATTTATTCATTTTTGAAGATTGTGATTAGTTAGATTTTACTGTCAATTTGATACAACCTAGAGCCACCTGAGAATGGATTCTCAATGGAGGAATTACCCAAATCAGATTGGCCTGTGCACAAATCTGTACCACTGTGGGTAGGGCCATATCTAGACAGATAATATTTGGCTACATAAAAAAAGTTGTATGTTTGAAGTAGAAAGCTACATTTCTCCTTGAGTTCTTCTTTAAGTTCTTGCTTAAGTTACAGCCCTGACATCCACAGCTGTAGACTGTGACCTGTAAACTTAAATAAAGCCATCCCTCCCTCAGGCTGCTTTTAGTCACACTGCTTTGTCACAGCTACAGAATAAAACTAGAACAGGTATTAACACTTGAAAATAAGTGTTAAATTATAGTCATGGATCCTGCACCTAATTTCCATAATTTAAAAGGAACCAGAATAAGAAGTGTTTTAAATAAACTCTAATTTCATACATATAATTTTTCACTTGCAAGTAAAACTTATTCTGGAGAAGTTTTGCATTTGGGGTGGAATACTATGATTAAGCTATGGCTGCAACCTACTGGTAAACCATGACAGTAATGTTACATTTTCTTTTTAAACCCCAACAGAATCTGAAATGAATTCTTGATGGGTTTATCTTGTTTTAGCAAATATTACAGTGGCATATATGGCTTTTTAAAAAGCCAAGATGTGGTGTTTTTTTATTATGGTGTTTATGTAGATTAGAAATGTATTGGTTAGACTATTTTTTTAAAATGGTTTTATTTTTTTTCAAACAATGCATTCTGATTATGGTTGCCAAAGCCCCAACCCCTTTTAAATGCCCCTCACCTCCACCCCCACCCAAGTCTTTTCCTGCTGTCTCTCATGGGAAAACCAAAATACATCTAAGAAAAAAAACTGCTAATAAAATAAGATAAAATATAAACAACAGACAAACAAAAACCCTGAATAGGACAAAAGAAAAAAAATGAACAGTAAATCAAAGAGCCAAAGAAAAAGCACAAGATACACATAGAATGAGATTCATACACACACTGGCACACACAGGTATTCCCTGAATTGGAAAAAGGTAATATATAAGCAAAATACTCATAGGATACGACAAAAAGAATAAAAATGCTGAGACAAAGTAATGTGAGAATACATATACAAAAAATATTCCCAATAGACCACTGACTTTGTCTTGTGTTGGCCATCTACTGCTGGGAATGAGGCCCATTTTCAAGACAGGGTTTCTCTGTGTAGCTTTGTGCCTTTCCTGGATCTCATTCTGTAGACCAGGCTGGCCTCAAATTCACAGAGATCCACTGGCCTCTGCCTCCTGAGTGCTGGGGTTAAAGGCGTGTACCACCACCGCCTGGCCAATGAGGCCTGTTTTTAAGAGTGGTTTGTATAACCAGTGAGACCCCATTAGAGAAATCCACATTTTCATTTGCAAGTGGCTATCTTGCAAATTGAGACATCTATGGTTAGGGATGGAGGTGGCTGTCTAGATCCCACTCTCAACCTTGGGATCCCTATTAAACCCTGACCTGTGCAGGCTTTATGCATGCTTGCAAAGTCTCTATGAGTTCATATGTGAATTTACCTTGCCGTGATTAAAAAGCCTTGTTTTCTTGGTGTTCTCTGTCACCTCTGGATTACAGTCTTTCTATTTGATCTTCAACAGGAAACCTTGAGCTTCCAGAGGATTAAATTAATGGAAACATCCCATTTAGGACCCAATGTCTAAGGTCTGTCGCTTTCTGTACAAAATTTATTCCCATCTACTGCCAGGGGGAAGCTTCTCTGATAATGGGTTTGTCAAGAAAGACACCGGTCTATGATTATAGCAGAATATCATTAGGACTTACTTTGCTGCCAAATTCCTATGGCAAAACAATAATATTTAGGTTATTGGCCTATCTGTTTTCAGATTTATGTACAGCAGAGCTCTATCTACATCAGGTTCCTTCTCAAGGTCAGTGTGTTATGTCCACAGATTTTGTTTCACTCTTGCACCGTCTTTTCTGCACGACACCATTGTAGATCAAAGGGTTTATAATTGAGACGAAGTTTACCCTTCTGTAATATCATGCAGAGTACCTTCCAGTATTGTGAACAGTAGTGGTGAAGTCATTATTTAGGCACTAGCTTGAGTTCTTCATGTTCAATAAGTTTTGTAGGTGTTGTTTCAGCAACAGGGCCTTACCATCAGTTTGTGGTCCAGTTGGGGCTCTATCTTCCCAATTATTTGGCAATTCCATATAGTACATGCACATATTTTAGAAGCTTCTACTATATTAGGATTCTTACAACCCCTCAAAATATACCTTAATTTTAGCTATTCATTCTGATCTTCCCAGTCAAGCTACTATCCTGATCCACTATTAACTTATCTGTGAGTTTCATGATTTCATTTTTTATTAGAAAATTTTATTTATTTTACATAATGACCACATTTTCCCTTCCTTCCTCTCCTCTCATTCCCTCCCTCTACCTCCCACCTATCCACCATCCATTTGTTCTCATTCAGAAAGATGCAGGTCTCCCATTGGAGTCCACAAAGCACAGCATATCAAGGTGAGGCAAGATCAAGCTCCTCCCCTGCATCAAGGCTGGGTGAGGCATCCATGGAATGGGGAATGGTTTTCCAAAAACCAGATCAAGTGCCAGAAAGAGGCTTTAATCCCACTGCTTGGATCCACACAAACAGACAAGCTACACAACTGTCACCCACAAACAGAGGGCCTAGGTCAATACAATGCAGGCTCCTAGCTGTTGGTCCAGGGTCAGTGAGCTCCCACAAGCTCAGGTCAGCTGTCTCTGTGGGTTCTCCTCTCATGACCTTGTTCCCCATTGCTGTGGATGATTGATTGATATATAAAACACTGATTGTCCAGTAGCCAGGAAGGAAGTATAGGCAGG
The DNA here is from genome assembly GCF_903995425.1 of Onychomys torridus. Classification (NCBI taxonomy): domain Eukaryota; kingdom Metazoa; phylum Chordata; class Mammalia; order Rodentia; family Cricetidae; genus Onychomys; species Onychomys torridus. The sequence goes on from NC_050454.1 coordinate 59,543,354, forward strand.
ACTGGCAGAGAGGAGAATTGAGAGAACAGGAAGGCAGACAGGAGTCACCAGCCTGCAGTCCAGAGAGCATCATGTAAAGGCTCAGGTAAAGCCATGGAACACGTGGTGACATATAGATTAACAGAAATGGGCTGAGTATAAGAATAAGAGCTAGACAATGGTAGGCCTGAGCTACTGGACAGGCAGTTTAAATAATATAAGCATCTGTATGTTTATTTTATAGTTGGGCTACTGGCCTTCCGGGGCTTGGCTGGACCTGGAGAGAAAAACACTAGCTACAACCCCTGGATCATAAAGTCCCTATTCCCACTTTTTAACAGGACTTCCAGAGCTCAGTCCGGTGCTTGACTGTGGATCTCTGCATCTGCTTCCATCAGTTAATGGATGAAGGCTTTCTTATGACAATTAGTCTAGTTACCAATCTGACTACAGAAGACCAGTCCAGGCACCATCCCTGCTACTGCTATGAGTCTTAGCTTGGGTCATCCTTATGGATTCTGGGGTTTTCCCTGGCACCAGGTTTCTCCATAACCCCCCAAAGAACCCCTTCTTTCAAGATATCTCTTTCATTACTCTCCCACTCCATACTGCCCACTATCTGCACAACTCACTTCCTCATGTTACCATCACCCCATCCCTCCTGCCCTGCCCCCAGTTTACCCAGGAGATCTGACCTATTTCTCTTTCCAAGGGAAATCCATGTGTCCCTCTTTGGGCCTTCCTTATTATGCAGGTAACAACAATTTCACTTTTTTAACAACTGAGTAATATTCCACTGTGTGCATGTGCCATGTTCTCTTCATCTATTTAGCAGTTAACCAGCATCTAAACTGTTACCAATTTCTGGCTATTGTGAAAAGAGTCATATGCTTAATATTAAAAAGAGCAATATTTTGTTTTAAATTCTAGAAATATACATATATATGTATTTAAAATGTTGATTATATATCTGATAATTAAAGAAATGTATTTTAATTGCATGTGGTCCCCATCAATCTCTGTCTTCCAATGCCTTTCTTATTAAAATTTCCATAAGTATGTCAGTTCTATCTTTAAGTCCATATGCACAAGCATTTCATGTTACCTACACCTGAAATTCATTAAATTTTCATTAAAGAAAAATAATCATGGAAAGAGACACTATTTCTCATTTTTATTCACTGAGTTACATTACAACATGCATACAATACAGCAGTTTGCTTATCAACCCATGAAAACTACTACTGAAGTAGAAATACAAATGTTCTGCTTGGTTGAGTTTTAATGAAGCTAGATATACACATCTGCAGGTGCATGAAGAGAAGGCACATGGAGTGGAGAAGACAGAACAGACACTGACAGTGAATGAATTTATGAGCACAGAACCTACAGGCTTTCTTGTCTGATATGATTGTTAGTCATGAATTTGAACGTGCATGTAGTTCTCACTGAACTCCAGTGAGCCTTTCTTATCATGCTTATTTCTTATTCTGTATTCCTTTCAGCCAAGTATAAAGCTGTCAAGCCAAGCTCTTTTTCTGATTTTCTGGTCTAATTCTAGCAACCTTTTCTCAGCACTGAACATCAGTGTTACATTCCATGAAATTGCCTGGTTTTGAAAATGTAGTGAGAAGCAACCATTGTTACTTTTCATTCTTTGTCAAATGTAGCTAGCTGTCCTTTGCTTTCTATAAATTAAATTGACCAGTGATGGCTTTCTCCCCACAGTTGGCTTGTTTAAATTTAAGGCTTCTTCACAATAGCAAGTTAACATCCTTTACATTTATATCTGAAGGTTTTAATTGACAATACTTGTAAGCTTGACAGCAAAAGAAAAACAAAACTGAAAATCATAAATAAGCCCTATTGTACAGTATTAGTTTTACAACCTCTTCACATACATGTGCCTATTCATACTGAGAAATGTCCATATTTAAATGTCTTACATAGTAGTATAATTAGTTATATTTACCTCAGAATCCCTAGAAAATTATGACCATTGGAATATTAGTTGTACTTAGAAAGTGTGTTAGCTGGGCTTTGGTGGCACATGCCTTTAATCCCAGCACTTGGGAGGAAGAGGCAGGTGGATCTCTGAGTTCAAGGCCAGCCTGGGCTACCAAGTGAGTTCCAGGAAAGGTGCAAAGCTACACAGAGAAACCCTGTCTCGAAAAACAAAACAAAACAAAGAAGAAGAAGAAGAAGAAGAAGAAGAAGAAGAAGAAGAAGAAGAAGAAGAAGAAGAAGAAGAAGAAGAAGAAGAAGAAGAAAGTGTGTGTAAAGAAAGCAATGTAATTTTTATGGATGCTATGTTTAATCATTAGCATTTTATGATTTTTTTCTTGATAATCTAATTTCTTCTTCACAGTTCACTGAGGTTGTAAACTGTAAGTGTAGTAGAAGGGCAGTCTGATCAAAATACAGAATATTGAAAAGGTTGAAGTAGTAAAGTATCTTTCCCAGGATACATGAGACATTAAGATTTTGATATTTTTTATTAGTGATGAGGTTACATTGGGAAAAGAAAATGGCCAAACAAAAAGTCACTATTCTTGAAAGAACTATTACTTGAGGATTCTAAAGAAAAAAACTTTTTATTTTAGTTAGTCTCACATTATGAATAGCATTTGATCATATTGTTTAATTAGATGTAATTCATTATGCATACCAAAATTCATGTATGTTTGTGACTTATAAACTACATTGGCACAGACACCTAATCTCATGTTTCATTGTAATGCATATGGATTCATACCACAACACACATATAGTAAACATCCATGTTCACCAAGGTCTTTCATGTCTTTGGTGGTTGAAACTTGCAAATATTTTATTAAGAGTGCAGGTAGCTCTGTAGCTTAATGGCAGTCCCCTCTGATTAGTATTAAATTTGACCTCACACATGTTCTCCTACACTGAGATGCAAGATACAGTAGTAGAACTCAGCTTTCTCAAGTAGTCACACACACACAAAAAGTCTAAATATTTTGGTAGTCTGGATATTGTAATTTTCTTAAAGATTATTTCCTAGGATGATACCTAATGCAGTATCAGGACAAACATTTTACTTTTACACAGATGCTCATGGAAAAATTATTTTTGTGGTCAAAAATTGAGAATAAGCCAGATGACCAACTGAGGTATGGATAATTAAAGGTTGCATACTCATATATTGATAATATTTTGTTTGACAATAGAAAGCACCTAAATTATTGATGCATAGATTAACATTAAAACATATAGCTGATAAAAGGGGAAATAAAGGAGATTTTGTTATGTAACTCTATTTATATAAAATGTCCAAATAGGCAAAGCTACAGTGACAGAAAGTTCCCTAGCAGTTGCTGAACACCTGAGGTTTGGAAGAAGCTAGGGGTAACTGCTGATAGATATAGAATTTGTCGTTTTATTTTATTATTATTATTATTATTATTTTTTTTTATTATTGTCATTTGGTTTTTTGAGACAGGGTTGTCTTTTTATTCTAAGGAAAACTTTCATCAAAAATTGCACCTGAGGTGCACAATAATTTATTTAAAACAGGATTTTAAAATTTAACACCCTGCTGGGTTACTGTTTCTCAACAAGGAGTCCCAATTTGTTAACCCTAGTGCAAGTTCATATGTTTGGAAGGAGAAATCTTTTCCTAATGATATTCTGGTAGTATCAGTATTTTCATATTTTTAATAACTCAGTAATGGATTCCAAAAGCTATGTGATATATGAAATCACAAAAGGAGCAATGTAAAGAGAAATATGTTGTATTTGTTAAAATGTGATGTTTTTAATGGGTTATATTTGTTGACTTCATTATCATAACTATTAAACATTATTTGGAAACTTAAATGGAAAAAATTAAAAAAATTATGTATTTCTAAATTTTAGACTTGAAATATTTTCAATTAGGTAGATTTGAAAAAAAGTGATAGTTGCATCATAAATAATATTCAGAGGTATTTAGAGTTCTTGATGCCGTGTGTATCCATGGCCTGAGAATTATGACTGTTGATTCTTTAAAAATACCATAGAAAAATGCAAGATACATTTCCAACCCATTATAACAGTTTCTGCTTCAAAATTAATTCACAGAAAATAACTATATGCTAAGGCATGAATGTCCTATATTTCCCATAATATCCCATTCACATTTTATATTTTTTGTCCCTAGTTTAAAACACAAAATGTAGGACAATGTTTAGCCTAAGTATGAACTAAGTTTAGCCTAAGTAGTGTTACGTGACAGTATTCATAAAGACATGACCAAATATCTACTCAACACAGGTAAGGAACTGATGACAGATCATAGTAAGAATACTATGTTTAACACGGTGAACCAATGAGTTTTATTGAGGATACGTATAGAGACATTGGTGAGTAATTACCTCCAGGCAGCAGAAATGACTCAGAAAAATGCAACTTCAAAATCCCACCCAGCGTGGGGACAGCTCTGGAGAGCTTGAAAATTGGAGTATACTGTATAGGCTACAGACAGCTCAAAAAGTTGAAGTGTATCCTTACAGGAAGCTGAGGTCATCTGGGCCTAGTCTACTCAGCTCAGCTGGTCTGAGTTTCTATTGTACAACTCAGTTTATTTAAATGTGTCTGATAGCACTCTTCCCTGCCTATATATTCAGGGAGAGAGTGAAGCCTAGTATATCTGCTCAGTTTTAGGGGCTTCCTGAAACTTTTGAGATATTTCTTTCCTGAGCTTAAGGGACTTCCTTGCAGGAGGGAATGTTTCACTTATCAACAGAACACCTTAGGGTGCAAGATGTTATTTCAATTTTCTTGTATCTGTTTAGACTTACTTTGTGATTGAGTATGTGTTCAATTTTGAAGAATGTTCCATGAGGTGATGATAAGAAAGTATATTCTGTTGTGTTTGAATGAAATGTTCTGTAGATATATGTTAGGTTCATGTGAGTCTTGATATCTTTTAGCTACAATGTTTCTCTGTTTAGTGTTTGTCTGGATGATCAGTTAATCGGTGATAATAGGGTATTGAAATCTCCCTCCCACTATCAATATGTGAGGGTCAATGTGTTATTTAAGCTTTAGTAGTATTTCCTTTACAAACATGCGTGCTCTTGTGTATTGGGGCATAGATGCTGAGAATTAAGACATCATCTTGGTGGATTTTCATTTTATGAGTATGAAGTGTCTTTCCCTAACTGATTTGATTAATTTTGGCTTGAAATCTATTTGATGGATATTAGAATAGCTACACAAGCTTGCTACTTAGAGCCATTTGCTTAGAAAATCTTTCTCCAATACTTTGCTCTGAGGTAGTGTGTATGTTTGATGTTGAGGTGTGTTTCTTGTAATCAGCTGAAGGATGGATGTTACATTCATATCTACTTTGTTAGTATGTGTCTTTTTATTTGGGAATTGAGCCTATTGATATTGAGAACTATCAATTACTATTGATTATTAATTATTGTTGCTTTTTTGTAGTTGTTGATGGTAGTAGTGTCTATGCAGGCGTGTGCATGCACATGTGTGTAGAGAAATTTCTAGGCAGTCTTAATAAATAAAAAAAAATGAGCCAGAGATGGTGAAAATCGGACAGAGATCAGAGGAATCAGAAAAGCCACCAGCCTTACCTCACCAGGCTCAGCTGCCAAAGTGTGTGCTTCTTCCTATCTTAGCCACACCTTTATTGCCTTGCTGTTCTGCCCTCTCATTGTCTATCATAGTCCAACTACCTCACTTCCTTGCCACTGCCTGTATGTACAGACCTCCAGGTCTCTATGGTTGGTGTGGAGATTAAAGGCCTGTGTCACCACTCTTGTCTCTGTTCCCTAGTATGGCCTTGAACACACAGATATCCAGATGGTTTAAGGGCATATGCTAACATTGCATTACTTTGATTTTTACTAATAGTGGCTGAACTTTATCCTCTGATCCTCAGATAAATTTTTTTTGGGGGAACACATAATCTTTGGGTTATGCTGGTATGAGCTTATTTATTGGCTGCATTTTTGTGGGTGTATTTAATCTCCTTTTGTTGGAGTTTTTCTTCTAGTACCTTCTATTGGGCTGAATTTGTGGATAGATAAGGTTTAAATTTAATTTTATCATGGACTATCTTATTTTCTCCATCTATAGTGATAGAAAGTTTTGCAGAGTATAGTAGTCTGGACTGACATCTGTGGTATCTTAGAGTCTGTAGCACATCTGCCCAGGCTTTTCAGGAGTTGAGTCTCCAATGAGACATTTGGTGTGATTCTAATAGGTTTGCCTTTATGACATGTTATTTGGCTTTTTTCTCTTGTAGCTTTTAATATTTCTTCTTTATTCTCTGTGTTTAGTGTTTTGATTATTATGTGGCAAGTGATCTTTCTTTTCTGATCCAAACTATTTGGTATTCTGTAAGCTTCTTGTACCTGTGTAGACATGCCTCTTTTTACATTAGGAAACTCTTCTATGATTTGGTTTAAAAAAAATATTTTCTAGTCCTTTGAGCTAAGGATCTTCACCTTCTATTCCTATTATTCCTATGTTTGAACTTTTCACAATGTCCCTGATTTCTTTGATGTTTTATGCCAGGAAAACTTTTTAGATTTAACATTTTCTTTGACCAGTGCACCTATTTGTTCTATTATGTTTTTTAATAGCTGAGATTCTCTCTTCCATCTCTTGTATTCTATTAGTGATAGTTGCATCTGTAGTTCCTGTTCAATTACCTAGAATTTCCATTTCCAGAATTCTCTGTTTGTGGCTTTTTTTTTTTAAATTGCTTCTATTTCCTTTTTCAGGTCTTGAACATCTTTGTCCATTTCCACCAATTGTTCTTGATTTTCTTAACATTCTTTAACAGGTTTTTTTTTTTTTTTTTTTTTTACTTCCTCCAAATTTTTAAAAATTTTTAAATTAAAATATTAAATTTTCCTACACTTCTAAAGGGAGTTATTCATTTTCTCATTAAGAACCTCTATCATCATCATAAATTTGGCTTTAAGGATGTTTGGTTGTTCTTCAACTGTGTTGGAATATTCAGAACTTGCTGTAAGTGGGATGGCTGGATTCTAGTGGTGACATACTGCCCTGGCTGTTGTTGTTTGTATTCTTATATTTAGGCATCTGGATTTGGAGTGATTATAGGTAACAAAACCAATTTCTGGATTAGTCTTTGTTGGATGGGTGGTTTCCTCCTTTCTGTTCCTTCTGTGATCTTCTGACTGCCATGGCCTGCGGCTGAGTAGAGGGTCTGCACATGTGTTGGGAGCTGGACTTCTGATGGCCTGGATGGCCTCTGGTCTATCAGTGGGTTGCTGCCCAATTTTGGGGCTGGTGTTCTTGCTATGTACTTGGCCTCTGATCTGGCCAGGTGTCCTCTGGATTTTAGGATCCTGGCCTAACTTTTGGTAAGGTAGGTGGCTTCTGCCTGATTTTCAGGGAGTTAATCTGATCTTTGGGATTTTATAAATGAGTACATAAAAACAATAGAAAGTTGATGTTGATTTAGCAATGTTCTATGGTGATATTTTATTTGTATATTAATAATTAAGTTTGCCTGGAGGTCAGAGGAAACAGCAAGCCATTAACACAAGTCAGGCAGTGATAGCACATGCCCTTAATCTGATCACTTGGCAGACAGGGTCTCTGTGTGTTCAAAGCCATACAAGGGAACAGAGACAAGAGTGATGGCACATGCCTTTAATCCAAGTACCAAACATAGAGACCTGGAGGTCTGTACAGATGTGCAGTGACAAGAAAGTGAGGTACGGGGCTAAGAGCCAATGAGAGGGCAGAACAGCAAGTCAATAAAAGTGCAGGTGAGACAGGAAGTGGCTTACATTTTGGGAGGTAAGGTTGGTGGATATCACTATTTCCCTGATCTCTAAGGCTTTCATTACTATATTTGACTGCATGATTTTTTATTTTATAAGACTATTTAGAAATTTGTCTACAATATCCAGGTGTATTTTTTCATTTGCTCATGTCAGTTTGCAAAACAAGCAAAAACATCTGCAAGCAGTATTTTCCTCATTCATGACTGTGTTTGACCTCTATTTTAAATAAGATGTACTTCAGAGACATGGTCCTCTAAATTTAGTCTACAGGTTTTCAGAATATGTTTTGTTAGACTTATATGAAAGTTATTTTTGTCAGTTCAGAAATATGTGATTGAAATGCTTATCATGTCCTTAAGGTATTACTGTATAGCCACAAGAAGCTTTCTTTATCTCTTTCCCTTCTTAAGTAGACCAGCATTTTAAACCAAATATGATTGTGATATTTATTTGATCCCAAGTCTTCAGCAAGTTTCACTGCTATCTACAGAATGAGATATCTGCACTCATGTATCATCCCGCCTCCCCTCTGGGGCACCACTTCTTTCCTGTCTATACATTTGAAAGATATCATCATTGTAAGTCAGTTTGGTTGTCTTCTTCACCGCATGTAATTTCTATTATGTTGTCTGAAACATTACAAACAACCGAATTTTTAGTTGAAACAAATAAGCAGCCGTCACTGAGCATTGCTCACATTTGATTTTTTTTCCTAAAATTTAATTAAGTATAACTAGCTCTAATTTTTACTAGTACTCAGTTGCCCTGTATTTCCTGTGAAGATGTTTTTAAATGCCAGATATGGGTCTGCTGTTTGGCTTTTCAGGAATAATTTAAAATTGAAGAAAACAACGCAAGGACAACCTAATAAGTATACAAATAGTTTTCATTTCTTTCTATCACTTAATGATTTGGATTCAAATCATGCATACAATTTCTTTACTGAGTATGATGGATTGAATAATAATGGTCCCCCTAGGCTCGTATATTTGATTGCTAAATGAGTGGTATTAGGAGTTATGGGCTTGTTGGGACTGATGTGGCCTTGTTGGGAGTAGAGTGCTACTGGAGGTGAGCTTTGCAAGTTCAAAAGCTCAAACCAGGTTCAAGATCTTCCTCTCTTCCTGTTTCCCACCATTTCAGGCTGCAGAACTCCCAGCTCCCTATCCAGCACCATGTTTCCATGTGCCCTGCAATGTTTCCTGCCATGTGCATAATGGACTAAACATCTGAATCTGTAAGCCAGTCCTAAAATAGAGTTGATACCACACACAGATTGGGGTATTGCAGAGCCTGGCCTTGACTTTTTTTTTTTTTTTAATGTAGACTTTGGGATTTTGAATTAGAAATCAGTTGAACCCTTTAACTAGGGCTTAGTTGGACATACAAGTAGGAGCATGGAAGACAGTAGTAATTAGGGCGGTTTGAGTGAGGGGTGTGTGTGTGTGATACAAAGGGTTTCACAAAAGAAGATTATTAGTATGTGACCTACAGATCTTTCTTGTAATATTTTGGAGAAAACTGTGAGTGCTTTCTGCCCTTGTTCAAAAAAAAATCTGTCTGAGGCTAAATTGAAGAGTTAAAGATAAGAGATTTAGTAAGGAGAATTCCAGACAGCCTAGTATTTGACTGTAATGCCTGCTTACTAGTGGATAGGCTTATGTAGATCTATAAAGAAAAAGAGGAAGCCAAGCAAGGAAAAATACAAAATGTACAGTTTGAGGAGAAAAGAAGAAGCAGGACCTCTAATGGAGTCAAGTCCAAGCTCAAGGACATAAAAGGTTTAAAGAAAAACCTGATGATAAATTAAATTGTTGGCATGACAATACTAAGCAAAGGTCCCAATTTGTAAAAAGGTATTAAAGAAAAGTTTAGGGCTGAGTATGGTGGCACACACCTTCATCATATCACTATGGAGGGAATGCCGGAGGCCTCTGAGTTTGAGGCCAGCTTGGTCCACAGACTGAGGCCCAGGAGAACCAACCTTAGGCAGTGAAGGAAATCATTGAAAAGTAAAAGCTGTTGAAGATGTATTTTGCCATGTTACAGCCACAGTAAGCAGCAGAACTTGGCAGCTTTGGCCATGTGGTCCTGGGTTTAGAGTCAAAGATACAAGGAAGGGGTTATGGAATCAATCTCCTTGAATGAATGGAAAGCTGCTGAAGCCAGGCATATGACAGACAAGTCCCTAAATGGAGGCCTAAAGAAGCCATGAAGCCTTGGAGACCCTATGATATTGGAGATTGGAGTCTTTGGTTACCTGCAGAGGAAAGCAGCTAATAGGGAGTGGAACCAGCCCAAGGGAAAGAAGTGTGTTGCAGTCAACAAAGCTGAAAGGAGATGGAGATCTGAAGAGCGTTTTGACATCAGACATGGAGATGCAGTTTGGAGTTTACTCAGCTGTCTTTTGTTTTTTGGGTCTTGGTTTGCTTGTTGTCTTGCTTTGATTCATATTTTCTCATCATGCTCCCTTTCCTCTCTTTTGGAACCATAATGTATATCCTGTGTCAATGTATGTTGGAAGTATGTGATCTGCATTTTCATTTTGATTTTACAGGGGATTACAGTGAAGATATTGTCAAGAACTCAGAAAAGACTTTGAACTTTTAAAACATGTTGATACTGTTATAGATTATGGGGACTTTTAAAAGTTGGACTGAATACATATCTTCATTATGATATGGATACAAGATTGCGGGGACAAGGAAGTAGAATGTGGTGGATTGACTAATAATGGCCACCATTAGCTCTTATATTTGAATTCGTAAGAAGTGATATACTTAGGAGCTGTGACCTTTCTGAAGAAATTGTAGCACTAGGAATCAGCTTTGAGGTTTCAAATGCTGAAGCCAGGTTCAGTGTCTTCCTCTCTTCCTCTTACCTGCTAATCTGGCTGTAGAACTCTCAGCTACCTATCCAGTACCATGTCTATCTCTGCACTGTCATGCTTCCACCATGATGATAATGTTCTTAACCTCTGAACTTGTAAACCAGCCCCAGTTAAATGTTTTCTGTTATAAGAGTTGAGATACTTTATTTTAGCATTAACAGTGTTCAAAATGAAGTTCCCTGTAATATATGCTATTAATTAATGAATTGAGAACATAAAAGGTTAGAGACTATTATGAAAATTATTACTATATTTATAGCTAGATAAAAATTTAGTTTATTGTTCATGAGGGAAAGCATAATAAAACTTACAAATCTGTAGACTGCAGTTAATAAAATATAATATGTATGTTAATATTTAAAAATCACAAATATAGAAAGTGGGTATAGGTAGTTTCTAATTATGTTACATGTTAAATTTTAGATTTAATAAAACTCTTTTTTTCAATCATATCTAATATTTTCTGTCCTTTTTATTTATAAAAACTCATCAACATGTCCACGCACATTTCAGTTTTTCCTATATTAAATTGTTGAATTAAACACAGTTTTGTACTTCCTACTTGAGACTAATATATCCACTTTTACTCAATTTTGTGAGGAAATAATTTCTAGTCTTTTTTCTCATGTTCAAATGTGATTGTTTCACCATAATTTATTGTAAATATTACTTTTGTTTTATTCTATTGTCTTTATAATTTCTGAGTTACATGTATTTGGGTTTACTATGAGGTTCTCTGTTTTGTTTTTAACCTTTGATCTGTTTTTGTTTTTGTTTTTTTAAAGAACACAAAACCATATATTACTATGGCTCTCATCTGTTCTTGAAGGTGGATAATTCTTGCCTTCTAAATTGGTACTCCTTCATTACTTTGGTGCCTATAATGAATCTTTTGCAATCTCATATAATCATTACTATCTGTTTGTTCAGAGATAAAAATACATTGCTAAGATGATTGGAATTGAAGTATAATCTATAAATAAACTTGTAAGCTGAAATCTTCAATGTACTTAATCTTCATATCTATGATTCCTAGATATTTTCCCATTAATTTCTTTGATAGTTTTATAGTTTTCTTCAAATAGATCTTGAGATATTTCATTAGATTTATGAATAAAATTTCATTTTAAGTGCTTATGTAAATAGTATTGCTCTTCAATTTAAGTTTAATTCTAAATTGTTCTTGACTACTGTTCAGTACATTAAATTTGTAATCAATAAGAACTTGTTTTAAATGTTTTATAAAGTAGAGAATGTCTCTGTTTTAGAGATTCTTTCATTAGTTTTGATTTATTTATGCTCATAAGTAAATTTGGTACAAATGATTTCTGAAAAACTGAAATAGTACATGGAAAATTAAGAATTCAAGTAGGAGAGTTTAAGGAAATAATAGTTTCTGACAACTCCTAAAAAATTATGTCTGAATATTAAAGTTACTTTAGAAATATCAGGGCTTGCCAAGCTTTATAAATAGAGCTTTTGCCAATCAATCTTTCTGTGACATTATGCTCCACCTGATTCCCAATTTGTTTTCAAATTGTTAAATCATCAAATTATTAATTTCATGAGAAATGTAATACTTAATTTTATGCCAAAACTTAGGTTGTAGTACTGTAATGTATATATTTCAGTGAAATATTTTATTTGTATAAAACTGAAAATATTGAGATGGATTAGTTTAAAAGACAATTTTTCTTCTCACAACATGATATTTGTAATGCATTTGTAACATACTGCCATTGTACTATCTACTTAATACTGGAATATAAAAAAAAATCACTGGACTTTGGAACATGGATGTAGCATGAATCTTAAATGTTCTTATTAATAAAATCAAACCTGAGGCCAGTTATTGGGGCGAATGCTGGAAGATCAGAGAAGCAGAACAAGCCACAGCTTCCTCACCTCGACACTTCCTCAGCTGATCCTGTTTCCTCAGACTGTAAGCTTCTTCGTCCTCATCCAAATGACTCTCAGCTGAACAGTGCTGCTCCAAAGCCTAAAGCTTAACCAGCCAAATGCTTCTAGTTTCTGGTCAACACATCTAAAATATCGTTCTACTTTCTACCATCACTCCCTGGAATTAAAGGCTTGCTTTCTGGGATTAAAAGTGTGAGTCACCATGCTTGGCTGTATCCTTGAACAGAGATCCAGGTAAATCTTTGCTGGAATGCTAGGATTAAAGGCGTGTGCTACCACTGCCTATCCTCTATGTCTAATATTGTGGTTGTTCTGTCTCTGACCCCAAATAAGTTTATTAGGGTACACAATATTTTGGGGAATACTATACCACCACATTAGATCGTGGTTCCCTGTAGATTTTTTTATTTTATTTTTTATTTTTTTGGGTGTGTGTGTGTATGTGCCTCCTCTGTGGTTTAGAGCAATCACAGTCTGATAAATGTCTGTCTCTTGGAACCATGGACGTTCTTCCCTAGAAGAGAAAATCTTCACAGTAATTTCTCCCCACCATTTATCTTATCAATTGATATCTTAGTCAATTAAATGGTACATTTATTTTAAGGAGTAGAAGAATGTGTTAACAACTAGAATATCCTTTGTTGATTTACCTGAGTATAGTGATATTTTATTTGTATTGAAATGTGATTTTATTTGTATGTTAATAAAGTTGCCTTGAGGTCAGAGCAAGCCAGAGCAGAAGCCGAGCAGTAGTGGGGCATGTCTTTAATCCCAGCACTTGGGAGGCAGAGCTAGGTAGATCTCTGTGTGTCCAAGGACACAGCTAGCATGGCAGACACAGGCCTTTAATCTCAATACCAACCATAGAAGACCTGGAGGTCTGTACAAACAGGCAGTGGCAAGAAGGTCATGTGGCTGGGTTTATAACCAATGAGAAAACAGAACAGAAAATCTATAAAAAGGATAGAACACAGAGAGGTAGCTCTCTTGCGGAGAAGAAGAACAGCAGAAGCAGTGAAGAGTAAGGTTTTTCCGCTCTTGCTCTGACCTTGTGATTTTAACTCTGCTATTGGTTCTGTGTTTCTTATTTAACAAGACGGTTACATCTACACCTGAGTATTGCTGTTTTTTTTTTTTTTTTTTTACTCTTTACTCTTTGCTCTTTAGAGGGCCCAATACCTAGCTCCTAATTAAATACACACAAAGACTTATTAGTACTTACAAATGTCCAGCCTTAGTTTGGCTTGTTTCTATCTAGCTTTTCTAACTCAGATTTTCCCATCTACCTCTTGTGTCTGTATATCTTACTTTCACTCTTACTCTGTTGCTGGCTGTGTGGATGGGTGGATGGACCCTAGCATCCTCCTCTCCTTGTGCTTTCTTCTCCCAGATTTCTCCTTCTGTTTAGTTTCTTAGCCTGCCAGCCCCACTTACTCTTTCTCCCGCCTCACTCTAGTCTGTTCATCTCTTTATTAGATCATCAAGTGTTTTAGACAGGAAAAGTAACAGCTTCACAGAGTTAAACAAAATGCAGCATGAAAGAATGCAACATATCTTTGCACCAAACAAATGTTCTTCAGCATCAACAAATGTAGCACTTTGTAAAAGTAATATTCCACAATAAATCCCCATTTTTGTCTAAATAAAAATGAAAGCTTTTATCTTTAACACAGTAAAGCTATACACCACAAGAAGAGTTATCAAGTAAGAATTATCTGTACAATAGTTAGTCCATTTGAATTTAGTAAATTCAGTGAAAACACTCCATTATCTATCTTATCTTAGTGAATCCAATGTTTATATCTAATTTATACTTTATTATATATAAGGAAAACTGAAACTCAAATTTTTAGTCTTTAACTCCATTCAAGACTGAGAATGATGTAATATGACCTAACAACAGACTGTTTTAGCAGTCACCCAAAGTTCCTCTTTAACATTCCTCAGCCTACAGGCCTAGAGGATTTGGCAGATTTTAGTGAGGCAGGAAATTTGAAAGATTGCTCCACACTGTATTGGCAAAGTTCATCAGTTACTTTTCCCTGTGACCCGAAGAATGTCTGGCAGACCTTTCTGTGAAATGGGAATCTTGAAGGACTTGTTTGCCTTGTTTTAGAAAAGAGTGGCCCAGAGACATGTTTTTGCCCAAACATGACTGGCAAAAAAAGTCAATGAAATGATTCCTAATATATTCTGCTATAGCCATAGGTCTGCGCCTAGCCCACTAGTCATCAGAGAGCCCTTCCTCCAGCAGCAATAGGAGTACATGCAGAGACCCATGGCCAAACACTTGGCAGAGACCTGAGAAACCAATAAAAGAGGACAAGGAAGGGCTGTAGGAGCCAGAGGGATCAAGGACACCAGGAGAATACGGCCCACAGAATCACTTAAGTAGGGTACAAAGGAGCTCACAGAGACTTTAGTGACAGCCATGGAGCCTGCATGGGTCTGCACTGGATCCTCTGTATATCTGCTGTGACTGTTTAGGTTGTGGTTTGTGTGGGACACCCCCAGTAGAAATGGGGGTATTTCTGACACTTTTACCAGTTCTGAGTCCCTTTTTCTC
Organism: Onychomys torridus; assembly: GCF_903995425.1. Taxonomy (NCBI): domain Eukaryota; kingdom Metazoa; phylum Chordata; class Mammalia; order Rodentia; family Cricetidae; genus Onychomys; species Onychomys torridus. The sequence continues at coordinate 59,558,505 of NC_050454.1, forward strand.
CTGCTTGGTTGCTTTGTCCAGGCTTTATATGAGGGTTGGTGCCTAGCCTTATTGGTGATGGAGGACACCAAGAAAACAAGGCTTTCTAAACACAGCAGGATCAATGCACATATGAACTCACAGACACTGAAAACATGCACAGGTCCAGCAAAAGTCTGAGCCTTTTGGGGTGAGACAGGAAGTAGACACATGCCCCCTTCTCTAACTTGGAAGCTATCTCCAATTGATAACTGTTCAGGAAGGAAAAATTAGTTTTCTCCAATGGAGTCTCACTGGGAATACAAGCAACATTTAATGGGAATCCCAATGTATCCAGTAGATATTGAAGAAAAAAATAATGAACTTAGTGGAATTTGTGAAGGCTTTTCATCTCCTAATGCTTTGCCTGGGCAACTTGTGTATATTCCTTACATGTTTTTTTCTATTATATTATGTTTCTGATGTTGTGTTTTTAGGGGTCCTCTGTTTTTAACTGTGTATCTTTGTCCATGTTTCTTGTGATTTTCTTCAGCTCTTTTGTTGTCTGTTTTGTCCTATTGTTTGATTGATTTATTTTATTTTATATTATTTCATTCTTATTATTAAATGACTGTTTTCTATTAAGAGAAAGACAGAAGGATGTTGATTTGGGTGGGTGGGGAAATGAGGAGGATCAGGAAGAAGATGGGAAATGAAACATAATCAGAATATATTATATGAAAAAATCTATTTTCAACAAAAAAGGAAACAAAACAAAATGAAGAATCTACAGTCTTCTAATTGAGCAATTTTTCTATTGCTAAAAGCAATTAATTTAGAAAATCAAAGACTTTTACTATATCGCTACCATCATTTCATGTCATGAAAATATCAAATAATACATATTAAAATGTTAATGCTTTTTAATATTGCTTTTTAAAATTGATGTTTAAGTTATTGATCTGACTTTCAGAAAATCTTATTTTGTGAATTTTGGCTTGGGGTTAATGAAAAGAATTCTCACACATTCTGAAACAGTCTTGAACAGTTTACAAATACCATCATACTATAGATTTATCTAAAGTGACATTTAAAGAATTGCCAATTATAAATTCCAAATAACAGTGAAGTCTGACAAACACTGAAGATGACCTCTGTACAGTGGTAAATGAAATAATTAGCTAAATTTACTTGCTTATAAAAGTACATATGGATATTTTCTTAATATAGATGTTTGCCTTAATCTTTAAAAATGCTAAATTATATGTCTATCAAAGACTTGTTTTTTTAAAACAAGTTTTTAATATTATTACTAGTATTTATTTGATTTGTATATCTATTTTACATACCTGGATACTTAGTTAATAATACATTTTCTGATATAGAATAATACATCCTGATTAGAAAAGTTTTAAAAAGTACTGATATAGTTTCACAAGAAGCAAACTCTATTTGCCAAAAATTGCAAGCACATCATGTTTAGTAAGAGAAATATAAATCTATTTGGTAAGACAATGAGATCATGGGTATCACATATGTACACACATGGTAGCTCTCATACAATGTTCTGAGCATAAGCAAGTACAAAGAAGAACATAAGATAAAGGAACACACTCATGAAGAAGAGAACAAGTCAAAACACAGATAGCTACTTACAGACATTTTTGTTTGTGAAATTAAAAACACTACCATATAACATCTATGAAAACACTATAGATTTCAAGTCATTGATGGAAATATCTAAACATGTCATTTTAAGTTTGATATTTGTTTTAGAAAGAAGTTTATATCTTTGAGGGAACCATTGCTATAATGAAGTGAGTAAGAAATCCCAAATACCTTTCCAATGAGTAATAATAAATGACGCATTTACATTTAATGATGAAAGTACAGAAAAGAAATGATATTGAAATCTAAGCTAAAGCAGAAAAAAGACTAATTACCTCTAAGAAGAGAAAATCAATTCAATGGCGAAATTTTCATTAGACTTGCAAAAAGAAATAAATGGCTTCATATCAGTCAGTCCCATACCCTGAAATATAACTATGTATAAATAGATAAATATTTAATATAGTGGTAATTGTGAATGCTTTTCATCTCATAATGCTCTGCCTGGGCAGTTTGTGTGTGTGTATATATATATATATATACAGTCATTAAAAAAACTATCAGGAACTAGAACACATAGCGACCTTTCAGGTGAGCAACCAAATTACATCACTTCAAAATCATAAATATTGGAGTGAGTTTCAAGCACTTTTACCTAAAGAAAGAAAGTGCACTCTAATATGTTCCCTGAAAAGTCTCTGTGCTGAAAACTTAATGAAAAATATGATCATAATGTGAGAAAGGATGTGATATTGGATCATAATGGGAATTATGCCACAAACAATTCCAAATCAAAAATTTTCAAGAGAGATCATTATGCTTTCTGATATGAGGTGGGATTAGCATTCGTAATGAAAGTAATTAAGTCCATATTAGTTATGCTTTATATTAGAAGACAGTATGAAAGAATTTGTGAGGACTAAAAAGAAAGGTAATAATGAGGTCACACGAGAAATCATCATGCTTGTATGTATAACAGATGTTTTGACTGCTTTTTGAGAATCACACTAACGACAGATAATATTGATTTTCAACTTGACCAGAACTGAGACCAAATGAGAAGCATGTTTCTGGGGCCATGTCTATGAAAATATTTTCTATATTATTTCAAGGAAAAGAGACTTTCCTCAGAGTGGGCAGCATGTTGTGATATACAGCTTGGGGTCAAAAGTTTGTAGGAAGCACCAGTCATTGGAGCCCACTGCGTTTCTCTCTGTGCTTTATGCATCTCCTTTGGCCTCCGCTGCCTTTCTCATCCTTTGCTCTTTGCTGATACTGAGGCTCAGTTCCTTGACCATTTAAGGTACATTGAACACTGGTTCAGGAATTCTCCAGACTTTCAGGACCAGACTGAATTTTCTGATACCCAGCCTAGTGGACTGAGCAGCAACAGGTCTCTCAACACTTTCAGGTATAGATTACCATTTTTGGACCACCAGGTAAGTGTAGTATAACCCAGTATAAGGAGATCTTTTGTGACATGCATTCATTATGCCAATTCTGTGTGTTGATTCCACATTGTTTCATTACTAACGATACAGTATCCATTCAGACCAGTGAATGAAAAGAAGTTATTTGAGTTGTTAGTCTTTGAAGACAGATGCTTTTTAAGAAATTCGGGGTCAGTTTCCATATTACTGCTCTAGACTATCTTGGGGAGTCAGTAATGGAGACAGAAGAGCAGTGAGCAAAGTGCAGATATCCTGTGAAATAAGAATACGCCTTTCCAAAAGGATTCTCATTTCTTTGTATTGTATTTTTTAAACTAGAAAGGAAAAAATAAAAATGTAATTAATAATGTCAAAAACATGATAAGAGTAAATAATACATTCAAATCACTGTTTTATAACTTTTTCATTAACTGATTTTTATATCAATTATAAATATATTAAGGTACATTGAAATATTGAGTGTGAATGGCATTTAATATATACTCAAAAATATGCTTTGATTTCATTTCAAAGGTAGTTTATAAATCCTATGTAAATGTGAAAACAACTTGCAGTTAAACCAATAATCATAGAGATAAAAGTTTACCTTGAATTGTCCCTTCAATATATGAGAGAGAAACAAAAAGTATAGACATTGTTAAACCAAACTGTGAATGATAGTTAAAAGTCTCCTTTGACTTAAAAAGGTATCTGGCCCACAAAGTGGATTTTTACTTTCTGCTCAGAATTGCTTTAGAAATCTGTCTATTAAAATATAATCAGGAGATTAGTTTGTCAAAGGTGTAAAAAAATAAAAGATGTGAGCTCACAAAATTACAGCCTTGCAATTTCAGAGTAATTTAAGTCTGATATATTTCCTTTAAATATTTTTTTTTAGGCTGGAAACTATTCTAAATGATATTAAGAGTGACCCGAAGGTCCTGCAATTATTATTAACCAGCTCAGTTTTATCCATTATTTTCCAATTTATCACATGTTCAAGAAGCAAACTCAAATCAGACATTCCCTTGTGAAGATAACTGGTTTTTCCTATAGTTCAGAAAATTAGATTACAATTAGTATAATACATATTTTCTTTCTTCAGTTCACGTTTTATCCCTTTCTGTATCTGGAAGGCACAATTAGATAATGTGTACAGAATGACACTGACTGTAAAGTGTTCAAAAGGATGAATTGCTTCATATAAATTAGAGATGGCAAAGCCTGATTAGTTCCCTTTGGGTTAATGCACCTGGAGAGTCCCTCAGTAATTCTCTGAAAAATACTACCTTAGTTATACATTAGAATAAAATTACTGTCAAAAATGGACAGCACTGCAAATGGTATGCCACAGGTTCATTTCTGTCAGATAAGGAGTTCCTTGTAACTTGCCAGTGTAGCTATATTAGGTAATTATGCCCCCCAAAGCTTTACTTTTCAAACTAAATATTTAGAATGAATTTAAACCTTTAATTTATTATTAATTTTCCTTGCAGCCACATTTCCTTAATTAAGACAATTCAGAATATTGCATAAACTTATGAGGTGCTCTCTTGTGAGATGTCTACTCTTTTATGTTACTGGTGCACATTCACATTACTCTCTTACAACACTTTAGAGAATTCAGGCCAAATGTAAAGAAATCAATGAGATCTGTTATGATTTGTTTAAAATAGCTTTATACTATACATTTTCAAAGGATTGACAATTTGTAGTAGAAAAAAAAAACTTCTATTTTTACCATGTTAGTATAGTAGTAATTTGGGAGGCTGGAGAGATGGCTGAGTAGTTAAAAGCATTAACTTCTCTTCTAAGGTGTCAAGTTCAATACCCAGTACTATTGGAGTCGTAAAGCTGCCTGTGGATCTAACTCTAAAGGATCCAATGTCCCTCCATCATCTGTGGAAATCTGCACTCATGAACCCATATGCACATGTAGACACATATACACATGCAGAAATTTAAAATGTATGCTGTGGTTACCCGTCCTGCAGGCCAGGTTATTAGGTCGGACCTGAGGAGGCACCACCTGAAAGACCAATGGGGGCGAGAGAGGAAGGAGACCAGGCACATAAAGAAAAACAGAGACAATCTGAGTTGAGTCAAGGTCTCATTTATTGCAAAATAAAGCAAGCTTATATACTGGTGGATATGAGGGGAGGGGAGGGAGATGAAAAAACTGTTAGAAAAGGGTTCAGGACGAGGTCTCTTTGGTCCAGTGCTCAAGCAACCGATCAATCAATTAGAAAAGGGTTAGGGAGAGGTCTCTTTGGTCCGATGCTTTGAACAACTGATCAATCAAACATACTCCAGGAAGTTTAATCTAAAAGTACACTTTGTGGCTTTTCTGGGAATGATTGTTTTTGCAATTCAATGGGTGCAGTTATGCCAGATCATCCAAGCAAGAAAAGTCAAGGCACAGCTATCCAATTTTTGGTTCCCAACACTGTGGATATCACTCTGTATAAATAAAATGCTGACTGGCTAGTAGCCAGGCAGGAAGTAAAGGTGGGACAAGCAGAGAAGAGGATTGTGGGAGGTAGAAGGCTGAGGAGGAGAGACGCCACCAGCCGCTGCCATGAGAAGCAACATGTAAAGACACTGGTAAGCCACAAGCCATGTGGCAAAGTATAGACTAACAGAAATGGGCTAAATATAAGAGTAAGAGCTAGACAATGGTAGGCCTGACCTAATGGCCAAGCAGTTTAAATAATATAAGTATCTGTATGATTATTTTATATGTGGGTTGTGGGACCATGGGGGCTTGGTGGAACCTGGAGAGAATCTCTCCAACTACAATGTAATTTAAAATTGTAACATAACTATTACCTTTGTACAGATACTATAATGTCATTAGCTATTCGATTTCCTGGAATTTTCAATGAATCACTTCAAACAAAAGTTTGCTTGAATACACAAAAAATATGGATATGGGGATTAAACTAAAATATGTCAAAGGTGAATTTCTAAAACTAACACAAATGCAAATTTCTGAGATTAATTCTAGTACTTAGAATGTTTTCCTGAATATAGGCAAAGATTCCTTTTGTTGTTACTGTTAAAAATAACACACAAATGTATGAGGGTAGGTGGGGTAGAATGTAGGATTGATGAAATATAACAACTTGAAATACAAGTAGAAAATTATCCTGACTGTTCCACTGAATTAATACTAAAATATTATGAGGCAGAAAATTTTAAATAACAGTTTTATTATTTTTCAAATTGTAGCATAGTGTATTTATTCATACCCACTACCCTGCTCTGAAACCCTTCCTGATCCATCCCAAACTACTAACTCTTGAAATTTTGTGGTTTTTTTTTTTTCTTTTTAAGTACATTGTAGACAGAAGTCTCTCCTAAGTCCCTCCTGGTCCTGAGGCTCTGACAAATCTCTCCTTCCTGTCACAGAGCCATTTATAAAATAATCACTCAGAGGCTTATATTATTAACAAACTGTATGACTGGCCTGTGGGTCACACTTCTTGCTAGCTAGCTCCTATATCTTAAATTAACCCATTTCTTTTAACCTATGCTTTGTCATGTGGCTTTTTGGCTTACCAATACCTTTGCATCTTGCTTCTCCTGGTGGGGGCTCCCAGCTACTCCCCAGAATCTGCCTTTCTCTTTCCTGTCTCTTTTGAATTTCCTGCCTGCCTCTAAACTGTCTTGACATAGGCCAAATCAGCTTATTTATTAACCAATGTAAAAAACATGTATTCACAGCTTACAGAGAGACATCCCCCAGCAGGGTATTGCATTCAATTTACATTGTTCAAATACTCTTGCTTCTGGGTTTCCCCCTAGAGTGTGATTAGCATACTGAGCACTATACCATTAAAGAATACCAACTCTCCCTCTCCCACTAGCCACAAATGCCACCAGCTCCTAGGCTAGTGTTGACATTTCACACTGCCCTCTCTCTCTCAGTGCCTGGATTTTGTCTGTCATGAGATTGCTTAGGTCTTTCATAATGTTGGCACAGTCACTAAAATTTCATGTATTTTTTTTTCTTTTGGGTATGGCCCCTGGTCACTTACTCATCTCTAGTGAATAACCAGACATCCATAAAAATATGGGAAGCACTAATTGGAATCATTCAGTTTAAATAGATAAATAAGGAAATAAATGAGAAAAATAACACACAGCTATATGCAAACATTAAAATTTGCATTAATTTTCATGTACTGAATTACAATACTATTAATGACAGTATTCATTGTCTTCCAATGCTCTATTCCTCTCTCTGCTTTCCTAAATTGCTATTGTAAGAGCAAGAGATCATGGTGACTATGACATGTGAAGGGTTATGATCAGCAAAGCCTAAAGATTCTGAGATAGTGTTTTCCTTTTTGTCTTTTTTTAAAATATATACTTGGATTCATAATTCTCCCTTTCAAAAAAATGTGTAGATGTAATAGCCATACTGAAGATGCAGCCATCATGAGTTCCATATGAAAGCTAACACATAACGTAAGTCTAGAAAGTCGAAAAGTACAAGTGGAGCTCAGATTTGTCTGCCAGTTGTTTATAGATCTTCCTATAATTTGCCGCCTATTAACATTTGACATGATTTGTGAACTTGACCTCATAAACCAGTAAGAGAAAATTTTCCACAACTTACACATCTAGTAAATTTGTTAGTTAGGGTGCAATTTCACACTGTGATACGTTTTAAACACAAGAATGTCTTAAGGAACATCTTTAGCCTTTCCAACAGTAAAATCTTTCCTTTGCTGTTTTCACAAGAGTAAGTGATCCCCATTGTTGGAGGCCTGAGAGATAATTACTGAATTTTCTTTCTAGAAATCATGACTCAGAGAATATGTCACAGATAATTTCTTAACTAATTTTGCTGCTTAACCATTCAGCAAATTCTGATATACTTCCTGTCATTTGGAGAGAAATAAAATCTTCTTTTCTATAGAAAAGTGAGCCAATTTTAATATTATCATTTCCTAATTTCATAAAATTTCACATTGATTTTTTTAATGGTCATTATATCTTAAACTATGAAGTAAGGAGAGATTTTGGTTTTAGAATTAATGTAGATATATTTTTCCAGTAAATTAAACATATGGCATATAAACCCTCTTAAAGTTTGATATTTTAAATGGTTTTGATTGGATTTTAAATTTCATAGTAGTTTAACCATTATACACTGCTCTTGAAAGTTCTTTGGCAACTTCATTAAGGTGTCTTGATCTGAGTACATTTCTTCTCTATGAACAGTGTTTATCTCAGAGATCTCTTGTATCTTAGAAATATAATCAGTTTTGAGATTAAGTAACTTTCTGTTATATGAATCTGTTATAAACATCCTTTGTTTAACATGAAAACTGCCAGTACATAGTTCCTATGTTTAATAAAATTGATAGACAACTCTGTACTCATTTGAAGACTCACAAGTGTTTCTAAAACAATTTGAACATACTTGATTTTAATGTTGAGTCAATGCAGATTGATGCAATGAACCACTGTGATTAACAAAGCTATCGGCAACAACATAATAATATATTGTGTATTATTTGTATGAAAATCTATGTTTATTGTTCAACATTATTTACATATACACAATAGGAGTCATCTTGTCACATTGAAATTTATGTATAATTTACATTGAATTATGCTATCTTTCAAAGAATTTAATATTTAATATAGGTCTTAGTATTTATACTAAAAGGGTGCTTTCCATATATTTTGTAATATCTCATATTTTACACCAGAAATATATTATTTTTAAAATGAATTCATAAGTTAATTTTCTACATATAGAAAACTCCAAGTCACCACATTCTGCCAGTTCATCTGAAATCATGATTGGTGATATAGTGAATAGGGTCAATTGGTCATAACTTTGCTGACCAAATAATTTACATTCAATCTGTGAATAATGCACGTTCATAATTTGTGCTTTGGTTTTGAAAATCACATCTATTCAATTAGCATACCCTTAGACAACTAAATTCAATGAACATTTTGAACGCAGACAAATTCTGTGCTTCGTGCTTTTATAACAACCTCAACTTCATGAAACTTACTTTTTAGGTGATTTGTGATTGTTTCAGAAAAGTATTTTATCTTCATTTGAAAGAAATTACCAGTAATAAATTCAATAATCATTATATTCTGTGGTGATATTTTATTTGTATGTTAATAAATAAAGTTTGCCTGGAGGTCAGAGGAAATCGCAAGCCATTTTAAGTAAACACAAAGTCAGGCAGTTTTAGCACATGCCCTTAATCCGATCACTCAGCAGGTTTGGTTCCTTTTTGTTCAAGGCCACACTAGGAAACAGAACCAAGCGTGGTGACACAAGCCTTTAATTCCAGTACCAACCATAGAGACCTGGAGGTCTCTGTACAGACAGGCAGTGACAACAAAGTGAGGTAGCTGGGCTAAGAGCCAGTGAGAGGCCAGAACAACAAGGTAATAAAGGTGTGGGTAGACAGGAAGTAGCTCACTTGGGAAGCTGTGGCTTAGTGAGGTAAAGTAAGTTGGTAGCTATTCCCATTTCCCTGATCTCTGTGCTCTTTTATTTAATAAGACAGCTTAGAAATTCATCTACAGTATTCTGTTGTATGCCATGGAACTCTCCGCTTAAGTTTTCACCATATTTCCTTTTCCAAACTACTATTTGGCCACTTGGAAAATAATTTTCTGAGACATGCCTGTGCCCCATGTACTTTGATTCCTATTGTTCACGTTCTACTCCTTTCTCTCCAGTCCCTCCCACATCACCCCTAAGTCCCCGACTCCTGCAAATCCTCTTATTTATTAGTTTAGGTTTTGTTTAGTGTCACACAGCATCCAATCAGAACCATTTTGGGACCTGAGTTTGAAACTATCCATCAGAGCCTGGTAGGTTCACCAATGAGTACACAACCAGGTACCATATTTCTTCTCTACCATAATCTATCAGTTGCCAACATATGAGCAGTGTGTGTTAGGACCACCTGAAGCATTTCTCACCCTACAGATAACTGTGAGAAGGGCTCAACTTCTCTGGACGCAGTGTTGGTACCCATAGGTGAGCTGAGACTTTTGTTCTCATGTCCCTGTACTGTTTAGAGTCTGATATTTAACAGTCCTTCTCCCCAACATCTGGAACATACATTATTTTACCCCTTCATAGAAAATGTTGTGTGAGCCATAAAGTGGTGTGTGGTATGTCTTCTCAAAGACTGACCCATCAACCATCATTTATTCTCAGCAACCTGTGAAGCCATTGATCTTTTGATTTCATATAACCTCAGCAAAAAAAGTCTTAAAATTTCTGAAAGCCCTTTGGGACATTAAAGGGAAGAAAGGTGTGCTGGGGAATATTATTTTAAGGTGTGTTACTTTTGTTTATGTTGCATTTGTTTAACTCTGTGAAGCCTGTCTAAAACACCTGACCATCTAAGAAAGAAATGAACAGCCAGCAGCAAGGCAGGAGAACCAATAGCTGGGATGGCAGGCAGAAAGAATATATAGAAGGAGAAATCTTAGAAGGAAGGAAAGAGGATCAAGGAAGCAGAGAGGAAGGAGGAGGACTTCATGGACAGACCCCAGCTACACAGCCCAACAAGGAGTAAGAAGAAAAGATAAAAAAGAATAGAGAAAGACAAAAGCTTTGAGGCCAAAAATAGACAGTATAATTTAAGAAACATTGTCAAGAAACAAGCCAAGCTAAGTCCAGCCATTCATAAGTAAGAATAAGCTTCCTTTTGTGATTTATTTGGGAGCTGGAAGGTGGGTCCCCCCAAAAGAGAAAAACAATGAACAACAAAGGTACAGAGGTTACAGCTTACTTGTATTAATCATGCACATGATGGAATTTGATATTTTGTAAGTAAAATTATGAAATGATACTAATATGTAACTCTGGATGACCACCCATCCCATAACTGCCTTATGAAACTGAGCTTTGATTTGTTTTAATTTTCTTGTGATGACTTTCTGACTTGAGCTTCATGAAACTTACCTTATAATTGCTCCATTGCACAGAGTATCTGCACCCTTAGCAAGAGAGAAATGAAGTTGACAAAGAATATTTCTAGCAAACACAGCAAGTATCTTCAAAAGTCAATTAGTATTTTCTCTTCTATATTTATTGTGAATTTCATGTATGCATACAATGCAATTTGATCAGGTCCACCCCCATTCCTTCTCTATCCTTCCTACAACTTTTTCTTCCCAATTTCATGTCTTCTATATTTTCAAAACCCATTGAGTCCACTTAGTTTTCCCTGGATTTGCTTGTATATAAGACCAACAAATTCAGAACAGGTAGCCTTTTTGGATGTTGTACTGCTGGAAAAACAAAAATAAAAAACCCCCAAAAAAACCAACCAAACAAACAAAAAACCTGACACTCCCTTACAGGAGCCATCCCTCCATAATAGCTTTTTCAGCTATTGATAGGACGTCATGTGGTCACCACTGCCCATATAGGAATTTTTCTCTGTATTGATCTCATGAAGAACTTGTGGATGTAGTCAGAACCACTGAAAGTTCATGTAAATATCACCCCTGTCATGTGTAGAAAGTAATGCTTCATTGCAGACATCCACTACTTCTGGCTCTTATAATGTTTATGTTCCTCTGAGCCTTGATGATATGTGATATTGATGTTCCATTTAGGATAAATATCCATTTTTATTCTATTGTCTATATACCTTGGCTTTGGAAAGCCAAGGAACCAGCCTGGTTCCTTTAGTTGGTGATAGGTTGGTCTGTTCCAGAGTTGTGATCAAGAAAAACTATGTGGCTGAGTTGGTAGAGGACTTATCTAGTATATGGAAAACCCCTCCTGTATCCCCAACTCTCATAAACATGGGCATCATGTTGTACACTGTAAATACCTTCACTCAGGGACTGAAGGGAAGAGGATCTAAAATCAAGGCAATCCTGTGGTCGCAACCAGCTGGGACTAAATGCAATGATTCCCTTTTTTTCTCTCTCTGCATATATATACATATGTATTTATAACTATATACATTTAGTTATATACATATATATTTAAATATGCAATACATATATACAAATACACACACACACACACACACACACACATATATATATATGTGTGTGTGTGTGTGTGTACATATATGAACTAAGGTTTCAAAGGTCTTTGCTATTTACTGTTACAAATTCTCTTTTCCGTATTCAATTTCATAGAAACAAGAGGCACTGGAGTGATAGAAAAACCACTATCAGATAACAAGTTTTCCTGTTATAAGATCCTTAAACTTGTATCTCATCAAGTAAATAAATTAAGAGTTAATATTGATATGAAAATATCAAGTATGGGTAAGCAAACTAAACAATGTATAACACTTGAAACATATTACATGTAGGAGGGGATGTATCTGTTATGCACCATGCATATTAAATATAGATAAGAATGTACTGTTAGCACATTTTCATGAATCTAGTATTTTGTCCTTTCACCGAAATCAGCAAGTAATAAGTTACACTGTGAACCCATCTATTGATTAATGAGAGGAGGTGGTGCTGAGACATCACACTTTAATTAAAACATTTTGGACTATGTTAATTTTTCTTATCACTCAGCTCAGCTTTGTTTGTGTGAGTGTGCCTGTGGGCGGGTACGACAATAAGAAGGAGAATAGCTCTATTACCACTGTTGTGTTTCATTAAAAAACTGGGACAAGGATAAATCATTATCTCTTTTCCATCTTATTTTTCTGTTAATTTGCTTTACAAAGTTATTTACCAAGCATAAATTAAATGTTTGGAAGATGTTTAAATGTACTTACTTTTTAAAGCGAATACTACATATTAAAAGATATATTTTACAAGATACTTAAGAAAAAAAAACGCTTTGCATCTTACAGAGTGGGAGGGGTTCTCAGGAACAGAGAAGGTAGGGGAGAGCTGGGAGGAGAGAAGAGAGGGGAAACTGTGGTTTTGTTGTTTTGTGTGAGAGAAGAATCTATTTTCAGTAAAAATTTTAAAAGAGGAAAAATATATAATAAACATGATTCTAAGTATGCAGGCTTTCTTACCAATGGTACATTTTTAGTTATATATCAATGGATCATATAAAAGATGCAAAATTGTGAACAATCTATCTTTTATATGTAGGAGGTACAACAGAGATGTTACAATAATACATTTTAATTGATTTTATTATAAGATAGCTTAGCAGTTTTTGATTATCTTTCTATGCATCAGAAATATGCAAAAGAATGTATAATTCTTTGCCAGAGCAGAGGACTGAACCCAGGGCCTTGAGCTTGCTAGGCAAGCGCTCTACCACTTAGCTAAATCCCCAACCCCTATAATTCTTAAAATATCTGACATACATTCTGGACCATCTTCTATCCTCAGTCAACACATTAGACTAGACAGATTAGAACATGATCCAGAGATGCCCTCTGTTTTCTTTCCCAGGTGATTCTAACTGGAACTAATTAAAACTGTATTTAATGACAACCACCTGGAGAAATATTTTTATCACTTTGTGTTAATTTTCAAAGAACTTAAAAGATCTTAAAACTTAACCGTTTTAAAGACAGAGTATCAATGCTGTTTTTTTTTTTCATTTCTGTTTAATTTTTAATTTTTAATGCTACTGAGTATATTTGACAAAGATAATATTTTATGTTTGCCAACACTTTATTTAAATAAAATTTATTTCTCATGGTATTATTTGATAACTGAATGCTTATCCACAAAAAGACTAATTATTCCTCTCTGTGTAGTTTTTGGTTTCTAAAAGTCTTTCTCTAGAAATAGGACAACTTGAGATATTTCCTCTTCAGGATTGGCATGTCTGTTGGTGCCTTCATTGTACACATCTTGTCAATCTTAGTAGTCACTGTTAATGTGTTCTCCTTTCTAGGAGTCGCAGTCTTCACAGCCAACATGCTGTTCTCTGGATTTTAAAGACTTTTACCTTCCCCTTTCCTGATGTTCTCTAAGTTTTAGGTGCAGGAGTTATTAGCTCTGAAATCATACACATACACACAATAGTAAATGCACTAAATGAGTTATATTTATATATTTATGCATGTGTATACAACAATAGTAATCAAAGTCAAAAGTCCATGAATTTGAATGAGAATCAGGAGAGGACATGTAAGTTGTTGGTGTAAGGAAGTTTAGAAGGGATGGATGGGCAGAACAGGAAGGGGATGGAGTGTAATCATATGTCAATGAAAGTTTTCAAAATTAAGAATGAACAGAAAATTTTATTTTTCTTTTTTTTCTCCTCTAGTTAAAAACAAACAAAAAAAGCTTTACATAATTGATTTTAGAACACTAAATTATGAAGATACAAAACTCAAATTTGGTTCACACCATCTCTCTATAAGAAAATAAATAATTTAATATACTGAAATAATAATGACAGAAGCACATTTCTTAAAAATAACTGTTTGGGCCACAGGACTCACTTACTAGCATCCACCTTAGTACTAAGACAGTGGTCAAAGGTCAGGCATTGGGCCATAAGGTTTAATTTCAAGTTGTTGAATGAAATGATTTGTTAATCAATCAATGATATACTCTCATGTAGTATTCTATAATAGAATGACTGTGGGTTGGTTAGGTTTTAACAATGCCAATAACTACAAAAAGATCAAATGTGCTTGCAATTTACTGGTCTATACTGTTTTTCTAATGTCTTAATATTCAGTTTGTAGGAGATGATCAGCCTCACTATCAACAAGTAGTTTCATCTGTTTGTAAATCCAAAAGACTATTGTCTCCCACTTGTATAATATACTATGTTTCTCTCAGAAATAGCCAACATTTTCTTATTATCAAATCCTAGCTGAAAAGTCTTGGATCATATATTTCTTGTTGTGGAGAAGACATCATACTGAAGATAACTTCTGCTGTACAAATTGACCTTGAGATAGTGACAGATGATGCAATAAATATTAAAATGCTATTTTTCTTTTTAGAAGGAAGAAATAATATAATTCCATGAATTCTGTAGTAAACAAATCCTATATCATATAGGCATATCCCAGGGACAGAGATACTCCCTTACACTCTGGGGTGTCTCTAACTTCCCCTATTATCTACGATTATCTTGGTTGTACTCTTTAAATGCCTTTTTATTCATATTTCTTAGGTATTCATGGAGCATTCTTAGAAAAAATATCATCTTTAAGTAATATGCCTCACATTCTTCCTTCTTATTGAGATGGGAAAAATATTGAAATACTCTTATAGGGTTCAGGAAAGTGTACTAATATATTTCTTACCATAAGTGTTTAAAATATTTGGTGCATTTTCCTTTAATCTAATTTTTATGGTCTATTACTCAAAATACAAATTAAAAAAAAACTTTGCAACATTGCTTTCTGCAAAGTTATATACCAATAGAGTTTTCAGATTCAAATATCACTTGAGTTATTTCCTCTTAGACATCAAACTGTCAATATTATTTTTATTCATCAGAACTCTTTCAGTGGTTCTTAACCTTCCTAATGTTGTGAGTATTTAATACAGGTCCTCATGTTGTGGTGACTACCCAGCCATAAAATTATTTTTGTTCCTACTTCATGACTGTGATTTTGCTCCTGCTATGAATCAAAATGTAAATATCTGATCTGTGTCCTCCAGGGGTTGCAACATGAAGGTTAAGAACTTCTGTAAATGGTCTAGTAGCATTTGACTGAAGGCACTGCTCTACTGAATCAGTACATTCTGGAAATTATAATCAGTGGAAATTCATTTTCATCAGATTTTTGAGGTTTGAAATCTAACATCAAATCAAAATACCATTGGATTTTTTTTTTTTTTTTTTTTTTTTTTTTTGGTTTGTCTCTGAAAAATGGCAACTAAAGGGGAAAAAATTTCTTGGGTTCACACACAAGCCTGAAGATCTATAAGCAACTGATAACTGATTGGAGACTGATAATTAGACTTTCCAGGGATGAGTATCCAAATTGATTTTCAATACAAAGTGGTCCGCCCTCTATATACAAAACCACCCAAACAAACTCAGCAGGCAATAGTTCTTTCTTTCTTTCTCTCTCTCTCTCTTGCTCCCCCTCTCTTTTTCTGTGTGTGTGTGTGTGTGTGTGTGTGTGTGTGTGTGTGTGTTTATATTTGTTTTTTGTGTGTGTATTTGTAAAACAATAATTGGGGAGGAATTAGATATCAATTGAATTATGAGGGTTGTAAAGGAAAGGAGTTGGATGAAGGGAACTTGGGAGGAACTTGGGAAAAAGGAAGGGGAAGTGGTAGAATTATATTTTAATTAAAATGCATAAAATATATAATATAGACATTTTTAGAAAGGAAAGGCTAAAAGGAGCTGGGTATGTTGGTACATGCCTATAATCCTGACAGTGGGTAGAAGCATAAGGATTTGGAGTTAAAGTTCATCTTCATCTATATAGTAAGTTTTAAAGCTAGCCTTAGCAACTTGAAACAAAAATAACAATAATGGCTACAAGAAAACTATACAAATGAAACAAAACACAATACTGAGCTATTTCACAAAAGAAGTGATGTGTCTTTAAGTGATGACATTAAAACAATTTTAGTGTCAGCCACATTAAAAACTAAAACAGAACAGACATCAGCTGATCAAGTTTCCAAGCAATATTAAATCACATCAGCAACACTGTAATACCCACAGTTAATTTTAATCGTTTAAGCATCTCTGACAGTAATGCTACTCAGTTATTAAATGCAACATAAAATGTTAGAATACATTACCAGTCAGTGACCTAACATATTTAGAAATAGGTCTTTATTTCTAAAGGGGATGGATATAGGGAAATAATTACCAGGAAAAAATATTTCTCATTTGTCACCTTTAGAAATAGCTCTTGCTACAGCAATTATATATAAAACATTACATAAGAGAAGAACATAAGAATTTTCTCATTCACAGAGTAAAACAATACCTGGCATGGTTATCCCATGTTTGTAAGTTGACAGTGGTGTGTTGGAGACTTTACTGTTTACAAGAGAGTGAAAAAAGATTGAAAGAAAATGTTTCTGTCACTTGGTAAATCTATGAAGAAATGAGGAAGATGTCTGGGTTAGTAAAGAATACAATATTTATATACATAATTTCAGACACTTACTCTCTCTCAACATCATTATGATCTTCATATTCCTTTCTTCCAACATTTGATGACTGTCCAGTTCCACTCTTAAACTGTTTTAAACAACTGTGTCATTAAAACAATTGCTAATTCATTAAGTTATTTCACTGGTGACTGATTTTTCTGATTGCTGCATAAAATCTTTTATAAGTGCATAGTGCTCATTTGCTGCTGTTTTGAGTCATTTGAGAGTTCATTTGTATTCAAAATTTGCAAGATTTCCAGCATAATTTTGACTGCTGACTGTGACTACCAAAACCCCTTATTTTTACTCCTCTTTCATATAGTCTTCCTTATTGAACTGATTTAATCAACTTTTCTCTTTTTTCATTGTTTGTGTTACTGCTTATGTAGATTTCTTATTGCTGTACTGGAGATTGAAACTACAGTCTTTCCCATGCCATCCAAGTGCTCTATCCCTTAGCAGAATGTCCACCTAATGTTTTCTTACTTCATGTGCCATGATTTCATTGTGATTTCATTATTAATGTTATCCAGCATTTTGAAAAATTATTGCTTTATTTAGTTTAATTGAAATATCTTTGACATTGAACTTTTGAGTCACTTTTTAAATGATAATTTAAAAAGTATTTACTTAACCTACTTATTGTGACATTATTAAAGCACCTGTAATGCACAGATCTGAGATAAAATAAATAACATGTATTTAACATTTAGCAAAAATACAGGGTGAGATTAAATCAGATCTCATAAAATGAGAGAATTTATCATTTTTAAAGAAAATAATTAACAATATCTCCATACAATTAATATTATAAGGAAAGAAATTTACTATGAAAATTAAAAAGATTCGAATTTGAAGTATAGATAAAAGAAAAAATAAAGCTTGTACATCTCAATACAAAATCAAGAAGAATAAAAGAGCTATACCAATTGTTTCACAGATCACTGTGTTTCAGGGATTATCTTGAATCTAATGGTTCAAGTTTTAAAAAAGGCAAGTTATCCTTATATAATTATTAAAAATAATACAGTTGATAGTGAAATTATCCCTAAATAGTTACTGAAAATGATACAAATCTGTTTGTTCTTATTAAAAATGTCTTCCTTTTTCTGTAAGACACATTATGTCCTTTTAAATATGTAGAATTAGTATGAAGTTGCTTCCTATTTAATCTTGCACTCAAAAGAAGTTCATACATAACTGTCACTGAATTCATCAAAATATGCATATTTTAAATATCTGAATAAAATTTACTTGTATAAATCATTCCTGGAGTTTTAAGTCAATAATAATAGTTCACTAAGTACTACTGTGAAATTGTGCCTCATTAATGCCATACAAGTTTTAAAATTAATAATATTATGAAACCTATTATTAAGTTCTTATTGGACAAATACTAAGAGATTGTAATATATGATTTAAAATCATGGCCAATATTCTGGGATGAATGTATGCCTGAGGTTTTTATTGGAACAGCTGTCATGGTCCCTAGAACAGTCCTATACAGCTCATTTCCTAGCTTATCAATCTAATTGAGTAGGTGATGCAATTCATAAGAACATATTTCAATGCTACACATTATGTCTGCTTTGACACAATGTAAGAGGTCTTGTAGACACAATAGGATTGATGCACATATGAACTCACAGGGGATATAGTAGCATTCATAAACCAGCACAGTTTCCAGCCAAATGGGCTTCCACACTGAGAAGAGGAAGTGGACATGGGGAATCAACCCTAACTAAGGTGCTGTTTGCAAATTGCACCTACCAACAAAGTAAAAATCTGTTTCTCCTTTGGACTGGGATTATAAACTATACTTCAGTGCAAGCTGCAGGCCTAGGATATTAAAAGAAAAAAAATGAACTCTACAGGTTTTTGTTGTGGTTAATCTTGTGTTTCATTTTGACTATTTTTTTTATCTTATCAGTCTTTTGCTTATATTTTCTGATTCATACTTTTGTGGTTTGATAAAGAGATTGAGACTATAAAGATAGAAGAGTTGAAAAATAGGGGTTTTCAGGAAGTAGTTGGGAGAGGAAAAGATTCACTAAAATATACTGTACGAAATCCTGTGGCATGTCAGAGGAGCAGCAGATGGCAATTAACTTCAGGGGATCAGCCCACCAGGAAACAAAACCCTAAAGGGTAAATCTCTAATAGGCAAGGCCACAAGATTACAGACACAAGAATGTCTTTTGCTTCTGCTTTGCCTTCACTTGTTTGCCACAGCCATCTTTCTCTAGTATCTGACATGGTGTGAATGTGTTGGGGGAGAACCCTACTGCCAGTTATGAGGTGTGTTTATTTCATAGAAATATCCTGATCTCCTGGGTATTTCTACCTGTGGATTATTATGAAGATGATTTCTCCAGAAGTTGTACTGTCTAATTGCTAACAATAATCTTAATTTAATAGAGTTTTGATAAAAAAAAAAAAAACCAAACCAAACAAAACAGGAAGTATCACACAGCTACAGTACATGTATTTCTATTGAGGATCTGTATGGATTATGGCTTAGGTTAATGATTAAAAAAAAAGTTGAATCTCAATAGCCCAGCTAGTTTAAATTCCTCTAATCTTAACATCGGGAGGTGTTTTCACAGGTTTTGGAGTGCATCATAGCTGAAACAAAGTTTTGAAAATAACTTAAAATTAGACTAAGGTGTTTTGTTAACCAGCTTTTATGTGAAAAACCCAAGACGAGAATCTAACATTTTAGAAAGGCACATAATTGAGTGAGGAACTCTTTAAGGTCAGGAAACAAGAGCAAAGCATTTCAATTATCATTAGCTGGTGAGGCTTTCTTACTAGGATGACCAAAGGTGATGATTAATTCCTTATACCCATTTCTGCCCTCAATCTCTTGAATGTTATATATATTACTGATAAGTGGGTATGCACACTAAAGATTTAAAGTAAGTTGACTAATTATTTTTCATGCATAAAAGTTTATGTTTGTGATTCCTTTAAGATTCCCTATAAGATTATCTTCCAAGGTAAGTAATGAAGTGATTGGTCCTTTCTTTGTAACTGCAGAATGCAGCCTGCTGGTAAAAGGACTGACAGAGAATACCTTGCTTATTTACACTCTGTTAAGCCATAACAAGTTGCTTGAGTATGAATGTATGTGGGTTCTTGGGGATAATTTGTTTCTGACCAGTAATACATAAATTATTCAATCATGTAAGGGAAATGAAAAACATGTTTTTTACTTGTATTCATTGTAATTTTTCACTTGAAAAACAGAATGTAACCGCAATATAATTTCTATACTGCCTAAAAGATTTTGTTGGGTTATATAAGCTGCAGAGGAAAAATAAAGATGGATTTAGAAGAAAAAACACCAAGAATGAGAGAATAAGGAAACAAAGACAGAGTGAGAAACAACACATCAAGAATGAGAGAATTAGAGAAAAAAAAATAACATTAAGAGAGTTATAAGGAAAACATCAAGATAGACAGAAGAGACATCTCTGGATAGAGATAAGAAAATAGAACATGAAATATAGAGTCAGACTATAAAGGAAGAATAAAGAAAAGATCTGAAGGAAGCCACCATGAGAGTGTATGAGTGTCCTTTCTCTTAACCCTCATATAAAAATGTCATAGTACGCCAACTCTGTGGACTACCATCGAGCCCTGCGCTACTAGAGGCTGGTTGCCCAGGCAGCCAAAATGGAAAATTGTAAACAAAGTAAGAATATATTTATATTTATATAAGGCAGGTTAGATGGCTATGTTGATAAAGGTGCTTGACACTGAACCAGAGTTCAGTGCCTCAAACACATATCACAAAATGTGAAACAACTCCTTCACATTGTTCTCTGCTCTCCATGCTCTCCAGGGCATATGAGCAAATGTACATGCACACACATAAACACACACATACACAGACACACAGACACACAGACACACACAAAACCTCATAAAAATAAACACATACAAAATCACATATATTGACCATTATTAGAATATATAATAATAACATATTCAAAACTTAATATATAAAATAGTTTGCCACATAAATCTATACTATGTAATAATTCAATTATTTCAATTAATAACTTCATTATGCTTTTATAGGTGCTCTCTGGACAATCAAATTTTTTAACATATCACAATAGAATGCTCAAAAGCTAAGTAATAATTTTAGAAATAGCTTATACTAATTGAATATAGTTTAGGATTTTGTAAATTAGAAATTTTAAGTTAACAAAATTTCAGTTATTTCTGGGGAATTCTGTTTCACATAACTGTGATTGTCAAAATATCTAATATACTTGAGTCATTAAATGTTTAAATATTAACGTGTCTTTTCAAAGCTTAAGTTCCACACAGTAGTTTTTTAATAGATACATTATCTGAAATTTGGATTATTGATATTTTGCAAATAAATAAGGATGTTCCCAGTTTTAATTTGTACTGTGTGTTTGAATTGAATGTCATCTGATAAATGACTAATACATGCACAATTGATTTCCTTTTCATTATATCAAATGTTCCCTTCTGATTGCACTTCTCCATACTGAGCTCATTAATAAAAAGTGATATTTAGATTAAATAGTATTATCTAATAGTTTGAAGAATAATTTAAAATGGCACACTATAGTCAAAATATTCCATTCATTATTTTTACTTGTAGAGAAGTGACAGTATGGCGATTTTTTTTTTCAGATATCCTTGAAAGCTTATATTAACATGTCAGAAGTGTTATTTCTGGAGACCATAATTTCTGGAAAGATATTCAAAAAATTAAATTATTAATACTAGTTAAATTGATTTAAAAATATAGTGAGATGTGGCAATATATGTGTTCCCAATATATTGAGCACCCTAATAAAGTTTATCTGAAGATCAGAGGACAATGCCAGCCACTATATTAAACATAGAAGTCAGGCAATGTTAGCACACATCTTTAATCCCAGCATTCGGGAGGCAGGGATCTGTCTGGATCTCTGTAGGTTCAAGGCCACACTGGGGAAGAGAGCCAGGTATGGTGGCACACACCTTTAATACCAGCACTAATCATAGAGATTGGGAGGTCTGTACAGAAAGAAAGTGATGTAGCTGGGCGGAGAGAGGAAGTAATACACAGAACAGAAAGGCATATAGGCGTGGGTATACAGTAAGTAGCTTTCTTTGGCAGAGGATTTCTAAGTGGTAAGAACTTGGCTGAATTCTTTCTGCTTTTTTGATCTCTCGGTTTTTACCTCATTATCTGGCTCTAGGTTTTTTATTAATAAGCTGTTTAGCAATTTGTTTTACAGTGAGAGGCTATATAATACAAAATTTATAAAATTCAATGGGTATTAATTTAGTAATTTTTATATAATAAAGTATTTAAACTTGAGGATTTGTTTTAATCATTTTATATTTAAAGAAATAATATGGAATTATAGGACCCAGAAATAGCAAAATCAAATTTTGAATATGTTTCTAGTTTAAAAAGTATGTATTTTAAAATTATGTGTTCTTTCTAAAATCTGAAAATTTGTTGCAGGTTCACATATTGAATGCTTGGCCCATGTTAGATGATACTAATTGTAGGGCAGGATATTGGTTATGGTGCATGGTGATGAAGATGGTGGTCTTCATTGGAAGATTGTCTACATGATCCCTGGATTGTTTGTTTTTCTCTCTCTGCGATACATTTTTTAATGATCTGATAATCCCTTCCCATTACCATGCAAACCTGCCTCAGCTAGGGCTTAGAGTCAATAAAACAGAGGAAAATGCACTGAAACTTTGAAGTAAACTAGTTTTCTTTAAACTGTTCCCTTGCACATTTTGGTCAAAGAAAAGTAAAGCTGACTAGTACATTGTCAAGCGCTTGAGAACTTTGGCATTGTCTATGACCAATAAAATGGAAACTGAGCTTGAGCAAATGCACCAAATGTGGTAAATATTATATAATTGTATCTTTAAAATGAATAAAATATAATAGCAAAGTGAGGAATGTTAGCAAAGATAAGCTAGAACCCCACCCACCAAGACCCCCCAGTGGACCCTGCAATCTACATGCCCTGCCCCCATACCCATTTGCCCAAGACCCCCAGCCACTTCCTGAGGCTCAGAAACCAAACTTCCAGCTCTCATTGGAGAAAGAGCTGTCATTGGACCAAGAGTAACCTCAGAAGACAGGGAATCTGTCAGCCCTCATTGGACCAAGAGTGGCTTTCTGAGGAGTATAATAAAATCTGTGATATAATAAATCAGTGAGAAAATCTATTAACCCCAATGTCACATTATTACAATGATCATTACCTATTAATATTTTCCCTTATAAGTATCAAATACTGTACATGCAAATAGGCATTTTTCCATTCAATATTAACAGTTGTGCAATAGGTGTAATAGTAACCCTTCATTCTATTTAATATTAATAATTGTTTGCAGGAGTATCAAGCCATGGTACCAAATACCTGGAATCCCTATGGAAAGGAGAGGCAGGAAGATCAAGAACTAAGTGTTAGCTACAGTTCTGCAATGAGTTTAAGATCAGCCTGGAAGAGTCCCACAGCCCTTGCCTCCAAACAACAAAACAAAACAAAAAGCAACAACAATAACAAAAACCCACTGCAGTTGAAAAAATTTATGCTGTAATGTATTTTTTTTCTAAAACATTAGTACACTTTACAGTTAGGAATTAAATTAAAATCAATCCAACAAATTCTATCTTGTTTTATTTTATCACAATCTCTTGCTTTGAAATTATGTATCCATTTAATGTATATTGTACACTTTTAAAAGTTAAAATTACTCAAAAAGATTTGTATTTAAAGGGTACCTCCTCTCAGGGCATTTTCAACATTCCAAATTGCTTTTATCTTGTTCAGATATAATATACTACCTTTTTCTAATTTCACATCAGATAATTCTGCATGAAGTATAAACACGGCCTGTCTACTGCCATTATCATGGGCTAGCAGAGAACTAAGTCTTGTACCTTTTACCATCTGGACAGCTCCAGTTTTTCTTTCTTTATTAGAAGTTTTAGTTCCTTTAACATCTATTTCTGTTTTGTTTTCATTGTTCTAATATACCAGGGTGGTTGTTATCAACAATTAAGAAAGATTGTTTAATTTATCAAAGTCTCCACAACATAGTTGCTTTGATCTCTTCTGTTGATCAATTTAATAAGGGAGTGAATCCCAGATATCTCATCCATTAGAAGTCATTTTACAGATGCAATTACAGAACAGAGAACTTCTACAAACAATGCTGGGGATGAAAATAACTAATTTTTGCAATTAAACAGAAGTATGTTCAAAGGATTCTGATCCTCACACCAAAGCTCACTATTCCTACAAAGTAAATTACTTTGGAGACATCTGGGCAAGCTGAAGTCTTCAGTGAGTATCACTGGAACACAGATTTTTCTCCAACACCTGGCCTCAGGGAGAAGTTAACTTCAGAACAGATGCTAATGTTTCATGCAGTTTTAACAGAGAATATGATGATGAAACAATTTTTATTTAACTTCATTCTAGAAAAACACAACCTGCATGATTTGGTAAAGTTCAGATTGAAACTTCTTTAAGGAAATGGAAAATAGACACACTTTCAATTTTTTTTTTTTTAATTTTACACAGTACGTAAAATGTCTTTTGGGGAATTAAAATGACATTTGAGTCTATCTGTATTTGGGCTGAAATTTTTATCATTTCTATTACATGTATTTGTTATTAAGACTAGATGTGCTTACTTTCCTCATTTGTAGTAGTATATAATAAGAGTAATGCATATTTTAAAATAAGACATGATAGCTGAATAATAAAACAATAAGAGATAGAGTGATATTTCAAAGCAATTCTTTAAAAACTGTCCATGAACTATGTATCTTGAACAATGAGTTTTTGTATAACTGATATTATCATATCTTTAACCATAAAAATATTTTATGCTAAAGAATTTCTTCTTTGCATAATATTTTTGACAAGATAAAGTAAATCAAAACATATAAGTAAGCACCACTGCAGTCCAAGTACATAATTAATTATCCATCTATCATGACAGAGGGCCAGCTCTAAGAAGGTCACACTGATTTTTACAAAGCATTTTATATTTTTCCATATTTGATGTAAGATATTTACTAAAGTGTCCATGTTTGTAACCAGGTCATCATTATTTCATTATGTTCTATTATTCAAACATCTATTCTGTTTGATAGATGTGATTTCATCCATTGTTTCTTGAAAGGACAAAGATGTTAGAATTTGATTATCTTTTAATGAGGAGAAACAGGACTAAAGCACCATTTTAACATACCAACTGGGATGAGAACAGATGGGGATCTCTAGAAGACAGTCAAGGGGAGCTTAAAGAGGGGGGTGATGTGTTTACCAGAGGGGCAAGATGAACAGGACAATAATTAACATCAACAGGACTGAAGGGGTAGCGCTAACATGTCTTAAGGGAGAATAAGAGTGACATCTTACCATATTCATAAACATTGTTAGATTTCAGTGCAAAACTGATATCACTTCTCACACTCCTCCCTTTCTAACTCTCGTCAGTGCACCCTGCAGAGTAGAACACCCCAAGACAGGCCACTTTGAAATGGGGATTATTTTTGAACCAAAGGTACACACAAAATGAGTAATCTGGTTGCTTGGATTTCTTCTAGAAAGCTACAGATGAAGCTGTCATGTAACAAACATGCTTTTTGTACCTCATCATCATTCCACAACTGAGTATTAATTTAATAATCTGTACCAACCTGCCCTCCTGGTCTTCATTTTACTGTCATAACATTTATCCACATACAAAACTCTGTTTTCCCCCATCTGTCAATCATACCAACTTAACCTTCACTTCCCGTGAAGACACCCTACGAGTAATAAAGTCAAAGTCTGCTGATCCTGCAATCCAATTAACCAAAACCAAGAGGATCAAAGATAAAGGTCCTGTTCAGACTCTTTATCCTCCATTCATAGGAGTCTTATCTAGGGTCACCTGCACAGACTCCTGAGAGTTTCCCTTGTGTTAGGTTTCTACATCTTCACAGAGATGCTCCCATCCCTAGATTCCAGTTGTCTCTGCCAATACTTTCGCCCTCCATCCTCTCCCACATGATCTCTCCTGCTCTCATCTCCAACCACATCCAGAGTCCTTCATTGTCAACCAGCAATGTCTTTTCTGTTTCTCCTTCACAGTGAGATTCATGCATCCCACCTTGAGCCCTCCTTGCTACATAGCCTCACTGGGTCTGTGGATTTGCAGCATGGTTAGCCTTTAATCTATGACTAATACTCACTTAAAAGTGAGCGGGTTTCTTACTTGGTCCGAGTTACCTCACTCAGGATTATTTTTTTACTAGTGCCATCTATTTTCCAGTAATTTCATGATGCCATCGTGTTTAGCAGCTAGTACTCCATTCCTTTTCCCATTCTTTGGTTGAGGAACATTTAGATTGTTTCCAGATTATGCCTATTACAAACAAAACTGAACCTAGTTGAGTAGGTGTTCTTGTGATATGGTGTAGTGCACTTTAGATACATGTCAAGGAGAAGGATAGCAAGGTCTTGAAGTAGATGTATTCCCAGTTTTCTGTGAGACTGCCACATCGATTTCCAGAGTGTCTGTACAAGTTTGCATTCCCACCAGCAATGAAGGAGTGTTCTCCTTGAGCCGTGTCCCCTCTATCATGAGCTGTCAATTTGTTTTTGATTTTAGCAGTTCTGACAAGTGAAAGAGTGCATCCAAAAGTCATTATAATTTGCATTTCTTTGATAGCTACAGATGTTGAACTTTTGTGTTTCTTATACATTTGCGATTCCTTTTTTTGAGAATTTTCTGTTTAGGTCTGTACCCAATTACTTTTTACTTAATTTTAATTATTTTTTGTCTAGTTTCTTAAGTTCTTTATATATTTTGGATATCAGCCCTTGTTAAGATATGGGGCTGATGAAGATCTTTTCCCACTCTGTAGGCTGCTATTTTGTCCTCTTGACAGTGTTCTTTGCCTTACAGAAGCTCTTAAGTTTCATGAGATCCCATTATTTATTTGTTTAGCTCCAAGACTGTGCTATTGGTGTTCTGTTCAGAAAGTTGTCTTTTGTGCCAATTTGTTCAAGGCTGTTTCCCACTTTCTCTTCTATCAGGTTCAGTTTACCGGGACTTAAGTTGAGGTGTTGACCCACTCAGAACTGAGCTTTTTGCAGAGTGATAGATGTGGCTTTATTTGAATTCTTCTACATGCAGACATTAAGTTAGGCCGGCACCATCTGCTGAATCTCCTGTAACCAGGGAAAACTTCAACTGGAGGGACTGGGACACCAACCCATTCACAAAACCATCAGTCTAGAATTTTCCTGACTACAGATATGCTGGGCTAAAGGTGTAGTAGAAATTGAAGGAGTGGTCAATCAATGGCTGTCCAGTGTGAGGCCTATCAAATGACCTTGAGTTTACCCCCAACACTCCCTGCAGTTCCGTTCCAGTACTAAGATGTGGGATGACTCAGAGATCTAGGATAGAATCTGGCAAAATAAAAAAAAGAAAAGAAGAGGAAAAGAAAGAGAAATTTCAATGCAATGATACCTAATGATAGTCTGTTATATTCATGAACTGGTCTCTAGCACTATTTTCATCAGAGATGCTTCACCTAGCAATGAACTCAAATAGATGGAGACAGCCAAACATTAGGTGGAGCTTGGGAATCTGTGGGAGAGTGGGAGGAAGGAATGTCAGAGGCAGAGGAGTTATGGGCATCACAAGAAACCCAACAAAATGAACTAACCCGGGACTGATAGAGATTGAACAACAACTAAAAGGCAGAAAGCCTGCCTGAGACTGACTTTGGCTGTCTGCATATATGTTACAGCTGTGTAGCTTGGTCTTCTTGTGGGATCCCTAACAGTGGGAGCAGGAGCTGTGTCTGAAGCTGTTGCTCTGTTGCCTGCTTTGGGGACCCTTTCCTTCAATTGGATTGCCTTGTGTCTAGCCTTAATATAAGAGGAAGTGTCTAGTTTCACTGCAGATTGATGCATAATGGTAGATGATCATGGCTGTTAGATATCCATGGGATATCCATTTTTCTGAAGAGAAACACAGGAGGAATTATTGGGTTGGAGGGAAATTGAGATTTTAGGGAAAGAGACTGGGAGGAGAGGATAGAGAAACAATTGTCAGGATGTATAAAAAATATAGATACATAAATATAAAAAATAAATAAAACTACACACAACACAAGATAAAAGTACTGACAGACTTGTCTATAACTCAGTTACAATCAGAATGGAGATGTACAGAGATTCAATCTGGCAGAAGAAAATCATCTTTAGTGACATATTTCTTTTTCCCAGTATTGCCTCCTATCTTTTTCACCTTTTTAAAAAAATGAAATGTATTTATTTATTTTACATCTGACTGCAGTTTTCCTTCCCTCCTCTTCTGCCAGTTCCTCCTCCCAACCTCCCTTTGCATCTCTCCAATCCATTCCTCCTCCATTTCTATTCAAAGAAGGGCAGGCCTCCCATGGATATCAAGA
Source organism: Onychomys torridus (assembly GCF_903995425.1). NCBI lineage: Eukaryota > Metazoa > Chordata > Mammalia > Rodentia > Cricetidae > Onychomys > Onychomys torridus. The sequence goes on from NC_050454.1 coordinate 59,587,044, forward strand.
AGACATCATATATGAAGTTGCAGTAAGCCTAAGAACCTTGTCTTTATTAAGGCTGGGCAGAGCAACCAAATATGAGGAATGGGGCCCCAAATTCCAGCAAAAGAGTCAGAGACAGCCTGCTCCGACTCGTTTGAGTCCCACTAGAAGACCAAGCTACACATCTATCACATATATGCAAAGGGCCTAGGTCAGTCCCATGCATGGTTCCTGGTTGTCAGCTTGGTCTCTGTGATCTCCTAGGAGCCCAGGGTTCTGTGGGTTTTCTAGTGGTGTCATTGACCCCTCTGCCTCCTATAATCTTTCCTCTCTCTCTTCAGCAGGATTTCCAGAGCTTGGCCTAATGTTTGACTGTGGGCCTCTCCATTTGTTTCTACCAGTCGCTGGATGAAGTCTCTCTGATGACTACTGGGTTAGACATCAATCTATGAGTATAGCAGAGTATTGTTAGGCATCACTACACTGACTTCTTTGTTCCCAGTCAAGTTTGGTTCTAGCCTAGGTATCTTGGCCATCCAGCCTCTGGGTCCTTGTGCTCCAAGCACTGTTGGGGTGCTCAACTTCATATGGAAAAAGAAATAAACAACAACAACAACAAAAAAAAACAAAACCAAACAAACAAACAAAAACAGACAGCTAAAGCAACACTGTACAGTAAATGAGCTTCTGCAGGTATCACCACCCCAGATTTTAAGCTCTACTATGGGGCTATAGTAAGAAAAGACACCATAGTATTAGCATAAAATCAGACAGGTGGATCAATGGGATAAAATCTGATTTCCAGACTTAAAACCACACACATAGGGGCACCTGACTTCTGACAAACAAGCCAAAATTATGCAATGGAAAAAAGAATGTAACTTCATCAAATGGGGCTGGTATAACTGGATATTTTCATGAAGAAGGATACAAATAGTTCCATATATATCACCCTGTATAAAACTCAAATACAAGTGGATAAAATACCTCAACATAAATCCAGATACACTGAACTTGATAGAAGAGAAAGTGAGAAGTAGCCTGGCCCACATTGGACCAGGAGACAACTTCTTGAATAGAACAACAATGATGCAGACACTAACACTGACAATAAATTAATGGGATCTCATGAAACCGAAAAGCTTCCATATAGTGAAGGACACCACCAATACAACAGAATGGAAGCCCATATTGTGGGAAAAATCTCCACCATCTTCATATCTGATAGAGGGCTGATTTCCCAAATATATGAAGAACTCAAGAAAATAGACATTACAACAAAACAAAACAAAACAAATATTCCAATTACAAAGGAGGTACAAATCTAAACAGAGAATTTGCAACAGAACAATGTCAAATGGCTAAGAAACACTTAAAAGAAATGTTCAACATCTGTAACCATCATGGATATGCAAATGCTCCTACTTTCTAATCTCCCTATTTCATCTCCTGTGTTTTGTGCAGATTGCATCTATCTCTTACTTCATGGGGGATTGGTGCGATGCTACCCTACCATGAATACTATCTCCAGATGATCACAACTTTCTACACTGTGGCAAGGGTGTAAATGAAATCTTTTTTATGTTCTCCTATAGATATTACTTATACTATTTAATGTATTGGACTTATGTCCAATATAATGTTCTTTATGTAATAATGTCAAGGAAAAGATTGTATATGCTCATTACAGACACAATATTTAGATAATTTTTACCTGTAATTGGTTGAATCCATTGATGCAGAATGATAGACTGAAATTCCAAATACATACAATTGTGGATAAAACATGATTAACCAATTGGTAACATTTTCTTCTGAGGATCTTGCTTCTCTGTGAAGAACATTTTCTTCCTGCAATGTTGTATTCTACCCTTCCCTAATGCTCTTTCAGACAGTCTGGCTATGTATTTTGAATACTGCTATAAAGAGTTTGTTTGAGTTTGGGACTAACCTGTAACATCCTTGATTGCCATTCATAAAATGTTAATATTTTTGTCTTAATATCTGACTCTTATTCTATCCCTAAATTTGCTTTGGCTGTGGAAAATGTATAAACGCTCTGTCTAGAGCCATCAGGGATCCCAAACCCCTGCATTGTCTTCAGCAAGTTGTTTCTTTGCCCTCATTCTAAGCTTTCTTTCTAAAGACATGATTTTTACCCAACATGGAAGTATGGAATATATTTTGCTATAAAGCAGAAATTGATAAACAGGTGCAAATCAACATTATCTCATTAGAGAGAGAAAACTTATCCTGAAGATTGAATGATTCCTCACAGTGTGGTTATCTATTAACAAACACTGAAAAAACAAACTGTTTGGGGCTGACTTAAATAGAAGAAGGGACAAAATAGCCAGCAAACAAACAAAACAACAGTAGACCATTTCAGAAATCCTCGTCAACACAAGATAATAATAAATGTTATTACAGCCATGTGGCAGGTGGATTAGTACTGACTGCTCCACTCTAACTTTGCCAGCATTTAGGGAAGCGCTTAAATGCTTATGCATATGTTTTAAAATAAAATCATATGTACTACTAATTATCTGATATAACTTGTTGACTTATGCAAACATAATACTGTGAGAAATAAAGTTTTCTGTTAATTATCGTTAAGTGTCAAAATCAATTTCTGTCTTGTAAACACTTACTAATGTTTAACAATCTTTATTCTTGCTAAATAAGGGTTACTACTTCCTAAAAGTTATAATACCTTAGTTAACATTTAAGTAAATACAAGAGACTCTATTTTCAACATAGAGTCATAAAATTACTGAGAAAACCTGCTAAATGTGATTGTTCCACAACTGTATATCTACCACTTTATATACAAAACACATATGGGCTTGCAGTTTTTAAATTCTTCAAATGTCAAAAAATGAATAAAAAATGAACTTTTTTGAGAGTCCCATTCAGTGTTTTCTCTTGTGGTAATACACTTCATGGTTCTGCTGTTAATCTATTTCTCACCTCCTTTTGCCTGTGAAGGGTATCCCAGCTATATTTTCTGGTCAAACACCCTTCTAACAAACATTCACATTTCTGACCAATCATAATTATGTTTTGGTTTTCATTTAACTTGAAAAAAATATATCTATTTATTTTATACATGAAAATGTTAAAATAAATGGGAAAGTGTTACAAATCTGAAATGTTATATTATCAATACTTTCTCATTTTCCCTTCATTTCCTAAAGGACATCCAATTTTCAGTTAATAAGAAAAATATTCAAAAATATTAAAATTCCATTTATTTTCATTGTCATGCATTAGTTTTTTATGCCTGCTTTAACAAACACTTTTTTCTTAGTACAATGTTAACTTAGTTTACCATATTTCTGATGGCTAGAAATGAGAAATTACATCCATATAATTTTGTGGCCCACTAGAATTTGCTCTTTGTCTCCTCCCAGTTGCTAGCAGTTTGTTGTACAACTCGAATGCTTGCTTGTCTGTGGAGTTATCCTTTCTCTGTCTATGTAGTCATATGCCATTCTTCCTTCATGCATCTTTTTCTTAATGTACTACCTTCTGAATAGGATTTCCATAATGCTTGATAAAAATTGAGTCTTCATAACCTTCATCTTGATTGAATACATTGAAATACTGTATTTACAAATAAGGTCAAAATCTGAGGCACTAATATGAATGTAATTAATTTCACTATAATCTTTGTGCTAAGGTAAGGGGTAGAGCCATATGTCACTCTATAAAATGCAGGGAGAATAAAATGTGCTTGCTTTAGAATAGAGATATTTAAATCTGTGGATTCTGTTTTGAACACAGTAATTCTGTACCATGGAATTCCAGGGAACAAAGAGCCTACATATTGCTTTTGTGAATTTACTAAAAATGAAACAATTTAACTGCTTGATTTCACTAGTTTTAAGAATTTCTGCTATCCATGGCCAGTGAGATTTTACCTTCTGTTTTTGGCAAATGGAAGCCATACTACTTAATAACTCAACCATTTGCAATCTGCTCTGTGGTGGGATGTTTTACTGAGCCAGGCCATTTACTTAGAATGCTGTTATTGTTCATTATTCCATAAAGATTGTTTTCCAGATATAGAAATAGACAAAATTCAAAGAATCTCAAGACTGATTTCATATTTATTTGTGTTCTTTTGGATTGGATTTAGTGGCTACTATGACAAGTTACTATACATTGTTAGTCTTAAAAGAAAGGGAATTCATTTTCTTGTCTAAGTCCTTTATCTTTTCTTAAATGTAATGATTAGATAAAGTTTACCATTATCTATTTCAGGAACTCAAAAACACATTGCAAAGATGACTACCATCATATCATATGAAAAAGATTATAAAAGTGCAATATTTTAGTAATATCAAAGAGATCATAGGAAATAAACAAATGGAATTTTGACTTCTGTGACAACATATATAGACTAAAAAATAATAACTCCAAGTTAAATATATTGTACTGCAAAAGGAACTCATACATATTTATGCTGAGTCTAAAATTTCTAATTCCACACATGTCAGGAAAACAGTGATATTTTCCAAATGTTGGGGAAAGGAATTAAGGTGAGCAATGAGGGTGAGGGAAGTTTGCTCAAGCCAATGAACTGTAAGTGACTTAGAATAGAGAGAAATTTTGGTGTTATATTGCACAGTAAGAAAGCTACAGATAAGAAGAAAGTACATTTTAAAGGCTAGAATAAAGATTTTTTGAAAGTTTTTTAAAATAAATAATATATCATTGATAAGACAATTATGTTTTATCTACTTTAAGCATTGCACACATATGGACAAAGTGCATTACATGATACCTACTGAAACATCTATTTTCAATTGTTTTTGCTTTAGTTCAAAGCAATCATTAAAAGAAAATTTTATGCAAAATTAATATTCAAGGTAAGGAGAACAGAGTCTTATGATCGAAAACATATTTGTTCAATAATAATATGATGATGATCTCTGAAAATGGATGGAATACACTATGTTGTGATTTATGACAACAGCAACAACTGAGTATATTCAGTAAAATAACTGACTTTTTTTTATGTGACAAGAGGCTGACTCCACAGGCCATGCATGGCATAATTCATTCCATGTGATAAAGGGAAAATATAGAGAGACAAAACATACATCAGTGTTTTTCTGTATTTGTGAGGAAGAACATTGCTAATAGAAGATAGCATTAGTGAGGTAGGTGGGTGGTGGCACATCTGTTGTTTGTTTCGATTAAGCTGGTGGTAACATGCCTATACGCATTTGAGAAAACTAATAATATCATTTCTCAATAAAAAAACTTAGTTCAGCTACTTGAAAGTTTCTATATATGGCAAAATTTCTGAACATATTGTTGCTTTCACTCTCTTGGACTCCCATGGTTCAAATTACTATATTTATGCTATTACTAACAGGGAATGACTTCCTTATTTGTATTTTGTGATTTGTTTCATGTGACACATTTACTTCATCAGCTAATGCATCTTTGATTCATGTTAGAGTTTGCTTCAGATTGTGTCATTTTATTTTCCCTAACATTACAAGGGACTGTTCAGGATCCTTCTCTCTCTCTCTCTCTCTCTCTCTCTCTCTCTCTCTCTCTCTCTCTCTCTGTCTGTGTGTGTGTGTGTGTGTGTGTGTGTGTGTGTGTGTGTGTGTGTGTGTGTGTGTGTAAGAAATTGAGTTTTATTATTTACACACTCAGTATAAAATCTTTATTCTTTTCAAAAGCAAGTTTAATATATGCTTCCTGATATAAATAAAAGACAAAGGTAGAATAATTCTTCTCTATTGTCTACTTGAAATCAGTCTTGAATATGTCATCTATGGATTCTCTTTCTACTAATATATCCTGCATTTTCCCCTAGCAGTTAGAAACAGAAAAATCTCATTCTTCACTGTTGCAATTGCCTAAGCCTTTTTAACTGCCTTCCTAAATGCATTTGACAGCGTTGATGATCTGTAAAAGGTGTTGCTGTAGCTACAGCCTCATACAGATTTGTGAAAATAATACCCTGATTGTGAGGAAAGGCCCATATTTAGTTCTGTAGTTTCAAACCATGCATTTTATTTTGTACATGTAGAAGGAGCCATATGCTTCACTGAATGTAATGATGAATTATAAACCACCCATGAAAACCAGGCGCAGTAAGGAAAGGAGAGGAAATTAGAAGTTAATACAAATCAACGTGCATGGCTGAAGTACACTGAACCAACTCTGCCTTCATTTTATGAAAGGTTTACATTTAATATTTTTAGTTACCTGGACACTCACAAAGTGTTAACTAATTGTTTTGTGTACATTCAGTCTTTGTATCTCTTTCACAAAAAATCATTAACGATTGTTTCCATTATTCTAACTATCCTAATTATTCTTATACAGAGATTTGTTTAAGAATTTATATTACATATCTCATAATATGTAAATGCTAGTGATTTTAAGTAGATTAATTGTTTCCATGTTTTTTGTAATTATTCTTTGTTTACTCTTTCAGATAATTCAAGTAAATTAATTCATATTGTTCCCATATACCTCTGCTGTGATACAGAAACAATGCCTGTGTATTGTACAGACGCCTTGTAACACAAATAGTTCATCAAGGTCTCAAATGCTTGACATTTGCATGAAACTCATATGTATGAACCAGCAAAGCTTCTAAAACCTGAGGACTCTAAGATGAAATTGACTTAAAGTAATACTCTGTAAGAATTTAAATAAGATATAATTAATAGTGTTCATCATTGTCTCTTGATATTTATGCCACTCTTTCTTTGGTGCTGTTTAGTGAATTACAGATCTTAATGACTGTTAAAATTGTAATTTAGAACAAATACTAATTTTAATCTCACCATGGGAAAAATATACAGCTTTCATGAATATACTGACTGAGACTATTACAATTATAAATAAGGCCTGCATCTGAATAAAAAAAATAAGAAAATAAGATTTAAATCTCTCTACCTGTTTCTAAATTATTCATATTACATGTTCTGTTGGAATATGATCTATTAAAAAGAAAGTGAAGAAAATGATAGAAATGCTACTTTCCTCCAAAAAAAATTGGAGGCAAATATGGAGATTTGAAATAATTGTTTTGATATAAGGAGTCAACACAGTCATCAATTTATGGACAGATAATTGAAATCTCCTTTGGTGTCTCCCCAACTGCTTTGCTGGCAGATGAGGGATAATTCCTAGACTTAGTTTCACCTTCTTACAATCCTTGAGATGTAAGAGTTTTCCTGTTCATATTTACAAAATCCATTCAACACATTTCCTGATAGTTGGATGCTGATTGAGAGCCATGTGAGAAACTGAGGTGTCATGTAGGAAATGTATTAGAAGATCGAAGAGGAAGCTATAACTATTAAAAGTCATTTGACCATAAGCAGTGTTGGGACAGGGGACCTTGCGGAAGAGGAGAGAAGAGCAGCTAGATTTGATTCCTATTTCAGTGTTGTTTGCTAGCAAAGCTTCTGGGATCATCACAGCTCTAAGCCCCAAGCTTTTTTCAAATGATAAAGGGCTTCACATGTCTGGATGTTGTTGTTGTTTCTAAATAATTTGAAAATTCTGAGGGAACAACCATCAAACTACATGGGCAAATTTCTCTTAAATTATATGTGTACATTTATATGCAGACTCATAAGTATTGTATCTTAGTTAGGAAGACAACAATATGATTCCCTATCATGTTTTCAGATACCTTTATTGTTATTTCATACACTACCTTTCTCCTTTTGTATTAACCTCTCACTCCTCCCCCTAATTAAGACCATCCTCATTATTAATATTCCCAACTTCAAATGACTGTACTTACATTTCCTTTTTTATTGCTCCCTACCATCATGGACTTGTTAATTTCCTGGTTTCTGCATTTACCCAGGTTATATATTCAAATCTGGATACCTTTAATACAAATGTGAAAGAATGTGCTACATTTGTCTTTTAGGGGCTAGGTTACCTCGCTCACATAGTATGTAAGTACTTTATGCTCAATAGTCATTGGGTATTGGAAGAATATTTAAATTGTATCCTAGATATTATGAATAGAGTGTCAAAGCACATGACTGAGAAATTATCTGTGAAGTAGGCTCTCAATACCCTTTAGCATATGCAAGAAGTGGCATAGCTAGGTCATATAATAAATTTATTTCTATCTTTTGGGGATTTTCCACATGGATTTTCAGAGTGGCTGAACAAGTTGGTAAGCACAAAAAACGGTGAATAATAGTTTCCTTTCCCCCACATATTTTTAGAATTTGTTGCTGGTTGTTGTGTTATTTTCTACCATGTTGGCTAGGGTAATATAAAAATCTCAACATTGTTTTTATTTTCATTTTATTTACTGATTAGGACATGGAACATTTAAAAAAAGTATTTCTACACCAATTTTAATTTCTTTTTTTAAGATGCCCTGTCCAGTTATATAATCCACTTTTTGAATTTTATGTAATATTTTAATTATTTATATGCCCTACATTGGGACTGTACTTATATTGTTCATATTTTTTGTGCATTGAACATTTAATATCTTCAGGTTATTGAAACTGCATGCATATAAAGGTCAGGTTTTTATTATAAATTCCCATTTCAAAAAGTATTCCTATGGCCCAAAGCTCTATGAGAATTACATGACTTAAAATTTATTGCTTCAAAGTTTCATGACAAATATGTCTTTACATAGATGTCACAACATTTTGTGAATGTAACACCTTTTTTATATTTTCATAACTATATTTAAATTATATTTTCTTCTTTTACTATGTTGTCACTTAGACAGACACTAGTTAGAAGCAATGTGAAGAAGTAACAAATTTTGAAATCTGTGGATATGCAATTGTAGAAGGTCTTGCTCTTTACAATGGTGATTTCTAATCCTTTGGAATATTTGTCAATCACATAATGTTATAGAATGAGGTCATGTGTGTCATAAAAATTTCTTTATTCTTCTTTGTAAATAAGTGATGTAATGCACTGTTAAAGATCAAAATGAAGCAGAATAATGTTTGACAAATTTATTTATAAACATCATTTAATGAAAAGGTAATTTACAAATAGCTTTAATATTCATGTGTGTGTGTGTATGTGTGTACATATGCAAGGAATATAAAGCAATCAAATTGAGGATTATATGAGGTTAAGTATGGGCAGAACTAAAAATTTCCAAGTTCCTTACTCGGGTCCAATTCTATTTCTGTATGGTACATCAATGTTCATATTTCAATTCATCAAGACTCAAGGAGGCATGCTAAAATCATTTCTCTTGATTCTGTACATTCAATCTTCTATATAAATGGAAGCTCTTTCTGAAGGCATGGAGATACTATTTTAAAATATTACTACTATAGTAATAAAACAAAACCAAGAAAGTTATCTTTCTGGATTTTTTTATAGTATAAATTTTGTTCTTTACAATAATTGAGTAGAGTTGGTATGTTCAATCCATATAGCCCAGGCAGAGAAAAAGAATTGTTACTTAGCTAAGTTTCTATGATTCCACATCAGTTAGTTTTAGATCCAGAAGTTATGGGTGGATATAAAACATAAAGGGAAACAGAACATCACTAATTGCTACCATAATGTAAAATTAATGATATGAAAAAATATCGGCTATGATAACTCTTGGAAAATGGGGTGAGAATTGAAAAATATTTATTATGCAAGTTCACTGTGTTTCATTTATCACATGTATATTAGAGTCCTTTTACTCTGGCTTATATATTTATTTTCTCTTTGTGTTTTCTTATAACAACTCTGCTTCATATGAGAAAATCATTTCAAAATAGAACATTTGCTTTCTAGCTTCACAGATAAAAGAAATATAGGTGGTTTTATCAAGTTATATAATATAACTTCACTAATTCAGATCTTGGAATTGAAAAAAAAAAGTTCTTGTAGCTTTTGCTGCAACATGAAGCTTATCTCTACATGGTTAAAGGGGAAAAAGTGACATTTGTCAGATAAGAAAATAAGGAATCCCGCCGAGCGCACGCCTTTAATCCCAGCACTCAGGAGGCAGAGCCAGGAGGATATCTGTGTGTTTGAGGCCAGCCTAGTCTCCAAAGCGAGTTCCAGGAAAGGTGCAAAGCTACACAGAGAAACCCTGTCTCGAAAAAACAAACAAACAAACAAAATAAAATAAAATAAAATAAAATAAGGAATCCCTTACTCTTTACACTATTCAAGTTAGGTGATAGAAACATGCATTGCAATTAAAATGTAGAGTATAATTTCAAGAGACTTGCCCCTAGTAACATTTGTGTTTTCTCTGATTGACAAGGGAAGTTGTCCAGTTACTGAGGATTCATAGTATTCATAGATTCAGAGATTGTATTGATTTTCTTTTCAGATATTAGAAACAAAAAACAATAACCTACTTTGTTGATTGCAGTTTTGTAGACTTCCTTGGAAAGACATAGTTAATAGCTAGATTCTGAGGCTCTTTTTGTACCAATAGCTGTCCAGCCTTCCCTAATCACTCCATCCTATTTATTTAATGTTTAGTTAAAACTGAATGCATCAAGAACATATAATGTAATTTACATCATGAGATGGGTAAATAAAACTACTTATATATAGTATTAAAACGCTGAATAATTTTATATTATTTAATTTTATATAATAATATTTTATATACTTATTTTTATATTTAGATGAATTTTTCTTTCAGCTCTTTGCTGGCTTTAAATTCACTATGTCTTTTAGCATGTATATGCTGGCATTATGGTTTGCACCATCATTCTTGGCCCATCCTCACCTTTAAATTAAAATGGTTCCATAAATCATTTAAGTAACTTAAATAACTTAATTTCTTTTACCTAATGAAATGCAAGAATTAGTGAATTGTACCTAATAATAGTTCTGTGGTTTGAATATGATTTAATCCATCTTAAATTTCTACAGAAATCTAGTATCAAATGTAACAGTATTGAGAGCCACTGTAGGAGGTGATTAGAGAAGTCAAATGCTTTAATGTTCCCCTTACAGAGCTGTGTTAAGTGCTGCAAGAATAGGCCGCTGTAAATATTGCACCATGTGCTTTCTGGCTTTCACAAGGAACTCACTTCATGGCACGTTTTCATCATTGTATGAAGGATAATGAGAGTCTCACCAGAAGCAATTCGGTTTTGTGCATATGAGTGTGGTGTATGTGTAAATGGAATATATGTGTGCATGTGTGTTTGTGTGTGTGTGTGTGTGTATGTGTGTGTGTTTGTGTGTGTGCATGTGCACACTCCAGCATGTATGTTCTTAGGCCAAAGAATGATTCAGTGCATAGCAATAACTCTCTGCTTTACACCTTTGCAATAGGTTTCTCACCCTACCTGGAGTTAAAATTCCCAGTAGCAAGCCCCAAAGATGCTCCTAACTCTATTTCACACTAAAAAGTAAAGTTATAACTTTTGAGACTATAATCTTAGGTAGAAATACCTGGGTCTTTACATGGATGTTGGGATCTGAACTCAGGTTTTATGCTACTGTTTGTCAAAAGGAAGGTCAGGAGTCTCTGGGTGGTAGACCTTAAGTGAAGGAAATAAAGAGTCAAAAACATTGAAAACTATCAGAGTAATCTGTTTCAGAGCAAAGTGATACACTATAGAGAGTGACAGTGGATCACATGATTGTAAGGCGACTCAGAGTCTTCAGGTGATTGCCTGGGCCAGCATTTCAAGCGACCTCAAGGAGGAGGAGTTTGTTTACTATTGATGATGATTTAGTTTGCTTAATAGGCTTAGAGTTTATAGGCCTTTGCTAACTGCGCATTTCCTTTCTCATAATGCATTGTTTTTATTAATTGATTGATTGATGATTCATTTCAAGACAGGGGTTCTCTGTGTAACTTTGGAGCCTTTTTTGGAACTCACTCTGTAGCTCAGGCTGGCCTCAAACTAACAGAGATCCACTTGCCTCTGCCTCCAGAGTGCTGGGATTAAAGATGTGTGCCAGCACTGCTGAGCACATTGTTTTTATTATGTGTAATAATTTAGTAAATAAGGAATATTTTGCTAAAAGTTCACCCATAGGACATGCTTACCTTCTTGAGCATGTACCCCAAAATAATTTCAGCCAGATTGGGTATCCTACCACCATTACCCAGAAATAAACAGTGAATGATTGATTAGAATCTGCCTCAATTCACTAGTCATTTTAGGGAAAATAATTTCATTATTCATATTGGGGTTTGCACACAGCTGCATGTAGGTATGGTCACAAATCGCTAACAAGGTACTCAGTTTATGCAGACAATTTTGTTTGTTTCTTGAGACATTTGAGTGTGTGTTTGTGTATGTGTGAGTGTGTGTGTGTGTGTGTGTGTGTGTGTGTGTGTGTGTGCATGTAGTATGTGCAACATAGGCACTTAGGCTGTAAAGTGCACAATTGATAAAAAAGGTGTATGTATAGTCCACACCAAGAGGAGCACCATGTTGTTCAACTATTGCCTGTTTTTGAGTGGTAGCATTCTTACCCACTGAGCCAACTTGCTAGCCCCCAGATACAATTTTTGAAGGCTAGGCTTCCAATCTCCAGAATTGTGAGGCAAAAAAGGAAAAAAAAAGATAATTTTCCTTTGTAAATTATCTACTCTTAGGCATTCTGCTATAAAGAAATAGAGAATATACAATACAAAAGATAAATCTAATAAATGAAACATATGCCTTACAGAGCTCAATGTGCTGGAACAATTTGACAAGTAGATCAATAAATATCAGTCCTTGAGCTAATTTCAATTCTTTGAATTGTGCTACTGCTGCACATATGCAAAGTAAATTTTATCAATGTAAGGTAAAGAGATTGAACACATTTTGAATCAATGCACCCAGTGATCGGTTTTTCAGAGAAGGGAAAGGAGAGGTTTCAATGACAGTCACACATCAATTCTCCCTGTGGCTTTGTATTCCGAGCAGTTGTAATAAGTAGGACAAAGAGAAATATCTTCTCCTTCATTCACTGCAACAATATTGACAATAGCAGTCTAAGAAACAGGATCTGCCCCAGAACTCCCATCTGGACCAGAGCTTCCATCCTGCCCTGGAACTCCCATCTGGACAACATAAGGAGACCCCAGGGGTTTTCTGAGACTCAGAGTCCAGCCCCCAGCTCCTATCCGGCCAGCACTCTCATCTGGACCAGAGCTCCCATCCGGCCCAGAGCTTCCATCTGGACCAGAGAGAGGTTCCCTAAATCTGTCAGCTCTGTCTGGACTAAGTGCACTGATAAGACCAAGAACGAATCCATGAGGAGATGGGCAGACATCAAAGCAGAAGTACATACAACAAAATAAAGAGCAATACAGCATCACCAGAACCTAGTACTTCTCCAACAGCTAGACCTGAACATCACAGAATGGAAGAAGCAGAAGAAAACAACCTTATAAGTAACATCATGAAGAAGCTAGAGCCTTATATAGAAGAAATCAAAAATAAAGTGGAGGAACAGACAAACAAAAAAATGGGAAGAATGCTATAAAAAACTAGAATTTACTTTCTTAATATGATAACAGATTATGTATGAATGCAAATATCAAAATTTAGAAAATATTCAAATGTATATAGTTGATTAGACTTCATAATTATTGTTTAATAAATTTTAAAATAAACTAACGCTTAGTATCCACCAGAAAAACAAACTGTTTCTACTCTCTTAAGGTTCATATTACTGTGATTAAATACTTTGGCCAGAAATAACTTGGGAAAGAAAGGGTTTATTTAATAATAAACATCCTAATCACTGTCCATGTCATGAAGGCAAGTAAAGGCAGGAAATCAAACAGGAACCTGGAGATTAGAACTGATATCGTGGCCCATGGAGGAGCTTACTGGCTTCTACTTCATAGTTTCTCAGCCAGCTTTATTAGAGCATCCAGGAACATCAGTCCAACCTGACAGTGGCCACAGTGCACTGTGCTCTCCCACAAGCATCAACCAAGGAAAACCCCACAGGCTTCCTCCCATGCTATATGATGGATGCATTTTCTCAACTGAAGTTCCCTATGCTCAAAAGATAACTAGCTTGTGGCAAGTTGATATAAAAATAAGTATTATACTACTGTTATGTATAAATAGCAGACTGATAGCTAGTTTTGTAAAATCCATCATTACCAAAAGGATCAATTGAATTACACAATTCCTTATTAGAATAGGGATTCCTAGGTCAATGCTTCAAAACCAAGTCCAAATAAGTAATCTATCCAATGAGATAAATCGATAGACCTTGGCTTAAAATGCAACATCTTGACAACTGAACAAAAATTTTACACTAAATTGGTTTCTTTTCTGCTCAAGCTTCTGTGTGTTACAATGTACAAGCATGTTGGAAAGTTAATAATTCCTGGGAGCTGTAGTTCAGAGTGACAGAACTGATAGCAACATCTCAAAGCTATCAAATTCTTTCATTGCAAAATTCACGAAAATGACAGTTAGATTTAACAGAGGAGCCATACATAGAAACTGTCCTGTCTGGACTGAGTATATCTCGCTAGGGTAGAACAATCCTTCACTAATATCACCACCGGTAACTCTGAGATAGAAATATGCTATTCAACAGTCAGACAACTTGAACAGTGCCCCCACTGGATGTTGGTAAAGTTGTGACAAAATGGATAGATATGTTTCTTGCTTTCCTTTGGGCCTATACTGGCTCTGGGAATAGACTGAACATTGCTATCATTCTCATCTCTGAAGATTGGTATATGCCAGATTGTCTGAAGGTATAGTTTCCAGAGAATTGCACGATAATTTAAAACCATCAGTCAACAAAGCCCTCAAATGAGAGCTGGAGATATTACTCAATAGTAGAACTCTTAAATAGAATTTTCAACTAAACAAAATCAAAACCCAAAAGTATACATTTATACTCCACAGTCCTCAAACAACAACAAAAAAAAACTGCAGAAAAAGAATGAAAAAAGAAAAAAAATAATTAAAGCCTTATTCAAATACCACACTTTCTGAGTCCATCAAGATTGACAGAAGAGAGAGATTGAAGGTGAGAACCTATAAGGGATGACCAGGTTTGTTATACTGTCTTTAATAATATGAAAAAAGCACAAATGAAAAAGAATCTTTATCCTGTCAAGTAAGTAAAAATTCAATGCAACAAATAAAATCAAGGAACAATCACTTACCAGAAAAATCATCATCATCACATGCATGCAGTTTTAACATTCAGTTGAAAAACCTAACTAATTATTATATGGTAGTATAATATTAGGAAACAACATAAAAGGACGAAAGTATCTACATGCAAAGACATATTTTCCTAGACATTCATGAAGACAAAAGAAGAATTTTTAATTATTTTCAGAAACCTTTTAGAACATATATTCTTGATTAAACAGGTTTTTCATTTGGTCATAGGTTACATTATGAGGCACAAATTTGAATATATTCCTTACACAAATATCTAATTTTGTCAGATTATATGGTGCTTATCAAAGCTAGCATTCATTGTTATTCTTTCCTGCTTTGCAAAATATAATTTTCTGAGAAGAAAGCCATTTCTAAATTGCTATAAATTCTATATTAGAGACTATAAAAATGACTTAAGTATTTAGTGAAAACCTATTTGCATTCTTGGTCCTTCAACATCACTGGATTAAAGTTCATCATATCCATTACTTGTTTTTCTTTTTTTCTTTTTTACCATTTTTCTTATAACACTCTCCCCAAAATGAAAATATTTATATAGTAAATAATCAATACTCCATGAAAGGTAAGCATATTTTCTCTTCATTTTGCTCTCAGAAGTTATATGATTTCACTTACACTTAGTGAAGAGAATGGCTTCTTCCCTCACTCCAATTGACTCTGCTCTCCCTCATTGAAGTTTTTTTTATTTACTGCCTGAGTTGAAATGTGTGCTTGAATCATAGGCAAACAAATATTAATTATTAATTTGTGCACAGTTCTTTCTGATGTCTGTTGCCACAGACATTTCTGGGGCTCTCTGAATTAATGCATTTTTGTCTCTGCTTTCCACAGTTGCCTTCAGTGAGTTTCTTCAGGTTAGCAGCCCATAGATTGTTATTTTATGGACCTGTCATTGTAACTTCTCAGATACTATCAAGCTAGATTTCTTTTAAAATGATCCTGTCACAACAGGTACATGGATCTCTATGACCAATCCAAGTTTTACGTCTCAAGTTTTGTTACAATCATTACAAAACATCACAGCTATATGTCACCAACAACCTCCCGTCCCAACCCTATTTTTTCTTCACTTTTATCCATCCACTATTTTTCCCAAAACAAGGAGCCACCAACTGAGTTCATTCTTTCTTTTCTTTATTCCTTTATTTTGTTTTGTCATTAAAACCAAATTGAAAATAAGTGAAAACATCACACAACAAAACCAACCATTACCAAAGTTTTTGCAAGTTATTGAACTTACAGACAGAAATGGCATTCAAAAGAGAAGCTACAAAGCTTCATATTAGATTTCACACTCCCATTAATGACATATTTCATGCCTTTATACACAAACAAAAAAATAATTCATGGCAGAATTACAACTAGACAATTATTCAGCTTTTTATGTGCATTACTTGCATTTAATGCTCAATTTAGATACACAGATACTCTGAGACAGTACTAGAGATGTAGTTTGTAGGCTTTCAACACTTCAATAACATTCCCAGAAGCCCTTTTTGCTGACTTGAGATGATAACACATCTCCATCCTTATGAGTGACAATTGAATAGGAGTTGGAGGCATATTCATAAGATGATAATAATTTTCTCCAAGTATATATTTTTAGAAAACCACAGTTTACAACTTCTCCTTGATCCTTTTTATAACCTGAAGGTAAGAGTGCTTTCAAAAGTTTAGGAAAAATATCTTGAAGCATTTAGGTAGAAATGTGGATTTTGCACTGCCTTCCAATGCATATTGGAAGCTGATTTTCATTCTATCTCAGACATGTGCAGATAATTTCCAAATTAACAGATTGTCATGATTCTTTCTAAATTATACTCTAGAAAGAAGGGGTAGATAGAGTAGAATAGAATTTACTAAATAACAAAGCAAAGCCAAGAAAGGGAAAAAGGAAAGAACACAAAGATTAAGTGGGAGGATTCAAATATATATTTTCTTCTTGCAATTGGTAACTTTATATTTAGAGGATGAAGTTAACTATTCAAGAGAAAAAGACAAGAAATAACAAAACACACACTTATACAGATTTCATGTCTTTCAGTTTTAACATACCTTGTAATTATATCTAATTTCCAGAAATAGCACATACTGGATGTTATTTCTGAATACATATTTTCGGGGTTTTGCACATTCCTTCCCTTTTCTAGTGGTTTTCACCGCGGTTCTCACACATCCTGCCAACTGGAGAATTGTGTCTCCATGCATGAGTCATTGGAGAAATAGCAAATATATTAATATTAAGCCTCTTTTGAATTGAGAATTAGAAATGCACACTTTGGTGTTGCACTCTGCGGTCCGCAACACTGCCATGAAAGTTCAAATGCCTTCAAATAGTAGAAGATTTTTCTCTCTTTCTCTTTCTAAAGATCATTTTTGCTCTCGAACTCTAAATATGCCTAACTAATGGCATTTGCTAAGGTTGACATTTTAAAATGCCGTCAAATGTTGAGCGTGAAAAGGATCTTTCACAGTTTAAGAAAATCCACACACAGAGTAGATTTGTTTCTGACCAATTAGTAAGCTTAGATATCTCACAAAACACAGGATCCCCTGCAGGCACCAAACATCTCTTTAAGATTTGTCTGCTGTAACAAAGTAAGGCTAGCGTCTGCTCTTCTCTCATGTATGTGAATGTATATTTAAAATTCAGTAAATATACACATTCAAATATGTGATTTTAAAACTTGAAGTACTGGAATTATTTTGGCATAATACTGTCACATGTTTATAATTGAAAGCCACCTGGAAATGTTTGATGATTAAACACCTGCTAATTTTCCACCAGACCTCCAATTGAAAGGAAGAGAAATACAAAGTAAATTTCATAAAGTAACACTGAACATTTGGCATGAGAAAGTTTTCAAACTTACAACATTGGTTTAAAATTAATACATGAGAAAGAAAAACCTGAGTTGTTTAATTTTTGCACTTTATCCTCTCAAATAAAATTATTTGTTTAATAGTAATGCATGGGGTGCAGAGGATATGGTAACATTTCTAAAGGACTTGTTGCACAGTCTTTAGGACCTGAGTTCAGATTCTGTAATGTCAACAAGTAGAGGAAGGTAGAAGGCTGATCTGAGCTTACTGACTAGCTAGTCTAGCTGAATCAGTGAGCACTGGATTTAAGGAGCATCTGTCTCTCAAAATACAGTGGAAAGTGACCAAGAAAGCTACAAGTTCTTGACCTATGAACTGTTCTTCACTGCATTCATGTACTGATGCACTCACACATATATTTGACATATACATGAACATACACACACATTACCCATACAAAGTTATGCATGTGCCAAGTGGAGGACTTAGGAATTTATGTTGCCTAAATTTGAGCCCAGTATGGGCTATCCAGTACTTTGTGTTCACCTGGTTTACAAAATTATAAATTATATGCATATATATATGAAACAAATATACTAGCAAAACTAAAATTCTTCTTCATGCATTTATTGCAAATTCTAGGGGAATTTGCATGGCTGTTATTTTTGGGCTAGGATAAACTTTCATCATTACAATGAAATTCCTAGAATATATAAGAACTACATGAAAATTAAACACCAAGAAATATGTACCAAATCAATCAATTGGCTAATTAATTGAATGAACAATCTCAAAAATGCAAATTTCCAATAAATACCAAAAGATTAAATAAATATTCTTAGTCATTAAAAAAATAGAAATTTGGGGTGTGGTGATATTTTGTCCCCCACTATATTGTGCACCTTAATAAATTTATGTGGGGGTTAGAGAACAGAAGAGCCACTAGACAGAAATGGAGGCCAGAAAATTGTGGCACACACAACTATAATCCTAGCATTCCAGAGGCAGAGATACATCCAGATCTCTATGAGTTCAAAACCACATTGGAAACAGCCAGGCATGGTGACACATGCCTTTAATCCCGGGAAGTGATTGGAAGGAAGAAGAAAGGTATATAAGGCATGAAAACCAGGAAGTAGAGTCTGTTGAGCTTTTAGCAGCAGTTCAGCTGAGATTCATTTGGATGACACAGAGGATCCCAGTTTGAGGAGAGGAAATCAACTGAGGAATTGGCAAGCTGAGGTTGGCTGTGGCTGGTTCTGTTTCTCTGAACTTTCTTTTTTTTTTTTTTTTTTTTGAGCTGAGGATCGAACCCAGGGCCTGCGCTAAATCCCCAACCCTTCTCTGAACTTTCAACGTTCACCCCAATACCTGGATCCAGGTTTGTTTTTACTCATAAGACCTTTTAAGATTCATGTTACATTGGGGGGCTGGAGGAGGGAGGAGAGGGGGATCTGTGGTTGGTAATTAAAATGAATAGGACATTTTTTAATAATAAAAAATAGAAACTCAAACTCGCTTTTGATTGTAAGCCCCCTCAGTCAGAATGTTCCAAAAGAAGAAAACAATAGAGTTCTCTGTTTATGATCAAAATCATTTTGTTTGGTTTGGTTTTATTTTGCAAGACAGAGTTTCTCTGTGTAGCCTGGCTGTCCTGGAACTCACTCTGTAGACCAGGTTGGCCTTGAATTTACTGATATCTGCCTGCCTCTGCTTCCTTCCCTGCTGAATGCAGGTATTTAGGACAAATTATCTTTTTGAATGACATTACACTTTGGTCATTTATATGACTTATATAGATAACTCTGTACAATTATTTGTACCACCTACATATTTTTAAAATTCATTCTTATAGTGCCCAAAACTGTTGGAAATATTGATCATATAAATGTTGCTTCAAGTTCTCACTTTTTATACATGAATTTGTCACTCGTGTATAAATTCAAGTATGAATTCAAATACCATCTAAGTAACAAATACTCTCTCTCAAATGTGTACCTTCAAATTGAGTTTTTATTTATGAAATGCAACTATAACCACATTCTTACTTAAAGCAAAGTCTTCATAATCTAATGCCTCTAAAATGAAATTTAAACAGGGAGTATTAGCTACAGATTAGAGAGCATATACAATCTGAAGCCACTGCTCCTAGGACAAACTATATCTCCTTGTTCTCCGTTTAGTAAGCCTCCCTAGAGAGAAGTTCATGATGGTGCTACCTTTCAGGTTTATTACAAGGGAAAATATTTAATTACAAATTCTAAAAACTAGCCCCAACAGCTCTGTTCATTATCACCACCATCAAAGTAACTCTAAGCACCTGGGATACTTAGGTATTTTAATAACTTGTTCTCTCTGTTAGTTTATGATCGATTCTCAACTCAACAACTGGAATTGTCTATTGGAGGGCTAAATTGTTATACATAGCACAATGACTACATTTTTTAAGGAATGAGCTAATGTCTTGTACAATCTGGGTACAATCCAATCAGCTCTTGACATTACCACATACATTCCAAATATGCTTCTCATGTTGTATCTCTCTGCGGTTGGCTATACCCAAAGCTTTTCTGTTTCCCAGAACAGGCAGGACAAATCTCTCCCACTGGAGTCCCCTGAGTAAACACACAGAGGCTTATATTAATTATAACTGCATGGCCATGGCTCAAGCTTTTAGCTGGCTAGCACTATATCTTAAATTAACCCGTAACTATTAATATATGTATAGCCACATGTTCTGTGGCTTTACCTGTGTCCCATTACAGGTTGCTCCTTGGGCGACTCACTGGCTTCTCTCCCTGCCTTCTTCCTGTCTTTTTAATTTCCTGCCTGGTGTAGAGAGCTGCTCACAGCCACACCCATAAGATGGCTCTGGCTTCCGCCCCCATCTTCCCGATGGTGAGTGCTCACGGGAGTAAACAACTCCATATTTGGCTTGGTCCTAGCATCTGGCTTGCTTCCGTGAACCTGGACCTATCCGCAGTGCCCACATAGCAGGCTGGGGTTGGCCGACCAGGGACTGTTTAGGTCGTGGGCGGGCTTTCCCCAGGGTCAGAAGATTGTTCAAGGTTCCTGAGTAAACTGCTGAAAGAAGAGCTTGGTGTTGCGTCTTCCTTGCTGGTCGAGGCGGTCGTGACAAGTGGTGGCCCGTAAGGGGAACTTCACTACTTTCAAGGAGGGCTCAGAACTTTCTGCAGTCAGGGCAGTGCACTGGTAAGTTCCCAGGTAAATTGGGAATCCGCGACAAAAGCTGGGATAAAGGAAATCCCAGGCAAATTGGGAACCTGCGACAAAAGCAGGGTTAAAGGAATTCCCGGGTGAATTGGGAACCCGTGACAAAAGCGGGGAGGTTTTTGCTCTTCTCTGTAGACAAAGAGAGAGCAGGGCAAGCCAAAAGTGAAAGTGAAAGCTGGGAGGTTTTTGCTCTTCTCTGTAGACAAAGAGAGAGTGAAAGTGAAACATTGTCTAAAAGGTTGAAAAGTTTTAGACATGGGCGCTTCTACTTCGCACCCAATTTTTTTGGCTCTTAATGAGCTGCTTAGATCCAAAGACCTAAAGGTTAAGAAAAAACACAAATACTAGAACAAGCCTATGTAGATCTGGTCTAAATGCTTGAAGGGAGGGGGCTGTTTATAGCCCCTAAAAAGGTACAAAAGGACAAAATTATTAATTATTTAGAAGCAAAGGTTAATGAGAGATGTATCATCCCCAGAAAATGGAATTGAGAAAAGATAATTTACGAACCCTAAATGATTTTCAAAAATTGTTAGGAGATATAAATTGGATTAGATGTTATTTAAAGTTACCAAATTATGACTTAAAGCCTCTTTACAACATCTTAAATGGGGATTCTGCATTAGATTCTCTGAGACAATTAACTGAGGAGGCACGGAAGGCTTTACAAAAGATGAAAGAGAGGTTGCAGGGTGCCTTCTTACAGAGGTTACAAGAAGGTAAAGACATTATCCTGTGCATCCTTCCTACCTATTACCAGCCCACTGGGTTGTTATGGCAGGATGGGCCATTATTCTGGATTTATTCCAAGATTTCACCAACTAAATCCATTGAACATTACCCTACTGCCTTGGCAAACCTTGCCATGATTGGAATCCAACAATGCCTACAATATTTTGGGGTCGCTCCGGTTACCATTATAGTGCCTTATACCAGTCATCAAGTTCAAACATTGTGTGCTACAATAGATGATTGGGCCATTTTGCAATGTAGCTTTACTGGATGCATGGATAACCATTACCCCAAACACCAGCTATTAGGGTTCTTTAAGGAACACCCAGTGATATTCCCTAGGATAATGTCATCGCAGCCCATCCCTAAATGTGTTTACAGACAGATCTAAGACTGGATGTGGTGTATACATGATAGATACACAAGAGCCTTTACAACACCAATTTCAACCTGGCTCCCCTCAGATTGTAGAATTGAAGATAGCGATTGAAGCCTTTAAAGCTTGTCCTTTTCCTTTTAATTTGATATCAGACTCTGCCTACGTTATTACTGCCCTCAAAATTTTGGAAGTAGCTGGACCTGTTAAAAGCTCCAGTCTGGTCTGCATTTTGTTTCAACAACTGCAACAATTGATTTGGCATAGGAAGTCCTGCTTTTATCCCCAACATATTAGAGCTCATACAGGCCTGCCAGGGCCCCTGAGCAAAAGTAATGATATAGTAGATCAATGGACTCGAAAGGAATGGATATTCATTAGCTCTGCCTTCGACAGAACCAGAACCTTTCATGAAACATTTCTCCTCAGTGCAAAAACGTTACAACAAAAGTTTCAACTAAATTAGTTTTCAACTAATTTAGTTTTCAACTAAAAGTTTCAAGCTAATGCTCAACAAGTGATTCTAGATTGCCCTCAATGTGTAGTTTATCAACATCTGCCCAGTATTGGGGTAAATCCCCAGGGTCTACTCCCGCTTAAGGTTTGGCAAATGGATGTGACACACATCTCTGAAGTTGGACACATAAAATATGTGCACGTGTCTGTGGACACCTGCTCAGGCATCATGCACGCCACACCTTTGACTGGGGAAAAGGCATGAAATGTTTTTGCCCATTGTTTGGAGGCCTGGGTGGCCTGGGGAAAACCTCATCAACTTAAGACTGACCATGGACCTGCTTACACGGGACAACAGTTTGCCTCCTTTTGTCATCAGATGGAGGTGCAGCTTGTACATGGCTTGCCCTACAATCCCCAAGGTCAAGGCATTGTGGAACGTGCTCACCGCACATTAAAAGAATGCCTGCAAAAACAAAAAGGGGGAATAGGCCGCGGCCATACCCCAAAGGAAAGACTTTCTCTTGCTTTATTTACCATCAATTTTTTAAATTTGGATGCTCAGGGCCATTCCGCAGTGGATAGGCATCATGAGTCTCATGGTACAGCTAAAGGAATGGTAAAATGGAAAGATGTGTTCATAGGGCTCTGGCGAGGGGCTGATCCCGTGCTGACATGGGCAGGAGGTTCTGTTTGTGTTTTCCCTCAGGATCAACAAGATCCCGTGTGGGTGCCTGAACGCCTCACTATAAGAGTCCAGTATGGGGAAATCCATGATGGTCGAAATGACGATCCTCCTGCTCTTCCTCGTGACAATGCAGTTGGGAATGCTGGAAAAAAGATGGGGGATACTGTCCGTGTTCCTGAGATCAATGCTAGTTCCACAACCTGATGGAACAGCTGAGGGTGGCTATTGTCACGGTGAACTCGACCTGGGTGGATGCTGGACTGGCAAAAGGATTATCTACATGGATCTCTAATGCCATGAATCATCTCAAGGAGTGGGCGGGCTGGGAGCCTTAGCAGGCCTTTTGGTGCTGGTCTCCCTGGCTTGCCTGTGGTGTATCTGCAGAGTCAGGGCCTCTCAACAGTGTAATACAGCCATGATCATACAAGCCTTTACTGCCATAGAGGCAGGACAGTCCCCTCAGGCCTGGCTGGCCACCCTTAAAGATTATTGAAGTGCAGGATGCGAGGCTGGTGCACTGCACTCGGGGCACATGCCATGATCAAGTCCCGAGAAGAGCATGTCTGACTGCACGTGGGTTGATACCCGAATTCCCACCTCTGCAAAAAAGGGTATCAGACAGGTCAAGTGTTCTCTGGGTGGATGACACCTGGACAAACACCAGTACATTGTCCTAAATTTTTTCCGCAGAGATCGGACCTCTACTCTTGCCTGCTTGTTTATAATAAAAAAGGGGGAACTGTAGAGAGCTGCGCACAGCCACACCCATAAGATGGCTCTGGCTTCCGCCCCCACCTTCCCGATGGTGAGTGCTCACGGGAGTAAACAACTCCATATTTGGCTTGGTCCTAGGATCTGGCTTGCATCCATGAATCTGGACCTATCTTCAGTGCCCATGTGGCAGGCTGAGGTTGGCCACCCAGGGACTATTTAGGTCGTGGGCAGGCCTTCCCCAGGGTCAGAAGATTGTTCAACATTCCTGAGTAAACTGCTGAAAGAAGAGCTTGGTGTTGTGTCTTCCTTGCTGGTCGAGGCGGTCATGTCAGCCTGGCCCTAAGCTGCCTTGCCATAGGCCAAACAGCTTTATTTACCAACCAATCAAAGCAACACATATTCACAGCATACAGAAAGGCATTACCCCATCAGTTGGCCTAGAATTTGTTTGTCTCCTTTCCTCAATTTCTATCCTTGACTTTGTATCCATTCTTAAGTATCCTTGACACCTGTTGAATTCCTGTATAGAAACATGTGTACATATGTTCTCAAATGTATACTGGGTAAATGAGCTATGTGCAGGTTCATATGCACACTTGTATGCATGCATACAGAGGGAAAAGTAGGTAATAGAAGCTAGATGTCCTTCTTGATCAATCTTTATTTATTTATTAAAGTTGAGCTCTATGGTTAGGCTTGTCTAGATAGCCAAATTGCCCCAGGGACCCTGTCTTCACCTCCTAAGAACTGGGAGTATAGATGGCCTTTCTACCCCTACCCATCCAGTCTTTATGTAAATGTCCAGAATAGAACTCCAGGTCCCTGCTTGAACTTTATCTATTGTGACATTAAACCAGCTCTCAAATTTTGAGATTTTTTTCATGAGATTAATGTCTTGTGGGTTTATTAGCAGATTTTTGCTGACGCTGCAGTCCTAAGCGTTCTTTTCAACATAGAAAAGAGCCAGAAGCATGAAGAATGCTATTTTTACAGTATTTGCATATTATGAAGGGATAATCTCTCTGATTGTATAAAATGTCTTTCTTCTGATAATTTTAAAGCAAGCATTAGAAATTCTGAGCATTATTTGGGCCCATGCCATGGCTAGTATTGATTCAGGCAAGAATTCTGTGTGTCAGTGTAAATCATATGATATGTGAATGTTTGCACTGTACACACCAGTAAATATTTTATTTAAATACCACTTTGCTATCTTCTCCATTGTTTCTATTTGTGATGCCCTCTTGAGTCCTACAGCTTAATAACAAGCTAAAATTCTCATTAGCTTGAGGCCACACTATAGGGAATATGAGAGGTAAGAATTTTGGTGTAAATGTCCTAAGCCACCTATTTCAGGACCCATATATAAGAAAAATATATTACAACATTTTCATTTAAGTTTTTTTCTTTTGAGAGCTTCACACAAAAGAAAAGTGAAAAATAGAAAACAATTATGTAATTATAAATGCTATGCTCTAAGAAAATTGATTTTCTGGAGTAGCACCAAGAATTTCTTGAGAGATCTATAAATGATATCAAAATAATGGCACCTTCAACACCCCTCCCATGGTGCAAAATTATGAGTCAGACTAGCAAAGACTGGTCTTTGTTTTGTTGACACTAGTTAAGGACTAGGCACTGAACTCTATGCCAACTGGGTCATAAGACAAATTGCCCCAAGTCTATAGTATCAGTTCTTTCTGTATTTACATGTGCATTTCCAAAGAAATAAGCATAAAGATGCTTCAGAGAAAAACAACTGAGCTCACATATGGTAGGACGTTTTCCAGAACGTCCTCAGATCTGCACTTTTATGCTATAGTCGCGCAGCTTGTTTTAACTTTTAAAACTTTGACTATTAACACAAGTTTGTGTTCTGCATATGAGATGCACATCAGTCCAAACCATTTGTCGGAAATAATGTGATATAAGAGAGAAAGTATGTCATGCTAATGAGTCTGTTTGTTGTCATCTTCGTTTACTTGAGGGATATTGGGGATGAAGAATTCCTTTTGTTAACTGAACTCCAGTTAGGTAACATGGTAGTAATAAGTATATATCCTGAAAAGTATAATTTTCTTTATTACCTCTACTTTGGAAAAATATGAAATATAAATAATTGATAGAAAAATGTATTTCTAGAAAGTATTTTCAATCTGAAAGACATGCAAATTCAATGTTTTTTTTTTACAAATTAACAAATATATTTCCTATATCTCTTCATATAACATATGCATATAATATATAGGTGTGTATATATGTGTATACAGAGTTATATAATGATCATACAACAAAGTATTGGCTAGAATTTAGAATCTTGTTTCCTACCTATTTCCAGTTGTTTCTGTCTTGCCTAGAAAGAATCAATGTCCAAAAAATAAATAAAAGTGTCTTAGGTAATGCAGAGGGTTTGGGCTGGAGGCACAAATTAAGTATTTAGTTTGTCTGAAATCCTGGTAAAGGGAAAAATTTTGCTCTGAATTTAAAAGCAACATTTTCTGCTCTCTAGATGAGAAAGTGTGAGATATATGAGCAGGAATTTGAAGAAAAACTGAGAACCCCTGAGTTCATTGAGATTTGTTATGGGCCAAGGAAAGGATTGATTTGTTGTGCTGAAATTTAATTTCCATATGCAAGGCCACCCTCCTATGCTTCTCAGCTTGAAGGATTTTAGCAGGCCTATTAACTTATACACCTGGTTCCCTGTTCTGCATGGATCTCTCAGTAAGAATTTATTTTCAGCAGAGAAACCTAGCAAGAAATTGTGCTATTTAGGCAATTGAAGAGAAAATAAAAGTGATGGGAACTTATTTCTGAAATATAAATAAATGGCATACAATCATCAAATTTATGAAGAGATAGCAGGATCACAGAGATTAGAGGATGTCTGAAAGAAAAAATTAAGCATAAGTTCACCAAAGCAGAAGCTGAACACAACTTTAAGAAGAGTTACAAAATTCTGATCAAAGCAAATTTATCAGAATATATAGCCCACCCCTCCAAAAAGGAAAGAATCCATAAATTGTACACTCTGCTGACAATAACTGTAAAGTATATTCATTATTTTGACTATTTCTAATTATGACTACTTTCACTAGCTTTTCTTGTCTGGAATATTATATGAGCCTTCAAATTGTAATTTCCATGGTGCAAACATTTTTCCCTATAAGTCATTTCTTCCAAGGTGACCAATAATCCAATTAATCATGATGAACAGGGAGTTTCCTAAATCCTATGTCTCACCCTATCCACTCAGTGGTCTCTCTACTCAATCAGACCAAAACGAAATTTCCTTCAATGCCTACCATTTACTGAATTTGTCCATTCTAACCTTGTCTCTCAGTATTTTTTTCCCTCACATTTGCTTAGCTATAAAGACTTCTTTAAAAGACCTTCATACTGTTTCCATTACCAATGTTCCAAATCTTAAGTGAATTACTCCTTTATTTTGTCCACATCTTACATGCAGTTTTTTTTGATAGGCTATTTCTGGGTCCTCACATGTGTAGGTGAAACCCATTCTGATCCAGGATTGTCAAATTTCTCCTTAGGTGTCAGTGTTCTCACAGCCAAATCATTTGCTTGTACTCAACTGTTACTCCTTTCTCTTCACTGTGAGGAGAAGTTTAAAGATCCCAAGACTTGGGATGCTACTGTGGTTCTTCTGTGTTTTCTTTCTTTATTGAATAATCTAACTTTAGTTCTTTAAAATAAAATATAATTGCATATTTTCACTCTCTTCTTTTTCTTCCTAACCCCTTCCATGTACCTCACTGTGTTCTCTCTGAAATTTATGGCCTCTTTTGACTTAGTTATTCTTCCTTTTATTCTCTTTGCCATATTAAATGTCTTTTTTGGTATCATCAGCTTATAGTTAAGATTTTTCTCTTCATATTGCTCATGGCTGTAGTTCGAGATTTTCTGCCCGGCCCAGTCAGAACAAATCTCTCTCACCGGCCAGGCCCATATATGCTCAGAACCAACCAAGTAAACATACAGAAACTTACATTGTTTACAAACTGTATGGCTGTGGCAGGCTTCTTGTTATCTACTTCTTCTATCTTAAATTAAGCCATTTCTAATAATCTATACTTTGCCACATGGCTTGTGGCTTACCAGTACCTTACATCTTGTCATGGCGGTGGCTGGTGGTGTCTTTCTCCACTCAGCCTTCCCCCTCCCAGAATTCTCTTCTCTCTTGTCCTGCCTATACTTCCTGCCTGGCCAGTGGCCAATCAGAACTTTATTTACACAGAGCGATATCCACAGCACATGGCTCTGATGGTTGCATTTTGGAGATAAATAAGACAAAGATAGCATTTGCTTATACTGGTATTTTCATTCATTAATTTTTATAAGACTTCTTTTTGTTGATTATTTTATTCCTCAAGTTGTTATGTTTCAATGGAAATGTAACATGGACTCTTCATCCCCAATTTAAGCCACAGCTGTTTGAATGGCCCTGACTTTAGAAATGGTTATGTCAGCATTAAAAAAAAAAAAAAAAAAAAAAAAAAGGAACTTAAGAAATTCTTTTAACAGCAAAGGGAGAGCAAGAGTTTTTATCTGGCACTCTGAGCAGCCTGAAGAATCTTCTTAAATTTTTACAGACCTTCACTTGCTCCATACATGTATTTGTGGCTTTGACTCTGAAAGGAATTTCAGATGTAACTGGTCTAGTGAAGCAGTTAGAAATTTTACTGTAGCAGTTGTTTTATAACATGATCCAAAATGATGTTTGGAAGAAATAGATATACACCTAGGAGTCACAAAAAAGAAATTTGCCAAAATATGGATTCCTCAAGGTGAATAATTCCTCAAGGTGAATAATCGGTTAGTTACCTTAGCATGAGCCTCATATTGTATATGGGAGGCTTTTTTTATTGAGACAGATGATGTTGAGAGTTATCAATGCTGCATTTGTTGGTTCCTATTATTGTGTGTTGTTGTTGCTCTGTAAGTGTGTTTACCCTGTTCTGATTTGCTCCTCTGGGATCATTGATTCCTTGGATATAGTTAACTTTCTTTTGTTGGAGTTGTTTCTAGCAATTTCTGTGGGGTTGGATTTATAGATAAATATTGCTTAAATTTGGTTTTATCATAAAATACTTTATTTGTCCATCTATTGTGGTTGGAAGTATTTCTGGCTATAGTATTTGGTGATGGCAGGTGTGGTCTCTTAGGGGCTGTAGGCCATCTGTCTAAGTCCTTATAGCTTTTAGACTCTCTGTTGAGAAATCATTTGTTCTTTAAACTAGGTCTAATTTTGTATTTTACTTGGACTTTCCCTTTGTAGCTTTTTTTTTTTTTTTGATTCTTCCTCTGTTCTGCACATTTAATGTTTTGATTGTTATATATCAAACAGAATTCTTTTTATAGTCCACTGTAATTGATGTTCTGTATTTCTCTTCTACCTTGATAGGCACCTCCTTCTTTAGTGTGGAGACATTTTTCTTTTTCCTATGATTTTACCGAAAGTATTTTCTGTGCCTTTGACCTAAAGTGTATTCCTCATGTTCTTATTCCTAGGTTTGGTCTTTCTATGGTATCCCAGATTTTGTGGATATTTTGTGTTTAAATTCTTTTTTTAGCATTTTCCTCGAGTGAGGTATCCATTTCTTCTACTGTGTCTTTAATTCCTGAGATTTTATCTTCCATCTCTTGTCTCTTGTGTTCTATTTGTGAGGTTTGCCTGTGAAATTTCTGTTTCTCTTTTCTTTTTTCATTTCTGTATTTCCTTCAGTATGGGTTTTCTATATAAATTCTATTTTTACTTTATAATCTTAAACTGTTTTATTCATTTTCTTCTATTCTTTGCTTTTGTTTTCATAGATTTCTTTGTGGGATTTCTTCATTTCTTCTTTACTGGCCTCTATAATATTCCTAAAGAATATTTTAATGATTTTTCATTGTGTTTTAGCTATGTTGGAATTAGACCTGCTGTGCTAGGGTTGATGAACTCTAGTTGATACATTGTCTTGACTGTTATTGATTGTGTTTTCACTCTGGGAACTAGGCATCTGGGTTTGGGACGATTATATTTTTAGGTTCTGCTATCCAACCTTGTGTTTGTTGGGTGAGTGCTTTGTTCCTTGGTTTCTGTTGCATTCTTTAATTCATGGGAGGATGTGGTGCCTGTGTGTTGCCTAGTAGGGAATTCTTGTCCTAGCTCCTGGAGATTGTGGGTAGAATGTGTTTCTAGGCAATGGAAGCTGACACAGAAGTGGGGATGGGAAAAGGTGGGACTGAAAGAGCCCAGAAGAGAGGAAAACAGGGTCTTCCCTCAGGATCTGTCTAGTTTCAGGAATCGGGGCAGAGCGTGAAGAGAAACCACAAGTAGAGCTGGGAATGAGACTTGAGGGTTGTATTTGGAGCAGAGAAAGGGACTTAAGTTCTGAAACTTGCCTATCTGCTTCAGTGGCTTGCTTGCTTCTCTGGTAGCCTTGGTTGGAGCGTTCACAGGGTATGCCTACTAGAGTTGGTTACTGGGTTAGCAGGGTGAGTTGAGAGGAAAGTTGGAGAAGATCTGAAGGATCCTCTGGAGAAAGAGACAGAGAAGGATAAAGCCATAGTAGGTGGTCTGCTACAAAGAGGGAGTAAGATGGAAGGAGCAGGCATTGGATTTAGAGAAGAAAGGAGAGGTGAAGATCCAAAGTTAGTCTACCTTCCCTCCTAGTAGGGTTGGCTTGGTAGTTCCCAGGGAATGCCTGTTGGAGATGGACTGGGATACATCGACTAGTTGGGAGAAGACTGGAGGGGAACAAAAATACATACGGGAGGAATTTTCAAAGATAACTTTGATAGAATTGTAGTTTCAGATATTATAACTAGAAGTGGTAGTGGTACACACCTTCATTCCCAGCACTCGGGAGACAGAGTCAGTCAGAACTCTGTGAGTTCAAGGCCAGCCTAGTCTACAGAGCAAGATCCAGGACAGGCTCCAAAACCACACAGAGAAACCCTGCCTACAAAAGAAAACAACCAAAAAAGATAACTTTAATAGAATTGTAATTTCAGATATTGTAACTAGAAATAATTAAGAGTATAGTCAGTATTCCCACACATTCTTTCTTTGCAGATCTGTTTTCTAGTAGGATTCCTAGAATGCAGGTTTATGACAGACAAGAGACGAAGCCTTAAGAGGAAATTGTAGTGGAATTATTTCTTCTCTGCTGAGAGAAGTTTTGACTGAATTCCAGGGTGAGGAGTTCTCTATTTTCCTGACTTACAGTTTTTACACTGGTCTGTATCTCCATTCTGCCTATCTCATAAGCTAGCTCACCCAGTTTGCTTTACTATCTTTGTTTCTTTGGGGCCCTTTGAACACAATGGTGATTACATTTGAAGAATTGAATAAAACTATTAAGAATGGTGTTGCAATGAAAATAGAATCTATCGTAATACCAAGCAAATGAACTACCTGAAGTTCAATGAACATAAGATATGCGCTGTGTAGGGAAGTGAGGCATTGTGGATTGCACTTCATAGTTCACTGGAGAGGAGCCAAAAGAAAAGAAAGAAGCCAAAGAGAGTTTTATGTTTTCAAAAGAAAGAGAGATCAAGTAATAATATCATCCACTAAAATATGAAAAACAGACATCATGATGAGTAGTTACTGTTGACTTCTATTTTAGCTGTGAGGTTGTAGCTTGGTACTTCCCCTTATTAGGAGAGGTTGAAATATTTTCATAACTTTATAGAACATTCATTCTCAATGTTCAGTAAGTTTGATATCATACACTATATTGTAATATGAGTTGCTAAACAGTCTTATGAATAGGAAATCAGGAGCCAGGATATTGGGGTGAAAGCTGAAAGATGAGAGAAGCAGAGCAGCTAGCCACTAGCTTACCTCTGTAAAATCATCAGCCTTAACAGAATGAGTTCCTGTTTCCTCATGCTTTATATACCTTTCTCTGCACAGACATTTCTTCCTGGGATTACATTCCTGTGTGTGCTTCCCAGGACTGGGATTAAAGGTGTGTGCCACTACTGCCTGGCTCTGTTTCCAGTGTGGCCTTGAATTCACAGAGATCCAGATGGATTTATGCCTCCCGAGTAATAGGATTAAGGGTGTGTGCCATCACTGCCTGACCTCTATGTCTAATCTAGTGGTTGGCCCTGTCCTCTGATACTCAGAAAAGTTTATTAGGGTACACAATATATCATATATCACCACACTATATACATAATTTTCCAAAATAATACAAAATAATATGTGAAAAGTGTGTGTCATAAAAAGACTCAGGCTCACTTGCTATTTTAGGTTTGTTCATTTATCATTTTTATGTTATAATCATCCTCCTCCAGAAGCAAATGGTCTTACGGACATAATAATGTGACCCAGACATAAGTCTGGATAGAAAAATTCTTTAGGCATGAGAAATGTGTAATGGAATTGAATTGCTGAATATATCATATAAGGCCAACATAGAACAGAACCAAGAAACAGACTATCACAGGAAATGGAAAACTGCAAAGAAGACTGAGGAAACCTGTTAATTGAAGCGGTGTGATAAAGATAAGAATGGAGAATCATTTATCATAAGGAGAAAAGAAAAGAGGGTGTAAACTGTGTTATGAATAATTTTGCCTGAGTACCCACTCCTTTTCATTTGACTTTGTACAAACAACAATTTAGCAGAAACAGAGATGTTTATTGCTTATTGAAATCTATTTTATATCCTTTAGTTGCAAAACAATGTGCTTTAAAGATTTCTATAGCATTTAAATACACAGCAGCCTTTACATTTGTTTATAAATAGGCTTATATCTCATGTCATTTTATGATCATCTTGTAGTCACAACCTTTACTTACTAGATAGATATTATGAGATAGAATTATACCTCTACTATGAAATTGTAATACCTAGTGCCTAGAATGTGATCACATTTAAAGGTAATGTCTTCAAATATGTTTAAAACCAGGCTATTAATTCTGCCATAATCAAGGGATTTTAACATTACATTTTTTAAAAATGTGCCTTTCATGTTGTGTCTGAAATAAATATTTTTGGTAAATACACTCACACATAACACACACACACACACACACACACACACAGACGTCTGTGTGTGTGTGTGTGTGTGTGTGCATGCCATATATATATATATATATATATATATATATATATATATATATATATATATATATATATATATGCTATGTTTGAGTAGTGGCTAAACATGCCAAGTAAGTTTACTTGAGACATCAATTATTTGAATACACATTGATGTATTAAAATTTCTGTAATTGTAGAAAGAAATAAAAATAAAGGGTAGGCTTGTAGCAGGAATCTTATCAGTTCTTATTAATAAGAACAAACCTGAGGCCACTTATTGGGGTGAATGCTGGAAGATCATAGAGACATAACAAGCCACAGCTACCTCAACTTGCTAGTTCCTCAGCTGGTCTTATTTCCTCAGACTGGAAGCTTCTGAGTCCTCATCCACATGAATTTCAGCTGAGTTGTGCTGCTCCAAAGCCTGAATACTTAACCAGCCAAAAGGCTTCTAGTTTCTGGTCTTCAAGCCTTATATATCTTTCTACTTTCTGCAGACACTCCCTGGGATTAAAGGCTGGGTTTCTGGGATTAAAGGCGTGTGTCACCATGCCTAGCTGTTTCAAATGTGGCCTTGAACTCAGAGATCCAGATGTATTTCTGTCTCTGGAATGCTAGAATTAAAGGCGTGTGCTGCCACTGCCTATCATCATGTTTAACATTGTGGCCATCCTGTTCTCTGACCCCAGATAAGTTTATTAGCCTGCACAATGTTTTGTGGAACACAATACCACCACATAGGCTCTTATACTGGGATATTTACTCTGAATGATGTTCTTGTAAGAAGAAGAATGAACAGACACAGACACCTGAGTCCTGAGTGAATATAGTAAAATGTATTTCACAGACCAAAAGAAGACCTTCAGCATGCTCAGGAAAGAAACTGAGACAGCTCCACTATCCCAGGAACATTTTTTTAGCCATCTAAGCTCCTGGATTATGAGGGAATAGTCTTGTGCTGTTAAAGCCAGCCAAGTTTTAGAATTTTGTAATCAGTCCTCATCAGAGAAACTCACTCTTGCAATGGATGGTCATTAACACAGAGCCAAACAATTGAACAATGTGTAGAGATTGAGAGACTTTTGAGCACTCAGCCCTAAATGGATTATCTTTATCATATCATTTCCCAAGAGGCCAGGATCCATGCTGAAAAGGAAGTGGAATGATTCTAAGAGCCAGAAGTGGTAGATGATTTCAAAAAATCTGTTTTTTTTTTTTAATACAAAGCAGAGGGGATATCCATATGAACTCAGAGATTATGAGACATGGTTTTCTAAGTCATATACAAACTCAAGCCAGAAAATTTCCTAGACGTGAGGAGCAGAAAGAAACATTAATTTAGAGAGAAGATAATAGTTAGGATATCTGGAAGAAGCTGGTGAAAGGAGATGACTATCAAAATGCATTGTATGAAGTTCTCAAAAAATAAATAAAACCATTATTTAAAAAATTTCCACTGACCACAACTTTCAACCATGACAAAAAGAATATATGGAGTGCTAAATGTTCTGGCAGTGCAAGGAAAAAAACACAGTAGGAAGATGAGGATCCATACAATATAATCCTAAACTATCCACCTTATATTTTTTCCACTGTAGAAGAGAAATAGATCAGTCTTTTCTCTGTAATTGCAAGGTATTTTGCTAAGACAAAACATTTATCTTTCAGGAAAATGTTACTTTCAAGCTCCAATAAGAAAACTGAGCTCAATTTCCTAAAGTTTAATTTTCATTCAACATTTATCAGAAAATGTATGTACTTTCACTCTGTGATCTAGAATTGTACCTCATAAAGTGCTCCTACTTGTGCAGGAAACATAGTTTTGAATTGTTTTTAATACAAAATACAATGAAGATGTAAAACATTAGGAAATGATAAAGCACAATGATTAAAGGTATAGTAACATATAGAAAGCAAGACAGTAATGTATGCTAAATTTTCTGGCAAGGGTTGGGGGTGAAGAAGAACCCACTTTTGCTTAATGGATTGGCCACTGGGAGTTGGACAATGCTCCAATGAGTATACGTGCTTTAATTTTTTCTTCTGTTTTTTTGTGGAGGGGGTCACAAGCTGGGGGTAGACATGGAGAGGGAGGATGGAGAAATGAGTGCTCAGGATTCATTGTGTGAAGTTCTCAAATAATCATTAAATTTATGTTGGTTAAAAAATGAAGAGTTCCAAGATTTACAAGTTAATGTGTCATACTATCTCAAGAGCATTAACAGAATACAAGGTCAGAATCAATACTATATGTTTACATATATGTATGTATACATGAATATCTTTTGGTTTTGCTTTTTTGTTTGTTTGTTTTTGCCGCAGGGTTTCTCTGAGTAGACCTGGCTGTCCTGGAACTCACAATGTATACCAGGCTTCCCACGAACTCAGAGACCTACCTGCTGTTGCTTCTTGAGTGCTGGGATTAAAGACATGCGCTTATCTTCTATATATGTTTTAAATCCCTTATACATAGCTTTCTAACTTTTTTTTTTCATTCACTAGAAACTAAAGATATTTATTTATAACTTCATTAAGATAATACTTTTACATGTGTGAAATAATATAAAAGTTTAGCTGGATCAGGCCCTCTGGATAAGTGAGACAATTGAATAGCTTGAATGGTTTGGGGGGCACCCAGGCTGTAGGACAGGACCTGTCCTTAGTGCATGAGCTGGAAGTTTTAAGAAAGTATTTTTATCTAATTTAAATATATTATATGGTATTAATAGAATAAGAAAAAATATATTATACAAAAACAGTAAACATTACCCTTGTCCTTTCTTTGGAAAGCAAATTTATGTAAATAAATATATGTGACTGGTATTTAGCAACAATTGTACCAGAATAGAGTGGTACCAGTTATATCTAGATGTTCAGAAAAAAATGCAGCCTTTCTTATTCTTATGGCATGTTTTTCTGAGGTTGTCATCCAAAGCTTTCATAATAATTCTATCAGAGTATTTGATGTAAAACAATTAATGAAGCCAGAATTATTGAACAGGTAACATCTGATATACAATAGAAACAAATACAGACACCTTCGTCAACCTTGGACTACCTGCCACCAGGAAAAATGGAAGATGACCATGGAGCTTCAAGAATGACCTGAGGAAAAACTTCCAGAAGGCTGACCCATTTAAACCTACTGAAAATTGCTGATCTATAGGATTATAAGAAAAAAAATCAAGCAAATAAATTGGTTGTTTAAAGCCATGGTTTTTTGTGGTAGTGTGTTATGAAGAAAAGGATAAATGGTAAATCTCAAAGACATCCTCTTTCTGAAATAAAATTAAATCTGTCCGGTATACCCAGATATAATCTCGTTGAATAATAGCTAATAATAAAAATAGTAATATTTACTGGTAGTCTCTGTGCTAAATATTTTACTTTTATTGCTTCCAATAAGTCTCAATGTAATAAACTTAGTGTTTTCCTTAAGCCTGTGGATACTGAAACTCTAAGGGATGTGTAAAGTGCTGCCCGAAGTTCCACAACTAGAAAAAAATGTGTAAAACATTACAAACTCTATTCTAGCTCTTAAGGTAATTTTCACATCTGTTTATTGTATCATGGTCTACTATATTGTCTCATAACTTTACAAATTGTCAGCTCAGGACCAGAAATAAACTTTAAAACAATAATACTTCAGTTTTAGATGACAAACAAATGTAAAAGCAATGATCCTTGAATCATATAATTTTTTTGTGTTTTTTTTTCTACCTGCTCACAGATTCAGAAATGAGCTCTCTAGTGAAAGTTTCAGTAGTTATATCTGAAAGAAAAAAATTCATTTATATGACTACTTGAACATATCATTACATAAATAATAGTGCCAGATTCAATTGATCAGAAAATAAGGTTCAACCTTGTATGAGCTACTGAGAATCAATGGGATACACTACAGAAAGAAATAAAAATAATCTAAGCTCAGCTAAGGAATCAGGAGACAAGAATAACATTTAAAATCATAAATGGTCTTTCTAATACACTGTTAATATAAATAGAACTGATTCAACTATGAAATACAAATATTTTAAGATAAATATTAAAGCATTAATAGCAGTCAATAAAGTTGATCAGTTCTCCTTTTCTTTCTTTACTTATGATATTCAAATAATACTTAACAATAAGCTCCTGAAAATAGCAACTTGGAATCAAGTTATTTCTCTCTATCTGTGCCTCTATATACACATTTATGTCCTCATAAATATCTATACATCTTAATATATAAATACATGTCATCAAGTGTGAACATATATATATGCACATATATAATCAATAAACAATAAATATGTAAAATTAAAGTGTCTAAAAATACTAAATTTTAAATAGGAAACATGAAAAATTGATGATGAAAAATTTTAAAATTTACCTTGTTTATAGTTGAACAACCCAGTATTATTAAGATACACATTTTCTGCACACTTATTAAGTACACATTAGTAAGATTTATCAATCTTTTTATGGAAATAAAGAGTTGTTGCTAAACTGTACATGAAAATACCATGAAAAAATAATTTAACAAAACTGCAAACATTGAATCCACACTTACTAAGATAAACAAGAAACAAAGTGCCTACAATAAAAATAAACTTATGCCAAATATTGATGAGAATGTGAAGCCCAATAACTTTCACATGCTCTTGAATGTTAAACAGTGAAAATCATTCATAAACAAGTTTAATAGTTATCTAGATATTAGACTCATGCCAATCATTATTACTCAGCAATTATGCTTCTGAATACTTTGAGTTTGCAATTCCAAGG
The DNA here is from genome assembly GCF_903995425.1 of Onychomys torridus. Taxonomy (NCBI): domain Eukaryota; kingdom Metazoa; phylum Chordata; class Mammalia; order Rodentia; family Cricetidae; genus Onychomys; species Onychomys torridus. The sequence goes on from NC_050454.1 coordinate 59,624,997, forward strand.
AGAAGGAACTGCAAAAGCAAAGAAATCTATCAAGACTTATTTTCTCCTATAGAGAACACCACCTAGAAAAATACATTGTCAAACAAGCAGAGTGTTTATAGCAAAATCATCTAGTGCATCAATATTACAAATCACAGTTTACAATGTGATTTGTAACTGCAAAAATATACTTAGGTCAAACTGTCATGTATAAATCTATGAATCTTTGCATAATGGAATATTGATGAACACAATGTGAGCTATTCTAAGTGTTACCTGGGGATTTTATTTCACAAGTCAGGGCACTGTTACATCTAAGTGTTTCCCTATAGTACTTATTCTTTTTCTCCTCTCAACAGATGTTGCATTTTAACTCTGGGTCACTAATATTTTTATTGTACTTTTAATTTCTATTTTCATTGAAAATTACAATACGAATCATTAACTTATCATTTGATCTATGCTTCTTGTCATGCTTATCCTCCATACTTTGTGCATCATATTATAATTCTCAGTAATGTGGGAACTCTATAAGGACACAAAACAACAATTTTCACTTGTCACCATTTTAAATGAGACATAAACATTAGGTTTCACATGACCATTCACAAACCAAGAAAAGTGTTATAAATTTGACTTAGACATTAATGGAATTACAACATATTAATAATAAGTATTAGGGGCTAGAATATGATTCAATGATTAAAAGACTGAAGCCACAGGATGGCTCACAACTATATGTAACTCTAACTCCACAGAATCCTAAAACTACCCCTAGCTGCTGTAGGTACTTCACACATTTGGTATAAGACACAAATTCAAGGATAACCAACCATGAACATTAAAAAAATAAATCTTTAAAACTCTATGACAGTAACCATAACCATTAATTATTGCTCAACTGCAATAGAAAAAATACATGTTTTTAAAAACTTTATAAAATGGAAATAGCCTACATAGTTGAATTTACTACTTTATAATATAAAAATACATTGTGAAATAAATATTATATGTAATAGATACTTCTGCATTACTACTGTAAAATACCCATAAGTACATAGTAGAGGAACAATGCCAGATGACTTGAAAAGGTTAATGGTCAAAGGCCTGCATTTCTAGTCCAAGGTCTTGTCAGACCAAAGTTAGAACATCATGGCAGCCAAATATGATATGACAGAAAAGACTCAAACCATGAGCCATCTGTCTTCTAGGCTCTCTCTTCTAAGGGGACCCAGACCTCTCAAGATAGACACAAATAGAGACTCAATAGTAGAATTTGGAGCATGGGTAGATCATGTATATTTATGTGACAGCATCTGTCCCATACCTGCAATAATCCATGCTCAACACATTATGTGAAATTTCCAGCCTGTTTCTATGTGTTTCCAAACTACTAAACTTAAAACAATACTAGTATGGATGAGGATGGTATCCGGCATCTATTAAGCTCTTTCTCATTTTTTAGTGAGCTGAGCTGGTGCCAAATGATGGCTGCTAGGGGAGGGAAATGCTGCTATGCCCCTGCAAAACTTGGCAACATTAAATGGACTCAGTTGGTTTAATAAGAGTACTTCATCTAGAGAAGGAAATACTGAAGTGATGATAGGGTATGAGAAGAATTGAAGAGGCAGTAGTGTAGGCTGGGTTGCATCTAGGTTGTTTCCCACAAACTGACAGCCAGGTGCCATTGCTGAAGATAACAATTACAGAATTCATTAAACACAGAGAAGTCACAGTGGTACTTACATAGAGCCTTCTATCTACAATGGTGTCCTTGAAAGCTAATGCAATGTGACATAATGCTTGTGCTTTGTGTCAACCAGTAACTGATTGGATTTAAGGCCCACTCCATGAGATGCAACCAATACCTGCCACTGCTTAGATGACCATGGACCTGAGTTAGATAGTCCAGATACCTGGGTATAAACCAAATACTGCTGTTCTAGGTAAGGTACATAGAATCAAAATGACTCCTAATGAAACTCTACTATACTCATAGATCAGTGTTTTGTTCAGTCATAATCACAGCAAGAAAATATGCAGAGAATGAGAGACTTTGGAACACCAAGCCCTAAATACCTTGCTTCAGGGTTCATAGAACCCTTAGAGAAAGGTGGAGGAATGTATATAAAGGCCAGAGGAGATGGAAGACATGAAGAAAACTATCCTTCTAAACACAGTTTGACTAGTGTGTATGTGGATTCACAGAGACTGAAGCCGCATTCACAGGCACTTCCTACACGGATCTACACCAGATGGAGTTCAAGAGCTATGGTGAAGTTGACACATGCCATAATCTTTAATTCAAATGCTTTCTTCAATTGATAACCACTTATAAGAGTCATTTTTCTACAAGTGAGTCTTACTGAGGAAACAAACTACTTATATAGGCTGTATACCCAGAATTTAACAACATAAAAAGAAACTCAGTGCATCTTTGGAGGTTCTTAGTCTTATAGTGTTGTGTTAGGACAGTCATTTTATTTTATTATAACTCCTTTGAGTATATAATAGGGCCTCAGGTTTTGTGTTTCCAGGGAATTCCTGTGAGTGAGAATGTGTGTGTCTTTATCCACATGTATTTCTTTTTTTTTTTTTTCTTTAGCCTTTTCCTTCTGTGTCTTTTGTCCCATTCTATTTTTTTCTCTTGAAAACGGATTCTTCCCTCATACAGCTCATCCTGACCACAATTTCCCCTCCCTCCACTCCTCCCTGCCCACCCTCCACATCTCCTTTTTCCTCATATCCACCACCCTCTGTTTCCTCTTCAGAAAAAAGCAGGTCTCTCAGAGAAGACTTTCAAATACAACAAAACAAGACACAACAAGACAAGACAATGACAAGCCCTCAAGACAAGTCAACCCAATAGGAGACAAAGAGTCCCAAGAGCAGGCAAGTCAGAGATATACCTGTTCCCACTGTTTGGTGTCCCAGAAGTTAGTAGCCAGAGCATATATGGAGAAAACTTGGTGCAGACCTAAAAATTTCCTGTGGTTATACCTTCAGTCTTGTGAGCCCATGTGACCCCTGCTTAGTGGATTCAGTTTGTTTTTGTATTATTATTATCATTATAGTATAGTATAATATAGCATAGTATAAATTATATCATATTATATTATTTTCTTATTATCCCTTAGATGCATTTGTTTTCTATTGAGAGGCAGAGTGTTGGTGACTCTGGAATGGAGGGGACATGGGAGGAACTAGGAGGAGTTGGGAAATGGAAAGCTGTAACTAGAATATGAAGAAAATGTATTTTCAATGAAATAATAAAAAATTATATTTGAGTATGAAAAACAAAAGATAATTGATACAAAAGTCTAAGTTTAAAAACTCCTTGAAACTCAAGGCAAATGATTACAAACTCAAATTAACAATTCAGATAGACAATGGCAAAGATTAAAGATTCTTATAAAAATTTTAATTAAGCATTGGTTATATCTACACTTGAAAGATCAAGTGTAGATATATTTCAAATGGAGAACCCAAAGAGGAAATGGAGGTAATGTATTACCACAAAATTTTTCCTTGACAATAAAAGCTTCCTAATGCATAACTGGGAAATTATTTTCCTAGAGTATTGCTTGGCCTCAGCATAGAAACCTTCCTGTACCCTCAGCACTTCCCTCTCTGAATATTAGATGAATAGATTAGGTCCATCTTATTTTTTTTTCTCCCTTCCAACTAAGATGATGACATGTAACGTTTTTCTAACTTCACTTTTAAAAGAAATTGTTACTCTGATAAAAACGAAAGTTAAAAACTTTATGCTCTAGGGAAAAAGCAACCTATCCTCCAACATGTTAAAAATAAATAAATAAGAAATGAAAAAATCCCAGGAAATAATTAATTCCATCATTTATGAGACACTCCTGTTAATATTAATATCCTGATTTTAATTGGTTCCTCTGGACTTTCAATCGGCTCAACACATTCAGTTTGTAGAAAGCACAACTGTGATTATGCTAAAAACTTTCAAGAGCACAACTGCCTACAGAGTAGATAGGAAATTAGGGTCATTAAATCTCACTCAGCTCCAGCAACTTTTGAAAGTATTTTGACATCCTGTAAATATATTAAGGAATCATTGACATAAAAATTGTATGTTAAGTTAAACTGCATTATTATTATTCTTAAAGGAATGAATTCATGCTTGACAGGAATTAGTTTCAAAGAAAGTTATTGCTATGAATTGGGGGACTGGTAGATACATGTGTGCTATATATTATTTATCTGGAGTTTTCAGGATAATATTATTTTTCTTTTTTTATTATATTTGTGTTTTAATTTTACATATCAGCCATGAGTTCCCCTGTCCTCCCCATCCATCCCCTGCCCCCACCTTCCCGCCAGTCCCTCCCCTCCATTCCCAACTCCTCCAGGGACAAGACTCCCCTGGGGATTCATTTAAACCTGTGGATTCAGTATAGGCAGGTCCAGTCCCCTCCTTCCAGGCTGAGCAAAGTGTCCCTGTGTAAGCCCAAGGTTCCAAACAGCCAGCTCATGCACTAAGGAAAAGTCTCAGTCCCACAGCCTGGGTGCCTCCCAAACATTTCAAGCTATTCAATTGTCTCACTTATCCAGAGGGCCTGATCCAGCTGGGGGCTCCACAGCCTTTGGTTCATAATTCATGTGCTTCCATTTGTTTGGCTCTTTGTCCCTGTGCTTTTCCAATCTTGGTCTCAACAATTCATGTTCTTACAATCCCTCCTCTTTCTCGACAACTGGACTTCTGGAGCTCCACCTGGGGCCTGGCTGAGGATCTCTGCATCCACTTCCATCAGTTATTGGATGAGAGTCCCAGCACAACCCTTAAGGTTTTTGGCCACCTGATCACCAGACTAGGTCAGATCAGGCTTTCTCTTGACCATTGCCAGCAGTCTACAGAGGATGTATCATTGTGGATTTCTGGGGACCTCTCCAGCACTCTGCCTATTCCTGTTCTCATGTGGTCATCATTTATCATGGTCTGTTGTTCCTTGTTCTCCCTTTCACTTCTTGATCCAGCTGGGATCTCCTAAGCTTTCTTTCCCTTAAACCTTGCACTTCATTACTACCAATTTCGTCCAGGTTGTTCATGTAGATCTCATCCTTTTCTCTATCATTGGGTGATCCCTGTGTCTTTTCTAGGGTCCCGTTTTCTAAGTAGCCTCCCTGGAGTTGTGTAGCAGTCTAGTCATCTTTGTTTTACATCTTGTATCCTACTATGAGTGAGTACATACCATGTTCGTCCTTCTGAGTCTGGGTTACCTCATTCAGGATGATTTTTTCTAGATCCATCCATTTGCCTGCAAACCTCATGATGTCATTGTTTTTCTCTGCTGAGTAGTACTCCACTGTGTATATGTACCATATTTTCTTTATCCATTCTTCAGTTGAAGGGCATCTAGGTTGTTTCCAGGATCTGGCTATTACAAATAATGCTGATATGAACATAGCTGAGCAAATGCCCTTGTGGTATGATTGAGTATTCCTTGGGTATATGCCCAAGAGTGCTACAGCTGGGTCTTGGGGGAGATGGATTCCCAATTTTCTATTGATTTCCAAAGTTGCTGTACAAGCTTGCATTCCCACCAGCAGTGGAGGAAAGTTCCCCTTACTCCACATCCTCTCCAGCATAAGCTCTCTTCTGTGCTTTTGATCTTAGCCATTCTCTCAGGTGTAATGTGGTGTTTCAGAGCTGTTTTGATTTGCATTTCCTGGTTAATTAGGGATGTGGAACAATTCCTTAAAGGTTTTTCAGCCATTTGAACTTCCTCTGTTGAGAATTCTCTGTTTAGTTCTATAACTCATTTCTTAATTGGACTGTTGGGCACCTTGATGTCTAATTTCTTGAGTTCTTTATATATTCTGGATATCAGCCCTCTGTCAGATACGGGGTTGGTAAAGACCTTTTCCCATTTTGTAGGCTGTCACTTTGTCTTGTTGATGGGTCCTTTGCTCTACAAAAGCTTCTCAGTTTCAACAGGTCCATTGATTGATTGTTTCTCTCAGTGTCTGTGCTAATGGTGTTATATTTAGAAAGTGATCTCCAGTGCCAATGTGTTCAAGACTACTTCCTACTTTCTCTTCTATCAGGTTCAGAGTAATTGGATTTATGTTGAGGTCATTGATCCACTTGGACTTAAGTTTTGTGCAAGGTGACAGATATGGATCTCTTTGTAGCCTTCTACATATTGACATCTAGTTATGCCAGCACCATTTGTTGAAAATGCTTTCTTTTTTCCATTGTACATTTTTGGCTTCTTTGTCAAAAATTATATGTTCATAGGTGTGTGGGTTAATGTCAGGGTCTTCAAGTAGATTCCATTGGTCCACATGTCAGTGTTTATGGCAGTACCAAGCTGTTTTTATTATAGTAGCTCTATAGTAGAGCTTGAGGTCGGGGATTGTGATGCCTCCAGAGGTTGTTTTATTGTACAGGATTCTTTTGGCTATCCTGGGCTTTTTGTTTTTCCATATGAAGTTGAGTATTATTTATTCTTCCAGATCTGTGAAAAAATGTGTTGGTAATTTGATGGGGATTGCATTGAATCTGTAGCTTGCTTTTGGTAAGATTGCCATTTTTACTATGTTAATCCTGCCTATCCATGAGCATGGGAGATCATTCCATTTTCTGTCATCTTCTTCAATTTCTTTTTTCAGGGCCTTAAAGTTCTTGTCATATAGGTCCTTCTCATGCTTAGTTAGAGTAACCCCAAGGTATTATATATCATCTGTGGCTATTGTAAAGGGTGATGTATCTCTGATTTCCTTCTCAGCCTGTTTGTCTATTGTATATAGGAGGGATACTGATTTTTTTTAGTTGAGCTTGCATTCTGCTATGTTGTTGAATGTGTTTATAAGCTGTATCAGTTCCTTGGTTGAATTTTTGGGGTCACTCATGTATACTATCATGTCATCTGCAAACAGGGAAAGCTTGACTTCTTCCTTTCCAATTTGTATTCCCTTAATAATCTCCTTATGTTGTCTTATAGCTCTGGCTAGAACTTCAAGTACTATATTGAATAAATATGGGGAGAGGGGACAGCCTTGCCTTGTTCCTGATTTTATTGGTATTGCTTTGAGTTTCTCTCCATTTAATTTGATGTTGGCTGTTGGCTTGCTATAGATTGCCTTTATTATGTTTAGGTGTCTTCCCTGTATTCTTGATCGCTCTGAGACCTTTATCATGAAGGGGTGTTGGATTTTGTCAAATGCCTTTTATGCATCTAGTGAGATGATCATGTGGTTTTTTTCTTTGAGTTTGTTTATATGGTGTATTACATTGACACACTTTCGTATGTTGAAACACCCTTGCATCCCTGGGATGAAGCCTACTTGATCCTGGTGGATAATTGTTTTTATGTGTTCTTGGAGTCTGTTTGCCAGAATTTTATTGAATATTTTTGCATCAATGTTCATGAGGGAGATCGGTCTATAGTTCTCTTTCTTTGTTGCATCTTTGTTTGGTTTAGGAATCAGGGTAATTGTAGCCTCATAGAAGGAGTTTGGTAATATACCTTCTGCTTCTATTGTGTGGAACAATTTAAAGAGTATTGGTATTAAGTCTTCTTTGAAGATCTGGTAGAATTCTGCAGTGAAACCATTAGGTCCAGGGCTTTTTTTGGCTGGGAGACTTTTAATGACTGATTCTATTTCCTTAGGGGTTATTGGACTATTGAAATGGTTTATCTGGTCTTGATTTAACTTAGGTATCTAGTACCTATCCAGAAAATTATCCATTTCTTTTAGATTTTCCAGTTTTGTGGAGTAGAGGTTTTTGAAGTATTACCTGATGATTCTCTGGATTTCCTCATTGTCTGTTGTTATGTCCCCCTTTTCATTTCTGATTTTGTTAATTTGGATGCTCCTCCTCTGTCTTTTGGTTAGTTTGGATAAGGGCTTTTCTATCTTGTTGATCTTATCAAGGAACCAACTCCTTGTTTCACTAATCCTTTGTATTGTTCTCTTTATTTCTATTTTATTGATTTCAGCTCTCAATTTGATAATTTCCTGGCGTCTGTTCCTCCTGGGAGACTTTTCTTCTTTCTGTTCAATGGCTTTCAGGTATGCTGTCAAGTCACTAGTGTGAGATTTCTCCAGTTTCTTTATGTGGGCATTTAGTGCTATTAATTTCGCTCTTAGCACTGCTTTCATAGTGTCCCATAAGTTTGGGTATGTAGTGTATTCATTTTCTTTGATCCCTAGGATGTCTTTAATTTCTTTCTTTATTTCTTCTTTAACCCATTGGTGATTCAGTTGAGCATTATTCCATTTCCATGAGATTGTAGGATTTCTGTAGTTTTTTCTGTTGTTGAAATCTAACTTTAAACCATGGTGGTCTGATAGAACACAGAAGGTTATTCCAATTGTTTTGTATCTGTTGAGATTTGCTTTGTGGCCAAGTATGTGGTCGATTTTAGAGAAGGCTCCATGGGGTGCTGAGAAGAAGGTATATTCTTTTTGTTTGGGTGGAATATTCTATAGATATTGATTAAGTCTATTTGAGTCATGACATCAGTTAAGACCATTATTTCTCTGTTAAGTTTCAATTTGGCCGATCAACCAGAGGTGAAAGTGGGGTGTTGAAGTCTCCCACTATTAATATGTGGGGTTTTATATGTGATTTAAGCTTTAGTAATGTTTCTTATACATATATGGTTGCCCTTGTGTTTGTGGCATAAATGTTCAGAATTGAGACTTCATGTTGGTGGATCTTTCCTGTGATGAGTATGTAATGTCCTTCATCGTCCCTTTTGACTGATTTTAGTTTGAAGTCTATTTTGCTGGATAGTAGCATGGCTATACCAGCTTTCTTCTTAAGACCATTTGATTGGAAAGTCTTTCCCCAGGCTTTTATTCTTAGGAGGTGTCTATCTTTGAATTTGAGGTGTGTTTCTTGCATGCAGCAGGAAAATGGTTCTTGTTTTCGTATCTATTCTGTTAGTCTGTGTCTTTTTATAGGTGAATTAAGTCCATTGATATTAAGGGATATTAATGACCAGTGATTATTTATTCCTGTTATTATTTTTATTTCTTGGTGGTAGTGTGTGTGTGTGTGTGTGTGTGTGTGTGTGTGTGTGTGTGTGTATGTTTGAGTACTTCTCTTCTTTGTGGTTTACTGCTGTGGTGTTATCTATTGCCTGTGTTTTCATGGGTGTATCTGCCTTCCTTAGGTTGGAATTTTCCTTCTAGTGCTTTCTTTAGTGCTGGGTTTGTGGATGAGTATTGTTTAAATCTGGTTTTGTCTTGGAAGTTCTTGTTCACTCCATCTATGATGACTGAAACTTTTTCTGGTTATATTAGTCTATGCTGGCATCCATGGTCTCTTAGTGTCTGCATTATTTCTGTCCAGGTCCTTCTGGCTTTCAAAGTCTCCATTGAGAAATCGGGTGTTATTCTGATGGGTTTGCCTTTTTAAGTCACTTGTCTTTTTTCCTTTGCTGCCCTTAATATTCTTTCTTTATTCTGTACGTTTAGTTGTTTAATTATTATGTGGCAAGGGAACTTTTTTGGGGGGTCTAGTCTATTTGCTGTTCTATAGGCTTCTTGTATCTTCATAGGCATTTCATTCTTTAAGGTGGGAAAGTTTTCTTCTATGATCTTGTTAAATGTATTTTCTGTGCCTTTGAGTTGGTATTCTTCTCCTTCCTCTATCCCTATTATTCGTAGATTTGGTCTTTTCATGGTGTCCCAAATTTCTTGGACAATTTGGGTCATGACTTTGTTGGTTTTAGTGTTTTCTTTGACTGATGAATCTATTTCTTCTAATGTACCTTCAACACCAGACATCCTCTTTTCCATCTCTTGCATTCTGTTGGTTATACTTGCATCTGAATTTCCTGTTTGTTTACTCAGATTTTCTATTTCCAGCATTCCTTCTGCTAGTGTCTTCTTCATTTTTTCTATTTCCCTCTTCAGGTCTTGGACTGTTTTCCTGTCTGTTTCATTGCTTTTTCATGATTTTCTTTCAGGGACTTATTGTTTTCTTCTGCTTTGTTTGTCCTTTCCTCTAGTTTTTTTTTTTTTTTTATAGCATTCTTCCCATTTTTTGTTTGTCTATTCCTCCACTTTATTTTTGATTTCTTCTATATAAGGCTCTAGCCTCTTCATGATGTTACTTATAAGGTTGTTTTCTTCTTCTTCTTCTTCCATTCTGTGATGTTCAGTTCTAGCTGTTGGAGAATGGCTAGGTTCTGGTGATGCTGTATTGCTCTTTATTTTGTTGTATGTACTTCTGTCTTGACGTCTGCCCATCTCCTAGTGGATTCATTCTTGGTCTCATCAGTGCACTTGGTCCAGACAGAGCTGATAGATTTAGAGAGCCTCTTTCTGGTCCAGATGGAAGCTCTGGGCTGGATGGGAGCTCTGGTCCAGATGAGCATGCTGGCAGGATAGGAGCTGGGGGGCTGGACTCTGAGTCTCAGGAAGTGGCTGGGGTCTTGGGCAAATGGGTGCAAGGCCAGGGTGTAGAAACTGCAGGGTCTACCTGCAGTTTTTGAAAAGGCGAGCCTTCCCTCAGGGCCAGCCAAATGGCTAGAATCTCTTCAGGGTAATATTCTACTTCAAACTGTAAGAATTTCAGGACTTTTAAATAAATTTAGATAGAAATATTTTATGGCCACCTCTACTCCAAAGTACAAAGTAAAGAGATTAAACATTACTCAGATTCATAGAATGAACTTGGTTTCAGAGTTCTCTGAAGCATTTTCCATTAGAATAAATGCTAGAAATTCTCCTCTGATTTTAATACATCCATATTAAGTTCACAAAAGCATAGCTCTGTCTCTGTCTCTCTCTTCTGTGTGTGTCTCTCTATTTGTGCATAACACACACACACACACACACACACACACACACACACACACACAATTTTATTTTTTGACTGCCAAAATCATTTTATCTTTGTATATTTCAGGAACAAAGCTTGGAGTAGGGCATATTTATTTTTCTCTCTTTAGCTGGTAAGCTATATACATGTGCATGATTGTGTGTATGTGTCTCCTAATTTTCATCCCTTTATCAATTTTCCTATTTAATGATTACAATACTGAAAAGTTTACAATGTTATGTATGATAGATACATGAAGCAAGTCATAATGTGATTCATGAAAGCAAGACATGCAATTTCACAAACAAAAGGCAGAACCTGAATGATATAGCAAATAATATTGATGTATATGCTGAAACAAAAAAAATCCTGTAATGTAAATTTGAGTTTTTGTTTCTTTTTTGTGTGTTCCTTTTCAAATTCTTTCAATGAAATATATTTTATATGTACACAGAAAAATATTTGTGTCTGTTTTAGTTTACATAACAAATTGAATATATAGAAAATCATTTTAGTAGACAAAAATATATTATTTTATTTGAAATTAGATTTTCTTAACAGATTAGATATTACTTAAATTTAATTTGCACAAATAAATAAAAACAGAAAGATACATATTATTTTTATTAGTACACTTTTTTTTTAAGTTAATGAAAGCTTATATTTTTGTTTCTTGGCTTGCTTGCTTCCTTCATCAACCAGAATTTCACCCCAAACACCCTTGACTACACCAAAATATTGAAATGTTTTATGGACTTGTAACAGTTTAAGAAATTGCAAAAAGCACAGGGACAAATAGCCAAACAAATGGAAGCACATGAATTATGAACCAACAACTGTGGAGCCCCCAGCTGGATCAGGCCCTCTGGATAAGTGAGACAATTGAATAGCTTGAACTTTTTGGGAGGCATCCAGGCTGTAGGACTGGGACCTGTCCTTGGTGCATGAGCTGGCTGTTTGGAACTTACACAGGGACACTTTGCTCAGCCTGGAAGGAGGGGACTGGACCTGCCTATAATGAATCCACCAGGTCTAAATGAATCCCAAAGGGAGTCTTGTCCCTGGAGGAGATGGGAATGGAGGGGAGTGACTGGGAGGAAGGTGGGGTTGGGGGTGGGAGGGGGGAGGAGAGGGGAACCCATGGCTGATGTGTAAAATTAAAATACAAATATAATAATAATAATAATAAAAGAAAAAAGAAATTCTGGTGTTGGTTAAAGCTTTGATTCACTTAGATTTGATTTTTCAAATGATAAGAAAGAGGGATTAAGAATACATTAAATTAAAAGACCACCTATGATATAGGTAAAAATCTGACAGAAAATTGATGTCTTCATTATACAAGAAATTTAACAGAAAAACATGGAATCATACATTTAAGTCGATAAACAGGTTAATATAGTGAATAGTTGCTTTTGAAAAGAAAATTCCAAATGACAAGAAAAAAATACTTAAAAATATTCCTGTCAAAGAGACAGAAGAGGGATTCTATAAGTAAGTGCATCAAGATCATGGTGGGGAAACCTTCAGAGAAAACCAAACCAAATTAGTGGGAACTCATGAAAAATTGATCAACAGCTGTGGAGCTTGCATGGTACTGGACTAGGCCCTCTGCATGGCAAGACCGTTATGTAGCTTGAAAATCTTAGGGGTCCCCTGGTGGTAGGATTAGAATCCATCCCTGGTGCAAGAGAGGGCTTTTTGATAAGACTAGGTATCCTAGTGCAGCCTTGAGGCAAGAAGAAGGGCTTGGACCTGCCTCTCCTGGATGTGCCTCCCCATGGAAGACCTTGTCTTCTTGTGATGGGGTATGGGGGTGTCGGTTGGGTGGGACAGGCTGAGGGTGCAGGAGGAGGGAAGAGGGGGGTTTTTGATTGGTGTGTAAAATGAATGAAAAAAATTTCTTAATTAAAAAAATACCAAGCTTGGAGAAATGCAAATAAAAAGCACTCTGAGATTCCAGCTCATACCATTAAACTGCCAGTCACTGAAATACAAAAGGTCTGGTTAAGATATGATCAAAAATGTACCTTATACAATTATAGTAGAATGTAAAAAATACAGAAATCAGTAGGAATGATCCTAAAAAGTGGGAGTGTGTTTGTTAGATGTGGTCTAGTTGTAACCTTCTTCAGTGTTTACCCACAGGACTCAAGAGTAAACACTTGACAGAAATACTGTGAGTCAATGTTTATTGAAGTATGAAAGATAACAGATAAGCTGAGTAACCACACTAGTGTCCTACAACAGAGGAATGACTAAAGAAAATTGGTATTTGTGCACAATGACAGTCTCTTCAGCCATACAGACGAGGAGAGTTAAGACTTTTGCAGCAAAATGCATGCAAAGGGATAGAATGGATTTAAATGACTTAAAGTTTCAAAGAGTTAAAATTGTATGTTTCTTCAAAGTTCTGATATCTTGATTTATATAGATATGTAAAACTATGTATGTGTATATAACACAGTTAACATAAGTTAAACTGTCCAGAGAACAAAGGACACTCACTATCAGAAGGAAGAGAGAAAAAATGAGTTTAGGACAGATTAAGTGATATCATCAATATAGAGTATAAAATTATATGAACATAAAAAAATCTAAATTATTCTTTAAAGGATACCTGATCAAATAAAATATCACTAGTAATAAAATTTTTTTAAGGTTAATAAAATAATTGTATTTATCCTTTTTTCTGAAAATTTAAATTTAATTCCAAATTCTATCTTTTTTACTAAAAGGTTTTGATTTTTTTCTTTTGTTTCTGAGATACATTTTATGAATTACACTCAGGCCTTATACTTACAGTGATCCTTGACAAAAAGCCTCTAGGTTGGAAATGAAAATGCTTTTAAGTTTGCACCAACATGTCATATTCTAAGGGGAGATTCTTTGTACTAAATTCTATTATTTACATTAAGCAAAATTTTGCATCTCCACTATATAAAAATTATTTTTATTGAGTAATAATTCTGATAGAATGGGATAAGCTTCTTGCACAAATTTACATGACAAGCTTGGACTTGAAATCTATATGAATTATAAAATAAATCTTTACCACATGTAAAATGGAAAATAAAAGATTATTTTTAAAGATAAATTAATACGGACATAAAATTATTGTTTTACAAAAGTTAGGTTACATTGTTTGCAAATTGAATTGAATAGCACAAAATTATAAAGACTTCAGTAAATATAAAAATATGTGTTCTTCACATTATGAGTTTTTATTACTATGCGGTACCAAAAGACATCAAGGAAATATATTATCATTATTAAATTATAAAACCAGTATTTCAAATGGCTGTTGATAGGATAAAAATATGGAATAGCAATTTCAATCTCAATCCTGGCATGTCTTCACTCCAGTACATGCAACATACTTTAGAATATGAGCAGCACAATTTGGACTTGATATTTTATACAGAATAAAAATGAGTAAACAAAATTGTTCAGTAGGGAATAGGGTGCAGATCTGGGAGGATAGAGGGGGAATAATATGATGCAAATACCTCATATAAAATTATAGAATGTAGGGAAAATATAAATAAAAATATAATCCAATTTCTAAACACATTTTATACTCAAGGATTTGTACTCAACCAAACAAGCCATTTTGAAAAGGTGAGCAGGGATACTGAACAAATACATCATTAAAGGACTTACACACATGTCAATAAAAATATTATGTAAGATTTATCATTAATGGGTGTCATTGCATTTATATTGAAATATTGACTTCTCTACCATTCACTAGAGAACACACAATGGTGCTGCTCCCCAAACCAGTTGCACTGCTTACAAATTCTGTGCTTTTGCCATTCAAACTAGCTGCTGGTGTTCTTTGTAGGATCTTCTCCAAGCCAAATATTTGTATTATCAAAACCTCATCACAACTGCTGTTTTCAGCCGCTTATGAACAATCTTCTGTAAAGATGAAACACATCATCATTTCCATTTTCCATTAATAGGTGACTTAACTAACTATGTTATAGCTATCCAATGAAATATGTTTTATTGATTTCAAAAGACCTGATACCCATGTATGAAGATTAGAATGCATTGACAAGTGAGGTAAAAGAGCCTGAAAAGGTTGCTTTATATATAATGTACATTTCAATAAACATCTTCATGACTTTCTCAGATTCATACACGGATACAGACAGTTCCATTACACAGTGATCTGAGGGCTGAGAAACTCTTTAGTATGACATATAATAAGGGATTAAAGATAATAAGCCTTTGGTATAGCCCATAAAAGGGAAAGAATCAAACCAGATATTTAGCCAAAGATAATTTGAACTACTGATTCTCTTGTCTCTAATATTCAAAATCTGGAATTATAGATGTATGTTACCTCAGTAGATACATGTGTTCATGCAGGTGTTGTAAAAAATGAAACTCTCCTATAAGACTTTAAACAACTTTAATGAATATGGATTTAAAAGTTTTAAATTAAAGATGTAGAAGGAATAAAGAACTGATAAAAATAAGCTATGCTTATTACAAAAAGGAACTTGTCAGTAAATATATATATTATTACCTGGAATTTGAAAGCATAGGAAATCTGTACAACTATAAGGAGTGAATAGCATTGCTTCCCAATGGCATATTTATAATTCTGAAACCATAGTTTTTATATATTATAACTAAGCAATTAAGTAAACTGATGATAACAGGTGGTGTTCAGTTTCTTCATGGTATGACTGGGATATTATTGAGGCAATTGGGCATGTATACTAACTCGTGTTGAATAAGTTTAGGGATACAGTTGCCAGTAAGAGCTCATTTCAACTGAAGATAGATTTAACTGCTGTCTTAACATATTACTTATATAATGATACAGGCCTACCTTAAGAAATAGAAGCATCTTGACTTCATTCCTAACAAAACACTAAGAAATCAATTGAATAATTTTAAAATTTAAAAACTCTGGAAGAAAACACGGAAGGTAAGGTAGACATTGTCATTTGTGTTAGAAAATAACAAAGAAGAAAAAGCAAAAACCAACCAACCAAACAGCAAAACAAAACAAAGAACAGAGTGATAGAAGCTCACAAGTATTCTAGGAACAAATCAACAAACCTTCAATATCTAAAGTTGGAGCCACTGAAAACAAGTAAAATAAGGAAAACAGCATGGAATGATTACCTAACAAGTTATAGCTTTTTCATTGTATTTATATTTGTATAAGTAAATGGAAAAAAGAAACAAATGAAAGACAATAGTCAACTCTGAATTGCATAGCTTTTCTATTTTAAATTTTAATTACTTGTAATAAGATGCAATTACATGCAATCTTAATTTATGAGTATAAACATGAAGATTTTAGAAAAAGTAAAACGAAGCCATGAGAATTATTTTTAAATTTAAATGTTATAGTTTCTACTTCATCTTTGTTTCTTTTTAATCTATTCAGAGATATTTATAATTTGAAATCCTTATGGTCTCTCTGGATAACTACAAATCATTGTATATTGTCAATCAATCTATTTTCATTGATTGCTTCCTCTAAAGGTTAAAAAAATTGAAAGGTATTGTTGAGTAATAAGTAACCAGTGTTTTATAGCTGTATTGGATACAGTGAAGAAGAGTCACGATCATTATTAAGCTTTGAAAAAATTAAAATGTTTACAATACAAGTTTAATAGAGAGAAGAAATAATATGCAGAAATGATAATTATAAGTTACTGGAAAAAATCCTTAAATTTAGATCTGTGCACTAATAAGGTATATCATAAGGTTATTGAACTAGATAAGTGGAGATGAGCAAGTTGACTTGTCAGGGACAGGTACCTGTTGCCAAACCTGAAGACATGAATCTAATATGTGGGACTCATGTAGTAGAAAAAGGACCAACTCCAGCAGGTTCTTTTCTGACCTACACCACAAACCCACCATGACAGACAGACAGACACATACACACACACACACACACACACACACACACACACACACACACACACACACACTGGATGAGATAGAGTCAGAGTCTCTCTCTCACACACACACACAAAGAGAAAGAGAAAGAGGGAGAGAGAGAGAGACAGAGAGGGAGAGAGACAGAGACAGAGAGACAGAGACAGAGAGAGATTGATTTATTTTAATTAGAAAAACTTATTTACTTTTATAGGAAAGTTATACAAAGTATTCATGAACTCCCCATCTTATTTTTATTTAAAATATGTCATTAGGAACCTGTTAGTGGGAATGCAGAGGTGGCCCATCAGTTAGCAGCACTGAATGTTCTTCCAGAGAAAACACCTGGCTTTCATTCGCAGCTCTGACATGGTATCTGACAAACAGTTTGTACCTCCAATACCAAGGATCCAATACATTTTTCTGTCCTCTGCAGATGCACAGACATACATGCAAACAAAATGCTCAATAAAATAACACATAAAATAAGTTAAAAAGATGAATAAGTGTATGTATATCTGTTATTGAATCACAATGCATCATTTTAAATCAAAGAATAAGTTTTATTATCACCACAATGGCTTTATTATCTCTAAAACCTTCTTGATTATAATATCACTTATTTGAATCAACCACTTCACAATGTTTCTCCAAACAAATAATATAATTGGCAATTCCATCTATTTACAAATAATCATTAATATTTAACATCATGGAGTGTATAAGTCAGACAGAAATATGCAGGAGTCTATACTGTTCTTTCACCCTATGTGTCTCAGAGATTGGATTCAGGCCTTCGGGCTTTGCAAGAAGTACCTGCACTTGCTGGGCCAATTTCTTGGACATCTCACAATTAGTTCAATAGTTAATGAATGAATGATAGAATCAATAGTCTGCAGACATAAATATCACTCTACATTTTCAGTAACTTTTGTTAATTCAGCTTTTAATACAAAACAAATATTATTTCCATCCCATAAATGTTAAAGTTGAATTACATATATTTAAATTTTTCCTCTTAATTTTTAAACAGTAATAACTCATCTTCACTGTATCTAATACAACTGCAAAATATAGGTATTCTATTTATTTTATTTTTATTTTAGTATTTTGATGTTCTGTATTATTTTTGTACGTTCTTTAAAAAAAAAAAAACTTACGTATCATCCCCAGTCCCCCTCCCTTCTCTTCTTCCACCTCCCTAACTTCCAGGCATCCCACCCCCCACCCCATCTACTCCTCAGAGGCTGTCAACAAAGTCTGGCATACAAAACTGAGGTAGGGCCTAACCTCTCACCTCTACATGAAGACTGAGCAAGGTATCCCACCCTAGTTGATGGGCTCCAAAAAGCCATTTCATGTACCTGATATTAGTCCTGGTCCCACTGCCAGAGGCTCTACAAACAGATCAAGCTTTGCAAGTGTCTCCCACACTCAGAGTGCTTAGTTAGGTTCCATGAAGGTTCCCCAGCTGTCAGTCCAGAGTGTGTGAGCTTCCAGTAGCTCTGGTCAACTGTCTCTATAGTTTTCTCCATCATGATTTTGACCTGCCTTGCTCAAATGATCCCTCCTCCCTCTCTTCAATTGCTCTCCAGGGGCTCTGACCAGTGCTAGGGAAATTCCCAGGATTCCACAAGGATGATCCCAGCTAAGGCTCCTAGAAACAGTGGAGAGGGTGCCTGAACTGTCCTTGCCCTGTAATCAGATTAGTGACTACCCTAACTGTCATCATAGGTATTCCATTTTAACTGGACCTTTCAATTGCTTTAAGATTTAGAGAAAGCATTAAGTGAAGATAGATGTAATCAGGATACACAAAGATTTACGTTGATCCAGAGAGACCATAAACATATCAAATGATGCACATCTCTGGGAAGAAAAAAGAATGAAAATGGTGTAAAACTACATCATTTATCACTTTAAATATAATTATCATGATACTGTTTTACTTTTAGTAAAATCTCTATATTTGTAACTTGATTTATTTGAATCAATTTTTTTATATTTTCACATTTTGATATAATTTGTAGTTTCATATTATTACAAATTTAAATAAAAATTTTGAACAGAAGAGCAGAAAATTTGGTATATGTTTGCATATATTTTTGAACGATTACATGAATTCTTAAGTATGTATATGAGGTGATCACCAGTATATACAAAAACTTAATGAGACAATTTTTGGCTATCTTAAATTTGTATTCTTATGATAACAGAAACCTAAATACCTAAAAGAAAGCTTATGAGCTATTTTTTCTAAGATCTTTTTCATTTAATTGCATTAGTTATTTGTTTGTAAACAGTATCTGTAATGTCCTGAAAGGTTTCAACGAACCATAAAAGTATCTAGCTTTAAATTAATGACAGTAAGTATTTATAGAAACAAATAAAACTGTGGAAAAACATCCAAGGCTATTTAAATCTTGAGGAAAGAAAGACAACATTGGGTTAAATATGTGATAGAGGATGAAGCTGTGAGTTCATACGCATACAAATACAGTTATAGACTGGGCTACTCCTGTAGATTGTGTATTATTCCTTTCTTGCAATGCGGATTTACAGAAGCTTTTCAACGCAATCATTCCTTCAAGTTGTTTCCACAATTCTGGATATCATCCCACGTGCTCATTTGCACCGGCAGTGAAGATATATGTTATGTTTTTCCAGCTGAGAAGGAATCAGCATTATATTAACTATAGCAGTTAGACCAATAAATAGACATATCGGAGAACTAGGAATTTCTCATACAATACTGAGAATTAAGATTTATTAAGAATGGGAAACCTAAAATACTATTTTATAGCTAAACTGAATAGTTTATAATAAAGAAATATAAGATAATTTAAATATGGGAGCTGATGTTTCTTGCTGTGTATTGTAGAAATATAAAAAATAGAAATTTTTTCGTGTGTGTGTGTGTGTGTGTGTGTGTGTGTGTGTGTGTGGCTATTATAAAGCCAGAGCTACTCTAGAACACTCTATGAAGTACATGATGACTGAACTTTTGACTTCCTCTCTCTATGTCCACAGTTCTGGGTTTGCAAGTTTGTGGCCCACAGCTGACTTGAAGCACCTCTTGGAATGGACTCCAGGCCTTCATGCATGTATTCTATTGACAGACCTGCCACACTGCATCCTGTTACTGTGTAAAGATTAACTAAAGTCCACTTGTGTGGGTACTAGAATACAGAATGAAAAGTTACTCCTACATCCTTTTTCGTATGACTGTGAATTTTACAAATTGTTTTTTTTTTTCCAGCACATAGTTTTGCTGTGAACTTACATTTGAATTTTGATGAGTTATTCTCACACACCGATATTGCCAGCTTTTAAAAATCTAGCACCATAGCATGAAATTCAGTAAATTCTCAAAGTCTGTATTTTTTTTTGCCTATGTTGAAAAAATGTTTTAAAATAGCATGACTAAGATTAAATTTCTCGTTACCAGCTGAATTGGATTTGAGTCTAATATTATTTGGATTAAAACAATTTAAAAATGAAGAGTAAAGTCATTTATAATGAGAAAGCTAAATTAATTCCAGGTATGGTGGCACATGCATTTAAACACTGCACTAAGGAGGCAGAGGCAGGCAGATCTCTTTGAGTTCAAGGCCAGCCTGGTCTACAAAGTGAGTTTCAGGACACACAGGGCTGATAGAGAATTCCTGTCTCAAAAATAAACAAACACAAAAGAGAAAATAATGTATCGGTTTGATGAGTTCTGCATCTATAAAAGACCAGAGACAGAAAGCTGTGACAGTCAGTACTGAATAGTGTGTGTACACTGGGTTCTGAGAATGCCTCTGTTTTGCACACATCGTCTGTGGTGTCAGTAATTGGATACCTTCTCAGTGGAAGAAAATGGATTACAGAATGCACCTCATTTCTACTGTCAGTGGCTTCTGTTCAATACCACATTTTCTTCTTCAACATCCTGTTTTTTTTTCTGTAAAATTAAAATAGGCTTTTACTATTATAATTGTTCATGGTTTAAAACATAGTTGATTCAGTAACTGGTTTTGTTGAGAATTTAAAACTATAAAAAGAATAAATACATGGAGCATCTATGTCTTAAATTTATGCTTAGTAGCATGGTTCAAATTGAAACAATGCTGAAGAGAAAATGAAGAATGTGACAGACAGTAGTGACTATTTCATCATTTATGAAAAAAATCCACTTTTGTGTATTATGAGGAGTTATGTACTTTCAAAAATACATTAGCTGTGAATTTATTACAGAAGAGTCTTAAATTTTAAGCTTTCGAATTTAATTTCTGTCTTTTCACAATGTCATGGGAACATCTTTAGTAATGTTCCTATGATGAGCATGGGCCTTGATGAATTATATTCCTGTCAGCAGAGATCACTGATTTTTCTGAAGACTCTATCTGGGAGGATTTACTCTTCTGTCTTGACCACATGGAATGAGACTGTAGCTCAGTGTGTTATCCATTTGCATTCTACTCACTGCAGTGATAATAGCTATATGGTAGCTAGAGTATAAAGTATCCCTTAAAATAAGTGCACTCTCTCAAGTCGTAATAGTTTCCACTGTGAAATCTGAAGGTGGTTCTTCCTCCATTCACTCTTTCCGAGAACTGTTATTAGTGGAGTCAAAACTTTAAATGGCTTTTTTTGTAAAATAAACAATTGGTATATGGCATTCGATGAGAGGGATGACCTGAGAATGGTTTATTGTGACAACACAATCATTTTCGGGTATTAAATTTCAGGATGAAAACCACAAATCATTCACCTTGCCAGACTGAAGTCTGACTTATTCCTGTGGTCAACACAGTTTAGTGAATATCAAGGACGAATGAGACAAAGTAACTTGGTGAAAAGGCTGTGAAGTAGTGAAATACAGAGTTTACTCTTCTTGCATGAATGAAAGCATTGAATCAGCAATACTGTTAATTTATTAATGATATTAAGGCGATCATTATTTTGTTTTCCTGATCTATATAACTTATTATATAATACATATAGGTAAGTGTAATAGCTAGGATCTCCTGCTCCCCTAAGCTTTCTTCCCCTCAAACCTTGCCCTTCATTACTCCCACTGTCGTCCAGGTTGTTCATGTAGATCTCATCTATTTCTCTGTCATTCAAGAACAGAAAGGGAGAACAAGGAATAACAGACGATGATAAATGATGACCACATGAGAACAGGAATAGGCAGAGTGCTGGAGAGGTCCCCAGAAATCCATGATATATCCTCTGTAGACTGCTGGCAATGGTTGAAAGAAAGCCTGATCTGACCTAGTCTGGTGATCAGATGGCCAAACACCCTAACAGTCATGCTGGAACTCTCATCCAATAACTGATGGAAGTGGATGCAGAGATCCTCTGCTGGGCCCCAGGTGGAGCTCCAGGAGTCCAATTGTCAAGAAAGAGAAGGGACTGTAAGAGTGTGAATTGTTGAGACCAAGATTGGAAGAGCACAGGGACAAATAGCCAAACAAATGGATTATGAATTATGAGCTAGGGGCTGTGGAGCCCCCAGCTACAGCAGGCCCTCTGGATAAGTGAGACAATTGAATAGCTTGAACTGTTTGGGAGGCACCCAGGCAGTGGGAACCGGACCTGTCCTTAGTGCATGAGCTGGCTGTTTGGAACCTTGGGCTTACACAGGGACACATGCTCAGCCTGGAAGGAGGGGACTGGACCTGCCTGTACTGAATCCACCAGGTTTAAATGAATCCCCAGGGAAGTCTTGTCCCTGGAGGAGATGGGAATGGAGGGGAGGGGCTTGGGGGAAGGTGGGGGCGGGGGCAGGAAGGGGAAGACAGGGGAACCCATGGCTGATGTGTAAAATTAAAACACAAATATAATAAATAACAAAAAAAAGAAAATGAAAATAAATTAAATTTTACTGTCTTTGAAAAAAAGATAAGTGTAATAGTCAAGGCTAGATACACAACTGCTATAATTACTCATTTAAACATATATATATGTAAATATATGTAGATATAAACACACACACACACTATATATATATATATGACAAGTGGTTTTCACTACATATATACATAGAGAAAATATATTTATATATATACATTATATATAATATATATACCTTATTTCAGGCTCCTTGATCATCCATCTTAGTCTACTTGTTGACAGTGAGAGGCCCTCTTTCTCAAAATGGTGGAAGTCACCTTAGGAATGACACCCAGATGGTCTTATGGCATAAAAATACATAAACACACATAGACTTGCACCTGCATCCACATATACACAGCCTCTCACACAAAACATGCTCATGCACAATGTTTGATTGTATTACTAAAATAAGTTAAGTGATATCTGTAATTGAAAACTGGTACTATATCTGCAATAAGCATCACTGTATTTTTTTTTTTTTTGGTAATCTACCTACAATGTATCATTCAATCTGCATACTTTAAGATGGCGATAACAATATACTATATGCTAATGTGCAGATTAATAATCACTATGAAGAAGCAAATTTCGAGAAGTATATATGTTTCATAGACTAAGATTATTTTATCTAAAACCCCAATCTGACACTTATGCTGCCATTCTATTAAGCACAGTTTAAGTTTTTCACAGTATGAATATATATATGGTGGAATATCAGTTGGTTAAATGTGGTAAAATTAATTAATAAACTATTAGCTAATTTTAAACATGAGTTTTGACTAAATGAAAGAGAAAGGTAACACTACAAGTATGACATATAGCAGTTTTTATCTTACACCTTTTCATTAACAAACAAACAATTAAACAGTGTTTCCAAGAGGGGAGCACATGCCTCAGTGTCTCATCACTCATCAGTTCAGCTTAAAGTGTTTACATCATCTACTACAGTGAGTGGTTCTTTGGCAGTTTTAAGTATTCTTACTAATGTTTTAGTAATGTTCCTTCCTTATGTGTAGTGAATCTGCAAAATCTCTTTATCTTTCCCAGTCTGGGATGAAGAACAACAATAAAGATTAATACAGAATACTGAGATATAAGATACATATGAATTCAATCTCTTCAGGCTTTTTCCAACTTGATTATTTTTATTGGAAAATTAGCAATATTAATACATACCTCATATTTTCTTACTATCTTGTAGTGACACCTAAAATATTATTCATAAATAAAATTTGAAAGTATAAATACACTTCACTGGGGACTGAAGAGAAATAGTTCAGGAAATAACATCACACTTTTTTTTTTTTTTTTACTGTTTACTGATATGCATGGAACAGGAATATATTTCTCAGAAATTTACATATGTGAACTTTAATAGATACAGTAAAATATTTCCTATATCCTATACAGTACAATATTTTGTGTATGTTTTTTTTTTTTCTGGAATTAAAGTTTTCAGATTACCAAGTGTTTCCTGTGTGTCTCACAGAGAAGGACCTTTAGGTCAGTTCCAACAGTAGCTGTAGTGTTGTTAGTAGGTTTTGCTATTTTGGGGTATCCGCCATCCACTTCCCAAATAAGTCATACATGGAGGCATATTCTTAATTATAAACACCTGGCCTTAGCTTGGCTTTTTTCTTCCAGCTTTTCTTCAATTATTCTGTCTACCTTTTCCCTCTGGGCTTCCTCCTTTTCTTTCTTCTGTCACCTGACTGTCACTCCCGCTCCAGGGCTGGCGTGGTTTCTGTGTGGGGGCCCAGGTGCCCTCTTACTTCTTTTATTTGCTACTCTCTTCTTCCTCCCAAATTTCTCCTTCTATCTATTCTCTGTCCATGCCAGCCCCACCTATCCTTTCTCCTACCGCACTATTGGCCATTCAGTTCTTTATTAGACCCTTAGGTATTTTAGACAGACAATGTAGCACAGCTCCACAGTGTTAAACAACTGCAACACACACAAAAGTAATGTTCCCCAAGTCTGTAGCACGACTTGAGGAGGAATGAAATCACATTTCATGGGTTTCTTTAAAGTCAGTCTGCATACATAGTGCTCTAATCATGCTTAACTTTCAAATCATGGAAGTACAGCCAACATAATAATAGCAAGTTATAATAATAAAATTTGTCAATTCCTTTTCCCCACTGAAAACATTATACAGTTGCTTTTTACAGAGAAATCATACTCTCCTGTCTTCATAACGTAAGTTGCTCTTGGATTATCAACTGTTTTATATTTATATTACAGCAGACAAAATAGAAAATAATTTTCATATTCAGCACAGATCCCAATGACCAATTGATCAAAGATTATCACCAATTTCACTTTACAAAAGTTTGAGTATTTGAATATTTTTAGTACAAGAGGCCTTTTGACAAATATTCCTGATTAGTTTCAGTGCAAATAGTCTGATTCTTTGCAATGTAAATCAAAAATAAAAATATAAATTGTTAACAAATCCTGTAAATTATACTTAACTAAATCGTAGGGAGAAATACAGCTAAACAGGTGTAAGGGACTGTCCCATAATTCTGATTGATATATAGGCTTGATACCTGGGATCAACATCGTGGAATAAGAACAACAAATTTGTAAAATTGTTCTCTGACCTCCATACATATGCATGGTATCTGTGTCTCCATATACATAACGCACACAATGTCAATAATAAAAATCGATTAAATAAAAAAAAAATAACTATATGCCTCATCAGCATTAGAGGGATTTACGCTAAAGTCCACACTCCAGCATTATTTCACCTTGGCTGCTTTTGCGATTTTAATCCCCTGTTTTAGTTTTATAACTTTCATTTCTATTTATGTGAGAATGAAGAGCTCCTTGCATGATGAATACAACCAAAATAGGGCTTGAAATTCATCTCATCCTCATGGACTTTTAATTAAATTTCAGAAAGAGTTAACTTTCCCTATATAATTTGAGTCCTTATAAAATGATAGCACAGGATAATTGCATAGCTCAATGTTCTCAACCATACTAAACAGAAGCAAACATGCAAGCCATATAACACAGGTGTAAATTAAATCTATTTTTATATTTTGGAGCCTAGCAATTTTTGTAATGCTATTTAACCATGCCATAATGTGGAAACTGCACTAATAAATTAGAGGGCAAAAAAAATGTGCTTCAGGTGTTACTCTGAAATTTATGCTGGTGACAGACATTATTTTCTGCATTATTGAGCAGCAATTATCTTGCTTCACATATTACCACCATATTTTAAAGTTTCAGTTTCTTTTGAAATGGTTTCCCATTACAATGAGAGTTAGTAGTGCTATGTGACACAGGATATTGCATTTGGTAAGTAAATAGAAGCCAGCCACACCATTAATACAGAATTAGATGAGTCTACAGATAGTTCCTGCACTGAGAATATGAAGACACAGATGTATTGTACATTAATTTACAAAAGCCTTATTTTAAGTCATTTTCTAAAATACAATGAGAAAAAGTTAATTAAAACTGCATATGGATATTTATACACAGAGTTGCATGTGTTATAAGTTTCTTGAGATTATAAGATGATACCTTGAGAGTTTTTCAAACATCCTAATTATTGCTTTACTCTCCTCCACCCTTGTCTGTACATACTCCCCACCCTCTGTAAAGAGCCTTCTCTTTCCTCATTTCCCTGAACAGACCACATGCACCTTGTTCTTGCTACCATGATGTTGTTTGTCTACCCCTACCATAGCAATGGTGCCTTTAACTTCCTGCTTTTTACAGTTGTTCCAGGATGTGAACTCACATCTGAAAAATGGGAGCTCAGTGAGATAATACTGATGTTTTTCTTTTTGGTCTGGCTTATCCCATTCATGGTGATGTTTTATAGTTCAATCCATTTAACTACAAAGTTCATGATTTCATTTTTCTTCACAGTTGAATAGTATTACAGAACGTATATGTACCACATTTTCATTATTTGTCCATTCATTTTTGAAAGATGTTTAGGTGGCTTTTATTTAGTAACTATTATGAATAGAGCAGCAATGATCATGACTGAGCCAGTATCTGTGGAGTAAGATGTCAAGTCCTTTAGGCATATGTTGAGGATGGTATAGATGAGTTATATGGTAGATTTATTTTTACCTTTTTGAGAATTATCTACATTGATTTCCATAGTGTCTTCAAGAGTTAAAATCCCACCAACAGTGAATGAGAATTTCCTTTACACCATATATCCTCTAGCATTATTAATCAGCAAGTAAACCTAATTGTCATTTATTTTTATTTTTATTATTTTCATAATTTAATTTAATTTTACATATCAGCCATGGATTCCCCTGTCCTAGCCTCCTGCCCCCACCCCCGCCTTCCCCCCAACACACCCTCCATTCCTATCTCCTCCAGGGCAAAGACTCCCCTGGGGATTCAGCTCAACCTGGTAGATTCAGTCCAGGCAGGTCCTGTCCCCTCCTCCCAGGCTGAGCAAAGTGTCCCTGCAATTGTTAGTAAGTTAATTGTAACACTTAATTTTCAAAATGCATCACATATAATTCTGTTTTTTTTTTTCCTTTTTTGATTTTCAAGACAGGGTTTCTCTGTAGCTTTGGAGCCTGTCCTGGATCTCGCTCTGTAGCCCAGACTGGCCTTGAACTCATAGAGATCCACCTGCCTCTGCCTCTCAAGTGCTGGGATTACAGGCATGTGCCACCACTCCCTGGCCACATATAATTCTTATAAAAATTCATGATGTTAAAGGATGCTTAGTTTTATAAGTAGAACATATGTAGATGTATTATTAATATAAATTGGAATATTTTTTCTTTTATATAAGGTAGTTCATGTAGAATATATGCATGGGTTTTATAAATACGTATACAATGAAAATTATATACACTTTCTTCTTCATATTTTTATTTTTCATATATATTTGAACTATATAAATTAGGTTTCTAATAAAAATATATATTATATATTTATAAACAAATACATAAAGTATATAATCCACTAAGGTAAATGAGAAAATGAACATGTGTATAATAAATGAAAAGATCAAGGAAAAATTCTAGATCTTATTTCAGTAACTACTAATGATTTAGGGCTATTAAAATATTGCAGTTAATATGATTTCTCATGCCTAGTTTTATGTCAGCTATTATTTTGTTTGGGGATTGAAGGAGCTGTTTCCATATATGGACCTGATACTTTATCAAATACATATTTACAGTTACTTCCTCCTACTTTGCATAGCAGTATTTCAAAATTATGTCTGTTGTATATAGTAATATATTTTGAATATGCCAAATTTATGTAACTTTATTTTTTTCTTTTGTTTTATTATATATATATATATATATATATATATATATAATAAAACAACAGTTTAAGTCACAAACTCACTGTCATAAAATTTTCTGCCTATTTAATTATATACTATATAAAATACCATCATGCATTAACGTTAGAAATTTTGTCTGAAACAACTCTTTAAAATAACACTTGTATCATTTATTCATTGAAAATTCCGTACATTTATGTAATGTACTTTGATGTTATCCATTCATATTTCTGCTCTTTGACTCCTCTTATTACCCCACGTTAAGGAAATTCTCCTAACTCCAATTCATTCTATTTGTTGTTATTAATAACCTGAATCTAATTAATGCTTTCTATCTGGTCATGAGTGTGGGGTTGTCTATTAAAGCTTCAGTGGCCTTCCCCTCTAAGAGGACTGACTCTCTGTCTACAAACATCAGTTGGTAATAATCAGTTATTCACATAATGGGGCCATGGGAAGCCATACACCATTCATGCTAGGGTAATCAACTCCCCTGATCTTCTGCAGGTCTTATGAAAATAGAGGACACTAGTATTGTAATGATGTGTGCAACACACATTAGTCACACTATTACACTTATAAACATGTATGCACCAAACACAAGGACATTAAAGTTCTTAAGAGAAACACAATTAAAGCTAAAATCATATATTGATGCCCACACTGTGGGTCACTTCAAAATGAAATTTTTGCCAATAAACATGTATTCAGACAAAAAGTAAACAAAGAAGCAACTGGAAGTCAATACTATCATAAATCTTTTGGAAACAGCAGATATCTACAGTATATTTCACCCAGACACTAAAGAATCTCAACATGTAATAATTATTTCTCTAAAACGGACCACATAGTACAGTAAAAAGAAAATATCTATATACATAAGAAATTTGATATCGCATCCTCCATCTTACCACAATGGATTAAAGCTGGATATCAATAGCAATAAAAGTGCAGAAAGTACACACACATGGAAACTGAACAACTTACTACAAAATGAAAACCTGAATTTCTGTCAGATTACAAAATATATTCCAATAGGTATTCAATAGAAGTCAAACTAACCTATCTACACAGAATTGTGTTATTAGACATCTAAGTACTCTAATCTGACATGAATTTAAATTCAATTTAACCCTGATTTCATCTTTCATTGTTGATTTTCTAATGCTGTTTGAAACATACTAAACTGTCTAATAATATATGATTTTCCAAGTTGCAGATATTTCTCAGTTTTAGTTACTAATAATCAATTGATTACCAAACGTCACATAGTTCTTTGGCTAAATTTCATTGTGTTTTACAGTCACATTACATTTAATAGTGTGAGCAGATAAAAATGTAATGATCACATATACTATAGTAAACATTTGGATTGTGTACAATGTTCTCAATGAATGTCATGGAAAAAAATCACATTATTATAAATGAGATTCCTCAGCATGCATGATTCTCTCTGTCACTTTTGACATTTCAAAAATGGGTGGTTAATAACACAAAAATTCATAACTAACTTTATGCATTTTGTTTGTACTTCTTTTCAAAATTGAAAAAAAGAAATATCATATCCAGAACCAATTTATTTAAAATCATCACTGCCAAAAGTTTTCTATTTCAGCTAAAATGTATCAGTAAAACAAATCATATTAGCATGCCTACTGAGCTGATAATTTTTATGTGGGAGCCCACAAAGATTCCAACTTGTGGTTTGGTTCCATTTTGATTCAAGGTCAGAGAGTCTGAGTTTGTTTTGCCCTGAAAGGCTCATAATAGGATGTTTTGGGCAAAGCCATGGTTACCTGCTTTCTTATGCTTCAAGGCCTTATTACAAGCTGCTTTTCCATAAGGCATAAGGTGTTTTGGGAATTAAAAAGGGTACTTTGTCTTTGTACCTTGATTGATCTTGAAAGGGGGAGGTCTTTTGCCTCTCCCCTTGCTACTATATAAAAAACCCATTTGTAATAAACTGGAGGCAACTGGGTACTGACCCAGGGCCCTCCCAAAGCTGTCCTGTGTCTCTGTGTTTTTCTTCATCTAGTCTATCTTTCCTATCTTGCATTTCTCAATTCCCACTCTGCCTATCAAGGACTGTTTGCCTGGTCAGGTCTGGACCTCAACATTTCTATAACTTACTCACTTTTCCTTTTGTTATAGTTTTAATTTCTGCCATTCTGACAATTTGAAGAATTTGCATGCCTGTAATCCAAAGATTTTCCTCCATGTTCTTTGTGACCAAGTCCTCATTCTTTTATAAGCAGCCAATAAGAAAATGTTGTGAAGTTCATTTTAACAAATGGGATATTCCTGTACTGAAATGCTACTTTTTATACTACAGAAATGCATGGTATTAACAGGAGCTTCCTGTTAAGACGTGGTTTCAAAGTTCTGCACACTATTATTGTGAACTCAGATGTAATTCTGAGCACACTCCTGGCAAGGCGCTGATTAGGGTGATAATGGTTGTGGCATGAAAATAGATGAGAACACAGACGCTGAGACTGGCTGCTTGTCTCCCAGTCATGTATTTGTAAAAGTAACAGCCCATGAAAGTACTGAGATTAAACTTTTAAAAGCGATTCTGGTTCTTAATTTTATCATCTGGAACAGATGAGAAAATTCAATAAACTTCTTTAAATTAACCACTCAAAAAACCAAACTACAATTTTAAGAACAAAGAAGTCATATATATATATATATATATATATATATATATATATATATATAATTTCTTTAATTAAGTTAAAATTTAATTACACCATTTGCCACTCTCCTGTTCCTCCCTCTAACTCCTTCCATGTCACCCTCTAATTTCTTATCAAATCAATGGCCTATATTTCTTTGATTATCATTTCTACATATATATACACACATATAAATAAATAAATATAACCTTATGATATTTTAGTGTTGCTTATTGTCTATGAATTCAAGATTGACTACTTCATATTTGATTAAAAAAATATGGGCTACTCTTTAGGAGAGACTAATTTTTGTCAATGCTGAGGAAAGGGTTAGCTTTCCTACATTTTCAAAGAGCCACAATCTCACATCAGACTTCCTGGTCCTGTGGCCTTTACAATCTTTCTGCCACTCTCTGGGCAGTTCCTTGGGCAGGAGTTGTGCTATAGACATATCTGTTGGGATTGGGCACCTGGCAATTACTTATGACTGTATTTTGATAAGTTTTGGTTTTGTAAATTTGTCTAATTGTTCTCAAAAGAAACTTTTTTAATGGATGAGAGCTGCATTTAACTTTTGAAGAATAGTAGATTTTAAATTGTAGTTAGAATTCATGATAGTCTAGTAAAGTGATAAAACTATGTTGTCCTCTAAGATCTTGGCCTCACTTGCCCAGTGGAGTTAGACAGTTTTTCAGTACTGATTATGACCATATCTTCCCATGAGTAAATGACATTTAGTAACAACAGAACTAAAATGAACATTCTAAATTCTCATGTGCACAATTAATATAACAAATATAACTGAAGAAATAGGAAGCCAAAGCTATGTGGAGAAGTAGGTTCAATAGTAGTTTATTTATATTACTTAAAATGCACTATATACAATATTTGCTATAAAATTTATCAGATACTGGTATATAAAGAAATTCAGCATTACCTAAAATCCGTTTATAAGAAAAATCTCATATAGTAATAATTGTGAAAGCTACTCAATTAAACATGGGCCAGTGTTTTGAAAAGACACATCATTAAATACAGTAAAGCTTTGTAACAGCAAAAACTAAGCATGTCCAACACCTGTTAGCAACAGAAAGATCAAATTAAGTTAATATAACATTGCACTACTCTCAATAGCAAGTGTTACATTGTATATACTTTATTTTTTGAAATGATAGGAAACTGCTTTTTTTGCCATACATTGCTGTTTGAGGTGCAATATTAATACATCTACATTTTAATAAGAATTTCTTATAAGTATCGTCGTTTGATCATGTAAATATCCATTTAGAGTCTACATTTCTATATTATTCCTTCTTCTTTAAATGACCTTTTTCCTCTTATCAGAATTTAAGTGCTGTAGAATAGTATATGAATATCCTGACTCCATCTCCATCTCTGTCTCTGTCTTTCTCTTTCATATGCTTGCACACATATACAGAAGAGTGGACAATCATCACAATACACAAATGGAAGTAGATGGCTAGGAATAAACCTGCCTTGACATTTCTCTAATCAATAAAGGGCGGCCTGTAGGAAATCAGTGCTATGCCAGCCTTTATCACAATATATGGCATTTTAACTTAGGACAAATTTTCAAAAGAATAATTAAAATGCCACACAAATTCAAAGTGGCATATGGAGATAAGTCTTTAAACTCCTAATAACAATTGTGACATGAAAAAAGTGAGTTAATTCTTTAACTAATAAAATGTGTTTTAAGAGGATTAATAAAATATTTTATAAGAGATTAGAAATAGCAGTATATGAGATAATGAATTAGATATTTATGTGCGCATGGCCCAATTATACATACTTTGAAAGGTTAACTACAAATATTTTTTTCTTTCTCTATATTGGGAATAGTTTTTTTTTTTTTCAATATAATATATCCTGAATATGGTTTCCCTTCTCTCTCCTTCTCCTACATCCCTTCCCATCTGAGTCCACCCCATTTCTGTCTTTTTCTAGAAAACATATAGTTTACTAAGAAGCAATAAAAAATAAAAGCTAACACACTGGAATAGAAGTAATGAACAGTAGAAAGGAGTCCAAAAAAAAGCACAAGACAATATAGACAGAACCACGTGTTCACACACTCAGAAACCCCATGAAAAACACTAAACTAGAATTAATAATACATATTTAAAAGACCTGTATGGTAAAAATAAAATAATAATAATGAATAAATATTAAAAAACTAAATGCAATTAAAAAAATCCCTGGCACAACATTGTGGGCCAAGGAACCTCACAAGACACCTTTGAGTTAATTTTGTGTTAGCCATCTAGTGTTGTAATGTTGTAATTACTCTCCATAAGAGTAATTTGTTTCCACAGTGAGACAACATTGGGGGAAAGCAAATTTCCTTTACAAGTGTTTATCAATTGGAGATCGCTTCTGGCTTAGAGATGAGTGCATGTGTCCACTTCTCCTATTAACTCTAGGACACCATGTGGTAAAGACTCATGCAGGCTCAAGAATCAGAGACACACTTGTTTTGGTTTCACACTTGGGAATCCCATAAAAGCACTCAACTGGAAGCACATGCACGCATGTGTGAGCTGCCTCAACATTTGTGAATTCATATCGTCTTTCATTATGTTGACTTAGAGGGCCTTATTTATTCTCTTGGAGTCATGCATACCCTCTGACTCTTCCACTCTTTCTGATTCCCGATCCACAGGGTTTCCAGAGGTCTCGGGCCAGGGACTGAGGGAGACATCCAAGCTAGGGCTGAATGTTCCTAGGTCTATCACTCTCTGCATAATGTCTGGCTATGGGTTTCTGCATTTGTTATCATGTGATGCTGGAGGAAATTTCTCTGATGATGGCTGAGCATAAGGCAGTCTATGAGTATAATAGAATGTCATCAGGAGTCATTTTATTGCTAATCTTTTTATAACCCAAGTGTTTATTTTCCCCTTGGGTTATATAGGCTCAGGTTCTTGGTCACAGAAGCAGTGTCCAGTACAGCTTCCATCTCATGGACTAAGCCTTAAATCAAATCAGATAATGGTTGGCTGCTCTCATTAACTTTGTTCCACGTTGCCTTAGATTACCTTGAAAGCAGGGTATCATTGAATATAAAGGAGTTTGTGGCTTAGTTTGTATTTACATTTCTCTCTTGAACACATTCAAAATACCTTTCTATACCAAAGAAACTAGAATTTAGGGGTAAAGGCTTTTGAACATGGATTTCTCATGTTCAATGAGTGGTCTAGGTGTTGTCTTCAGCAATGGAGCTTTGACACTAGTTTGTGGGGAGCAACTTATGGTCTTAGCCACAGCCTGGATTGTTCGGAAATCCCTTGGGTTTATTTGAACAACAACAAAAAAATCAATTACATGTAAGCCATTTCTAGGACTAGAAGCTCATTTGGTGATAAGAAATGTCCAGTAGGGCATCTATGAAGGAAATCTAAATGAAATTGCCATAAATAGGGGAGACAGAGCCCAACTGGTACTCATCAGTTAATCTCTACTTAATCTTTACAACTGACAAAAGGTTTTCATTGATGTCTCAAGTTATTATGATTTTATTTAGGAAACAGAGATGAGATACAATCAAATTTTCTTACTATTTGTGAGAAACTTCCTTAATGAATCAGGATTTATATTTAGGTTAGTTTCATCAGAACAGACGCATTATATCCCATTGTCTCTTGAGTTTTCCAAGAAAGGTGATAAAATGAATAAAACCATAATCACAAAGAACAGCACAAATATCATTAACAGTGCATTAATCAGACATTGAGATGTTTGGATTCAGTATTCTGAGTGGATTTGCTCATTATGTGTCAATCTGTATAACGTTCTTGGGAAACAGTTACTGTTGCATGTAGAATGGGATCAATTGTGGAGGGGGGGGCAAGAGGGTGACAGTGGGAGGGAATATGGAAAGAGATAGCTAAACTGAAGGTCCCCTTGAGAGACAGTATAGAGACCTAATACAACAGAAGCTTCCTAAAGTATTATATTCCATTTCCGTTTCTTAGATATCAGGATAGCTTGAGAGATCGATGAAGCTCTGTTGTCAGTTGAGAAAGCTAGTAAGGACTAATTGATGAACAAGAATATGTATTATTCACTAATGTTTCATGGTAATAGTGTTTGCTTTGACCTCACACAGTTTCATTTTCAATCATTTCTCATGTTGTGTTTTGCAGTTGGAGCATCTGTGTTATACCACCATTTTCTTCTGAACAATATAGATCTTATAACAGATTCCTTCATTCATTACTGGTTTCAGACATAAAGATGCAGAAATACTCTGCTTTTTTAACAACAGTGCTTACTAGCTTGTGTGTGTATGTGTGTGTGTGTGTGTCTGTATGTGCCTGTGTGTGTTTGTGTGTGAATGTATATTATGCATATGTGTGTATATGTATGTGTGTTCACTGTGTTTTCATAAATACTGCATATTAGTAC
This sequence comes from Onychomys torridus, assembly GCF_903995425.1. NCBI lineage: Eukaryota > Metazoa > Chordata > Mammalia > Rodentia > Cricetidae > Onychomys > Onychomys torridus. Next base: position 59,659,993 of record NC_050454.1, read on the forward strand.
TAAATGAGTAAATAATAACTAACAGTTACATTTAGTCATACTTGAAATACGTTAGAGTTTTAATTTAAAATCTATAGACAAAACAACACTCAAATTCTTATTAGAATCAGAAACTTAATATAGTGTTTCTTTATATTATCTTTCTTCTTCGGTACATTAGGCAGTTCTTTAATGTGAATAGAACAATAAGAAGAAAAATTAGCTGTAATGGGTAAAATGTTTGTCACACAGCAATTTCCACATCTCATTTGTTTCAGTGATCTTTAGATTCTGAGTTGCAATTAAATAACAAATATTTTATGGCAAACAATTAAAAAAGATCTTTGTGATACATAAACACATATTCTGAGAATCTCCACAGATAATGTTTACATGATCCAATATTTTCCCACAAACTTAGATTGTTACTTATTTTTAGCTCTGTCCTTTATTTTAGTTCATTGTCCTTTCTTTTTTAAAACCAGTTTGGTTGTGGTTTTCCTTTCTTTGTGAGTCTATAATTCATCATCTCTTCTGCAGCACAAATGTTTTTATGGAGATTCACATCTGCATTATTTATCTGGATTCCTCCAGTAGATGGCTCCCACTGTTCTCACCATCAATTTTAGTTCCTTATATTTTGCAGACTGGCCCTCTGACAAAATGAATTTCATGTATCATTTTGATTGTAATGTATTTTAATCTGTAACATTATAAACAAAGCAAGTATTTGCACTATTTTCTTCCCAGTTATATATCTCAAAACATTCATGACTATATTATGTTGCTCTAATAGCTCCTTAATAAAATTAGCAAACAATGTCATTCTTGGTTGTTTTTGATACTATATGGAATATTTTAAATAAACCTTAGAAATAGGGTCCTTTGAAATGCTGCACTAAATTATTTAACATTTCTTTTAGGAGGGAATCTAGATAAGCTTCTTGTCCTAAAAAACTTAAAAATTCTATTGATACAGGATATTTAAAATGGAAGAATTCATGGTGCCCATTTCCTCTTTTTTTATTTTTATTTTTTGAGACAGAGTTTTTTTCTCTGTGTGTAGTTTTGCGCCTTTCCTGGATCTCGCTCTGTAGACCATACTGGCCTCAAACTCACAGAGATCTGCCTGGCTCTGCCTCCGGAGTGCTGGGATTAAAGGCATGCACCACCACTGCCCGGCTTCATTTTCTCTTTTTAAGAATACGTTTTTAGGTCTTTAATGCATCTTCTAATTTTATTGCACTTTTTTTTTTCTCAATTGTCAATAGATATTACTTTATCTTCTTTTTCTCTTTTATTCTTTTAGTTGAAAATAGATTATTTTCTCATACAATGTATCCTGATTACAATTTCCACTCTCTCTCTTCTTCCCAGTTCCTCTCCACCTCCCATCTCCTCTGCAAATGCTCCTTTCTTTCTTCCATTAGAAAAGAAGTAGAAGCCAGGTGGTAGTGGCCGTACTGATTTAATTTCTGCACATGCCATTGAGGAACATTATCAAAATAGTTTATTTTTGAGACCTAGAAACCAAAGATTGCTTTTAGAGTCTTTTGACATATAGATGCTAATGACAAATAGAAGTCTGGGGCCCTATTTCAGAGGGCTGATAACTATGAATTTCATCATCTAGGGGCTAGCATATGATAGATCTTGGAATCTGCCTACCGAATTAATTTTCAGATTTTAGATTTAACATATTAGATTGTTTCCCTAACAACAGTCCATATTCTGTACAAGCTCTCTGAAAGTTGCCACTTTTCAAGCATTTTCTGTTATTTTTATGGTGCTATAATCTTGATAGTTGTCAAATCATGGAATGGAAAACACTGTATTGTGCCTTGAGTCCCAAATTGCTTTACCTACTTCTTTGCACATATTGACAAGAAATTGGAGATATGGAATCAAATTAATTGCAAGGAAAGTCTTAGAAAGTCATTTGTTCAATGTGTCTTAAATAGAAAATATTACTAATATGTAAGAATCTATGACAATCTATTTTCTAGCAATGAAAGGAAGGTATTTTCAAGTGATGAATTTTATCAAGGTTAGGCATTTGCTATTTACTTTGTGACAAAGTTTGATTTTGTTCTAGGTGAACTAATGGGTGCAGGTGTCTGTGGAATTGAATGCAATTACCCAGAACAGTGTCATATTATAGGAGGATATATAAGACATATCTGGAAATAGTATCCTGTTTTATAGATAAAGGAACATTTGAAAAGGAACATGCTATGCCACAAGCTTTTGAACCATGACATTGAGTTAGATATGGTGATATTTTATTTGTGCTGAAATGTGATTTTATTTGTATGTTAATAAATAAAGTTGACTGGGGGTCAAAGCCATAGCAGAAGCCAGGCAGTGGTGGCACATGCCTTAAATCTGATTACATGGCAGGCAGAGTCTATGTGTTCAAGGACATAGCCAGCTTGGAGACACATGCCTTTAATCTCAATACCAACCATAGAGACCTGGAGGTCTGTATAGACAGGCAGAGACTAGGAGGTCATGTGGATGGGTTTACAACCATTGAGAAGGCAGAACAGAAAGTCAATAAAAGACAGGCACACAGGAAGTAGTTCTCTTTCCTAGGGGAAGGACAGTGGCAGCAGAGGGTGATAAAAAGGCAGTTTTAGTCTCAGCTCTTAGCTACTGCTCTGACTTCTCAGTCTTTTAACTCTGCATTTGGCTCTGTGTTTCTTATTTAATAAGACCGTTACAACTACAGTTAGATATGATGATCTTCTCTTAACTACATAAATCAATCATGTGTAATGTTATTATAAGCTAAAACATTTCTTTAGAATGGCACTTAGGATGAAAACTTAGAGATTATTAACTGCTTGACAAGATTACTAGATGCTAGTCTCTTCAAACTAAATACACACACACACACACACACACACACACAAACACACAAACATATACACACTGAGTATCAGAAAAGCAAAGAAGAAGTTAGAGTATTTGTGGGATAATGAAAAGATTTTTATTCTTCTTGCTCATTTCAGGTATATTGATAGGACTGTTTAGCAAAGGAATAGTTGTCAGAAGGGAATTGAGAACAAAAGTATAATTCAATGGTCAAACATATAGTTGATAAGGTATACAAAATGAGCACCTAGCACAAGAGAGAAGGTGGAGCCTCAGTCAACAAATAAAATATTTGCAATGTATTCGCTATAGAGCAATAGTAAATGAGGAGATAGTTAAGTTAACCTAATGTAATCATTGGATAAAGTATACTTGAAGTGATACATTAGTCCAATGGTTTTAGGGATTTTGGAAAGGAAGGAGCAGGACAATTAATGATTCAGTTAGTTTTTCAAATTGAGTATTTCTCTATGTGTCCTCAATTTCCTGTAAGTTAAAAGCTTATAGGATTAGAGGAAATGTTCTAAAACTCTGAGTTGGGCTGGGTTACAGGATCTTGAATCTCATTGATGAGATCATGATTCCTAGAATCTTACCATTGAATACACTAGGCAGCAGAGATCATGGAAACGTTATAAAAATTTTAATGATTGGTGCATGCATGTTATGTGTAATTTTTAAGATTTACTTTGTTTTTTTTAATTACTTAGAATGTTCCCACTAAAAAGAACACCATAATTAGCCCAATTTGATCAATTGTGAAGCCTGAATAATAAGAAAGTCCCTAAGCATTAAAAACATATCCATGCTGTTTTAATAATAAGAAGAGATGGGCCTGAGAAATGGTTCAGTGGTCAAGAGTACTGGTTGGATTTTGGATCTCTTCCCAAAACCCACATGATAACAGTTTACAACCATCTGTAACTCTAGATCCAGTAATGTCATATACTCTTCTAGCCTTTATGGGCTGGATAGGAAACTGTCCACACTGGAGAACCAATAATTATTATTTTGCTAAATAGACATAGTATTAAAATTACTGTGAATGACTTCTACACACACAGTTAAGAGAATCTCTCAATCTTTACAAGGAAAACGTTTCCTTGTAGTAGCTGGAAATGAACACAGACACCTCAACTGGTCAATATGCAGAGAATCAGTGGCAAAGAACTGTTCAGTCCTAAGTGTGTCTTGCCATCACACCCTTTTCTGAGATTCAGAAACATTTTCAGAGTGGCTGAAAAGCTGTAAGAGCCAATGGCAGTCGATAACATCAATACAGTCCTTTCCAGACACATCAAGGTGGATGGATATCTATCTCTCTCTCTCTCTCTCTCTCTCTCTCTCTCTCTCTCTATATATATATATATATATATATATATATATATATATATATATATATACATACATACACATATATACATATACTATATGTATATACATATATATATATAAACTCAAGGTGATTGTGACAGTATGTCCAAGGCCTGCACAAGTCTCAACTAGAAATCACTGTAGCATAGAGGTAGGAAGCTGGGGAAGAAATCCCATCACTAAACTCAGGAGTTATTTGTGTCTTATAGAAACTGAGAATGGGTGTTGGTTTCCTTTAATGATGTGACACCTGGTGGGTTGACCATACAGCCTGAAAAGTCACATTCTCCCAAAGTAGCTGGGCAACGTGAACTAGACTCAATGGGAATAAATGCAAAACAATACACAGTCTAAAATTTGGGAGAGCAGAAATGAATGTTTCAGCTTGGTCAGAATTTTTAATCTCTTCTCTCCTTTGGCAGCTTCCACAATATTTTCTGGAACCAAGAGACTTTTATGTAATTTCTCTAGTTATCTGCATTATGTGTCTAAAGTGTATGTTGTCTTCAGCATAAGGAGCCCTGAGAGGCAACCAAAGGCTACATTGTATTGTTTGGGGGTCACTTGAGAAACTGTAACCATCTCTTCAAAATTGGTGTTTCTAGTCTGGCACTGGAGTTTTCCTTAGTCTGTGCCTCTTGTGGGGAGCATTGCTGGTCCTAGTAGCTTTATTTAATTAAGTACATTCTCCTCCCAGTACTAACACTTGTGTGCACATACAGAGAGAGAGAGACAGAGACAGAGAGAGAGAGAAACTTAACCAGCTTCCTTGACCTAGTAAAGTCACAGAACTTAGAAAGGAGTCTATTATTACGAATTTTCTATACTAATATAATTATTTTATTCATTATAAATCTTGCCATTATAACCACAAATAAGTATAGTCACCAGCCATCATCAAACAAGATTCATCTCACAGCAAATGAAGAGCATCACCAAAAACAAAACAATGGGCACAATGAAAAAACTCAACAGATGATGGGGACCACAGCCCAAATGAATACATCTATATTGGAGCTCCTGCATCAATAGCTCAGGTTACGTTGTGGAAGAGGGGGCAAAAAACTCCTGCAGTCAGAGCACTATGAAAGAAACCTGTAACACAGTATCTTCCATAAAAGGCTGCACAACAAGACCAGAACAATACCAATACCAATGATTCTCTTTACATGGACAGGACATTATTACATGTGGTTCCATTGTAGACAGCTACTAACTGCTAAGAGAAATAGAATTAGCCTCTTCCAGGAGTGAGCTCAATTACTGGTTGTCAGTAATGTAGAGTGCTAGGCCTTGAAGCCATATACTTACAAACATGAAAACAGACTCTGTAAGTTATATATATATATATTACATTTTATACACATATATGTGTGTGTGTGTACAAAATGTATGATATAAATAGTATATATTTGTATATATAGGTTTTTATATGTGTGCATGTGTGGGGACAGATGTACATATATATATATAAAATCAAAAAAGGCTAGCAACTTGTGGGTGTGATTTCATGAAAAGCTTTCAAAGGAAAGTAACTAGGGAGTTTTGGAGGGTATATATAGGGAAGCAGAAGTGTTACAATTCTATTTCAATTTAAAATATTTTGAAGGGGAATAAGTAACAATATACCATAACAAAATTGCATGACAGGAATTGCTTCTTTATAAAAATTTACATTTAATGTTTTCGGACTGGAGTCAACTGAAACCCTGAAAGCAAAGTTACAAAAGTATAGTTAAACTATAAAACAAAATAATACAGAAAATCTTACTAAAATTAACAATATGCTAGGTCAGACAATAGAAGTAAGCAATGAATGGCTCCTAATAGGGATCAAGTTCGAGAAGAAAATTTGGTTCTATATCTGCAACATTCTAACAACACACAATCAGAAAATAATAATTAATTAGATAGCCACTATACTCTTAAACATCCAGGAACTTCAGTTCACAGTACAAACAAATATTTTAACCAGGATTAATACTAGCTTGATCTCAGACACTTGGTTTTATTAAAATACTAAATTGCTTATTTCATCTCTGTTCCTGAAAACAATACTCCTGTCTCAGTTCATAGGAACCATGCTGTTGTATTTTATGTACTCTAATAGAAATGTAAAAGTAAATTTTGCTACTAAAGTACCATATGAACTAATCTATAAAATAAGACATTACTTGGGTGGTGATAAGGCATATGTTAATGAAATTCTACACATGTATTTAAATCACACTGCAAAATAAACCAAAGTGAAAGAAGGCAGAAAGACAGAGAGGCTCAAAGACACAGAGAGACAGAGAAATTGTTAAAGTAGACTTTAATTTCAGGAGAAATAACAGGATGATACAATAAAATTTTATATTCAAGGGAGAGCTCAGTTTGCTGTCTTCCAAAGCGATGTCAAGTGTTTCTATGAAAGCAACTATTTACTGATGGTGCCACAACATAATGAACTTAAGGTTAAACTCACTAGTAGAAACTTCATTAAAAGGACTATATTCTAGAAAATGGAAGATCTTTCCACTAGTAAGATTAAATGGGGAATTAAGGCAATGACCCAAATAATTAGAAGCCCTATGTATCTGAAAAAAATAGAACTCTGAGGATTAAATCATCACAAATTACTGTCTACATACATCACATTTATAGTGTAATTACTCAGAATGTAGTTTAAATACAATATATATCTATAAACCAATATCATTTCTGTAGGCAAACACTTACTGATTCACTAGTCTTGATCACTTTTCTTTTTTCTCAAAACCCTAATGATTAAGGTAATTATATTAACTAATTCTGATGTACAGAGAGGGGAGGACTTTATTTTCAGTCTATACTAAGTAGAATTTCATTAAAGTTTTAAAATTTGCATGTTTTGTTATACAAATGCTCACATATCAAAGAGAGAAACTGGATCAGAAAAATGGATCCATCTCAATCATCAAAACTATGTTAATGAGAAATATAACGTCATTGAGCTTTTATACAGCTATTATTTCCTGCTATCGTTTGAAAACCAATGCACAGATTAGTCTTGACTGACATGGTGGTCTCTGCCATCTTAGTGATGCCTGCATCACCTATCTCTGCTTTGGTGGCTTCTCCCTCATTCCGTTTCCCTTTTCCTTCTTTTTTGTGCATTTTCTTCATCCTGTTACCACACTCTTCTTCATGCTCTTACCCTTTATGCATTTGTCATATCATTCCATTTTTCCAATCTGGGACAAATGAAGAAAATAGGGAATATAAATGTAAAGAAGAAATACTCTCCCTGGAATTGAAATATGCTCAAATTATATCATGCTAATATGCTTTAAAAATAAATTCCAAATTTTAAACAGCATGTGTGGTCCCTGTATGGAAATAAAAATATGCAGTGATACTTGTTTCAAATAGCTTGATTTTTTACTTTTTCAAGTAACCATGTAAACACAGGAATACAGCGTCATCTTCTCTGATGTAGTCTGTGGCGTGTAATTTGTGTGTGGCTGCAGGACTGGGAATTTTATGGAGGTCTTTTTTGTCTTTATTCTCAACTTTTTATGAAAATATCATCTTCAATTTCACAAAATAAAGCATACTGGTGGCTGATGAGGGCCAACTATAAGAAGTGCATTGCATCCATTAAAAGACTGGAAAAAGGAATATCATTAAAAAGAACATTAATATTTTTATGTAACTTCTTTAAATTCATATGTGCAAGACAGCATCTCTGAATATGCCCATGATTTTATAACTGATGATTCTCTTATTGGTTGGGATAGAAAAATGTATACAATAAAATCACACTGTTGTGATTCTTGTCTTTAAAACAATTAAATTTGCATGCTGCATATGTTGTAGAAATTCTGGGTTGGAAGGTAAGTTGTATTGAAATAGTAAATGTTCAACTAGATATTTTCTTGAAATATAACTACATTAAAACTTGTCTTTCCAAAATTGATGATAATAATAATAACCCTTACATGTGATTAAAATATAGTGAAACACATCTTAGCTGAACCACAGTAAAAATTCCCAAACATAATTCTTAACATTATATTGAGAGCAAATGGATAAATAGAATATGAGAGTAAAGTACTTTTATTTTTATAACTGTGTTTAGAAATTATTATTCATATGCATTTTGCTTATTGAAAATGCACCCTAGAAAAATGAAAGAAAGAGTACGTGGGGGGTTTGTAGCAATATTTGCATAAAATTCAGAGCTGTCCTTCAGAGAAAACTAGGATGGAACTGTGAGTTCCTTGAAAAGGATTTGGGAGGTGGGAACAAAAAATAATGTGTGCTGTATTGGGCTAGAACTTAATAAATCTGAAGTTAAAAGAAGAAACTTGAAGACCAAAATGGAAATTTAATAAGAATATAAAATGTGGGGACAAATATTATTAGAGAGAGTCTAAAAGAAGGCAGAAACATGAGTGTTTTGATGCTGTAATGCCAGCACTCAGTCGCCTAAGAAAGGAAGTCAGGCATGAGTTTGAGACCCATCTGTGCCAGAGTATGAAACCCAAGGACCACTGAATAAAAGGGCACAAGGTCATTCTAATAGCCAGAGTCTTAAGGAGTTCACTGTGAGATTGTGTCTCCTAGTAATTTCAGAAGCTACAGCAATATAAATCTCACCAATATTAATGCCTAAACCTTGGCTGAACAAGGACAACCACATTAGACATGTTAACTTGGATAGGAAAATGCCCATGGGGCTTCAGTTTGACACAAACACACATAAGGAATGTTCAGAATTGGAGAAATATCCTTTCCCAAGGAAAAGCATACAAACTGGTTTTTTCACTATCAAATGATCAACCCTGAAAACTGCACACACACACACACACACACACACACAAACACACACACACACACATATATATATATATATATATATATATATATATGTATATATGTATATATGTATATATGTATATATACATATACATACATATGTATCAGAAATATATGTAACAACAATGTAAAATTAGGCTATGAATTTGAGGAAGGGCAAGGAAGGGTATACAGGAGATTTTGAAAAGAGGAGAAAGAAGAAGGAAATGTAATTATATTATAAACTCAAAAAATAAAAAAAATACAAAAGATAACCTATTTATTAAAAGGATAAAAGTGAAAAGAAAGGAAGGAAATAAGAAGAGAGGAAGAAAAAAGAAAAATAGAAGATTCCTTAGGAAATCTATGCTTGAATTTAAAATAAATTTTGTTTATATTATGTGAGATGTCTGTTCTTATACAAAATAGCCTTAAGGTACTTCACCTGCATTTAGCTTAAAAATTAAAGAAACATCCTGGATATAATTTATTGGGCAGACAAAGAAATTTTTGAAGCTGAAAGAAATGACTGTCTAATATCTCATGCCTAGAAAAAAATGATACTGAAGCAATTCATACGTTTTTATTTTTTTTAATTTCTTCTAGTTAATGAGCATACTCAAAACTGAACATTTATAGACTCCAAAATTGTATTTTCAACAGTATCAGACAAAATAAACAAATAGTAGAGAAAAACAAAATCAATTGTGATCTTTTGTCAAAACACTCAACATTTAGGGAGAATTTAGGACTCATACTCAGTGATAACTGGGATTGAATTTCTTATAATGACTATTGCCACCAGAGAGGTATAATCATGGCCGACTCTCCAATATAAAAGCCTCCAATTTTGGTATCTCAAAGTTATCAGCAAGGTCAGGTAGGATCTATAGCTGACAGTTTTTCTGTGCTTGCCCAGCACCAAGGTCCCATAGCCACTTATGAAATTCTTGTGTTGTGCCTGGTTCTGTAACCACTCAGAACCAAGTAAACACACAGAGGCTTATATAAATTAAAAATGCTCGGCTATTATCTCAGGCCTACCATTGACTAGCTCTTACACTTAAACTTAGCCCATTTCTCTTAATCTATATGTTGCCATGTGTTCCGTGGCTTTATCTGTGTGTTATTACATGCTGCTCCCTGGATGGCAGGCTGACCTCTCCTCACTCAGCCTTTCTTTTCCCAAAACTTCCTGCCTGGCTACTGGTCAATCAAGATTTTATTTATCCATCAATCAGAGCAACACATATTCACAGCATATAGATCATACCACAGCACCTCGCCTTTTTTGTCCAGTCAAAAAGGAAGGTTTTAACTTTAACATAGTAAAATTACATATAATAGAATGGTTATCAATCAAGAATTATAGTTATAATAACCAGTCTATTTATATATGGCAAAATTAAAGAAAATATTCCATCACCTATCCTATATTTGTGATTTTAAAGTTTCATATCTAATTTATCCCTTATCATAACCAAGGAAAATTGTAATTATAAATATCTAGTCTTCCACTACATCAAAGACCTCAGAAGGATATAATATTAGCTAAGTAAACAGGAAATGCATTGAAAGCAACTTCCAAAATTCTAGAAATGACAGAGACAGTTGTTTGCCTGGACATTTACCCAAAGTTCCTCTGTAATGTTGGGGCATCCATGTTAAGCCCATAGGCATAGAGTCTCTCAGTCAATTCTCTTGGTGCCCTGCAGAATGTCTGGCAGTTTCTTCTGTGAGGCAGGAACCTGAAGGACCATCTCTCTTTGCAAAGTTCAGTGGTCATCTTCCTGTGAGTACTGCATATCCAGTCGTACAACATTTTGTCCAACAGTCCAGGCAAGATCTGTTTCTTTCCTAAATGTCTATTTTTGCCAAGAAGAAGATAAACTGTATATTGAGTGTCTTTGATGCCCGTCTTTCTCTTGAAGTAAATTGGTGCTGCCAGGAGCAGATGTGTCTCACTGTCTAGAAAGTCTAATTTTTGGGTTTTCTTTTTTTTTTTTTTGAGATGAGGTTTCTCTGTGTAGCTTTGCGCCTTTCCTACTTTCCTAGATCTTGCTCTTTAGACCACACTGGCCTCAAACTCACAAAGATCCACCTGCCTCTGCCTCCCAAGTGCTGCGATTAAAGGCATGCACCACCACTGCCCAGCTCTAAATATTTAAAACATGTTAAATGCCATATTCTGCAGGTCTTTGAAGTGTTTGAAGATTACCTACCTAATTGAATTATATCTATGTATACCTAAAAAACAACATGAGTATAAGTTTGACTACCATGGAAGACTAATTATTAATCTGTATTTTTAATTACCCATTACAATTTAAATGAGTTACATAAACATAATACCTTAAACAAGAATAGAAATATATATTATAAGAAAATAAACTCTAAATTTATATCAATAAACTAAAATCCATAACAATATAAAACATTTTTAAACAAGTTGTTGCTCTTTAAAAGTAGATTCATTAATCTATTATTTCATCCTATCTCCTTTTCTTCTTTCAAAAGAGAGTGCATATAATCAACCTGCTTTAAATAAAAATAAGTGTTCATAAACAATATTTTGGAAATTTGGGAGTGGCTTCTCACACTACTTCCTACTGAATGGGGGTACTGGCAACCTAATGGGGACATAAAGAAAGTTTTTCAGATTATGGTCAAGTCCTAACTGGAGTAGTCTATGATGATGTATTGTCTGATCCAGTTGCCATGAAGTTGATTTTGGATGTTGCATCATCTGGAGATCTCTCACAGGGTCTTCCTTGATCAAACCATATGAGCCTGAAAGCAATCCATAGCTTCTCATCGTTTGTAGAAACAAAAATCCTCTTTTTTAAATCAACATATGCTTAGACATAAATTTTGAAATCAAGATGTTTTGGAAATAAACATATTGATTTAACTCAGCAGTTTTAATAATCATACATCTCTCTGCAGTTAAAAATATCAAAGACAACACAATCCAGATTCTATGTATAATATTCATCTTTACATGTTTTTTTTTTACTACATTTACTGTTTCTTCAAAGACTTTATTTTTAAAATGTTTTATTTCTTTATATAACTGTCTATATTCCTTTTCCTTTTTATTCCAAGCCTATGTACATTTTACATATATTGTAAACTGTTAAGAGGTTTATTTCATCTGAATCAGTTTACTCTATACATATTAGCAATGGTGGAGCTGTCCAGTTCTCAGAGGTCCACATTAAAATCAAGCAGATCCAAATGTTGCTCTTACTCATACTAGATAGTAACTGCAATCTTTATCTGCCTTAACTAAGGAACTTCCCACAAAAGGTAGGGTCTCAACTCCCATCTATCATACATTGATTTGGTGGGCCTGGTGTGAATCTCCTATATATGTAGTTACCTCAGAAAGAGAGAGAGAAAGAAAGAGAGAGAGAGAGCGAGAGAGAGAGAGAGAGCGAGAGGGAGAGAGAGAGGTGGAGAGGTGGATAAAGGAGGATGAGGGTAGGGGGTAAGGAAGAAAGGGGTGGAGGAAGGAAGGCAGGGATGTAGAGAGAGGGGAGAGAGAGACAGAGCCATGCTCTCTATTCCATGACAAGTAGGATTGGACATACCTTTGTCTACACCTGAATTAACATACAATCCTCTTTTGTTTATTTTTTTGTTATTGTTGTTGCAGAAAGCATGTCAGGCAAAGGATAATGCAGTTTTATATCCCATAACAAAAGATGGAGCAATTTCAATAACTTGGTACCTTGCAAGCAGTAGCATAGAGTTTAAACCCCGACACCATTGACTATTCATCCAAAAACAGAAGACCACCAATGCCAGGCAATTCTCTCTGTCTAACTTCTGTGTCAGAAAATGTATCAGGTAATGGATTCAGATCCCTAAACACAGTGGCATAGGTATTCTAGGAAGGTACAGACATCCTACAGTTAGAGATGAGACCAGGCTTCTCTTTGCCAAACTCAACTTTTAGAGTCGATGTTCCCACACCTGTTAGCTTTGGGAGCATTTTGCCATAAAGCCAGAAGGAAGCAGCAGGACATTAGCAGGTGCTCTGGGTAAAGCATTAAGAACAAATCAGACATGAATAGCATTACAGGAAATTAGAATGCAAAACTGGAAACAGAATGTTTGCACTTTGTAGAAACTACACAATAAATGTAAGCAGATCACTGTACATAGAGTATAATGAGGTTAAAATATTTTCTAACACATTTTTAATGTATGCAAAATATAACCAAAAATCACTTTACTTGAAAAATGTCAGTTATTCTTACCATAGCTATGAGAAGACAGCTAATAATCATAGTGTTTTAGGTTATACTCCACACGCTCTGAAAAATTCATTAAGTGGATTAATACAGAGTTTAAACAAAAAGTTACCAAGTTTAACAAAAATATAAACTAATAAATAAAAATTAAAAACAAAATTGACAATCTCCAGATATTATAATTGTATAGTCAAAGCATATGAGAAAGAAAATTGAAGCTGTAAACATTATGGAAAGGACAGCAATAGACAGGTTGGGTGTGTATAATACTGAAGAGTAGAACAAAAAGAAAGAATGAACTTTAGGACAGACAGAATTACCTCAAACAAATTAGAGAAAGGAGGGTGAGCTAGATGTAGAGGAACACATTCCCAGGGAAAAACATAACAGGAAATTGAACATTTTATTATTTGTACCAAGATGATCCTAGTATGACATTGAAAGATGAAAGAGAGGGGGCTGAAATGCTTTTGGAAGAAATGCAGTTTTCAAGTTACCAAATAAAACAGAATAAAAATGCATGAATTCATGAAACTGTAAAAAACTCTCAAGTGATGCAGGCCCTTCATTTTATAGAAAGTTATGGAATCTCAAAGCCTTTCCCCAGTGACACAGTTTTACCATCAAGGCTGTACCACATCTCCAAACAGGACTACCATCTGATGACCAACTATTCAATACTTGAGCAACTGGGAGACATGTATTATTCAAACCACAACAACACCTTTCAAATTCTACTCTCTATCTGGAGATTGGAAATACCAGGTACATGTAACATTTCAAAATAAATTATAGCCTGTGAATGGAGCCAGCTCAGGAGAGCAGCCAAGTGAACTGAGCCTGCAAGACCAAATGTTATGAATGTCCAAGATGTAAGAATGTGTCTTGAGTTATGGAAGGGCACATAGTGGAAGGATTTGTTTGCCACACTAGCTTTCTACCTTATCTGTGCTCTTTAACCTTATTTCTGTACCTCATTCTTCCTCTGTCAATCAATCACTTTCACTATTCCTTTGTATGCTGCAGATGTGTAACTTTTCATTATTTAGGTAGAAAATATTTTATCTCTTCAAATTGTTTTTGAGAACTTTGAGCATAAATATTATATTACATCATTTCTACTTTCTTCTCTCCCTCCTCCAATTCCTTCTATGCCCATCTACTCCCTCTCAAAGTCGTAGCGTCTTCTTTAATTTTTACATTACATGTATATGCATATGTATATACACCTGTATGAAGATAATCATTTAAAATTGTTCCTCTGTAATTTGGAGAAGAGGGTCTATCAGGGTTCTCCTCTCTGGACTAAGCAGATCCCTCCTCTCTAAGCAGCCATTCGTTTGCTTCTAATTCTTCATCTAGGGCTTTAACCTTGTGATTGTGAGATGTTTCCTATCAATATTGCCATGTCAACAGGTATTTTCATTAGAAGGCCTTGTTTTGATAATCATATTGCTGAAATTTCAGGAGTGCAGGTTCTTTGTAACTTCCAAATGATGTGTGTAGCAGCAGGCATGCTGGGTCTCTCACTACTGTCATGTATTTTTGCTCCATGATTTTCCTTCAGCCTCAGTTAGTGGAGTTGCAATGTGAATGTGTCAAATGCTTTATTCTGTGTATTTTACCAGTGTGGATTTGGTTATAATGCAACTTTTGGATGAATCATCTATAATTAGGATATGATTTACTTCCCAGAGATTTTGAGCTTAAATTTTCAATGTCTTACATCATTGAACTATAGAGCATTTGGGGACAACTAGAGATCGAATAACCATAATTTATGATACTAATATGAGCATGGACTATCACAGAACAGAAACTGAGTATTATGGGATTTAATATGTACTGTTTCTCATGGTGCTCATATGTTCATGGTTTTATCCCAAGTTGGTTGATCAAATCCTTGGGATTTAGACTAAACTAGATCCTGAGCCATTAGTCCCTAAACAACTCAATACATAAAACCCTTGCTTGACTCAGGAGGTGGGAGATATTTAGAGGTGGTTGTGAGCTCAATAAAGTCATATTTTCTTCTTGGTTATCTACATGGCATAAGTTTAGCAGTATTATGTCTTCTTCCATATCCTTTATTCTCACTACCACCCAGAAATAAGGGAGCAAGCATGCCAGGAACTGAAATATGTGATTCCAAACTGACCTTTCTTCTGCCCCGGCCAGTGGGGTTTCAACAAGGGTGACCCACCTGTGGGAGAGAATGAAAGGGACAGGGGACACGAAGAAGGACAGGAATCCTTTCTGTTCAAGCTGAAAATTTTATTTTCCTCAGCAAGGCTTATACAGCACAGGATGGGGAAGGGGTGGGAAGGAGAGAAGGGGGAAGAGACGTGGAAGGGGTGCAAGACATGAGATATGTGCAGATCATGCAACTGCAGGATGTTGGCTAAGGTCACTGGTCAGCACCCATTTGTTCTGTTGCTAGGCTACCTGACCATGGAATGCTCTTTAGGTTTGGTTGTCATGGCATCTGACTGTGGAATGTTCTCTTATCTTTGAGGGCCTCTGGTTAGTAAACAGGTGTTACGGCTCTGGGAAAGGGCAGTGGTCATGTGACTTGTTCTCTGGCCTAGCTAGTACTATAGTTCATATTTGGTTCCTGACATCTTGGTCCCTGACATTCTTCCATCAGTTTGTTTTTGTCAAGCATTTGCCAAGGTTAAAGAACTCTGTTAAGGTACCTCCCCCAAAGTTTACCACATGCCAAGATATTACTTTGATAATTTAAAGACAATGAAATGTAGTGGGTAGCCATTCCAGCCTTGGCCTGGAAGTTCCAACCCCCATTGAGGCTTTGGTAATGGTCACGCCTACAAGGTGGGACTGAGTGAGGATGCTGAAGACCCAGCATCAAGAGGAGAGGCTTCTCTTGGTTCCAGGACCCTGGATGCTGGAGGTAGACTGAGCAGAGTTCTCCAGAGAACATCACTGGACTTCCCTATCCCTTTCTCAGACCCTGCAACCTATCCCTTCATTTGTAAGCTACCCCACAAAATAAACCTTCCTTTTAACTATGTGGAGTGGCCTTAATAATTTCACCAGTAATGAAATATTGAAATCTACAAGAATGGTGACGTTTTTTCCGAGACAGGATTTCTCTGTGTAGTTTTGGTGCCTGTCCTCGAACTTGCTCTGTAGACCAGGCTGGCCTTGAACTCACAGAGATCCTCCTGTCTCTGCCTCCCCAAGTACTGGGATTAAAGGAGTGTGCTACCACCACCCAGCATGAATAGTGACTTCTCTCCTAACAAGGAAAATAATTTAAATGAGGATAAATTTCACACTTATCATGAAAAAAATAAATAAGTAATACAACAAAAATAAGTAATACAATGTTTTCATGTTCTGGGAGTAATCAACTCTCAATCAAGAACTTAGCACATGTAAAAATAGAATTCATAATTAAGTAAGAATTTAAATCATTCTCATATTTGGGGGAAAGATTAGCGTTTGCTACCAGGGATCTATTTTTAAATTAAAGCAATATGAATCTCTCTAATATCAAAATAAATGATTATAAAGTGTACTTAGAATTTAAGAAATAACAACATAAAATTAGCATAATCAGATGTAAATACAGTAAAGTTTTTATAATTTAATTTTACTTTTTGTGCATGAATGATATATCAGCATACATGTCTGCATACCATGTACATTCCCGATATATGGTCAGGGAATAAGAGGAGATCATATGTCCTGATTTGAGTTGCACATTATTGGAACTCAAAATGTCACTATTGGAAAACAAATCTGAGTCCTCTGGAAAAGCAGCAAATGTTCTCAGCCATGGAGCTATCTCTCCAGACACATTTCCTTTTATTAATTAACTTACATTTGATGTTTAAAGTAAATTTACAAAATTTTAAATGATGTCACATACATAAAGATTTACATTAAAAATTAGATATAATTTTGTATTTTGATTCATGATAGTTGAAGGAAGGCACATACTTGATAAAATTAAAAAAAATTACATGCATATGTATGTGTTCCATCAACTAAATACTTACTCATATCTGTAATTTCATTAGTTTAGGAGAGAAAGATATCTACTGTTGGAGTCCCAATAAACTGTGCCATGCATACCAAACTTCCAGTCAAAGAGAGAAATAGCAGCCATATTAGGAAGAGTTGGGCAAGTTGATTGATCCAGACCTATTTTTGAGAGGCTGACAGGACACTTGTAGAGATTTGCATAAGAAGAAACAAAGATGGGGGGTTAATGCATATTAGTTGGTCAGGCTATAGTCTACGTGATGTTTGTCTCAGAACGAGTTCTACGAGGTTGGCTTGGCATGATCAGTGTTATCAATAGAGATAGTCAGTCCCCATCAAAGGACTGCTGTTGCTGAAAGGGGGGACTTCAGTTTGTGTCATGATGTAAACCCTTCATTTTCAGGGACGTACTCTCATCATGGATAATTTGTCCTGTTAGGTTAAGCATTATTAGGGATACCTCTAGTTCTTTTCCACACAGACATTTATCATTCAGCCTGGGCATGCCTGAATAACTGAAATAGATAGTGACTCAGGAGGTTAAGAAAGAGTTAGAGGCAGGACAGATTAAGAGGGGTTAAATAGAATGTGTTAAAACAGTTACCAAGCACTGATTCTGTATGAACAATCTCACTGAATTTTCCAAACTCACTAACTTAATTTTGTTATTATTGTCACCAAAAGATGGCTATCAGTAATGGGGGAAGGGTACAGTTAAAGGTATAAAGTTCCTCATTATTTTATATATTCTGATCCCATAAATGTATTCTGATCTCATAAATTTTCTAACATTCAATAATTAAATATTTCATAATATAAACAATATTTTCATGATTTATAGCACTTACCTAAATATATGCTGTGAGGATAAGGTACAACATAATGAACACTATGATAGATGATCAACCATTTCTCAAGTAAATAACTTTCCATGGAAATGTAACTACTTTGAGGAGACTGTTTGCATGTAAATTACTTGCTGTGAAAGCATGAAGACCTGAATTTGAATCCCAGTCTAACATGTAAAAATCACATTTTAGCATGTTCCTATTACTCTAACACTGGACTGTAAGTGTTGGGAGTATCTTGAACACACCAAATAACAAACGAAAAGAGGCAGTCTCATGTCTAGTAATAGTGTTTTTGTTGGATGGACTTTGGCTCTTGGAGGGAAATTTGTCCCAGATTTGGAAAGACTATTCATATGTTCTTTCTCATTGGAAGCTGTTAGCTACAAATCTTCAGATGTTAATGCATTTCTTAGAGTAACTGCAGAAAGCACGAAATTAAAACAGGATATCGTTGGCTTGGGGGATGGGGAGCAATATATAGAGAAAGAACAGGGCACAAGAGATTTGATCAGGGAAATGGGCAAGGGGGTTCGCTCTATGGAGAGTGGAGGGAGGTAAATGCATAAGAAGGGGAAGGAGAATAAAGGGGACTAGCAGGATACAAGTTACCTGACAGGGGAAAAAGGGAAGTGAAGCTCTTTAGGATGGAGATATTAGGAGAGAGAAGAGGAAAATTACATTGATGATTTCAAGGAACCATACTGCTATCTAAAAAGAGTCAACCACACATGATTCTGTTTAGAATTATACACATATAGTTACATTTCAGGCAGTCATTCTCAAACTAAGTGTTGCTCCTCTGGTCGAGTAAACAATTTTATGTCTCATAATTTGGTAATAATGTTCCTGTGCTTATTGCTGCCTTTCTATAGCCCAAGGGGTTCCCATAAACCAAAGTCACTGTGTCTCATGTTACTCCCCAGTGAACATTTGGATTATGTTGTTAGTATGTTAACTAGAACCAAATAACCATTAATAATGCTTATTATTAAATATATTAAATATTATTAAATATGTTAAAATATATGCTTTGGGCTGCTTACAATGTGTAGATACAGAGATTCTTTTCTGCAAAGTACAAATTTACTAATAGAATATAGACTATAAAGTGCCCCGTATGTATCTACTCTTATGACATGTGTATGGTCTGCAAAGATGAGTGCCATTTCAGAGAAAAATGTCCTCAAAATATCAAGCAAAGCAATATGGCCAGTAAAACTTTGATATGTGGCAACAGATGTCACAACTAAAGGAGCTTAGAATTCTTTCTAAGTCATTAAATGTAAAATAAAATATTTTTAAACGATTAAATAATAAAAGAGGAAATATTAAATTGGACCAGCTGTGTGGTCCTAAGCACAAAGTGAAAAATATAATAAAAATAAGTTCTAGTGATATCAGACTAAAGATGTTAATACCTAGAATTTAAGCATCACCATATTAAGGAGATTTCAGTGCTACTGCTAGTGTTACTATTATGTAGTTGCTCCTAGCATTCATACTATAGCCCACTCTTGTTTATGTCCCAAAAGCTACTGATCTTTTACTGAAATGTTCTTGGCTATTTACATGGAACTCTTGAAATGTGTCAACAGTCTTTATGCTTAGAAGGAAACACAATGTCACTACAAGTTGATAGTAGAATCAAATTAATGTGTTCTCATGATAAATTATATTATTCAATATATATGATGTCATATGCCCTGAATTCAACATGCAAGTCATAAATTACACAAATAGTGTGAGAATGACATGTGATATCCTATCTGGCAGGCAGAAGCAGTGGATAATGACAAGTCAGTGTTTTCCATGGGCAACATAGCATTGAACCCATGAACTTATTATAAGAGTCTTGACAGCTGCACAAGGCTTGTCCAAGATTAAGGCAAACAAAGGCCTAGCAAGGAGAGGGTGGCTGGGTACAAAATCCCTCCATTGGACTAGAAGTTGATAGCTGCTGGGACAGGGAGTGTCAAGGTTTTTTAAGATTGGAAGAACAGTGTCACGACCGCCTCGACCAGCAAGGAAGACGCAACACCGAGCTCTTCTTTCAACAGTTCATTCAGGAACCTGAACAGTCTTCTTCTTTTCTGGGGAAACCTGTTCACTCCTTATACAGCCTCTGGGCAGCCAACCCTAGCATGCCACGTGGGCAACACTGATGGGCCCAGGCAGGCAGAAGCAAGCCAGATTCTCAGCCTTAGCCAAATAAGGAGTTGTTTATCACTGAGAGCACTCACCATCTGGAAGGTGGAGGGCGGAAGCAGTCGCCATGTTTAAGGCACGCAGCTCTCTTTAGAACAGCCTAGCAGTGGTGGTGCATGCCTTTAACCCCAGCACTTGGGAGGCAGAGGCAGGCGGATCTCTGTGAGTTCAAGTCCAGCCTGAGCTCCCAAGTGAGTTCCAGGAAAGGCATAAAGCTACGCAGAGAAACCCTGTCTCAACACACACACAACACACACACACACACACACACACACACACACACACACACACACACACACAAAGAGTGGAAGAACATCATACTCCAGTAGATAGCCACAACATAAGAATATATGTGCAACACAAATTGAACTTGATAAGGATAAGAATAAAAATAATGAGTACACAAAGCTATGTGGGTAGGGAAGTAGATTTGATCTAAAAAGAGTTGTGGGTCATTGAATATATTGTATGGAGCTCACAACAAATTAGTAAACTATATATATACTGTTGTTCATACTTTATATAATGGAAACATTTACAAGATTATAAACAAAGTATTTTCATTAACTGATAGCAAGTAAAATATGTTTTGGTTTTTAATATCTAAAATCATAAGTATTTTACTTCAATGTTTACCACATGCTTTCTTACTTGTTACCAAATGTAATATAAGCAGCTGAGTGAAATGCTGAGGATGTGCTGAGTAGTGATACAGAAACATTTAAAGTTCAAAATTCCTATTAACTTTCCAATTTCAGTTCTCCAAATTGTGGCTTCATTCATTCCACCTGATAATTGCAGATTTTGGTCTAAACTTGCACTTCCCACTAAATGTCAGATTTTAACATTTTTATCATGTGCAGCACAGAAAAAGCAAGCACATTGCCTGACAGCCTGGCATAGAAGATATCCTATTAAGAAAATAAGATGCCAATTAGATTAGACAAATTAAATCACTATTTAATTCAGACTATTATAGGTATATCAAAAACAAGAGTTTGTACATCCTTTATAATGAAATGATGTTAGTATGAAATTCTATTAATGTATAAAATCATCTGTTGGGTCATAGCTAAATTTCAAATTTTGCCATAAAAAGTATAAAATATTTTCATGAGTTATCATTACCAATATAGGTTAGCTTTTTTTTTTATATGTATTTGTACACATTTTATTTGCATATATTTTGACATACCATTGTTATACTAAAGGCTAATGTATAGAATAACCACAGTCAATAACTCTTTCCTAGCATTTTCTTTAGGGCTTTGTGGAGAGAAAATAAAACATTGTTGGAAAATATTTGGGTAATTTCAGTTTTGAAATATGTTTTAAACATGGAAGATGTTTATATAATCACCAAAAATATTTCCTGAATTGAGTGAGGCCATGTGTTTATTCTTTTGAATTTTTCAAACTTGTAAATTTATAAAATAAAAATGTTTGGTATTTATTGTATTTTTTCTATGAAATTAACACATCTAACATTATACCTAGTTCATTTGATAAGCACATCATTGATTATCTTTTAATTGAAACATTTCAAAATATATTTGGTATATGGCAGTTACAGAACAAGTTACTGTTTCAGTTTTCTCCTTCCTCTGTTTGAGACAGGATCTCTGGTTTGCCCTTTCTTCATTGCTTGAGACAGGATCTCTGGTTTGCCCATGCATATTCCAGGGTATCTACCCTATGCATCCGTGGATACTTCTGTGTTCTCCTCCCATCTCACTGTGGAATTTTTTACATTACAGATTCTTTACCACAATACCCTTCTTTCAGTGGGCTTCTGTAATTCAAACTCAAGTCTTCACATTTGCAGTAAGTATTTTCCTCACTAGGTCCCCTACTCATGCCTATATAACAATTTTAATATTATTTAACCAAAATAAAAACAAAGTTCAAGAAATTCCCCATTCAGCATGAACACAGGTAGAATAATAAGAAATCAATAATCCTATTCATAGTCTTGAACTCCCTATCACCCAAAGAATTATGGTATTGTGACTTCTGTAATTATTGATGTGTGCACAGGTAGGGGTGTCTGTCTGTCTGTCTGTCTGTCTCTCTCTCTCTCTCTCTCTCTGTGTGTGTGTGTGTGTGTGTGTGTGAATTATAGTTGAAGTTGTTTTTGAAATAAAGTCAACTTGTCCAATATAAAATACCATTGTTATGGATTTATTTGGGATTTATCCCATAAGCCTTTTATTGTTCAATGAGTTGTAAAGGAGGGTTTGTTACTACTGCAAGACTTGGCAATCTAAATCCACATTCTAATATATTGACTCTCTAGGTTGGGATGTGGCTTTAATCTTAATGTTTTAGTTCTACTATACTTAGTTGCAATATGAATTTGAATATTTATTCTAGGAGAGAATCAGGGCACAGATCATAATGTCATCTGCATATGCATTGTAAGAAAACATGTAGTTTGGGTTTGATAAGTTGCTATATTATAAAATTGCTTATGGACTATTACACATTACATTCTCTACGCGTGTCTTAATTGGGGTTTCTATTTTTGGGATACAACACTGATAAAATATAACTTAGGAAGAAAGGTGTTAATTTGGTTTGCATAGCCCAGGTTGTATAGTTCACTGAAAGAAGCCAAAGTAGGAACTCCAGTTAGGAAATGGAGCAGAAGCCACAGAGGAAGAGTGATTTCTGGATTGTTCCTTACAGCTTGTTCATCATACTTTTTAATGTATCCTAGTGCTATCTGAATGGACTAGGCCATCCAGTATCAATAATTATCCAAGAAAATGTCCCCACAGATTGCCTACAGGCAATTTAATGAAGGCATTTTGAGATTCCTCTTCCCAGATAACTTGCCTCTGTCAGGTTGACCTGAAAGATATAGGACAAGGGGATTATCTATTGAAGCGACTACCAGATCATTTTATTTGCCAAGTAATAGTGAAAGTTAGAATAGCATACACTCAAACACAGTTTGTTAGAAATGTTTCAACATCCTACCATCATATAGACAGGAAATTAAATTCACAATAACATAGTTTGCATTTTATTGTTACATTAAATGCAAACATACAAAGACTCTAAACAGAGATATTAAGATAGCAATAACATTTATCCTGATTAAATCAGTAATGGTATATATATTAAAATATCACATTGCTCACATAAGTGTGTACAATGGTTAAATTAAACAATTAAAGTAAAAAAGATTCAAGAAGACACAAATGGTAATTTTTGAAAAGTGAAACAGGAAAAATATCTTCCCGTTAGTCACAAGTGTTACATTTTTGGTTTTTAGATTTAACCTGTCTTATTTTCTGAATTCTTTTGATAATTGTTAAAGGTAAATCTTAGATTATGAGCTGAATGCAATTTTCTTACCTAATACCCACTACTGTGCTCACGTACAAGCCTGGATTGGAGATCATTATTTATGGGCAGTTGTGTCTGTTTCCACCCCTCCTATTGATTTGGAGATTTATTCTATATCTAATAGAAAACACCACCTTTTTAACTGAAGTATGGTTTATCCTAGAACCTTGACTTTTATCACAGTATTTATGAAAAGAGGTTATTTTATTGTGGCTGCTGTCTTTTGAATTCTATATTATCAGGTAATTTTAAAATATCTCATATATACTGCTATGTTTGTCCCGCCATCTTTTTCCTCATTTTTGTTGGGTTCTCCTTCTTCCCTAGTAATGATCTTTTCTTTCCCTGTCAGGGAGCTCCATTCCTGCCACAAACTCGTCTATCAAGATTAGTAACCTATGTTTGCACGTAAAGAAACAGTATTTCCTGATCAAAAGCACTGTTTAAAATAGATGATACAATAACCATATTTGCTAATTCTTTGTTATGATTTTATTATAAATATTCACTTATTTTGTTATTCTATAATGATGACAATATTTTTATTTAATATTTTTATTTTATAGTTAACTTAATTTCACATATCAGCCACAGATTCCCCTGTCCTCCCTCCTCCCACCTCCCAGCCCTCGCCCCCAATCCACCCCCCATTCCTACCTCCTCCAAGGCAAGGTCCCTCCTGGGGAGTCAGCCTAGAAATCCTCAATACTCTTCATAAAAAAGAAAGCTTGGAAATATAATAAATTAATGAGAAATTGAGAATGAATTATCAAAATAAATATGAGACATTGTGGTTAGTGTGATGATTATATTGATTAGTAATAAATCATTTTCTATTCTATAGAGCAAAAATACACTTTTGGTTTGAATAGTATACCTTTTTACTTTGAAGCAAATGAGGTATTTAAGTATTCATGGGACCTTCCTTGCACTTTGCAGTCAACTGACTGTTTCTGCATGGCACTTGGGCATCCACATTTTGATGGAAGACAAGCAAGTGATTCAATTAAAATATTTTAATTACCATTTATAACTTATTTAGAACATGCTGTTACTATTTTTTGATAAAAGTGGCAATTTTATTTTAAAGAGACTGATACTAACTGAAAAAAAATTGTTAGTTTCCTCTCTTATACAAGTGCACTCTATTAGTCAAGTTATTGAAAGATTGTAGTTTACCAAAAAAAAAATTGTTTCTCACTTTTGAATGGTCACAGAAATCTTTACTCTTTTTATGTGACTATAAATAATTTTTGTATCACACAGGTCAACTATTATAATTCTGAAAAAATATTTATGATGTTTGGAAGATTACTTTATCTCAATACATAAAATTTAACTTCTGGTAATTTCTTATTTTAGAATATTTCCCCCTATACTATACAATGTAGAAGTTGAGTAGCAATAATATTGATTACTTCAATCCTGACATACTCTATTTCCTTGTTTAATGTGGTAGAGCAAAGGGAATCTTAAATTGAGTGGATAAATAAGTACAAAGCAATCTTAGGACTTTTTGCTAAGAATTGTTACCTTAATTAATTTTAAAAGCATTTCTTGTGAAAATAAAATAAATTCAGGCTAATTGTAATCAGGAGGAGAACTATGAAATGCTGTCATCTAGATATGGCATGACTATTGCACACATACACTCACAGCAGCTGTAGTTTCCTGCAAAGAACCTTCCAAAGAATAATCCATAGAGACCTTTTCTTTGTGAATCTGGCCTCTGGCAGGTATACACCAGTGAGGAGGCTCTGGATGCATATATATTCATTACTAATTTGTCTCAAGGGATGTTCTAGTTAGCTTTTTTGTTGCAGCGAAACAAAACTTGGTTCAAAATACAATTTGAGGGATGAAAGGGTTTGTTTAGCTTACAATCCCAAGTTATCAAGTGTCATTGAAAGAAGGCACAGGAAGGACTCAAGGCACAGATCTGAGGGCACAAACCATGGAGGTATACTATATATTGCCTTGGCATAATGCTTGTTTTTTGTTATATAACCCCATCCCTCCTCTTGAAGTATAGTGCCACCAACACTGACTTGTCCCTCCTAAAATGATGCATAATATATTTAGATATCAGGGAAATGCGACAAAAGTTACTTTTAAATTGCAACCCAAACCAATCATAATGGTCACTTGGGGAATCTAGGAGAAGGTTCATAAAAACAATCAAACAAACAAACAAAACAAATAAATAAATACTAGAAATAGAACTACAGCACTACCACATGAATATGGACACCTGCACATCCATTTTCATCACTGCTCTACACTCAATAGTTAGGAAATAGAACCAACCTAGATGTCCCTAGACAGATGAGTGGGTAAGAGTATGAAGTGTATATATATATATATATGGATATTATTCAGCTTATGAAAAAATTAAATTATGAAAGTTGTTGCCAAGTGGATAGTACTGGAAATATAATATTGAGTGAGTTATGTCATTCAGTGTGAACACTGTGCTTTATTTCAATGTGTGTCTCAATTAGATTTGCTGTTTTGTACACTTAGAATACAGTGCAAACCAAGAAACTATTTGCTTTTTTTTTTGAAGAGGGTATGTTCATGGAGAAGGCAAGTGACAAGGAGTTTCCAGAAAGGCAGAAGGAGGGAGGCATATGAGGATATGTGGGAAATCAAGACAAGGTGGAAATGAATTACAAAGATATGGGACTGATAATTGATCTGAATCCTCACTATCTCAGAACCCATCTTGAAAACACAGAAGTGGAAAGATAATAGAACGTGTGCTAAGTAAGAGAAGTGTGTGTGCTTGTGGGTGATAATTTTGAGCATTACAGGCCTCAGGGGAGAGAGTGGGGGCATTGGTCAGTTAATATGAACTGTGCTCTATAAAAGAAACTTAGAGAAACCCTCTAGTCAATAATCTAATTTCAAAATACAAGTTAAAATATGATTATTCTGAATTGATAGACAATATCCCTCCCAGAAGACCTGGAATATTAAGTGGGCATTGCAGAAGATGTTAGGTGACAATGCCACATGAGGTATTCATTGGTCACAGAAGACTGTGAAGTCTATAAAGTGAAACAGAGTTTTGCTATTATCCTTGCTTCTCTACCATGACTACATGGCCAAACTCTATTGCTGAAGAAACCACCTACTGTGGCTGGCTATAAGAGATGGAGAGGCAGAGACAGGTGAATTCATAGCACATAGAGAACAGGTCTGCAAGGAATGTGAGAAAAGAAGAGGACGAGGACAGGGAGGTGTAGCAGGAATCTTAAAAGTTTTTATTAATAGAGTTGGGGATTTAGCTCAGTGGTAGAGTGCTTGCCTAGCAACCTCAAGGCCCTGGGTTCGATCCTCAGCTCAAAAAAAAAAAAAAAAAAGGAAGTTCTTATTAATAAAAACAAACCTGAGGCCAGTTATTGGGGTGAATGCTGGAATATCAGAGAGACAGAACAAGCCACAGCTACCTCACCTTGCTAGTTCCTCAGATGATCCTGTTTCCTCAGACTGGAAACCTCTGAGTCCTCATCCAGAATGGTTCTCAGCTGAACTGTGCTGCTCAAAGCCTAAAAGCTTAACCAGCCAAAATGCTTCTAGTTTCTGGTGTTCAAGCCTTATATATCTTTCCCTTTCTGGCGTTACTCCCTGGGATTAAAGGCGTGTGTCTCCATGCTGGCTGTATCCTTGAACACACAGAGATCCGCCTGGCTCTGCCTCCCACGTGCTGGGACTGAAGGCTTGCACCACCACCACCCGGCTTCTGCTATGGCTTGCTCTGACCCATTTTCTAGCCACCATTTTTGGCTCTGTATCTAGTGGTTGTCTGTTCTCTAACCCCAGATAAATTTATTAGGGTGCACAATATTTTGGGGGACCCAATACCACCACAGGGAGGAAGAAAAAAAGAAAGGGAAGAGGACAAATGGTGAGAGGAAGTGGAGGTGTGGAAGGGAGAGGAGGAGGAGGAGAAGGTTAAAGAGCAAAACCATGGAGGGGCCTAAGGAACTCCTTTCAAAGATGCCCTCTGCCACACACATGCACACATATACCAATGCATACACATTTGCAGACGATTGCCATCTCAAAACACACACACAGACACACACACAATGCAAGGCCATGTTTTATACAATTTACAAAGTTACTTATTTTTAATATTGAAAATTTATCCTCAAAGGATATTATTTAAATATGTAAATGTAGAAGAGAATTAAATGTCTGAAACTCTACACTACATTAAATCATACTTATTCTAATCTGTAGGCACTCATGTAGATCAGTACTATGAGCAAACAATTCTAATTTGCTTTCTGAAAGCACATATGCAATGGAAACATAAATATTACTGTGATATTTAATATCTATGAAACTAAAATTAATCTATTTCAACCTGGACAGCTTGTCTTGAAAAATGTATCCACTCACATAAAAGATTGATAGCGAAGTTCTTCTGTCAATTCTCCACGGTATCATGTTCCTATGGCCTTTCCACATGATCACATGTCATTACAGCATCATCTATCTTTAAGATTAAAATTTCAAGTTATTTGTGTATAGAATACATGATGCACTGTGTTCTTCAGGAACATTCTCTGAGGGTAACTGTGTGTACATGTATCTTGAAAGATATGGGTATTTTCCTACATATTTATTCTTCTGGTTTAGAAGAGATAGAGCCCAGCATGATTTACCAAACAAATTGTACAAATGGTTAACTAGAAGAGAATAATTCTAGAATAATATGGACATAATATATGTAGCCTGAATATTGAAGAAAAAAATCCTAGCTATACTTTCTAGCCAAAGAAAGCAGGTTTACTGACCCAACATTTGGGTTTCATCACCACCATGTATAAATAGAAGTGGTTGAAGGATCAACTCAGAGAGCTACTCTGTGGGACATTCAATGTGAATAGATATTTGAAAATTTCTTGGAAAAGTTCTGGCATGTAATTATAGTATTTCTAATAGTACAACTATCTGTTAGGGTTCTTTATTTTTGAACTTTATTTTTTTTATTGGAAATAGATTCTTCTCTCATACAATCCATCCCAACCACAGTGATTTAATAATTTACACTCAAAAATCAGGTATTTAAATTTAAATTTAAAATTTTGATCTACTTTTATTTTAAATAGAATAAATGTTTGGCTGTTATACCTAAGGGGTAAAGTTTATTCTTCCTCTTGGTTCCATTCAGTTTGCTAAGTTTGCATAGTCAGCCTTTTTAAGAGCTCTCCAATGCAGCAGAGGCTTAATCATGCATTATATTAGCTCTGTTATTTAGGATCACTGGTAAACGAATTTCTGATGTAGAGGGAAGTTTTTGTGTGACTGAGGTATCAGGTGACAGATGAGCTAACAGTAGTTGTAATTGATGTTCTTTCACAAGTCAGGTGCGTGTACTTCCATGAGGAAAGTTTAGGAATTTCAGAGGCAAAGCCTGGTACCAAGTAACCTGATTATTATTTTTAAAAATAGTACTTTTAAGTATTTCACAGCTGTAAAATTTGATCAAAGTATTTTTGTTAATTAAATGATATTTTATTAATGGAGAATTTAATAAGGCTACACATATTCAGTATAAATGGTATGTGGCTTTGGTATAATTCCCATTGATTTGTGTTTTAATTTAAATAATTTACATTTGTTGCTTTTTTTAACAAGTGGATGCTGTTTCATTTGTACCATTTCATTTTCTAAGTAAATAATACTAAAATAAGAAATTTTGAGAAAATATTATCCTACAAAAAGGCTAATTTTATCCCTTCAGTAAAATATAGTTGTTTTTCACTGTGATTATAATTTACTATCCAATTTCTTCAGAAAAAAAATAGTGTATTAATTGCATTTTTGTTTATTTCTTTGTTTTTAGAGTGTCTTGTATTTAAAAAAATGAAAAGCTTTTGTGGAAAGAAACATACCATTTATTTCATTTATTTTTAAATCTCATATCAGCTTGTGGGAACTATAGCTAGTCAAAACACAGACAATATATGACTGGACTTGACCAGTTGTAACTGATAAATCTCCACTTCAAACTTTATGCCTAATGATAAGGTTAAACAATGGACGAGGAGGCAAAACAATCATAAAGGAAGGAGGACCAGGATGTCTGCATTTAGACTATGTCTTTTAGAAATGATGAAGACTGGCCTGTAACTCATGATCCTCCTGCCTCTGCATCCTTCAGCAAATCCTTCTACCATGTGTCATCACAAAGAGAATGTGATGGTCAAGCTGGAATAGGGATGAAGTGGGAAATCAATGAATGAGACAGCATGATAGAGGGAGATGTCATGGGGATAAAGGGAAACCCGGTGCTAGGGAAGTTGCCAGGAATCCCCAAGGATGACCTCAGCTTGGACTACTAGAAATAGTAAAGAGGGTAGCTGAACTGAACTGGATTACCCCAGTAATCAGATCGGTGAATGCTCTAACTGTCATCCAGAGCTTTTCTCCTCCGACTGATAGAAACAGATGCAGAGATCCACAACCAAACACCAGGCAGACATCCAGGAGACCAGCTAAAGAGAGAGAAGTGGGATTCCATGAGCAAGTACATCAAGATCATGATGGGGAAATCTGCAGGGACGACCAAACCAAACTAGAGGGAATTCATGAAAGTTGGATCAAAGGCTTTAGAGCCTACATGGGACTGGACCAGGCCCTTTGCATGGCTAGACAATTGTGTAGCTTGATCTGCACTGGGGGGCTCCCTGGTGGCAGGAACAGAATCCATCCTTGGTGCATGAGTGGGCTTTTTGGAGCCCACTACTTAGGATGGGACAACTTGTGCAGCCTTGAGGCAGAGGGAAGGGCTTCAACTTGCCTCTAATGGATGTTTCTTCCCATGGGAAGCCTTGCCTTCTTGTGAGGGGTAGTCTGGGGTGGGTTAGAGGAGGGAAGCTGGGTGGAGGGAAGAGGAAGATCTTTGATTGGTGTGTAAAATGAATGAAAAAATTTTCCCAGGTTAAAAAAAAACTGCTAAAAATTTATGTAAAAAATTAAATTTTACTGTATATATGTGAAAAAGAAAAAGAAACGATGGAGAAGGCTTCTCCTATGAATTTTCAACAAAATTTGATCATTTATAAGACAACTGGACATGCCAGTATGGACTGATGAAATTCCTGCTGATATCACCACTAGATGAAGAGCTAGCTATTGAGTCAATGAGAGCTCAGAGGAAGAACACCACCCCCTCCCTTTCCTTTTTCCAAGAATGAGCTCCCTGCTGTGTTGTCCAATTCCAAATTTTCAGTCTTCAATTCATATACATACAAACACTTACAGAGAAAATAGTAAATTTAAGATGGAGTATGAGAGCCAGGGAAGGAGTGGGAGAAAGAGGTGAAAATGTAAATGTAATGTGTATGTACGAAGTTCTCAAAAAAAATAGGTAATGTAATAAGTGAGTGTGAGAACAAAAGGGAGAGATGAAATACAAAGAGATTAAGTAGATCCAAAAAAGAGAAGGCAAAGGAGAATCCAAAAGAACCTTTTTGCAGGGTGGTATCCTTAATTCACACTGGAATTACAAAACAAAGGAATAAGCATAGAGTTGTATGCTTAAGAATGTTGTTCACAAGTCAGGCAGGATGGGACACAAAACACTTGGGAAACAGAAGTAGGCATATTCTCTGGTGTTGGAGACCTTGCAATTGTTCAAAGTAATGCAATGATTACTGAGGAAACAGAATAACGTATTACCCCACCACTGTTTCCCAAAGCAGAATGTCTTTCACATTGGACACAATGGAAATTTTAAGTCTAAAAATATTTTAAGCCTTGCGGCAGTGGCACACACCTTTAATCCCAGCACTCGGAGGCAGAGCTAGTGAGATCTTTGTGAGTTTGAGGCCAGCCTGATCTACAAAGAAAGATCCAGGACAGGCACTAAAACTGCACAGAGAAACCCTGTCTGGAAAAACAAAAAAACTGTATATATGTACATTTAAAAAAATTAAAACCTGGACAAAAGAGAGTTCAGTTAGCAAACTGTTTACTGCATAAGAATAATGACCTAGGTTGACAGCTCCTGAAGGACGTCCCCTAAGGTTGCTTTCAGACATCCAAATGCAAGTGCACACATGCTTCTGTATAACTGCAGACACAAGGACATATACATACATACATACATACATACATACATACATACATACATACATACACATACAAAAGTAAATGTACACAAAAAGATAAAAACATGTAGGATCTGTTTTATGTAATTTAATTTCAAAACATCATAATATTCTAAAATGAATATTTTTCATTTTTCTTCATTAAGAAATTTTCTACTCACTCCACATGCTATCCACAGAGCCCCCCCCTTCTCCCTCCTCCCACCCCAGCCCTCTTTCCCAAGTTCCCCCACATCCCCACACCCCACAATTGAGGTCTCCCATGGGGAGTCAGCAGAGCCCAGCACACTGAGCCTAGGCAGGTCCAAGCCCCTTCCCACTGCACCAAGGCTGTACAAGGTGTCACATCACAGGCACAGGATTCCAGAAGCCTGCCCATAGACCAGGGACAGATCCCAATCCCCTGCCTTGGAGACCCCCAAACAGTTCAAGTCAAACAACTGTCTTCCATATCCAGAGAGCCTATTCCAGTCCCATGGGGTCTCCATAGCCACCAGTCCACAGTTCCATGGGCTTCCACTAGTGTGGCCGGTCATCTCTGCATGTCCTCCCTCATGATCTCGATGTCCCTCACATGAAGTATCTCTCCTCTCTCATCAATTGAATTCCAGAAGCTGAGCCTGGTACCTGGCTGTGGATCTTTGTATCTGCCTCCTTCTGTCACTGGACAAAGACTCTATGATGACAGCTAGGTTATTTGCTAGGCCAGTCACCAGAGTGGATTGGTCCAGGCACCCTCTGGACCACTGCAGGCAGACCAAGGTGGGGTCAACCTTGTGGATTCCTGAGAGCCTACCCAGCACCCTGCTTCTTCCTATTCCCATGAGGTCCTCATCTATTATGGTATCTTCCTCCTTGCCCTCCCACTCTGTCCCTGTTCCAGTTTGACCCTCTCCTTTCCCTATGTTCTCATCCCCCACTCCATGACGTCTGCCACCCCCCACCCAGTCCACTTATGTAGATCTCATCCACTTCTCCTTCACAGGATTATCCATGTGTCCCTCCTAGGGTCTTTTTCTATTAGCTACCCTCTCTGGAGATGTGGGTTGCAGTCTGTCCATCCCTTTCCTCCCATTTAGTATCCACTTATGAGTGAGCACATACCATGTTTGTCCTTCTGAGTCTGGGTTACCTTACTCAAGATTATATTTTCTAGATCCATCCATTTGCCTGCAAATTTCATGATATCATTGTTTTTTACTGCTGAGCAGTACTC
This sequence comes from Onychomys torridus, assembly GCF_903995425.1. Taxonomy (NCBI): domain Eukaryota; kingdom Metazoa; phylum Chordata; class Mammalia; order Rodentia; family Cricetidae; genus Onychomys; species Onychomys torridus. The sequence continues at coordinate 59,693,069 of NC_050454.1, forward strand.
CATTGTATATATGTGCCATATTTTCTTTATCCATTCTTCAGTTGAGAGGCATCTAGGTTGTTTCCAGATTCTTGCTATTATGAATAATGCTGATATGAACATAGTTGAGCATGTGTCCTTGTGGGAAGATTGAGCATTCCTTGGGTATATGCCCAAGAGTGGTATAACTGGGTTTTGAGGAAGACTTATTCCCAATTTTCTGAGAAACTGCCATGCTGATTTTCAGAGTGGGTGTACAACAATAGAGGAGTGTTCCCATTGCTCCACATCCTCTCCAACATAAGCTGTCTTCAGTGTTTTAGATCTTAGCCATTCTGACAGGTGTAAGATGGTATCTCAGAGTTGTTTTGTCATCCTGATGACTAAGGATGTTGAGCAATTCCTTAAATGACTTTCAGCCATTTGTGATTCTTCTGTTGAGACTTATCTGTTAAGCTCTGTAGCCTATTTTTTAAATTTGATTGTTTAGTAATTTGATGTCCAGAATTTATAATTAAAATACAGCCATAAATTAAATAGATCTTTGTGGAAGTTTTGTTCAAGGAATGGATTTCATAGTGAAACTAAAACATGAAGTTGTTTCATAGTGTAAGTAATAACTGAAATACCCTTTCAAATTGTCCTCCAATCTATAGATGCATGCAATAATACACCCACATATGCACACAGAGATAATAAGTAAACAAAATGTAGTGAAATCTCTCTTAATATATTTTCTCTGCTCTATTAAAATTAACTAAAGACACTTGTTATATAAAAGTAGTCTCCTAAAATCCTGCGTATCATTTTTACTTTGTAAATAAGAATAGATTTTCAACAAAAATTTCAAACATTTCCTATATCAGTCATTAAATAATTAATTAAATAGCTTGAACATTTTATTTTATTTGACTCTAGGATATGAAAACATAATGCTATCAAATTACCTTATGCACTTTATTTATGCCTAAATAGTACATAGAACTTTATGAAAAAATAAATAATTGATACCTACATTTCACATTATGTGAAATACTTCCATCCTTTAACCTGTTCTAGATTATAATTTTAAAATATCTATAATTTCATAGATTTTATTAAACATGGAGATTAAAACAGGTTGAATTTCTCTCATGACCACTAGCCAACAAGACATACATTATGAATAACACAACTCCATTTATCCTCTAACACAGAGTATGCCAGTGAAAGACAACTGGACAGATCATGATCAAAATGATGAATGTAGAAACTGCAAATTATTAACAATAGTTCAATATCATACATATTTCTAGTACTGTTCACATATAACTTTTCCAAAACTATCCTTTGCAGCAAGTAATTATGAAACTGTGCCTTAGTCTCTGAGTATATAAATGGTGCTTTCACAGTATTAGAGTCATTCTTTCATGACAATGCTACATGGATATCTTATTTTAGTAGATTTAAATGTACTTGACATATAAAAGCATAATATGAGGATATGAAAAACAAATTTATGGATTAATAAAATATGCATCAATGGACATTACTGTATTTGATACCTAGCATTCTCTGGGAAAGGTCTGCATTTTGTATAGAACACAGGTGATCATAAAACATTATAAATTTGTAAAGAAATGATTAATGCATGGTTTAAAGAAACATGGAAAATTGATTTTATAAGAATTTTCCTGGCAGCCAGATGTCATATATCCATATCTAAAATGTCTAAAATTATGTTGACATTGAATTAAAACAGCATTTTTTTTTCATCAGTTAGGTGAACATTACAAAATGAGCAAAGGAAATCTGTGTGTCAACATCCATGGCTACAATAATGTTTTCTCACACAAGAAAGTATTAGTTTTCAAATGTTGGACTAAATATATTTTATTTATATCTTCATGTACAACTCTGTCATAATTCTCGAGATGCCAGTGATGTACTCTTCATATCAAACACATTGTCTTTACAGATAGCTGGAGAAAACCTCTTTTTATGTCAATGCAACAAGATGTATTTAATATTATTGTCTAAAAGATGATCCAAGACACTCAATATAATCTCAATTGAAGGAACCCATAGACTGATGAATAATAAGGAAAACATCTCTATAAGCTCTATCAGGGAAATAATTTTCAGATGCCAAAATGCATCTTGAACATCCAGAACTGAGCTCATAATTTTTATCCTACACATAGAAGAAGGTAGCATTCCATCCTGTTTTTTTTTTTTTCCATAATGCAATAGTTTGAATGTAACTGGTTCCCATAAGCTCATAGGTAATGGCACTATTTTGATGTGTGGCTTTGTTGGAATTGGTGTGGTCAGGTTGGAGGACATGTGTCACTGTGGAGGTAGGCTTTGAAGTCTCATATATACTCAAAATACCTGAAACCATTTCCTCTTACCTTCTGATCAAGATGGAGCCAGCTCGTCTTCCTGAGCATTGCCATGTCCTCCACCATGCTTACTTGCCATGATGATAATTAACTGAACCTCTGAATTCTAAGCTGCCACCTCAAAAAAATGTTTTCTTTTATAGGAGTTGCCCAGTTCATGGTATCTTTTCAGCGTAATTGAAACCCTAACTAAGGCAAATATGCAATGGAGAACTGTCCTGTTAAGGACTATAAATAATTGTGTTGGAATTCTGATGGGGATTGCATTGAATCTGTAGATTTCTTTTGGTGGGATGACCCTTTGTAGTATGTTTACCTACTGTTCCATGAGCACAGTAAATCTTTAGATCTTCTGATAGATTCTCCAATTATTTTCTTCAAAAACTTAATTTTTTTCTTTCTGAGTCTGGGTTACCTTACTCAGGATGATTTTTTCTAGATCCATCCATTTGCCTGTCATTGTTTTTCTCTGCTGAGTAGTACTCCATTGTGTCTATGTACCATGTTTTCTTTATCTATTCTTCAGTTGAAGGGCATCTACATTGTTTCCAGGTTCTGGCTATTACAAACAATGCTGATATGAACATAGCTGAGTAGATGCCCTTGTGATATGATTGAGCATTCCTTGGGTATATGCCCAAGAGTGGTATACCTGGTTCTTGGGAGAGATGGATTCCCAATTTTCTAAGGAAGTGCCATATTGATTTCCAAAGTGGCTGTGCAAGCTTGCATTCCTACCAGCAGTGGAGGAGAGTTCCCCTTGCTCCAAATCCTCTCCAGCATAAGCTGTCTTCTGTGTTTTTTATCTTAGCCATTCTGACAGGTGTGCCCCCAACTGGATGAGTGAGCCAATTGAACAGCTTGAACTGTTTGGAAGGCACCCAGGCAGTGGGACCCGGACCCGTCCTTAGTGCATGAGCTGGCTGTTTGGAGCCTGGGGCATATGCAGGGACACTTTGCTCAGCCTGGAAGGAGGGGCCTGGACCTGCCTGTACTGAATCTACCAGGTTGAGCTGAATCCCCAGGGGTGTCTTGGCCCTGGAGGAGATGGGAATGGAGGGCAGAGGCTAGGGGGAAGGCGGAGGCAGGAGGGAGGAGGACAGGGGAACCCATGGCTGATATGTAAAATTAAAACACAAATATTATTTAAAAAACTTAAGTTTTTTATCATACAAGTCTTTTACTTGTTTCTTTAGAATTACTCCAACATATTTTATATTATTTGAGGCCACTTTGAAAGGTGTTCCTCTGATTCCTTTGTAAGTCCACTTGTCAGGTGATAAGAGGGCTACTAATGTTTTTTTAGTTAATCTATCTAACCATTATGCTGAAAGCATCTGTCAGCTATAGGGGTTCCCTGGTAGAGTTTCAATGGATACCTATTATATTATCATTTAATATGTCAATAGTAATACTTTGACTTCTTTTCCAACTTGCATACCCTTGATCTCTGTCTTATTGCTCTACCTGAAGCTTCAAGTACTATATCAAACAGGTATAGAAAGAGTGGACAACATTGTCTTGTTCTTATATTGAGTAGAATTGCTTAATCAAAGGATTTTTGTATGTCTTAATTTTCCTCTACAAGAACAAATAAAAGTTTTATTTAATTTAGAGATTAAAGGAAGTTTAGCATATCTCATTCATACCATTTACATGAAATGTAAGACATTATGTATTTTTCATAAAGCAGGACCTTATAGTTATTACTATAGCTGACTAATATTTGTCATTGGCTATTATTAAACCAGTAACAGGGTCATGACACATGTGACTGAAATTGAATAATAGCAGGAGAAGCAATGCAGTAAGTTTCTTTCAGACATAACAGTAACTAAGAAAACCAACTTTCATGACGACTTGGGAGAAAGAGATGAAAAGTGACATTTCAAATAGGCTTGATTCAAGAAATTTTCATTTCTAAATTCAATGTTCTCAACAATTGAATGAGCAAGACAGGATGGTAATGAAAACTAAACTTGCAAATTGATTTAAATCCTATTGTGATTGACTTGTACCTATTTTATCAGATATCTTATAAAAGGATGGAGCTCAAATTTAACAGATAGAGAAAATATTAGTTCTACAAATACTGAAACAAATGACATTCATGTGTGAATCAAGGAAATGATCAATAGGGCTTAAAATTTATGAATTTGATCATGTTACCTAATGTAAAGATATAAAATTAATGAAAAATAAAAACTTGTTTTCTTGAAAATAGTGTCTTGTTGGTGGTTTGATATTTCATATGTGCATGTGGCACACACATACATGTGCAGATTAAGTCATTAGATCATTGTAATACTGGAATATACAGAAAAACAGTAATGGGCTAAATCCACGTAGTCTGAGATATAAACATGTAAAGATACACAAAACCTGCAGATATTTAAATAAATAGAAGAATGACATGAAACTTAATAAGAACAAATATATTATCTGTGATTGTGATTAAATTAATTTTTTATTAACAAAAAATTGCTTTTCAATATCTGATTTGAAAATAATTTTAGCTCATTTTGGTGAGCATTTAGTTATTTTAAATAATGCATTTATTCACATGAGAAAATTTCAAGTATATTTTAAAACATAAAACCAAACTTCTGATAACATTTCAAATTATCTATGCATGCATGCAGATGGACTGTAGGTAATGACCCTCTCCCCATATCATGTGGACCCCAGGTATTGAACCAAGATAATCAGGCATAGCAGAAGGCAACTATACATATTAAGCCATCTTTCTCTGTACCATTATTTCATTTTTAAGGTTTTAATAATAATATTTAAATTAAAATAACAACACAATAAAATAAATTGTAATGCATAACAAATCAATAATTTATTATTTACTACCAACACCCATTTCAAATACTGAAGTAATTACTTTTATTGATGAGTATATTAGATCACATGATTTAGAAATAGAATATAATTGAATTATAGATATTATATTCTGATTGCCATGAATTATCTATTTGAAATAAAGTAAATTGTGTTTCATTTCTCCTTAATTTCAGATTATCCTTGTATTTGAGTGTGTAATTTAGGATTTTTTAATAGATATAGAATGATAATTATAGATATCTATATGTGTTATACATGATAATAACTATCTCAGAAACATTGATGGTTAAATAGTATATGATACATGGCATGGAAATAACTAAGTATGAATGTGAATGACCATTTCAGGGGACCATGGAGAGAATGACCTCCTTAGTTTTCTAGAATGCTTTTCACATCATAATATGTGGCATTGCTTGTTAAAGTATGAAGCCCAATACACTCAAAATTATACCACAAATTATTTTCCCACTAGTTATTCCACTCTACCATAGAATGAGGAAAGATATAAAGGTGCACATATTCATTGATCTTTAAGCCTTTCTCCAATTAGGAGATTTCTATGTCTTGGTTTCTTATATTTACCCAAATATCTCACTGAATATAATCAGAAGAAAAATTTATTAATTAGATTTGTTTATGGGGATAAAGAAATATGATCTTTTTGCTAATTCCCCCCGAGCAAGAGAATAATATTGTTTATGTGATCTTTTTGAGTTCCAAAAAGAAAGAAATGAAAAGGTGAGAATCATCAAAAAACCATTATCAAGAAAGAGAACAAATATTGTACAGTAAGCAAATCATTTAAATGTGACTAGATTTTCCTATGAAAAACAATAGTGTAGTTATTACTAGAATTAAAAAGAGATTGAGTATTAACACAAACATAAATATATGTAAAATCAGTATCCATATATAAATATTTTACAAAAAGTCAATGTGATCCAATGATCTTGAAACATACTTTATGATAGCAAGCATCAAAAAGATAAAGTTACATTTTCAGTGATTAATGAGCTACACTATGATGAAGAAACAAGGTATAATTTAACATTAAGAATGTAAGAAAGACATGTAAAAGTCATTCTGAAATACTTAGCTTTTTGTAAATTAATACCATGATTTCCAAACAATCAAGTAACCTAGTTATTACAACTTGTGATAAATCTGCCAGGGCATCAAAAAGGTTATGGTTCAATGCAGAGCACACCCCAGTGTCATAGACTACACACCTTCAAATAAGGGAACACATGAATAAAAAGAAAGTGATTTCAAATAATACTGTGTGAACATAGTTAAGCAAGTGTCCTTGTTGTTTAATTGAGTATTCATTGAGTATATGTCCGACAGTGGTATCATTGGGTCCTGAGGGAGATTGATTCCAAATTGTCTCAGAAACCATGGTACTGATGTGTAAAGTGGCTGTACAAGTTTGCATTTCCACCAACAGTGGAAGAATGTTCCCCTTACTCCACTTCATCTCCAACATAAGCTGTCATCAGTGTTTTTTACCTTAACTATTCTGAAAGGTGTAAGATGTTACCTCAGAATCATTTTGATTCACATTTCTCTGGTAATCAGATTGGTGAATACTCTGTCATCATAGAACCTTCATCCAGTAAATGATGGAAGCAGATTCAGAGATCTACAGGCAAGTACCAAGGCAAGCTCCAGGAGTCCAGACAAAGAAAGGGAAGGGGGATTTTATGAGTAAGGGGCATTAAGATCATGATGGGAAACCTACAGAGAAAACTCAACCAAGATAATGGGAACTCATGAATTTTAGACCAACAGCTGTGGAACCTGCATGGGACTGAATTAGTCTCTCTACACAAGGAGACAGTCTGTTTGTCTGCTTAAGGGAGCTCTGACAGTAGGATCAGGATCTAACCCTGGTGCATGATCTGGCTCTTTGGAGCCCATTACTTATGGTGGGATACCTTGAATAGCATTGATACAGGGGGGAGGGTCTTGGACCTCCCTAAACTGAATATACCAGGCTTTGCTGTCTCCCCATGGTAAGGAAGTCCTTATCATTTTGAAGAAGGAGATGGGGGATGTGTTAGGGGAGGAAGGCTGGCTCAGAGTGGGAGAAGGGAAGCAAGGGCACACTTTGGTTGGTATGTAAAATGAATAAAAAAATTCTTAGTAATTTCTTCATTTTTATTTCTCTAAGAATCATTCTAAATTATATATATTTATATGTATAATTTGATGGATGTGTTTTTAATGATGTGATAGCAATTACTGTTAGTAAGTATCTATTGGAATTCAACAGGAGGTAATCTTTGGTCCTTTTATCAACCAGCCAGGTTACAGTTTCAAATATGTTTTTAAGTATAGATTGTACAAATATAGTGTGTTCTGAACTACTCTAATGAACCCTGGAAAATTTTACAAACTCAGAGTTATAGTTTCCAAAACCTACATGATTTATTTTATCTCTTTTTTTATCCTGGGGGGGGAACACACAGTAATTTCAAATTGTGATTTAAATGAAACAAAGTGAATGGCAACCAGGGAAATAACAAAACACCATTTGTGTGCTTTTTTTTTTTTTTTATAAATTATTGGTTGGTATTTTACAAGGCGTAATTTGTATAATTTTCTAGCAAAAGTTTTAAGATTTGTTCTGCTCAATGTTTATTGTTTATATTGTGACTTATAGATCTTTTCATAATTTTCATATGAACTCTGAAATTTATATGCTAATGACAAGGAAAGAGTGTAACCCTTAAGTACCTGTTATTCATGTGGAAACATTGCCTATAATGTTTAACTTTACTATAGCCTTTGAGTCCATTACAAATGCATTCATATAATGATAAGTTTAAAATATGCTAATCAGTGTGTACCTCATCACTGTTAATTCATGTTACGAGTGAATTATGAATTTCATATGTAATTTGAAGTCTAAGGAAGGGAGGATTTCTTTGAAAACTGTTTAATTGTTCCTAATCTAATCATGGGAATTCGTTGTTGACTTTACATCCCTGTTGTTGTCTTCACTTAGGTAGCCATGTCTTCTTTACATTCTGTGAGGTAGACTCACATTTTCAAATGCTTGGTGGTATTTTTACATAAAGATATTCCAAAGTGAGAACATTTCAGAGAAGAGAGACCCAAGAAGGAAAAAGGATGCCTTTGATAGGTACAGGTGATTCTGTCAGGTTTGACATTTAAAGGGCTGTTTCAGTGATACTATTTTTTTTCCTTTTAGATTTGCAAATCATCGACAGGATGGTTATAGCATTACCTATGACAGAGCACCATGTATAGAACAAAAGTGTTCATTTTGAAAATAGTTAAATAATGAGTCTGCTTCCTTATTTCAGAAGACACAGTTCAGAAGCAACATGTCTTTTCTATAAAATTTCAAGTTAATCAACCTCTATTCAATGACTATTGTACAAGCAGATACTTTGCACATGTCAAAAATTTTACACATTTATTCTGAACCACTACTTATCATAGTTTCAAATGTTTAAATTGTATTATTTTTCATATTTACGGACACATGGATATTAATATTATAACTTTGTACCAATATGTACTGAAAGGACCAAGCAGATGCCATAACAAGCTGATTAGTCTTCTCTTAGAGATCAGGAGTCAATTTCAGTTTCCTGAGACTTGAGCAAGCAGTTTCTGGAAGGGCCATGAACAAAAGACATAGTCTTTACAGTAGCTCCCTTTCTGCATATACTCTGACAACTAAAGGGTCAGTCAATTGTTTATTGTCTGGGACCCCTCACCAATTTAGAGATACGTGCATGAGTCAAGAACAGAGCCTGGGTCACTGAGTCAGCCTCCACAGTCAGTACATCCATGGCAGCCCAAGGACAGAGCCTGGACCACTGAATCAACCCCTGTAGTCAGTATGTTCTAGGCCAGCCAGCGTGCATGGCAACTCAAGGACAAAGCCTGGGAATTATCCAGGCCTGCCTAAAAAAATGGATAACTGTAACCCCCCCCCCCCAACTAACCCTAGGCAATTAAATGTTACTAACATGATTGCCACTTGAATAAACCAGTCCTGAGTCTGTTCCTATGAAGTCTGTATCCCCGAAGCCCCCTTCCTTTTTAAAAACCCTTCCCCATCTCTACTCAGGGTCTTTCCTGCTCTGCTGCTGGGTCAGATGGACCGAGAGTGCCCCATTCACCTGTAACTATACAGACTCTTTGCTTTTGCATCCGATTTGTTCTCTTCATGGTCTTTGGGGGACTCTGGGTACAACATTGGAGGTCTCACCAAGATTCCCAATTTCACCATGACCACCCTCCATTGAGTCTTATGACACCTATTATTAGGTAACATGGGATTTGCCTGGCAAGCTTTTTTGGTTTCTGTTTTTGGCCATCTGTGGCAATGCGAGCTCTGTCTGTGAAGCCTTCATAAGATATATGGGTAGACACACTGGTAGGCCACAGGTTGAGGCCCTGGGAGATGTCCCAAGGCTGATGTCTTTATCTTTGCCTTGGTTTCTGTTCTGTTACTATGTTACTCTTCTGTTTCCTGTGTTTAAAGTGAATGGGAGCCCCTGACTGAACTGATATAAACAGGTAGCTCCTGCTACGTGGGGATTGCATAGTGCAAGTGAGGCAGGCCATCTATTAGACTGCGCTAGCCAGCTGCGAGTGAGGCTGTCGTCTCAGTGCTGATGTGCTGGTACTTGGATAATCTGTGGAAATGTTATTTTGTTCTGTCTACTAACTTCCCATATTTTCCTGGAAGAGAAGAAGAGAGAGACTTATCAAGGGCCACCTCCCTGTGTAGCTCTCTTGCTATTAGGCTTGCAGCCAGCAGGCAGCTCTCAAAGGGCATGGGGAGCAGGAGGAGGGATGAGAGGGGGATCTCTGGTTGGTATGCAAAATGAATTTTAAAAAATTTAAAAAGAAAGAGATTAATCTTTTGTCAGATGTATAGATATTTTTATGTCCATTGGTGTGCTTTTTTTTAAACTTGAAGAAGTCATTTTATTTAGAATATGGGTTCATTTTCTTGATATTTTTAAGTACTCTTTTATTGACATAAACATATTCTTTTCATGATTTTCTATTCTAGATTGAAAGTAAAAATAGTATATATTATTTATGAATTCAATATTTCTAGTATTTCAGTCCTTGCTTAACTGATTTCTATGGCAACCAGCCATTAGCACTTTTCACTTGCTTTCTATACTTTATATGATTATTTACCTTATTTATCTGAGGTTATCACAAAATTTGCAAACAAGTTTGGAAATGTGCATAAAGCTATCGTCATTTTGAAGGCAAAAGAGATGTTTATAATGTTATATTTAATGATGAATATGTCTAATATGGCTTAAACCTTTTTGTGTTAAGTGTGGGAAACATAAATGTTGATTTTGGAGAGGTGTTTTGATTATCAGGACCCTGCCCTCACAACTGGATTGAGTCAACTATAGAATTTCCATTGATAGTTCAAGGCACTGTCTTGAAAGCAAAGGGGAGAGAAGTATCCTGGTGTTAGACTAAGAATTGGGAGAAATAAATTTCTATTGTTTATGAAGTATAGTCTCAAACGTTCTGTTTCTGTAAAACAAGTGAACCAAAATAACCCTTTAGGAATTAGCTATTCAGTTACTATAGGGGATATTATTGTTATAATGGAGAAATAATAATAATGGATTATACTCATAAAATTACTCATCCATAACTACTTCCTTTTTCTTGGTTCTTTAGTAAATTTTGAAAGACTCACATAATAACGACCTACTGTGGCACATTAAATATTTCAAGTAGTATAATTTTCCAATGCATTAAACAGCATGTTTTGATTTTCACTCTTTATATTTTCTTCCAGTATCATTATATCATATGTGTTTCATATACTGTAAAATCCAGGTGTTACAATTTAAATCTGAAGCATCAACTTTGTTATTTAAGTCCCAATCTTTATGGGAAAATATTTTACACTAAGTTCCGGTGGTAAAATGAAAATCATAAAATGAGTAAGTATGTCAGAAAAGGAGATGGTGTTTAGTGAGATGCATCATTGAATTTGTAAGATTATGGTATTGGAACTATCCCAATGCAGGGCTGCTAGGGAAATACTTGCTTTTGTCAGATCATGGCAGAAGTTCTAGTTTCTAGAAAACACCACAGCACAGAAACAGAAAGCCAGAGAACAATTCAAAGGTTAATTTAATTTTACATTTCCTATCCAAATAATCTCAGGAAAATAGTGTTCTCTTTGAGGAAGCACTTTTAGTAAAACCTAAGGATTTCTTACTGTTCTCACTTAAAGATTCCATCAATTCTCATATTATTATACTGGGAAACAAACATATAACAATCACCTTTAGGGAAGTGGTTTTCCACCTTTCTAATACAGCAGCCTTTCAATATAGTTCCTCATGTTATAGTAACTCCCTACTATAAATCATTTTATTGCTACTTCATAACTCTAATTTTGTTACTGTTATAAATTATAATGTAAATATATAATATGCAGGATATCTGGTATGTGACACCCATGAAAGAGTTGTCCAACAACCATAGGGGTCAAGGCCCACAGGTTGAGAACTTTTACTTTAGAAGATTCATTCAAATCTATGGAAACTAGTAAGAGGCAGATGAATTTAATAGCATCCCAGTTTCTGGTTTCTTTATTAATGTAAGCAAGGTTTATAGCATGGTATGATTGTTATTAATGCTTAGACATGAGTTAAGAAATTCATTTTGTAAAATACTTGTTTCTTAGTCTATAAACATTTGTTTTTCTTAATAAATTTATTTACTTATTTATTTTATATAATGGCCACAATTCCTTCTTTCTCTTCTGCTTCCAACCCCCCACTTCCACTTCCCTCTGTTCCCACTCACAATCCACTCCTCCTTCATTTCTGTTTAGGATAAGGCATGTCTCTCTCATGAGTATCAACAAAACATGGCAAATCAAATTTCAGTAAGATTAAGCACCTTCCCATGTATTACAGCTGGACAAGGAGACCCAGTATGAGGAATAGGGTCCCAAAAGTCAGTAAAACAGAGACAGCCCTTGTTCCCATTGTTAGGAATCCCACAACAGGACCAAGCTACAAAACCAGAACATATATGCAGAATTCATAGGTCAGTCCCATGCAAATATGTGCTTGTTGGTTCAGTCTCTGTGAGCCCCTATGAGCCCACATTAGTTGATTTTTGTGAATTTTCTTGTGGTGTCCATGACCCCTCTGGTTCCTACTATCCTTCCTCTCCCTCTTCTGCAGGATTCCCTGAGATAGCCTAAGGTTTGGTGTGAGTCTGTATATGTTTCCATCAGGTGCTGGATGAAGCTTCTCTGATGACAATTGGGCTGGGCACCAATCTATGAGTATAGAAGAATAACATTAGGAATAATTGCATTGATATTTATACAGAATTAATGATCATTGCTTAAGTCAAAGTATAAATATGTCATATAAAATCTCATTTTCAGCTTGACTACATTAATTATAAAGGTTTCTCCATTTGATTCTATGTGCATTTGTATAAACCATCAAATGTAGGAAGAACATTGTGTTCTTTACCTTGTGTTCCTATTTTACTTGCATCTCTTTTTGCATTTCATGTCTCTCTCAACCAATTCTTGATCTTAATATCATGAAGAAATTATAAATACAGTAACAAAAAAGACTAATTATATTTTAATAGTAAGTTGTTTAAAGGAAAGTATAAAAATAAGATTTCTGTATTAAGAACTTGAAAGGAACCATGCTGAATGATAGTGGCTGAAACCCATTAATATCACTCATTAAACTAATTACTGTCACATAATAGAATGTTTACTGGTTAGATTGATTATCAATGCCAGAATTGCCTTTTACCTATGGTGTAGGCAACAGATGTTATTTTGTCCACCAAGAAATGGACATCACCTCTTATTGTACTAATCCATCAGCTACTATTTTGCCAATCTCAATTAGTAACTTCAAGGAATATGAAAACAACTCAAAGGCACACTTGTACTGAATTGTAGTATGAATCTTAAAGAGTCTTATTAATAAAACTCAAACCCGAGGCCAGTTATTGGGGTGAATGCTGGAAGATCAGAGAAGCAGAACAAGCCACAGCTATCTCACCTTGCTAGTTCCTCAGGTGATCTTGTTTCCTCAGACTGCAAGCTTCTGTGTCCTCATCCCAAAGGCTCTCAGCTGAACTGTGTTGCTCCAAAGCTTAACTAACTACATGCTTTCTCCTCCCCTAGTTCCTGGTCCTCACGCCTTATATACCTTTTTCTTTCTGCCCCCACTCCCTGGGATTAAAGGCGTGGGTCACCATGCTTAGTTGTTTCTAAAGTGGCCTTGAACTCAGAGATCTGGCTAGCTCTGCCTCCCAAGTGCTGGGATTAAAGGTGTGTACCACCACCACCCAACTTCTGTTATGGCTTACTCTTCCCATTTTCTAGCCACCATTTCTGGCTCTGTTCTAGTGGTTGTCTGTTCTCTGACCCCAGATATGTTTATTTCAGGGAACACACAATATTCCAGGGAACACAATACCCACCACACTGAATACATGATGAAATTTCCAAGAAAGAATAACTAAGGGTATAAAACTTTTATGCAGTGTGCTTTCATATTTATTTAGGGGACAGCATACCTGAAAGCCAAAAGTCTTGCTTCAATGAACTAGCCATTTAGATCTAAGGTGGATGCCAGGCTGACAGGCATGATACCTCTGACATCATTGTAATCCCATCTGCACGATAAGGGACATGCTTTTAGTTCAAGGACATGACAGATAACAGTTGCTGTGATAATGATGAAGAAGATTAAATAGGCCTACTCATAGAAAATACATGAATATTCTGGTTTTATGAATTTATTCCATTCTTTATCATATGACTAGAATCACTTATCATCAACTAGTCAAGAAATTGATTGGTGATTTTCATTTTCCTACCTACTAACCAACAACAACAACAACAACAACAAATCCTTACCCACTCAAAATATATGCAGCCTCATTTCTTATTCCTTAATTATGAAGACAATACAAGTACATATTAAACTTGTACAAAGTTGTCTTTGGAAGAACCGTAATTATATACAATGAGAATATATTTTTAAAAATTGCAGAAAAAAATTCTGTTTATGTACAGCCAGGTAACAATGGCCATGTTACAATGGCACTAAACATAGCAAAGTGCTTGCTACCAGGCAGGAAGAATCTCTGTGTGCTGATCTGAGCGCAGCCTGTAGTTTGATCTCAGGGATGGAGAGGGGACAGAAACAAAGAGATATTGGGAACTTGTTCATCAGCTCATTGAGCTAAAACAGTGAGATTTCTAAGTTTATGAAGAAACAATGCATTAATGTGGTGATATTGTGTTCCCCAAAAATATTGAGCACCCTAATAAACTTATCTGGGGTCAGAGAACAGAACAGCCACTAGATGAACATAGAGGCCAGAAAATGGTGGCACACACACACACCTTTAATCCTATCACTTGGGAGTCAGAGATCCATTTGGATCTCTGTGAGTTCAAGGCCACACTGGAAACAGCCAGGCATGGTGACTCACGCCTTTAATCCCAGGAAGTGATAGCAGAAAGCAAAAAGGTAGATAAGGCGTGGAAACCAGGAACTAGCTGGTTAAGCTTTTAGGATTTTGAGCAACAGCTCAGCTGAAATTCATTCTGAATGAAGACTCAGAGGCTTCCAGTCTGAGGAAACAGGATCAAATGAGGAACTGGCGAGGTGAGGTAGCTGTGGCTTGTTCTGTTTCTCTGATCTTCCAGCATTTACCCCAATACCTGGCTGCAGATTTCATCTTATTAATAAGACCTTTTAAGATTCATGCTACACATTACAAATAATAATAAAGTAGATAGGAATAAGGAAAGATACTAAACAGTGAACTCAGTCTTCCATAAATACCCACACTGGTGAACAGTCCCACAAGCACACCTTATATACTTACAAACAGTGCACATAAACACTTTAAAAGAGTAAATATACATAATATGTATTTACTAATAACTGGCAACTGTATGGTTTAAACAGAAGCATCTCTATAGTTTGACAGAAATATAGCAGGCAATTGAGTTAATGTATAAAATACTTCAAAAGTATGAGGAATAATCCTCAAAGGTTTTCTACATGTAAATTATGTCTTTAGGTAAGTGTCTCCATAGAAAGAAAGAGTTTAAAAAGATAATTTATTCTCAAGAAAATAATTTCTTTGGTTTTGGTGCCAAATATTATCATTTCTATCTATATTTTCAATTATCTTTAATATAAAACCTGAAAGTAGAAACCTGAATGTGCATTCATCGTGCATTCTTATTTTCACATTAATTTAGATGCATTATGAATTTTTTAAGAGAACAGACATCCTCACAACAACCAAGCAACAATGTTTTAGCCTTGGACCATGATATGGAATTAGGAAAATTATTTAGAAGCAGTTCATAGTTTAGAAGACAGCTAGTCTTGTGGTCAATACCATTTTGGAACTGTAAACTTATACTCTCCATCTATGATGGCCATTTCTAAAGACATTACACCTACAATGAGCTTCACTTGGAGGATTAGGATCACCATCTTCTGTGTATAAGTGTATGCTACAGTGTGGGTCAAATTCATTCATAATTCCCTGAAATCAGATAATGTTCAAATTCAGTATGCAATGTAAGCTATTTGTATTCAGTTGAAATTACTATATAGTTTTCACATCTAAATTCTGTGTATGTTCACACCCTCATATTTTGGTTTTCATGGTGATTTTTAGTGACCCCAATTATACTTTGTTTATCTTCAGAAGGTGACACTTCTGTGTGCTCAAGAAGTGTTAAAAAGGGACATAATTACCACTGCGATCTGGATTAAATAAATTCCATTCAAATGAGGGTTGATTGGCAACAGCATTATAATTAGGACATTTCTTAAAATGAACACAGCCTGAAGTCTGTCCTTTGTCTATTCATACTTTGTTAAATTTTCGAGGAAGATTAGGCAAATTAAAATATTGAATAATTAGTGTTTATTTTCTTAAAGTTAGGCATGTTCATATTTATCCTTATCTTCAATAAGAAAATGTAAAGCTCATTTTTTGAAGTGTAATATAGACAAGTGCTCAGTCTGTGAACTATACTGTTAGCCTTTGTACCTAGGAGATAGAGTCTACATATGTAACTCAGGCTGGCCTGGGGCTTTCAATCTTCCTGCATGCTAAGTGGTGATATCACAGGTATGCACCACCATACCTGATTTCAAATGGTTATGTTATTTCTCTGAAAGGGAGTTGACTAATAACTAATTGGCTCACAAATTTTTGTGTAATGAAGTATGCATTTATAATAACAATAAATTACTTTGAATATGATAATGATGACATTAATATTAATTATAAAAGATATAGTCATGTGGTAAAAGTAAATTCATGTATTTATTTCTTGGTGTTAAGACAGTACAACAGGTAAATAGACTTTAAATGATAAGAACTAGATTACTGAAAAGTTTGAGTTTAAGAGGTTGAGATTAAATACCTTATTTATTGTTTCACTTTCTTCTCTTTTATTTAGCAACATACAATACAAGGACATACATCTGCCCATTGAAAAAATAAAACATAGAACTAACACCCATAGAACCATTTCATTCTGGTTTGATGGAAACCATTCCTATGCACCCGTCACTTTATCTCAGGGAGGCTGATTTGCAAATGTGGCAATATCATGTTATGTACTTCTTGTGACATCTGTGTTTTCAACCATTACTCAATTAAACAATATTTCAGTGGTCCAAGTATACTCTGTAGTTATATATCCTTTTCTCTCTTTTTTCTTATTTCATTTTCTTATACTTTCCTGTTTACTATTTTGAGGTTGGGTGACTACAAGACTGTTTTAAGATACTTAATAATAAGGGGAAATGTCATCTTAAGATATTTAATTCTAAAAAAATATGAGGATTTCCCCTCTGTCATATTGATAATGAATGAAATAGACATAAATTCCCAGCTAGTGACTATTGTAATAGTCCTGTCCTCCCATAGTGAGGAGAAATAGAGTAGCTAGTGTTTATGAAATGGTGTACTACTAGAGTAAGAAACTAATCCTTCTCTATCATTTTCTCTCAGGGGTTGCATTTACTACACTAAGAATAGTGTATGAAATGACAGAACATTCCTTGTGAAAGAGCAGCTGCTTATGAACCTTGTTCTACAAGAGACACTGTGAGTACCTGGAAGAAAAAGACACAGGCTTTGTGCAATGGTGAGCAAGGCCATGGTGAAATCATTTCAATGGCACATACTTGAATTATTTAAATTTATATCAATGCTAATGTGTAAGTAAAGAAAATGTCCTATCATCAGAACATGTGAATCAAGAAAAGAGTTTGAGAAGAATAACAATAATAAAATCTATAAAAACACTTAGACATTTAAAATAATTGCTTGAGATGAAAATTATTACAGTCAATAAAGAAAGCAAAGTGTCCAACATAGCTGATGATACCTCACAGAGGAGCTAGGAGGGACAGATTTTGCATCAGTGTGAGAAGACCCATGAAGTACAGTATGAGAAAATATTCACCTTGGATATTGTTTGGACAGACATTGCTGGTCATCTTACACCAAGGAGTAAATTAGCAATGCTAATTATGTTCATTTCTGAGTACGCCACAATATTTTATTGAGAATCTCAATAGCTACAAGTGATATTGGCAGCACTACTCTACCAGGCGATTCCATTTGTATCTAATTGCTACTTTTATTAACTTATCTTTTGTCTTAAACTTAATTTTACCTGATTGACTATTTCATATATTTTCAATAGTTATTAAAATATGAACAGAGGACTGTTGCTAAATGAAACACCTAGTATGGAAACAAAATTTGTTTAAGATTAAAAAGTTTACAACTGCTGGGCAGCAGAGGCACACGCCTTTAATCCCAGCACTCAGGAGACAGAGCCAGGTGGATCTCTGTGAGTTCAAGGCCAGCCTGGTCTACAGAGTGAGTTCCAGGACAGGCACCAAAACTACACAAAGGAACCCTGTCTAGAACAATCAAAAAAAGAAAGTTTACAACCTCAGGGTCTACTCTTCCACCCGCCTCAGGCAGTTATGGGTGGGAGGCAAGAGGGTACCTCTCCCTCACCCATGTCATCACATGACAGATATATAGCAAGGACAGCTCTCCCATGCTCACAAATCCAGGCCTGGCTCTCCCACACCTCTTTCTAGGGGGATGACTATATTCTCATGCCCAGGTGAGGTGCAGGGCCTGCTTTCCAGAATGTGAATGTTGCAGCTGGGGGAGTCAGGCTTGTTCTCCCTGACCCATGTTGCCACCTGACAGATGAGTAATGGGAGTAGCTCTTCCATGCTTACAACCTCAAGAGGTCATAAGGGTAGGAGAGATGACCCTGCCTGCCAGCAGCTGCAAATGTTAGGAGAAGAGGCACTGTGCCTAAAATGGTCAACACAATAGAGCCAACCCAACTGGCAGATGTGTGGGCTAGCCAGCCCAAATCTTGTGAGGATGGAATAGCTGTCCCCCTCATTACTCACCTGTCATGTGGCAGCATTGGCTATGGAGAAATGCCCTTCCCCCACTGACCATCAATGCCTGAGGCAGAAGGGATACTGGGGTCATAAGAGTTAGAGAGCTAGCCCTGCCCTTCATCTATCGCAGAGCTCAGGAGAGTGCCCCTACACTACACCTGGGCAAAACAGTAGGGCTGGTCCTGAAGTTGTCAGTGTGGGAGATCCAACCCTGAGGACATGAAAGTAGGACAACTGGCCAGGCCCCTTGGTCATTGCTGCAAGGGGTGAACTCACCAGGGCAATGCAGGAGAGCTCACCCTGGTGGTGAGGACAGCAAAGAACTGGCAGTTTGACCCTGAAAATACCCAGGCCCAGAACCAGGGTGATGGGTTGGCCCATTCTAATATCCACCCCATCTGTGACCTGCTGGACTATTCAAAGGTGGACGGGTCCTGTGGATCCAAAGCTACAGGATTTTAACAACACAGACCAACAGCAGATTAAACAAGAGGGGTTCCAGTGAGGGCCCAGCATTGATAGTGTAACAGAAACCAGAGGCCTCAGACCAGACCAATGACATTTTTCAGTGAACACTTGCAAGTGAAGGGATATGGTCAAGAGGGATTCCTGGGTGACTCACTCTGTCACTCTACAGTTTCCATGATGATATTTTTTTCCTTTTTAAATTTAATGGAGAGTGCTGGAAGGGCAGAGGGCAGATACAAAGGGACAGGAAATGAATGGGATGGAGATTCATGATCTGAAAGACACGAAGAGTACATGAAATGAAAGTTCAAAAAATATTAAAAAGATTGACATTCAGCAAAATTTCCATAGCATAAATACTTTATTTCAAATGCACATATAAATATCTACAATATTTTCATTTATGTCTTATAATACTGGCATATGCTCAGTTTCCCACCAGGCCTTTTGATTGTGAATTTATTCATGATAATTGAAATTTAAAAATTACTTAATTAAGTAAGACCTATATCAGATCCAATGTTAGGATTTTAATATGTAGAATTATAACAGGAATATTAAAGAGTCTTATTAATAAAATCAAACCTGAGGCCATTTATTGGAGTGAATGCTTGAAGATCAGAGAAGCAGAACAAGCCGCAGCTTCCTCACCTTGCCAGTTTCTCAGTTGATCCTGTTTCCTCAGACTGGAAGCCTCTGAGTTCTCATCGGAATGGGTCTCAGCTGAACTGCTGCTAGAAGCCTAAAAGCTTAACCAGCCAAAAGCTTCTAGTTTCTGGTCCTCACACCTTATATACCTTTCTGTTTTCAACCATCACTCCCTGGGATTAAAGGCATGAGTCACCATGCTTGGCTATATTCTTGAACAGATGGATTTCTGCCTCTGGAATGCTAGGATTAAAGACATGTGTGTGTGCTTCACTGCCTATCCTCTATGTTTAATATTGTGGCTGTTCTGTCTCTGACCCCAGATAAGTTTATAAGGGTGCACAATATTTCAGGGAATACAATAACACCACATAGAATTTCATAAGATGAAAATCACTGTGAATAATTTAACCTAATCTAATTTACTTATACACAAAAAAATAATAAAAGACATTCTATAAATCCTGAAAAAGATAGGGAAAGAAATGTTTAGAAGCATTGCAAAATTAATGGGGAGGGCACTGTAAATGACAAATTCTTCATTCAATGTGACGGCAAATCAAATTAAGCTCTCATTGGCAACTCATATGTCTTTTCAAAAACTAAGATATTTATAAGAAGTTCAAAGTAGATTAATTAACTTAATATTTTTATCAAAGTTTTTGAAATGACAGAGAAAAATGAATCTGTATTAGTGTGTGGGTATTCATGAGCATTCTGAAAGCATCCATATTTCTTTTTTTTTTTCTTTTTTATTTTTTTGAGACAGTGTTTCTCTGTGTAGCTTTGTGCCTTTAATTCACTTGGTAGTCCAGGCTGGCCTCGAACTCATAGAGATCCGCCTGCCTTTGCCTCCTGAGTGCTGGGATTTCAGGCATGTGCCACCACCGCCAGCTCATTCATATTCTTATATGGAGGGCAACGTTTGTCTTTCTCCATCTCTCCCACCATTTTGCCATGAGACAATATCTCTCACTGAAATAGAAGCTTACTCTTTTGGCTAGGATGACTTACCAGCAAAGCTCAAGTGTCATGTGTGCTCTATCCATGGTCTATCTAATGTGTGCTCTAATCTCCAAATGCTGGGTCCCAGGGATGTGAATTCAAATCAGGATGCATGGAGAGGAAGTGTTGTTACCCATCAAGTCATGGCCCCCATCTTGGAAATATGATTTAAAAAGTCTCAGAAACATTCATTTTTAAGTCAAAAGTATACCATGTTGTCGATGTTTCTAGAGGTGTTTGGTCTGTGGTGAGATTTGTGAATGCACAGAAATGCAGCATTAATCAGAAACTAATGGGAAGACTACAAAGACATTTTAACATTGAAAAAGTTATTCTAAATTTGATTGTAAATAATGGTCCTCAATAGTTCCCTTTGAATATTTAATTTAAAAAAATTTATTATTATAGTAACTGTCTTCTCAAATCTTTAAAAGCATATAATCCTTAAAATCTAAGAACCTGTGCACATCAACCGATTTTTACTCCATTAAAATGTTAACATGGAACATAATGTCTCTTTAAGTACATTTAGTGGCTAAACAATTGTCATAGGAGATAATAGTTGATACTCAGTAATGATAATTACCAAGTCATTTGCCTTCTCAGCTGGCTTCTTTGCCTTTTTCTGTCAAGCCACATCTACTTGTGGCATACCGTGATCTTCTGATTAACATGTTATACACATATAATTAGTACATCATAGCTGCTGTTTTCAGGTTATTATCTTCAAAGGAATAAGAACCACATTACATATTCACTTTAGTAGCCAATAATACTGTATTTACTAGAAAACTGGGTAACAAGCACAGTTTTAAGGTAATTTAATTCAAAATATAAGTATTTTAAAAGTATGTAGTTTTATGTCACAAACAGTTAAACTAAAAAAATTAGAATTGTGTGTGGATAACTATCTTTGGCTCATACAAGGAATCTAAATTATGTGTATGTTATCTAGGAAAAAAGTCAGTTAAATGTCAAATGTTCAGGGTATATTATGATTAAAAATTATAAATATATTCTTGTATTTAAATTAACATTTGTTGGAAAAGACAGAAATCATATTTTATTCATCATAATCATTATGACACTCCTTTTTGTGATCTTTTAACCCTTCCCTCCCTCTCTCCCAATATTTGATGCATTCTTATCATTCTCAATTACAAAAGTAGTTTGAGAAAAATAATTTTACCAAATATTTTTCATGAAAATTTGCCTTCTGTTTTTCATGAAAGTGGAAAATTATTTGTAAACCTATTGACAGCCCATAATGATAGAGCCAATTCCTATAATGGATGATAGCAATGATAAGAACAAGGAAAATGTAACCAGCATAGAACAAACATTACCCTAAATAAGCTTTAATGATATTCTCTAAATTATGTTTATGTATTTTATATTCATACTTTTTACATGTGCCTTTATTCATATGATATGAATATGATATCCTGAAAGGGATTCATAAATGTTATGGGTATGTATGAAAGAAAGGTACATAGGAGAGAGAGAATATGAGATGAATGAATATCAGGGTTATATGTAAGTTTCCCTAAGGAATAATGTGAATCTCATCCTGTGACATTGTTCTGTTCAATCCAACCTCATTGACCATTTTAATCTATGTATATTTTATACCATGTCTGAGATATTTGATTTCTACTAATTTGTTGCATTTATGTGTTTGTGTGTGTGTGTGTGTGTGTGTGTATTTATGTGTTTGTGTAGGTGTGTGTGTGCCTGTGTTTGTATAGGTATGTGTTTGTGTAGGATGTGTTTGTGTAGGCGTGTGCTTGTGTGTGTGTGTGTGTGTGTGTGTGTGTGTGTGTGTGTGTGTGATAGAGAGACATAACCAAAGGTACTGAGAATTCTAGGCTGATACTCTCCCAAAGAACTGAATCTTATCTTATTTTATATATTTTAGTGTAGTTTTAAATACACTTTCTTAATTGGCTATACATTTACTGTCAGCCGATTCTTTGATTTCTTTGTCAAATAAATAATTATACTCTTGAAAGGAGATTATAGTTGTATATATTATAGAATAAGTAAAGTCTACTTAGGTTTATTGAGGAGTGTGAATTTTAAAACAACTGTAACACTTATTTTTCATAAGAAAATTTGTTACTTTATATATTTCCTCCTGAAATTTAAGTTAACTCATTATTCTGTCTTCATTCAAATATCTTGCCTGCTCAGATAGTTTCCGCATAAAAATTGACAATATCAGTAGTGAGAGGTCATGAAGAATCCATATAAAATCCTAATATCCGTGCAAGACAGGAGTCTAGTGAGCAGGTGGTAAGATATAACTGTGAAATGTGCATCGTAAACTCATTATGAACATCTGGGAGGAGATTTAAGAAAATATATCAGATAAACAAAAACAAGCCAGACCATCAGGTATATCAAAGGCTTATTGTGAGATTTCTGATTTGTATAAAAAAATTTCCCTTGAGCAAATATATTATACTGTGAAACAATTTTAATTTCATTTATCATGAACTCAGTAAATATGATTAATATATATTAATTTAAAGCATTTAAGATTGCATTTATTTATATTTTTAGAATTGATATATATGTTTTAATAAATTTTTTCAAAAATATTAAAGTTACTCAAATTTGTATTTTGTACAAATTCAAAAGATATTCCACTTTGTGGCTAATCACTTTGGTTAATGTTTATGTATTGTTTTAAAATAGGCAATAAAATAGCAATTAATTCAAATGATCAATAGTATTGATTTAAACACAAGCAGAAAAATATGGAATATTACACTGGACTTCACTGAAAATGAAACTGGAAGCGTTGTATTCTTGTCACATTCTGGTCATTAACTGTGATTTTAATTATGTTTTCTCTGTTTAAAGTAAAAGATTGCTTAAATTTATATTACCCGTTTCCAATTTTGTGCCATTTTTAAGACATCTGCCTAAACATACATATTATAAATCACGTTATTTTCCCCTGTACTCACTTATTACTTACCATGCTCCCTCACTTTCTTTCAAACTTATGGTTTCTTTTTTATTACTGTATATGCATATATACCCATTTTATGAATAAAATATCACATTGTGTAAGCACATAAGAAATTCAGACATAAGTCTGCATTTCTTGAGCAAACTCTTTCCTTTACTCATTTTAGAGTACAATATAATGTACCCTAAAGAATAGCTTTCTATTTTAGCATTTAAATCATATGTATTTAGTGAAATAGATTCACTATTTCACCGCCAACATAAACTGCATAATCTTTCTCATCTCTCTTTTATTCCTCATTGCCCAAATGTAATTGACTAAAATAAAATTAGTTCAGCAGATATTCCTTCAGATTGTTGAAGTCACAAGCATTGATTCTTGACAACATTTTTTATAATAATGAAAGATAAAGATCAGCATCATTAGATTATGGAGGATAGCTGTCTCAGTATTCTTAGAGAACCAAATAAATTGAAAATGGTTATTAAGAATCTCCTCACTACAGTTCCTTGAAACCTCATAGAATATCTATTGCAAACTCCGATGCAAGCCATTACTTTGCTATTAAACAATCTTATCTTAAATGTCTATAGCTTAAGACATTATTTTCTCATTACACACAATGTTTATTTTATGTACTACAATTCAACTGGCTTTCTATCAAAATGAAACATAAATTACAAATTCCATAGACAAAATGTTCACTAAATTAAATGGAAGTAAAACTTGTATGAATGAAAAATAAATGGATAGAACAGGTAACTGTGATAATCTTTGGAAATATTTGTATACCCAAAATGTATAAATTACTAATGTGACTGAGTCAAGAATCAGACAAGAAAGCATGTATATGGATCAACTACTTTAAAATTTCAGTGTGTTTGCTGTAATTACTGGTGAATTATTTCAAGTATTCATTGTCAGCAGGAGGAACCCTCAATTTAATTCAGACACTAAATTGTGAGTAACTAAAACAGAAACATGCAGGAAGAATTGAATTCTTTTATATGCAGGGGCATTGATGTCACATAAAGTAATTTGAAAACCAGTCAGTCTGTGGGTGTTTTTAGTTTGGGTTATTTATTTTATTTTTATTCTTTTTTTTTTTTTTTTTTTTGGTTTTTCGAGAAAGGGTTTCTTTGTAGTTTTGGAGCCTGTCCTGGACTAGCTCTGTAGCCCAGGCTGGCCTCATACTCACAGAGATCCATCTGCCTCTGCCTCCCGAATGCTGTGATTACAGGTGAGTGCCACCACAGCCTGGCGGGTTGTTTATCCTTAAGTCAAAGTGGGAAGCTCAGTATCAAATATATTGTGCAACTATCAAAACAGTCTAAATCTTCAGAATTCTCCAAGAGATGTTGCATGTAAATGGTCTTTGAAACTTAATTAAAAAATGGGAATAAAAGGAGGAGACTAGACAGATCACTCAGTATCTAAGAATGTAGAGTGTCCCTATGTTCCTAAAGAATACCTGAGTTCTGTTCTCAACAACCAAACCCTAGCAAAGAGTTATTTAAACTTGATAGCTATCAAGGGAAGGAGAGTTGGTTCTCTAAGAATACTGTCTCTGTCACCCACCCACATGCCCTGCAGTTCCAGTTGTCTCTCCTGCTGTGGATATTGCTCTGTATAAATAAATTGCTGTTTGGCCAGTGGCCAGGCAGGAAGTATAAGCAGGACAAGCAGAGAAGAGAATTCTGGGAGGTGGAAGGCTGAGAGAGGAGACACTGCCAGCCACTGCCATGAGAAGCAACATGTAAGGACACCTGTAAACCACAAGCCATGTGGCAAAGTATAGACTAACAGTAATGGGCTACATATAAGAGTAAGAGCTAGACAATGCCTGAGCTAATGGCCAAGCAGTTTAAATAATATACGTGTCTGTATGATTATTTTATACGTGGTTTGCGGGACCATGGGGGCTTGGTGGAACCTGGAGAGAAGTTCTAAATCTTCAAATGGTGCCCAGCGTGTTTGAATGAGTTTCCACCTAAAACCTGACAAAAAGATACTAAAACGGAGCTAAAAACAGCTTCCTAGTTGTCTCTCTCAAGTCAGCAGCAGCCTGCCAGTTTGAGCTACTATGGCGGCTTCCTTGTATGTGCATCTGACCTGCAGTGTGGTGGGAATGAGGAATCTACAAGCGGCACTTTACTCTGCTGCATGGTGGATTTAGTCTTTGCTAGTTTGAAGAAAAAGAAATAAAAGGTTTCTGGGCTATGCGCTGCTTTGATAGAACTGCTTCTGATAGTTGATGGTACACATGGCTCCAGACCCAGAGCTGGCTGTAAACTATACCACCGCCATGTTGGGAAGCTGAGGTGGGCGGAGCCAGCAGCCACAGCTGTGTTTCAGTCTTACAAAGATGGATATTACACAGAGAATATGGTTTGTGTTGTCTTTGGAATTTTTAACTACAGAAAACGATTTGATCGTAAAAGCTGTTGAGTTAAACAAATATGTAAATTTTAAAGGTACCTTGACTTCAAAATTTGGATATAAGGATATGTTGCTTTGGAAAAGAGTCTCTGCTTTTGTTTCCACAGAAAGCCATATAACATAGATATAATAGGATGAAAGGGTAGATTAATGAACTTACTTTTAAAGAACAACAACTTGTTTAAAATGTCTTACATTGGTATAGATTTTAGTCTATTGATAGAAACTTAAAGTTAATTTTGTTACACTGTATATATATTTCTACTCTTGGTGGAGATATTATGTTTATGCAACTCATTTAGATTATAATGGATAATTAAGAAATACAGATCTATTAGTCTTCTTTGATAGTTAAACTTATAGTCATGTTAAGTTTTCTAGGTATACATAGATATATTTCAGATAGACAGGTAATCTTCAAAACCTTCAGAGATCTACAGAATATGGCATTTAAAATGTTTTAATAACTTAGGAATTTTTCTTTTTTGCTATGACTATGAGATATGACGGCTCCTGGCAGTACTGATCTACTTCAGAGAAAATATGGGCATTGAAGAAACTGCATATGGAGTTAACTTTCATTGTGGCAAAAGTTAGCTACTGGACAACAAAGTATCCTCGAATCAACTGCTGACAAACAGGACAGACAGGACATGAAACAAAGGACTACCAATTCTTGCCAAAACAAGTGTGGTTGTGGCTTTAACAAAAGGCATCTTCTGAAGCCAGGACAATATGGCACCATCCCTGAAGTGAGTGGCCTTTGCAATCTGTAAAAGGTACCATGCCCTTTTCTTTGAAGGCAACTGAACAGGGAGTGGGCCAATGGCTTCTGGTGTGCAATGGAACAGCAGATGAAACAGTTATTCTTGAAGAATAACTAAGCTCATCCTTCTCAATAGTAGACTGGCATTTAATAGAGGGATGTGGAGAAGAACAGGATGCTGAGATGAAGCCACATATACACAGCCAAGAAAAATGGACAGCTGAATTGAAAAAAAAATCAATAATTTCCAGAATTTAAAATCCTGAATCATGACATGACACTAATGGAATTCAGGTGTTTCTGGTACATGGACTGCTGTCACCAAATGTGAGGTCAAACTGTTGACCTTGTATACATTCTAGTTCACAAATGAGTCTGTCAGATACGCTAAGCCTATAGGCTGAAGATGATGCCCCAACACTGTGGAGAAACCTCAGGTGACTGTCCAGGCAGCTGGCTGTTTCTGTCAACTCACATTTTTTTTTTTTTTTTTTTTGGAAGCTGCTTGCATGCACTTCCTGTTTTTATTTTTTATTGGGTAGTATTATTTCCTTCTTGGGTCTCTGAGGGAGTTGAAGATCAGTTAGTTATAGTTATAATTATCTTTGTTAAGGATTTCAGAAAAACTCACTAAGAGCTGTTAAGTGTATAAATTTGAAAGACGTTATAAGACAGTTCCATTAGCAATATAAATTAGGATAGAAAGTGAATCAGGTTCATTTTGGACTTACCAAAATAGGATAGATAATGGAATTATTTTCTCTGAATTTGTCAAATGCAAATGGACTAGACATTGTTTAGGCATTTATTGTTTGTATATATGGTATATATAGTTATTGTATTTTTTATATAGTTTTTCTTATATTAGTTATAACTTTTTCCTTTTTTTTCTTTTTATTAAAATAGAAAAGGGGAAATATAGTGATATTTTATTTGTATTGAAATGTGATTTTACTTGTATGTTAATAAAGTTGCTTTGAGGTCAAAGCAAGCCAGAGCAGAAGCTGGGAGGTAGTGGGGCACGCCTTTATTCCCAGCACTTGGGAGGCAGAGCTAGGTAGATCTCTGTGTGTTCAAGGACACAGCCAGCATGGCAGACATACCTCTAATCTCAATACCAACCATAGAAGACCTGGAGGTCTGTACAAACAAGCAGTGGTGAGGAGGTCATGTGGCTGGGTTTACAACCAATGAGAAAACAGAACAGAAAGTCTATAAATAGGACACACAGAAGTAGGTCTCTTGTGGAGAGGAAAGACAGCAGAAGCAGTGAAGGGTAAGGTTTTCCGCTCTTGCTTGCTCTGACCTCGTGGTTTTTAACTCTGCAATTGGTTCTGTGTTTCTTATTTAACAAGCCGGTTACATCTACACTCTCCCCATATTTTCTTCCACCATACCTCCTTCCAGACCTGATCCCTCCTGTTCCCTTCTTGCCTGCATGGATCTGTGATAGGTCCTCTGCATATTTGTTATTGTTGTTAGCTTGCTTGGTGTCTTGTGAGACTCCTAAGATTGGGAGCGGGGGTGTCTCTGATTCTGTTTCTGCTCCTAGAATGTTTTTTTCTTGTTGCCTTGTCTAGCCTTGATATGAGGGTTTGTGTCTAGCCTTTTTGAATGTTGTATTGATGTGTTTGGTTGATATTCCTGGGAGGTCTGCTCTTTTCTGAAGGAAAAGGAGAAGGAATAGATCTAGGAAAGAGGGAAGGTTGGGAGAGGCTAAGAAGAGGGGAAAGAGGGAAAATTGAAGTCAGGAATTATTCAAAACAAAACAAAAAGGAATATTGTCCCTTATAGATCAATCATAATCCCATTTTTGTCATTTATTTCTACACAGTCAGGTACTGATTCCAGTGACTAATATTGATACATTTGATATTCTAATTTGAAATCCAATTAATAGTCTAAGGTGATTCTCTCTCCAAGGGCCTGACTAGTGCCCTTTTCAGGAACATAGCAACTTGGAAGAAAACCTGGCATGCCTGAGGTCTCTGGGGAACAAGGGATATTTGTTGCCTTTGCCTGCCTTTGGCTGCCTACATGTATGCCTAGTCAGTCTGGATAGATTTTATCCTCTGACAGCTCTGTCATCTCTCTTGACCTAGGCCAGAGGCATTGATGTGCAGCAGATCTCCCTCATCAATTACAACCTTCCCACCAACAGGAAAACCTGCATCCACAGAATTGGCCTTGGTGGTCCCTTTGGCTGTAAAGGTGTAACTATTAACATGATAACAGAAGACAAAAATACTCATTGAGACATTCTGCAACACCTCCATTGAAAAGATGCCCCTCAATGGTGACCTCATTTGAGGGGCTGTCCTGCTACCTGGCCCTGGCCAGGATTCAGTCCTTGGAGGCTGAGGAGCAGCTGGAGGGGGGAGAGGAGGGAGCCAGGGGATGGACATACTGGTTTTGTTTGTTTGGTTTTTGTTTTCTTTTCTCTTTGAATAAACATCACGTTTTGAGGCAAATAAAAGAAATTCAGTTATTAAGTAACAAAAAGGATGCAGGGTAATTAAGGACATTTTGCTTTAGAGAAAAAATACTCTAACTTTCTCATTCCACTTTTGCTTAAATACCTATAATATCTGTATATGATATTATTGGTTTAAACATATATATAGTTCAACAATTTTCAGTGATGACAAGCACGGTTTCCAGTGTTTTTGTTTTTCAAATTTTTCTTTCTATGACAAATCAAAGAGTACTTTGCAAAACACAAGGTGAATATCAGAACCAGCTGAAGATTGATAATTGTAGTGCATGGCACTTACTGACATTAGAAGCTGAGACAAGACGCTGCATCCTGTAGAGGCCGCATTGATTTCACAAAGGCATCACAGTAAATGCTGCAGCCCTTCTGGTTGCTCCTGCTAGCACTGCTTGCCTATATTGATTACTTCCTCTCCAATGCAGTGCTAAATTGCTATTGTGGAAGCATAATGATGCTGAACACTTTGGCACAGATGATAGGGTAATGTTTAAAGACTGTGAGACCTCTTCTTGTTAGATGTACTAATAACCTCTTTAATCATTTCTGTTCAAAATACCAAAAATTCTGAAGCAGAGCTAGCCTAATGATAAACTAATATATGGAGCATACCATTTAACAATGTGAAAAGAAATAATAGCAATTATATTTCCATCCATTACACTGTATGCCATTTTTTTCTATCAATATTTCTGATAGACCTGAAATAATTATTGAAAAATTGTTTGTCTGATTTTCTCTTCCTAAACAATGTTGGCCAAAATGATTGTTTTTACCTTGTAACATAGAAGATATGCTTAATGGTCTTTTGAAAAATAATTAGTGTTTCAAAATTACATATGTTCTAAGTTTAAAATAAGGATTCATATGTAGGAACTGCTACTATGTAAAAGTATCTGAAGAAACGAATCTATAAACAGTGTCATGCTATAAATTAATGTCGTATTCTTTCATTTGCCATTAATGTTTCATTAAAAGTCACCACTAATTCATGGAACAAAATGGTATAAATCTGAAACCCAGCATTATTGACCAGTATTTCTGAGGCAGAACTCACATTCTCATACTGACATGGAAAGTACATTTTTGCCTTAACCATCTCTCAGGATCAGTTTTATTTTGAGTGTGTCTTACTTGATAATTCGTCCTAGCCTTGAACTCATAACCACCCCTTAGTTAGCATTAAAATTGCTGACTTTCACACTTATATTACTATACACAACTGATTATATATATTCTGTTTTTATTTATTCTATGTGTCTTTAACATCATGTGTCTGGATCCCATTCACTTCCCCATACCTTCACATTCACCCCCACCCCGGCACCCACCTCCCCAACAAAAATTAAGAGAAGAAACGGAAAAAATAAAAGGAAAATAATTTAAAAACTCATCATGGAAGCTGCAGTGTGACACAGTAAACCCCTCTTGTCTGTGTTTCTTTCAAGTGTTCACTGCAGAGTCATTTGTCTGGTTCAAGGCCTCTAGTTTCTATTCCACCATGAATGCTGGGCCCGCACCGGTCTCTTTTTTGATATCCTGTTGTTTCTCTGTGTTGTGGAGATTCTGCAGCTTTGGGTCTGTGGGTCAGGTTCCTTCCTGTGCTCCAGCAGATCGTAGATGGGGTGGGTGTTGGGGCAGGTTAAGTGTTGACCCTGGTTCTAGTCCTGGGCTGCATCAGAGTTGGTCCATCTGTCAG
This sequence comes from Onychomys torridus, assembly GCF_903995425.1. NCBI lineage: Eukaryota > Metazoa > Chordata > Mammalia > Rodentia > Cricetidae > Onychomys > Onychomys torridus. The sequence goes on from NC_050454.1 coordinate 59,724,298, forward strand.
TTGCCCCCTGTCCTCACCACCAGAGTGAGCTCTCCAGCATTGCCCCAGCTAATTCACTTTTTGCACGATTGAGCAGAGGCTGAAGCCAGTTTTCCTACTTCCAAGCCCTCAAGGGTTGCTCTCCCACACCTACATCATCAGGGTCAACTCTATTTTGTTACTATTGCAAGGTACAGGGCCCTCTTCCCTGAGTGCTGTACCTGGAAATGGGGCAGGAGGGCTCTCTTGCCTGTTGCAGGCACTAAGGCGCAGGGGTAAAGGGGGCAACTATCCACCACCCACACTGCTACATGGAGGAGGAATAGTAGGTTTACAAACTTCGGTGCTGGCTCACCCACGCCTTTGCCAACACCGATGGCTCTATCCCAGTGAGATGCAGGGCCCGCTCTCTGAAATGTTGCAGTTGATGAGGTTGAGGGACCGCTCAGGACTTGCTGCCAAAGGACACATGAGAAACGGTGATAGCTCTCTGACAACTTCGGGGCTGGCTCACCCATACCTTTGACGACAGGCTTGACTCTGTTTTGCTGCCCTGATGAGGTTCAGTGCCTGCTCTCTGGAGTGTTGCACTTGTGGGGTTGGGGGAGTGTGCTGTGGATGATTGATTGATAAATAAAATACTGATTGGCCAGTAGCCATGCAGGAAGTATAGGCAGGACTAGCAGAGAGGAGAATTGAGAGAACACGAAGGCAGAGAGGAGGAGACAACAGCTTGGCATCCAGGGAGCATCATGTAAAGGCAGCAGGTAAAGCCACGGAACACATGGCGACATATCTATATGTTAATCTATTAACAAAATAGGCTGAGAGTAAAAGTAAGAGCTAGACAATGGTAGGCCTGAGCTAATGGCCGAGCAGTTTAAAAACAAACAAACAAACAAACAAACAAACAAACAAAAAAACCAAAAGCAGTTTAAAAATATAAGCACCAGTATGTTTATTTTGTAAGTGGGCTATGGGACTACTGGGGCTTGGCGGGAACCAGAGGAAAAAACCATAGGTACAAGGGGGTCAGTTCTCCTACTCTTGTTACCTCAGGGTCAACTCTCCCACCTGCCTATGTCCTGATAGTTGGGGCACTGGAAGAGCAACTCTCCCCAGCCCATGCCTCCATAAGGCAGATGAGGGATGGGGTTAGGTCTCCCAAGCTCATGATTGCAGGATAGGCTCACCTCTGCTCTCTCTTGTTAGCAGTCAGCTCTGCCTGCTGTGCTGCCCAAATAAAGTGCAGGGTTCCCTTTCCTGTCTTTTGCAGCTGGTCAAGGTCAGCTCCCTTGCCATCTCTGCTCACTCTAATAGTGCCCATTTGGTCCTGCAAGGTACCAGGTGAGCCTGAGTTTTCTGCTTAAAGTCCAGAGCAAACTTCAAAAGACCTGAATGTGGGTCTCCTTGTCTCACTCAGTTCATCATGGTGCTAGGCTGGGACATTCTTCATCATCACAAAGATGTCACATGGTGCCCAACCACTCAATGCCTATGACACCAGGTGGGGCTCTTGGTTGGTGCTTTTGGCTGAGTTTCTCCCACCCCATCTACTTGGCATAGGGTAGGGTTGCTGCCGAAATCTTCAGATTTTCATCAAGAAATACACAACTGATAGGTTTTTAAAAATATTTTCTTTAAAAGTTTTTTCATACAACATATTTGATCAGATTTCTTCCTCTCTAACTCTGCATCCCCAGATCCTCCCCATGTTCCTACCAATCCATCTTCATGTTCTGTCTCTGCCTCTCTTTCAAAAAAGGACCAAAATTCAAAAGCAAAAAATCAAAGCAAGCAACCAAAAAACAATAAGGCAAGAAATATCAACACAAAATAGTGCTTGTTAAAATCAAACAAACAACATGACAACATGCAGTCTGTTTTGTGTTGGCCAACTACTCCTGGACATAGGGATTCCTTGGAGTATAGTTGTTAAACTCAGTGAAAGTGTATTGAGGTGAAACTGAGTTTCATTTTAAGTTGCTTCTTGGTTACATTTGGGACTTCACTCACTTCCCCTTCTCAGCACTGGCATTTTGCCTGGTCTTGTTCATTTTGTCATAATTTCTAGGCATTCCTATGAGTATCAGTCATGTTGTGTCTTGATGACACTCTTTCATTGTAGTCATCCACCACCTAAGGCACTTACAATATTTTTATTTCCTTTACCACATAAAACTATGAAGAAGTTTTATGAAGTGGAATTTTAATTAAAAAAAAATCAGGACTGAGACTGAATGCTCCAAAGTCCATCACATTGTCCATATATGACTCTGTTAATTAAGATCTACTGAAAGAAAAATATTCTCTGATAAGTGCTGAGTGGTGCTCTGATATATAGGTTTACCAATATGTCATTGGGAGTGTAATTACTTTTTGATTGGATTTGAGGCCATTCAGTCAGATGAAACTGTCTGATACTTAGACTATCAAGGAATCTAGAATAAAATAGTTCATGCCCCAAGGGGGAAATCTACTATAATTCTTTTTCCAAAAAAAAAATAAAAGAAAAATACCAACTGGTGTCTTTAATGTTTTTGAAAAGAAAAGTTTGAGTATTATCCATTGAAAGAAAAATCTAAGTTCCTGGTATTTTGTTGTCCATTGGCCAAATAGAAAGTATCAAGCAAGAGTTGTCTTACACTAAATACTCATTGTCTCAATTCTCAAAAGAAACTGCTAGACATTCTCCAGGTCAAAGTGAAAATTGAAAGACTCTAGGTCTGTGGGCTGAAGATGGATGACCCAATGTTGCAGAGGAACTTTGGGTAACTTTCCAGGTAGCCAACTGTCACTGTCATTCTAGATTTTTGGAAGTTGCTTACAATGCTCTTCCTGTTTACATAGGTAATATTATATCCCTCTGAGGTTTTTCATGTAATTGAAGACTAGATAGTTATAATTATGGTTTTCCTTGGTTATGATAAGAGATAAGATATATATGAAAATTTAGACTTACAAATATAGGATCTTCTTTAATTTTGCCAAGTACAAATAGACTAGATATTAAAATTGTAATTCTTGCTTGATAACTTTTTTCTTATATGTAATTTTACTATGTTAAAGTTAAAACCTTCCTTTTTGATTAGACAGAAAAGGGGAGGTGCTGTGGGATTTTCTGTATGCTGTGAATGTGCTCTGATTGGCTGATAAATAAAATGCTGATTGGCTGGTAGCCAGGGAGGAAGTATAGGTGGGATAAACAGACAAGGAGAATTCTGGGAATTCTGGGAGCAGAGTCAGGAGGTGCCAGCCTGCCTTCAGGGAGCAGCATGTAATGGCACATAGGTAAAGCCACAAAACATGTGGCAACATATAGATTAACAGAAATGGGCTGAGTTAAAGTATAAGAACTAGTCAGTAGTTAGCCTGAGCTAATGGCCAAGCAATTTTAAATAATATATGCCTCTGTGTGTTTACTTGGGTCAGAGAAGCTGCAGAAATACAGGGCATGGGAGCTGGATGGGAACAACAAACATTCAGCTGAAGGAGATGGGATTATGTGATGCCTGGGAAGGAGAGTTGCAAGAGAAGATCTCTGTGATCTGAGGGACATGAAGACACAGAGGAGTGTAAGACAAATCTTAAATGGTCTTATTAATAAAGAACCCACAACTAGATATTGGGGTTAAAAACTGAGAGATCAGGGAAGTAGAAAGAAGCCAGCCACATTCTTACCACTAGAAAGCCTTATCCAAAGAGAGCTATTCCCTGAATACACACACTTATATTCTTTCTGTGCCCTGCCATCTCAATCCCTCTTTCTGCCCAGCTACATCACTTCCTCTTTCTGCCCAGTTTTATCACTTCCTGTCTGTCTGTACAGATCACTAGACCTCTATGGTTAACTAGGGCTGGGAATTTAAGGGGTGTGTCACCACACCTGGCTCTGTTCCCAGTGTGTCCTTGGACTCACAGAGATCTGGATGAATCTCTGACTTCTAAATGCTAGGATTAAAAGTATGTGCTACAATTGCCTAAATTCTATGTTTAATACAGTGGCTGGCTTTTTCCTCTGATCTCCATTCAAGCTTTATTTATTAGAGCAGAAATAAAATACCACCACAGAAGAGAGCCAGGCTGCCACATATGGTCTGTGACAGAGATGGGAATGAGGCCTGAGGATTGGATATATATGAGAGGAGAGAGAGGTGAAGAACTGTAGTTAGCCTATTTGTTTACCTTCTCCAGACCTGTTCAGTTCACATTATTTGAATTATTTGTTGCTTTATGGTTTTCTGTCCTATTTTTCAAAATGTTATTGGATGCTGTCAACTAAGTTACTAAGTAACAATGATGATGGTGAAGTGACTCAAGATTTAAATATAGGGCAATGTGTTTGTTGATACAAAGACATGATTTGAAAGTACCTGAATTTAATACCTTTTGTAATTGAAGATATGCATAGAAGAATCCTTGAAAGATCATTTATTTACAGAGTTGGAAAAGAAGATATGTGGCCCTGTGGGATGTGGTTCTTAATGAAATCTGTAAGTTGTGGAATCTATCTTGTATCTGAACTTCCATCTTTGAAGACAATAGCTCATAGATGGATTTGTAGATTTCTATAAAGATTAAGTGTGCTGCTGAGAGTGCACCTGATAGAGATCCTCTAGAAAGTTAACATACTACCTTACATCTTGTCACATACATTGCAGCCAAATATAAGGGCTCTGTGAATCTTGGGGTTCATTTGTGTCACCAAATTCTTACGGTGGTAGAGATGGAAATTAGATATATAGCAAGGGATGGAGTATCAGTGTCTAGATGTCTCAATATTCCTTGAATCTCAGAATCTGCAAAATTGTCATCCATTGTCTTTCTTAACTATATCCAATATTATGTGCCAAAATTAACATATCAAAATTCTCAACAATATAGCATGGGATCGTTTATTTTAAACTCACAAATTCCAATAACAATTATTTTCTTTATTTTTTTGTTTTCTCTCTTTAGAAAATAATGTAGCATAAATTATAGAATATTTACTCTGAAAAAATACATTGTGATCTATTATATACAGAAAAGTATTCTAAACTAAAGATTCTAAACTAAAGCCTAGAGAAAGGGGAATTGGAAACAGATATAAAAATAGTATCTACACATTACATCTGTGGAATAATAGCACATTTCATGATTAGGGTGTTTTATGACACTAGCAACAGATTTTAATTACATAAAGATAATGTACATGTTGGAACAATGTACTCAGTAGATTGAAGGCCTTACTAAAAATATACATAATAAAACATCTGCTTATTTTGTCTTCTATTATACTCTATTAATTGAATATATATTTTTTCAGTGATCATTAAAATTTTCTCCATTTCTAAATGAAGATAGTGGAACAACATATGCAAAAATACTAGTACATTTAGTATGTCTTTAATAACATTGTCAGAAGTAATTAAACTTAGGGAGTAAGATAGTCTCTGCTAATGTGACAAATTGAGCAAAAATTTCTTCACTTTCAGTTAGTAGTATGCTAATTAAAGTTACCTTTAAAATTGACAATGCATTTAATTTTAAATGCAATTTTTTCCAGTATATTTGTAGGAGAACTAAAAATTAGATAATTTTAGTGGACTTGCTTTAGACAATTTTAAAAGTTTAAAAGTTTTCTCATATTGGTGCTCATATGCTTGTATACCTCATTTTTTGCAACTTTTTGACCAAACTTACAAAATAAAACATATAAATGTAGACATATGTAATTCTGAGTCTTTAAATCACAAATAATCAGGATGAATATTTACTAAATTTCTTTAATATCTGCATAGTTTATCATATATGCTCACCAGGTGCATGCTAATATAAAATATAATTATCGCTTCAGTATTCTCATAAGGATTTGGAGAAGTTTTACATAATTACTTCTAATATTAATAATATGTTGGCATTCTTTAAATCAGCAAAAAGTAGCAAGTATTACATTTTTTTCAATATAAAGTTTTTAGAGTATTGTTTGGATTCACAAAACAAGAATGACTTAGTTCTTTACATACCAAAATAGGGTATGAAAATTCAGTTGCAAAGACACCAAGAACTGGATTTAAGGGTTTTTTTTATTTAAAACTGTGTAATACATTTCAACATTTCCTTTAAAATAGGAATTGTGGATCTAATGCAAGAAAATAAATGTATGTCATAAGAGATGGGAAATATATTAACACTTGGAAAAATCGGTAAGCTTGTAATTGAATGGCAGTCACTGTTTTGAATGAAATTCAAATGAATCTATTTTTGAACATAATAGTGATCTTCAAAAATCTACTCCTTTCTTAAATTTTTAAGAGATTATAATATAGAAATTTATTTTCACTATATAAGACTTACAGAATCCAATTTAATAGTTTAATAAAATCATCATTTTCTTTAAGAAGAATGCTTTGAACTGTATGAAGTGATCATAAGGAAAACAAAAGCAGATCATGCTACATGAACAGAGAAATTAGAACATTAATGTTTGCTCATAATTCTTATACTGCATGTTTATGGTCAATTGGAGTTAAAATTTGTAATCAGATTGCACATCCATCTTTGTACTAAAATTTATCAAGAATAAAATAATTGAGAAATTGTAACAGCAGACAACTATAGAATGAAGTAGAATCTCGTTTTGACAATGAAATAATAAGAACATTAATAATAATGATGATGGTTTAAATATAATAAAGCATGCCATCATAATATACAGCACAGTAAAAAATATTTTATAAGACTGGAACATAATTTGAAGTTCCTTATGATGATTCTGATGCATGAAATGTATATTGTTCTTTCAGGTCTCATTGTAAATTGAAAAACAAAGAGACTAGAATGCAACTATGTGTTTTCTTCATCAGCACTACGTATAAAATTATTGATTCCTAATGTCAAAATCTAAATAAATAAGAATAGCAAGGTAAATTACTATTAACCCAATGAAAGATACATGTTACATAATAAGAGTTTATATAATTTGTAGATTACTTTAAAATGTTAAATGTTATCAACTTATAATGATCCATTAATTATACTAATTATAATTTATTTTCCAAATATCAGAAAACAAAGTAAACAAATTGGAAAAATTGTTCTCAAAGTGTGGTGGTTTTCTCACTATTTCTTTCCCATTTGTGTGGTCCAAGGATCATAATTTTATTTATTAAAAATGTTGAATGTCACTTAAATATTTTGCTCCTGATTGCTCTTTAATGTTGATGAATTTTCATGAGACATCAATAGTGGTTGCTTTAATGCAAGGCAAGCTCAGAGCAATCAGCTTTTTTTTTTTAAGCAATATATAAATGGTTTTTTGAAAACATATAAAAGACACCAATAATCTAATTCTTCTATTCGAGGACATACAACCATTTTTATGTTACAAAATATTATTAATGTTTGTATACATCCGAATGTCTTATTTTTATTTTTAAATCAAATGAAGGTTATTTTTGTTTAATTCCTTTAATTCTGTATGTTTCCTACTAAGGTTTTTTTTTTTCAAATTCTGAAATAATTTGTGCATATGTGTGTGTGTGTGTGTGTGCGCGCGCGCGTGTGCGTGTGTGTGTGTACATGTACCTCTCTATTGAAGTGAATCTTGTGTACTTTGGATGTCATTCTTGTTTTTCAAGACAAGGTCTCTTACTGTGATATGCTTTCCTGTTCAGCTTTGCTGAATCTCTTCTGCAGTCTAGCTCCATCTTTTCACTACTGGAATTCACATAGGTAATGATTTTTGTTGGGTAGTTTATGTGGGTTCTGGGCATTGAACTCAGATCCTCAGGCTGTGTGCAGCCTCTGCAAGTATTTGTTTATATTTTGTTTTGTTTTGTTACTTTCTCTCTTTTTGTTAAGAATAAAATCATTGCAAACAAATGAATTAATTCATTATAAGAGAGATCTATGATGAAATGCCATCATCACATCAGAAAGAATTGCAGAATAGTAATACATAAAGCTCAATTATAAAATGGTGTGCACGCACAAAATCAGGAAATCAGTAGCATACATTTCTTTCAAGTTTGTATGAATACATGTTTAAATGACTAAAACCTGCCCTTTCCCAGGGTCCATATGACTAGAATTCAAATAAATGTCTTTGGATCCTGAACAGGATTGATATGCCACAGCTCAATAAGTCTTCACCTCTGTGTCATTTGAAGCCACATCATTTTTACTCAAGTGATACCCTGGGGAATTTCTGATACATCAATTTTACTCAAGTGATTCATTGGGAAATTTGTTATAAGTTGATTCTGAGCAAATTCACAGAAGCCTAAAAATTTCAGGATTATAATTCATTTACCTACATGAAGAAATATTTTATTAGTTAGAAGAGGAATAGACCAGCACAAGATGTATTTAATAAAAAGGTCATTTTTTTTAAAACTGTGAAGGAACATTTTATTTGGCACATTGTACTTGTATACATCAAATAATTAATCAATTAAAAATTGCTAATATGTTTACTTTGGTAGTATGAAGTTATTAAAAGTGTTCAGATACATATTATCAGAAGATTTAGAAGGATAAATAAAGAAATTATTCAGTTAAGAGATGTCAAGCATTTAATAATGGACATGCTTCAGGAAACACAGAATATTATGTTAAGTTGTATATATAATTATATAATCTTCTATTATTCATCAACTTATTTTTAAAACATGTTTGACTTTTGAATGTACAGTACATATTGACAGTTTTGTATTGGGTGTTACTAGGGTGGTTTGAATACAATGTTATCTGAGTCTGGGATATTTGAATATTGGCTCCAGTTGGTGGAGTTGTTTGAATAGATTTAAAATGGCCACCCATTTAAATCTTGCTGGAGGTAGTACATCACTTTAAGAGAATTTTGATAGTTTAAAGACTCATACCATTTTCAAGTTTCTTTTCTTTTCATCTTGCTTGTTATTTAAAATGTGGACTCTCAGTCTGCTGTTCCAGCTCACAGTCTACTGCTTTCCCATGATGGTGAGCAACTCTTAACCTATGGGACCACAACAATCAACCAAATCATTCTTTCCATAAGTTGTCTTGGTCATAGGATTCCATCATACAACAGAAAAGTAAATAATATAGTTATTAATTCCATCCCCACCTTCAAAATATTCTTTTAAAAAATCTACCACAAGGGCATTTGCTCAGCTATGTTCATATCAGCATTGTTTGTAATAGCCAGAACCTGGAAACAACCTAGATGCCCTTCAACTGAAGAATGGATAAAGAAAATATGGTCCAATGGAGTACTACTCAGCAGAGAAAAACAATGGCATCATGAGGTTTGCAGGCAAATGGATGAATCTAGAAAAATCATCCTGTGTGAGGTAACCCAGACTCAGGAGGACAAACATGGTATGTACTCACTCACAGGAGGATACTAGATGTAAAACAAAGATGACAAGACTGCTACACAACTCCAGGGAAGCTACCTAGAAAACGGGACCCTAGGAAAGAAACAGGGATCACCCAATGACAGAGAAATGGATGAGATCTCCATGAACAACCTGGACGACAGTGGGAGTAACGTAGGGCAAGATTTGAGGGAAAGAAAGCTTAGGGGAGCAGGAGATCCCAGGTGGATCAAGAACAGAAAGGGAGAACAAGGAATAACCATGATAAGTGATGACCACATGAGAATAAGAATAGGCAGAGTGCTGGAGTGGTCCCCAGAAATCCACAATGATACATTCTCTGTACACTGCTGGCAATGGTCAAGAGAAAGCCTGATCTGACATAGTCTGGTGATCAGATGGCCAAACACCCTAACTTTCATGCTGGAACTCTCATCCAATACATGATGGAAGTGGATGCAGAGATATTTGGCCAGGCCCCAGATGGAGCTCCAGGAGTCCTAAGAGTGTGAATTGTTGAGACTAAAATTGGAAAAGCACAGGGACAAATAGCCAAATGAATGGAAGCACATGAATTATGAACCAAAGGCTGTGGAGCCCCCAGCTGGATCAGGCCCTCTGGATAAGTGAGACAATTGAATAGCTTGAACTGCTTGGGAGGCATCCAGGCTGTGGGACCCAGACCTGTCTTTAGTGCATGAGGTGGCTGTTTGGAACCTTGGGTTTACACAGGGACACTTTGCTCAGCCTGGAAGGAGGGGACTGGACCTGCCTGTACTGAATCCACCAGGTCTAAATGAATCCCCAGGGGAGTCTTGGCCCTGGAGGAGATGGGAATGGAGGGGAGGGGATGGGTGGAAGGTGGGGGCGGGAATGGGAGGGGGAAGGACAGGGGAATCCATGGCTAATGTGTAAAATTAAAACACAAATATAGTAAATAACAAAAAAAATCTAGGTTTAGGATTCTACATGATAATGAGCTTTTAACTCTGAATTCATTATTCTTAGAAGACAGAATATTCTTTTCTTTTCTTAGATTATACTATTCAGGAAATTGTTTTCTTGCATGATAAAATAACTGCAATTGCATTACCATATTACCTTACTGTCCTTTGTAGAGTTGTATTATTTCATGCCATCTAACATTTAATGGAGATGTTCCATCATAAATCTTTGCTGAATAAAATATATTTTTGTATTTATGAGTAGTAAAGTAAATTCCTGCTCAAGAGTATTAATTTTTTCCTGAATTTAATAGGTACAATAACCATACATCTTAATTTGGAGGTTAACTATTCTAATATTACTTTCTGTAGCAGCATTTTATCAGGCATGATGTATAAACAAATAAACAAATATTTTTTTATTAACCTAGATTTGAAATATTTCTAATTCTACACTATTTTAGCCAAAGAAAACTGAGAAGTAATAATACTTCCTTTTAAGATTTAACTTTAAATTTGTGTGTGTGTGTGTGTGTGTGTGTGTGTGTATGTGTGTGTGGTGTGTGTGTGTGTGTGTGTGTGCGTGTGTGTGTATGTGTGTGTGTGCGTGTGTGTGTGCGTGTGTGTGTATGTGTGTGTGTGCGTGTGTGTGTGTGTGCGTGTGTGTGTGTGTGTGTGTGTGTGTGTGTGTGTGAATGCAAATGCCTGTGGACATCACAGTCTTTGTTTCCCTGGGTGCTTGTGTTAAAGGTAGTTGTGAGCCAACCAATGCGAATACTTCACCTCAAACCCAGAGCTGGTTGTGTGTTTTTAAGCACTGAGACATCTCTCTAGACTCACTTTTTCTAATAACCTGATATTTATTTTCTCGCAAAAGCATATTCTCTACCCCTGGGTTTTTGTAAACAGTCAAGTTGAAACAGATTTTAGGCAAAGATGTGTGCTTACTTGGAGGAACAGGTACAGAAAAGGCTCTCCCTGCTCTATTTTCATCCTCCTCACTGTTACAATAGTTTTGTGAGATTAAAATTTTTACAGTAGTACAAAAGAAAGAGTATTTTCCTTTAAATTTTATGAACTTCATTATTAAAAGCCTGTGAACAAATAAAACCATCACACTCCAAATTCCATGTTGTTAAGATATTTTAATTTTTGTTTATGTACAGCAGTTTTGATTGAATAATTCTTTCCAAGACAGTAACTGGACCAGCAAAAACAGATTAAATATGTGTTTCTAACTTAGGTTTGTCAGAAGCAAACACGAAGTAGAGTACAAATACAAAAAGAGTGTATTTTAAATGATTACCTCCCAGTACTCTCCAATGGGCCTACGTTCTTCATCAAGTAATTCCCCTTCTTTGAAAACCATGGATGTTTAAGTTGCTGGCTGGCCTTTCTCATTGTTAGAGACGGCTGTAGAGTAAACCAAGCATCAAATAGAGTGTAATTCACCCACCTTTGCTCTGTCATGCCTTTTCCTGCAAGGTTATATAGATGTCATAGAATTACTCGATTAAAATTCTTTTAGGGTGAGCAATACTTCAGTGTGAACTCATGAAGCTGAACTGAGTCAATGAAAGCTTGGTTGGTATGGAAATGAACTTTATTGAATCCTACAGAGCAGGAAGCATGACAGAAATCAGGAAAAGTGACTCAGACGAGTGGTTATTTCTTGTTTCCTCCTTTGCTTTGAGTAATCTTGCTTGGGGACAAATTCATAATGTCTTTTTATTATTTACTGTAAAGTCATTTACCTCTCTGGCATGAACTAGCTACGGTAGAAAGAATGCACTGAAGTTTCGTGCCATTTTAGACATCAATCTTAGAGATCAAGAAGGCCAAGAATTAGTCAGGGTCATTTTAAAACTTCTTACTAATTCAAACGTCCTTCCCTTAATCTCTCTTGTTGACTTTTTTTCTATGTATTCACTTCACCTTCCTTCACTTCCCACCAGGTTTCTTAAAAGGCTTTTTAAATTTGACAATAAAGAACAAAACATATTGCTCCAACTTAATGGTTCCAGAGAAAGACTTCCATGACTTTCAGTATTACAACTAGCAACAAATGAGGAGTTCAGACATCTCCCCAAACCTGTGTTTTTGGTGATTTATATGATCTTTTTATTTGTTGTTCATGCAACTATCACTAGTAAGTTAAAGTTACCAGAGGCAGTTTAGTACCTCAAAAACAACATCTGCTTTTTCTTGAATTTTTACATGTTCTGTTTACTGTCTGGACCTGGCAACTGCATTTTGCTCCTCAGGGGAGGATGTTGTTTTTCCACTAAGAAAGATCTCCACAAACTTCTCCTGTTTACCAGAGGCTACAGTCCTTTTTGTAAGTAAATAAATATCTGTATTTAATATACTAAAACAGCCACTGAATATAGTTTTCTCCAATGTTATATGGTTTACATTGTAGAAGAATTGTTTCCCTAATAACTTGTATGGAGACAGCCTGTTCACAGCGTAGATATTTTCATTTAATAACCCATGTCTTCTTGGAACATCACTGTTAATACACACAGAGGTCCTGTTTTCAAATATTTTGCCTTTGTAACCATATATATTAATTATCATAAACATTAGCATTGTGCCAGGCAGTAGTGGTGTAAACCTTTAATTCCAGCACTTGGGAGGCAGAGCCAGGCAGATCTCTGTGAGTTTGAGGCCAGCCTGGGCTACAGAGAGAGATCCAGGACAGGCACCAAAACCACACAGAGAAAATCTATCTCAAAAAAAAAAAGTTAGCATTGTTTTCCCATATTTTCTTTTTATATCTGTAGTTTTGTTTCACTCATCTGTATCTGGTTTTGGTTTTCTTCCTTGCTCTGTCCCCACTTAAACTATTAAGTATTTTCCACTTTAATTTCATATCAATGACTTTCTATGTGTGATATTTTATCTGTGTCCCCTAATAAAGTTTATCTGAGGATCAGAGGAAAAAGCCAGCCACTATAGTTGACTTACAGATTGGGCAGTGGTAGCACACACCTTTAATCCTATCACTCAGGAGGCACAGATACGTTTGAATCTCTGTGAGTTCAAGGTTACACTGGGAACAAAGCCAGGTGTGTTGGCACATGCCTTAAACTCCAACATTAGTTAACCATAAAGGTCTAGACGTCTGTACAGACAGACAGGAAGTGACAGAGCTGGGCCAGAAGAGGAAGTGATGTAGCTGGGTGGAGAGGAAATGAGATGACAAAACAGAAAGGCATATAGGTGTTGATATACTGGAAGTAGTTCTCTTTGGCAGAAGATCTCTAAGAGGGTAAGAACATGGCTGGCTCCCTTTCTGATTTTCTGATCTCTCAGCTTTTCATACCAATGTCTGGCTCAGGGTTTTTTATTCAGTAAGACCTTTTAAGCTTTGTGTTACACTACTATAAGGGGGTCAAATTGGTGGGGAGGAGTAAAGAGTACTTTGATCAAAACACATTGCATGCATGCATGACTCTTCAAAACAACAAATAAAATATTTTTAAGAAAGAGTTTGAATGTCCCATTCCCTATTACTGGTGATAGGTCTTTGTGAGTTTATTAATTATTATATTTGAAGTATTATATGTATATATTAAAATAGCAGATTAATTATAAATATTTTTCTGTAAGCCTACAAGGGTACATACATGTAACTGTGTGAACTGATCTATGGGATAATTACACTGTTTATTGCAATCACCCACAATGCATTGTCTGTGAAATCAAATGTAGTATACCTTAAATTTTTGCAATTTCACCTACCATTTATATTTTTATATATTATACAGGTAATGTATAGTCAGTGTTTTAAATAATCATCTCATAAAAGTGATAGTTGTTCATTTAAAATCTATTGCACCATCTTTAACTGTATTTAATATAATAAATTAATGTGTATCTATTTCTGTGTGTAAGCAATTACAGAATTCTTTATAAGACCTGACATGAAATTATGAGTAACGTCCCAGTATTTCCTAGTTATTGTATGGCTCAAGAGTTTTGGAGACTGAAATCAATGATGGTTGATTTTCTTTTTGTTCCTCAGAGGACTGGCCTGCTAACATGAGAGCCACAATTAGAAACAACAGTAGCATACTTAATGAACTCCACATAACTCCTCAGGACTTTCTTATCTTGATAGTGAAATCCTGTTCACAAAAACATTTACAAGATTATATTTTTTCAAGCATTGTTATGGGAGGTATCAAAAATATCTATTTACCTATCAGTCATCATCCATGCAGCTCTGTGTGTCTGTAAGTTTTGTATCTGCTCAGCTGTACTTATGCTTGTGTGTGTGTGTGTGTGTGTGTGTGTGTGTGTGTTTGTGTGTGTGTGTGTGTGTGTGTGTGTGTGTGTGTGTTCAAAAAAGAACTTTAATTGACATTCTTCACATCCCATCTACCACATTATTTTTTTAACAGTGTCTCCCACTGGACTGCCATTTCCAACTTGTCTATGCTGACTGACCTCTAACCTGAAGTACCCACTTGTCTTTGCCTCCTCAGCCTTTAGATGACTAAAGTACACCATCAGAGTTGGTTTTCCTTGGTTGTTGATAGTGGGAATGGTTTCATGGGTTCAATAAATAAAATTCAGGTCTTCAGTGCTTCAAGGCAAGCATTCATATATTTTGGAAAAAGAAGTAACTTTTTATGTAAGTGAATCCAAGATGAGAATAAGGTAACTCTAGTAAAGTTAAATCCAGTTTGATTTGAGCAAAGGCTTGTTAGCTAAAAATAATTGTTTGGACTAATGTTAAAGTAAAAGTTTTAGTAATTCTGTTCTAAAACTTGAAACAATTTATCATCAACAATAATTATTAAATAATGTATTCAATAGTCTGTTTTCATTCTAAATTAGATTTTCAGCAAATTGTTTGCTTTTTTATATTAGTTTATTTTTAGAAAAACTGGTACAAAATTACATTCTCATGTCATCAGAAGCAAAATATAATTTAGTATAAACAGCATCTGCAATATTGATTAAAAATTTTATAATATTCAATTAGTTTTTGTATTGTACAGAAAAATTATTTATTTTATTGGTCTAATTAGACAGATATGACACAGTTCAGTCACTATTAAAATTCAACCAATCCCTTCTGATAATACACTCATATTTTCAAAGATATTCATTTTTCAATTACTGTCTCCTTCCCTCTGCTGGGTTAATTTAGAAAGACATAATTCTCTCTGCCTGTTTGCTTACTCTTGCATTTAGCTTTCCAACTCTTTCTTTCTTCAACCTATATTATCAATCTACTTCCTTTTTCATTAAGAAAAAGAAACATTTTCAGTGCTAAATCTGTGCAATGATATCAGAAAATTGAGAGTGATAAAATAATTCACATGTTGAATATTTTGGAATAGGGATAGTTTCAGTATAGATTGCTTGAAAGATATAAGCAAAACAAGTTTTAAATCTCACCAACCTAATCTTCAAAATGAGATTACTTGTTTTTATTTTTGTTTGTAGTTTGTCTTAAAAATCAAGAGTAACATGGAAAGGATGAATAGACAATGACTAGACAATACTGAGCAAGTGATCTGCAGGCAAGGTAACCCAGGATTCTTGATGGCAATCCCCTCAAAAGAAATAACCACAACTTAAATATTTGCTTAATGTTACTATATAGCCAAATGGTTCATTACAAAGTGGTAAATTTTCTGCTCTATTAACTTGATGATTACATGTACTTTTTAATTTAGGATTAAAAATTATTAGCATTGACTCAGAGAAAATTAGCAAATGGGTAATGGAACATGCTATGCTGTGGGATGTGCTGTATGTCAAAAGTGTTGCTCTGATTGGTTAAAATAAATAAAGTGCTGATTGGCCAGTAGCCAGGCAGGAAAGACAGGGTAGGCAGGACAAGGAAGAGGAGAAGGCTGGGAATAGGAAGGCTGAGGCGAGAAACATTGCCAGCCGCCACCATGACAAGATGTAAGGTACTGGTAAGCCACGAGCCACGTGGCAAAGTATAGATTAATAGAAATGGGCTAAATATAGGAGTAAGAGCTAGACAATGGTAGGCCTGAGCTAATGGCCAAGCAGTTTAAATAATACAAGTGTCTATATGATTATTTTATACGTGGGTTGTGGGACCGCAGGGGCTTGGTGGCCCCTGGAGAGAAAACTCTAACTACAATGCTATTACAAATTAGGCAAGTATTTGGAGGGTTTTAAACTGTTTCATTTAGGTATGTTTCTGGTAGAATTGTAGAGTTCAAATTTCTTGAATTAGTCTGTTGCTTTGTTTTTCTCACATTAAAAATAGAAATAAAAAAATAAATTTGTGGAGATATTCATATATCAACAATATTTTATACATATCTTATAGAAAATTGTAAAATATATTTCCTACCATTTATTTACTATTTACTTTGTAATTGGCAAGGGAATTTATAACTCATTTAACAATAAATGATCTCTTACAATTTTAACAGCACATATCTGGAATTCTTTATTTTCCCTGCAATTGGAACTGTAGCATGACCACAAAGTAATGCAAATAATTATTTCTTTGTTTTTACAGACAAATACTTCTGGTTCATATTTATGACCAAAATATTACTAGTATTACAAATTAATAACTAGTTTATGTTATATTATACATGAAGCATTAAATAAGTTGTGCTAGCTCTTGAAAAGATTTATAAAGTAAACAAGATTTGAATTTTAATTCTAAGAAGCTATGGGAAAAGAAGATGCAGGTATTGCCAGGGAAAAACAGTAATTTATTGTCAATGGCAAATTGATATTTAAATATTGCTGATATTTAATAGAATTTATGTCATAATAAGTAGTAACTGTATTCCAAATGGGAGCAGACAAAAGGAACTGATCATTCTCTCCAATTTTTACTATATCTACAGATGAATTAATGAACAACAAAAGCAGATATAGGCATAAAATAGATACTAGAATAGCAATTAGAGATATTTTTCTACATTTTTTGTACATATTTCAGTTTTCACATTTCATTTCACTGTTCTCATGGTTAACACTAATTGTCATTGTGACATCACCTAGAATTGCATAAGAGACAGACCACTGAGCATGCATATCAATTTTATCTAGATTTGGTTGATTTAGAAGAACCATGCTACACACGGGCAGCACTGTTCAGTGAGCATTGGTCTTACAGTGCTGAAGATGGCCAAGTTAGCTCAGCTCCATCAGTCACCATCTTCTGCTAGCCAACTGCAAATACAGTGGGAAGAGATACCAGAAGCCACAGCTGTTAGAACTTACCATGGATTGCTACATCCTCAAGATGCAAGCCAAAATGAACATTTCCTCCATTGATTTTTGGTCAGGATCTATTATTCAAGGAGTGGCAACAGCAACTGAGAAAATTCCATTTGCTTTCAATCTCTCTCATGAACATTGATATAAAAATACTCAATAAAACACTGGCAAACTGAATCCAAGAACACATAAAAAAATATCAAACATGACCAAGTAGGCTTCATCCCAGAGATGTTGGGATGGATCAACATATAAAAATTTCTCAATGAAATCCAACATATCAACAAACTGAAAGGAAAAACAAAAAACAAAAAAACATGATCATCTCATTAGATGCTAAAAAAGCCTTCATCAAAATCCAGCATCTCTAAATGATAAAGGTCCTGCAGAGATCAGGAATACAAGGAACATACCTAAACACAATAAAGACAATTTACAGCAAGCCAACAACCAACATCAAATTAAATGGAGAACTCAAAGCGATTCCAGTAAAATCAGGAACAAGACAATATAGTACTTGAAGTTCTAGCTAGAGCAATAAGACAACAAAAGGGGATCAAGGGGATACAAATTGGAAAAGAAGTCAAATTTTCACTACTTACAGATGACATGCTACCTATACATAAGTGACCCCCAAAATTTATCTTCCCACATTTCTACTGCACATTCTGAGACCTTAAAAACATGGTGGTGAGAAAGCTGTAAACTTCAGGGAATTTCTAATATGGTCTTTCCTCAAAGTAGTTTGTGACTTAGTAAAGATGATTCCCAGATTCTGTCAGGCACTCTAGAGCTTGTTGGGACAATGTCTCTCTTAAGTTTTCAAGACAAATGGCAGTGATGATGTTGTCTGCTCTATTAGTGCTAACTGCACAGGTTTCTGTATCTGTGTAGACACAAAGAAGGACAAAGAATGCAAAAAACAATACCTGAATATATACTAATGTCTGTACCAAAATGTCATCTATATACAAAAGTATTTTAAGATTATCTTGAAGACAAAGTCTAAATGTGTGTATATATACATATATATGTGTGTGTACTTATATGCATACAACTATATTATACAGTTATGTATAAAATGTATATAAATAAAAAGATTATATATAAAGATTTTCATTGTTTCAAATGAAAAGCAGGCAATAAATTGAAAATTCAAATAAAAGAAAACAATAGTTTTTTTTCATATTTCAAGTACATTGCACAGATCTCTCTAATTATCATAAATAGAATGCTACATATGACACTATCCAACCAAAATCAATTCTGGATACAGAGGTTCACATTTAAAAATTAATTTATAAATGTGTTTGAGAGTAAATAGTTTATACTTAATAACTCAATTTTTTTCCAGAAACTAGTTCCAGATCTGGGTTAACTAATTCCTATAGCATGCAGTGTAAAGCATATGATGTTCTAGCCATACAAAATAACATGATCTTTAATAGTAGATATTCAATACCCTTCAACTTCAAAAAATGTTTTATTCCTTTTTAGTATCATGTGGCTATATACTGCTGTGGATATCGCTCTGTGTAAATAAAGTTCTGATTGGCCAGTGGTCAGGCAGGAAGTATAGGCGGGACAAGAGAGTGGAGAATTCTGGGAAGTAGAAGACTGGAGAGGGACACCGCCAGCCGCTGCCATGGAAAGCAACATGTAAAGACACCGGTAAGCCACAAGCCATGTGGCAAAGTATAGACTAACAGAAATGGGTTAATTTAAAATAGAAGAAGCAGATAGCAAGAAGCCTGCCATGGCCATACAGTTTCTAAACAATGTAAGTTTCTGTGTGCTTTCTTGGTTGCGTCTGAGAGACTGTGGGACTGGTGGGTGAGAGAGATTTGTCCTGACTTGGCCAGGCAGGAAAACTCTAACTACAAATGGTGTCCAACGTGTTGGCAAGAATTTCCACCTAAAACCTGAGAAAAAAGATTCTAAAACAGAGCTAAAAATCGCTTCCTAGTTGTTTCCCTCAAGTTAGCGGCAGCCTGCTGGTTTGAGCTACTATGGCGGGTTCCTGGCATGTGAGTCTAACCTGCAGTGTGGCAGGAATGAGGAGTCTACAAGCGGCACTTTACTCTGCTACATGGTGGATTTAGCCTTTGCGAATTAAAGAAAAAAAAAGGGGGTTTCTGGGCTATGCGCTACTTTGATAGAACTGCTTCTGATAGTTGATGGTACACATGGCTCCAGACCCAGAGCTGGCTGTAAACTGTACCACCGCCATGTTGGGAAGCTGAGGTGGGTGGAGCCAGCAGCCACAGAGGCGTTTCAGTCTTACAAAGATGGATATTACACAGAGAATCTGGTTTGTCTTGACTTTGGGATTTTTAACTGCAGAAAAAGATTTGATTGTAAAAGCTGTTGAGTTAAACAAATATGTAAATTTTAAAGGTAACTTGACTTCAAAATTTGTATATAAGGATATGTTGCTTTGGAAAAGAGTCTCTGCTTTTGTTTCCACAGAAAGCCAGAGGCTGTGGGTTTGTTCCAGATTAAGATACATCAGGTTTGATCAGCCAAGACTACCTGAAAGGTCTCCGATGACACCATGGCCCAGATGATCCAACATCCAGAATGGTTTCAAGGCAACTGGCTCAGAGGTTCACCCTCACAGACTACTCCATAATCCTAAAATTTTCTTTGTCCCCATAAGATACAGCGCCCCCCTCCAGCAGGAAGTAGTAAGAGAAACTACACCCACATTCCCAAAATTATCAAGCTGGCTTTGGAGATGGAATTGGCTCACTCCTTCTCTAAACCCAGACATATAAAAGAAAAGGTTAAGAGATTTTTGTGTCCCAAATCAGAAGAGCCCTCTGGTGTGGGACAGAAAAAAAAAAACAAACAATATTTTTCTTTAAAGCAGGTTGATTATAAATGAGATCTCTTTCTAAAGAAGAAGGGAGAATATGATATAGATATAATAGGATGAAAGGGTAGATTAGGGAACTTACTTCTAAAGAGCAACAACTTGTTTAAAATGTTTTACATTGGTTTAGATTTTAGTCTATTGATACAAACTTAGTTAATTTTGTTATATTGTGTGTATATTTCTACTCTTGTTTAAGGTATGTTTATATAGCTCATTTAAAATTGTAATGGATAATTAAAAATAGATTAATAACTGGTCATCTATGATAATCATACTCATAGCCATGTTAGTTAAGTCTTCTAGGTATACACAGAGATATTTCAGATAGACAGGTAATCTTCAAACACTTCAAAGGTCTA
Source organism: Onychomys torridus (assembly GCF_903995425.1). Taxonomy (NCBI): domain Eukaryota; kingdom Metazoa; phylum Chordata; class Mammalia; order Rodentia; family Cricetidae; genus Onychomys; species Onychomys torridus. The sequence goes on from NC_050454.1 coordinate 59,745,041, forward strand.
CAGAATATGGCATTTAAAATATTTTTAAAATTTAGACTTTCTGGACAGTGAGGCATGTCTGCTCCTGGCAGCACCGTTTTACTTCAGAGAAGAGGATGGGCATTGAAGACACTTCATATGAGTTTATCTTCACCTTGGCAAAAATAGCCATTTGGGCAAGAAACTGTTCTTGCCTGGACTGCTTGATCGACTGGACATGCAGGATCCATAGGAAGGTGACCACTAAACTTTGCTTGACAAAATGGTCCTTCAGGTTCCTGCTTCGCAGAGGAAACTGCCAGACCAACATTCTACAGGACACCAAGAGAAGTGACTGAGAGACTCTAGCCCTGTGGGCTGAAGACAAACGCCCCAACTTTACAAAGAAACATTAGGTGACTGTCTAGGCTGCCAGCTGTCTCTGTCTACTCTTGCAAGACCCCTGAAAAATGCTTACATCCTTCTCCCAGTTCTCAGGTAATATTATATCCTTCTGAGGTCTTTGATGTGGTTGAAGACTAGATAGTTATAATTTCCTCAGTTATGATAAAAGATAAGTTAGATATAAAACCTTAGATTCACAAATATAAGATAGATAGGATATCTTCTTTAATAATGTAACTATAATTCTTGCTTGATAATTGTTTTGTTACATGTAATTTTACTATGTAAAAGTTAAAACCTTCCTTTTAAAAAAAAAAGAAAAGGGGAAGTGCTGTGGATATCACTCTGTGTAAATAAAGTTCTGATTGGCCAGTGGTCAGGCAGGAAGTATAGGCGGGACAAGAGAGAAGAGAATTCTGGGAAGTAGAAGACTGGAGAGGGACACCGCCAGCCGCCGCCATGAGAAGCAATGTGTAAAGACACTGGTAAGCCACAAGCCATGTGGCAAAGTATAGACTAACAGAAATGGGTTAATTTAAGATAAAAGAAGCAGATAGCAAGAAGGCTGCCACGGCCATTCAGTTTCTAAACAATGTAAGTTTCTGTGTGCTTTCTTGGTTGTGTCTGAGAGACTGTGGGACTGGTGGGTGAGAGAGATTTGTCCTGACTTGGCCAGGCAGGAAAACTCTAACTACATGTAACTCCAGCCAAAAGGGTATTTAAAAGCTATGCTTCAAAACATCTTTACTCATATGAATTTACCCCAGGCACATAATGATAATTGCATATTATAAATGAAAGGGAGACATAACAGCTAACAATGAGGAAAACCAGGGAATCATCAGGTCATACTTCAAAAACCTGTACTCCACAAAACTGGAAAATTTAAAAGAAATGGATCATTTTTCTGGATATGTACCCCATACCTAAGTTAAATCAAGACCAGATAAACTATTTAATTAGACCAATAACCCCTAAGGAAATAGAAACAGTCATTAAAAGTGTCCCAACCCCAAAAAGCCCAGGAACAGATGGTTTCAACACAGAATTCTTCCAAATCTTCCAAGGATGGATAATACCAATACCCTTTAAATTTTTCCACACAATAGAAACAGAAGGAATGTTATCAAACTCCTTCTTTGAGGCTACAATTAACCTGATTCCCAAGCCAACCAAAGAAAGAGAGCTACAGACCAATCTCCCTCATGAACATTGATGCAAAAATACTCAATAAAATATTGGTAAACAGACTCCAAGAACACATCAAAACAATTAGCCACTACAATCAAGTAGGTTTCATCCCAGGGATGAAAGTGTTTTTCAACATATGAAAGTCTGTCAATGTAATACACCATATAAACAAACTGAAAGAAAAAAAAAAACCACATGATCATCTCTCTAGATGCTGAAAAGGCATTTGACAAAATCCAACACCCCTTCATGATAAATGTCTTGAGATCAGGAAGACAGGGAACATACCTAAACACAATAAAGGCAATTTCCAGCAAGCCAACAGCCAACATCAAAGTAAATGGAGAGAAACGCAAAGTGATTCCACTAAAATCAGGAACAAGACAAGGCTATCCACTCTTCCCATATTTATTCAATATAGTACTTGAAGTTATAGCTAGAGTAATGAGACAACAAAAGGAGATCAAGGGGATACAAATTGGAAAGGAAGAAGTCAAACTTTCACTATTTGCAGATGACATGATTGTATACATAAGTGAACCCAAAAATTCAACCAAGGTATTCACACAGCTTATAAACACCTTCAGTAATGTAGTGGGATACAAGATTAACTCAAAAAAAATCAGTAGCCCTCCTATATACAAATGACAAATGGGCTGAAAAAGAAATCAGAGAAACATCACCATTTACAATAGCCACAATAGCCACAAATGAGATAAAATACTTTGGGGTAACTCTAACTAAGCAAGCTAAGGACCTGTATGAAAAGAACTTTAAGTCCCTGAATAAAGAAATTGAAGAAGATGTCAGAAAATGGAAAGATCTCCCATGCTCATGGATAGGTAGGATTAACATAGTAAAAATGGCAGTCTTACCAAAAACAATCTACAAACTTAATGTAATTTCCTTAAAAATCCAACACAAAGTTTTACAGACCTGTAACAATAATACTCAACTTAATGTGGAAAAACAAACAAACAAACAATCAAAAAACAGGATAGCCAAAAGAATCCTGTACAATAAAACAACCTCTGGAGTCATCACAATCCCTGACCTCAAGCTCTACTATAGAGCTACCATAATAAAAACAGCTTGGTAGTGCCATAAAAACTGACATGTGGACCAATAGAATCGAATTGAAGACCCTGACATTAATCCGCACACCTATGAACATATGATTTTTGACAACAGAGCCAAAACTGTACAATGGAAAAAAGAAAGCATCTTCAACCAATGGCGCTGGCATAACTGGATGTCAATGTGTAGAAGCCTGCAAATAGATCCATATCTGTCACTGTGCACAAAACTTAAGTCCAACTGGATCAAAGACCTCAACATAAATCCAGTTACTCTGAACCTGACAGAAGACAAAGTAGGAAGTAGTCTTGAACACATTGGCATCAGAGATTCCTTCCTATATATAACACCAGTAGCACAGACGCTGGGAGAAATAATTAATCAATGGGACCTCTTGAAAATGAGAAGCTTTTGTAGAGCAAGGGGCACAGTCATAAGACAAAGAAACAGCCTACAGAATGGGAAAAGATTTTCACCAACTCCACATCTAACAGAGGGCTGATATCCAGAATATATAAAGAACTCAAGAAATTAGACATCAAAATGCCCAACAGTCCAATTAAGAAATGGGCTGTAGAGCTAAACAGAGAATTCTCAGCAGAGGAAGCTCAAATGGGACCTCTTGAAACTGAGAAGCTTTTGTAGGGCAAAGAACTATTTTCTTTAAAAATAAGATAATCTGAACAGAAAACATTATGTCCAGCTGTCTGCTGCTTATTGATATTGGCATGCTAATTATGATCATGTTGTGACAGAATCATCTAACAGAAACCACTTAAAAAATTCTTCATTTTTCTCATGATTTGAAAAAAAAAGCAAGCCCAGAATGAGGAACATTAGGAAGTGACTGCAAAATCTGGGGCTGCTGTTGAATGGGAAGGCAAGTTGACTTATTGTGCCCCCCTGCCATTTAATTTTTGGCAATCATAGGACATCAGGGATGGTATTGCCCACATTAAGCACAATCATTCATTCCTTAGAATGTTTTTGTTTGAAACAATATTGACTGAGCATCAAAAAGATATAAATTTATAGAAAACCCCATCAACTTAACATCCTCTCTCTCTCTCTTTCTCTCTCCCTCCCCCCCCCCTCTCTCTCTCTCTCTCTCTCTCTCTCTCTCTTTATCTATCTATATCTATATCTATATGTGTGTGTGTGTGTATGTGTGTGTGTGTATGAAAATGACAATATCCTTATATCTTGTCACCTCCAAAATGAAAATATCAGTATATAATACAACAAAATGTGAAGTTGGGTAAGCATGTGGTAGTCATTTTGAATTTTTTCAGAAACATTTACCATAGAATCATCTAAAGATAAGATCCACATGCTGCCCTAACTACTCACTTTTTCAGCAAATTATGATTTGCATTTATTGTAAACTTCACTCTGTACATTTTTCAGCTTAAAACAAACATAGAAACATTTGCTTCATTTTACATTCTTTGCTTGGAAAAACTCTGAAAATGGACATTACAGAAACCTTTTTCAAAGGTTAAACAAGATCCATGGTAGAATTTAAATGAAAATATCAATTAAGACACAGTCATTAACACAGTAATGATAAACTCCATCATTCTCTTAAACTGATAATTTCCTTTGTACTAAAATGACAAATGCATATGATGATTAGAGTTATCCACTGACATACTTGGAGAGATTATTTAATTATTCTATCTTCTGCATTTTCACATGAATGGATTAAGGAAGATGCTGTGGCCAACTGCATAGCATTTTGCACAAGCTACTTAAAGAAGTAAATAAATCAAACAATTATTTCCAAATCACACGAGTACCCATGGATTGGGCTAGAAAAGGCAAGAGAGGTAATCACCTACTTAGACTAGTTATTTAATTTATCATGCTGTCAGCATGAGATGCACGTCTCCACACAGACTCTCTGGGAAATAGACAAGGCATGGGAGCCTGGAATCATTGACTATTAGTAAAACAATGTCATAAGTTTGAAAGTGCTAATGAAGTATTCAATAAGAGCTTCTCATTAAGTGTGTATATTACATGAAACAAGGTAAAGTTCTGTAGAAAGATTTAGACACCTGTGCATATGGACTTTGATTCATAATACAATTAGTGAATAGTTATGAGATACAAAATTAAAGTTTGATAAATATTAAACCTCTCATCAGAAGGCTTGGTTTTCTTAAAAAAATAACTTGAGAAGATAAATATTAAGCAGACATATTTAGACAGCTGATATATCTAACATATTTTTCTTGTTACATTATCTTGAAAAATAAAATTAAATGTTAACATCTGGACAAACTGTAATAATGTCATAGAATGTTTTTATATCTTTTTTTTTTTGTTTTTGAGACAGGGTTTTTCTGTGTGGTTTTGGTGCCTGTCCTGTATCTCGCTCTGTATACCAGGCTGGCCTCAAACTCACAGACATCTGCCTGGGTGTGCTTCCTGAACGCTGGGATTAAAGTTGTGCATCACTGCTGTCTAGTTGATGTTGCTACATCTTTTATAGCTTCTATTTATTTGTTTTAGGCAGTAGAAAACTTTCAAGAAACCCATACATTTTAGAATTTTAATTTTTATTTTGTGTGTATGATTGTTTGCCAGTATATATGTGAGTACATAATGTGTGTATCTTGTTCCCACAGAAGTTATTAAGGGTATTGGATACCCTGGAACTGCAGTTATAGATTGTTGTAAGTCACCATGTGTGTTCTATAAATGGAGTGCTGTTCCTATGAAAGAACAATACATTGCAAGTTTCAGCAGCCAGCTTGATTCCAGCCTTTTCTCCCTTGCCCGGAGTATCTTCTGCATTAACCATGAAGAAGTACTTCCCAGAAGATTTCACCTCAATGATGCTCATTTATCATAAATCGTAACTGATTTTTCAACCCTAACTAACTAGCTTCTTTTGTTCTCATAAAGCAAAGGTTTAACTTTCATAAATTCTTAATGCAAAATATTACATGAATTGACCTGGAGAATCATTGCTTCCTTCTGAAACCTCAAAATCCCAGATTCCAATCTCTACATTTCTCCCAAAAATTTTACTGCCTCTCTTCCACAGAACTGCCAATTAACCTTTGAGAACTCAATGGTGTTTCAAGCCCCAAATATTTAATGTTCCTCTAATCCTTTCCTGTGCTGTGGATATCCCTATGTATAAATAAAACATTGATTGGCCAGTAGCCAGGCAGGAAGTATAGGCAGGACTAACAGAGAGGAGAATTGAGAAAACAGAAAGGGAGAAGGGGACACTGCCAGCAGCTGCCAGGACAAAGAAGATGTAAGGTACCAGTAAGCCACAAGACACGTAGATTAATAGAACCGGGCTAAATATAACAGTAAGAGCTAGATAATAGCAGGCCTGAGCTAATGGCCAAGCAATTTAAATAATATAAGCATCTGTGTGTTTATTTTATAAGTGGTTTGTGGGATTAACAGGGCTGGGCGGGGGCTGGAGTGAAGGTCTCCAGCTACATTCCTGAAAAAATACTATCATATTCATGGCAGCAACAACTTGAGACTTATTGTATAAATTTCTTTTCTTTTCTTTCCTTTTTTTTTTTTTCGTCTTGATTTTGTTAACACAGTGATCAAAAGCTCACTGAGAAAGAAAGGGATCATTTCACATTACAGGTAACAGTTAATCATTCAGGTAGCCAACAGTTACTCAAGGCAGTGAAGTGACAGAGGAATGCTGTTTGTTGCTATGTCCCTCCCCCCCCCCCCCCGCCACCGCCTTTTTTAAAAAATATAGCTCAAGCCCAGAAATATCACTGCCATGTGGGCTGGGCCTGTTTATGTCAATAATTAATCAAGTACCATGCTGCAATAGACATGTATTTTGCTCAATTCAGTGGATGTAAGTTTTATATTGACATTTCTCTTTCCAGGCATGTCACATTCACAACCATGATTAGATAGCCCAGTGGGTAACAGAGAAAGATACAAACACCTAAAGCTTCCCTAGGAGACTTATTAGGAAACATCAGAAACTGACTACAGGAAGTTGAAGTAGGCTCTGCCTTTCTAAAGATACCAATTATCATTATAAGTAATCAGTGTTCAGAATTAATGACAGAAGGAAAAAATTCCTTAACATAGGTAAATTTTCTGGTTGTATTTTTAAATATATTTTCAACTGGAACAGAAATACATCACTTTCCCCTCCCTTTTATCCAAGAGCCCCTTCCATGACTCTCTCTCTGACCCCTCCCGTGCACCCCCACTTACAAGTTGATAGCATCATCTTCTTAGACTATTATTGCTAAAGACACACATACATAAATATGCATGCTGGTGCATGCCCAAACCATGTTTCAATTAACATAAGTATGTTGGTTTACTTAAGGTATAGGAAATGATTTCATTCTAATGTGCACTTAAGGAACTTCTCATTTTAAAAATAGTATACTCTCTATAAAACATTTGATTTTTGTAGTGGGTAGCCATTCCAGCTGTGACCTGGAAGTTCCAACCCCCATTGAGGCTTCAGTAATGGTCACGCCTACAAGGCAGGGCTGAGAGAGGACACTGAAACCCAGGATCCAGATGTGGGCTCTCTTGATGCCTGGACTCTGGACACTGGAGGTAGACCCAGCAGAGTTCTCCAGAGAAGACCGCTGGACTGTGCCATACCTTTGCCAAACCCCACAACCTACCTAACCTTTCATTTGTAAGTTATCCCACAAAACAAACCTCCCTTTTAACTACATGGAGTACCCTTAATAATTTTACCAATAGGCTTTTGTCCCAAAAATAGTATTTTCTAAAATAAATGTTTATGAATATCTGTAACAAAATAAGGCACTTATATGTTAATTAGATTTCCAAAAATTTTATAGAAAAGATTTATTTACATATAATTGCTGAAAATGCTGTTAATTATATAACAAAGTACAAATTGCTGAACAAACACATTCATATTATGACAACTTCATGGAAGTAGTCTGTAGAAGTCACAAACCTGTTTTTAAATGACTTCAAATGACACATTAGACAAAACTTCCAGCCTCAGGGCAGCAAGTTTTCCTATTACTTTTTCAGTGTTTCACCCTATTTTATTATCTTTTGCCAACGGCAAATGATATCATTTGATATTTATACTTGTTTTCACATTTATTATGCCTAATTTGAAATGACTCAAAGGCTAATGCATTTATCTGTCATGTACTAAAATAAATCTAAATGATTAGAATGTTGGGAAGGAAAAGTATTTTTATGCAATATATGTCAAGGCACCTTGTATTTATGTTGACTTGTCATATAAATTTGTTGAGATGAATTTGTCTATCATAGACTCTTTTCTTAATTTAAAAACAAAATAAAGCTATATCATTCATTATTAAGTCAATTTATTAATTAAACTAGGGATATATATTACTCTATTTGGTTATTTTGGTAGTTTTAATAACAGTATTGCCAATTAGTATTATGAAAATGCATCACAAATCTGAAATATAGATGTCTAGAAAACTGAAAATTTTTCTGTTTTGTACCTTCTATAGGCTGTGAGGGAGAGTGTTCACTTCTAACTCTTGTGGTTTCTTGTGGTTTAAAATCAGATGAATGTCAAAAGCATGGTATACATTCTATTGAACTCAGGGAGATTTTGTTATCTGCAAAGCCATATTCTCAAGTTAGAACAAATCCACATGCTGGAAATTAGGGTTTGGGATTTTTGAGTGAAGAGCTTCATTCAACTCATTACATTTTGTTTTTCCAACACAATGTGCTTCTATTAAGTGTTTGCAATTGTCAACCTAATTTTTTTAATAACCCAATCAAAGTTTCCCCTCCCTCCTCTAGTCCAAGTCTCTCCCTCCACCCCTTTTCCCCATTGCCCCATCCACCTCTCCTCCTTTTCTCTTCAGAAAAGGGCAGACCTTCCATGGATATCAACCAGTAATAGCATATAAAGTTACAGTAAAACTAGGCATCTCCTTTCCTATAAGGTTGGACAGGAGGCAACCTGGTTGAAGGAAGGGGTCCTAAAAGCAGGCAACTGAGTCAGGGTCAGCCCCTGCTCTCACTGTGAGGAGTTCCAGAAGACCAAACTACACAACTGTAACATAATTGCAAAGGGCCTAGGTTAGTCCCATACAGGCACCAGGATTGGTGGTTCAATCTCTGTGAGCCCCTGTGAGCTCAGGTTAGTTGATTTTATGAATTTTCATCTGGTATCTTTGACCCTTTCAACTCCTAAAATCTCTCCTGCTCGTCTTCCACAATATTCCCTGTCTGTTGCCATTAGTTGCTGGGTGAAGCCCCTTTGATTACAATTGCTAGGCACCAATCTACGAGTATAGCAGAATATCATTAGGAAACATTTCATTGATATTTTTTCTAGTCATGTTTTGTTTTATCATAGAACTCTGGGCTATCAAGATCTGGGTCCTGTCAAAATTTTTAAAATGGCCAATGGCAATGTTTAAAAATAGCCCTCACTTACTCATGATTTTAAGATATATTGATAGTCTTGTTTCTCATAATAACCTTCATTCCATTCCTCATTATATAAACATTAATTACTAAGAGGACTTCATCATGTGTTTGGCAGGCTTCTTTTTTTTTATTTTCCCATATCCTCTTCCTCCTCCTCCTCCTCCTCCTCCTCTCTTCTTCTTCTTCTTCTTCTTCTTCTTCTTCTTCTTCTTCTTCTGGCTATTCAATAAGAAACAAATGATATTAATAGATACTCATATTACTTTTATATAATTTGAAATTATGAGCTGATGATTTATGATTTCCCATATCACATGGGCAGTGATTATTCTTTGAACTAGATCATCATAGTCTATTCTTTAAATTGTATTTCCCAAATTTCCCAAATTTTCTGTCTATCTGCAGATTTAATCCAGTTCTGTCATGGAGAGGGTAAGTATGAACACATGGTTTCCTCTCCCACTTTAGTAGTAAAAGAAAATTATAAAAGGTGTGGTCTATATTTTTAGGAGAAATACACATAAGAAAACAGGTAGAACAGAACTCTACTCAGATATACTATAATTGTAGTAAAATGGACACAAAATTTTCTCTGAAGGCCAATCATACTTGGAAGACAAAGCACTAGGTAGTGATCAGGATTTTGAATTCTGGATAAATAAATACAAGAGAGAAAAATAAATGCATGTTATTCAATATTTCTACATGTACTTAAATAAACAGATTTTATTAATTCACATATATGAGACTCTTCCTTGTGCCAGAGTGATATTTTAGGTAACATGCTGTGTGTAACCTTAACTTGGACTAATCATGTATTTCAGGATCAATATGTTACAGAATACATATAATTTATATATAAACAGTCACTTATCAAGTCTATATGAGATAAGGAATCATTTTATAAGTGATCTCAAAGCTGAAGCTGTAGCCAGAAGGATGAGGCAATGTTGTCCAGGTGAAGATGGAGACATTGACTCCCCTGAACATTGGAATACAGCAAAACAATCAAACAGATATACAGTGATACAATCAGAGGGATAATATTGAGGAAAGAGGGAGTTTGAAAAGACTGGCTGTTAGTCCAGGTGGTTCTGGTGTCTTGGTAATTATTCTCCTAAACCTTACATATATACAACTTCTGATTTATGACTTGGAAACAAAGAAGTGGTACAAATAATGGAGATAAAAATAAATGAATCTTCCAGAAACTTCAAAAGTATAAGAACAGTAAGCAAGAACATATAGGAGATATATATAAGATAAAATATATCACTCTTTGTGAAATGGAACTCTAATGTAAAGTATACCCAATCTTTTATCTATCTATCTATCTATCTATCTATCTATCTATCTATCTATCTATCCATCCATCCATCCATCCATCCATCCATCCATCCATTCATTCATTCATTCATTTATTTGGTTTTTCAAGACAGGGTTTCTCTGTGTAGCTTTGCGCCTTTCCTGGATCTTGCTCTGTAGCCCAGGCTGGCCTCGAACTCCCAAAGATCCGCCTGCCTCTGCCTCCCGAGTGCTGGGATTAAAGGCATGTGCCACCACCGCCTGCCCAGTATACCCAATCTTAAAAAAAAGTCGAATGTTTCTTTACTTATTCATAAATGTCTTCACCAGTTCTAGCCAGCTTAAATAAATTTAGACATTACAAATATGACGTTTAAAAATTAAATTATAAATATTGAAACAAGGGAGTTATTCAGGTGTGGAAATTGAGAAACTTTATTCTAAATAATCAGTGTAAGAGAAAAGGAAAAAAGGAAACTTGTTAAGGTCCATAAAACAGACACTCTAAGCCACAACTTTGGGATACAGATAAATTAACATACGTATTATACATAGTATTTAATGTATTAGAAATTCGTGTACACAAAATGATGATTAAAAACAAGAATTTTTGCCCCTGTCTCCCTGTCCTTACTTTGTGGCAGCACCGACAGCCCTGCTCCCTTTCTGTGTGGAGTCACCATGGCAGCTGGGAGCCTGTACTGAAAACTGAAAACTGGAGAGCCTTCAAGGTCCTCATGGCTGCTCAGTGGAGCTCAGGTCCACAGTGCTCTCTGCTTCTGTTCTACTTCTACTTTTTTTCCAAACCAACCGCTCTCCTGAATTTCTCAGAAAATTTCCAGAAAGCAATGTTCCAGCATTTTAGGGTGGTGAAGGGTTCTATATGTTGAGAGCCTATTGTGTAAGCAAAGAGGAATTGCAGGAAAGGTTCCAGGCACAGACGCTCAGCTGGTGCCATGGATGAGCTTTGCTGATAGTGACATTGTTCCTCTAACCAGCACCTGGGTGTTCCCTACCTTGGGCATCATTCACCACAACTACCAGGTCACTGAAAATACAAAAGAGGATGTGAAGCAAATCCTGTGGCTGCTGGACACACTCTTGAAGACGAGGATTTTATTGATGGTTGAGCAAGTGACACAGACTGATATCACAGTTATCTGCACCTTTTTGTGGCTCTATAAATAGATCTTAAAGCCCTGTTGTCACAAAGCCTTCCTCAATACCAACTGATGGGTGCTTATCTGCATTAACTAGCTCCAGTTCTGGGAAGTCTTGTGAGAGGTGAAACTTGTTGCTAAGAAGTTTACAGAGAGCCAGCCTTAAAAGGATATCCCAAGGAAAGAAAAAGGTTCACCACAAGAAGAAAAAACAGAAGCCCCAGTCTGAGCAGAAAGAGGAACATAAAGGCAGCTGCCCCAGCTCCTGAGAAGGAGATATACAAGCATGAGCAGGCACTGCCAGCTGAGTCCCCAGGCCAAGGATCCCTTAGCTCACCTGCAGAAGAGTACCTTTTTGATGGATGAGTTTAAGCATAAGCACTACAATGAGGACACCCTGATTTTCATATTTCTGTAGCACTTTACTAAGGATGGTATAGTATGCTGAGTACTGCTTCCCTAAAGAACTCACCTAGACCTTCATGTGTTGCAATCTCATCACTGTAATGCTCCTGTGATTGGAAAAACTGAGGAAGAATACTTTTGCTAGTGTCATCCTCTTTGGAACCACCAATAGCAGCTCTGTTTCTGGCATTGAGGTCTTCCAAGGCCAAGAGATTGCCTTTCTGCTGACCCAAAATGATAGGTGGACTACAAGATATATATATATATATATATATATATAGTGAAAACTGTATCATGATGGGGAGGAGACCCAGACCCTGCTTCAAGAGTACTCTTCCTGTGAGGGGGCCTTCCAGCACATGGGAAAAGCTATCAATCAAGGCAAGATCTTCAAGTGATCATGTCTTGCTGTTGCCTAGCTGCCTGCACCCACCCTTCAAGAAAGATGGGGTCATTAAAGGAAAGTGAATATCAAAAAAAAAAAAATAAGAATATTCACACCTATGTTTATATTTTATCCCACTACAAATTGTAATACCAGTAATTCTAATGTTAAAGAGAAGAAAAATTTTACAATGTCCAAGAGGAGTTTGTCCAGTTACTATAACCAAATTGCTTGAATATTAAAACAAGAAAAAAAAAATCAGCCTATTATATTATTGGAAGTGTTTGAAGGATACATCTTCATAGATGATTCAGTAGATGTAGAAAAGATATTTGATAAAAATCTAGAAATATTTCAGTGAAAATATATCCAATAAACAAGAAATAAATTGTCCTCAACCTGATAAAGTACAATTATGCAATGTGCACAGCTAACTTCATATAGATGGAAGATTGATTCAAAAAAAATCTAAAAACCAAGAACAAAATAATGAGGTCTCATTTTGCCATTCAACACAGCATTGAGTGCAATAAGTCAGCTGAAGCTATCATGTAAGAAAGAGAAACAAATTACATGATTGCAAGCAGAGTAAAACTCTATTTCTAGTTACCGCTATCTGGTGTAAGCATTTTAAGGAGACTGCAATTTATTTAAAGCTATATCTAAGCTTAATTTATAGATACATGTAATAAAGTAGAGCCTACACATAAGTCATATCAATTTTATGCTTTTTTGTATGAGTGAGATCATGCAATACATTGAAATCCAGATGAAAATGCCTATGATGGTTCCTTTCATTTTGTCAAGAAAATATGCTCATATGGAGGGGCATGGACCAAGTTGTAATGTAGTATAGTTAATTCCTGAAGTTTGAGACAAAGAAGAATGATCTCCAAAAGGTGGGTTTTGACTGATATTATCCCTTTCAGGAAACCACAGTAAAATATCTCACAGTAGAGGCAGAGCACCCTGTCTTCTAGCACAATTTAAAACCTTAAACCAATAGCCACCTGAGGTTTTCCCTGTTTTTATTTTTTTCCAACAATCGTATTTCTCAGAGTCCATATGTTGCTAACTTTTCTTGTATCAAGTGAAACATTCATGAATGGTCCTGTGGTTGCTTTATGAAAGAACTTTGAGAGAAAATGAAGTTTTTTTTTTATTTACTCATTTATTTTGACTTTTATCTTTTAATTTGATACTCACATATTCATATATTTTGTGTTTTCCAAAAGGTCCCACCATTCCTTACCCTCTAGATGCTCCCCTATTCTCCCTTACCATTTATCTTCCAAACTTTTCCTCTTTTTTTGACATTTTTTTCAACGGGTGCTGTGGAAATAAATAGTCGGTTTCTTCAGGTGTCTGAGCTCTGACAGGTTATTCTCCTGTATATATCCACACACAGGTAACACTTAATGGACTTAGTGAAAAGTTCGTTTTAATTCTCAATCTATTTCTATCATAATATAGTCCCTCAAAGATTCACACTAGCTAATGAGTGACCCAAAAAACTGTGGAATGGTGCCTGTGGAGCCCCCATGGGACTGGACTAGGCCCTCTGGATACAAAAGACAGTTATTTGGCTTGAACTGTTTGGGGGGCACCCAGGCAGGGGGATCAGGATGTCCCTGGTCTATAGGCAGGCTTCTGGGAATCTGGTGCCTGTGGTGCACAGGTGTTGTACCTGCATGTATGTCAGTGTACCAAATGCAGGCACAAGAGAAGGGGCTTGAGGGAAGAAAGGAAGGAAGGAAATGATGCAATTCTATTTTAGTAAAAAAAACTTGATGAATATATATGATATAATAATCTCAGTTTCACTCAAAAAGGCAGACTTACTCTGTGTATGCAGCTACCATCCATGAGGTGGGGTACTGAAATGATCAGGAAGATGCAGAACACCTGTTAGTGAGCTCTCTCCCTCCTTCCCTGTCTCCCTCCCTCTTTTCCTCCTTTCTTCCCCCTCCTTTCTCACATTCTCTCTCTCTTACTCACCTCCCTCTCTGTGATGCCCAGCTTATTTGTTTTATCAGGCCTTCCTCTGTCAACAAACAGAAAATGTTTGACTCTGAGAGAAAATAAATCTTGTTTGTTTTGATCATATACTTTGTTTCAGCAGTGGAAAAAAAAGCTAATAGGAACCATGGCCATGTCACTGAAGAAACTGTTGAAAGGTCTGGATGGAGAAGAGATTGAGAAAGTGTCACTGCTGATGAGAACTGTCATGGAGACTGTCCCAACAAAAATCTGGATTCTTACTCAAAAAATTATGTCAAGGGCATCAGCTACCAATTCCCTTCTAATCTTGGAATGATACTTACTGGTTTTTTAGCCAATAACAATTATTTTGAAACTATATTTACTATTCCTTATTTAACTTTTAAAGTTTTTCTTTCTCTATTCTACTTACCAGCATGAATGCACAAAATACTTATTGTGTTATGTTTATGACTACCACAATATTAACTAATGAATGAATTTATTGTTTTCAGTAAGTTTCCAGTTTATATCACAATAAACATTTTGTTAAGTGAGACATCTGCACATCAAGTGATTCTTAAATTATGATTCAGGTTGAATCAACTTCAGAAACATACATCAAGATCAGGCATATCTAGTTATCTTTGGTTGGCTTAAGAGGAGGAAGTTAAGCCTCTACAGCTGAAGACACCACGCACCTGAGACACAGAGCCTAGAAACCCTGTGCTAGAACTGTCTTTAAAGCTTTCTCCCTGTTGACTGCCTTTCATGGTATCACATGCCTCCTAGAGGCTTCCAAAGGAAAGAGGCAACCAATATTCTTAGTCAGCTATAATGTCTATGACACACAATAATGACAGACATGGCTCTATAAATTTTAGGGTTCAATGGTAGCATTCATACTTTGATAGAATGACAACTATATCTACTTCCATCCTTGTATTTGTATAAATGTACATGTGTTTCATCCATCAATGAATGATTTTTTTCTGTAAGAAATGTTATTAAGAATGTTTTTCATAGGAAATTGCATATACTCGTGCTGAAATAATGAATTTAGCTTCAATTTATTTGTACTTACTAAATTTATTACACAAAAATAGAAACTTATTTTTCAGTGTAATTTTGATTTTATTTTGAATTTAAAACAAAATGAAAACTTGAAATTATTTTGCAAAATTATGGACTGAAATCTAGCTGTTGGTAACCAATTAATATAACTCATGTAATAATTTCAACAATGAGAATTTCAAAGTTTAAATAAAGATTAATACAAAACACATAAATTCTGTGAAACCTTTTTATGGAACATAAATATATTCTGACTATGATTACCATTCCCCCAAGTACTCCCAGATTCTCCACACTTCCCTACTCACTTAAGTCCACATCTTTTCTTTCTTTTATTAGGATCCAAAAAGGCATCTAAAAATAATAACAGCAAAACAAATTATATGAAATAAAAGCAAATTAGAAAAGGACATAACAAACAAACAGAGGGAATAAGTCCAAAGCAACAGCTCAAGAAATAAACAGAAATCTCAAGAAAACATGATCCAGAAACTACCATACAAATTCCATGGACTCGTAAGGTTCAAAAATAATATAAAATTAAACAAAGCATTACCAGACAAATACTCTCCGAAAATTCCATTAAATTTGTTTTGTGTTGACTGCTCACTCCTGGGCATTGAGCCTAAGTGATTTTTTTATAGCTAGTGAGATTCCTTTGGAGGAAACTTATCTTACATTTGCAACTGCTCATCAGCTGGTGATGGTTGCTGAGTGAGGTATGAGGGCTGTGCCCCCTTCTCGGCTTCCTGCTGCTGACCCATCAGGCTTTGATGCAGGTCATGGCTAGAGTTCTGAGGCAGAGAGTGCTGCTTGACAAAGTTCCAGTGAAATTTTGCCAAGAGATTAGGAGTAGTGGTTTGCACAATGGGGAGTTCTGTGCTTATGCAGCCGCTGTGGAAATATATTCATGTTCCTGAGGGAAAGCTTTGAAGATGGGGTCAGAGGCTGAAAGAAGAGCCACAGTAGGAAGAGTCTTCCTAGTGCCCCAAGGACTTTGGAACCTATATAGAAGATTTTGAGAAATTTCTTATTCAGCTCTGGATACAAGATGGCACAAGTATATCCATCACCCTACACTGGAGCCTATATAGAGGGAATAGGAAGAGTGGAGGCTGACAGGGAAAAAAAAATGAGGTACCAGAATCTTCCTTTCTGGGAGTGTATGAAAACCACAGGCCTCTATTATAAAACTGAGGAACACAAAAATGCTATATTCAGCCATGGAAATTAGTATGAGATACTTTGTAAAGCCTGAATTTTAGAAAACATCAAATTATTCTACACATAACTTGGTAAAGTAAAAATAATTGGAGACTAACATACTGTAACCACATGAGCAGCCAGCCTATACAAAGGCTGTAAAAAAAACCAGAAGGTCTTATGCTTTGCAGACCCTGAGAAATTTGTAACTTTCTGATTTGGCAGAGGCTGTCCAAAGATATTGTTTCAGATAAGACTGTCTGTTTTGTACTTTGCTTTTTTGCCCTGGACATTTAATGGGGAAGTGAAAAAGAGATCCAGGGCTCTGATGCTTGCCAAATGACTTATGTAGTCAATATGCTAATGCTATATAAATAGAGAGAGAGAGACAGAGGGACATGAGAGAGAGAGAGAGACAGAGACAGAGACAGAGAGACAGAGAGAGACAGAGACAGAGACAGAGAGAGACAGAGAGAGAGCTGCAGAACCATTAGATGTGCATTCATCCCTTTCTTCCTCCACAACTCCTCTTTGGGACCTTAACCCTACTGAAGCTTGGCTTCCACAAGGCCTAGACAGTGTAGGCCCTCTACATGCCACCAGTCTCTGTGAATTCATGAGTATCAACCATCTGTATTTAGAGAACCTTGTTTCACTGGTGTTTTCCATCCTAACTCTTCCAAACTTTCTGCTTCCCTATCCTCTTTTTAAAAACATTTGTTTATTTGAAATTCCAAATGGTTTCCTCTGCCTCCTCTCCTCCCAGTCCTTTCCCCACATCCTCTTTGAACCACCCCCACCCCCATTCACTCCTCCTCCATTTCTTTTCGGAAAGGGGCAGGCCTCCTGTGGATATCAACAAAACATGACATATTAAGTCTCAATACGACTAAGCCCCTTCCATTGTTTTAAGGCTGGGCAAGGCAATCCAGTGTGAGGAATAGGGTTCCAAAAGACAGCAAAAGAGTCAGAGACAGCCCCTTCTCCCTCTGTTAGGAGTCCCACAAGAAGACCAAGCTCCACAACTGTGACATATGTGCAGAGGTCCCAGTCCCATGCAGGCTCCCTGAGCTCTCTGTGAGCACCTAGAAAGCCAGTTTATTTGATACTGTGAGTTTTATTGTGACCTTGTTGACCCCTCTTGATCCTATAATTCTTCCTCTTTCTGTTCAGTAAGATTTTTGAGCTCAGCCTAATATTCAACTGTGAGTTTCTGCATTTGTTCCTACTAGTTGCTAGATGAAGCCTCTCTAATGACTATTTGACTGGACAGAAATCTATGAATATAGCAAAATATAGTTAGGAATCATTACATTCATATTTTTTTCCCAATCCTGTTTGGGTCTACCCCAGGTCTGTGAGCCACAACACTCTTCAAAATAGCCACAAAAAATATAAAATATCTTGGGGTAACTCTAAGCAAGTGAAAGACCTGTATGACAAGAACTACAAGTCTTTGAAGAAAGCAAGAAATTGGAGAAGATACCCAAAGATAGAAAGATATCCCATGCTCATTGATTGGTAGGATTAATATAGTAAAAATGGCCATCTTACCAAAAACAATCTACAGATTCAATGCAATCCTCCCAATTCTTTACAGACCTTAAAAGAACAATACTAAACTTCATATGGAAAAAAAATAAAACAACCCAGAATAGCTAAAGCAATCTTGTTTGATAAAAGAACTTTGGGAAGTGTCTCCATCCTGATTTCAAGCTCTACTACAGAGATACAGTAGTAAAAACCACATGGTATTGGGATAAAAATACAGGTGGATCAGTGGAATCAAATTGAAGACCCAGATGTAAATCTACATACCTATGGATGC
This sequence comes from Onychomys torridus, assembly GCF_903995425.1. Lineage (NCBI taxonomy): Eukaryota > Metazoa > Chordata > Mammalia > Rodentia > Cricetidae > Onychomys > Onychomys torridus. The sequence goes on from NC_050454.1 coordinate 59,763,447, forward strand.
CTGATTTTCAACAAAGAAGCTAAAAGTATACAATTGGGAAAAGTAAGCATCTTAAACAAATAGTAATGGATGAAGTGGATGTTAGGATGTAGAAGAATGCAAATGTATCCATACTTATTACCCTGCACAAAACTCAAGTTCAAGTGGATCAAAGACCTCAACATGAATTATGGTACACTGAACCTGATAGAGGAGAAAGTAGAGAATAGTTTTGACTGCACTGGCACAGGAGACAACTTCCTGTTTCTGCCTCCTCTTAAGCTGATTCCCCTGAGCCTGGAAGGGAAGGATCTGATGGATACATACCATTTAGTATTAAGTATTCCAAGGTCTCTTACTCTGTGCATATTTTTTAGTTGTGGATCCTTGGATTAGTTCCCATATTTCCCCTCAAACAGGAGGAAGTTTCTCTGATTATGACAGAAGGAGATACTGATCTATTGTTGTAACAGAAGTTCCTTTAAGGGTAATTGTATTGCCACATTTCTGGAGCAGAACAATAGTAATTTGTTTGTGCCTAGGTCCAGGGCCCATCCAGTTTCAGACTCATGGGCAGCAGAGCAGAATCAGGAACAGGTTCCATTTCATGGAGTAGACCTTAAATCCTAACAGATATTTATTAGTTAATCCCTCAAGCTATGTGCCACTCTTGCACTTGAACATCTTTTAGGCGGATCATAGCGTATATCAAAGAGTTTATTCCATGATTATTCTTTACCTTCCTTCTTTAGGTACAGAGTACCTTCTAGTACCATGAACATTAGTATGAGTGAAAGCTCTTAATAGGCACCAGCTTGGCTTCTCTGTGTTCAATGAGAGCAACCAGTAGCCTTCCAATAACATTTTTTGGAGGAAGGTGGCTTAGGTGTAACCCATTCCTGAGACTAGAAGCTTCATTTGATGATAAGAGATGTCCATTTGGGGCTCAATCTCCTCCACTACTGGGCAGTTCTTCTTAGATTGCTTTTATAAATGTATATATTTTAAGAAACTTCTAGTAGTATAAGTTTCTATAGGATAGCTCAAATGTCCTTAAGTTTTAGCTGTCCCTTCTCATATTTTCTTGCTCTCCCCTATCCCAATTTCTTCTTCCCCATTTGATTCTTCATGCCCAGCCTTACTAATCCATCCATGGCTATTCAATTTCCCCTTCCTAGGGTGGTCTTATACTTTCCTCAGTCCCTTACTCTACATCTAACCTTTGTGGTAATATGGATTAAAGCCTGCTTATAGGGGATGCAACAGCAAACATCCACATATAAGTGAATAAATACAACTTTGGTATTGTCTTTGGTTACGTCATAATGATGATTTTTCTTTTTCTTCTTTTTGTTTCTTTTCATTTACCTAAATTTGTTTTTGTTTTTGTTTTGTTTTGTTTTGTTTTTGACAGGGTTTCTCTGTGTAGCTTTGCATGCCTGTATATCGCTCTGTAAACCAGGCTGGCCTCGAATTCACAGAGATCTGCCTGCCTCTGCCTCTCGAGTGCTGGGATTAAAGGCATGTACCACCACCACCCGGCTTTACCTAAGAATTTTATGTGTTCTTCTTTTATAGCTTTGCAATAGTCAATTGTATAAGGTTAGCATATTTATCATATTTATTCACCTATTGACAGTCATCTATTCTGTTTTCAATTTTTGAGTATCATGAATAGAGCAGCAAAGAAAATGATCTCTGTAGTAAGATGGGGAATCGTTTAGATATATTCCCAATAGTGGTATAGATATATTTTGAAGACGGTTTATTCATAGCATCCTCAGAAACTGCCACACTGATTTCCACAGTGGCTGTGCCATCTTTTCACTACCACCAGCAAAGGATTAGTGTCCTCCTTACTCCCCATCCTTGCCAACACATGCTATATGGACTTTGGCCCTCCTGAATGGTGTAAGATGAGACTCCTAGACATTTTGAAGTACCACTAAGAATTAATGTATAAATGTATAAAGAACTAGAAATTCTTCCTCTATTCTTTGTTTCTTTTTTCTTCCTTCTTTTCTTGTTTCCTTTCTTCTTCCTCTCCCCCTTTCCCTTTCTTAATGTCTAGGTGGGCTTGCAAGTGCTTGTTTTTCTTTAATCATGCAAGGACATCAATGTTATAGGCATGAGGAGCCATGTTCGATTTTAAGTGGATGTTGGAGATTCAAGCCCAGTTTCTTATACTTAAAGACCTAGTGGTTTTACCCACTGGGCCATCTTTCAATTCCAAGATATTTTTCCCACTTTTTAATTGTTGTCACAGATGCTCACACATGCTTGGATTGTGTGTTCCTAAATATATAAATAACTCTTCTCAGTTCATATAATGATTCTTGTATCTGTCATGCTCTTTGAAGAGAAAGGGACAGCTTCAACATGGAATCTGAGCTTATTTTATTATGGAACATCATGAAATATCATAAAATTTTGAAAGAACTAAAAAACAGGACAATGTAGAGATTTATATTTCTTTCAATATTTTTTTTAGCCAGGTGGTGGTGGCACATGCCATAGCTCCAGGGAGTCTAGCTAGCAGGGAGGACCCTAGGAAGTTCACATGGATCACCCAGTGAAGAAGAAATAGATGAGATCTACATGAGCAAACTGGGAGTTAGGGGGCAGGTTATGAAGGCCAAGGAACAGGGTATGAGAGCATAAGGGAATGAGAGGTTCAAGCTGGAATAGGGACAGAATGAGAGAGCAATGAAAGATACCATGATAAGTGAAGACATCATGGGAATAGGAAGAAACAGGGTGCTAGGGAAATTCCCAGGAATCCACAAGGATGAGTCCACCTTAGACTCCTGGCAACAGTTGAAAGGGTGCCTGAGCTGACCTACTCTGGTGATTGGATGGCTGAACACCGTAAGTGTCACCATAGAGCCCTCATCCAGTGACTGATGGAAGCAGATGCAGAGATCCATGACTAGGTATAGTGATATTTTATTTGTATTGAAATGTGATTTTATTTGTATGTCAATAAAGTTGCCTTGAGGTCAGAGCAAGCCAGAGCAGAAGCCGAGCAGTAGTGGGGCACGCCCTTAATCCCAGCACTTGGGAGGCAGAGCTAGGCGGATCTCTGTGTGTTCAAGGACATAGCCAGCATAGCAGACACACGCCTTTAATTTCAATACCAACCATAGAAGACCTGGAGGTCTGTACAAACAGGCAGTGATGAGGAGGTCATGTGGCTGGGTTACAACCAATGAGGGAGGAGAACAGAAAGTCTTTAAATAGACAGGACGCACAGAAGTAGGTCTCTTGCGGAGAGGAGGAACCGCAGAAGCAGTGAAGGGTAAGGTTTTCTGCTTTGGCTCTGACCTCGTGGTTTTTAACTCTGCAACTGGCTCTGTGTTTCTTATTTAACAAGCAGGATACATCTACAACTAGGCACCAGGCCGAGCTCAGGAGTCCAATCCATGACAGAGAGGAGGGATTCTATGAGCAAGGGGCATTGAGATCATGATTGGAAAAAAGTACAGAGACAACTAGCCAAACTAGTAGAAACACATACACTGTGAACCAATAGCTGAGGAGTCCCCATGGTACTGGACTAGACCCTCTAGATAAGTGAGTCAGTTGTTTAGCTTGAACTGTTTAGGGGGGGCCCAGGCAGTGGGATTGGGACCAGTCCCTGGTGCATGAGCTGTCTTTTTGGATCCTGGTGCCTATGCTGGGACACTATATGCAGCCTTGGTGCGGGGAGGAGGGGCTTCGACCTGCCTCAACTGAATGTACCAGGCTCTGCTGACTCCCCATGGGTGACCTTGCCTTGGAGGAGGTGGGGATGGGGGGATGGGTTTGGGGGGGAAGGCTGGGAGGGTGGGAGGAGGGAGTTGAGGGGAGTCTATGGTTGGTATGTAAAATTAATATAAAATCTCTTAATAATAATTAAAATAACAAAAAAATAATTGTGGTGGGTATTGTGTTCCCTGAAATATTGTGTGTTCCCTGAAATAAACATATCTGGGGTCAGAGAACAGACAGCCACTAGAACAAAGCCAAAAATGGGAAGAGTAAGCCATAACAGAAGTTGGGCAGTGGTGGTGCACGTCTTTAATCCCAGCACTTTGGAGGCAGAGCTAGCCGGATCTCTGAGTTCAAGGCCACTTTAGAAACAGCTAAGTGTTGTGACCCATGCCTTTAATCCCAAAAACCCATCATTTAATCCCAGGGAGTGGGGCAGAAAGAAAGGTATATAAGGCCTGAGGACCAGGAACTAAGTGAGTAAAGCATGTAGTTAGTTAAGCATTTGGTTGGTTAAGCGTTCAGGCTTTGGAACAACACAGTTCAGCTGAGATTCATTCTGGATGAGGACTCAGAAGCTTCCAGCCTGAGGAAACAGGATCACCTGAGGAACTAGCAAGGTGAGATAGCCGTGGCTTGTTCTGCTTCTCTGATCTTCCAGCATTCACCCCAATAACTGGCCATGGGTTTGAGTTTCATTAATAAGGACACTTAAGATTCATGCTACAAATAATGCCTTTGAATGAGGTAATCTTCACAGATAATGGAAAATGTTTTGTTCATAGGGTGGGTTGAAATTCAAGCTATGGTATTTTTAGTTCTATGAAACATATTCTAAGGAAAGCCTATCCATCATTTACATACATGCTTGGTCCTTTGATTTATAATCAGGTAAGCCTTCAAATGTTCAGAAGCTATTTATCTTTGTATTGTGTAGAATGCTATTTAATTGATTCATATTTGTAACACAAATGTGATTATGAAGGAAATATTTTAAATGTCTCCAAGATGAGTCATTTCCTAAGTTGTAAAGTATACAGAATGTATTAACATTTAGAAACCAAAAGTTTGTCTTTTTCCTTCCTTCAGAATCTGATGGCAAGAAAACATAACATTCTCCCCCACTTTGATAAATCGTGTCCTTTGAAACAGCCGTGAAGTGAACCATTACAAAGTAAAACACTCCAGTGAACTGAAAAACAAACTCTGATTGGGAAAGCTAATGCCTCAGGAAAAAGCAGGTTTTTCAATCTCTGTTTTCATGTCTCCTTGTGTCTTTGACAGATGATAAAAATAGCTAAAGAAGCTAAATTTTAAACAAAGTACCACAGTGACTTAAATGCCATCACTTGTTTGTTTGCATACCAGCTCAAGTGTTAAAGAATTCACCAAAATGCAGACAAAATGTCAAGTATCAGGACACTAAGGAAAAACAAACCCATTAAAAATATCATTTTGTTCTTTATTTCCCTATGGCAAATTAGATATAGTTCATAAGCTTTCAATATATTTAACAAAAATGACCAAAGAATAAATGTCCTTGAATTATACATATGTTACTATTTCTATGATATCTAACAAAATCTAATTTTATAATAATAAAGGGATCAAGAATGTATATTTAATATATGTTCTGGTTGAAGCTCCAACTCAGCTCCCCAGCACCCTTATACCCAAAGAATCTGGAATGTTTCTGGTAAAAGTTACAACTCATCACCCTTACCTACCTCTCCCCAAACCTTGCCTCATCTCAGAATGCCTACCAAACATGGCTCCACCTGCAGAGGATGTTTAAGTTCCCAAACAAGACTTTGTATTGTGGTTCCCCTTCATGACTTTTCCCCTTCTCCTGTGGCCATCCAGGCATGCTCTGCTCAGATTAAACCTGGACTTACTAATTTAGCCTGATCTGACTTACTGCATTAGTGATGTTGCACGCAGCTGGGGAATTTAAACTGTTCAATATGCATTATGGCTATTTTCCTATGTCACGGTTACAGCATGTATGTGTATATAAAATTCACAAAACATAATTTATTAATGTAACAAAAGTTCTTTGGGAATGTGTTGGCTAGAAAGCATGAGTTAAGAAACATTTCTACTTTGAATGGTTGATATTGTCTTAGAATATGTGTTCATGACCCTAACTGTGCAGTTTACTTTAAACATGAAATCAATACAAGGATTAGAGCAATTTAAAAGAGAATTTAAATGTCAAAAAGGACAGGATTGGAAAGGAATTTTAAATAAAGCAAATGGACATGAATAGAGAGATAAATGTGAGAAAGATATGAGGAAAGTGAGTTGATTGACCAAGGCCAAACAACCAAAATGAATAAACTTTTCCATGAGAAGTTCCTGGTAGACAAGATGAAGGCAAAAAGAAAAGATAGAAACAAAGGAGCAGGATTGAAGACAGAGACAAACAGAACCAAGAGGGCAGATATCCATTTATATTGCAAGAACATCTTATCATTGAAAATTCAAACTAGGAAGTCTTAGCATTTTCCATCTTGCTTTCATGAGCAATTTTGGTTGCTGCAGTGGAACTGTGTTTTATGGGGCAATAAACAATATACAACGATCTATTGGAAACTTTTGAATTGATCCTGGTAGTAGATTGTATCACCAGAGTATAGATATTGAGTGGTTTGTAGTAGTGTTTTATGGATATTCTAGCTATTATATTCTGATAGAGTATGTGCAGTGTGCCGAAAGGAAAAAAATATGCTATTTTTATACATGTGTGAGAGGAAAAGAAAGAAAAAGAAAGTAATTAGATGGAGGGATTGTAGGAGTGAGAGGAGTGAGAGAATATTGATAGTTAACTTTCCATGCTAAAATATTAGAAATGCTTGCACCATACATTTCTAAATATTATCAGTTGCGGAAGGGAAAATGAAATATAAAGAAATATATGTAATATATAACATTTTATAGTTTGTATTACACACAAGGCCAGTAAAATATGCAAATCGTTTTAAGAAATCAATTACTAAAAGAGAATACATAATTCAAAGCAGATGTATAGAAGCATAGAACTACAGAAAATATGGGTGTATCTGTACAGAATTGAGATAAGATTAGGTCAAACAAAATGAGATGTCTTCTCTATTTGTACAGCATGTGAAGAATGAAATGAAATAAGAGAAATGACAAAACCATAGATTATTGGAATAGCATAAGTCCATACTATAGCAAAATTAGCTTGTAAAGCCTGATAGTAGGGGAGAGGGACAGTATTTTATGGTGATAAATCCTTTTATTATTTCTTTTATTTTTAATAATAATGTTGAAAAATTTGTACAGGAGTACAGTTAGTGTTACAGCCCTGGAGGGAACGTTATCCTGACTTGTTGGGAACCCAGACTGTACCTAGAGCTGGAGCCTCAATAGGACAGCTCAGCTCTTGAGGGGAAGGTAGCCTGACTTGTTAGGAAGCCTGGCTATAAGTAGAGCTGCAAGAGGACAGCTCTAGAGAGAAAAGTATCCCGACTTGTCCTGAGGTCAGGCGATACCTGAAGCTGGAGTATGCATGTGCACATGGACATGGGAACATCAGAGGCATATGATAAACTTATTTCATAAATCTTCATTGTATTTTTGTTGTTGTTATTGCCAGGTCTCTTACAGAATATGGAATTTGTCAGTATGCACAAGCGGGCTAGCCAGTGTGCTACAGGGATCCCAATGTCTCTAAATTTTCGCACTAGGGATATAGCCACACACTATAACCTCCAAATTTTTATATGGATTCTAGGGATCCAAACTTTACTCCTCATGCTTGTGAAACAAGTACTGAAATTAAAGGATCATCTGCCTAGCTACCTGTTCTTTTACTTACAATGCAGGGCATTTGTTATTGCGTTAAAAGGAAACATTTAAACATATTATCCTTGTTCAATACTAGGTCTTTAATAGGGTAAATAATATATAATACTCAATACTAACTGTTTCTTGCTAAAATACATCTCAAATACTGTAGTGAATTTTAAAGAAAATGATATATCATGGATTGGGGGCATATAGCTTCACATTAGAACTCTTGCTTTGCATGTTCAAGGTCTTGGTTTCATATTCAACATAAATTGAGTCAAATGCTTATGTGAGTTAGACTTATGGTATAATATAAGTAGGTCTTGGAAGAAAGTGAGACACAAAACTAGCTGAGAAAATTACCTATAAAGAATAACAACAGCTGGAGCTTGGCCTGGTGCTTGGCTGTGGATCTCTGCATCTGCTTCCATCAGTTACTGGATGAAGGCTCTATGATGACAGTTAGGGTACTCACTGATCTGATTTCTGGGGTAGGCTAGTTCAGCCACCCTCTCCAGGATTCCTAGTAGTCTAAGCTGGGGTCATTCTTGTGGATTCCTGGGAACCTCCCTAGCACATGGCGTCTCCCCATTCCTATGACATCTTCTTCCACCATGGTATCTCCCTCACTGCTCCCTAACTCCATCCTTGCTCTAGTTTGACCGTCCTGTTCCCTCATATTTTCAACTCCCATCACCCACCCTACATTGTCCCCCTCATCCCCAGTTTACTCATAAAGATCTCTTCTATTTTTCTTTCCTGGATGACCCACGCATCCCTCTTAGGGTCTTCCTTGTTAGCTAACTTCTCTAGAGCTATGGGTTGTAGTCTGGTTATCCTTTGCTTTACATATAATATCCACTCATGGGTGAGTACATACCATGTTTGTCCTTTGGAGTCTGAGTTACCTCACTCAGGATGAGTCCATTTGCCTGCAAATTTCATGGTGTCATTATTTTTTACTGCTGATTAGTATTCCATTGTGTATATATACCACATTTTCTTTATCCATTCTTTAGTTGAAGGGCATCTAGGTTGGTTCCAGGTTCTGATTATTACAAATAATGCTGCCATGGACATAGTTGAATATATGTCCTTGAGGTATAATTGACTATTCCTTGGGTATATGCCCCAAAAGTGGTATAGCTGGGTCTTAAGGAAGATTGATTCTCAATATTCTGAGAAACCACATACTGATTTCCAAAGTGGCTCTACAAGTTTACACTCCTACCAACAGTGGAGGTATGTTCCACTTGCTCCACATCCTCTCCAACATAAGTTGTTATCAATGTTTTGATCATAGCCATTCTGACAGGTATAAGATGACATCTCAGAGTCATTTTGATTTGCATTTCCCTAATGACTAAGGATGTTGAGCAATTTCTTGAATATCTTTTGGCCATTTGAGATGCTTCTGTTGAGAATTCTGCTTAGCTCTGTAACCCATTGTTTAATTGGGTTGTTTGGTATTTTGATGTCTAGTTTCTAGAATTCTTTACATATTTTGGAGATCAACCCTCCGTTAGATGTAGAATTGGTGAAGATGTTTTCCTATTTTGTAGTCTGTTGTTTTGTCTTATTTACCTTGTCCTTTGCCTTACAGAAGCTTCTCAGTTTTAGGAGGTCCCATTTATTAATTGTTGCTTTCAGTGAAGTCAAAGAGAGAGAAGAGGCAGTCTATAAGCAAAGGGCATCAAGCTCATAATGGGGAAACCTACAGAGACAACCAAGCCAAACTAGTGGGAACTTACGACCTTTAGACCTACAGCTGTAGAGTGTCCATGAGACTAGACTAGTCCCTCTGCATGCGCAAGACAGTTGTGTAGCTTCATCTGCTTAAGGGGCCTCCTGTCAGTAAGATCAGGATCCATATTTCGTGCATGAGCTTGCTTTTAGCAGCCCACTACCTATGGTGTGACACCTTATACTGCCTTGATGCAGGAGGAGGTCCTTGGATCTGCCTCCACTGAATGTACCACTCTCTGTAGATTCCTCATGGGAGACCATGCCTTGTTGAAGGAGGGAATGGAGAGCAGGTTGGGGGGAAGATGGGAGAGGGAGGAGGAGGAAGGAGAAGGAAATCTGTGATTGGTATGTAAAATGAATTAAAAAATTCCTTAAAATAATGAAAGAATAATAACACATAAATAATAGACTGAAACAAACACAAACACAAAGTACACAAAAAGGAAATGACATTTTGGGGATATCAAAAAATTAAACAAATAAAAACTGTTCCTCAGAAATCTTATTATCAAATCTAAACCTTAGTTTTGAATTGCCATCAAAGAGAAACTAATTTCACATGCTCATGTACTATCAAAATCCATCAGCACTTTTCAGTACAAATTTTCGCATGGGCTAAGCCTCTAGAATCTTGAGAAATTAAGCATAAATGCACAGTGACTAAAGACATTCTTTTTAAAAAATCCCTTCAAGTAAGATCCACAGATGGAGCATAAATAAATATGAATTTATAGCTACATATCCTGAAAATTATATGCAAACAAGTTAATCTGGTTGAAACTAAATAAAAGAATCAGATTTGTTTTTGGAAAGTAAGGAATTTTAGATAAAAGCAAGCAAAAAAAAATAAAATGTGGCAAAATTAGGAAAAGAAATAGAAGATTTTTTATAATTTAATATGTATATTACCCATGTGGTAGAATAAACTTCCATTTCTAATTATACCATGGAATATTAACGAAAATACTTCTTGCTAAAAGAAGAAGCCCTAAATAATGAAATTTCCTAAATGCAGTCTTCTGAAGAGAACATCTAAACAAACGATCAATGTACTACAGATATAGTGGATGGAGAGATCAACCTATTGTACAAACATGTAATCTAGCAGGGTTTACATCTCAAAGTATGAGCTGATGACCAGATGAAGGCATACAGTGGATTAAGCCTTCAAGAACAAAACAATTTTATTTAATTTACAAAATAAGAATAAGAGCTTATGCAAGTGAAGTTACCGAGTGCAATTTGCTTTTAACTGTATTTTGGCAAAAGAAAACAACTGACAATCAAGAAGACATCCATTGTCTACATGGAAATAAAGTTGACAAGTCATATAAAGGGATATGAGAATAACATTCTCAGTAGTCCAAATTTGTCCTGGTTTAATTATATTTTACAGCTTCAAGGCCATAGTTTATGAAGGCTAAAATTTCATAAATTATTATAAATGTGTAAGGAAATGTCATAGTTTTATTTATCTGATAGAGTAGAATTGATAAAAACATTGTTTTGAAAACTAGTGTTGTGTAGATTTAACAGTTTAATAATATATGAAATCAATGGCATGCAGTCCTTAAAGAATTTTAGGTTTTAGTTATACAACAATTGAGAGTCTGTTCTCAGACACTCTTAGAAAAGATGCCAGAAAGTAGTACAATATGAGAAATGAAGGAAAATAAAGAGGAGAGAGGCAGATAGATATACAAAGATAGAAAGATATATAGAAATATTCATTGATAGATATATAGATGGTAGATGATAGATAGATATAAATAGATGATAGATCGATAGATCGACAGACAGACAGACAGACAGACAGATAGATTGATTGACAGACAGACAGACAGATAGATAGATATATAGGTAGATAGATAGAATTAAAACAGGATATCCACTTTGACTAACCTGAATGTTTTCATAGTGGCATGATAGACCTGCTGTAGGAGGGGACTGGGTATGTGTGTGTCTTGTAACTTTTTCAGATATTTGTTTATTCCTTACTAAGTATATAGAGGTCTCTAATCTTTAGGGAATAGTGTATGGAGGGGTGTCTGTTTTTGTGTGTGACTCTGGGGGTTGAATTTTGTCTTCAGAACTATGACGCAACCTTCATCTACAGACCCCTCTCTAATGGTTCCTTTGACATAGAACTTCAGTAATTTAACTAACCTGTGTCAGCCTCCTGTGCTTTGGGAAGCTACAGACTTGTATCAATAGGCCTTGTTTCCAGATGACTAGTTTTATAAAACTTCTGGAGGGTTTAACCATTGTTTGTACTAACTAAAGTCTCTCTGATATTTTTTTAGGCTTGACAACATTGATATGCCAAAGCTATTGATTTACTTACAAAAGTAAATAATTTGCCATTTATCATTTTATTTTCTAATATTCTTATTATTTCAACAATCAGACTTTAAATGAAGGATATTTGTTAAGTGGTACAGTTGGAGGTTAATTTTTCTGAGGTCTTAGTCCATATGCCAGATTCTAAATTAGATAGTATCACTTTGAGAGGGGTGCACTAATGTGTTTGTTAAGTCTTACTTTACACTTAGCTTCTTTTTGTTTTTGATTGTCTTCATTTTCTGTTTGTCAGTTTGTTTCTTTGGCTGTATATCTGTGAACCTTAAATACACAAGCCATTATAGAGCAAATACTTTGATTATGTGTTAAGAGGGCACTGTAAGAACAGAGGCGTTCCATAGAAGCAGATGAACCCTGGTCATCCTCTCACCAATGGGCTAGACTTTGATCTGTGTCTTTCCTCACAAGAGAAGAAGACTATCCTTTCTGTGCTATCTTTGAAGGTTAATATTTTTCCTCTATCATTAGGTTATTTTATTTTCTAATGTTAAATACACAAATGATTATTAGAAAATTGTTTTTTACTACTAAAGATGTGCCTTAACTGTCAGTCATATCTAATACCAATACTTATGGATCACAAAACAGTAGAAATATTTTTCCTCTGGACAAGGATATAATTATGGTTTTGAATGTTTTAGTTATTCCGTTGTCATAACCCTTGCCCAATTCTTCCAGTGGAAATTTGCTGAATGCACCATTATCATTATGTAGAAATACTCTATTAAAATGAATGTATTCATGAATATAATAAAGCTTTGTTTTTTTATTTGTCCATTGTTGTGGAATATTAAGATGTGTTAAATGTGATTTTACTGTGGAACATTTGTTTTAATGATTCAAAGGTATGTTGCCTTCTTTTATTTTCTTTTTTTTAAAATATATTTGTGTTTTAATTTTACATATCAGCCATAGGTTCCCCTGTCCTCCCCACTCACGCCCCCGCCCCCACCTTCCCCCCACCCCCTCCCCTCCATTCCCATCTCTTCCAGGGCCAAGACTCCCCTGGGGATTCATTTAAACCTGGTGGATTCAGTACAGGCAGGTCCAGTCCCCTCCTTCCAGGCTGAAGATGTGTCCCTGTGTAAGCCCAAGGTTCCAAACAGCCAGCTCATGCACTAAGGACAGGTCCAGGTCCCAGAGCCTGGGTGCCTCCCAAACAGATCAAGCTATTCAATTGTCTCACTTATCCAGAAGGCCTGATCCATCTGGGGGCTCTATTTCTCCCTGTGCCTCTCCAATCTTGGTCTCAACAATTCACACTCTTACAGTCCCTCCTCTTTCTCGACAATTGGACTCCTGGAGTAGCACTCTTGGGCATATACCCAAGGAATGCTCAATCATACCACAAGGGCATTTGCTCAGCTATGTTCATATCAGCATTGTTTGTAATAGCCAGAACCTGGAAACAACCTAGATGCTCTTCAACTGAAGAATGGATAAAGAAAATATGGTACATATACACAATGGAGTACTACTCAGCAGAGAAAAACAATGACATCATGAGGTTTGCAGGCAAATGGATGCATCTAGAAAAAAAATCATCCTGAGTGCAGTAACCCAGACTCAGAAGGACAAACATGGTATGTACTCACTCATAGGAGGATACTAGATGTAAAACAAAGATGACCAGACTGCTACACAACTCCAGGGAGGCTACCTAGAAAACGGGACCCTAGGAAAGACACAGGTATCACCCAACGACAGAGAAACGGATGAGATCTCTATGAACAACCTGGACGAGATTGGGAGTAATGAAGGGCAAGGGTTGAGGGAAAGAAAGCTTAGGGGAGCAGGAGATCCCAGCTGGATCAAGAACAGAAAGGGAGAACAAGGAATAACAGAGCATGATAAATGATGACCACATGAGAACAGGAATATGAAAAGTGCTGGAGAGGTCCCCAGAAATCCACAATGATACATCCTTTGTAGACTGCTGGCAATGGTCCAGAGAAAGCCTGATCTGACCTAGTCTGGTGATCACATGGCCAAACACCCTAACAATTGTGCTGGAACTCTCATCCAATAACTGATGGAAGTGGATGCAGAGATCCTCAGCCAGGCCCCAGGTGGTATGTTGCCTTCTTGTATGTTGCAACTGCTTAACTCTGGGAAGCTGTGTTACTTTGCCTGCCTAAAACACTTAACTGGTCTAAGAAAGAGATGAATGGCTAATAGAGAGAGGCAGGAGAGAAAAATAAACACGGCTGGGAGCTAGAGAGAATACAAGAATGCGAAGAACATTAGAGGGATCAGGACAAAAAATCAAATAAGCTTAAGAGGCAAAAAGGAAAGGACCAGCCATATAGCCACAAGGCTAGACATGGAAAAATAAGGAAAAATGATATACAGAAATAGAGAAAGGTTAAAGCCCAGAGGCAAAAGGTAGATGGGATAATTTCTGTTAAGAAAAGCTGGCTAGAAACACACCAAGCTAAGGCAGGTCATTCATAAATAACAATAAGACTCTTTGTGTCTATTTATTTGGAAGGTGGTCATGAGCCCCACAAAAGAGCAAAGGACAAAGAAACGGAAGAGTAACCATATATCTCAATTTATATATTCAGGAAAACTTGAATTAAAAAGGAATCAAGTCAAAGCATAGGATACTTAGATATTTAAGCATCAGAACTAACTTAGTCATGTCTGTGTGGTGTGTATGGTATTTGTGTATGTGTGTGTAGTTATATATATATATATATATATATATATATATATATATATATATATTACTTCCTCATAGTATGACATTTGTTATCTTGGGATTATATAGAAATAAGATTAGTTTTGGAGCAATGGCTCACTTGATTGGGTTATATAAGCAAGGAATATGTAAGATTTACACATAAATTTGAATGACTTTGTGCTGTTCTTCTGGCATTCCTTTTGATTCAGCCATTCTAATCCATGCTAATGCTTTTGTCACTCTGCACCAAACCCATCACTTGTGTCCAGCATTGACTGTGCTGTAACTTATTGCTCCTTGGCATAAGTTTGCTTACAGGATCTATAACATTTTCAAAATTAAAAGATGATGGAAATAGTTTGAACTCTTTGTGCATAGCATACTTTATGACATTTTCCATTTCTTGAAAAATTTACATCTTTAGGTAAAATGATGTAAATATATCTTATTTGCAGATTTCCCTTTTTGTAGCAAAGATAAATTGTCTGTGCCTTAACTTGAATATCTTAGTTATGAAAGGTTTTCACCAAAGAGTATAGATTATATATGCTGTAATCTATAGTAAAACAAATGATAAAGACAAATATTTTTAATTCTTTGTATTACCAGATATTACACAATAGCTGTGTTATAGGGACACTGTTTCTTCACTATTATCAACTACCATTCATACTTACAGTGTTCTTCAGTCTCTTTCAGCATTTGATTGTAAATAATCAATGCTTTCTGCACTAACAATATGATTGTTTATGACATTATTATGTTAACAGGGTTGTTTCTTATATTGAACAATGCTTATTTCCATGAATGCGAAGAACATAAGCCAAAATATAGGAATCCACCTATATATAATTGCTGCTTTCATTCAATGTGACTTTTATGTAAAAAATTTATAACATGATTACTGGGGCAATACACAAATCAACACATGTATTTTTGTCCTGAAGATATTTTTAATAATTTGAAAATATATTAGTAACATGGAAAAATAAAGAAAATTCACAGTGAAATAAACTCAGTACAGACTAGAAGTCATGCTTCAGCATGACGATTATTAAAGATCAAATTGAGGCTTATACAAAGAGAATCAGCCATGGCCATTTTATCCAATAGCATATCAACTATATGACTGCATTGTTGTGGTATTGTGTTCCCCAAAATATTGTGCACTTTAATAAACTTATCTGTGGTCAGAGAACAGAATAGCCACAATATTAAACACAGAGGTTAGGCAGTGGTAGCACATGCCTTTAATCCTAGCATTCCAGAGGCAGAGATCTGCCTGGATCTTTGTGAGTTCAAGGCTACACTGGAAACTGCCAAGCATGGTTACTCATGCCTTTAATCCCAGGAAGTGATGGCAGGAGGCAGAAAGGTATTTAAGGCATGAGGACACGGAACTATAGGCTTGTTAAGCTGTTAGTCTTCTAGCAGCAGTTCAATGGAGAGGAATTCAGTCTGAGGATACAGGATCAGCTGAGGAATTGGCAAGGTGAGGTGGCAGTGGCTTGTTCTGCTTCTCTGATCTTCCAGTATTTACCCCAATACCTGGCTCTGAGTTTGGTTTTATTAATAAGAACTTTTAAGATTCATGATACACTGAATTCTCCACAGAACACTTTCTTTTGGGAGAGCAACTAGAGCAATGGATACTCTCAGAAGATATAGAAGATTCTTGCAGTTCAGATCCTTATATCAGGACTTCAGGAAAACATTTTAACTAACTCTCTCTAACACACTCAGTTTGAATAAGACTTGGCTTTCAAAAATCCAGACATAAATGAAACATTTGCCTATTTTATTCATGTTAAGAAAAATCCTTGACTCTACTGGAGAAGGAAAACAATCCTAGGCTAGCCTAAGGTGAGACCTTACCTCTCTGACTGATGAAACTCCTAAATTAAAGACAGTAAGGCATTTCAGTCTTTGTTTGGGTAGATGTTAAATATTAGAATGTGCTGAAGTTCAATGCCAAAAATATTGAGAAAGTAACATATAGGATGTAAGTTTTATAATGCCAGTTCTTGCATTGTTCTTAGATGTTCGAATATAGTTGTTTTTGCTTTAGCTATGAGATCTTATAAATACTAGAACAATGAAACTTAGCAATAGTTCTTGAATTTTTCTCTCAGGTGTTCATGAGGAAAAAAAAAGAACACACATAAGTATTGCTATGAACATATTAGAAGCCAGAAATTCTCAAATATAAAGATATGATTCATGGTATGAAGTATAGACTTCTTAAATATGATGCATTTTTTCACAGGGTAAATCTGATTTTTCTAATTTGGTTATTGTGACTAATCTGACACTGATGTGGCTGGTATGACTGAATAGTTAGACAGATGAGTTATTCAGGCTCATTTATTAGTGAAATTTAAGACATTCAATGACACAAACTGACTATCTTATGAAAGAAAGTATTTAAGAGTATTACTGAACTAATAACCAGGGAGCCTGCATGGGACTGACCTAGGCCCTTGGCATACACATAACAGTTGTAAAGCTTGGTCTTCTTGTGATACTCCTAACAATGGGAATAGGGGCTGTCTTTGACTTTTTTGCTAGCATTTGTGATCCTATTCGTCATGCTGGGTTGTCTTGCCTATCCTTAATATAATAGGAGGAGCTTAGTCTTAATGTAACTTGATATGCCATCTTTTGTAGATATCCACTGAAAACCTACCCATTTCTGTGTAGAAATGGTAACCGAGTGGATTGGATAAAGGGGGAGTAGAGGAGGGACTGGGAGGAAAGGAGGGAGTAGAAAAGTTGGTTGGGCTATAAAAATAAATAAATAAAAGAGTATTATTTAAAACCTACACCATAATAGATTAGTTCTGAGTGCATTTTGATTTCACAGAGACAGGGTCTTCAAAGAGTAATGGCAAATTATGGTGCCATATTTCTCCAAAATATCATGCTTTGAGCATTTTTCTGTATCAGTAAATTGTCATTAATCATATAAAATAGGATTCATTTATAGCATCTGCGTGTTCTAAACCTAGGAATAAATTTTCTTTTTTTGTTTTTCTTGAGACATGGTTTTCCTGTGTAGCTTTGAGCCTTTCCTGGTAGCCCAGGCTAGCCTTGAACTCACAGAGATCCGCCTGGCTCTGCCTCCCAAGTGCTGGGATTAAAGGCACCACCTGGCTCCAAATTTTCTTTTACTAGAGGCAAATAGAATATCATAATTTTTATTAAAAGTATACATAATCTAATCATTGGCAGGTAGGAAGATACTTGAATATTTAAACATACCTAGGTATTCTTACACAAAAATTATAAATTCATTGTATTTAACAAAATGAAAATCTTAGATTACTAGATAGAGCTGGAAATTATCATTCTAGTGATGTTATCCAGATCCATAAGAAAAAAAAAACACTGCATTGTCTCTCATATGTGAATTTTAGATTGTAACCTTTATAATTTTTTGTTTAAATTGGAGTACCCACAGATATCCAGAAAGTAGTAAGAAATAATGGAGAGGAGAAATTTCAGTGAATGAAACAGAGGAGGTATGAAATGGGAAAAGGATTATTAAAGAAAAAAGAAAAGGTTAATTAGATTAGGGTAGAAGGAGGGCAAGGTGGAGGAAGGAATAAGAAGAGGCCTAACTAATATTAAATATCTTTGAAAACACCATATGGAAACCTACTACTATATAAAGGACCTAAGTACTTTCAAATAAACACACACACACACACACACACACACACACACACACACACACACACACATATATACACACACACTCACATTTGCATGTACACATACATATGTGTATAGAAAAGGGCTTTAAATAGAGTTACGCTATAATGGAAGAGAGGGGTTCAATGCTTCTCCCAGACACTATCAGTTCACTCCATAGAACTCATCATGTCCTATATAATGCTTTGTAAAATAGGGATCAATATTAATTTGATCCCTATGAGGAACCATGAGAAATAGATCTTAAGATTTTCCATTAAAATCATGGATGATGCAATTTACTCTGCTATCAACCATGTTTCAGTAGTTAAATTTCACCAATTCTTTCAGTGAAAGCCTCAGCATTTTTCAGTTTACAAATCATCAGGAAGGCTCTGATATTTTACATATAAAACCAGTTTCTAAAACATTAATAGGAGTATAAAGCCAAGGCATAAGTTGAGCAATTAATAACTAGTGAGCAGTATACTGCACCCTTAGACTTAATCAATATTTCCCTCTGCTTCTCTCTTTTTGCCTCTGTCTCTCGTTCACTGTTTATTTCTCTCTCTCTCTCTCTCTCTCTCTCTCTCTCTCTCTCTCTCTCTCTCTCTCGTGTGTGTGTGTGTGTGTGTGTGTGTGTGTGTGTGTGTGTGAGAGAGAGAGAGAGAGAGAGAGAGAGAGAGAGAGAGAGAGAGAGAGAGAGAGAGAGAGAGAGAGAGTTTTGGTCACATTTCAAATTATCAATAATTTGACTTGCCTCCTTGTCTTGGAAATAAGTCAGTGAACAAATTTGAGTGAAGCAAGAGTGCCCATTTATTACTCATCTAATTTTGGGATTTGTATCTTTGGGTTGCATTTCAAAATGTTTGGATAATAAACAATGTGAGGTTTTGTGCTTTTCCCATGACACGTTTTTCACAGATGCTCCTTTATTTTAAAACTTTTTAAGAATGCTGTTTGTTTTAACATTATCATGCCCACATGACTTCCCTAGAGTTTAAGTACAAAGGGGAATATGAGGTAGTCATATATAGGACAGGAAAGATGAAATTGAATATTTTACACTGTTTCTCCTTAGTTTGCCTTTTCTGATTCATTCTGGTGGACACATGCTGCCTTCTTTTTTCTTCTTTCTCAAGGTAGGCACCTGACCTATCAGCATCTCTTCCAAGATTCCCTTCACCTTTCGGCAACCTGCTTCTCACCTATATATGCTCATCATTCTCCTTTCTCAGTGTTGCTCTTTCTATCTTTGCATAGTCACTAGCTTAATTCTACCATGGTATATAGGCTAGTGCAGATGCCAGGGAGGACACTGATCACATGCAAGTATGGCTGAGGCAGCTACAGTGACCATATTTTAGGCTCTAAATCAACACACAGATGTGACTGGTTAGGTGGATTAGTGGGACAATAGAATAGTGTTATTGCCTCATATGCTTCCTTATTGTATAATTAAATAATATTTGTGAAGTTGTACACACAGTATTTATTTTCTCTATCATAACTCTGCAAAATAGTTGCTATTACCTTTGTTTTACATGAAAGGAAATAGAAGTTGAGAAACTTTCTCAAAATGTCCAAAATATTGAGGCCTTGGGAGTTGGTTTAGACTGTTAATATTGTCCTATGCTCTTTTCATTTCAACAGGTTTTAGTTGAACTTAGTTGCACTTCTCTACTGTTTGGTTACGAGATTCCCTAGCTTCTGTGCTTAATCACAGTGGATGTTGTCTACAGTAGCAATAATATTTCCGTTAGTATGAAGAGCCAAGGTCCTTTTAAATCAACTCTAAAGAAAATATGATTTCTTGCCAAATATACCTTGCTTTTTATATGCAGAAAATACATATCGTCTCTAGAGAGTAGCCCAGTAGCAACATGATGATACTAATGATAAATTTAATGGTAGTGATGGTTTTACCCTCTCAAGTATCTCATATGCCAAGAGTTTTTTTTAAACATCTCATTTTTTAAAGAATTTAATTTAATTTTACATATCCAGCCATGGGTTCCCCTCTCCTCCTCCCTCCTACCCTCACCCCTGCCTTCCCCCCAGTTTACCCCCATTCCCATTTCCTCCATGGCAAAGACTCCCCTGAGGATTCAGCTCAACCTGGTAGATTCAGCCCAGCCACGTCCAGTCCCCTCCTTCCAGGCTGAGCAAAGTTTCCCTACATAAGCCCCAGGTTCCAAATAGCCAGCTCATGCACTAAGGACAGGTCCTGGTCCCCCACCCCTGCCTGTTTGCCATCACAGATGATTCTTTAATATCATCATTTCCATTGAACTTGAAGCATCTAGGTTTGTCATGGGAGAAATTAGATGCATTCTGCTGGCTAACAGCAACCTTACAAATCCAGTTGAATTCCTTTCTTGGTGGTAAGAGTTTCTGGCTTTGACATGAAAACTGGGTAAAGCTATCATTTTGCATTGTTATAAGCCAGTTAGCCATCTGCTGAAGCATTTTCAACTATTTTCTTCTTATAGAAATTTATTAGCATTCTAATTAGCTTTCTGTTTGTCTCAACATTAAGAGTATCATGATTTATTAGTGATTACCATATATTTTGTGGGTAAAAGCACTTACTATAATAACTAATCTTGACATTTATTATGATAGCTAATGTGATTATTACCTTTGATTGTAAGGGTTGCCATCCTGCTTCTTTTATTCTAGAATTCATACTCTTATTTGGAAGCCAAGCTCTGTGGTCTCATGTTTAATTGGCAACCATGGACAAGATAATAAAGTCCACCTGAGAACCTCATACACAGCTATGCATTTTTCAAACATTGGTTATTTTGTAATGAAAAGTACTTCTTCTATAATTTTATTTTTATAGAAAATTATTCCTGTTTATAATTCTCTAGCAACAGATATGAGATTTTAACCTACAGTACTTGCAGAGCTTATTTGCCTGGTCTTATTCTCAATGTTAAATACTTTCATCAGAGGCCATTGCTGCTTCCAAGGCTTAACAAGCAATTTCAAGACTATCAACATGTATCCCTGCCAGACTAGAAAACATGTAATTGTAGCAGTGTCCCCTCATGTCTTTAATCATCCAACTATTTGTTATTTGGTACCAAAATCTGGGTCCTATACATTTTGGCATATGTGCATTCCAATATTTTTGAATACTTATTTTTAATTTATATTAGTTATTTTCTTTCTAGTTACTAGAGAAATTGTCATCCTTATTGTCTTTGTTCTGTTCCACTCTGTCCTATTTGGTGATAGGAGGGGATAATTGGATCAGACACTGAGCAATACAAGGTTAATGTTAAATGGTATCAGAGTTAGGCTCGGCTTCCTCTATAAGAGGATAGAATTTAGCATGATGAAATGAGCTTTATATAAATGTTGTATTTAAGATAGATGGAAGAATGCCAATTCTCTATTTGCTTTCCTCTCATTCCTCAATTATTGGTACACTAAGTACTTTAGAGATGGCACAAGTGGATGGTTGTTTCCAAAGCTTTTGTAACTGTGAAACATTGACAAGATTGCTGGGACAGTTGGTATAATTACTGTTTCTCAGCCATTTCCCATTTCATTTTTCCCAATGTTCTAAAATATTTTACTTGATTTGGCATAACCTTTAATAGTACCATAGCTCCTACCTTCACAAAGGTGTGTTGTTACAACCAAAGACAAGTTTTCATGTAATTTCCATTATAAATACCAGACTAATCCCTGCAAAGAATCCTTTCAATCTTAGTTCATGACAGTTATTGACATCATATTACTTACTATCGGCACTGGGAGGCTTATTGGGGAAGTCAAGTGAAATCCCATTCAGTAGATAAAATCATTACAGAATACATTGCTTTTCTTTTCCTCCATTTATTTAAGGGAATTTTTTATTTCCTCTTTTAGGGCTTCTATCATCTTTATATAGTTGTTTTTAAGATTGTTTTCTTCTGAATCATGTATGTTGGAATGTTTAGGTCTTACTACTGTAAGATCACTAGATTCTGGTGGTGCTGTATTGCTTTTTATGTGGTTGAAAGTGTTCTTACACAGTCAAACAGGTGAAAGATACAGTTCAAGACTTGAAAATTGAAATAGAGACAATAGAGAAAACACAAACTGAGGGAATTCAGGAAAAGGAAAATCTGAGTAAATGAACAAGAATTATACAGGCAAGTATACCCAACAGAATATAAGATATTTGAAGTAAGAATCTCAAGTATTGAGGATATGACAGAGGAAATAGATTCATCAGTCAAAGAAAAAGCTAAATCCAGCAAATTTTTAACACAAACCATCCAGAAAATCTGGGACAACCTGAAAAGACCAAACCTAAGAGTAATAGGGATAGAAGAAGGAGAAGAATTTCAGCTCAAAGGCATAGAAAATAAATTCAACAAAATCATAGGAAAAAAACTTTCTCAACTTAAAGAAAAATATGCCTATGAAGGTACAACAAGCATACAGAACACCAAAAAACTGGACCATAAAAACAAATCCCCTCACCACATAATAGTCAAAACACTAAACATACAAAATAAAGAAAGAATATTAAGAGCAACGAAGGGGAAAGAACAAGTAACATATAAAGGCAGACATATCAGAACTACACCCGACTTCTCAATGAAACTATGAAAGCCAGAAGGTCCTGGACATTCTGCAGATACTAAGAGACTGTGGATGCCAGCCCAGACTACTGTACCCAGCAAAGCTTTCAATCACAGTAGATGAAGAAAACAAGACATTCCTTGACAAAACCAGATTTAAATGTTATATATCCACAAATCCAGTCCAACAGAAATATGAGAAGGAAAACTCCAGCCCAAGGAACCAAAACACAGGCAATAAATAAAATCACACCAGCAAATCCCAAAGAAGGGACACACACACACACACACACACACACACATACTACCAACAACAACAAAACCAAAAATAAAAAGAATTTGCTATCACTGGTCATTAATATTCCTTATTACCAATGGACTCAACTTGCCCATAAAAAGACGCAGACTAACAGAATGGATACAAATAACAAAAGCCATTCTTCTGCTGTGTACATGACACACACCTCAATTACAAAGACAGACCCTCAGAGTAAAGGGTTGGGAAAAGATTTTCCAATCTAATGTATCTAAAAAATAAGCTGGCATAGCTATCCTAATAACTAACAAAATAGACTTCAAATTAAAATTAATCAAAAGAGATGGAGAAGGACATTTCATATTCATCACAGGAAAAATCCATCAAGATAAAATGTCAATTCTGAATATTTATGCCCCCAAAACAAGGGCACCAACTTTGTAAAATGAAGATTACTAGAGTTTAATCACATATCAAACCACAGACACTATTAGTGGGAGACTTCAACATCCCACTTTCACCACTGGACAGGTCTCCCAGAAGGGAGTTTAACAGAGAAATAAGGGAACTAATAGATGCTATGACACAAATGGACCTAACAGACATCTATAGAACATTTCAATCAAACACAAAAGTATATAATTCTTCTCAGCACCTCACTGAATCTTCTCCAAAATTGACCAGATACTCAGGAACAAAACAAATCTGAACAGATACAAACAACTAGAATAATCCCCTGTATCTTATCAGACCAGTATGGCTTAAAATTAGAGTTCAACAATAACACAAATTGCAGAAAGTCTACAAACTCAAGGAAACTGAGCAATGCTCAACTGAAACACCACTAGGTCAAGGAAGAAATAAAGAAAGAAATTAAAGACTTCCTAGAATTCAGCCTGGAGGTTGTGGCTCATGCCTTTAATACCAGCATTCAGGAGGCAGAAGTAGGCATATCTCTGTGAGTTCGAGGCCAGCTTGGACTACAGAGTGAATTCCAGGAAAGGTGCAAAGCTACACAGAGAAAACATGTCTTGAAAAACAAAAACAAACAATCAAACAAAAGAACAAGACTTCCAAGAATTCACCAAAAATGAATGCACATCATACTCAAACTCATGGGACACCATGAAAACAGTGTTAAGAGGAAAGTTCATAGCACTAAGTGCCTACATAAAGAAATTGGAGAAATCTCACACTACTGACTTAACAGCATATCTGAAAGCTCTAGAACAAAAAGATGCAAACTCACCAAAGAGGAGTAGATGACAGGAAATCATCAAATTGAGGGATAAAATCAATAAAACCAAGAGAACAATACAAATAATCAATGAAACAAAGAGTTGGTTCTTTGAGAAAATAAACAAGATAGACAAACCCCTTATCCAAACTAAACAAAAAACAGAGAGAGAATATCCAAATTAACAAAATCAAAAATGGAAAGGGGGTATAATAACAAACACTCAGAGAATCCAGAGAATCATTAGGTCATACTTTGAAAACCTGTGCTCCACAAAATTGGAAAATCTAAAAGAAATTACCAACCCCACATCTAACAGAGGGCTAATATCAAAATATATAAGGAATTCAAGAAACTAGATATCAAAATATCAAATAATCCAATTTAGAAAAATGGGATGAAGATCTAAACAGAGAATTCTCAACACAAGATGACCAAAAGACATTTAAGGAATTGTTCGACATCCTTAGCCATCATGGAAATGCAAATCAAAACCACTATGAGATACCATCTTGTGCCTGGCAGAATGGCTAAGGTAAAAAACAAATTGGAGAGGATGTGGAGAAAGGGGGACACTCCTCCACTGCTAGTGGGAATGCAATCTTGTACAGTCACTCTAGAAATCAGTATGGCAGTATCTCAGAAAATTGGGAATTAACCCACCTCAAAACCCAGCAATACCACTCATGGGCATATACCCAAATGCTGCTAAACCATACCACATGGACTAAGGCTCAACTATGTTCATAGCAACATTGTTTGTAATAGTCAGAACCTAGAAACAATCTAGATGCCCATCAACCAAAGAATGGATAAAGAAAATGTGGTACATTTACACAGTGGAGTATTATGTACCAATAAAAATCTATGTCATCATGAAATTTGAAGGCAAATGAATGGAACTAGAAAAAAGTCATCCTGAGACAAGTAACCCAGACCCAGAAAGATGAACATGATATGTACTCACTCATAAGTGAATATTAGATGCAAAGCAAAGATAACCAGGCTACAATCCACAACCCCAGAGAATCTACATAAAGAGGAGGGCACTAAGAAGGACATGGATAGATTGCCCCTGGAAGGAGAAAGGGTTAAGGTCTTCTGGGTAAACTGAGAGGGGGGAGTAGAGGGAGGGGATAAGAGGGGATAACAGGAGGTGGTTGAGTTGGGGGAGGGACAGAGAAGGAGAACAATGAAAGAAATATCTTGACAGAGTGAACCATTATAAGGGGTTAGGTATAAATCCAGAACTAGGGAAATCCCCAGGAACTCACAAGGATGCCCCAGGCTAAGACTCAGCAATGGTGGAGAGGATGCTTGAACTAGCCTTTCCCTGTACTTGGCTTGGTATCTATCCTAATTGGCATCATAGAATCTACTTCCAGTGACTGATGGAAGCTAATGTAGAAACCCACAGCCAAGCACTTGGCCAAGCTCCTGGAGTACAAATGAAGAGAGTGTTGAGGAAGTAGAGCAGCAAGGGGGGCTAGGATTATGATTAAAAACAAACAAACAAACAAACAAACAAACGAAAAAACAGAGATAGCTGATCCAAGCTCATGGGAGCTCATCGACTCTGGAATGACAGCTAAGGAGCCTGCATGGGACCACACTAGTCCCTCTAAAAATGAGTGACAATTGTGTGGCTTGATGTGTTTGTGGGTCCCCCTGGCAATGACACCAGGACTTATCCCAGGTACAGAATCTGGCTATTTGGAGCCCACTTACTATGGTGCAATGCCTTACTCAACTGTGATGTAGGGGGAATGGAATTGGTCTGGCCCCAACTTGGTCTGCCAGCCTGTGTTGACTACCCAAGTGAGGCATTACCACCTATTAGGAGGGGATGGAGGTGGGATGGGGTAGGTGGAGGGGATTAGGAGGAGGGATGGGAGTGGGAAAAGAGGTTAGTATAAAATGAAAAAAATTTAAATATAATAAAAATGCTTGAGGATTTGTCTAAATAGAATGTTATCAGTTAACTCAATCATGGATGATATCACTGCTATGTAGCATGCTACAAAATTCAAAGTATAATTCTTGAAGAAGGATCTTTGAATAAATCTAAAGATTATACATTGCAGAAAATTATAATATTTATTAGATGATAATAATTATAGATGGAATAGCTAGGAAAAGTATAGACCTTTATTACTTAGAAATTAAATGAATAAATTGCTTTACAATGTATCATAAATGTTATTAATAAATCATGTACTACAAAAATTAAAGAATGTAAATATTAAAAAAGGAATGAATTCAATGGCTTTGCCTTAAAGAATATTTAATTCAAGAGGTCAAGAACTATCAAATGATAGTCTATACATGGTGATAATCTATCATTTATATCTGTCCATTTATGTATATTTTTCTTTACATATATACATACACATAACTTTAATGGTTTTATTGAATGCATAGGAGTAGGACAGTGAAAGTTCTACTTAACATATATATGTGTGTGTGTGTGTGTGCGTGTGTGTGTGTGTGTGTGTGTGTGTGTGTGTGTGTGTATAATTCCAATTAATACTTATGTCATTCATTAGTCATTCATTACAATAGAGGTAAGGGATAAATACCCAGGGAAAATAGTGATTAGGAAAATTAATTCGGGATCATGTGGACAAAGATAGGAGGTAACATTATATGTTATCAATGACAAGTTTATTAATGACAAAGCAAGAGGCAGAGAATTTGGAATCTCAGATTCCAGTTGATGGGAATACTTGGAGACAGGAAAAACAGGAATAAATTATTGATTCTTTTTATTTATCAGTGATATGATATCATCCTACATGACTGAGGAAATAAAGAGAAATGAGTTCTGACAGTGATTATTGTGGTGAATTGATCATAAAATACAATCAGCTTGCTGGACTTTACTAAGGATATATGCAATATTGGTGTTCATGCATACAGAGTGAAATAAGCAAACATTGTTGTGTTTGCAATTGTGCAGATGAATGTTATTTCCATTCAGATAAGTAATGGCAGTTAAACTATTATATAGAAGTGGGGTATTTTTATTGGGATTTGAAAGTATAGTTAAGAAACAGATTTTTCAGATATGAAACTATTGTAGTAATATACAAAGAAATTTAATCAGGGATTAATAGGAAGTTTGGGCAGAAGAAAGTAGTCAATTAATAAACTGGAAATGAAGAAGATTTAAAAGATTTGGTTCCTTTCACTTTAAAACAGTGAAATGAAGGAAAATAGTTGAGAGAGAAGCAAATTTACAGCAGTAGATAAATGAATTTGTACTTATAGATAATATTGTAAAATGTAGTAATATAAACACTAAAATATCATGCATTACATTAGAATATAAATCCTATAACCCTAAAAATTCATAAAGAATAAAAATCATAAATAAATAATAAGTTAAAATAAATCAAAACCTGGAATATATATATATATATATATATATATATATATATATATATTATCTTTTTTTTTACTGCTTTATTATTATGTGTTTTAAATTTTATACATCAGCCCTGGGTTCCCCTGTCCTCCCCCCTCCCGCCCCCACCCCCACCTTCCCTCCAGCCCTTCCCCTCCATTCCCATGTCCTCCAGGATCAAGGCACCCCTGGGGATTCATTTAAACCTGGTGGATTCAGTACAGGCAGGTCCTGTCTGGAAGCACATGAATTATGAACCAAAGGCTGTGGAGCCCCTAGCTGGATCAGGCCCTCTGGATAAATGAGACAATTGAATAGCTTGATCTGTTTGGGAGGCACCCAGTCAGTGGGTCCAGGATCTGTCCTTAGTGCATGAGCTGGCTGTTTGGAACCTTGGGCTTACACAGGGACACTTTGCTCAGTCTGGAAAATATATATATATATTTTTTTCTGGAGCTGAGGACCGAACCCAGGGCCTTGGACTTGCTAGGCAAGTGGTCTACCGTGAAGCTAAATCCCTAACCCCTAATATTTTTAAACAATGGCATATAAGTGAAGGAAATTTGATGTTTTGTTTCTTACCTTGATTTTGGATGATTTTTCTTACTGTAAAAAGTAAAATTTCTATGTTTAATGTATACTATTAGAAATACTCCTTTCTTAAATTCGCCATTGCAGATTTAAAAGCTGAAAGGATGCACTTGTGGGGAAAAAGAAAATAAAGCATTTTATCATAGTATAGAAGACAAATTAATCAGTCCATTTCCAGTGCTCAGTTTCTCACAGACCTCTGTTTTGATGATTCTTGATAATGCCACATTAAACAAAGCCATTGAAATGACTGATTTTATAAATATTTTTAACATGTAAAGTGCCAGAAGAAGACTTGGCTATGCTTCTGCATATCGTGAGACACATAACCCAGTTGCTTCTTATTTTCTCTCAAACTGCCAACTGTCAGTCACACAAACTATTCATCAAAAATCAGGTAGCTCTTCTCTGACAGTAGTAACAAGGGCCAAGTTAAGAACTTCCTCAACAGAATACAAACTTAAATCCTTACAACTTGTTTTTGTTTTAATTGACATTTTGTGTGCATTTATATAGTATTTATATACACAAGGGTTCTATGGGTTTTTGTTTGTTTGTTTGTTTGTGTTTCCATGTCTGGAGGACAGACCTTTACATTGCACTATAGCTTTTCATCTTATCTTTTGGAACAAAGTCTCTCTCACTTGATTTACACCTCACTAATTGCCTAGATTGACTAGCCCGCAATTTCCAGGGATTCTCCTGTTTCTATACTAATTCTAATGATAGGATTGCACAAATATGTGATAACATCCTGATATTTACATGGATGCCAGTGATTCAAATTCGGATTTTCATAATTTCATGGCAGATTTGTGTCCACCAGAGTCATTTTCCACAGTTTTACAGATATTTTGAGGGCAGTTTGTATATAACAGTAGAATACAAGAGTATAATTAGAAGTGGCATTAACATTGAGAATGCAGAGATTAATTTCTTGAAAAAGAAGTGAAGAAAAATGGGACTAATGATATCTAAAGATAAATGTGTCTGACTAATAATGTAGAATGAATCTGTGGCATCAGAATAGTATCACTATTCAAGATAGGAAAGTTGTGGTCCATAATAATTTGTAATAAAATAATTGATAAAACTATAATCCATTCTGTCTTGTAAGCTTTATGCATTAATTTAATGGCTGAGACTAGCATTTTCTTACTCCTGGACACACACACACACACACACACACACACACACACACACACACACACACAGAGAGAGAGAGAGAGAGAGAGAGAGAGAGAGAGAGAGAGAGAAACAGATAATTGCCCTACTTATATGTAGATAAGTACATATAAGATTTGCTTTAGAATAATTTTCAACCAGAGGGCTGGAGAAATTGTGTAGCCATTAAATGCTAGGCCTGCAACCCAAAAGAAGAATTATGGATCATAAAAACTTGACTTTCATAGAAAAGCCAGAAGTGAGTAAAACATACAGCTACTAGCATTGAAACAAACAAACAAAAAAACAGTTTTCATGAAAGACAAATATAATGAAACTGTAGCCAGAGAGTGGCTGCTTGATTGCTGAAACCTACAAATCCCTTCCTTTCCAGAAATGGTAGCATGTCTTTCTTAAGCAGTGGGTTGTAAAATGACAGTGAAGGTCTGCAAATGCTTCATATGTGTCCGTGTATTGACAGAACTTTCCTGAAGCTTTTCTAGCTTGATGGGTAATCAGAGAAATAAAATTCAGGCTTCTATATTTTCCCAGAAAATAGCTTATGCCAGTCACATAGAAGAATATGGACACAAATGATTGTGCAAACTGAGCTCATCCCTCCATGGATGAAAGGTGAATGGGCAAACCAGGCCAAGAAATCCTGGTCTGCCTCTGGCTCAGTAAAGTACCACCCAGGACGAATAAGTAGATTATGTAGTTAATGATTAATTTCTATATTTAGGGTATTATTTTAACAAGTAAAAATGACTTAAATTCTAATTTTCATGAATCACTCTGATGTCAGCAGGCCTTGAAAGTACTGCTGCATTAAATTGAATCCTAATCACATTATAATCTTTTTATAATGTGTTAATAGCATTGTCTTTTAACTTTCCATAATGATATAGATAAACATAATTATACCAATGTGGAGAAAGATTATAAAAACACAAAAGAATCAAATCCACCCTGGTGCTTTTTTATTCTATAAAAGACTTTTAGATTTGTGGGGAATGATTTAAATACAAGCTTGAAGATATGATTATACACACAGTAATTACAGTGTTATCTATAGGCTTCCTTCATATTACATGCTGAATCATTTTCTTTATAAAGATAAAATCTTTATGAAAATAAAATTCATTGAATAAATAAGCATTAAGTACTCATGTGAACTTTGCTTGTTATAACTAAGAATTAGTCCAAATTCTTCACATTTGTTTCATTAATGTTTAAAATTGCATCCTTATCTATGGAAAAGGCAGCAAGTAGTTCTACTAGACAGTACTTCACAGATAAATGATCTAGGAAACAATATAGATACATTTTATTTTACCATTTAAGTGAATAAAAATCTTTTAACAGATTTTAACAGAGATTACATACTCATGTTCTTAACAATTAGACTTTGAATCATCAGAGTGTTCTAGTCTTCAGTCCCATTCAGAGGGTATATTATCGATTTTCCATCACCTTTAACTCCCCATAGGAACTAACATTATTTTGATATCATATTGAAAATAAAAGAGGCTCACTGGAAAATAAAAATGGATTTTGATATGTTTTCACCATCCAAAAGATTTTAGACTCAATCAGCACTGAATCTTTACAGAGAAATTCCCCATTGAAGGCAAAAACCAACAATTGGTCCAAAACCATATAAACTACAATAGCTGGGAGAGTAATAAAATGAGATTAAAAATATTCCTTTACTGTGTCATGCAATCAGTGAATGAAGATTGAATAGCATTCACTGCCTGACCTGCAAATAAGAGCCTCATAAATCCACTTGCTGAATATTAGACTCTTTTCTATAACTATTAAACATTTTATTTATTTACATTCTTTTTTGTTTTTTCTTTTTATTTTTTTAATTATATTGGTCTTTTAATTTTACAAATCAGCCATGGGTTCCCTGTCCTCCCCACTCCCGCTCCCGTCCCTGCCTTCCCCCCAACCCCTGCCCCCCCTTCCCATCTCCTCCAGGGCCAAGACTCCCCTGGGGATTCAGCTCAGTCTGGTAGATTCAGTACAGGCAGGTCCAGTCCCTTCCTTCCAGGCTGAGCAAAGTGTCCCTGCAGTTTTTTGAGACAGTGTTTCTCTGTAGCTTTGGAGCCAGTCTTGGAACTTGCGCTGTAGACCAGACTGGCCTCAAACTCACAGAGATTCGCCTGCCTCTGCCCTGCCAGTGCTGGGATTAAAGGCATGCTCCACCACCTCCTGGCTTTGTTTACACTCTTAACAGATTAGCCCTATACTTTTTAAAAGCCTGACTTACAGTGAAAATTAAAGACATAGCCATTTAGAACTTGTAATGTTTCTCTCCAGCTTATGTCTATGGTATTATGTGTTCTCTCACCTTGTACATCCTATCACACATGATAGGAAAAAATTGCTATTTAGTAATGGCAAGACAAAATCTAAAAGGAGGTTGTTATGAAGTGCAGTACAGGTCAAAATAAGTACTTATATACAAAGAGAATGGAAAAGCATAATGCTAGTTTGTTGAAGTATAAAATGGACTAATAAATCAGTTTAACACATCCAAGATCAACCGTCTTTCCAAGTGAAAATCTCACTCAACAGGAAGTCTAGTTTAAGTGCAGAGTGGATTATAACACTAATTACAGAAATCAATTCAATCAAAATATTTTATTTATTGGATTAATTGGACCCAAGATTCAAAGTCAAAGTTGCAGCTGTACAAGATTTCATTCCAAATTTTGTGATGATTAGGAATTTAAATCATAACACTAAGTATCAAGTGCTCATTACACTGGATATTTAATTAGGATAGAAAATTCAAACTTATCAGGTAGCAACATTACAGACAAAAATGTGTGGAAAATTATTGTATTATTGTAGCATTGTGGTACATTAAACAAGGCCAAAATTTGAATGGATGCACATGACTTAGTGATTATATATATATTTAATAATTTTATCCAGTGTTTCTTATTTCCAGAAAAACAGAATCAGAATTAGCATTAATTGGGGCATTTTCTAATCTATATCTCATTGGGTTTACTCCCCAATCTGGCATGGCTAGATTCCAGAAACTAGTTCTGAGAAACAGAGATGAACACCTGAAATACTAAACAGGGATTCATAGAATGATAAGGTTATTGCTGCACTTGTTTCTATTTTGTTAAATCTATTTTTGTAAAAACAGAACAAGTATATGCATTCATGGAGACCAATGAAATATTTCAGTCCATGTGTAGATTGGACAATGTTAGAATCATTACCAGCATTCAAACATACTCCAACTTCACCATTGATTTGAAATACATCTGCAATATACAGTATATTTTCATTATTGTGGTCATTCTAGTGTGCAACTGCCCACAATAAATTATCCTTCATATCTAGCCACAAACAAATATTTATTTGTGACTCATTCTACATTTCTCCTTCGTGATAGGCTTTCCTCGCTCTAATGAAATTTTAGTTCCCTGATTATATAAGATCCCCTTTCTTAAAATTTAACATATAAATTAAAATGCACTTTGATTGCTTTTCTGTGTCCTGAATGTTTCACTTAACATAACACAGAAAGTACCATGCAAAGTGTCAGATATAGGACTCCATCACTCTCTAGCTTAATGATATTTTATTATGAATATGTGCTATTTTGTCCCCATCTCCTAATGAATGTTGAAACTGATCAAACTTTTTGATATAGTCCTGCAGTAGACATGGACAGTACAGATAACGCTTTGAATCATGGATTTAATTTATTTAGGTCAGCATCATATAGAAGATTACTAAACCAGAGTGTGGTTAATTTTATTTTAATTATTTGATATTACTCACATTTTTTTCCAATGGCTATATAAACTATGTGTGTACCCAAAGTGAGTTCTTCAGCTTTTTTATATGATTACAAAAACTTGTAATCTTATGTATTTTTATAGTAATCATTCATATAATGGGAGTGAGTTGAAATGTAGCTCAGCGTTGGCTTATTTGACTGACATGTGCAGGATACTGGTTTTGATCTTCAGCACCTACGAAACAAAGTCACCTGAGCAACACAGTATCTTATGGTCAATATATCAAGTAACACCAATATCACCCACATTCATGTATAGAAGGCTACATAGGCATATACTTTCACAGAAAATTATGTGTATATATTATATAAATATATATTTCAATGTACACCAGTTGACAATAAGATGCATAAACTTTTTGAGAATAATTTGTTCTTTATTATGTTTTTACTTATTTCCCTTTTGTCTCCACATACACTCAGAATGCCATCATAGCATTGAATATCTATACATAACCATACAGAAAAATGTCCAAAAGTGAAAAAAATATAACATATTTTCATCCTAATATGATAATTGAATTATTGTTGAAAATTACACAATGATTCAAACTAAATGGACATAATTTTATAGATACATACTGCATGTTTTACAAAGAGTACTAATACATATTTATAGTTATGTTATTGAAATAGTTGTTATAGAATTTTAAATTATGTGTGTGTGTATATGTATTAAGTACCTTGCTATTTTTACCTTTTAACTATGAATTGAATAATCCTAGTGTGTTGACAACTGTGGTCCTAACATTAAATAAAATGTATTATTCAGAGTACCTTAAATCTATAAAAAGCTACTAAATTAAAAAAAAAATCAGTCTTTGATTATAAATTTCTTCCTAAATCCATCCTTATTTAGTGGAGGGACTAATTTCCCTAAGAATCTATTTCAAAACATTATAAGCATGTTTCATTTTCCTCCCTGAAAGTACTTTTTGATACTTACACATCTGTCTGATCTCAGTATGGGAAGGTAGCATCCTCTAAATCCAAAGGAACATAGAGTTTGCTATCAACATCAACCTATCATGCACATATTAACTGAAGGAGATTTACAAAGAAAATTCAAATGGTTCCATTTGGCAATAGTCATAAAAGGTCAGATATTTAGTTATTTAAAGATATTTTATTTGTTGTTTTTGATTAGTTAATGTTATGGATATATAAACATACATTATTTTTGTATTTATGAAATATATGTATATTATTAAATGCATTAATACAAAATTCTCTGTCTGTATAATGTTACTGGTATGTCCATGTTTTCATATCTAATGTTTTGTTTTTGGATGGTAATGAATTGGTGTGTTATGCCCTGGGAAACTAATTCTAAATACTCCTTAGTTTCTTCTCTTCATTGTGGATCACTGAAGCTCTTTAGACATTCAGTTGTCCACTCTGGCATGTCTTTGTTCTAGTCATTATTATGCTTGTGTTTAGGCAGTCACTCTGAAGAGAATTTTTGGGTGTACCTTCTGACATTCCTAGGAGAAACAGTCTCACAGTAAAACCCATGAATTTCTGGATCTTCTAATGTTTCTGCCTTCACTTCCCAGTGATCCCAGAACCTACTGTAGATGTGTCCATTGCAACTGTGTTCCACAGCTCTGTAGGTTGCTTCATTTGTTTAATTGCTTAATTATCATTTATGTTTGTTTTAATCTCTTAACAAAATTTCTATCGGATACTAAATAATTAAGAGAATTTTTGGTTTGTCTTGGGCTTCATATATAATGGCCAATGATTCAATGTTACAAGTTCAATGTTACATATGGACTCATTTTATTATTAACACAAAATAAGACTTTTTTTCTTTTTTTATTTCAAATTTTATTTTTATACGGGTATTTGTGTTTTAATTTTATATATCAGCCCCTGACTTCCCCTGAATCCCTCCCGCCAATTCCCATCTCCTCCAGGGCAAAGACTCCCCTGGGGATTCATTTAAACCTGGTGGATTCAGTACAGGCAGGTCCAGTCCCCTCCTTCCAGGCTGAGCAAAGTGCCCCTGTGTAAGCCCAAGGTTCTAAACAGCCAGCTCATGCACTAATGACAGGTCCTGGTCCCACTGCCTGGATGCTTCCCAAACAGTTCAAGCTATTCAATTGTCTCACTTATCCAGAGGGCCTGACCCAGTTGGGGGATTCACAGCTTTTGGTTCATAACTCATGTGTTTCCATTCGTTTGGCTATTTGTCCCTGTGCTTTTTCCAATATTGGTCTCAACAATTCTCGCTCATACAATCCCTCCTCTTTCTAGCCAATTGGATTCCTGAAGCTCCATCTGGGGCCTGGCCAAGGATCTCTGTATCCACTTCCATCAGTTATTGAATGAGAGTTCTAGCACAACAGTTAGGGTGTTTGGCCATCTGATCACCAGAGAATGTCAGTTTGGGCTTTCTCTCGACCATTGCCAGTAGTCTACAGTGGAGGTATCATTGTGGATTTCTGGGGACCTCTCCAGCACTCTGCCTATTCCTGTTCTCATGTGGTCTTCATTTATCATGGTCTGTTATTCCTTGTTCTCCCTTTCTGTTCTTGATCCAGCTGGGATCTCTTGCTCCCCTAAACTCTCTTTCCCTCGAACCTTGCCCTTTATTACCCCCACTCAAGTTCAGGTTGTTCATGTAGATCTCATCCGTTTCTCTGTTTTATACCAGCAGAGGCAGGGATTAAAGAGGAGGCAGAGGCAGGTGGATCTCTGTGAGTTCAAGGCCAGGCTGGGCTATAGAGTGAGTTCCAGGACAGGTTCCAAAGCTACACAGAGAAACCCTGTCTCAAAAATCAAAAACAAAACAAAACAAAAAGATATTTTTCACCATTCTACATAAATTAACTTGTGGCTGTGCCTTTGAAGACACAATATTATTTTATATCTGTTATGTGACAAAACTTTCCCTAGGGAGACACAAAGCATACTTGTTCTCACCCTAGTTGGAGAGCCGATGGTAGACCAAAGTATGGATACCACGAATATCCAATGTGGTAAACCAAAGACTTTTATTTGGAATAGTTACAGAAATACATATGAGGGATTTCTTATAGGAGCAGAAATGACTCAAAGACAGATAAATCACAAAGGCCTAACCTAGCATATGTTACAACTCCAAAATTCTTTCCTCTTTCTTACTTTCCTTATTTATTTATTTATTTATTTGTTCATTCATTCATTTAATTACTTATTTATTTAATTCATCATTGGTATTTGGTTCTTCCCTAAGTCTTTGACCCATCCAGCTTTATCTAATTTCTCTGGGTCTGGAGATTGTAGTGTGATTATCCTTTAATTAACAGCTAATATCTACTTTTTAGCAAGCATATATCATGTTTGTCTTTCTGGGCCTGGGTTGTCACACTCATGAAGATTTTTTTCTAGTTGTATCCATTTTCTTTCAAATTTCATGATATTTTTTTCTAACAGCTAATTAATGCTCCATTGTGTAAATGTACCACAATTTCTTATTATCCATTCTTAATTATCTTCACTATGCACCACTATTTCATTATCTATTTTTCAGTTGAAGTATATCTAGGTTGTTTCCAGTTTCTGACAATTATGAATAAAGCTGCTATGAAAACAATTGATCAAATGTCTTTGTGGTAGGATACAGTATCCTTTGAGAATATGACCAAGAAGGGCATAACTCGATCCTGAGGAAGATTGATTTCCTGTTTTCTGGAGAACCACCATAATATTTTTAAAGTAGTATATGAGTTTGAACTTCCACCAGCAATGGGAGAGACTTCACATTGCTCCCCATCCTCACCATCATAAGCTGTCATTTGTGTTATTGATCTTAGCCATTCTAACAGGTATATGATGGAATCTCAAAGTAGTTTTGATTTGTGTTGATTTATTTATGTGTCTTTCTTAGTCTTGTGAGTTTCCTCTGTTGAGAATTATATGATTAGATCTGTTTCCCACTTTTTAATTGGAATGTTTCATTTATTGATGACTACTTTCATGAGTTCTCTATATATGTTTGATATTAGCCCTCTGTGGGGTGTGGAATTGGTGAAAATATGTGTCCATTCTATAGGCTGCTCTTTTGTCCTATTTATACTGTCATTTACCTTACAGAAGTTTTCCATTTCATGAGGTCACATTTGGTATTCAATATTTTTTCCTATAGCAGGCTTTTTCAATTACTTAGAGAAGCACTTAAATTAGATTTGGTACAAGTATCCTTCTCTCTGAGCAGCTGTGATCATTTGAATAGGTACATCCTTCATGGACTCATATGGCCCATAGTAAGTGGCTTAATTAGGAAGTATGGCCTTGATGAAGTAGTTATGGCCTTGGTGGAAGTGTGTCACTGTGGAGGTGGGCTTTCAGTTATCATGTATGCTCAACTAAACCCATTGTTATAGTATCCTGCTTCCTGTAGATCCAGTAGAACTCTCAGCCTTTCTCCAGCATCATGTCTGCCTGCATGCCACTATGTCCTGCCATGATGATAAGAATTGCCATGGTTATGGTGTCTTTTCACAGTAACAGAAACCCTAACTAGGACAAATGTTGGTACCAGGGACTGGGTTATTGCTGTAATAGGTCTAACTATGCTTTTGTTTGGAGGAATGTGGGCTTTAGGTAAAATGATTTAAGTGACAAGTAGAATGATTTAAGTTAGGCTGGAAGGCAATACCATTAGAATCATGGGAGACAGCAGTGCTTTGGGTGATTTGAACTGTATAGGCCTGGTTCAAGAATTATCAGAGAATTGTAGTATGTTTCCTAGAGACTGATCTTGTGATATTTTGGCAAAGAATGTGTCTACTTTTTATCCTTGACCAAAAAAGTCTGCCCAAGGCTTAAGTGAAGTTTTGGATTAATTCCATTGGCAGAAAAAATATCATAATAGCCTAGTATAGACTGTTGTATATAAGAGGTTACTTGTATACAGTTCTATATTGAAAATGAGCAACCCAAGAAAGATAAAAAATACAAAATGTACAATTTGAGAAGAAAATGGGCACCAGGAAGTTTAATGGACCCCTGTCTTACATTAAAGTAGGTAAACAGATTAAGAAATGGAGTAAAGAGAGTTGTGAACTCAGGGCAAGGTCCAACCAGGCTAAGTTTAAAATTTGTGAAAAGGAATTAAAGAAAGGTGAAAATAAATTACTGAAAACTTTATGTCCTGGTATATTGGTATACATCTTTAATATCAGTACTCTAAAGACAGAAGCCGGTAGATCTTTGAGTTTCATGCAAGCCTGCTCTACATATCAAGTCTCAGGACATTAAAGCTTAGGCAGAGAAAGAAAACAGAAAAGAGGAATCTGGTGAAGATGTAATTGAACAAGTCGACCATGTTTTAGCCCTAGCAAATAGCAGAGCGTAGCAGCTTCAGCCACATGGTTCTGACTTTAGAGTCAAGGATAGAGGAAAGGTGTTATGATATCCTACTCTATGGCTAGAGAGAGCACGTGAGGCCAGTCATGTGTCAGGGGTGCCCCAGAATGGATGTTTAGAAAAGCCTTTGCATGAAACTGCAAAGATAAATCCTGGATTGCCTTGGAGACACCAAAATTGTGGAGAGGCCAGAGTCATGGGAAAACTGACAAGGAAAGCTAACAGGGTGTACCCAACCCAAGAGGAAGAAGTATATTGCAGTCAACAAAGGTGAAAAGAGGTAGGGATTTGAAGAGAGATTTAATATCAGATGTGGAGGTGCATAAGTTAGAGGCTTTCCCACTGATTTTTGTTTTTGCTTTGGCCCAGTATTTCCTCACTATCCTCCTTTTCCTCCATTTTGAAATGGTAATATATATCCTGTGACATTATGTGTTGGAAGTATGTCATCTGTTTCTTCATTTTGATTTTATAAGGGATTATAGTTAAGAGACCACATGAAGCTCAGAAGAAAATTTGAACTTTGGACTTTTAATCATTGTTGAGACTGTAATAGACTATGAAGATTTTTAAAAAATGTTTTTTGTTCATTTATTTTACATACTGATCACGGTTTTCCCTCATTTCTTTCCCCATTCCCTCCATCCACCTCCACTCTACTTTCTCCATCCATTCCCCCCATCTCCAGTCATCAAAATGTGGTCCATCATGTTGAGGCAGGACCAATCTCCTCCTCCTGCATCAAGATTGAGCATGGCAACCCAGTATGAGGAATGAATGGGTTCCCAGAAGCCAGCTCAAGAATAGGTCTTGATCCCACTATTTGGGTGCCACAATAGATCAAGCTACACAACTGCCCTACACATGCAGAGGACCCAGTTTGGGTCTATATAGGCAACCTAGCTGTTTGTCCAGTGCCAGTAAGCTTCGAGGAGCTCATGTCAACTGTCTTCATGAGTTCACCTCTCATGACCTTCATCCCCCTGGGTGCTAAAATCTTTCCTTTCTCTTCAGTGCAACTCCTGAAGCTCTGCCCAGAACTGGGCTGTGGATCTCTCCATCTGCTTCTATCAGTTATTGGATGAATGCTCTCTTATGTCAATTAGGATAATCACCAATTAAAAAATTTAAAAAATCTGATTACAGGAGGCCAGTTTGTTGACCCCTCGACTATTGCTAGGAGTTTTGTGAATGCTTGGGAGTTAACCTGGCACCATGTTTATCCATAACCACAAATTTGAGCCCGATCAAAATATCTCTTTTATTATTCTCACCATCTGCCCTTGCTCCCCACCTGCCCAAAGTGATCACTCAGACCTCAGATACCAATGTACCCAGGAGATCTCTTGTATTTCCCCTTCCCAGGGAAAATCATGCATCTCGCTTTGGGTACTCCTTGTTACCTAGCTTCTCTAGGGCTGTGAATTGTGATTTGAATTTCCCTGATGGCTAAGGATTTTGAACAATTCTTTTAGTGTATCTCAGTCATTTGAGGAGATTCTTCTGTTGATAATTCTGTTTAAATCTGTACCCCATTTTCAATTGGATTATTTGGTATTTTGATTTCTAGTTTATTGAGTTCTTTATATATTTTGGAGATCAGCCATCTATTAGATGTAGAGTTGGTGAGGTCCTTTGCCATTCTGTAGGCTCCTATTTTTATCTCATTGGCAGTGTCCTTTGCCTTAAAGAATCTTTTCAGTTTCAGGAGGTTTCATTTGTTGATTTTCAATCTCAGTGTCTGTGCTACTGGTGTTATATTCACGAGGTTGTCTCCTGTGACAATATGTTCAATCCTACTTCCCCCTTATCTGCTATCAACTTCAATGTAACTAGGTTTATGATGAGATCTTTGATCCACTTGGACTTGAGTTTTATACAGGGTGATAGATACAGATCAAGTTGCATTTTTTGCATGCTGACATCTAGTTATGCCCATACCATTTATTGAAGATATTTTCTTCTTTCCATTATATATTTTTTGCTTCTTTGTAAAAAAACATCAGTTGTTCATGGGTGTGTGGATTTATATCATGGACTTCCATTCAACTCCCTTGATCCATTTGTTGTATTACTACAGCTCTATAGTAGAGCTTGAAGACAGGGACAGTGATATCTCTTGAAGTTTCTTTTATTATACAGGATATTTTTAGCTATTCTGGGATTTTTGTTTTTCCATTTGATGTTGAGTATTGTTCTTTTGAGGTCTGTGAAGAATTGTGTTGGAATTCTGATGGGTATTGCATTGAATCTGTAGATTGTTTTTGGTAACTTTGTCATTTTTACTGTGTTAATCCTACTGATCCATGAGCATGAGGTTGGTGTCCCAGAATGAAAAATAGTCCACATAATACCTAAATTATGAGACACTATGAAAGTAGTGAGAAAATTTCATAGCACTAAATGCTTATGTAAAAAATTTGGAGCAATATCATACTAGTAACATAATAGCATCCCTGAATGCTCTAGAATTTAAAAAAATGCAAACTCACCCAGGAGCATTAGAAAACAAGAAATAATCAAACTCAGGGATGAAATCAATAACATTGAAACAAAGAGAACAATGCAAAAAATAAATGAAACAATAGTTAGTTCTCTGAGAAAATAAAAAAGATAGATGAACCCTTATCCAAACTAACCAAAAGGCAGACAAAGAGAATCAAAATGAACAACATCAGAAATGAAGAGGATATAACAGATACCAAGGAAATATAGAGAATCATTTGGTCATACTTCAAATACCTGTACTCCAAAAAATTAGAAAATATAAAAGAAATGGACAATTTTCTTAATAGATGCAATACCAAAATTAAATCAAAACCAGATAAACATTATAAATAGATCTATGATTCCTAAGTGAACAAAAGCAGTCATTAAAACTCTCCTAATCAAAATTAGCCCAGGGCCAGATGGTGTTAGTGGAGAATTCCACCAGAATTTCAAAAAATAGCTAACATTAATACTTCTCAATTTGTTCCACACAATAGAAACATAAGGAACATTGCCATTTTTTAAATGAGGCTACAATTATCCTGATACCCAAACCACACTAAGATGTACTAAAGGAAGAGAATTACAGACCAATCTCCCTTATGAACATTGGTGAAAAAGTATTCAAAACATTACTGGCAAACTGAGTCCATGAATACATTAAAAAAACAAAACGAAACACTTCTGCCATGATTAAGTAGCCTTCATACCAGAGATACAGGGGTGGTTCAAATATGAAAATCTGTTAAGATAATCCACAATATAAACAAACTGAAAGGAAAAAAAAAAACATGATCATCTCATTAGATGCTGAAAAAGCATTTGACAATATCCAATACCCCTTTCTGATAATAGGTCTTGAGATATCAGGGATGCAAGGAACATATTTAAACATAATAAAAACAACATAGAGCAAGTTGAGAGCCAACATCAAATTAAATGGAGAGAAACTCAAAGTGATTCCACAAACATCAGGAGCAAGAAAAGGCTATCCAGTCTTTCCACATGTATTCAATATAGTACTTGAAGTCGTAGATAGAGCAATAACACAACAAAAGAAGACCAAGGTATACAAATTTGAAAAGAGGAAGTCAAACTTTTGCTATTTGTGATTGATACGATAGTATATACAAGTGACCCCAAAAATTCTACCAGGGAACTCCTACAGCTGATAAACAGCTTTAGTTATATTGCAGAATACAAGATTAACACAAGAAAATCAGTAGCCCTCCTATATACAAATGATACTTGGACTGAGAAAGATTAGAGAAACAACAGCCTTTACAATAGCCACAAATGATATAAAATTTCCTGGGCTAACTCTAACCAGACTATGGGGAATATTGAAGTTGGAAGTTGAACTAAATGCATTTTCCATTATATTATAGTGATAAGACTATGGGGCCAGGAAGTGGAATGTGGTGGTTAAAATAAGCAAGACCTCCATCGACGCCTGTTTTTGAATGATTGGCCCATAGAGAATAGCATTATTAGGAGGCATGGCATTGTTAGAGTAGGTGTGGCCTTGTTGGAGGAAGTATATGACTGTGGAGGCAGGCTTTGAGGACTCATATATGCTCAACCCACACCCACTGTGGAGTCTGTTCCTACTGCCTATGGATCCATATTTAGAACTCTCCTAGCTTCCTCCCTTGCCATGTCTGCTTGCACGTCATCATGTACTGCCATAATAATAATGGACTAAACTTCTGAAACTGCAAACC
The DNA here is from genome assembly GCF_903995425.1 of Onychomys torridus. Lineage (NCBI taxonomy): Eukaryota > Metazoa > Chordata > Mammalia > Rodentia > Cricetidae > Onychomys > Onychomys torridus. The sequence continues at coordinate 59,806,122 of NC_050454.1, forward strand.
AACCTCAATTAAATGTTTTATTTTATAAGATTATTGTGGTCATGGTGTCTCCTCACAGCAATAGAAACCCCCAGACAGCATCCTTTCACCACTTCAAATTTAAAGTGAAATAAAGAGAAAACTGGATATCTCTAAAATATAATCTATATTCTAAGGTAGTAAAATAAATCCTTTGGACAATAATGACTTTTCATTAATATAAAGTATTACTTATTTTATGAATGTTGGATATATTTATAGTACTCTATCTGAGCTTATAGGAGATATCATGTCTTAGAATCTAAGGCAGACACTTATAATAGGACAGCTCCAAAAGATAACAATGTGTCTCATCACCATTAACATTGACACAATATGCAGAGGATACAGCCATTAATCCACAGAACAATTTAAAATGATGAGGCAGCTAGAATTGGAAATAAAACTCAGAATGTGCAAAAATTCCTACAAAATGAAGACAACATAATATTATTTAGTTTGTTCATTTTTTATAGACTACCTTTTAATTAAAACTAGGAGGAAGTCATACATAATTATTTTAATTATGAGTGGTCAGCCATGTGAATTTAATTGATTAACCTTCAGAAAGATTCTAATAAAATAGTACACATGACTTGAAATTTGATTGAGGTTTAGACTAGTAAGAATGTTGTATTACATATTTTCTCTTGTATATAACTGTGTAGACATTAAAAATTAGTGATACTACAAATATTACATTTACATTAATCTATAAATATGCATTCCTAGGGACCATTATTTGTTAGTAAAGAAAGTTCCTCTAAAATTTGAGACAAGTATAGACTCATATGAACAACTACAAATATCTCAAATCAAACCAATTACACAGTATAAATTCAATCACCATATACTCATGTCCATAGTTTGTGTTCTATTCATATTTATTTATAGAATGCTACATTTTAACTTTCCTTACTCTTCAGCATTCACCAGTTTGACTACAATTCTCTATTATCAAATATATTGAAAAGTCAAATCTCAAAGAGTATAGTCAGTGAGTTAATACAATTAACAGGTAAAAAAGCATTAGTATTAAACAACAGTATTTGCATAAAAAAACACATCAATCAATGAAATAAAAACTTTATACCAAGTCATAAAAGCTTTAATGGACAACACATTTTTTTATAGACAAGACAAAAATAGACACTGCATAAAAGACAGCATCTTCAACAAATAGTGCTGGTCAAACTAGACTGCTGTATGTAGAAGAATTCAAATACATCCATACCTGTCACTCTGCACAAAACTCAACTTCAAATAAATTAAAGACCATAACATAAAACCACCATGTACTGAACCAGAAAAAAGAGAAAGTGGGGGATAGCCTTGAACTCATTGGCACAGGAGACTCTCTGGACAGAACACCCTTAGCTCAGGCATTAAGATTAACAATTAAGTAAATAGGACTTTGTGAAACTAAAAACTTCTATAAGGCAAAGGACACAATCAATTTAACAAAGCAGCAGCCCACAGAATGGGCAATATTTTTTCAATTCTATATCCAGTAGATAGATAATATCGAAAATATATCAGCAACACAAGAAACTAGATTTCAATAAACAAAAATAACCCAATTATAAACTGGACTACAGATCAAAACAGAAAATTCTCAATATTGGAAACTAATAGATGAGACATACTTAAATGTTCAACATCCATAGCCATCAATGAAATGCAAAACAAAACTACTTTAGGATTCCATCTTATGCCTGTCAGAATGGCGAAGTTCAATAACAGTAGTGGTGGCTCATTTGGGTGAGGATGTGGAACAAGTATCTGAACATTAGCTGTTAAATAAATGGTTAGCAAGCTACAATCCAGGGATGCAGGGAGATTAGACATAGATAAAGGAACTAAGGAGGAATGTGTATCTCCCTGGAGGGACACAATAGAGTACATTTAAAGGGTGAACTGGATCCAGAGGGTGAGAGTACAAAAAACAGGAGGATCAAGCAGGAATGCAGAGAGGAAAGGGGACTGAGAAAACAAATGTGAGAAGGACAGCAAGAATGGAAGACTGTTTGATGGGCAGTGTGGAAACCTAGGGCAGTGGGGAAACCTAGGGCAGTGTGGAAACCTAGGGCAGTGGAAATTTCCTATAATATGATAAGGTCATCTGAATGAAGTCTCCAAATCATAAGGGGAATACGATTCCAGCTGGCCATCTCTTGTCACCAAAGTAAGCTTCCAGTACAGGGAAGTTGCAGGCCAAAAAAGATGACATGAAAATCCTCAGACAACCCAGGCTGTTTCAAATGTAATAGGTTACTACGCTCCACAAACTGACAGCAAGGCCCCATTGCTGAAGACTACCCTAAACAACTTCTGAACATGGTGAGGTCAAGCTGGTGCCTACCAAAACCTTCACTCCCATGTTCTAATGTCTTTGAGAAGGAAAGATACTCTTCAGGCTGCCTAAGGAGAAATATAAACACCAAACCAACAGATTTGAAGTATGAATTATATACTGGATATATATCTTTGGTGATATGATGCTAATATATTCCTCCTAGTCTTTAATGTATATTTTCTTTTGACATTAAGCACGTAAAAATGTTAATGAATTGATTTTTCTTTTATATCTTATTTAATAAATCTCATTTTCAAAATTATGAAAAAAACTACAAACCAGTATTCCCTTTAAAATACTCAAATTTTCTAAAACCCTGAAGCTTCAAATATAGGCTCTGAAAACAAATAAAAAACAAGTTAAGTATTTTTTATGCCCATAGGGAAGTACCTAGTACACTTTCAATCAAAGCAAAGCAAAAGTGAACTCCATTGCTACATACAGTTCCTTGTCCAATAGCTAGGATACACTCATTATCGTATGGGCTCTAAAGGGTTTTGATAACTCCGATTCTTCCATGTGACGCACTTCCAGCCTGTCAGAAGTCTCAGAAGAGCTCTACTCCATAACTGCTGCTGCCATTGGTGGTCAACCCACAGTTCAGCATCTCTGATATGGGTGGGTCTCAACTGCTTTCCCGGCCTCTGTCCAGAGATTCTGACCTCTTTGTGCAAGTGCTCAATTTTTCTCTATGACATCTCTAGTCCTGGGTTGCCATTGCTATTGTAGCTATAGCAATCGTATATCCTGTTGCTCACAATTCCTCAGCCACTCTCCCTGGTCCCTTTACTCCTACAGCTCCCATGCTACCTGAAGCAGTAACAGTGGGAGAGTTTGACACATAATCAACTTTGGCTGCTAGCTTGAGATACAGCCTTGGCTCTTCCTGTATAACAGCTTCTCTGCGGTCAGTCTGAGGAATCACTCCCAGAAGATCCCATAACACTGTCCCCTTCTTAATTACAACTGATTTTTCACTCCCAGATACCAAGCATTGACTATCCCAGTAATAAGAAGTTTTCACTGCAGCGGTGCTGGTCTATTGTTAATCAGAGCTGACTCTCCATCAGAAGCTGACCAGGCCTTGCTCATTGCTTTACTTTTCATAGCTTGCTCAGCTTCCTTTTCTATATGATCCAGGGACACCTATCCAAGTAATTCTCACAGTGGGCAGCACCCTCCCACATCAATCTCCAATCAATAAAATTTCCCACAGACTAGCCTACTGTAGTGGATAGCCATCCCAGCATTGGCCTGGAAGTTCCAACCCCCACTGAGGCTTGGGTAATGGTCACGGCCACAAGGCTGGGCGGAGGAGGAAGTGGAAGACCCAGGATCGAGAGGAGGGCTCACTCTCTTGGTTCTGGGACGCTGGACGCAGGAGGGAGACCCAGCAGAGTTCTCCAGAGAACACCACCAGACTGCGCCATATCTTTGCCAGACCCTAAAACCAATCCCTTCATTTGTAAGTTACCCCACAAAATAAACCTCCCTTTTAACTACGTGCAGTGGCCTTAATTTCACCAATAGCCTGGTTGTCTGGTGAAGTAATTTTCTCTATTAAGCTTCTCTCTTTCTAGATGACTGTAGCTTGTATCAAGAGGACAAAAAGTTAGCCACTCTATGTTCAACTAGAGAACCCTGACTGATTAAATGGTTTTGCATAGTGTCTAGAACATAAATTAAAACATCTTAAAATTTTAAAATCAAAAAACAAGTCTTTTAAAGGACAGCTTTTAAAATATCATATCAATGAAATGTGGAAATAAATTTTGCTTAAAAATGGTCTTTCTGTTTAATAAGATAGTAAATTCATTTATATTCTGAACTTTTAAAAATACTAGTTTTATTCTTTGAAATAAATTTTTCATATGGATATTTGTGTTTTAATTTTACACATCACTCATGGGTTCCCCTGTCCTCCCCACACCCACCCACGCCCCCCGCCTTCCTCCCAGTCTCTCCCCCCCATTCCCATCTCCTCCAGGGCAAAGACCCCCCTGGGGATTCAGCTCAACCAGTCCCCTCCTTCCAGGCTGAGAAAAGTGTCCCCTGAGACTAAGATTGGAAAAAGCACAGGGACAAATAGCCAAACTAATGGAAACACATAAATTATGAACCAAAAGCTGTGGGGCCCCCAACTGGATCAGGTCCTCTGGATAAGTGAGACAATTGAATAGCGTGAACTGTTTGGGAGGCACCCAGGCAGTGGGACTGGGATCTGTCCTTAGTGCATGAGCTGAACTTTTTATACAACATAGAATGATAATATTCATCCTCCACTACATCCTCTGCCAGAAACTTCTAAGATTCACAACCCATTTCTTTTCCAATGTTATGTCTTTCATTGTATTGTTATTAAAACACTCCGATTCTAATAATTGCAGCCCATAGGTGTTGGTCCATCCACTAGGGCATAAATACGCAACCTACCAATAGCCATATCCTTGAAGGGAAATGACAGTCATCAGAGTACCAATCAAATGCTTCACATATAGGTACAGCACTCACTAGTGTGTAGAATTTTTATAAATTTTATAAATGTCAATAGGGAGAAAACCAAAGAGTTATTGCTATGACATGAATATAATATTTTAAAATAAAAATTAATATTTCCATGTAAATGGTCATTAAAATGTTATGACCATATTAGATCCCTTTGTCTTCTTTCATGAGAAAAAAATTTTGAGCTACTGTGCACACATTCTGTTGATAAATCACTGTTTTAATATGAATGAAGATAGCAAATTATTTATTTATATTACTGAATTAAGCACATAGTTAAATAATTTCACAAAATAAGCTTATAAATATAACTGTGCTAGTGAGTTCTATAAAACAGATTTATTTTTTAAAAAAAATTGACTTAAGATAAAAAAAATCGATTTTCTGCATTCACAGCCATACTAAAGAACTATTGAGAATGTTTTTTCAGAAGTTCATATAAAAATTAATTTAAATAGACAAGGACAAAATCACCAATGGTATTATGGAATCAGCAAATACCTTAAAAGCTTTCTTCTTTATGTTTGTTCCTATTTTGACAAATTGAGAGATAATTCCTGACTTTAAGTAACTTCTGAAAGTGAATGTGTCTTTTTTTTTTTTTTACAGGCATTATCCATCCCTTGTTGCCTGGCAACACTCAATCATAGCAGCCCTAACCCTTTATTTAGCTAATTGTTATCTAATTGCATTTGCAAATTTAAGCATTCATTTTGTTTTTTCAAAACATTTTTATCTCTAAGCAACTGAAATTATTGTTTAAAGAGAATATACTGAAATGTTACCACCAATATTATTTTACTCTAAAAGCTTAATTTCTATCCATACTATGTTACTTTTGGAAACTACTGGAAACAATTAAAAGGTATATAATTGATTAGTCTATTTTATATATCCACAATAAAAGTATACCATGAATCTGATATTTACAGCAAATTTACTTGTATTTACATAGAGAAAATATTGCCTCAGATTAGTGTCAATTAAATATGAACCCTTAAAGTTGTTCTTATATTTTAGAGAAAACACGGCCTGGGTACAGTTCATACACTCCCTCTAACTTTGAAAATTTACAAATATTTTGGATGCACACATGCATATATGCATCTCATTCTATGGAATCAAATTGTATAAGGGCATCTTTTGCTTCTTATGAAAGCAGAGATAAAAGATCAGCATGACTATGAGTCTACAGTTGATTGTATATTAATGAACAAGAAGATTTTCAAAGCACATACTTCGAACCCTCAACCAATGAACTGACAATTTTGATATTTATGAATATAATGATTTTTGTGTATTCAGACTGTTTTCTGAAGAGCATGGTGTGAGCTGTACTTTGTTTTGGCGTCCTTCTTGCTCCTTTTTCTTTCCCATGTCCTATGTTATTCATATACAAAAGTACTACTTGTGCCAGGGTCCACTTTAGGAGAAACTAAACTAAAATGATACTGTGTAAAACAATAATATAAAATTCATTATTATGATTTGTGACATAATGCTATCTAAACATGACAGATATTTGAAATGTCAAACATAATATTAATGAATCTCTGACTATATACCTGTTAAAATATTCACTGCTAAATATATCTATAAGCAAACATAAACATTGGATAACACTGTTATATGACCATACTAAAAATCCCAGTAAATGATAATAAAAAATTAAAAAATATCTCAGATATCTATGATGCTTCACAAACATGAATGAAAAGTATGTCCTATTCCTATATTCTGTTTTACATGTTACTTAGGGTACATATAACAAGAATTTTTGAAATACCATTTGTGGAACTGAGCAAAGAAAATCAGATGTAAATGGCAACAAGACTCTTCCTAATCAAACTCAAGGAGTCATCCTTCAGTGAAGCCACTAGGGGAATAGTTTTCCATTTGTCTGGTAAAACTACAAACCTTCAATATGAATATCCCACCCAATAAATACTACTTTCTAATTATTAGAAACACAAAATACAAATTCTAGTATATTTTGTCAAGGTCATAGTCATAAGACAATATATACATCTACCTTTTTTTTTTCTTACAAAGCTCAAGGTTGTCCAAATAATTTACTTTTTCTCCAAGTCAGCACTCAAAGGTGGCACCTGTCTTTATTGAAGAGTAACATACTAATGTTAACAACTTTAATTTATTTTCAACAATTTGATTTTTTTCTAGCTAGGGTTACTATTGCTGTGATTAAACACATGACCAAAGCAACATGGGAAGGAAAGAGTTTATTTGGACTACTTTCAAAATCACCGTTCATCATTGAAGGAGATCAGCATAGGAACTATATATAGTAGGGTAGGAACCTGGAGGCAACAGCTGATATAGAGGCCATGGAAGGGTGTTGCTTACTGGCTTGCTTATCCTGGCTTGCTTAGTTTGCTTACATGTAGAACACAGGACCACCAGTCTAGTGATGACCCTGCCTACAATGGGCTGGGTACTACCCCATCTGTGAAATGCCCTGTAGACAGACCATTTGAAGGCATTTACTCACTTGAGCTTCCCTCCTTTCAGATAACTTTATTTTGTGTCAAGTTGAAGTGAATCTGATTATTATCTGACCTCCCTAAGTAGTTATTGTATCTAGCTCTACATAAATATTCCTTTAAGTTATGTTCAGCTTAAGTTCATTCCATTCTCCTATTGCAATGTTTATTGGGAAAAAAATCTACTTTTACTGATTTAACTACTACACTCATTTATTCCTTGTCCATATGCTACTAACACTTGTCAATATGATACACTATCCCAGATTAATATTTGCCAGGATCAATTATTTTCTAATATACATATATTTCTCAAGAAATCAGACCACTAAGATAAAAACATTATTCTTGTCCTCAAAAATTCCATTATGTACAAAGAAAAAGGATAGCAGTCCTACAAAAATTTAAAATGTTACAATTAGCCAAAAGGTTTTTTGCAGAAAACCATCTTTCTGTGGTTGGCAGGTTGAGAAACTATGGAATATTTAAAGGCATACTGTATTTTATGAGATGTATATATGAATGAGGACATATTTTTAAATAACTGTGTGCTTGACATGTGGAAATTAGCACCAACAATTTAAATAAATTTAGAATGAGTCTGTAATGTACTGGAAATTATCAGATTACTTGGATGGGTGGAACTTGTACAAAACAGAAAATGAACCAGGTAAATTTCAGGATTTAGATAAGGACAAGGTTAGTAAGGACTTATAGACCATGGGATAGGATCTGTATATTTGTAAATGTGTTGAACAGAAATAAAAACAAAATAACTGAGCATCTTAAGCACCAGGAAATTGTGGTTCTGTTCATATCTTAACTTGTCTGGCTGTTGGAGACATTCTACATTTAGGTAATTGAGTATGATGGAAAAGATGCTGACGTTGTAAATGGTTACAGCAATGTAGAGCTCTTCCTCTGACTCAGGATGAAGTAAATATTAAATAACTTTATAAAGTGAGGACTTGTTCTTTAGTCAACACTCTACATACACACCCTATAATACATCAAGAATTAGCCGGGCGGTGGTGGTGCATGCCTATAATCCCAGCACTTGAGAGGCAGAGGCAGGTGGATCTTTGTGAGTTTGAGGCCAGCCTGGTCTACAGAGCGAGATCCAGTAAAGGCACAAAGCTACACAGAGAAACCCTGTCTCGGAAAAAACCAAAAAAAAAAAAAAATTAGATGTAGAAAGGGGTACCTCTGAAGGATTCTAAAATAATGATTGACTTTATTGTTCTTCATAACATTTATGAAATGCACTTAGCTTATTATTTGTTCTACCATTCCATGAGTACAATCACAAAAGCAGGATTGAAAGGAAAATCTTTAATAAAATTACTCAGGGCTGGAAGTATTAGAATAAAGAAGTTTGTTGTCAAATACTAAAAGTCTATGCAGTTTGTCCCTTATGTATTCTCTGTGAAAAGAGTTATATTAACTATTTAATAAAAACTATAACCACACAAGGATATGCTGAGGGCTGGGTGGAGTGGAGAATGCTCACGAAGAAATTATCTTCTAACCAAGGCATCTGTATACAAAGGAATGTCACAATCAGTATCTGTAATTTGTAAGTTTCATGATGGAATATAATAATGAACTCTCAATGGCAATAATAAAGGATATGTACTTTTAAACTATACATTTAGGTAACTCAGATATCTAGGCTTAGTTACAATTGTCATGCAATTTATAATAGTGGAACATTTCCAGGCACAGACAAATAATTTTCTGATACACAATTATTCTCATTAAATATAAGGAGTAAACTTGCAATATTAATTCTTTATTGTTTAATTGTGAATTTAACTTCATAAATTAATTTTCTTTTAAAGCTATATTAAGATTGAAATCCAGTAATATTAAATATTGTAATAAATAAATGTATCTAACAAATTATATCTAAATAGAATGTGTAAAAAGACATATTTAATGGATAATTACTAGAAATGAATGAGAAAAATAATACTTTTATGTAATTACTAAAGATAGGATTAGCTTTTTCAAAATGAAATATATAAGAGTTAACTAAATATATGCAGATTTACTCAACATTACTAATAAGTACAATTTGTAACTCTAAAAAAATAACTATACATCCCTGTGAAAAATAAATTATAGATAATACCAACAGTTAAATATTCTCAGAACTGTGGAATTATAGATGAGTCATGTTAACAATGGAATATTAAATTATTATAATTAGTTTGGAAATCTCTTTTACATAACTTACTGAAATGAAACAACATCTCATTTGGTGACCCTAGAACTCTAATTCTAGACATGTTCCTGAAGGACATTCCTTAATGACAACTGTATTAACATATTTTAAATTATTTAGAAGTATGGCAAAATAAAATAACTCTACCCAGCAGGAAAAAACCCACAATGTCTTATTCAAAAAAAAAAAACAACAAACAAACAAACAAAAAAGTCTTATTTGTATAACATATCACTAAGTATCTATGCTGAGTGTGGAACAAATTAAAAAGTCTCAAAATATTAAGTGAATCACAAAACAGTACTTTTATTTGTACACTGTTTATCATGCCCCAAAACATTTACAACAATAATAGCAAAGATCACTTATTTGTGGAAAATGTATGAAGTCCTGAGAGAATAACTATTGTTGACCCAAGTAGAGCTATGTCAAGGATGTCAATGCCTCAGACTCATGACGGCAATCCTTTCCCTGGTGTAAGTAGAGATGTTGACAATGTCCACACAAATACCAACCATAGCTTTCTCTTCCTAAGGATGACAGCCTGGGTCCACTCATTTTAAGAGATTAACTGATGAGATTAGCTAGCATGCCTAATTGTTCTGCTGTAAAAAATAAATATGCTGAGTTTCTAGGCTGATGGAGTATCTCCATCAGAATACACATCTCATCAAATCTGAGCTTTTCTGTATGTGCTCTGTCATTTCTTCATAACCCATAGCACCAGTGAGGTTCATCACAAAGCTTTGTACATCACAGCAAGTGTTGCCAGAGAGGGACCCTAATTATTGGGAAGCTTGTCTCAATTAAGCCAGGGAGTTTTCCTGCATATCAGGTGATGGAAAGCTCCTTTGCTAATCATACAAATAAAAGTAAGCAGGAAATTACTCATGTGTGTAAGAATTAAAATATGAGATAAGCAGAGTCCATAGGTAGGCAGATATATGTTGGTTCTTTGAAAGGGATTTTGTGGAATTATGAAGGGCCCAATAACCAATTACGCTATCCTTTGCATGCTCACCATACATTAAGTGTATGAAAATAATTGTTCACCAAGAAGCGTAAAATGTTGTTATCAACAGATATTAATCAGGACCTTGGAGAACTGTATGCATCCTTTATGTACCAGTTCTTACAGGAAGCTCTGAAGACAGAGGATACAAGTTTCAGTTTCTAGAAGCCAATGGTGGCTCTCAACCTTCTGCAGCTACAGTTCCAGGGAGTCCAATGACCTCTTCAGGTCATTGATTACACATTGGTTAAACATTTGTTGCACAAAAACTCACTCATACACAAAAATATACATATAAAATGATAAACAAATAAATACTATAAAAAGAATATTCATGAATCATGGAAGGATCTCAGAATTTCAAAATTAATACAAATGTAGATGGAGTTGATTCTAATCCTCATAAATACCCTTGGTAACTTCAAGACTCCATTTGAGGAAATGGCTACAGATTTATTATAAATTGCAAAGGAATTAGAATCAGAAGACCTTGAACATTTGAGAAAAATTCTGTAGTCTCCCAAAAGACTTTACTGTTGAGAAAATATTAGTTTTTATTATTAGAGTACATGAACAAAGAAAGTAGTTCCTTTACATGGAAATCTATTATTAAGATATTATAAGCAGCTAAAAATGACTGCAAGGGGCTTAGAATGTATCATAAACTCATTTGATCAAGCAATATCAAAGTAAAAGATAATAGACTCCAGGATTATAATAGCATTTTACCTATAGAATAACCTATCAAGTAAGTCACAGATTGTGGGTCATCTTTTTTTATATGAGGGAAACAAGCAATAGATGAAACTTCAGAGTTCTTATGCTCTTATTCTTAGGATATTCCAGACTTTACAAACTGTCTAAAACTGAGCCGTTCAATAATCATTCAGCAAGAATAAAGAGAGTTCTAACAGTTTCTTGTCTTGGATGATTATTCCTCTCATATATTAGGGTGTGTAGTTTACTTTATATACATTGCACTAGGTTACTATGGAATCCTTGGACAATCCTTATGTACACCATAAATTGAAAACTCCACATGATTCACTTATAATATTTGCTGGATTACAATACCATCATGGCCAGAAAGTAATAACTGCATGTGAGCAAACACAGTTCTGAAGAAGGAGCTGAGATGTCTATATCTGCATTGACAGACGACAGCAAAAGAATGTGATACTGGGCTTGACTTGAGCATCTGAGAGCTCCCAGGCCATCCCCCAGTGACACACTTGCTCCAACAAGGCCACAGACACTCCAACAAGGCCACACCTAATAAGTACCACTTCCTATGAATATATGAATGTCATTTTCTTTCAGGCCACCACAGCCATATATATTCTTTCTCTTTTAAAATATAATATTGTTTTATATTTAAATAGTTACTTTGTAATTCAATATTTATATTGGACATTTTTATTTTGATTTTTCATAAGTGTTCTTCTAAATTGCAGAGACACACATGTATAATTCACTATAAGGAGATATTTAATCTTATTGTTTCTCTGCAATTTTGCAAATATGACAGACATATTCTAAAAGTTTGAATTAAAAATCATAATTTTTCAGTTGGATATACGTGGTAGTGCAAACAAGATAAAACCTGGCATCTTACTCATTAGTATCTAATTATGTCCTTTGCTTTAAGTCATTTGCTTACCTTCACACCTCCTCAGACCAATCACTCAAGTTTCTGTCTAAACTCATTGAAATCTTAATCTATCTCATTTTTTAAGGTTGCAAGTACAAAGATAATAGTTACCATGGCATTAAACTGTCAGCTTTTTCCAATGTCCCATTCAAGAGGCCCCAAAAGGTTCCTAAACATTACTAGGCTCTTGTTCAACAGTTTGAAACCTATTATGCAAATTTTCTTAAATTTCATTATATTTTGTCTTTGTTCTTTAAGTGTTAGCTCTTAAAGGAAACTAGATTGTTCTTGTGCACAGACATTATAGCTGGGCTAGAGTACTGTCCACTTTTGTCCTTTGGAAGTTTTCATAGCACCTTCTTATACTATATAGCTGGCTCTTCAGGAGAAGGATTTTTTTTAGGAAATGATTAAAATACATTATAATCTCACAACTTTAAAGAAGTAAATAATAAAACTTACCATTACAAAATAGTCATTAAATAAGTAGACTTAATAATAATTATTATGACATCCAATGTTATCCCCAAGATACACAGTTGTATAGTAGTGTTAGTGAGCATTTAACTATCACACTTATGGTCCAGTTGTAGCATGAGGACAGATAGGTAAGGACAGCAACTAACTCTTCATCGTGTACTGCACATAGTCTTCACATCGCAGCATTGCTCAAAACATGACAGAACCTGATACTGCTTTTGGTACAAAGTAAAATGAAATCAGTTGGAAGAATTTTAAACACTTCAGTCCAGTTGGTAAATAACTGTTTCTCTAATCTTCACTGAAATCCCCCAATGACCTAAGCCTCTTGCCCACATCCTCACAACTTTCAAATACTAAAGAACTTGAAATCCTTACATAATTGGGTTCAAGAGGCGGCTTTATCTCTCAATGTGAAGCCCCGCATTGCCTCAGATTAAAATGACTGTGCTATAATTAATGTTAAATAGAGTTTCATGGCCTGGGATGGTGTCTTCCTTCTAGTTGTATTCTTTATTCCTGTAGCAGATGTACTCTGAATTCTCTTTTCATACAGGAAATCAGCCTTCCCTCACACATTATTCCACTAAACATACCGTTCCTCCTCGTCTGACAGTGTTTACCTGTTTCTTGAAGCTTGTGTTGGGATGACATGTAGAGTTGTTAATGGAATCCAGCCTGACGTGGGAAAATCAAGATATTATGAAATCTGTTTTCTCAGTTGGAGTACTGTAAATACAAAACAGAATGTACTAAAACTCCAGGGATGAATTTTAACATAAAGAGTGAATTTATAATTAATAAGGCAGTTCAAGTTCATTTTGGGTATCTTGTTCTTCTAAAACTCTTTCTGAATGTCACTCTTTCTTTTTAGTTTTTTTTTTTTTTTTCCTGGAAAAGTCATTGGTTTCAAATAATTTCTTTTTCAGTAAGCATCACAAGGTCCCTTGCTGACAGTGTGAATATAAAACTATTTCAGCAGATTTATTGGAAAAAGCTTCTACACTGCAACTAAAGGAGGGAGATTCTAAGGAGATACTTCTGGATGTGAGAGTCACAGTTAAAAGTAGCAATCCAGGAATTCACAGAACTCCAGGGAATTGCCATTTTCTTAAACCCATATGTATCTCCATGTACTACTTGTATTATCAATAGGTTTAGAAATTAGAAACTTCTTGGAACCCAAACTATTATATATTGCAGACTGTGAACAATAAAAAAGTACCTTTTAAATACACTTCATACATAAATCACAAGCCATCAATACTTGAATTGTTGGACTTATTTTTAATGCAATCTGATATAATATTTGTGATATTATTGTTTCAGAATATATCATTGAAAGATTTAGGTTGTGATTATTCCCTAAATTATATAGTGGAAATCACTTTTATTATTTCTAATCACTTGACAAATGAAGAAACAACCACATTAAAAATATATTCAAATACCACCATAAAAATCCCTCAACTGTGTAGAGGATTTTCAGTAATTTAATTTTGATCTTCAATTTGCAAAGAAATTCCCTCTGAACTTCATAAAATTTAAAATTAAGGCACTACAATCCAGGATACTTCCCATTGGTTGGATTCTTAAAACTAAGTGTCCTTTGAAACTGAAAAGTCAGCAATGTGTTTGAAGTTTCAGACATTTTTGTCACCATTTCAAACATATTGTCGACCATATAAAAGGTTATGCTTTGCCCCGAGTCCATGCATATAGAATTCTGATTGATGTCAATGGGAGCCATGTGCAAAGTTTGCAGGCACTGTAGTTTGAAGCTTTATGGTGTTTTCAGAATATCTTTGAAGTTGAGTTTCTGTGGAAAAATACAAAGTTTAGAAAGTAGTTCTGCAGGGCTTATTCTTATCCACTGCTAACATGTTTAGATTGCCTGTTTAAAATGCACAGCTAAGCTGGAATTCCACAAATGGAGTATGCATGTGGAGTGAATGATTGCAAAGGGATTATTCCCATTGAGTTTAGTTGCTAGACTTAGGGACTACATTGTTAAGATCTGTTGATCCTGGCAGCCTGTTTTGTTTTTATACATTAGAGTTTCTGCTTTATATTGAAAGGTATATATTTATATATTGCTATTCATTTTAAAGGCAAAATTAAATTGATTGTTATCACTGATTTTTTCTAAACTATCTGAACAAAAGAAGTGTTGAAGCACCCTTGAGTTAACAAATCTATAACACACTTTGATTTTATGTTATAACTTTGAAATATATAAATTTGAAAGAATATTTTAATTGAGATTTACTTGTACAGTCAAAAACATATTATTTAAGAGTAAAAGAGGATGATGGAAATC
Source organism: Onychomys torridus (assembly GCF_903995425.1). Classification (NCBI taxonomy): domain Eukaryota; kingdom Metazoa; phylum Chordata; class Mammalia; order Rodentia; family Cricetidae; genus Onychomys; species Onychomys torridus. The sequence continues at coordinate 59,821,192 of NC_050454.1, forward strand.
AATTTAGCTGAAATTCAAAACACAGCACTAAGGTATCAAGTCACTGTTAAAACTGAAGCCTTCTGCATCAAGCCTCCCATTTCAAAAAAACAACTGTCATTTGTCAAAATCTAAAGTCTGAAACTCTGTATTCTACATAGCTATAGAATTCATTTTGTAGTATAATTAATTTGTGTTTAGACTTTCTGATTTTTTTTTTCTGGAGAGTCTCTGTCACTTTGACACCTAGAGTAATTTGCACAATGCAGGCTCAATACTCCTGGCAGCTCATCTAGCAATCGCTTGCTGATCTCCCTGAAACAGAGAAAAGTGCAGACACAGCACTCAGGAATCATGGTTGCTTTTGATGAGGAAAAAGGCGGAGGTGATTCGTCTGCCAGGAAGCAAACTCTCATTGTTGTACATGTTTCTGGCTGACTGGGATGCAATGTTAAAATATGTGAAGAATAGAGAATATAAAGAATACTAAAGTGGAGATATAAAAGGGATATTTCATTTCCCTTTCATAGATAGTGCCAATGGAAAGTCACTTTTTCTCTCTTAATTATTCTCAAAGCAAGTTACTCATAATTGAGCACATGACTACTCATTTCATTTAACTCAGTGAGATTGTACCATCTCTAATTCTACATCATCCAACACAAATTTTCAGAGTACACCAGTCTTTTTTCAAAGCTCCAACAATACATATAGAAACAAACATATTTGTAGATGACACTTACCCCTCCATGTATAAATGCATTTGCATATATATTCATCATATACATATACTGTACATGTACATATATATTCATATACACATATGTATACAAAACTACATACATATATGATCATAATCTTTCTCTTTCTATCTATCCATCACCTATCTACCTATATATCTACCTATCTATCTATACCCATACATGTAAGTATATATGTGTATATCAGTATTTATAGATCTTTATACAAATATATATCTATCTTAGAGTTTGGATAAGAATTATTCTAGGCACAAGAGAACAGGTCTTAGACACATTTACAAGTGATGAACTGGGTTGTGTCATTTGTTTTCACTTTTCCTAGCAACCATGTCGCAGACAGGCCAACTGCTCTTTACTCTGTCAGAGTAGCTGAACTCAAAAATACATTTGGCAGCTGAAATTTCCTCTCAGGTTTACAGCTCTTGGCTTCAGTTATTTGTCAGAACAGTCACAAGCCAAAAGGGAGATAAAGAGAAGCTAACTTGAGAAATCCACTAACAAATGGAGCAATGACTGAACACAAGGCATTACTGAATAATTTCAAGTTTAACTTATAGTCTTCTGAAATTCTTGCAGTGGAAAAAGAAAAGTATTAATGTAATCATAGCTTCTGTATCTTCAGAACACAAAACCCATTGCTTTTCAACAAGATCACTTAAAAAAATAAGTACACTGGATTAAGTAATCTTGGGACCTGCCTTCATCAAACACGACTAGATTGCAAAGTTAGCACAAAGATAGATGGGTGTCTGTATGACTGCAGAAGAATATTTATTCTTTAATATATGTTTTTGTTGATACAGTTAGTTATGTATAATATTGGGCATCACATAGATGATTATATACAAGTGTACCAAGTATGTTTTCCAAACTTAAATGATACCCTTCCTATTCTAACTCTCTTCACATTTCCTGCTATAACCTGTACTTTCTCTTCTACTGTATTTGTTCCCTCAAGTGATTATACACACACACACACACACACACACACACACACACACACACAAACACACACACACACATTTTTACATAAAACCTAGTATTCACAACTTGACACCAGAAAATTATTTTAATTTCTTAACACTGGTATCTATTAATTTTCATCTCTTTATGTGAGAAAAGTAGTTAGATACTGTATTGAAAACTGTGATAGTGTATACCAAATAATTTGATTTTTTTCCATTGTCACATTGTTTGATTAGGAAATAATAGATTTTAACAATTCTTTCTCCTCAAATATGTAACCAGACATGCTCAGAAATTCCCAAGATTAGTTTAGCTGGGTTTTTACAAGAAGAAAATCTTGCCTATTACTGGAAACCTAGCAAACTACCCAGGGCTAGTGAAGTAATGAATCTCAGGGTAAAACCTACATCTACCATTTTATTAGCCATTGTAGTCCATAATTAAATTGTAAATGTTTAGCCTTATAACCACAGATAAGCATAGCTTTCATCATTCATTAAGGAAACTTCTCATAAGTTAACTTTTGTTCTCTGTGCTATCTGTACTTCCTTTCTTCAGAAGTGAAAATTAGGGGGCGGTGAGAAAGCTTAGCTGCATATCATTTGCTTGCAGAGTGTGCACAGCTTAAAGTCACTTCACAACTTATCCAGGAAACACAAAGGTGAGGATGTGGGTGCCGAGTGTTTAAAACGGAAAACCAGTGTTCTCAACCATATATGCACACATGTCTAAACAGTAAATGCTTTTCAATGAACAGTACATTCACTATGCAAAATTTGCTTCATTGAAATCCTAAGAGGTCCTTTACTGTTCTCTTGAATTTGGAGACAATCCATGTTCTTTAAGCCTCTGTTCTCAGTTAATATCTCATGGAATAGGGATAGTGTTTCTTGTTTCCATCTGTATTGAAAAGTACTCATTTAGCCAGCATTTTATTTAATTTGTTTTGTAAAGCATTGTAATGTGAATTGAAAATAAAAAAAATTCCATATTTACTTTTATTGCATAATTACCAACAATTTTAAAATATAACTTAATGTGTGGGGCTTACATTTGAAAATATATTAAAGAAAGCCAAAATAATTGTTCATATATAGATAAAGGAAGGCTATATGTATTAAATAATTTTTCTAGTAATATCTGAATTCAAATTTTAATTTTTTGGCACATTGCAGAACCTAATGACCTTTTAAGGTCTTAGAGATCATTTAAGAAACAGTTACTTTAAGTAAAATTCACCAGCGACATTTCCCAGCACAATATGGTAGTTTAAAAAATTACACCCATTGGGCTGGAGAGAGATGGCTCAGAGGTTAAGAGCATGGACTGCTCTTCCAGAGGTCCTGAGTTCAATTCCCAGCAACCACATGGTGGCTCACAACCACTTGTAACGAGATCTGGTGCCCTCTTCTGGCCTGCAGGGACACATGCAGACAGAATACTATAAATTAATAAATCAATAAATAAATACACCCATGATAAATCTAGAAATTTCTCTCTGGCACTCACTGACTGGGGCATTTTAAGATAAAAATGTAAAATATAGTGTATTAGATGAATAGAAGATAGCAATATCACTTCTATATAGGCGTATCTTATTAATGTGTTTGCAAATTCTTTAGACATAAGAAAAATTTTTACTTTGTGTTATAAATTGTAAAAACAAACACACACAATAAATAACTTTAGATTTTCCAGATTTTTCCTAAATGTAGGTATTTTTTGTTTAATTTTTTGTTTAATCTATTATATTATATTATATTATTTTATAAATATTATATTATTTTAGACTTAATTTTTGAATTTCAAAATCTTCTGAGTATCAGATAAGCAAAATCATCACATGCCTACTTTACTTAAATGACGGGCTCTAGCAAGCTGCAGCATGGTGTACATGGTGCTCAGTATGTTGCCCTTCTGTCTCCCTTGCAAACCATAGATTACACACCTAAAGCTGGCCAACAAGTTCTGTTCCCATATTAAGACAATTTCTTATGCCAGACTCACTGCTAAGACTGATCACCAAGGTCCTGCTATCAAAGTGTTGAAGTATAGTAATCAAAAGCCCACTTTGGGATTCCCTAATTAACATGCCTAATCAAAACATATCTACACAAACCCTAGCCCACTTTAACACATCCCTCGAATTTTTCCTCTTAGAAATCACACCTGCAAGGTCATTTGCTGTTGTTTCCTGCCTAAGTCAGAAATCAGCCATTTCGCTCTTCTTCCCTGAAAAATACAGTATCTGTAGGTGGACATAGATGCTTGGGTGTTGTTTGTGCCTAATGCTGCTGCCATTGGGAGTGTCCCCCTGTGTAGGAGTCCATTCATTAGTCATTCTCTTTCTTTACAAATAAATACTTTCATGAAATATAAGGTATATAATTATTTTACTTAAATACTTTTGGGGCTTTGGTTTTTTGTACATTGAGTCTCGTCTCAAACACATTGATTTCTCCCTCTTCAGCCTCTCCAGGGAAAGGGTTACATTTATCACCATGCCTTGTTTTCTACACAGTTTTAATTGCTTTAGAATCATTTAAGTGAGGCAAAAGGAAAAAAAAAATCATTGTAACTGCAGCGCAAAGTTATTTCTATAATCATGGAATTAATTTTCTAACTTTATCTTAAATTACTTATGAAAAATAAATCTGCCTGTTGTTCAGTAGATATTAAAACAAATAATTTACAGCATAGATCACATTTGAATATGTCAATATTTTGCTTATTTATTTTAAAAACCATTTTAAATGAAACATAGAAACAGATACACATAAATAAAAATTAAAATTTCACATTACTTTTTTCACTAACAACAGTCCTACATCTCCTAATATTTATGTCTGACTAGCATTCAACATAAAAGAAATACTTAGAAGAAAAACTGTACAAAAGTTTTAATAATTGCCTAACTTGTTTGGAAGCAGTATACCACAACGTTGTAGTCAAATTCATGTTTCTATCATTCATCAGACTGTATTAGTGGACTGATTACAATCTGTAGCTACTTCTGTGCATTCCAGTGAATATATTCTGGCATTTTTCCCAGTCCAAGAAAGCAGAGATGGACCGTAAGGCAGACAGCTCACCAAATGTCTACACTGCCGGACAATTTATGAGAGATGCTTTCTGTGAAAAGCATCATACTGATCTTACAAACATTTTCACAGTACTAGTTAAAGTTCATGAGCTTTCAAGTGACAGAGATGGACTTTCAGCAGAAGGACACCTAGAGCATTCATAGGGGAAGACCACAAAAGGAGGCAACCAATACTCAGGTGAGGAAGCTTGCCATCTAGTCAGTCGCAAAAGAAAGCAGCGACAGAAGGTCAGCTAACCATCTCATTGGACAGTGTCCTATATGTAGTCTCTTCCTTCAGGATATTCTTCATGGCTTAGACAAAGGGAGGAAAGAGTTTCTACCACTAACTGCAATGGCTAAATCTGATATCTGTTGTTCGTCAGGTAAAAAGACTATTCAATATCACCATCTACGTATGGACTATAATTGGAGAAAGTGTATGACCACAAATACAATGTTCTCTCATATTGCAAGATTTAAATTGGATGAACAAACCTAATAAGCAAAATGAAATAACAAACAGCACTCTTCAGTTTTTCCTCATTTGAAGCCTTAACTTGTAGCACTGACATCTATAAGCTCTTCCATTTGACTGTTGCCTGAAAGATTTGAAAATGATACAGAAATTCTTTCCTGCATCACAGTCTTTATATATTTCTTTTTTGGGTTTTGCTAACATACAAAAATAAAAAATCATGTTGCTTGAATAAATATAAATGTATCATAACCATATTATGATTTTTATACATCTTCAAGACCAAAAAATCAATGTGCTTACTCAGTTCTGGACCTTTTATCCCATATTGCTGACATGCTGGTCAGATGTGGCCACAAGTGATATAGTGACTTTAGTTATTTGGTAAGTAATCACTTTTTGCATTTAATAAGAGGCTTGCTTTACAGAGAATTTCATACCTGGATAAAGGCCATGGCAGAGATCTACTATTGTATGTAGCTAAATTGTCCTGATATCAAACTTCATTCTAAATATTTACCTTGAACCCATACATTTTTGTAGATCTCATCTTGTGTCAGAGAAGCTTATTTTTGCAATCAATAGTTGTTACTGCGGAGACACACAGCTGGTCAAAATGCTGAGTGTAAATAATTATGAGTGCTTATATGTTTATGGACCATTTACATCAAACTCACTAATCAAAACTCAGATCATTTTAGGATGAAGAGGGAGGAATAATAAAAAAGTCAACTGATGGGGATAAAAGCAGTAAATGTGCAGTTCTGGCCACGAAATGGCTCTTAGATGCATGAATTTCTACCAGCTTTGAGTAACCTGCAAATGATATGCACAGGAACAAGACATGCCAAATTATAGTATGGACTGGGGACACATCCCTCTGAGACTCCATTCCTATCCCGGGACCTGTAGAAAATCGATGGCAGCTGAGAAAGGGAGTTTCACATGGCTGACAGTAAGGCTATCCATTACCCATTGGATGGCCACACCCCCTTGTGCATATAGGCTGCATTAATTTGACTCAAGTGGCTTTAATAACAAAACCAAAAAACAAATTGGAAAGTTGAAGTTGGGAAAAATCTGGGGTGCAAGGTAATAGGGAAAGTTAATGGGAGGCAGTGATGGAAAAATATGCTCAATATTGATTATTTAACTATGTGGAGAATGAAATAAATGTACCAAAAAACTTGAGAAACTAGTTCCTTAAATTTCCAATGTTTAAATAGTTAACTTGAAAAAGTAGTAATAAATGTCAAATAAGATTTAAATGACAGTAAAAAACAATAATACCAAAGAAGTTTTGTTATCAGTTGCTTGGTAATATCATTATAAATAATGATTATAATTCTAATTATTGTTTACATTCTTCTGGAGAGATTAATATTTCTCACAAATTTTGTACTTGGTAGAGCTAAAGAGTACAGACAGTAAAATATACTTAATATGTTTCAATAAACACATTAGAAATTACAAAATATCCAAAGTATTTAATATTTTATTTTAATGAGGCCATAGAATAATGCAAGTTATAATGAGTCTCTCTGTACATACTGGAAGAAATTTACTTCAATTTGCTAGTGTTTTAGTTTAAAAATAGTTTTTAATTTTTCTTCATATGTCATATTACTTATCCAATGTTATTGAAATAAGTGGGAAGTTAAAGTACCTAAGGAAACATCAATTTAGCTTGAAATTTTTAGCAAAAATATCAAAATATTATGTATATCATTAAAATTATAAATATGAGTATTTATTTATGTTCAAGTTATTTAGTCCTTGAATTATTTGATGGGATACTATATCTACACATTAGAATTATATAGTAAGATTTTTGACAGGTTTAGGAAAGCAAATAAGATTGTCTGGATACAGGTATCTTGTAGTGTTAATGTTTAAAAGATAGCTATTCTCTAAGGGATAAAGAAAACACCAACACATAGGTGAGTTTTATGGCTAATGACAAAATATATTAGAAAAAGACCACCAAATTTTAATTTTCATGTTTGTTTTTAATTAATTTAATAATTTCATTCATCAATGTTCAAAATAAATAAACAAGAAATAGCCAAAGCTTTCTAATACACAGAGAGTAGAAATAGAATCCTGGACAGCTTTTGTAGCTGTATTCATGTTTCTCAAGACTTGTGAAAGGTGATGTCTGACCAAAAGGGAAAGGAAGTCTTGAATGGTGGCCCATATCACTAATACAGTTTTTGAATTGCTGAGGTTGAAGTTTTGGCATGAATCCAAAGTCACCTGGGAAATTGATTGAGTTCCAGGAAAGCTAGAATTAAACAGAAAGGCATTGTCTAATTAAGTGTGTGTGTGTGTGTGTGTGTGTGTGTGTGTGTGTGTACACAGAGAAAATAAGAAAATAACACTTTTTAAATAGAGGTAAATATATTTAACTGATATTATAGGACAGTAAATACAGTAGGTCCAAAATTCAAACAGAATTCCTTTTAAATCCAACATGTATTCAACATCACTAGAGTGAATCCAAGGACATAAAAATACACAAACATCCAAACCTTCTTAGTTATATATTCAAGACTGATTGTGGGTTTTGTTTTCACTTATTTTGTCTTCTCATCCTGAGACAAGAAGAAAAAAAATACAGAGTATATTCACACACAGATTCTTGACTGTGATTGATCTAGAAATTTGAGCCCAAAATAAAAAACAAACAAACACAAACAAACAAACAAAAAACTGAAGAGGTAGCTTCCCTTACTTTAACATTTAAGAAATAAACTTCAAAAAAATTTTACTAAAATTAACACAATCATGGTAAAAGTTAACCCATTTCAACAATTCTGCCTTTTTATTTTATTCTTTTTTAATTCTATCACTCACTTTCCATAGGAAGTTTTTAGTACCACCCATTACAAGTCTAACTGCAAGGCACTAGAGAGAAGAACTGGTTTGCAATTACTGTGTAGGGAAGAAAGTCAACATCAAAGGAGGTGCCATCACCACCAAGCATGTGTTTCTCTATTTTTAATAACTCTAAGAGATTGCAAAATCCATGATGAGATGGACATGGATCACTTTTACCAATAGAGAAAAATTCTTTTGCTCTTCCCTACCTTCCACCCTCAGCCTCATTTGACGCTTTTATATGTGCCCATTTTAACAATTCACATGGATAACATCTTTGAGGCTGCATTAAAAACAAGAAAAAGATCTCTGAGCTAATGCAACTCAAGCTCGTTAATATAAAAAAATCATAATTCCTAAATCACTCTGTCCTTCCAAAACCTGTATCTCTTACCAATTCTTATTGTGTGACATGTCCCATCTAACCCAATGGTTAGAAAACTACATTGTCTTTCTTGTTAGTTAAGTAACATTAAAACAGATTTTCAGAAGAAATCAATAAATTGAGAAAAGAAATTGTAAATATAGCCATCATTTTGATAATTAAAGAGTTATGATCTGTACGGTGATATGGTGTGTACCCCAATAAACCTTGTCTTGAGAATCAGAGGACAAAATCAGCCACTATATTAAAAATAGAGGTCAGGCGGTGGTAGCACACACCTTTAATCCTCTCATTCAGAAGGCACAGTTTCATTTGGATGTCTGTGTGTTTAGGGCCATACTGGGAACAGAGCCAGGCAGTGTTGGCATAGACCTTTAATCCCAGCACTTGAGATCTCATGGCTTCTTGTGAGAAGAATAAACACCTGTAATCCCAGGAAATGATGTTTGGGCAGAGAAAAGTATATAAGACATGAGGAAACAGGAAATCACTCTCTTGAGGCTGAGGATTCTGTAGAGGTAAGAACATGGCTGGCTTGTTCTGTTTCTCTGATCTTTCAGATTTAATCCCAATATCTGGCTCCATTTTTTTTATTAATAACACCTTTTAAGATTAATGTTTCAGATCAGTTATTAGGGGAAGAAAGAATTAACAAAAGGATAGTTCTAAAATTAGGATGCCATCCTATATATTTTCATAACTGTTGTAAGTGCTATACTGGTAACACAATATATGCCATGAAAACAGTCATTTTGGAAAGCATAATTTATAAAGACAAACCAATGGCAAGAGTGGATTAGTACTATTTATGAGGAATATCAACAAATATAGATGCAGAAAAAAACAAACGGGCAGACAAGTCAGACTTATGCAAGATAACTTTGGGTTCAACTTGAAATAGGAGACTGTAAAAGGCACTCTGCAAAGCATTTAACTGTGAGAAAAAGTTGTATAATGTGCAGCTACAGCCTGTAAACGTGCTGTGAAATGTAACACATTTCTTTAACATAAGATAATTATCAAAAGGTTTTTCTTTAGTTACTTATCATTTACACTCATGTTTAAATACTACTGTCTCTGGCTGCCTTGACAAAATGTGCAATTTTATTTTATTTTTTTGGAAAGGATTAGCACAAAAAAGCAATCTAAGTCATCATAATACTTATTATATTAATACAGTGTAAAGAAAAATTCCATCCTGGAGTGTTAGATTTGGGGAAAGACAGAGGGCATGCACCACAGCACATATGGGATATGTCTCTTCTCCAAGAAGGTTTTTCTTATTTTAAATCTGTTGTGCCTTCAGAACAAGCTACTTCATTATATCTTCCTTTCCTTTATTCCAAGAATTCTATTAAAATTATATAGAGTAGAATTTTCTTCTTTAAAGGAGTGTTAGGAAATAATATACCAAAAGATATTTATTAAGTGCAGTTGCCAGTGATTTTATCTGTTTCTGAAAACTCTATGGTGTTCCATTCCACTGCTTCTGAAACAAAGGGATTTAATCCTCTATATGTGCTCATTCTGGCAATATCTCAGCATGAAACTTATCCTCATAGATGAACATATTCTCAACGTATTTTGTAAGGAGAGCTATAATTTAATGATAGACTTATATCATCCCACTAGGACAGTCTCATATTTGCTTATTGTATGGATAGTGAGAAATAAGCCCTGCCCAGCCAATAGCAAAAGAGGTGAGAACTAACTTTGAACCACGTTTTTATTCTCTCTGTTACCATATTTGCCAAAAAATACTTGGAATTATGATTTTAATTTTTACTGCATAGAGTATCTCCAAGAATACACAAGTGCCAACTCTTAGGTTTATGTTCCCATGTCAAAAAAATTTTGATTTACGCATTTCCTAATGGAAAAACCCTGGACGCTTCATACTAGAACAAATGTTTACAAATGAAACATGAACACCACAAGCCATCTTTATTTTGAAACTTTCATTTTACCATTATGTTATCTTTTTCCACAACTTTAAGCAGTCTCCAAGTTTGTACATTTGTTGTTTACACTTGCCCATTATTGTTTCGAATTTTTTTGTATGATCATTTGTCTCCTCGACAACTAATTCAGTGCTTTCACACAGTCCTTTAGCATAACAGACATCCTCACTGAAATATGATGGAACAGGTTAGTATACACTATAAACCAGAAAGCGGACAATAAATAAAAGCTCATATTCCACATAATTATTTGCTTCGAAGCTTTTTTCTGTGATAGATACTCAAGGAATGTTTCTGACTTTTTTTTTTGTCTGCTGCATTATTTCCTTAAGCCTCTTGTATTTGGTATTTGGTAAGAAGTAGTAATAAGCGTGACAAATATGGGTTGGTGAATACCTGACATTTTCTATTGTATAACTAAATGCAAAGCATATGATTAAGACAATACCAATTTATTCACACAGTTAAATTAGTTTTTTCTTAAGATCATAGAGAGTTTCCAATTTAAATAAATAATGTCACCATTATGCTATTCTCATAATTTAGATGCTTTTAAAGTAAGATTTTAACTACTGCTTGGATGATTTCAGAGGAAACTCAAGAATGCTTTGTTACTAAAATTTTCACATAAAAATAACACCAGAAGTGGCTGAATAGATAGCTCTACTATGAAGCATATATAATTTGATTCCAAACACAATTCAAAATACTCATGCTGGCCAGCACACAACAGTAACTCCAGCCACAAGGGTATTCAAAAACTATGCTTCAAAAGCATCTTTACTCATGTGAATTTACCCCGGGCACATAATTATATTTGCATATTATAAAAATAAATATTTCAAAAACTAAAAATAGTGTAAACAGAAAATTTTTTCTTGGTTAACAGAATATATACATTGGTCAAAATGACTAAAAGTTTGGAGAAATCCATTAAGGTTAATTAATCGGAACTATAAGGTCCCTTAACATTAAAATAAGAATTTGGCAATGTATCATTTTTGAGACATGTTTTTAATTGAAAGACAAATAAGCGAGAGCTTCCATGGCTGGTTATCTGATACTTTTCAAGTCTAAAATTTACAGTATGTCACTCCTAAAAATGACACGTATGTTGGCTGTTTGTGGTGAGCTGATGTGAGCTGGAAAAATGCCCCTTCTTTCCTCAAGTGTACTTATATGTTATATTCACAGCATAGGAACTTCAACCATCACTTGTAGAATATTCTCAACCTGGCAATTTAGTAATATACATCCAAATTAAGCAAGGACTTTTAGTGTTATTTTAGAACAGAGTGTCACTTTCAGACATATTAATCACGTTTATAGGTTATAAAAATCAAGGAGTAGTAGGGCATCTTAATGCACACCATTAAAACAGAACTAATTATTATAGTCTATATATGACACTCTATCTAAATATTACAATGTGATAATATGTCAGAAATGGTCAAAATGAAATGTGATGAGGAACCATAGTTTTGAGCATCAGTTTATTGAGTTAATTATTCTAAGGGACAAAATGAACTTAAAATATGATACACATATATAATTGTTTCCTACTTTTTGTGTATGAATATTTTTTTTTAGGTTTAGAAACTTTTGTGTAAAATCTTGTAAAAAACATGGGAAAATTTGAGATGTGCTATCTAGATTCATACATATGTTGGTCTGTGTGATTTCTGCAAATATCATGTTTCTTTGCATTACATATATATTATATGTATTTATATAATATATATTTAAATATAACTTATTCAGTTCTTATAATATTGCTTCTATGAATGTTTTCAAAGCTGACCATTTGGCATGAATTATTTTAATTTCAACTCATATTCTCAATTTCAAAGTCCCAAAGTCTTAGTTTCAGTCAATTATGGGAGGGTTTTGAAGGTCGGAAATGTAAGGTATTAATGTTGTAATTATATTATGATCTCAAATATAAGATAAACATAATTGGATAAATAAATGAATTGAATAAATAAATAAATCAATTAATGAAAAATGATTTCATGTTCTAATTCTGAGAGAAAGCATTAGAGTAGGAAAAATTGTAAGACTTTGAAAGTTTACATAGTATGGTTAACAATATTAGAGCACAAAGCTTGGAGGTTAAAAATTCCACTTTTACTTTCTCTCTTTTCTTCTTTTTTTTGGTCCTATCTTGGTTTATCTGGTTTTGTTTTTTCCTATTTTATTTTATTACTATTTTCTATAACCCTTTTTGTTTTCTAAGGGACAGAAAAGTGTGTATTTGGGAGAGGAGTTGGGGAGGATCTGGGGGAAGTTGGTGGAGAGGAAACATAATCATATATCATACTGCATGAAAAAAAAATCCTTTTTCAATAACAGAAAAATTGAAAAATTAGCAGGTAATGAAACATATGTATACTTGAAGATTTGAGAGTAAATTATATTCATTTGTTTCCTCGTATTTTTTATTTAAATTAAATAGAATGATTCAAATGAACTATTAGGCACACTCTAAGTGGAGGTTCACAGGGGCTCATGGTGCTGGATAGTGCTGGATAGGTTCCTATATGTGTCTGAGTGCTGGTAATCTAGCTGAGGTGTTAGCATCCTTCAATGCCATTTCTGAGTTATGCATGTTTAAGTATGAGTGCTAAAGCATTGAAAGAAAATGAAAAATAAAGTATTTGTACTCCAATTTGAACATCCGGCATAGCACGATGACTGAGTGTGTCAAGAAGTGTGCAAGGAAACGGAAAGACTGGATACCACATAGTGGAGGGAGAAAAATGACCTCTGGAAGTTGACCTCTGACATTCTCATGAAAATTGTGGTACATGTGCATGTGTACAAAAGAGGTGTTAGAATTGTTCAAAGCCTATCAAAAACCCTGTCATTTTCTTGTTTTAGTGCCTGTGTGTGTGTGCATGTGTGCGCATGCATGTGTGTGCGTGCATGTGTGTGTGCGTGTGCGTGCCCAAAAGAGATTTGTTAGAATTGTTCAAAGCCTACCAAAAACAGTCATTTTGTTATTTTAGTGCCGGTGTGTGTGTGTGTGTGTGTGTGTGTGTGTGTGTGTGTGTGTGAGTGTGTGTTTCAGTGAACAGTGATGTGTATTCAATGCTCATCCTCTTACTTCTTTACTTTTGTACTGCAACTTAATGGCATCTTATAGCAAATATTTATTATCTGAAATGTTTGTCAGTCTGAGATCTAGAGTGACTCGGTAAGATTATATTCTTTCTATGATCACTCAGAAAAATGTTCACATGTTTTAGATTGTGAAAATCAGGTAAAGAATTTTTTTAATCATATACTTTTGTTAACTTTTATTTTTATTTTCTTAACAAATATTAACATGGATTTTATTATAAAATGCCTAAATAAAAAATAATAGCATTTACTTTATAGTTTAGGATGATGTTCACAAGTATTCTTAGATGCTTATATATATTGTTTAATATATTAATTTTTATTTTACTTATATAATTTAAGAACTTTTAATTTTTACTACAGTGGAAATGGCAAATAACAAATTTTTCTGCATTGTGTTCATCCTTGTTCATTGTTTCTTTCTACATTTTTAATTTTTATAAAATATTGAGGCATTTCTTGCAAGTGTCTTAAATATTATTCAGAAATGAGTTATGCTGTCTATCTTATTTTTATAAAATTGCAAATGGAGCAGATGGTAGTTTACTTGTAATATCATTCCATATACAAAACTAAGAATCATGTAATTTGTAATTTCATCATTCTTATTCAAGTTAGGAAAAGTAAAATCACTAAGTCCTTATCTTAATATATTTCATCACAAATAATAATGTTTAGAAAATAATCATAAAGTAGTATTTTGAAAGAAACCAAGTATATATAAATAATCTCTACTAGATATTTAATGTAAATCTCATTATCTTGTATCATTGTTTTCTATGGAATATAATTTTCAAAAACAGAGACATTCTTTAGAGACGATTATTATCCTTGCTCTCAGCATTCCATAGTTGCCTGGAGTACTTTGTCTAAAGATGAAGCCTCTTGAGCATTCCCCTGTCTATGTCAGTTAACATGTCTATTGGTGTCATCCTTGTCCAGCTCAAGTTTAGGCAGCCATGTTCATGAAACTTCTTTTGTATAGCTTCTTACATATCTAAGAGTCACAATCTCACACTAAAAAATCCCTGCCACTCTTGCTCTTCCAGTCCTTGTAACTCCTTTCTTAAATGACCCCTGAGTCTGAGGTAGAGTAGTTGTCTTGTATGTATTTCAGTTGAGCCTAATCTCCAAAACTCTGCATTTTGATTGGTTTGGGTTGTTGTAATGGTCTGTTGCAAAGAGAAGTTTCCTTAACGAGGAATGAGGATTAAAATTACCCCGAGTTATAAGAGCCAATATTTTTTTAAGAGTGCCTCAGTTGGTTTGCAACAAGATTGTTCTGCCACAAGAACATACAAACAAGAAATATTTTACAGACTAAAAAGGTTGTGTTGATGAATATATGAATGTAATACAACAATTATTTGGTAATTACTAAATTTACCCACCAACCCTACAGCTCCCCAGAGTTTTCTTGAGTGTGAGCAGCAGGAAATATTAGATAGAAGGATTTATAGTGCGAAGATAAACAGATAGAAAATAAAGGATAGCCTCGAGAGGGCCTGGAACCTTTTCCAAGGGGCCCTGACTGTCTCTGCCCCAGGGTATTTATAGAGACTCCAAGGGGTGGAGCAAAAGACCTCCTCCCCCAGCACAGCCCAGTGCAGACCATTTCAGACACCTGCACTCAGGCTTGTGTCCCTAATCATCCTCTACGCAGACCTGCTGGGTAAAGCCACGAGGAACCCGAAAACGGGCTCCCACAGGTCCCCCTTCATATATATATATATATATATATATATATATATATATATATATATATATATATATAACCTCATTAATAGCTTACAGCAATCTCCATAGTTGTTATACCTCCTCATATGGGAGTAGATGATAAAGATGGCATTTCTTTTTTGAATTAGGTCCAAGGTGACTACAGCAGTCTTTAGCTGCATCAAACCCTCTTTAAACCAAAAGCTTTTGAGGCAACTACAAACTTAAGAATCTCTTAGCTTCATCATTACCATTAATAGGGTAACATAAATATTGCTATACATAGTCACAATTCTCCCAATCTTACAACTCAAAACAAACTCTTTACAGAACCATTAGAATTAGCATATATGGTGCTATATATAGTTAACAATTTTCTCAATCTTACAACTTTAACTCTTAGTCTTTCTAATTTTCTTGCTAACAGAACATAGGAAAAACTTCTGATGTACTCACATCAAACTTAAGTATTTCCTTAACTCCACAAAACCAGGGTGCATTAATACCAATAGGTTAAACATAATTTCTGCAAACATAACTCAGCCTTAATTTACTCATAACTCCTACTTTTCTTTATAATTTTTTAAACAAAATCTCAAGCCTGGTTAGAAAAAACCCAAACTTATACAATTCTTTCAAACTCATATTGAAAAGCAATATTCTCAATTTAACCATTAACACTTTGAAAACTTTTAGCAAAACAGCCAAAAGCAGTTTCTTAATTAAACTCTTTATACTTTAAAATTTCTCCTAATATCCCCCATTTGCATTTCCTACTAACAAAACATGGCATTAATCCATCAAACAAGAAAATATTTTTTTAAATTAAATAGACTAAGGAATATTAATTCTCCCTTTTCTTTATAATTGTTTAAGCAAAGTCTCAAGCCTGGTTAGAAATCCCAAGCTTTTCCATTTAAACAGTTCCATTTGCAACACAAGACCAGTTCCAAAAGTAATTCTATTTTACATAAACAGTTCCATAAAACAATTCATGAATCACCAGTTAAGCATATATGCATACACAAAATTGCATCTTGACTCTAGGTAGAAACAATACATTTCTTCATTTAAACAGTTCATTTTTAACCCAATTCCAGCAAAGTTTCTAGGTCATTACTATAAGTAGATTCAAAATTGTCCCATTGTAATGAAATCTATTGTTCATTTCATTTCTTAAGTCCCAAAATTCAAATAAGTTCTGGTATGAGCCTACCAAATGTGAAGAAATCAATAACCAAAATCTTTTTGTAGTTTTATCTCTAACTTCAAAAAGTTCAGAAAAGTAAATTCTGGTATCAGGCTTTCACTTCCAAATATGAAGAGACATTTTACAATGAAAACTTTTCGCAGTTAACAGTTTTGATTCAAAGACGCATTTCTGCAATTTTTATAATCTCAAGTCAGAGACCTTTTTAGTTACAGTAGTATTCTAAACCACACCGTTTTTGATATTAGCTCAGGTTTTTCTGTGTTGTTAATTTGCCAAGGATCTCAGCTGCAGATGCCTTGTTGTTCTGGTTCTGGCGTCTACCATTCTTAGCTTCTTAGTGGCTTCTGGAGCTTTTGAAACCATTCAGACTGCCTACTTTGCAGTCTACTAGGACACTACCTTCTGTGTCTCAGGTTTTTCACCATGTACATTAAGCATAGATTCACACTCAACATTTACATATTTTTATAAACTCACATAACATATTAACATCTACTTATTTATACTCTTTAAGAAAATTATAGAACTACTTTAGCAAATATATTTCTTATTACTTCTTATATACTTCTTATATTCATTCCATCTTATTTCTTATTTAAACTTACATTTACAACTAGCATCTTCACTTCTTACAAGCTTACTACTGCATCTTTTAAGGCTACCTTAGATACTTCTTGCAAGCTTATAGGGCTACCATTAGCATATATTTAACTTAGCAAACACCTAAAGATTTCTTAACACAGATCTAACAAGACAGAATAATTTCTACAAACTCACATATCTTATTTTCATCTTTTTCTACTTCTTACTCTTATTATCACAATCTCTGTTTAGAAAGATTCTCTTAAGTAGACAGGAAGTACATACATCATTTCTAAAGTTTATAGTTTATAGTCAGCTTTGCTATAAAACATTGGTATTTAGTGAGTGTTGTCATTATAGAGTTGTGATACTTGTTGTTAGGGGACTTTAACATTTTCAGGACAAAGCCACACTCCAAAGTTGCTGAGTTCTCTCAGCCTTTCGGGAACTGGCAGAGATGCACTGGCAGTGGTAAACGGTCTTTAACTAGAGGTTGTTCCTTCACCCAAATTCATAATAGCTCCCCTAAGTGCTTCAAATCAGACAAATGTTTCTATTGTAGCAGCACTTTTGGTTTGTTCTAACGAAAACCTTCGCCCTGAGGATGAAATTACCGTATTTAGCTGCTGTAAAGCTCTTTGCAAAATACTGCACTGCTATTAGGTGATATAAAGCAGGCACAACTCTGAACTCTATTTCCAGTGACAAATCCTCAGAAACACTAACTGAGCAACTTTCATTCTGGTTCCTTTATAGGAACGTCATTGGGGCTGACCCTCCTTAGTTCCACATTCCTTACCAAATGCTCCTGTAACCACCAAGCTTCATTCTTCTCTTGTAAAAAAAAAAATAAAAAAATAAAAAAAATAAAAAATAAAAAATAAAAAAAATAAAAAATAAAAATAAAAAATAAATAAAAATAAATAAAAAAAACACACACACACAAACATGTCCTCGACCACAGGACCCCACAGGATCCTACCCACAGGATCGGGATCCTTCCATAATCCCTAGCAGGGATCTTTCCATTTCACTTGAGCAAAAGTTGCTTGGATGCCACCGTGCCAAAATCTATCTGCAGCAGATTGCTCATGGACATCCATATTCAAAAAGTTCAGAACAAAAAGTATGATTTAATGCATTATGTGGCAATTGAGGGTAAATTTCTTCCTTTTCTATTTTTTTTGGAAGTTGTATTTTAAGACTGCTATAATACTTTTCCACAATACCTTGTCCCTGAGGATTATAGGGAATACCTGTTTTATGTATGATTTCCCATTGGAGGAAAAGCAGCGAGTCTTCTTGGAGGCTCGGAAGCAGGTTCCTGGAGACGAAGACCCACCCAATTGCCTCCAGATTCTGGCGGAGGCCCATGATAACTTCAAGGTCTCTTCTGCCAGCCAGCAGCTACCCTTGTTAACTTTCTCTGCCCTGATATGCTTGAAAAGAAAGAAATGTTGAATTACCAGTCCAAGATACATTATGCTTTTGTTTCCACAGGGAAAAGAAAAATTTACATGGATTTTGATCATTTGAGTTCAATGGGTTACAAATACTTGCCATTATTTAAGATAATTGGATACAAATTATTGTTGGTTAAGATAAGGAGAAAAAACTGTATCAAATTCCAAGTAGAGGAGGATGTAATGCTTTTACTTTTGGTTTGAGGAAACAGTTGATGGCCTAAGCATGTCATGAGGGTTTGAGTATGTGATATTTTGGGTCTGAGGAAGTAGTTTATGAGGTTTGAATATAAGTAAAGTTTATGTGGGGTCTAAGATTTAAAGGTTTTAGGTATGAAAATATAAAAGGAATATTTTGGAAAGAAGGAGAGTTTATGAAATGTAAGTTATTGGAATATGTAAAAGCAAGTTATGAAGATCTGAGGATGAAAAGGCTTAAATGATAAAAAAAATGACTTGAGATATATAAAAAAATGTTGCTTCTGTGCAGATCATACTGGAATAGTCAGGGATAACATGGCTAAATTGAGAGAAAGATTAAAACAGAGACAACAACTATTCGAGTCTTAACAGGGATGGTTTGAAGGATGGTTCCAAAGGTCACCCTAGTTTACCACCCTTGTCTCCACCATTATGGGCCCCCTAATCATCCTCCTGCTCATTTTATTGTTTGGGCCATGCATCTTCAACAGATTGGTACAATTCGTCAAGGATAAGGTTTCTGTTGTCCAGGCTTTGGTCCTAACCCAGCAATATCAGAGGCTCCGACAGTCAGAGACGGAGCTGACCCCTTATTCTCCATCCTAAAATGGAAGATTCCATTAGGCTCCTGAGAAAATGGGGGAATGAAAGACCCCCTACAATAGCTTTAGCTTGACTGCTGTAACGCCATTTTGCAAGGCTTAAACATAAAGAACAGGATATCTGCGGTTCAGGGGAAGAAGGCCAAACAGGAGTTCATACCTATGGTCGGCCACCCGGCCTTGGGAGAGAAACCATTGAGTCAAAACAGGATATCTATGGTGGGCCACCTGGCCTTGGGGAATAGACAGTTGGGCTAGGAAAACACCACTGTGCCCTAGACAAGGCCAAGTCAGCCACACACAGCAAATTTCCGAGAATTAAGAATATGTCCCCAAGTTCACCCTGGCCTTATTTGAATCAACCAATGGGACCCCTGTAACTATGCTTCTCGCTTCTGTAACCGTGCTTCTGCCCCTGGGATCCTATAAAATGTCCCCCTTTCCCTAGGAAGGCACGCAAGTCCTCCAAGAGACTTGTCGCCCCAGGTACCTGTGTATTCAAATAAACCCTCTTGCTGTTTGCATCTGATGGATGGTTTCGGCATGTTCCTTGGGTTCGGGGGTCTCTCCTGAGGGAAGATCTCCTCCGGGAGTCTTTCATTATCTTATCCAGAACTATTATCAGTTTTAATGATTCTTGTTATACACATATATGAAAAACACTTCAAGCAGTGCATAATTACATGTTTTGTAGCTTCCCCAGGTTGTGCACTAGCTATTAAAAATCCTGAATAAGTGTCAATGGTCACATATACACATTTTAATATGCCAAATTCTACAATATGAGTAACATCCATTTGCCATGGATGATTAGGAAGAAGACCTTGTGGGTTTAACCCTAAGTGAGGGTCAGGAACATATTTTGGACATACCCCACATCATTTAAATCTTTGATGAGCTGCTTCTTTGGTAAGATTGAATTGCTTTCTTAAGCTTTTGCTATTTTGATGATGAAGAGTACGTGACTGTTGAGCCATTTCCACTTGGGATAATGCTACTATCTTTGTTAACTTATCAGCCATTGCATTACCCTCAGCTAAAGGACCAGGAAGATTGGAGTGAGCTCTAATATGGCCCACAAAGCATGGCAGCTTTCTTTTGTGAATAGCATCTTGGATTTGTTGAAACATTTTGACTTATTATTGTTAGTTCCAAAATTTTCACCAAAACTATTACAATTCAAAGGAGTCAAGAATAGATGTTCTTTCATGGAACATCTTTCATTACTTACTATGAGAAAAAGCATTATTTTCTGGACTTAGTATTTTCACTTCATTAGCTTTAACTCCTAATATTATTAGCAGCTGTGATATTTAGCATTAATTTCTTATAAGGAACTTTCAGGTGAAGCAACTCTTTTGTAAGACAGCTAGATTTTCTGGTTTGTTTCCAATCTATAAAGCAGCCATTTCTTTTTGAATGCCTGTTTTCTTGTCTTCTTATTAGATTTGCAAAGGAATTACTCATTGCAGGCAGTTTGTTCAAAAGGCAAAGAACACTTTTAAATTTCAACGTAAGTTTCTTCATATCTAAGACAACATTCAGTGTATAAACTGCTTTACCTTGTTTTAAGGATTTTAAAGTGACTTGTTTGCTCTCATAGGTAGCTTTTTGTCTAATCTGAGTTCAAGAGGTAAGATTAAGCTTTCTAGTATTGCTTTGAGAAGAAACTTCATTTTGAGCTGAAAAGTTTTTTGGACGGTAGTGTCATCTTTAGCTGAAAAAAACTACATTTCCCAGAATGCAATTCTCTTATCAGCTCACAGTTAAGAGCTAGCTTATAAACTCCATTTCCTAGGCTCTTTTTGGGCCCGGGAGTCAACTTCCAGTATTTTTACCGGACTTGCTTATGAAGTTTTTGCTTTTGCAACAAGAGATTTGAACCAAGAGTTTTAAGTTTTCAGTTAGGAGACATGGGGAGATTTCTGTTCTGAGCTGGCTTCAACAGGTGTCTCACCTTCATTTGACACTGGCCCCAGAATTAGAACTGCACCTGCTTCGTTAGCATGCATTGAGGTGGGCAATTTCTGATAGCAACTTTCCTGGGGGCTTGTGTTTGCCTTAGCCAGTCAGTGAAAAACATTTACAGCAGAGCTTTTTCATAGCTCCTTCAGAGATTTTTTTTTCTCCCACTGATAGATCTTTTCATAGTTTGCTTTTTCCTCCCCACCAGATACAGAGCTTCAGGTATCTGCTGCTCTGTTCCTCTGCTAGCTGCCTTTGGAGGTAGTGGCTTTTTTTCTTCCCCTAAATCTGCCTCAAACTCTTAGCAACTTTCACAGGTCATGCATTTCCTGGGGAGGATTATGTCCCTTCTCTGTTTCTTCAGTCTTTCTCCCAGACAGTTCCCAGTTTTGTCTCAATTAACCCCCTTACCCCAGAAACAGTTTCCGGCACTACAGTGGCAACTTTCCCTGCTACTGAAGGTAGGGGCTTTAGTCTGTTTCTGCTTTTGGGGTCTGTGTGGTTTGCATACAGACAGAAAATCTAACAAGGGAGGTTTTTGTCATTTCTAAACTCCCGTTAGAACAAGTGTTTTGCCTCATCAGGCCTTCACCTGGCCCAGTCCCCCAGTAGGTTGTGTTTGTCTGGATTCTCAAGGACAGAGCTTAGGCCATAGGCAATCACCCCTCGGGGCTACACTCCCTCATCTCACAGGGAGTCAGTTGAAACAAAGCTTTCTCAGAGATGCTTTCTCTGACAGAAAAGAAAGCTTTACTCCTGGAGAGTTCTGTTCTGCCCTGGCTGGGCTCTTTCCCCAGACAGTGTTCTGACTCAGCAGCAAAACTGCTTCAGACACAGTTCAGCTTTACTGTTTTCCCAGAAAGGTCCTTTCTCTGGTAGGAAAGCCTTTCTCAGATTTCTTTTTGCAGCTGTGGACCTATCAACCCGGGACTTGTAGGAAAGCAGACAACTGTGCTGTTCCCATGGCTTTAGCTTTGTTTGTTCATTAGCAATCTTCCCCTGGGTCCTGCACCTTCCTGCCTCAGCTCCGTGCTCCAGGAAGTTCGCAACTGCAGAAACCCTAGTATCCCCAAAATACACTCCAACTCAGAGACACTGGCCAGTCACCTATGGGTTTTTGGTCAGAAGTGAGGATACAATGCTAACAGTTTGTATCACTTCAGGGGATCTTTGCTTTAGGAAGATTAGGAGCACCTTTTTGTTCTGAAATGCTCACTCAGAAACAAAACCCTTGATGCCTCAGCTCAGCTGTAACTGAAAAGCTTGGCTTTTTTTTTTTTTTTTTGCTTTTCTCAGGTAAAGTTTTCTGCCTTTTGGGCTCTGTAGGCTCTTCACCCACACTCTCCCAGCGTTTTCCTCAGGGGACTCTGACCCACTATCTTTTACTAGCTTGAAGAGACAGAGCTTAGTAGAGGATTTTAGGAACTTGCCCCTGCCTCCTGCATTGAAGGGAGGATTTTTAAAGCTTGAAAGAGAGCTTAGAGAGGTTTTGCTGTCATAAGTTTGTTGTTTTCCCTTAGAACTAATCACAGGTGGTCCCCATACTAGTATCTTCAGTTGATTCTAATTTGTCCTTTTGAGAAGTTAAAGGCTTTAGTTTTTAAGTTTTTAATATTATTATTATTATTATTATTATTATTATTATTATTATTATATCTGTGTTTTAATTTTACACATCATCCATGGGTTCCCCTATCCTCCCCGTTCCCGCCCCTGCCCCCACCTTCCCCCCAGCCCCTCCCCTCCATTCCCATCTCCTCCAAGGTCAAGACTCCCCTGGGGATTCATTTAAACCTGGTGGATTCAGTACAGGCAGGTCCAGTCCCCTCCTTACAGACTGAGCAAAGCGTCCCAGTGTAAGCCCAAGGTTTCAAACAGCCAGCTCATGCACTAAGGACAGGTCCGGGTCCCACTGCCTGGGTGCCTCCCAAACAGTTCAAGCTATTCAGTTGTCTCACTTATCCAGAGGGCCTGATCCAGCTGGTTTTAGAGAGATTTTCCCCCCAAATTTTTCAAGAAAAGCTTTTTAGTTTAAGAGATTTTTCCCCCAGAAGAGAAAGACCAACTTTGCCCAAAACTTCCCAACTTTAAACTTCTTGGCTTTTTACACCGGCATTTTTGCCTCAGGGAGAAATCACTTTCTCCTGCTGCTTGGATTTAGCATTTCAGCTGTCCCCAGGCCAAAAGCTTCCATAGGAAACTTTTTTCTTCCCCATAAGCTCAAAGAAGAGCTTTTTAACTACCCGTAAAGCTCAAAGAAAGATTTTTCCCCCAGTTTGCGTTCATAGCCCCCAAAGTTAGAAGATTGAAGAGTTTTTCTGTCTAGTTACTTTTAAATTTTTTCTACATGATCTTACATTTCTAACTTTTTCCTACACTATATTACTACCCTATGCCTTATATTTTTTCACAGAAAAATTGAGAGAGGGATAGAAGATAGAAAATTTTGACAGAAGAGAATTTTGTGCTGCAGCCTCGGACACACTTCCAATCCGTTTTTCTTTTCTCTCCCATATATATATGTATGGGCAGGGGTTTTATCACACACACACACACACACACACATATATATATATATATATTCCAATAACACTGGCATGCCACTTTCCACTGGCAGGGCTGACTCACACTTTCACCAAAAACTCTATAATAAAACTATTATTTTCCTTTTTCTTTAGTCCCTATTAATGTGTCGTTAGTCAGGCGCCATTCTGTGGGGCATTTATCCATCAGCCCCACAGCTTCCCAGAGTTTTCTTGAGTGCGAGTAGCAGGAAATACTAGATAGAAGGATTTATAGTGTGGAGATAAACAGATAGAAAATAAAGGATAGCCTCGAGAAGACCTGGGACCTTTTCCAATAGGCCCTGACTGGCTCTGCCCCAGGGTATTTATAGAGATGCCAAGGGGTGGAGCAAAAGACCTCCTCCCCCAGCACAGCCAAGTGCAGACCATTTCAGACACCTGCACTCAGGCTGGTGGTACTAATCATCCTCTATGCGGACCTGCTGGGTAAAGCCACAAGGAACCCGAAAATAGGCCCCCACAACTAAAGAAACAACAAATAAAGAAACAATGATTGAAGAAAAAATGTGGTTGTGACTTTGAAATAAAACTAAGGAAGGGTCTATAGAAATGTATGGAGCGAAGATAGAAGAGGAAAGAATGTAATTATGTTACAATTATATAGATAGAGATAGAGATACATAATTAAAGAGATGCTTTTAAAACACAGGTATTGATTATGGTATTTATTCACTGAATCAATATAAGTATTAAATAAATGTTGAATCTTATAAGGACATACCTTTGTTTCAAGTTATAAACTCAAGGGATCAAATATTAACATTATTTCCCAATGCTTTATTTTGTCTATGAACAGATCAGCCAGAATATTTATGTATTTAAAACTTTAAATACTGCTCCATTTTCTATGAAGTATAGTGTTGCTCATATTGTTTGTAAACTGTAGACCATTCTTAAAGAATGATAAAGGAAAAATTTGAAGCAGATGACTGACTATTGAACTTTGCCTAATAATAATCTAGCATACTTTTTTAAAAAATGCAAATTGACATACTTAAGAATTACCCAAGTAAATAATGCAATGGTTATAAATTTATATTGTCTAGGTATTATTCATCACAGAGTAAAAGTGAATGGTGGACCCACTGATTATACTTTTGCAATGATTTTAGATGTTATCACATTTTATTTTTATCTATAAAATAAGGTGCAGCATCAACTCATCTTCATTAAAATAAGAGAATTGGTGAATTCTATTTTTATCTCACTGAAATGTTTTTCTTTTCTCAATAACAATCATTCTTAGGTAAGTCTCTATGTCATCAACCTGCAATCCTGGAAAATCCTTCCAAACAATGTTTTCTGCTGCATAATTATTCAGACAAAATCTAACATCACCAGCAAGACAAAAACATCAAAGAAAGAAAGAAAGAAAGAAAGAAAGAAAGAAAGAAAGAAAGGAAGGAAGGAAGAAAGAGAGAAAGAAAAGAGAGGGTATTTTAAAAAGCGTTTTTAGACAATAAATCTCCTGCCTATATTGTTCTTTCTTCCATGATCCTTTCATGTCACACAGGCTACATACCACCAATTCTGATTTTTCCTGTGACATCTCATATGACACAAACTCAGTCTTTATCCCAGTCACACTAGCAATTTCATCATCCATTTAAAGAGATATGACAAATTCTTTATTGTAAAATTTTTTACTGCCTCCCTCCTAAAAGTAGTTGTTTGCTATTGTCAAATTTTGTCTCAGAATCCATTTCCTCCACGAAAGCTAACCATAAACTTTCTGACTTTTTAGGAAATCATCCTCCTTCCTGTATTGCTTAGGTATATCATTGAATGAAAGGAAAGAACTGATGCCAAGATTGTTGTCATATATAGTGATCATATTTTGTTGTTTTTGATGGATAATATCAAATATTTGGTCATTAATAGAAAGTAAAATCATGTTTGTCAAGATAATCCTATAATATAAACAAATTCAAACAATGGAATTTAGTGCAAAAAAGAGCAAGATGAGGATATTCCAAGATGTGTCTAGATCTTCCTTTCTACAATTACTATTTTAAATTAATTATATGAATCACATATTTATATATGTATATAAGATACAGCATATAATTTTTATATTAATTTAACATATATGAATACTCTTTAAGTAATATATAATACACCTGCTTCTAACCTTGCACTCTGATAACCAAGACAATTTTTCCTGGGTCTCCAGCTAAGAAACAAAAGCCATTATTTAAATTGCTTTCTTCTGGGTAATAACCTAAACAAAGTTTTTAGAAGACTCTGGCTATATTTTTGGAATGTTTTGTTCTTTTCTTCTGTCCTTTCAAGATCACTATTTTTTTTTTTAATCTCTGTAGTTGCAGCTTTTATAATGATAGGAAATAAGTTGAAATATTCAATATGGTATACGATGTTAAATTATTCAGGACATGAAAGTGTCGAAGAAGTGAAACGTAGATGAAAAAATCCACCCACACATATGTATGAAGTGATCACTATGAACTTTTCATCACTCTTACTGCAGGAAATAATCACAAATTTATTAAAATTCTTTAGAAAAACAAGTCAATAGAATGGTCTTATAAAAACAATTTAAGTAAGTTCCTCTCATAGTAATTTCATGAAGATTTTATGACTAAAATTAATCTATATAAGAGGTATAGAACAAAAGGGAAATATCTTACTGATGTCATATAAAATAATATCTTCTTTATATACAAGGATTAGACTGCCTAGATGAGGTATATACATTTTTGGGTTTGTTGTGAGACCTTAGAAGACACGCATTAGAGCAAATACCAAAGCTAACAACATTTGGAAGTAGTAAGATAGAGTACAACATGAAAGTCCTTGAGTAGTTTGGTTGTTTCATTTTTAGTCAATGGCAGATTTTATACTCAAGAAGCTGAAGATCCAATTGTTCACATTATAATTTATCTAGATTACCAATTGCAATGTATTTTGAATCAATTAGGAAGTTAAATATACTTATAAAATTTATGCATGAAGACAAAAAGAGTACATCATGCTAACAAAGGCATCTCAAGGATGGGAATGAGGGGTTGGCTGGGGGGAGGGCAGGAGGAGGGAGGATAGGGGAATCCATGGCTGATATGTAAAATTAAATTAAATTATAAAATAAAAAATAAAAAAGAGTATATGATGCAAGTAAGCTTGGCATATATACAACTAATTGCATGCCACAGAATGTGACCAAAATATCCTGTGACAGCTACAATAAACACCGAGAAAATTACCCCATGACCAAATAAAACTACAACAATGATATTTTGAAGGGCAAAAATTTTGAAATAGGGAAAATCCCTATAAAGAATTGAAAGCCAAGCAGCAGTGGTACACATCTTTAATTCCAGCATTTGGGAGGAAGAGGCATGCAGAGCTCTGTGAGTTTGAGTCCAGCCTGTTCTACAGAGTTCCAGTACAGTTGAGGATACACAAAGAAACCCTGTCTCAGAAAAAAAGAAAAATGAATTGAAAATAACTTATAGCCAAATTTACCTAAGTTCATTTCAAGTATGTTCTTGAGTTGACACAAATTCAATAAATATGATGAGGGCAAGGAGACAACCAACTGAGCTGCACATAATTTCTTTCACACAGACATTCTTGTTGACTATTACCTTCAAGACACTGAACTCATAGACATAGGAAAAACAGATAGATAATAGAACTCTGTTGGAAGTCTCATTGTTAAATTTTACTAGTGAGCAACCTAATCATGAGAATACAGGCTACTAATTGCTAAATATGAGCCTATCAGTAAGAGAGCTTTCTGGAATATTCATATCCCTCAAAAATAAATTATTTTTTAAGGACAGGCATACAATTTGATGGACATAATGTAAAAGGGAAATTATACTCAAGCATCAGGTAAGCATTCTCTTTAAGGTATTAACAGCCATCAGTTTCTCTAATACGACCATTATGCTTTTTATTGACTATTTAATAATATTCAAATTTAAAATACTAAACCTTTAAACTTTTGGCATGAATCTCACCATTTATCTTTACACAGTGAATTCCAGTTTTCCACAAACAGAAGCATACAGCAATTTATCATTTTACCAACATAGTAGGATCTTGATGAAGGCTGCCAATTGGGTTTGGTGGCAACTGATATCTACTTACATCCTTAAAAGCTGGAGAGGCAGACACAAGGAAGGGTCAGCGAAAGAGAGACATATATCTTTCCCTTCTCATGAAATCATATAAAACCACAATACAGTCCTCTCTTCAGAAGTTCACTGAACCAAACTTGCATACAAAAGATCGTTTCTCCATATATAGTAACACTAGCAATTAGGGCTGTTTGGCAAGATATCAGTCACTCTCAAGACACTGCAATGTGAAAATATTCATCTGTCAAACAGAACCAGCCAAATGACACAATTCAAACACATAGCTACTGTATACATATGTTCTTACTACAACAGTTGGAGAAATGTGTAAACTCATGCAAATGCTATTCATTTCCATGTTTAGTATGCACACACTCTATCAACACTATCTCTGACTGACAAACAATATAGAACTGGACAGAAACGGACCTATCGTTTTCTCTGTTCTTCCCCCATGCTTATATGTTAACACTTTGATGTAAAGGATGGAGGCAGTGGAGAGAGGTGGGAGGGAGGAAGAAAGGGAGGAAGGAAAAAAGAAAGAGAGATAGATACAGAGAAACAGAGACAGAGACAAATCATGAATTTGAAATGGGGGTGTTGTATTGGAGGTTCAGGAGGGAGAAAAGGGAACGGAGAAATGCAATTCATTTACAAGCTCAAAAGTAAACAAGGAAACTGTCAAATGTCATTTTTAACAGAATATATGAAACTGGATTGTGTATATCTACATCCATTTCCTACCCTAGTAAGGGAGTTAGAGTGTTTGATTATTGTTTTCCTAAATCCTTTAAATTATACACACACACACACACACACACACACACACACACACACACATACACATGCACACACACACACACACACACACATATATATATATATATATATATATATATATATATATTACATATTTTCATAGATAATACATAGGTAAATAGATAGATCAAATATCTATTCTAAGTGTTAAGAAATCACCATAAAGAAGACTGTTGCATATTTGTTTTTATATCCTCTATTTAAAATCAATCAGTCTACCGGATCAAAGGATAAAATAATAAAATCGGTTTTGCTGTCCATTAACTACTTATATGTTGAAAGGAATCCTTTTACAGTGGATGTCCTGAAATGTGATACTTTTAGATGACCTTTCTTCAGTCACCCAATAATCCTCGAATGGGAAGTGACAAGGCTTTACCAGTGCAACCAAAATTTTTTCTATGTAGAGCAAGCAGTAATGGCGGTGCTTGTGGGAAAGCTTGGAGAGGTGGTATATAATTTTATTATTGATTTAAACAATAGATTTAAAAAGCACACTGAGATAATTTATAAAGACTAAATGCCTTCAAATTTATTAAGATTAGAAAGTACTTCTTAATTAAAGGACTTAAACAGTATTTTCTTGTCATTTTAAAGCATAAAAACATAGGAAGTAAGAGTTGGGGAGAATAAGTGAATTTACATTAAATTGTAATAATAAATGTGCATGAAAGGCTAAGTGGGTGACAACATTTTCATGAAATACACATTTCAGATAGGCTGCCCTTAGCATTGGATACCACATCAGAAGCAAAGAGTACTTTACAGCTCAATCAGAAATTTGATTTTCAAATTCCCAAACTTTATGCCAATTTTTCCAGCAATCAATTATGTCAATTATATTCTATAATCATTAAAGTGTCTGTAATCAAATTTCAGCAATAATAAAAATTAATCAAATACTTTAACAGACATTAAGTGTTCAGTAGTTAAATCTTATCTAGTGTGAGTCCTCTGTATAGCTGAAGTCTCTATAGCCAATCTGCTTTCTTTTAATTTTTTTGGCGTTACATAGGCACTCTCTAAGTATGCTTATTTTGAGAATAAATTTAATTACATTTTATCATATTATATTATTCATCTCATTTGTCATCAATTATACACTACTATACTGTTTTATTTCAATATTTAGGTCACACATATATAATGGCAGTCTTAGTAGGATTATGTGACTTGTTTTATTAATCAAGCATAAGTTCATTAGAGCCAATTAAATAAGAACGCTGTTTTTTTCTCCAGGTGAAGGTGGGGCCTTGTTTACTGTGGAATTGATGCAGCAACAGTCCTAGGACATTCACTAATTTTCTGTTTAGTAAAGAAAAACAAAATTTCAAAGTCTGTAATTACTCATAACAATAACCTTTTCATTTTCTACAGGTTAAAATACATAGGGGGATATCAAATCGCAGATTAATTTGGTGTTAGGTAAAACAGCAGAAAAATATACATGGGGCATAAATGTAATTTTGCCTCCATGTTTTAATGAAAAGAAATGGTTTGTAAAACGATTCTAAATTGTGCAAATACAGTACTCAATATTATTGTATTTGCATATTTTATTTTATGTCTTTAATATTTAACATGATAAGACTGTTGTCAACTAAATGGATAAGTTATATAGGACAAAGCCCAAGAATATTGATTATTACATTTTTAAAACAAAGGATCACAGTGCTATGATAATATATTAGGAATAATAGTTATATTTTCATTATAAGGAGAAAGTGTCTTTAAAAGTGCATCCTAAGCCAGGCAGTGGTGGTGCATGCCTTTAATCCCAGCACTTGGGAGGCAGAGCCAGGTGGATCTCTGTGAGTTCGAGGCCAGCCTGGTCTACAAAGCGAGTTCCAAGAAAGGTACAAAGCTACACAGAGAAACCCTGTCTCAAAACACAAAAAACAAAAACAAACAAAAAAGTGTATCCTATTCTCAAACTTTTATCACAGTTATATGGTGCCCTTTTATATACTTAATTCATATCTTTATTCTTGTGCCTTGTAGAAGAATAGTTTTGGTATTTTATTTATACAGAAATAGAGGTCAGATTCTATGAAACAAACAAAGCTGGAAAGAATTATAGGGGACAAAAATGTCAACCAGTAAATGCTAAATGTACCTTGAATTATAGTAGAAGTTATCATGGTAAATGTGAAAATTTCTCTCAGTACTACAGTCTACAAATGGTTCTCTCTGATCAGTCCTCTTGATATTTCTTCATATACTTAACAACAGTGTAATGAATTGATAAATCAAACAATATGATTCAAGGAATATCTTAAGAAATTCCCATATGACATCTAGATATGCATATGATTTAGGCATTAGAAAACTTATGCTTCTGGATCTCTAGAGGTCTTTTGGTTTAGAAACCAGTGTCTTACAAACTCAATGAGTGCACTGCCATAGAATTTATCCCCAGCATTCTTAAAAGACAATGCTCTGACTGGTAAACAAAATGGAACTCTGTGACAAAAGAAGTTTCTGGGTTTTGTTTGTGGGTAAGAGGTCAAATTCAATAATTAATTAAGAAATGGAAACTAAAGTACCCAATGATTAATTACTTTTGTAGACTTAAAGCACTCTAGGGTAGCTTAATTTATTTTAGCTTGATTAATTTACCGAAAATGAGAATTCTATTCACAATTAGAGTAAAACAGCAGGAAGAGATGTGAGATTGGGAAACAATAAGGAAAGTGAATAGAGGATGCAAGCGTCAAAGACAATGTATATATTCATTTGTGCATTAAAATATGACTCTTCTGACGAGAAAGTGCACAAAAATTCTGAGTTGTTTGTGCAATTAAAATTGAACATCATACTGCAGTATGGGTGAGGCTGATTTTAAGAACATGTGTGGGTTTTAATGGCTGTAGGAATATTTCCCTGAGTTTTAGAGTGATTTGTTGGGCAGTATAAAACAAGACAAGAATGTGACTGAATATTCAAAAATATATCAAGATTTTATACTTTTTATGATCAACTTCCAAAAAAAATGAAAAGCATGGAAAGCTAAGTCAGTAGTGTCTATGAAAGCAGACACGTTCCTTTATGATGACATGGAACAACACTTTTTAATTTGTTTGATAAAATCCTAGGACTTGCAAAGCCAAATATGAGTGCTTATTTATTGTTCAGTCTGGAAAAAGTAGTGAGATTTTGTTAAACAGTAAAAGTATGTTAAATAAATACTATGCATGGAGATATATATATATATATATATATATATATATATATATATATATATATATATATATATATATATATTCATAAATTGAAATATTTTAGGGAGTCTATATTTCAGTCCCCTCTCCTTTCAGGTTGCCATGTTCCATGACAAAGTTTTATGTTTGTTTCTTATTTTATCTCCTCCCTATGTTATTTTCTCAGTCTCCTTTGCTTAACTCTCTTTTAATTTCATCTTTCATGCCTTCCTTCATGTCTTTTTCTTTTGATTCATTGTTACTAGCTCTCATCTTACTTAAGAACTAAGAAGTTAGTTTTCTATTATGGAAATCTTCAAAAGGATAAATTGCTTCTTCAAGTATTTATTTCATTCATTGTAATACATTTTATGCATTGAACTCAGTAAACAGGCAGGATTTATTAAATAATTAGTGTCCACATAGGCATTAAACTCTTTGTCAATGTTCTGTGTTCTCACAGAACTAAATTTGTAGAGTAGTAGATTAACAGACATGAAACATCTGAGTGAGGGAACTGTGTGTTTAAATACTTAGAAATTGTAAGACCCTTGAATATAACATGATTGAAACTGATTTTATAACATATAAACATCACAAAACAGCACATTAACTTATTTATTTCCTTCATATATGTAGTATTTATTATAAAGAAATTGCAGTAATATCCAAAAAAGATTGATGGTATATTTTATTCACATTTTATCTAATAAAAATTTAGTACCTGTTGGTTAATATTCCATTTCCAAGAAGATTATATAACCTTTAGACCAACTTCTATGAACAGCACACAAACACCAGCATGCTGTTGTCAAGTAACGTAATTGAGAATCATAGAGATGGCTCTTATTATGAGTGGGCCATGGAATAAGACCAGGTATCCCCATGGAAAGGGCTGTGTTCTTTATCATTTTCACTACATGGCTGCTCAACATAGTATCCAATATTTTTATATATTAATTAAACTTTATTAGTCTTATCTCCCTCAAAATTAAATTATGTAGACAGGAAATCATTTTTAAACATGCCTTCCTTTGTACAATATCAATATTATGACTTTAGTGTCAAAATAATTTCTGATGTATATCACTGATGCAAAGAAGTGAATTTCACCTGAATGGCTTTTAAATGTAGTAGCTTTTAATTAATCTCCTTTTTACTAGTATTTTTCCTACTTTAAAACTCCCATTTACTTTAAATAATGTGTTGCAGGCCATCAACTTTTATGTTTTTGTTTGTTTAAGAGTTTGAATAAATTTAATTCCTGAATGCTTTCCCCAGAATTTGTGGATTTTGTGGATGTTTTCTAATTTCTCTGGTTTTTCTTCATAGATTTTATTGAAGAAAACTTTTTATAGGACACACGTGATATTTTCACATGTTCCTCCATTGGATTTACACATAGTGTGTTATTCTCATAAAGAAAAAATATACATTATCGATATTAATTAATGTTAATGTACACATGGTCTATTACTCCTTAGGAAAAATAGCTTTTTCAATATTGATTAATGTTAATGTAAACATGTTCTATTACTCTTTTAGGGCCCAATAAATGAGAAAAATGTGTTGCATTTAAATATACACAAATATATGTATATATTCACATTTTTTCACAGTAAGACCCTCTTTCTTTTTATTTGATTAAACAAAAATAAAATAAACTACATAGGAACAATTTTAAAGTCCAAAGAGACACCAGCTTTGTTTTAAGGCTGCAGTAGCTGATACTGCCTTTGCTACTTCTTCTATATTCACTTTTTTTACATACATAAAAATAATATAAAATTAGAAAGAAGAAGTATGGATGTAAATAGACTAATATATGTGTCTCATCCCAATAACTGTAACTCACACTTATTTGTAGAGCATAAAATCTTAGGCCTTTTGTATTTCAAAAGTCAATTGGTGTAATATTATATTTGTTTTGTATAATCTTAAGAACATCTACCTACATCAAAACCTATGCCTCTGAAAGAAAAATCAAACAGGAATGAAAAAAAAAGCTTCCAATATTTCTGAACACATAGAAACAAAGTCAACATCTTCACTAATTCAACCATAAAAATGCATCACATATTCATGTCTCTAAAAAATATAACCATATTTTATTTTTACATTTGTGTTCCATCAGAGCAATAATGTACCACTATTTTGAGTGCTAAAATACATTTCATACACCTTCTGCCATTCCATTTCCATTTCCTCCTCTGTTCAGCTAAGATTCGTACATAGGCTTTCCAGATTCGCATTCTTGACACAATCTATACAAAGTATTTACCTCACTGGCATTTTATACCATTTACCTGATGCGATACCAATCTAAAATTCATCTAAAGTATTTACCAGAGAAAAATTTACACTGTGAAGCAGAGGTCACACAACTTCCATAAATAAACTTTGATAAGTTTATTTTCTCAAAGTTGGTTTAATTATGATCCACATGAAAATGTTTTTTTCTTCCCAATTAAGTACCTTGTCCAAATTTTAATCAACTGAACTTCTACATACAATAAGAAAGGACACAGTGTGACACCTTACACAGCCTTGGTGCAGTGGGAAGAGACTTGGACCTGCTAGGCTCAGTGTGATGGGCTCTGCTGACTCCGCATGGGAAACCTTGATTTGGAGGATGTGAGGATGAGGGGTGGCTTGGGAAAGAGGGCTGGGGGGGGGGGGAGGAGTAAGGAGGGGGTGTCTGTGGATAGCATGTGGAGTGAGTAGAAAATTTCTTAATAAAGAAAAATGGGGGAAAAAAGAAAGGACACATTACAAGATGACAAATATATATCTCCATTAATTTTGATTCTTTTTTAAATTTATTTTTCCATTTACTGAAAATAGATGTTTTACTCATACAATATATGCTGCTTTTAAGTTCCTCTCCCTCTATTACTTCTCTCTCCTCCCCACACCCCCTCCCCTTCAGATGCACTCTCTGTCTCTCATTAGAAAAGAACAGGCTTCTAAGAGATAACAACCAAACATGACAAAAGAAAATATAATAGGATGAAGCAAAAACTATCAAGTGTCCATTGTCTGCATATTGCTAAAGAAAATAGGTACAGTACATGTAGCACAAATTAGAATTGTCTTAATAATAAAAACCTATTGTCTGATATTGAGGGTGAAAGCTGAAAGATCAAGGAAGCAGAGAAGCCTGGATCTTGGCACTGACATCAACCAACTTCTTTAGAGATGTAACGAGAATGATCAAACTAACAATAAAGACTATCAAAATGATAATTAACATTATGCCAATCCCAGTTAAGTTGATTGTCCCTTCATTTAATTGTTCCATTTTTAAACCATGCCTTGTGTGATCATACAGAGACCTAACTCTCTCAATCATAATAGTGTTTCCATTTTTTTTTATAACACAGGGAAATAACTCTTAAAAAACAAAAACAACAACAACAAAAAAACTAATTGCCACTTTAAGAATTTCCAATGGTCTCACTGAGTCTGCTGACAGGGACAGTGAAGATGACAGTGAAGTGTACAGCAGACTGCTGCTGTGTAGAACAGGAGAAGCCTGAGTGGGTATCAAGGCACCTACCTAGTGCAGCAGTGACCCAAGCAGGGGGTCCAGGGAAGGCTCACAACCCACTGGGAGAGAAGCCAAGCAGCCAGCTGTCTGCAAGGGGCAATGTGCAAAAGCAGGTAAATCAGCAGTCATTGGAGGCCAAGCTTCTGTTGAGTTTGCTGAGGAGAGATTCCAAACTCACTCACAGGCTTGGCGTAAAAAGAAAGAAAAACCTAGGGCTGTGAGTCCTGTGGCAGCTCCTGCATGCAGCTCTGTGTAGCGGGTAGCCATTCCAGCTTTGACCTGGAAGTTCCAAGCTTTGACCTGGATGTTCCAACCCCCATTGAGGCTTCAATAATGGTCATGTCTACAAGACCAGGCTGAGAGAGGATGCTGAGTTCTGGATGTGTCAACTCTCTTGGTGCCTGGACCCTGGATGCTGGAGGTAGAGTGAGCAGAGTTAGCGAGAGAACACTGCCAGACTGTGCCATACCTTTGCCAGACCCTGCAACCCACCTATCCCTCATTTGTAACTTACCCCACAAAGCAATTGGAATAACCTCCTGCGTTCTTCAGACCACCATGGTTTAAAATTAGATTTCAATAACAATAAAAAGTACAGAAAGCCTACAATTGATGGACACTGAATAATGATCAACTGAATCACCAATGGGTTAAGGAAGAAAGAGAGAAAGAAATTAAAGACTTCCTAGAGATCAATGAAAATGAATACACCACATACCCAAACTTATGGGAAACTATGAAAACAGTGCTAAGAGGGAAATTCATAGCACTAAATGCCCACATAAAGAAGTTGGAGGAATATCACAGTAGTGACTTAACAGCACACCTAAAAGCTCTAGAACAAGAAGAAGCAAGTCACCCAGGAAGGACAGATGCCAAGAAATTATCAAATTGAGAGCTGAAATCAATAAAATAGAAATGAATAGAACAATACAAGGAATTAATGAAACAAAGAGTTTGTTCTTTGAGAAAATCAACAAGATAGAAAAGCCCTTATCCAAAGTAACCAAAAGACAGAGAGAGCATCCAAATTAACAAAATCAGAAATGAAAAGGGGGACATAACAACAGACAATGAGGAAATCCAGAAAATCATCAGGTCATACTTCAAAAACCTCTACTCCACAAAACTGGAAAATCTAAAAGATATGGATAATTTTGTGGATAAGTACTAGATAAATCAAGACCAGACAAACCATCTAAATAGTCCAATAACCCCTAAGGAAATAGAATCCCCCCCACAAAAAAAAAAAGCCCTGGACCAGATGGTTTCAGCACAGAATTCTGCCAGATCTTCAAAGAAAAGTTAATACCAATACTCTTTAAAATTTTCAACACAATAGAAACAGAAGGAACATTATCAAACTACTTCTATGAGGCTACCATCACCCTGATTCCTAAACCAAACAAAGATGCAACAAAGAAAGAGAACTACTGACTGATCTCCCTTATGAACATTGATGCAAAAATACTCAATAAAATTCTGGCAAACAGACTCCAAGAACACATCAAAACAATTATCTACCATGATCAAGTAGGCTTCATCTCAGGGATGCAAGGGTGGTTCTACAGACGAAAGTGTGTCAATGTAATACACCACATAAACAAACTGAAAGGAAAGAAAAAAAAAGACAAACACATGATCATCTCACTAGATGCTGAAAAGGCATTTGACAAAATTCAACACGCCTTCATGATAAAGGCCTTAGAGAGAGCTGCAATACAGGGAACATACTTAAACATAACAAAGGCAATCTACAGCAAGCCAACAGACAACTCAAATTAAATGGAGAGAAACTCAAAGTGATTCCAGTAAAATCAGGAATAAGACAAAGCTGTCTGCTCTCACAATACTTATTCAATATAGTACTTGAAATTCTAAACAGAGCAATAAGACAACATAAGGAGATCAAGGGGATACAAATTGGAAAGGAAGAAGCCAAGCATTCACTATTTACAGATGACATGATAGCATACATGAGTGACCCCAAATATTTGACCACAGAACTCATACAGCTAATAAACACCTTCAGCAATGTAGCAGGATTCAAGATTAACTAAAAAAAAAAATCAGTAGCCATTCTATATACAATAGAAAAACAAGCTGAGAAGGAAATCAGAGATGCATCACCATTTACAATAGCCACAAATAATATAAAATGCCTTGGGAAACTCTAAGTAAGCAAGTGAAGGATCTATATGACCAGAACTATAAGTCCCTGAAAAAAGAAATTGAAGAAAATGTGAGAAAATGGAAAGATTTCTCATGCTCATGGATAGGCAGGATTAACATAGTAAAAGTGGCAATCTTACCAAAAGCAATCTACAGATTCAATGTGTCCCCATCAAAATATCAACACAATCCTTCACAGACCTGGAAAGAACAATACCCAACTTTATAGGGAAAAACAAAAAACCCAGCATAGCCAAAAGAATCCTGTACAATAAAACAACCTCTGGAGGAATGACAATCCCTGACCTCAAGCTCTACTATAGAGCTACAGTAATAAAAACAGCTTGGTACTAGCATAAAAACCAACATGTGGACCAATGGAATCGACTTAAAGACCCTGACATTAATCCACACACCTATGAACATATAATTTTTGACAAAGTAGCCAAAACTATACAATGGAAAAAAGAAAGCATCTTCAACAAATGGTGCTGGCATAACTGGATGTCAACATTTAAAAGGCTACAAATAGATCCATATCTGTCACCATGCACAAAACTGTGTTTTGTTTTTGTTTTTGTTTTTGTTTTGTTTTTTGGTTTTTCGAGACAGGGTTTCTCTGTGTAGCTTTGTGCCTTTCCTGGAACTCACTCCCTAGACCAGGCTGGCCTTGAACTCACAGAAATCCTCCTACCTCTGCCTCCTGAGTGCCACCAACGCCCAGCACCATGCACAAAATTTAAGTCCAAGTGGATCAAAGACCTCAACATAATTTCATTTACTCTTAACCTGATAGAAGAGAAAGTAGGAAGTAGTCTTGAACGCATTGGCACTGGAGATCACGTCCTAAATATAACACCAGTAGCACAGACACTGAGAGAAACAATCAATCAATGGGAACTCTTGAAACTGAGAAGCTTTTATAGAGGAAAGGACACAGTCAACAAGACAAAGAGACAGCCTACAGAATGGGAAAACTTTTTCACCAACCCCACATCTGACAGATTGCTGATATCCAGAATATATAAAGAACTCAAGAAATTAGACATCAAAATGCCCAACAGTCCAATTAAGAAATGGGCTATAGAGCTAAACAGAGAATTCTCAACTGAGGCAGCTCAAATGGCTGAAAGACATTTAAGGAATTGCTCAACATCCTTAATCATCAGGGAAATGCAAATCAAAATGACTCTGAGATACCACCTACAACTTCTCAGAATGGCTAAGTTCAAAAACACTGAAGAGAGCTTATGCTGGAGAGGATGTGGAGCAAGGGAAAATCTCCTCCACTGTTGGTGGGAATGCAAGCTTGTACAACCACTTTGGAAATCAATAAGGTGCTTTCTTAGAAAACTGGGAATCAGTCACCCCCAGACCCAGCTATACCATTCTCAGGAATATTCCCAAGGTTTGCACAATCATATCACAAGGGCACATGTTCAGCTATGTTCATAGCAGCATTGTTTGTAATAGCCAGAACCTGGAAACCACCTGGATGCCCTTCAACTGAAGAATGGACAAATAAAATGTGGTACATATACACAATGGACTACTACTCAGCTGAGAAAAACAATGACATCACGAGTTTTGTAGGCAAATGGATAGAACTAGAAAAAATCATCCTGAGTGTGGTAACCCACTCATAAGTGGATACTAGATGTAATAAAAGGGCAAGGGTCAAAGGAAAGAGAACTTAGGGGATAGGAAGGTCCCAGCTGGATCAAGAACAGAGAGGGAGAACAAGGAAAAAGAGAACATAATAAATGAAGACCATATGAGAACAGGAAGAAGCAAAGTGCTAGAGAGGTCCCCAGAAACACACAAAGATACCTCCACATTAGACTACTGGCAATGGTCGAGAGAAAGCCCAA
This sequence comes from Onychomys torridus, assembly GCF_903995425.1. Taxonomy (NCBI): domain Eukaryota; kingdom Metazoa; phylum Chordata; class Mammalia; order Rodentia; family Cricetidae; genus Onychomys; species Onychomys torridus. Next base: position 59,860,849 of record NC_050454.1, read on the forward strand.
ACTGACCTAGTCTGGTGATCAGATGGCCAAACACCCTACCTGTCATATTAGAAATCTCATCCAATGACAGATGGAAACAGATGCAGAGATCTAGGGCCAGGCCACAGGTGGAGCTCTAGGAGTCCAATGGGAGAGAAAGTGGAGGGATTGTATGAGCAAGAATTGTTGAGACCATGATTGGAAAAATCACAGGGACAAATAGCCAAACTAGTGGAAACATATAAAGTATGAACCAATAGCTGGGGAGTCCCAAACTGGATCAGGCACTCTGGATAAGTGAGACAGTTGGTTAGCTTGAACTGTTTGGGTTGCCCCCAGGCAGTGGGACTGGAACCTGTCCTTAGTGCATGAGCTGGATGTTTGGAGCCTGGGGCCTATGCAGGGACACTTTGCTCAGCCTGGGTGAAGAGAGGAGGGGACTAAACCTGCCTCAACTCAATCTACCAGGCTGAGCTGAATACCCATTTGAGGCCTTGCCTTGGAGGAGATGGGAATGGGGGTGGGCTGGGGAAGGGTGGGTGGTATGGAAGGAGGGAGGACAGGGGAATCTGTCAATGATATGTAAAATTAAATTAAATTATAAAATAAAAATGGTAATTGAATTCATAACTATATTCTTCATCTTAGAGTATGGTTATGTATCTGAAAAATGATGTAATTTTTCTCTATATGTGAAAATGCAAATATCAAATATTTCTCCACAATAAATATGAACTTAAATGAAAAAAAGAAAAAGAAAAAGTGATGCCATCTCAGATACTAGTGAGATTGAGGACACCAAAGTAACACAGCCAGGAAGAAATCTCACTTCATCAGATTATAACTCAATAAACAAAAGAAGCATATTAAGTGCATAAAACCAGGTCATAGAAGCCCATCGGAATAATATCATATTGCTCAACTAAAATTTGAATTGCCAGAAAGATTTCGAATGGTGTATTTCAAGTTTTAAATAAAAACTGACAACCCAGAACACTATACTTAACAAAGTTGTTTGTGATAATTGAAGTAAAAAATAATAATTTTACATGCTAAAAACAGACAAAACATTAAGAACACTAACAAATCACTATAGAAATTAATTGAAGGAATCTTACAGATTGAAAAGTAAATCCTCTAATGGGGCAGGCAATAGGTAAGAATAAAGTAACCCAGAGAAATCAACTGATTTACTATACACTGAAAGATCCCCAGGGAATAAATCTAAACATGGATGTAACTTGTTAATGAAACTTTAACAAACTAAGAAATAAATTGATGAAGACATCAAATATGAAATAATCCCACCTCCTGATTTGGAATAACTAATGTTGTAAAACATCTATCTTGTTGACAGTAATCTAAAGATCCAGTGAAATCTCAATAGAAATTCCAGTGAATGAAGTAGCTCAACATAGATCTGACACTCTAAAATTTCTGGAGAAAAAAGTATGGATCACACTTCAAGGTAAAAACATAGGTAAGAACTCTCTGAATAATTTCAGTCACTTAAAAAATAAAGTCAATAATCAACAAAATACCTTACCTGTAATCCAAATATATTATGAAGTAAAGAAAACTGTGAACCAAATGAAGAAACACTATACTGAAGAGGATAAACTCTACCAGTTCTAAATCTGACAGTGGATCAGTATCTAGAACATAAAAAGGATACAAAAGTATGAACACCAAGAAAAATATACCAATAATAAAATAGCCATGGAATGGGACAGGGAGCTTTCAAAAGAAGAAATACAAATGGCTAAAGAACATTGGGAAAGGTGTTCAACATCACTAACCATCATGGAAATATAAATATAAACTTTAAACTTTGATATTCCATCTCAGCCATGTCAGAAAAACTACCATCAAGAAAACAAAATATAACAAATGAGGGTGAAGATATAGGGTGAAAGAAAATGTTATTCTCTTTTGCTAGTGGTATGCTAATCACTTTGGAAGTCAGATTTGAAATTTTTCAAAACCAAAAATAGACATACCATATTATCCAGTTACACTTCTTGTGGACATATATCCATATGATGTATACCCTTCCACAGAGAGACTTGAGCCCCCTTTTTCATTGCTGTTCATTCATAACAGCTAGGAAATAGAATCACCCTGCATGTCCACAAACTGATGAACAGATGATGATAATATTGCACCAGTACACAACTGAAGTTTATTCAGCTCTGAGGAAAAACTCAATTTCCATTCTTCTTGGATACACACTAAAACTAGATGGTAAGTTTCTATTCCTAAAGACAAAACACACTCTGGATGTAGGACATGAAGAAATAATGCTGGAACTGACAAAATACAACTTCTCTGCTTCCTGGCATCACAGTGCCAGAAGATAGAATGTGGCTACAGGGGAAGAAAGAACATTGATCCTGTATTTGAAACCAACCTAGTATGCTATAATACTGAAATCCCAACAAGATGTACTCAGTGGTGTAGTAATGGCAAAACAGTCTGGGCAGTATCTAACTGTTCTTCGATTAGTTTTGCAGCATGCACTATAGGAAGGAATTCAGTTCTGGCATTGTGAACCTGGTCAAAAGCCCATGTCTCTGTAGGAACAGGTTCCCAAGGGGAATCAAGTGTTTGGTTTTTTTTTGCTTTTAAAAATGATGTTCAGCTATAACACCATTTTTGTACATTTATGGTTATGTCGTTAGTGCTAATCTCAATTTTGTGCAGAGATTAATTTATCTTGTCAACATGAGGAAAATGAGTCTTTTTTTGTCAAAGTGTAATACTTATTTTTCCTTCATTTCTTTTATCACATTATATTTTGATCATGTTTGTTCCTGAGCACCCACTTCTCTCAGAACCTCCTCAGTTTTATACCCACTTTACTATAAGTAGAACATCAATTCCCACCTCTAAAGCTCAGGGAGTATTGAGGATGAATGTAAATAGCTAGAGGCTGGGGAGGAATGCTGTGAAATTTTATCCTTGGAAGTTCACATGACCACTGTACTCATGAATTCACATTAGCTGTGATTATCTACACAAGATTAAGTCAATAAGGTCAATCAACTATCCAAATTTCAGCACTAATTAGACTTAGTGGATTATAAACAACAAGAGAAGATGAGTTTTGAAAGGAGGTTGTTAGGTGAGGTTGGGTGGAGTGATGGATTGTTTGCATTATGAAGTTGATATTGTCAAAATTAACAAAAGGTATTCTGTTAAAAAATAAATTCATTATCACCTTTTTTAAAAAAAGAATCAAACAGTATTCTTATGAATTATTTTCCTTTTTAATATAAATATTGATTAAGAGGATACTACAATATTGCTATGGTTATAATAAAGCTTTCCAAATGATTAATCAGCATTTATAGAAGAAGCTGAGAATTTGTTAATGGTCACATCATGGTCTGGTGTTATTTAATGTGAGTCATCCATTTATCACTTGCCAAAAGCAGAGGCTTATAAGGAAGAAGAAAGTTGCTTGAGAGACCAAAATAATTGCTTCTATAAGAAATTTGAGACAAAAATAGTTGACTAGAAGAAGGAAAAGAAAAAGTGAACAATCAAAACATTAACTTTTGCAGATCATTGATTTGAAGGATAGATAACAGTGATCTTTAAGGACTGACTTATAGGTATAAAGATTTAGCTGGTTGGAATCAAACTTGACATAGCTTTCTATTTATTCTCCTTCAGTTTCACTACAGTGAAAGGGTTAAGATCTGCATAGTGCTTTACATTTAATTCAGAATGCATTTTCAATAAACATCATTTTTCTTTCATTTGCAAACCTGAGGTGCCACCAGAATGCAAAGCTATCCCCACAGGGGAAAAATGAATTGGCGATATTTTGAATAAATCTAATGTTTGTTGTACTATCTCTAGTGCCTTTTGCCCCATGGTCCTCTGTTTATTTTCTTTATTTAAAAACAAAAACAAACAAACAAACAAACAAAAAAAGAAAACAGTTTCAGGATCAAGAAAAAGTACAAAGGAAAACATGTTTTGTCATGCTGAAATAATTTCCTATCTAAAAATTTATATAATGTAAGCTTCAAATGAAGAATGAGCCTCATAAAGAGACTCAGATGGAGTCTGATTTACCCTGATGAATTTTTAATACCTTGTTATGAGGTTTACAAGGAAGGCAGAGGCTTTCTGCAGAAACTGATAAAGCTACAGGACAGAAGTTAAATGCCAAGTCCAAGGTAATGAAGGATAATTAGTTTCTGAATCTTCACCTTACTGTTTTCTGATACTCTAACAGTATCCAAGACAGGTGAAGATAGAAATACAGATGGCAATACAGAAAAATCATTCCCTGTGTTGGTAAGTTTCAGTTTCTGGTTGTTGGCTGAGTTCTGTGCTGAAGTTCTCATCCATCTATGATATTTAAAGAAAATGTCTGAATAAATCACTGGTTGAAATAAGCCAAGGTGAAAAATTATATAATGTAAGCTTTCCTGAAAGGAAACAAATTAAAATGTCGACAGAGGAAACAGATGCTTGTACGAACGAAGAGAAAATGCCATGACCATACAGAAGTCAAGTAGCTTCATGTGAGGAAGCAGAGGCTTTAGAGGAAGTCAGGTCTAATGATGAAATGACATTGGTCACTCTCCTGGGGGGAAATACCCAAATATTTATTGATAAGCCACACAGTCTCTGGTATTATGTTATGGCATATTTTGCAAGCTAGCTAAGACATTCCTACAATCCTTAGGAGGATTTCATCATTTAGGAATCTTTTTTTTAACCTAAAAATTATCATGGTCTAGTTAGAAATGTGTCCTTGTGAGGAAACACAGAACTAAACAATAAAGTTCCTTCACTATTGAACCACATAAGGATTTTAAAGCACTCTTTCTTAACTTTACACCACAATTACATTGGTATTTTAAACATCTTAGCATGTAGGCCATAACACTACAGGGACAATTTTGTTGTATAATTAGGACAGTATTACTATTTTAATGCCTAAAATTATAGGCGTTTTCAGCAACAAAACATGATAAAATGAAAAACTAGCTGGGCGGTGGTGGCACACTCCTTTAATCCCAGCACTCGGGAGGCAGAGGCAGACAGATCTTTGTGAGCTCGAGGCCAGCCTGGTCTACAGAGCAAGATCGAGGAAAGGAACCAAAACTACACAGAGAAACCCTATCTCGAAAAACAACAACAATAACAACAACAACAACAACAAAAGAAGGACTATTGCTTACCAGAACAGTATAAATAATTTTTACTGTTAATAATATTGTAACATTATAGATAATAATTTCACTAGCATGAATAATAGTTTACATAACATCAACATATTAAAAGTATTTTTTAAAATGTAATTCTTACTTTTTTTCTTTTACCAATTCTGGTAATAATTATACATTATGTTTCAAATATTCTTAAATTTTCATAATTTTGCAGCTGTCATAGACAATAGATAAGAAAATAGTGTTGGAAACCTAAAAAATGTAATGAAATCATTAACATAGTTTAATACCATAGCTTAATATTTTTAACTTATGGAATGTGTCACTGTTTACCCATGCAATTTCAGATGTAAATTACACAGCTCTGTTTCTAAAGGAAAACACATAGATTGATGGAGAACATTTTGATTCTAATTTTGTATAAGATGTCATAACCACTGTCAGAATTAGAACATCTAAAAAACATTTACAGACCAGATAAAAATACAACACATTTGTTCTGAAAAGTTAAATAACTCCCTAATAAGCCAGAGATTTGGGCAGTAAATTGAAAAGGTGAGAACTGTCTAAGTAATGAGCTGATGTTCTTTCAACTTCTTTCTCTTTGGCTGTTTTCCACACAGTAGCACACAAAAGAGTAAAGACAGAAAAGATAGAACCATGCACATTTTACAGTACTGCAAAGTTGAAAATAAAACTGAAGACCAGATCTGATGAAGTTACCAGAACTGAAGTGACCACACTACAGGGAGATGAAGATAAGGAAGAATATAGGTGAATTCATCATAAAACATAGGGATGATGAATGCTTTTCTTATCAAAAGAAGCTTAGAACCTGGGAGGTGGTGGTGTATGCCTTTAATCCCAGCACTTGGGAGGCAGAGGCAGGAGGATCTCTGTGAGTTCCAGGCCAACCTGGGCTACAGAATGAGGTCCAGGAAAGGCACAAGGCTACACAGAGAAAGCCTGTCTCTAAAAACAAAAACAAACAAACAACAAACAAACAAAAGCTTAGAATTGAAAGTCGCAAAATTTGACATCTGTAAGAACTAAGTTGAAATGATAAATATCCATTTCAAAAGATTAAATCAAGCCAATGTATAAATGTTAGCACTTCTTAGAAACGTTGCCCCCTTATATATCAATTTTAAAATTCTGTTTATAAAACCAACTGCTTGGGAATTTGTGATTTTACATTTTAATGTAATGTATACATGTGTTTTTAGATTGTAATACCATGTTAAGCTTACATTTAATGTTTAATTATTTTTATAAGAAAAACAAAGGCACAGTGCAATATGCTCATACTTGTATATCATCTTTCAAATATTCTTGTTGCTCTCATTATCAATTTCAATAGGTTTAGGATTTGATCTGAAGTAATTGACTCAAATACTAGATGAAAAAGTGGTAATATATGAAGGGAACATGTAGCCATATGTAAAGGAAAAGGACATATACTAGAGGTTCTTGACATGGAGTAATCAAATTGTGAATCATAAATGAATGTGAAAACACCACAACTGTTTAACACTGAACCAAGCAGTAAGGTGGATGTAAAACCCTCATGAGAACATGGATGCCAAACAACGCCAACCCACAATTTGTTTGTTTTAACAATATAGAATTCAAAAATTTGATAAAGCCTGACTAAATTTGATTAAAAAATTATCTGATGGAGAACTAAGTTTCTTCATGAAACTGAAGCCAATATATTTTTTACAGATCTATGGGAGGATTATTTTACATGCTTTACCTTATGACATATTTATCACTAAAATGTTTGAAATAGTGTCATTTTAGTAGGTAGTTCAAAGAAATAAGATTCAAATGACATGCTTGACGCTCTCAATTTTTTTCTTTATTAATCACAGTAATGAATATCCAAATGATAACCTAAATCACTAAGGTGTCACAGATATTGGTAGGAAAATACACCTTATTCATACTACTTCATGTGTAGACTAGTAGATTTTCTCCAGTAATTACCCAGTTGTACAAAAAAAAAGATCTTTTTTCTTTGCTCTCAATTTTTTTTTTTTTAATTTTATTTTGAATAGGAGAGGTTGCAAGGGCAGAGAGCATATAGGAAGGAATGTGGAGATGATTGCAATTGAGATGCCTGATGTAAAAGCATCAAAGAGTAAATTAAAAGTTAAAAGAAGAGCACAGGAGTCTAATTTCTTTTTTATTCTGTTTTGTTTTGTTTTCTAAACAGGGCTCCACTGGTTAGCTCTTACAGTCCCAGAACTTACTCTATAGAGTAGACGGGCCTCAACCTCACAGAGATCCACCTGAGTCTCCTTCCTGAGCACTGGGATTTGTGTACACCATCAAGTTTAATTCTTAATTTATAATCCTGTGTTCTTGAAGCTTAGCTTTGAAAAGTAGCCTCTTACTATTCAGATAGTATAAAGTAGTGCTCAACAAACGACATTGTTCAGGTTCTTCTAATTTTTCTCAAATGTGCTCTGTCTGTATCCTTTGGGAGTTTATCACTATCATCAAAGGAAAATAAAGTATTTTACAAGTAATATAAATTGATACTTGATTTTAAAACACATTATTGGAAGAGCTGCATATTTTTTCTTAGCTAATTTGTGCCCAGCTTGTATTTACTATGTACTTGACTTTGAAATGTATGTAAAAGTTGTTAACCAAATGAATATATTACTTTTGTATTTTCCTTTGTTTGGAATGAGCAGCTGCTATTTAACCCAAAGGCATAGTCCATTAATTACTCCACTTTTATTATAACTATTTACTTGCCTTTGTCCACAAGATGTATTTACACATCCTGAGTTTTTGTAATTACTCATATATTACCCAGCTTATCTTTTTGCAGGTATTCCCTGCCACTGGAGAGTTCATTTGCATCATAGGTACATTTCCCCTCCCTTGTTGCTCTAAATGGGGACAACTAGGACCTCTTATCTCAAACTAGAAGAATCATTTCCATGCTTCTACACTAAATCCTGCCCTGTTGAACATCTTAGCAACTGCTTTCTCTCTGTAGAAGTGAGATTTATCCCAATAACTTGAAAAAAACTTCTTCTATGTTTGGTACTATGATTTATTTATGAACTTTATCCTAGAAAATAAGTAAAGAAAAGAAATGAGAGAGGATAAAGAAGATAAGATGGAAAGAAATAAGAGAAAGGTGGATATAGAGAATTTTTAACCAGTGTGTGAGTGTGTGTGTGTGTGTGTGTGTGTGTGTGCGCGCACGCGCGTGTATGTGTGCAGTTATGATATTTTTTATAAAAAGGCGTCTGTTTAGTTATATCAATTTTGTGTTCCATTATTTTGTGAATGATAAGTTATAGACATATTAATTTAAATAAATTCACCCAAGGATGACACCAAAAAAGTGCTAGAGTGTATGTAGGAAATTCCAGAGGGCTTTAATCCTACACTAAGGCAAGGAAGGAATACTGAGAGCAGAAGAAACAGTCAGTTTCCCAGGAAAAGGACTTCAATTGGTTATCCAGCATCAAATTGTGAGCCCTTAAAACACACAAACAAGTACTACCTAAAAACTGAAAAGATGAACAGATTACATTTAGGCATTCACTGTTATATATATACATATGTACATATATGTACATATATAAAACAGTGAATGGGAAAAGGCCACAAACTTGAAAGAGCAAAGAGGGGTGTATAGGAAGGTTTTTAAAGAGAAAAGGGAGGAAGAAATGCAACTCTATTACAATCTCAGAAAAATAATTCACAATAATTAATGAACTTTTAAGTTTATATGTGATCCAATTGTTAAAAAAGTAGTTGAAAAATGAATACTTCAAATTCCAAGAACTCACTTTACTATGTGAAGTAAATCACTACGTTTTCCAGTGTATACCTAATTTTAAAATATCTTATTATATTCCAAATAAATAAGGTTGAAATAACTAGAACAGAACTGAGATGGTACTCTAAAACAAACAAGATATACTCTTGTTCTTTAAAAACAAAATAGATAAAATATAGTCTTTTGTTTATTTTTGAGGTTATAATTTAATTATGATATTTTACATGTAGACAGAATCTGAACTGGATTTGCTGTGGTGGCCTGCATGAGGTCCCTCTAGCAGTTTTGGGAGGACAGAGGCAAAGGATTACTTTGTCTGTCCCTTGTTGATCTACATTCATTGGTCCAATGTTTGCCCTTACCACAGCTCTTACATACTCCAGAAGGGAGGGGCATTTTGTTGCTATTGTTCTTGGAATATACATTTTTTTTTTCTAGGAATGCCCTGTTTACACTCCCTTTTCAAATGACCTTGCTTTCCATACCCAAAACATCTGACAATCCTCAAACCTTTTGAAATCGCTTCCCCTATCTACATATCAACATGGCCATGAGACTCAACATTAATTGCATCCCTGATCCAGTCCTCCAAGGATGCAGATCTTGCCTTTAATGGCCTGATTATTATTTTGCATGCTGCATTCGCATTTGCGTTCTCAAAAGCCAAAGATTCAATTATTATCTGTCTAGCTTCTGCATCCAGGACCATTCTATTTATTGCTGAGGACAGCCTTTGTAAGAAATTGGTGAAGGATTCTTTCGGGTCCTGTATAACTTTCATGAATGACTCAATTTTATTTCCTGCTTCCTCAATTCTGTCCCATGCATTCATGGCTGCCATGCAGCATAGAATTAAGGTTTGGTTATCTGATAAACATTGTCTTGAAATGACCACCCAAACACAACCTAAACAAGGGTAACACTAATGAACATACCAAATAGAATTGGATAATCTCCCTTGGACTAAACTCTACACAAAGAACTATGGGTAACTGAATAAAGCTGGGGTCAGGAGAGGTGATCCTCCCTAGGGAAGATGCAATATATTGTTAGACACTGAAAACAACAGGTGAAGTTGAACTTCCTTTTCTGAATCACTTCTATCAGCCCCACAACTCCACCCAATAAAATGTTTCTGCCAACAACTTTCCTTCTAAATACCTCTATAGATATCAGAGATCTTAAAACTTTGGCCAACAGCAATAAGACTAGAAGTATAGCCAGCATAATCTTTTCTGTGAATTCTTGAAACAGGGAAATACAGCACAAATCTCTACCAAGAATAAAATGCACAGTGGCTGAGAGACATATGGTTGGAAGAATGCAAAGAATCTATAGGCAAAGGATAGAATGGAACTATTGGGCAGCATTTAGCATAGCAAAGCTCTGTCCTTTAATGTAGTATGAAGCACTGATGGTCATATACTAAAATAGATGGGGAGAATCCCATAGGAGCTGGGAGAGGAGAACTGGAATATATGTTATCAGAATATATTATATGAAACAAATCTATTTTTAACAAAAGAAAACCAATATAGGTGGACAAATATGAAATACCATAATAATTTATCTGACATAATTTTAAATTATTTTTATGGATGAAGCCAAGGATATCAACAAGCTATTACATGGCTAAGTATGGTAAACTTCTGAAAATATTAAATATGTTGTCTTTTAATGTATTACTAGGTACAGAGGCACAACTCAGCAACTCTCAAATTTGGAAGAATGAGTTAGAATAATTGCACACTGAAATAATCCTAGTCCATATGATTACACAATTATATCAGGAATCAACACACATACATACATATGCACACAATCAAGCAGTTTTACTTTACCTAAGTGATCAGATGCTTTATTGTAAATTATGAAGTTGAATACAAAGCACATACACACACACACACACACACACACACACACAATTTTACTTTACCTAAGTGATCAGATGCTTTACTGTAAGTTACAAAGTTGAATACAAAGCACAGAGTCAAAATGAAGAAGCTGTATGAGTGAGACAGCTCCAGACACTTGCAAGATGCTATTCAGGAAGAAAGCCAAGTTTGAATTTGCTGAGGTCCCTCCATCAACAAACCCAAACCATAGGTTTAAAAAGGATTTGGCATGTCTGTTTTCTGTGCCAAAATTTCTTTAAAATGCTGGAAAATATCATCTGCTAGGGTAGTTTTTTTTTTAATTCAATTTCAAAGCCTTTATTTTTCCCTTAAAAGTACGAGAGAAGAAGCTTTTCTAAAAAATATGCATTGTTTAATTTTAAGAGTTTTAAAATTATTATGGCCATGGTTATTTAAGATTACATTATATGCTAAGGTTGCACCTTTAGAATTCTACATGATGATAAGGCCAAAGAAGTATACAAAAGAATGTTTTTTATTAATTCCATTTTTCAACATGGATAAAACACAATCTTAAAATTTTGTGCAAGCAGATTAAATCCATAAATCTGAGTTTATCACACTACTTTGTATTAGGAAAGCAAGCAAGCAAGGAGTCCCTTTTCAATATCTGGGCCAAATGGAAATGGTAAGCCAGAGAGTGTTCAAATAGAGATTTCAAACAGCAGATTTACAATCTATAAATCAATGTAATTCTGTGAAAAGAACTAAAAAAAAACCAAAACATAATCTCAACATTCACCACCTGAGAAACAAAAGCAAAGTATGGGAATACTATTTAGACTACTGGATCAGACACTGAAAACCACTGGACTCAGCAGTTGAAAAGAAAGGTCATGTCAAAACATAAAGGTAAATATTGTATAATTTGTGGCACCAAAAGCATATGCAAATAACATGGAAGTGAGTATGAAATATTTCAAATCTACTCTCCTTTCAACAGATTTTCTCAGAAAATTATTCATTCTTAACTCTAGACTCATGAATTGGCAAATATAAGTATCAACTCAATACCTTTTTAGCAATTTGTTCAAAATTGAGTACCGCCATCATTCAAACAGAGACAAGCAAAGTCAATGTTCCCTATCAACCCCCAGCAATTGACAAAGAAACATAAAGTGTGCAATCCTCTTGTTATTTAATTTTGTGAAAAGAGCCTTTCTTCAAACTCACAGGGGAGAATCTGACTTCAAATCTTTCTGAACTGAGTCTATGAAGTTTGTTGATTGCTTCAGCATAATCCTTGTTTTTGAGTTCCATTTGCTTAAGACCCAATGTAGAAAACCTTCAAACTTGATATGTGTTTATAATACACACAACATATGGCACACATTGAAAGACAACAGAAATGTTTATGATTAAAATGAAGAGGGTATCATTCATAGTATTTCAGATGGATAATGCAGTATTCAAGAGGCTAAGGTAGGAGGCCAAACAGACTAAGTCCCCAAACAGACTAAGCAACATAGAGTGACCACAAACCCAAATAAAATTTGGAATATAAGGCTACCATAGATCTCTAAAGCATTGATTTAGTATGTGTATGAAGCTGTGAATTGATTCTGTGGACAGCATTGGGAAATTAAATAGCATGTTACAGTCTTCAGGATTTGGGCAACGTTTGTTTTTCTTGACAGCAATAACTGTTTGCTTTATTATAATTATATAAAAGTGCACTTGTGTTTTATATATTTTAACTTACATATAATCTATATCATTACAACAGTGCAAAAATCTACTTCACTTACTGTTAAATGAAGCATTTTTCAACATATATAGATAGATAGATAGTAGATAGGCTGATATTGTTAACCAACTTTATTAATTAAAATATTCTGAAAATAAGTGAATGTATCTCTTTGTGGAATTCTTAACAATGTTTGTTAAAATTAAATACCAATCAGATGAAACTAAAAATAAGCAAATATATGATTGGGATGGTAAAAGAAATCATTGTGTTAGAATACATGTGGAGACCATATGACTACCATTTAAAATATTTTCTGATTATACAGAAAAGGGGCATAGCATCATGATTTTATCATTCAAACCCAAACACACTTAAAATAAAATATTACATAAAATATTACATTTTATGTAAAATAATGTTTGAATATGTTCCACTATTTTAATCCAGATGCTTGTGTATTTAATTTTGTCAATAATCAGTACAATTAAAATCTTGAGAGCTTGTTTGGAGGTTCTAGCAGGGGAGTGCAGCTACTCCTATACCCTTGACTTTGTTCAGCCTGGAATGGGGGACTGAACTTACTGAATCCACCAGGTTTAAATGAATCCCCAGGGGAGTCTTGGCCCTGAAGGAGATGGGAATGGAGGGGAGGGGCTCGGGGGGATGTGGGGGCAGGGGCGGGAATGGGGAGGACAGGGGAACCAACCCATGGCTGATGTGTAAAATTAAAACAAAAATATAATAATTAAAAAAAGGAAATAAAGCTAGCCATTAAAAAAATGAAAAAGAGTCTTGCTTAAGCTGCCTTGAAGGATTCATTTTATATTCATTGAAATGATTTCTTGAACAAATTCACAGCTATGCATTTTTTATTTTGAGATGTCAGTATCTACTAAAGTAGTTATTTTCTGTATAACATATTCTAGGATATTTGTATGAAATCAATATTAGCAACTCTTTCTTTAGAAATATTTACAGTAGGCAATAAACAGGCATTGCATTAACAGCCCATATAATGATCTTCAGTTTCAGTCAACTTGAGCTCTACAGAGGTGCTTGGAGTTGGCCAATGGATACTTAAATTGATTTTGATTTGATAGAAAGAAACACAAAGGTTCAAGAGCAGTCAGTTTATAATAGTTAACAAGTAACTGAAGTAAAAGTCTCAAAATAGAAGGACCCACAAGAGCAAGAACTGTACTGTGACAACTATAGAGCTGGCTTAAATGCTAGGCAGTAGAGTTGCAACATCAGACTAAATTCAAGAATTCATAACTTTGACATTCAATGTATTCTTAATTTCAGTAGTACTTTGACATTTTTCGCATTTGTGGATTTCTCTAAGGAGTTCTGATACTGATTAAGTTGGCTAGATTGACTTTCTTTTAGCTTCTTTATGAGTTAACAATTTAAAATCACAAGAAAGCAACTTCATTGCAGTTTTTCACTCTTATAGTATTTTGGTTTTTTGCTATGGGCATTTCTTTGTGTTTACTTTTTTTTTTTATGAACTTGAGAGTGTGTTCGTCTTTAAAACGATGCTTCTATTAACAAAGTTAACAGTATATTTATCATGATTTAGTCATCAAATAAAGACAGTTCTTTCATATGCGTGCTAGGGAAAGGCTCATATAAAATATTCTGCTAGATATTTGAAAGTGGAAATGATAAAAAAGGTAAATATCACCAGTTACTAGTTACTAGGCATAGATAAAACTTATCTCCTCCAGATGATTCAGAATGAATTTCACAACTACTTAAAAAGAGTGTAAGAATTGAATCAAGAAATAGTTTCATGATTTCATTAATAGTTTAGTGAATAATTGAAATCTCTTTGGTAGGAGAGAGTATTATGGTTTTCTTGCTTTGACAATCAAGAAAAAGATGGGAAATGAATCTCTAAGCCTGTCTCTAAGAGATTATCTTTGTTACTTTAACTGGTATGAGAAGATCTAGCCTAAAACTGGGTGATGTTGGACTATGGAAGAAAGAACAAGCAAATATGCATGACTTTATTACTTTTTACTTTTAATTTCAGATGTAACCTAACCAGGTGCTTAACTTTCTGCTTTCCTTGATTTATCTGCCAAGATAAACTTGTAAGAGCTAAAATGTTTTTTAGCATAAATTGTTTGCTTTACAAGGTAATGTATTAAGCTTATTTGTGGTACAAGTTTTGTGGTAACATTGTTCTTTTCAGCCTTTCTATACTTACAGTGATGATTACCTGCATATAGATTCACTTAGGAAAAATATATTTACCTATTTATCCACTTGGGAAATGATTGAATAACAATTAAAGAATTAAGTAAGTGGCTTTGGTAAATCTACACAAATTCCTGGATTAGAGATATATTTTCCTGAGTCTTCATCTCCGCCTTCATTCATACTACAAGACCTTACAAACTTGCAGACTTACAGCAGCATTGTGATTACTGGCGGATTGAAAAGTATGAAATAAATCTTTTTAAAAGCAAAATTACAAAAAATTGTATTATCATAAATACTTTATATAACTATTAATAAATTAAATATGCGAAATCCACACCGTGATCCGCATAAACCTTAGCTCACAAATGTACTTTAAACTTTGCCAGGAGGCACTATGATGCTGAAATTATGCCATTATCTAGATGGGTAATTTAAAAGTTGTTTAAAAATTGCTTTAGTTTAATAGTTCCAAAAAAGAAAAGGTGCTTTTGAGCAGTTCACATGAAAGAGCACTAAATAATGTGTGTAGCGAAATTAGCAATGTGTAAAGTCATTGCTGACACTTAAGCATAGACATTTTCTGTTGAAATTAAATATGATTTGTAGCTAAAATTATCCAATAATCTTTGTATATGTTTCCCATTGGAACATGTATATTTGTTTACTAATAACAATCCATATAGAATAATTGTCTATACTTACTAAAACAATACTTATTCATGCAATCCCCTAAATATACCATATCTTTTCCATATATATATATTACATTGTAATGTGCAATGTGTACAACATAAATGATATGTATGTGACTATATATATGTGCTTAATTTACTATAGTGTATTTTTATTTCTTCATATATTGAAGTGGTCTGGTGATAGTGTTTGCTCATACAGCAAATATTGGACAATTGAAAATGGCTTCCTGGTACTTTCCTATAATATGTGATAAGGTTTGAAATATATAACTTACATAACTTAAATTGCTAACATAATTGATTTCTACTTCATAAATCCTTATTGATCTGGAGTGAATTAAATCTAGAAATTTGTGTTGCTTGGACATGGAAAATATTTCACTTTGTGTGGAAAAGAAACCATGGAACTTTCAGTTTTTAAGTTAATTTCCAGAAAAGATTGGTCTCCCAGACGGACAACTGACAGCAAAGAGTTGTGGGGGAGAGAAGTGTATTTGTCTTTAGTGTGTGATAACTGGTAAGCTTCCCTAGTCCTAATACATAAGTTCTCTGACACTCTCAAGCAACAAACCTCAGATGATCTCAACGAGCCACACACAGAAGACATGAAGATGGGCAGTGTATTTAACAACTTTACAGATTCAGGCATCCACCAGGAAGGGCAGAGTGCTGATGGAGTGCAAAGACCAATTTGTAAACAATAAGAAAAAGCAGGCCCCACCCTCCCTTTCCATTTCCTATACATCTTCTAGGTCTCACTTTTCCCTCTTGTTTCTTGTTTGTCTTTTCTCAACACAAACCATACTCTATCATATCTTAGTTTCATATCCCTTTTATGTTTTAATCTTATTAAGCACTGGTCTCAGCAGCAAGAAAGATTATAATCAAAATTTCTAGATTTGATTATAATCAAAATTGACTAGAGAAGGGTCGATTAGCAAGATTTGGTAGAGGGTGTAACTAGCTTGTAGTTGGAGTTTTCCTGCCTGGCCCACAGTCAGGACAAATCTCTCTCACCCGCCAGTCCCACAGTCGCTCAGACCCAAACAAGAAAGCACACAGAGACTTATATTGCTTACAAACTGTATGGCTGTGGCAGGCTGCTTGTTATCTACCTTTTCTATCTTAAATTAACCCATTTCTGTTAGTCTACACTTTGCCACATGGCTTGCGGCTTACCAGTGTCTTTACATGTTGCTTTTCATGGCGGTGGCTGGCGGTGTCTCTCCCCAGCCTTCTACTTCCCAGAATTCTCTTCTCTCTTGTCCCGCCTATACTTCCTGCCTGGCCACTGGCCAATCAGAACTTTATTTACACAGAGCGATATCCACAGTACTTCCCCTTTTCTTTTTTTTTTTTAAGGACGGTTTTAACTTTTACATAGTAAAATTATATATAACAAAACAATTACCAAGCAAGAATTACAGGTACAATATTAAAGAAGATATCCTATCTATCTTATATTTGTGAGTCTAAGGTTTTATATCTAACTTATCTTGTATCATAACTGAGGAAATTATAACTATTCTTCAACCACATCAAAGACCTCAGAAGGATATAATATTACCTGAGAACCAGGAGAAGGGTGCAAGCATTTCTCGGGAGTCTTGCAGGGTAGACAGAGACAGCTGGCAGCCTGGAAAGTCACCTAATGTTTCTTTGTAAAGTTGGGGCATTTGTCTTCAGCCTACAGGGCTAGAGTCTCTCGGTCACTTCTCTCAGTGTCCTGTAGAATGTCTGGCAGTTTCCTCTGCGAAGCAGGAACCTGAAGGACCATTTTGTCAAGCAAAGTTTAGTGGTCACCTTTCTATGGGTCCTGCATGTCCAGTCGATCAAGCAGTCCAGGCAAGAACAGTTTCTTGCCCAAATGGCTATTTTTGCCAAGGTGAAGATAAGATATGAAGTGTCTTCAATGCCCATCCTCCTCTCTGAAGTAAATCGGTGTTGCCAGGAGCAGACATGTCTCACTGTCCAGAAAGTCTAAATTTTAAAAATATTTTAAATGCCACATTCTGTAGACCTTTGAAGTGTTTGAAGATTACCTGTCTATCTGAAATATCTCTGTGTATACCTAGAAGACTTAACTAACATGGCTATGAGTATGATTATCATAGATGACCAGTTATTAATCTATTTTTAATTATCCATTACAATTTTAAATGAGCTATACAAACACAATACCTTAAACATGAGTAGAAATATATACATAGTATAACAAAATTAACTTTAAGTTTGTATCAGTAGACTAAAATCTATACCAATGTAAAACATTTTAAATGAGTTGTTGCTCTTTAGAAGTAAGTTCATTAATCTACCCTTTCATCCTATCATATCTATATCATATCCCCTTTTTATCTTTAGAAAGAGATTGCATTTATAATCAACCTGTTTAAAATAAAATAGTGGTTTTTCTCTGTCCCGCACCAGAGGGCTCTTCTGATTTGGGACACAAGAATCTCTTAACCTTTTCTTTTAAAAATACGTCTGGGTTTAGAGAAGGAGTGAGCCAATTACATCTCCAAAGCCAGCTTGATAATTTTGGGAATGTGGGCGTAGTTTCTCTTACTACTTCCTGCTGGAGGGGGGCGCTGTATCTTATGGGGACATAAAGAAAGTTTTAGGATTATGGAGTAGTCCATTAGGGTGAACCTCTGAGCCAGTTGCCTTGAAACCATTCTGGATGTTGGATCATCTGGGCCATGGTGTCATTGGAGACCTTTCAGGTGGTCTTGGCTGATCAAACCTGATGTATCTTAATCTGGAACAAATCTACAGCCTCTGGTTTTCTGTGGAAACAAAAGCAGAGACTCCTTTCCAAAGCAACATATCCTTATATCCAAATTTTGAAGTTAAGGTACCTTTAAAATTTACATGCTTGTTTAACTCAACAGCTTTTACGATCAAATCTTTTTCTGTAGTTAAAAATCCCAAA
The DNA here is from genome assembly GCF_903995425.1 of Onychomys torridus. NCBI lineage: Eukaryota > Metazoa > Chordata > Mammalia > Rodentia > Cricetidae > Onychomys > Onychomys torridus. The sequence continues at coordinate 59,879,275 of NC_050454.1, forward strand.
GACAAGACAAACCAGATTCTCTGTGTAATATCCATCTTTGTAAGACTGAAACACTGCTGTGACTGCTGGCTCCGCCCTGCCCGGCTAGCTCAGTCGGTAGAGCATGGGACTCTTAATCCCAGGGTCGTGGGTTCGTGCCCCACGTTGGGCGCGATTTGTAGTTGGAGTTTGCCTGCCTGGCCCACAGTCAGGACAAATCTCTCTCACCCGCCAGTCCCACAGTCGCTCAGACCCAAACAAGAAAGCACACAGAGACTTATATTGCTTACAAACTGTATGGCTGTGGCAGGCTGCTTGTTATCTACCTTTTCTATCTTAAATTAACCCATTTCTGTTAGTCTACACTTTGCCACATGGCTTGCGGCTTACCAGTGTCTTTACATGTTGCTTTTCATGGCGGCGGCTGGCGGTGTCTCTCCCCAGCCTTCTACTTCCCAGAATTCTCTTCTCTCTTGTCCCGCCTATACTTCCTGCCTGGCCACTGGCCAATCAGAACTTTATTTACACAGAGCGATATCCACAGTACTAGCTGGCATCTAGTATGCTCTGTTCATCTGTAGCTGGGTCTAACCTAGCTTGAGGCAGCTAAGACTTTATTCCTTATGTTCCATGTATTTTAGAGAGTCACAGAGAACAATTTCTTTCATTATTTACTATGCCTACATAGGAACAAAGTGACTAACTGTTGTTAAATCTGAAGCAATATTTGTCAAGTTTCTCCCTTTAAGATATTCTAATGATGTATCCTTTTGAAAAAATTCAATACAAATATATCTTTTTTTATAAAGATGATTATAGACAGATATACGATAGGTAGACAAACAGACAGATAGAAAGATGATAATATTTTTTCATCTGCCGATATCTGGTTCAGGCCAAAAATGGAAACTTATACACCATGTATACACAAAACAGTTATTCAGCTGGCACTCACATTATGTCACAATAAACCAATCATAATTTGGAAATGCATACAAAGCACCAGCTGACCAAACAACAAAGTGTGGTAAAATGAAACACTGTACTGTTACATTCAAGTGATAAATACTAATTGGAAACTATGTCTCTGCCTGGCCTTATAAATGATATCACACTGTATGTGTTTTGCTCAGACAAAGGAAAAATTAAATTTGAAATATAATTTTATTAGTATCCATTGCTTTCACATAATTATAAAATGAAATAATCATAATTGAAAAACTATGTATGTCTCTATGTACATTTGCCATATATAGTCAAATGACAAATGCTAGTCCATGTTAGTGATTTCAAATTTATCTCTTTCCAGAAAAGTCATTATAGTTCCTACTCTTGTTCATTATTATTTTTCCAACCCAACACTGAGCATTTGATAGTCACATCTACCATTGATTCATTCAATACATGAGGGCATATTAATATTGGGATATATTGATAAGGGTATAAGGATGATTACCCTGTATCATGATAATTTTGTCAAAATTGTGTTTTATTTTCCATTTCCACTTATTTTTTTTTCTTAAGAACTCTCCTGCAGCATGAATCTTAAAAGGTCTTATTAATTAACTCAAACCTGAGGCTAGTTATTGGGGTGAGTTCTGGAAGATCAGAGAAGCAGAACAAGCCACAGTTTCCTCACCTCGCCAGTTCCTCAGCTTGTCTTGTTTCCTCAGACTACAAGATTCTGAGTCCTCATCCAAATCGATTTCAGCTGAACTGTGCTGCTCCGAAGCCTAAAAGCTAAACCAGCAAAGGCTTAACTAGCTCTGGTGTCTGGTTTTTACACCTTATATATCTTTCTGTTCTCTGCCATCACTCCCTGGGATTAAAGGCTCTCTTTCTGGGATTAAAGGTGTGAGTCACCATGCCTGGCTGTTTCCAATGTGGCTTTAAACTCACATAGATTTGCCTGACTCTGCCTCCTGAGTGCTAGGATTAAAGACATGTGCTACCACTGCCTATCCTCATGTTTACTATTGTGGTCATCCTGTTCTCTGATCCCAGATAAGTTTATTTTGGGGAACACACAATATTTCAGGGAACACAATACCACCCACACTCTCCACCTCCTGAAAAAGTATGTGGATACCTACATTTATTCTCTGTTGAATTTACTTAATCTTAAATTATGTTGAGTGGCTTTTTACCTGAGTAATTTGTATTTTAAGCATAGAAGTTATTTTAGGTGTCTTAAATATTATAATTTCATAAAAGATAAGTTATTTGATTCATTGTATATTATAATGTTATGTGAATGTTACACACTGTGCAGAGTAATTAGTGTGCATTTGTCCTATGCACTGGAAGTCATAGTTAACAAAAGAGGCCAAAATTTGACACAATAGAGATTTGTGTCTTAGTGGCTCAGACAACCAATAGGTTCAAATAGAAATACCTAGTATGATGTGTATTCTTTTTCAGGATATCTTGATGTCTCATAGAGTCATGAGAAGGGCTAATATGAACGTGATTTTGGTACAGGGAAAAATCATGGGAAATGCGATGATACACAGAAATTCCTCTGTTGCTCTGCTATTTTAGAAACAGATACCAGGTGAAGAGAGATAGTAAGTTCCAGAAGGACACTTTCATATCTATAATATAGGGGCTTTTTGATCCCTGATCAATATTAACAATAGTTGCTATGATAAAGTAACCCTAAAATGTAAACACTCTCAGATTTCCTGTCTCAACACATGTTAACTTCCTCTTGCATATTCATATCATGATGAGAAATTGCAAAGTGTTATACAGCAAAGTATCTATCCACAGAGAGCCAACATTATTGTGTTCAGATCTTCAACTCCTAAAATTGTGAGATAAATATAACCCAACTCTTTAATAACATACCAGGCCTTTGGTTTTTATTACAATGGTAGAAGAATTTACTACTTCAGATAGAAACTGTAAGTAGCAATGAAACAGTTAGCTACACATATATCAGTCTATAGATGAATATCATATTTACTAAATTTATATGTAGTCTTTACTTATACTGTAATTAGAAATATAATATAGTATAGTGTATATAGAAATATAATATAGTATATATAGTATTATAAGAAAATAATATATTATGTCAACTAATGAATGTAATTTATTTTCTAATGAGTCAGAACTATTTTTGCAATTTATACAACATGTAACTATTTATGTCAGGGATAAATGCTACCAACTCTATTGTCATTTGGCTATGTCATTTTATTGTTCATTCAGATTATTTTCATGACCCTAAATAGCCACACAAAGTTATAAATACATATATGTGTATTCTTATTGCTGCTGTTTGAAGTAAGTATCCAAAGTAAGTGATTATTGACATGGAAATAAGCAATCTTGTGATCTCACGTCTCATGATTACTACAACACAAGTGGAAAAATTCTTTGTAGTGAGGTACAGGGAGAGATATGAATTGACAGAGATATAGTGGAAATTGGAAGGGAGTGGAGTGATTCTGATCATATCACATACAGTTTTGAAATTCTGAAGAATAAAAAAAAAATCCTTAAAATTAACAGATATATTCCTGTCACAGGAACTATCAGTGGGAATCTCACCATACCATGCAAAGACTATCGTGTCAGTAGCTTTCAGAAAGCATGTAAGCATGCTGAAGCAAGCAAGCGTTGCTGCTGGCAAAGACTGAAGAAATAAAGCCATCCATCTTATTGGGTTTAAGACTAAGTGCTCAAGCAAAGCTTGATGCTGGATGGTAATTGTTTAGGAAGAATGTGGCAAGGAGAACTTGGGATAAATTCCAGGTGTAAGACACTATGGTTACATCATCACCTGACTGAAATACTCACAGCCTCTTTGTGGAGATTTGGAAGCATCAGAATTCTGTGAAATTTCAAAACTTCACAAGATAGAGATCCATGGTTTACTCTGGGAAACCATGGGAGAGGCTGACTGCACGAAGTATATCATCTCCCCATTGCTCAGCCAAATTTCTACCATATATCCTGTAAAATCCCCAAGGTTAGCAGGTCATTGCACCTCCAATTTCTGGTACCCAATCTCCTATACAAGGATCTCTGCATTCTTCCTTCCCGCTCATGGAACACCAATATGTAATCTTAAACCCTGAAATACAAAAATAAATTTAAACTAATCCTCCCATTGTTCATGAAAATTATTCCTCAAACTCATGAGAAAAGAACCCAGAATTATCGATTTAGTAAAAATTGTATGCTACTGTGAGTTTCTAGAACTCTAATTGTTGAGTTAATGCACTTTTGAGGCTAATAGTTCTGTGTTGCAGTCATGGATTCCCACTTTTCTTGCATCACCTGGAAGTGTTTCTTCTCAATATCTAAATTACAGATAACTCTATAGTTGTATAACCTATATTTGAGAGTGAAGGATGACCTGAGAGGGTGAAGCTCTGAGTGCAATAGTATTTTGATATGACCATTACCATGATGAGGAAGCCTCAGATTCCTAAAAAAAAAAAAAAAAAAAACAAGCAAACAAACAAAAACAACAATGAAAACAACAAAACAAAACCCAAAATTAGGAGTAAGGAAGACTATGTACCATCAACAAGTCTATAAAAAAGATAAAATTTAGTATAATTCTGTACCAGAAATTTGTGGAATAGCCTAGATAAATTTCTGATCATGTTCTGGGCAAACCCTTGCCTGTTCCCAAGAGCCTGAGTAAGATTCTCTGAGTGCTCTCATGTCTGAGTGTATCTAGGCCTCGACAACAAGGTAATAATACACTGCACTTGGCTCAAACTTCCTTTTAGGTAATTTCATTGTTTTTTGTCATAGAATGCAACTGTGGAAAGTTAAAAATAAGACCACTGTCTAGCCTGCAGATAACTGGTATTTCTCATGTGATATTTTCTATCTTTAATTTTTTTTTTCTAGTTCCAACCGTTTGTTGTGATAAAATACCCTGACAAAAAGCAACTTAGGGAAGAGATGGCTTCTTTTAGCTCTCAAGTCCAGGCAACAGTCTGTCACAGGAAAGTCAAGTGAAAAGGATCATAAATAAATCAGCTTGTTAGAGCACATTCACAGCAAAGACCAGAGAGAAATCAATGCATGCCTGCTGTTTGCCTACTTGTTTGTGCTCAGCTCAATTTCTCCACTCTATTCTAGTTTAGGATCCCCAACTGAAGAAATGGACTGCTCACAATTGGCTAGTTGATGTTAGGTTGGTTAACTATGATAATCATCCAGTCATGTTCACAAGCTTACAGAATGAAGACTATGTTTATTAACTTTATTTCAGGTTTTATTTTAGATATGCAGACTGTAGCATTCACAAAATGATGCTTACATTGGATACTACTTGTCTGCCCTTTATTTAAATCCTTGTTTCTTCAACTTCATAATCCTTTGAGAGCATTTTACTTGATAAATTTTAATATTACACAACTATTCTTTATGGCCTGGACTCATTTTCTATCTGAAATTTCTTTGTTTTTGTTATCACTTGTACTGTTATGCCCAGATCATGACCCTAAAGAGACCACCAAAGACCATGGATGTCCATAATGCAACAGCAAGATTTATTTTGTTTGAGTTTACAAGTCTAGACGGGGAACTTGTTCCTCGCCCCAATATACTGAGGCAGGAAGGAGTTGTTCTTTCTTTGTGTGGCTAAGTATTTAAAGGCTAAAATTACAAGCCCTTCAGGGCGGTTGTGGGGTTGGCTTGGGTGCTACTGGGATTGGTTTATTTTATCTCTGTTCTTTTTTAATTGGGTGAGGGTATGTAACCTTTGAATTTATTGGTTGGGGTTCACAATTATCATTTTGGAGATTTGTTCTTGAGCTGCCATGGGGGCTGGCTGGCCTAGCACATACTGACTGTGGGGACTGGCTCAGTGGTCCAGTCTCTGTCCTTGAGCTGCCATGGACATAGTGAGGGGTCCCAGACAGACACCTGGCTAAACCTTGAGCAGTCAGAGTACATGCAGAAAGGGAGCTACTGCAAGGACTGTGTCTTTTGTTCACGGCCCTCCCAGAAGCTGCTTGCTCAAGTTTCAAGAAACTGAAATGGAGGCCTGATCTCTGAGAGAAGACTGAGCGGCCTGTTATGGCATCTGCTAGGTCCTTTCAGTACAAAAATCCAAATTTTCATCCATGTCACTTGTCTTTTATCAGATTGATAGTTTTTGGCTCAAGCTACCTTAAGGTTCCAAATTTATTAAATGAATCATTATAGTGAATAATTCTACTTTATTGTGTATTCTTTCATAAAAATTTTCACATATGAATCCCTTTTCTACAATTTAAGGTTTTTTTGAAATGGATTATACCACCTGCCCCCTTGCCTTTGATTCTGTGAGGACTTCCCACATGCCATCCTGGAACTCCTGCCATGTCCTCCCTACTCTCAAGTTGAAAGCCTCTTTTCCCTTTTCATTACAGACATACACACAAACATACTTGTATGTACTACATGCATTCAAAATATATAAAGACAATCTGCTACATCCATTTTGTTGTTTGTGAACATACAGTTTCAAGGCTGGCAACTCTTTCTTTTAAAGGTAGAGATTGACTCATGTCTCTCTTGTAATGCTAGTCTTTGAATACCACAGTACTTTTCAGTGTGTCCATGTTTAAGTTAGGAGTTTACTGGAAAATATTCACTCAGTATTTTCCCGTAGATAATTTAGTATTTACCCTGAATGTCTATTTTTATTTACCATCAGCATTATGCATTGCTATATGGTCATCTGTTGTGAGATATTCCTCTACACTCTGTGAAGATGTGTCACTGTGACTGGTTTAATAAGGAGCTGAATGGCCATTAGCTGGACAGGGAAAGGTTAGGCAGGATTTCTGGGAATAGAGAGCTCTGGGAAGAAGGAAGGAGGAGTTGCCAGTGAGAGGGAGAGGAAGAAGAATGGAGAGTACAGAGTTAAGATAACTGAACCACATAAAAGAACATAAAATAAAAAAAAATGTGGGATAGTTTCAGTTATAAGAATTAGTTAGGAACAAACCTAAACTACAGCCAAGCTTTTGTAATAATAATGTCTCTGAGTCTTTTTTTTTTGTGAGCTGGTGGCACCCCAAAATACATTTACAGTCATCCAATTTTCCCTGTGTGTGTTAGTGTGGATGATGTTATTCAAATCTCAATGGAAGGAACTTACATATCTGGTTTAATACCAGAGAATGGCTTTTCTCTCCAAATTTTGGTACAGACTGTATCCTGGGTAAGTTTCTCTGATAGTGAATTCTTTTCATTTGATTTTACAGTTCACAGAGCTAAGTAAGCTATTGTTGGAAGTACCCATCACTCTTTCTGTTCTTATTGACTTCAGATATGATAAAAGAACAACAACAAAACAGGAGTCCATGACTTAAATTTATAAAAAAAACTTGTATTATTTCTAATATTTGGTGATATAGAAAATGATAATGTAGTACAGATTGTTAAGGTTTGCCTCAAGGAAAACCTTGGTAGAATTGGGTTAGCATGTTAGATGGTTATTCTTAAAATGGAAAAGAATGTATTATATATAATTTTCATTATAGCACATTCATGTAAATATAATTAAGCTCTTATTTAGACATGAATGTCAATGCATTTGTGTCTTCCCTTTGGGTTTTAACTGGGTGCTGATGCTGTGAACCATATGTACATATTTATAAATAGCAAACATTAACTGACTTGCTTTGCAGAAAGTATTGCCATAATGTTAAACATAATTTTTATTAGTTCAGGCTCATTATCCTAATGATTTCAGAGAGAGCAGTATTATCCTTGAGATACAGGGAGAGAATATAATGTTAAAATAAGAAATGATATACTGGATGAGTAATATGACTTCATCAATTCACACAAGCTGACACACACACACAAAAAAAACCCAAATTTAATTGTCTTAATTTACTATCTACTTTGTTGTATGTAATGCATGAGTGGGTTGCATTTAAGATACACATGAAAATAACTAAATAAAAGTATTACTTGAAGACTATATGTTTTTAGATGCTATCTACATTTTAGTTTGAAAGTCTTGTAAAATATATTCATTACAATAAAGACATTTTGTTGAACATGGGGTCACAGTCCTATAATAGAAGCATTTGTGAAGTGAAGGAGGAAACAAAGTCTTATGCCAGTTTGTGCTATACAGGAAGATGTTTGGTCAAAGTCAATGGGTGAGGATGAAGCTCAGAGTGAAAATGCATGCATATAATTTAGCATTTTTTTAAGAAAATAATTATATATATATATATATGATAATAGTCAAAGTTTTTTTCAAACACTGGAGAAACATACAATACTCATGTGTAGTATTGATTTTTTGTTAATCCTCTGCTTTTTTGTTATTTTTGTTTTATGGTCTATTTTTGCCAACCATTCATGGAAACACTTCTGAAAAATTCATGGGCTTAGACTGCTCATACATATACAAGTGGGGGCATAAATGTGTGATTTATTTGATTTATAATGCCATTAACTATATTTTTTCTTTGCTTATTTTCAGTATTGATCTACAGGTAATAGTGATGTATTGAAACCACCAGAATTATGATGTTGATGTCAATCTGTTCCCCTAGACTTATGGTGATGCCTATATGTTTATAATTTCTACTTTCTCTCTTTAAAATACATTGATGTGTTTTACATTCATGTGTCTTTTGTTTCCAGGTATGTAGATATGCCTTGTGCATACTAGGTATCCTCAGAGGTAAGAAATGCATGCAAGGTTACTTAGGACTAGAAATACAGATAATTGTCAGCCACCATGTGGGTACAGGGAACTAAATCCAAGTCATAGACAAAAGTGGTACTTGCTTTTAACTACTGAGCTATGTCTTTATCCAATAGTTTTTCTTTAAGAATTTCATTTGCATTTTTATCCAAATGACACCACAATCTATCCTTTCCAAATCTTCCCCTGTTCTGCCCACCTTCCTTCCCCTCAAAACTCCATGTGCTCTTTATTGCCTTACCTACTAAATCCAATTTGTGTTACTTGTATGTGCAAGTGTGTAGGACTGTCTAGTAAAACAAAAATAGCCCACATGGGCTGAATTCCTAAAGAAAATGAATTCTTCAGACCCTGGCATCCATCAACTCCCACTAGCTCCTCAAATATGGATGGATATTTATGACCCTCTCCCTCACCTTTGCTTGGGTTTTGCAAGTCCTCCCAGACACTTTGTATTTATGAGCTCAGTGATGGTGTTATGTTCAATAAATACACATTGATGCAGATATTTACTACCTTTGATTTGTATAATATTTATGTCTCACACAGATGACTGCTGACTGTAATGGGGTAGATAAGAAAACCAATCCAATTTATGGATAAGCACTCTATATTCTCATATAATCTTTATGTCTTAAGCTCAAATCTTCACAACAATAACTAACTACCCCCTAGATTAATATTCTCTGAGGAGGGCTGAGGGTTCTCCACTAGACCTTATGATCTATCAAAACAAGTTTTTGCTACATTTAATTACATGAGGCATAATGTTCATCTTTTGTGGTGAAATTTAAATTTCACCAGTAACTTTTTCACATCGTACCGTTATCACACTAATTGGTGTATCTTGCCAGGTCATTTGTCAAAGTTGCTCTCATGTTCACAGATGAATAAATCTGTGCATTATTTTCCTCTCCCAGTAGCTGGAATAATATCTTACAGTCATATTTCCCAATTCATATGACTTAAGTGTGTGGTATCTTCAGCAATAGGATTTTGATATCAAATTTTGGAGGACAAACAAGAACAGTAGTGATAAACTTCATTATTTGTTACCCAATTCATCAAAAACTCAGCAATTTTTAGTTGAGTTGTTTGTCTTCTTGGTGATATAAATTTGTATTTTCTAAACACCAGTCTTCTTTACATCAAAGCCAAAATAATTAAAATGAAAACGCAGTCTAGAGAATGGGAGTAAACCTTTACTTCTTTGTTTGAATTCTTTTGGGTTTGATGTAAAGAAGTTTAGTAACTGTTTATGATGCTGTTGCCACTCCAGTATGTATTTTTTTCTTCTTTTTCTTCTTCCTTTTCTTCTTCTTCTTCTTTTTCTTCTTCTTCTTCTTCTTCAACTACTACTTCTTCTTCTTCCTCCTCTTCCTCCTCCTCCTCTTCCTCCTCCTCCTCTTCCTCCTCCTCCTCCTCTTCCTCCTCCTCCTCCTCTTCTTCCTCCTCCTCCTCTTTCTTCTCCTCCTCCTCTTCCTCTTCTTCCTCCTCTTCCTCCTCCTCCTCTTCCTCTTCTGCCTCTTCCATCTTTTATTTTGGGTTTCAAGACAGGATTTCTATGTGTAACAGTTCTAGTTATCCTGGAACTCACTTTATAGACCAGGTTGGCCTTGAACTCAGAGATCCTCTGGCCTCTGCCTACCAAATGCTGGGATTAAAAACCACCCACTACTAATTCCTGAATGCAATATTTTTTTTTAATAAATAACTTATAGTCTAAAAGCCTCTTACTTTCTCAGTCACCTGAGTAAAAAGATAAAAACCTATGATTGTTCTCCTGAGTGACTTTATATTCTGTTTGGTTTACACCTTACTTTATATTGGAGAGCAAATTTTTCAGCATATGTATAACTTCAACATATTTACTATAAATTTGTTATATTAATAAATGTGTTACTATCTTCTCTCTGATGCCAGTGACACTGCTAAAGGAAACATGTTGATTTTTCTGCATCCATTAACCAGAAGAGCAGTCAATTGACCATAGTCTTCATGTAAGTATTCATCCAATCTCCAAAGTCACCCACTGTCCTATTACCTGTCATTAGAAAAACAGGCTCAGAAATAAGAGACAATGAAAGACAAAAGCTTAAGAAACAAATACATTAATTTCTATTAAAGGAGACATCAAGAGTAAAATAAAGCAAGATCAAATTATTTTAAACCACTTAACCTTGTGTTTCAATTGTGTGAATTTCTATTAATTTACACAGACTGAAATAATGATTTTCCATGAAAAATTACCCCACTATTTTTCATTTTATCTTCTTTCTTTTCTAATCATGAGCCAATGATCTGGTCAATTTTTATATTTGCAAACAATTATTATAAATATATAGAATAAATGTCACCTAAATATTATGTAATTATTGGAAGATGGCTTTATATATTAGTAAATAATTTAAAACTTTCTCATTTGTTTTGAAATTATGTTCAATGCATAAATAGGACAATGTTCTGTAAACATTAGCTATTATGTCTTCTTTCAACTATTTAAATGTATTATATAATTTTATGGAAATATATTATTGTATATTATGGTTATTTAGCTTGGGATTTGGGGGGTAATTCTAACAGTGGGAGCAAGGGTGTCTCTAACTCTTTGCCTGTTCTTAGGACCCTCTTCCTTGTACTCGGTTGCCTTGTTTGTTTATCCTTGATATGATGATTTGTGCCTAGTCTTATTGCATATTATTACACTGTGCTCAGTTGATATCCCTGAAAGTCCTACTCTGTTCAGATGCAGGAGCAGTATATCTGGGGGAAAAGAGAGAGGTGTGAAGGGGAGAAGTGGAGGGAGAGGAGGAAGCTGGTGAACTGTATTGTATGAGAGCAGAGTGAATAAAAAGAACACATGCACATACACGTGTACACACACATGCACACACACACACACACACACACACACACACACACACACGTAGGTATAGTTTTTATGGTCCTGTCTGGCCCATGGACAGGACAAATCTCTTTCACCTGCCAGTCCCACAGCAGCTCAGACCCAACCAGGTAAATACACAGAGACTTGTATTGCTTACAAACTGTATGGCTGTGGCAGGCATCTTGCTAACTGTTCTTATATCTTAAATTAACCCATTTCTATTAATCTATACTTTGCCATGTGGGTGGCTTGTGGCTTACTGGTACCTTACATCTAGCTAGCCTTGTATCTCTGCTTCAGCCTTCCACTTCTCAGAATTCTCCTCTCTCCTTGTCCTGCCTATACTTCCTGCCTGGCTAATGGCCAATCAATATTTTATTTATTAACCAATCAGAGCAACACATTTAACATACAGAACATCTGACAGTGTGTGTGCGCGCACACACACACACACACACACACACACACACACATACACACATACATTGGTTTCACACTATGTTATAAAATAGGCAAAGGCAAATGAGATTTTTATTTTCATTTCTAATACTTTTGTTGTATTAAAACTATAGCATTCTAATTTAACTACAAAGCAATAGAGAGCATTGTGTATACATTAAGCTATATTTTGTGATGTAACTGATTGTTAAGTTTAAATATCTCCTATCTGAAATAATGAACAGACACTGCCATCCCCTGTTTTTCTCAATTTTTTTTATTAATACTGAATATGTTTCTGTACCACTTAAATTTTAAGACAAGTAAAAATATCCATACATCAACTCTCCAGGATATTTTGCATAGCTGTGTTATAATACCACTTCTTGACACAATTTCTTGTGATTACAATTTCAAAAAGATATTATAGAACCATTAATCATTGATAGGAAACACCTTTGAATTGCTAATTATGTAACCATAGAATTATTAGTTAATGTATTTTCATTAATTTATAATATAAAAATAAAAATTGGTTAATTCTAATTTCAGCAATTACTTATACATGGTCTCTTTTTTTCTACATGGTCAATTTTGAAGTATTAAGTACTAACATATATAAATCAAAAATTTCAGCTTATTCTCTTCTGTGCCATTTTCTTTTTTTTCCCCCAAGACAAGGTTTCTCTGTGTAGCTTTGTGCCTTTCCTGAATCTCACTCTGTAGACTAGGTTGGCCTCACAGAGATCTGCCTGCCTCTGCTTCCTGAGTGCTGGGATTAAAAGTGTGCCACTGCTGTGAATGTTTCATTGGTAAGTAAAACACTGATTGGTCAGTAGTCAGGCAGGAAGTATAGGCAAGACTAAGAGAGAGTAGAATAGAGAGAACAGGAAGGCAGGAGGGGACACTGCAGCAGCCTCCAGGACAAGGAAGATGTAAGGTACCAGTAAGTCATGAGCCACGTGACAAAATATGGATTAATAGAAATGGGCTGAATATAAGAGTAAGAGCTAGACAATGGTAGGCCTGAGCTAATGGCCAAGCAGTTTAAATAATATAAATATCTGTGAGTTTATTTTATAAGTGGGCTGTTGGAATAACAGGGCTTGGCGAGGGCTGGAGAGAAGGTCTCCAGCTACAAGCCAACATCACCCAGCTTCTATGCTGTGGGATGTTCTGTATGTCAAATGTGTTGCTCTGATTGCTTAAAATAAATAATGTGCTGATTGTCCAGTAGCCAGGCAGGAAGGATAGGGTAGGCAGGACAAAGGGGAGGATAATTATAGGAAGTGGAAGGCTGGGTGGGGAGACACTGCCAGCCGCAGCCATGACAAGAAAGATGTAAGCTATGAGCCACATGGCAACTTATAGACTAACAGAAATGGGTTAATTTAAGATAAAAGAAGTATATAACAAGAAGCCTGCCACGACCATACAGTTTATAAGAAATATAAGAATCTGAGTGATTGTTTTATACATGGGTTGTGGGACTTCAGGACTTTGTGGCACCTGGAGAGAAGATCTCCATCTACACTTCTGTATCATTTTCTAAAAACCTTTTGTTGCCTTACAACAATACAATACCTATAATTTTACTGATTAATTTTATTCTTCTTGAAAATACACCCTCATTAAATATTATGAGATGTTATGTGATATTTCGTTAATTCTAACCTAATATTTATAAAATGCATAGAGTTCTTACTTTGATTCATCTCTCTTCAATGTCCAAGCCTTCCTTCTATAAGTTGGCTTGCCCAGGGTGTTTTATTGCCACAATGGGGAAGAAAGAAACATCTAATATGATATCTGGTAGCAGGATTGTGGAGTATTGTTGTGATGAACTTGATCATGTCTCTCATTGGACTATGGAAGACTTGGGACTTTGGACTAGAAAAGGCATCGAATGATGTAAGCAAGGCAAACAGGGCTATCTTAATGGAAACTTAGAAGGCAGTTCTAAGAGAGAGAAAGACTGCATATAACCAGCCTAAAAGGTTTCAAAAAGAACATTTTTCATAAGGAGGCTAGAGACCTTTCTTCTGATATTTGGGCATAGATATTTGCCTGCTCTTGGCCCTTGTACTAAGAACTTGTTTAAGGCAATAGTATGTAGTAAAGAACTAATTTATTTAGTAGAGGATAATTCAAGGCAGCAAAATTTTAACTTTGCCATGGAGTTATTATTAATTACTCTTATACAGGTCTACACTAAAACAAAACAAATTAAATAGAAGAAAAAGTAAAATGTACTATTTGAGAAAAAAACAAGCAAACAACACAAAAATAACATTGAAACACTGAAAGACTTGATGTTATAGCCAAGGCTTGTGCTAAAATAGATACTGTAATTGGTAAGTAGATTAGCACCATTGAGAATAGACCTAATATACACTGGATTAAAGAGAAGAGTACTACTCTCAGGGCAAGTTCTCACCCAGTTGAGTTTTCAACTTGTGAAAGAAAAAAGAACTAAGTATATTTCTGATCCTTCAAAGTAACAAAAATGAATGTTTCTGCTAATGTTTCTCATGTGCCATCCCAAGTTGTTTGCCAAACCTGGCAGTGTGTTCCAAATGATTCTGAGTGTAGAATTATAAAATCAACAGGAGAAATAGGGGTCAGGGTCTCTGGTCGGATTTCAGAGATGCTAAGGCTAGGCAAATTGTGGTGGGGGAATCTCTTTCTGAATGTCCTGAGAAGACAAAAGGCCCTGGCAGGTCACCGAGTAAAATTGTGAAAGTGAAATCTGAGTAGGAGTGGTTTCTCAACTAAGCTGTTGAGATGCCAGAGCTGTGGGATATCTGACAAAGAGCAAAAATATGGTTAGGCAGCAAATCTGGAAGGACAAAGGCATCCATGCCATTTGACAGTAGACATGGAGCTTCAGAATTTGCTGTTGGCCATTTTTTAATTTTAATTATTGATTTATTATATATCCTCACAATAGTTTCTCCTTTCTCCACTTCTCTCATTTCCTTCCCTTCTCCCTTCTGCCCTCTACCTCATTTGTTTCTTTTGTTTCAGTTCAGAGAGAGCCAGTCCTACCAGCTATCAGCAAAGCAAGGCATATCAACTTCCTGTAAGACTATGCACGTATCCTCGTTTTAAGGTTTGGCAAGGTAACCCAGTATGAGGAATAGGTTTCCAAGAGCCAGCCAAAAGCATTAGGGATAGCCCTGCTCCTATTGTTAGAAGCCACAGATGAAGATCGAGCTACACAACTGTCGCATATAGGTAGAGGGCCTATGTTGTTTCCAGGCAGGCTCCCTGGCTGTTGTTTCGGCCTCTGTTACTTTCTATGAGACAGATTAGTAATTTCTGTGGATTTTCTTGTGATTTTCTTGATTCCTCTGATTTCTACAATCCTTCATCCCTTTCTTAGTTAGGTCTAATGTTTGGCTGTGGGTCTCAGCATCTATTTCCTTCACTGATTGGATGAAGGCTCTCTGATGACAATTAGGGTAGTCACCAATCTGACCACAGGAGATGTTAGTTTCAGCCTATGTATCCACTATTGCTAGGATTCTTAACAGTAGTCATCCTTATAGATTCTTGGGAGTTTCCCTTGCACCAAGTTTCTCCCTGAGCCTGAAAGGCCCAGCCCTCTTTTTCAGTCATCTCTTTGAGTACTCACACCCTTCACTAAGCCTCCCCCAATCCAGTCCTTCATGTTATCATCTCCAGCCACCCCTAGTCTACCATAAAAATCTCTTTTATTTCCTTTTCCCTATAAAATCCATGTGTCCCCTTGCGTGGGCCCTCCTGAGTCTGAGGATTGTAGCATGGTTATCCTTTACTTTACAGCTAATACACACTTATGAGTAAGTACATACCATTTTTGTCTTTCTGGATCTGGGTCACCTCACTCAGCATGATTTTTTCTAGTTCCAACAATTTGCCTTCAATTTTCCTGATCTCATTATTTTTAACAGCTAAGAAATACATCACTGTGAAAATATATCACATACTCTTTATCCATTCTTTGGGTGAGTGGCATCTAGGTTGTTTCCAGGTTCTGACCATTAAGAATAAATATGCTATGAACATAGTTGAGCAAGTGTCCTTGTGGTATGATTGAGCATCTTTTGGGTATATGGCCAAGAGTGGTATAGCTGGTTCTTGATGGAGATTGATTTCCAATTTTTGAGAAATGGACATATTGGTTTCCAAATTTGCTGTACAAGTTAGTACTCTCACCAGAAATGGAAGAATGTCCCCCTTCTTTCATATCCTCTCCAGCATAAGCTGTCATCTGTGTTTTTGATCTCTGCCATTCTGACAGGATTAAGATATAATCTCAGAGTCATTTTGATTTGCATTCCCCTGATGGCAGAAGGTGTTGACATTTATTTAAGTGTTTCTCTGTCATTTTAATTCTTCTGTTGGGAATTCTCTGGTTAGGTCTGTACCCCATTTTTGAAGTGGATTATTTGTTTTTTTGATGTCTAGTTTCTTGACTTCTTTATAAACTTTGGAGATCAACCCTCTTGTCAGATGTGGGGTTGGTGAAGATTTTTTTCTGATTCTGAAAGCTGCTGCAAAGGACACTATTGACAGTGTCCTTTGGCTTACAGAAGCTTTTCAGTCTCATGAGGTCTCATTTATTAATTTTCAATCTTAGTGTCGGTGCTACTGGTGTTCTATTTAGAAACTTACCTCCTATGCCAATGCATTCAAGGCTATTTCCTACTTTCTCTTCTATCGGGTTCAGTGTAACTGGATTTAAATTGAAGTCTTTGATCCACTTGGACTTGAGTTTTGTGTAAGGTGTTATATATGAATCTATTTTTTTCTATATGCTAACATCCAGTCATGAACTATTTGTTGAAGATGCTTTCTTTTTTCCATTGTATAATTTTGGCTTCTTCATCAAAGATCAAATGTCCATAAATGTGTGGATTTATGTATATGTTTTTTATTTTATTGATCCATGTGTCTGTTTTTTATCACATTACCATGCTGTTTTTATTTGATAGCTCTATAGTAGAGCTTGAGATCATCAATAGTGATAACTCTGGCAGTTCTTTTGTTGTACAAGATTGTTTCAGCTATCCTGGATTTTTTGTTTTTCCACATGAAGCTGAGTCTCTAAAGAATTGTGTTGGAATTTTGATGGAGATTGCATTGAATCTGTAGATTGCTTTTGGTAAAATGGCCATTTTTTTTGTTATTGTTGTAGAATAACATTTAAGGTTTGTTACTTTTGTTTATGTTGCATTTGTTTAACCCCATGAATCTGTGTTACTGTGCCTGTCTAACACACCTCATGGTCTAATAAAGAACTAGCCAATAGCAAGGCAAGAAAAGCAAAGCAGGCCTGGAATGCAGAGAGGATAAATAGGAGGAGAAATCTGGGAAGATTGGATTGAGATCTAACAGTCAGAGAAGGAGGAAGACATTAGGGGCCAGTCACCCAGCTATACAAGCAGCAACAAAATGAGAGTGAGATTTACAGAATTAAAGGAACAGGAGAATCCCAGAGGCAAAAGTAGAGAGGATAATCCAAGTCAAGAAAAGCTGGCTAGAAACTGTTCACTTGGGAGCTGGGCAGCAGGCCCCCCAAAAGAGCAGAAATAAACAACAACAATTTTTACTGTGTTAATTCTAAAAATACATGAGCATGGAAAGGTTTCCATCTTCTGATTTCTTTCCTCAAACACTTGATGTTCTTTTCATACATGTCTCTCACTTGCTTTGTAAGAGTTATACCAAGATATTTTATATTACTTGAAGTTATCTTAAAAGGTGATATTTCCCTGATTTATTTCTCAGCCCTTTTCCCATTTGTATATATGCAAAAAATTCCAAGTTTATCATTTGGGGAAGTTAGTTATTTTTTTTTCTTGGAGTTCTTTATTTCTAGGTAAATACTTCAAAAGTAGGTCATAGTTATTTTTATTTTCAAATTTTATTTAACTTACAAATAAAAACCATATGTAGTTTTGGATTTCAAGGTAATGTTTCATTGCATAATTCAGGGACCTGAAAGGTAAAAGTGAAACACTTGAATTTACAGCTTTTCCATACTTCTCAAACACAACATGCTATCTGTAACCTGCTAGAATTAATTATCTAATTACAGGGAATAAAATGTCATGCTTTTTCAAAGATCTAAAATGGTATTTCCTACAGTGGAGATTTTACCTGACCACCCAACCTACACAGTTTGCCCCTATTAAGTAAAGAAAATAATCATGCACTTGGGAACACAATTTTAACTTGAAAATGAGGGCAACACAAATGTACCATAATTTTCAGTCATTTTCTATTCTAAGTACTAGGTCTTGCCATTGTAATTGTTAATCCTTATCCATAACCACTCATCTAACCAATTATCCTCTGGGATATAAGCTCCAACTTTATTGTTTTCTTGGAGCAATTAAATGTATAGGGCAGAATGAGCAGTACAAATGTTGTCATGAGAAGTGGCTAGATATATTATCCTGAAGGGAATTTTCAACAGCTATTCTTGATGGGTTTAATATACAGAGGAAATTAGATGAAAGTACACACACAGAGGCAGACATACACATTATATCAGAAACTCACATAAATACAGAAATTCTTGACATCATCTTATGTGAGAAATACATATACATAGTATATATACATATATATATACCTTATATATTATATATAATCTATGCCTACATATTCCTAAGGAAGACTAATTTCCATATATTTATGTCATATATTTAAAACAAATTTTATGTTTTATTTATATTTTGTCTTCTGAGGCTTTAGTTCCATGGCACACAAAAGATAGTCTTATCAGTTTTATGAAGGCATACCTCTGGTCACAGAATGAAATGCTGCAGTGAAAATGTGTAAGTAGCCTTGAAATCGTTTCGATAATTTTTATTATTTTTAATGAAAATATAATTACATCATTTCCCAAGTTCACTTTCTCACTCCAACCCCTCCAATGACAGTGAACTTGCTTCCTCATAGATTCACCATTCCTCTTCCTTATTGTTACTGTTCTCACATACACACACACACACACACACACACACACACACACACACACAGGAAACACACAAATATAAAAAAAATACGACCATTTAGCATTGCTTTTATGTATCTGACTTCAGGGCTGAACAATTGGTCCCAAATAATTAATTTGGTGCCTGATCCCTGAGGAAAACAAGTATTCCCAACTTAGCATTCCTTCGTTGTCTGTAGTTCTTTATCTAGAGTTGGGCACCTAGGAAAAATTCCTCCTTCCATGTGAGCATGTTTATTATTCTTATACATGTTCAGGTACTGATAAGGCAGCCATGCTGTTGAGGTATCATGGGAAAGTTTTCCTGTCAATTCTGCGACACATAATCTCACAGCAGATTTTCTTGTATTCTGTCTCTTGAAATCTTCCCACCCCCCTTGTTCTACAATGTATCATGAACCATATATATATATATATATATATATATATATATATATATATATAAAGACATACTAATGTATTTTTTAAAAATACTTTTGAAATGTTTGTGGTGATACAAGTGATGTGCAATCAAGTTAAATATGTATTATGATTTTGAGCAATATTTTCAATGACATGTTTTGTTCTATTTTATCTCAATCTTTCCCCTGTATTTGTGTAAGTAGTCTTTTTATTGTCACAAAGGTGGATTAACTATCAGAAAAAAAGAGTTTGTAAAAACCTGTTGTTTGTGTTTCATAAACATGCCATTAATCAGAACAATGAATCTTAACAATTTGTGTTTGTATCTTTTTAAATTTCATATATGCATATAATACATTGATTAAATTCAGTTCCCATTATCTCCCTTTCAATTTATCTCCTATTTCACAAGTATTTTTTCTTCCATTTTTTTTAATGCGCTGAATTCACTAAATACTGCCAGTATGATCATGGATGTAGATGTATCTGCTTTAGCACTGGTAGCTCCTCTGGAACATTATCCTTGAAGAAACCTGGTTCTTCCTCTCTTAGTAGTTGTCAATTGCCAGTAGCACTTCAGTTTGGAGTAGAACTAGATTATTTCACATAATCTGTACAATTTCTCTGGTCCAGTCAACCACATGCCATTACAACTTTATGAATATTAGAAACAACAATAATTCAAAGAGCCCAGTACCAGAGTCAACAATTTCAATTTCCTGCCTTCAAAAACTGCATATATAACCACTCTGCTTTAATAAATATATATGTGCTAGAAGGAAACAATCATGCTTTGCCACAAGGGAACACAGGTTGGAGTAAGTGTTTTTCTCATTCATTAAAAGTAGGCTAAATTTTTGAAAGAATACCAGAAAATGATATATTCAATATTAGCAGCAGGTAGTCACCACAGGGGACTGAATATTAAAGCAATGATTTTTTTAGATTCAGTTCATGATCTAATGTTTGCAAGAAAAGTGGAACTGACAGAAAAGAAGAAAGCTAACTTGAACAATATAAGAGGATATCTTAATAAGCACGAGAAAGAGAAAGAAGAATATAAAAGATAGAAACTTGCAATTCCCCTGGTACTGTGGCTGAGGTATTGGGACAAGAATGCCTCTGCTCGATTTGTCTACTATCATTCAAATAACATCACAGATTACATTTTGCATATATGCAGTGTGAATTGCCACACCATATGCTAACCATAAAATATTTAACTAAAAATCTGCTTGTGTAGGTGTGGTTTTTTTTTTTTTTTTTTTTAGCTTAAAATCGTAAACCTTTAACACAAACTTCTAGTTACAAGAAAACTTCTCCAATGTCATGACAGCTGATTTTTCTGGAATGTATTGGTGTGTTCTCCAGAGATTAAACACATAGTAACAGGATAGTAATATTCTCAAAGTTTAAACTGTTGTATCAGTGTTTTCTCAATGAACAGAACTCAGAAGATGTAAATGGTAATTATTACATTGGATTGGAGAATATGGGCTCTGTAGTCCAAAAACGGCTGTCTCTTCACTAGAAAGGATTTGCCAGTTATAAAGCTCACCTTGCCAAGTACATCAGCCATATCAATGTGATCCCAAAGCCTTGAAAATTCCTGAACTACTTGTCTTTACATACATTTTAAAGGAAAAGGAAAACTACTGCACCAGTTTGCAATCCCAGCCTTAGTGGATGGGGTTTCCCTTTCTTACATAGCCACCAGTATTCTTTGATGTCAATTGTCTTATTTACCTTAAACATTCTGTCTAAGGTAGAGCAGAATTTCAAAGGAGTTTTAGCTTGCATGTCCCTAATTTCTAAGGACTTTTGTATATTTTTCAGCCATTTTTATAATTTCTTCTGAAAACTCTGTTCAGATCCAAAGTGTTTTTATTTATTTATTTCTTTTTGAACTGGCTGTAGCTTTCTGTGTAGGTTGAATCTTTGTAGTCTTCCCTCCATATAGAAGAAGATGGCTTTTCATCCTTGTTTAGTTCATATTTAGGTAGTCATACTGGTGAGACATAATGAATCCTTCTTCTAACATTACTAGAAGACACTGTCTCACATCACATTCCCTGCCCTCTGGCTCTTAGAATCTTTCTGGTTCAGTTTCCTTTCTGAGACTTAGGTGTGGGAGCTATTTTGTAGACATGTTCTTTGGAATTGAGCTTCACAACTATGCATATTGACTGATGTGGTTTACTGTAATAGTCTCAGTGTGTTGCAAAGACATTTCCTTCTTGAGGGGTAAGGACTACACTTATCTTTGGTTATAAGGACAAATATTTAAAGTGTAATTGTATATTATGCTTTTTGTAAACTGACAGTTGTACATTATTCTTCAAGATTCATGGCTTCGTTAGCCCTGAGTAATTGGCTAAGTTTCTAGTACAAAGCATGGTTTCCCGTGAGTGGGTCTTTAGTCCAATCAGAGGGAAGACTGTTGGTTACTGCCAAGTTGTGTGTGCCACTAGTGCCCCCTTAGGGTTTTCTTGTCATAGAGCCTGTGTTGATATTCATAGGTATCATAGCTGGATAAGACAATTGATTGCTTCTCTCCCTCCTTTGGAAGCTTGTTCAGTGCCTTCTGGTACTATGAAAACTTGTTCGATGGAAGGAGGAATTCACACCACTTCCAGATCTGGAGCCTCTGGTACCTTTACATGAAGGGCATGATATCTTTAGCAATAGCTGTGTGGACAACCACAAGTAACAGCAATAGCCTGTATGTTTGGGAAGTCTTTTAGACTGTGCTGATCAACTCCTTAAAAAATGGCTTCCCATGCCTGGTATTGAAGTTAATAATTCATCTTTTATTGATAACAATCAATCAAGCTAAGTAAAAATTCACAGAATGTGAGAGAATCTTTGCTAGTTATATATCTGTTCAAGGATAAATATCTAGACTTTATATACTTTAAAAATACATTAATAAGATTACAGTATTTAAATATATTATGCACATTGTTCTTCTCTTATTCATTCCAGTGACAATTTATTCCTCCATTTTAAGTTTTTTATTTTTATTTTTTTGGTTTTTGTGAGACATTGTTTCTCTGTGTCGATTTGGTGCCTGTCCTGGATGTCACTTTGTAGACCAGGCTGGCCTCGAACTCACAGAAATCTGCCTGACTCTGCCTCCCAAATGCTGGGATTAATGGTATGCACCACCACCACCCTGCTTATTCCTCCATTTTTATAGACCTAAAGCAAAGATATCTTATTTCTTCTCATGGTGACTTTTTTTTTTTCTTTTCAACATTGTCTTATTCAATGTTCAGTTGCTATGAAGAGACACTATGACTATATGAATTCTTATGAAGGAAAACATTTAGCTGAGGGCTTATGTACAGTTCAGAGATTTAGTCCATTATCAGCATGGCAGGAAGCATGGCACCTGGCAAGCAGACATGGTACTGGAGAAGTAGCTGAGAGTTCTAATCCTGATCCACAGGCAGCAGAATGAGAGAGACTCAGAATCTGGCCGGAAGATTTGAAACCTGAAAACCCACACCCAGTCTCTCACTTCTGCCAACAAAGCCAAACCTACTCCAACAAGGCCACACATTCTAATCCCTGTCAGTCAAGACCACTCACAAATGACCAAGCATTCAAATATAGGGACCATTCAAATAATGGCCTGTAGGGACCATTACTATTAAAACTAGCACAACCATTATAAAGAAAAATAGTTTGCTTTTTTTACATTTTTATTTTTATATTTTTTATAAATGAATATTGTTTATTATATTTCATATGCATCATTTATAAATCAAGAAATACCTAAAAGTTCTATGTATATCTTGAAAGTGGCTATCACAAATTAGACCTTTAAGCAAGAAGCAGGTACTCCTGATGCCAATACTGGAAAAAGCATCTTGAGAGAGTTTATGACAAAATAGTCATCTCTTGTGAATGCAGCCATATAAATATGCCATCACTCTGATTGAATGTATAATACCCAATGATAATTCTAGGCTTGTTCTTTTAACTACACTAATCAATATCAGCCCCGAAATTTTCTTGAGCATATTGAGTTTTTAACAATATACATTCAGCTTGCTTTCTTTACTTTGTTTGTATTTATTTTCAATCTTTGATGGAATAAAAATAAAGAAATAAAGTATTTGTATGTTATATGTGAGTGTTAAAGGGAAACATTTGCTATGTGTGTGTGAGTACTTTTTAGAAAACAAAGATTTTTCATGAAATTATGTTATCTCTTGAAAGTATAAAATAAGGTTCAGAAATAAATATCCAGAATAAATCTTATGTCTTTCTTTTATTAGAAATGATGTATTGAATATAGAAGAATTTTACTGGAATATAATGAAAATGACAAATAAAATAGTGGATGAAGTACTTTGTGTACTGATTTAAAGCTACAGTCATGAGATTACCAATTTATTAGAAGTTATTTTGAAAGAAAAAAGGAGAGACAAAGAAATAATGAAGCCTTTCAATTTAAATTGTCAGAAGAGTCATGAAAAATAGATAAATTCTAGCCATGAAATATCATAGTCTTCAGTGAAAATTTATTATAACTACTTCTACTATGCAGACAAAACACTCCAAATTAAAAAAATTAGTTATTTGTGAGTCTACCATTAAATAAACATTATTAATGAATATAAAAGCATAAGCCTTACTCCATTGCTCAACTTGATGGCTAGATGCATATTCATTTATATTTTCACACAATATAATGTTTGAAAACCATATATAATAAAAACTTGGCATTAGAGAATAGCATAAAATGTTAACCCATCTAGTTTCTTTTATAATTGACCATGAAATATTAACATTTCTGTCATTTTTAACAGTGAGACTGAGGTTGAAGGGAAAAGAATGACAACTTGCTGAGAGAGGGATCAGATGCCTCCTGAAATCTGACACTGTAAGAACTGGAGGAGGCTCTGAGTGAAGGAAGGCTGGAAGAAAGCTGTCAGTGATGGAATGGAGACTATTAGACCGCGGAATGGGAGGCTGCCCACAAAAGTCAATGTGAGACTTTAAGTAACATCCTTCCTAGGAGTCAGTGAAATTCTTGATACATTTTATTTCTGCCTTGGAAGTCAGGGTGCCTGGCCAGGATTACTCTGATTAAACATTGTTATTGGACTGCTAGTGGATTCAGAGAAACCATAAATGGCTGTACTCAAACTCACTTATGGAAAGATAATATATTACAGTGTTAAACATAGAACAATCCATAAGATCATTTCCCAATCTACCAGCAAGTGAATTTCAGTCATTTATTTATTCAGTATGGATTAGAGAAATGCCCCTGGAAACCTGAAGCAGGTTTATAATATCTTGGTATGTTTCCTTATCTATAAATTATTATTTTTGTAATATTATATAGTGTTATGAGAATTTTGTACAAAGTGTCACCTCCTCAAAC
This sequence comes from Onychomys torridus, assembly GCF_903995425.1. Classification (NCBI taxonomy): domain Eukaryota; kingdom Metazoa; phylum Chordata; class Mammalia; order Rodentia; family Cricetidae; genus Onychomys; species Onychomys torridus. Next base: position 59,904,083 of record NC_050454.1, read on the forward strand.
AACTCCTCCAAATTTATCCTCGATTCCCTATCCACTCAACTTTGAGTTCTATTTTCTATTTTATTACACCTATTTAGTCCATACACTCTTGGATGTGTGGCCTTCCACTGGAACATGTTGAACCTACCAGGAGACACATCCTTAAAAGTCTAATGATTCTTCTTCTAGAAGGTATCAATTGCTAATAGCTCCTCAATTAGGTTTGTGACTTCATTTTTACCTCCTTCTTCAATCTGAGGCTTAGTTTGGCTTGAGTTTGCCCAGACTTGAGTATGCTGTCATAGCATTAGCTTCTACCCTGTTGTTTCCAGAAAGCACGATAGTCTTCTACTATGTGTAGCTCATTCAATCTTTCAAATTCTTCTTCCTTGGGTATCTTTGAGCCTTTACATGAGGGAGTATGATTTAGCTGACCCATTTAAGACTGCTTAATACAAAGTCCTTTATTCTCTGTTCCTTGACTAGTTTGGGAGTGTTGTGTTAATTACCATCTATTGATGAAAGAAGGAATAAGAGGTATTGTTATAACAATTAGTCATGAGAAGACATTGTGGTCATTTAACAGAGTAATATTAGTAGGTTCTCCATCAGGATCTGTGACTTGTCTTGTCAAGGGTATTTGGCACTAATAATAGTGTGGGATCTGGTTTTATGTTATGGAGAAAGTTTTAAATATAATTAGAAAAATGATTGGCTACTCTACTGCCCTTCATGCCGCGATTGTACCAGTGATCATGTCTTGCAGTTCTGTGATCATTTCATCTCCATTGCTCATAACTGAGTAAGATTAGTGATCTCATCATTCTTTACATAGCAAGAATAGCACCTTCCAACACTGTGAAAGCAATGGCCCATGAGGCTCCATGGATCTCCAAACATTGCAGGCAATTGTCCATGCTCTTGGATACCTTCCTGAGCTAATAAAACCCTATTGCTGTAGATATCAAGCACTTTACTTATAGATAATGAACAAACAAAGATATAATTCATTTAGAGGCTTTACCCTTGTTTATAACAGGATTTAGTAATGATAGAAGATGAATTAAGAAATGATTACAACATGTTATAGACTAGAGGTTTATATGACTTCTAAAATAAATGTCAGTGTATAAGTATAAAAATATATAGATTTTTCATAGTTTCTACATTGGGACATGGAAGCCTACTGTTGTGCAAGTCAGATAAAAATAAAATAATAATTGGAGAAATAGCAAATATTTTAAGTAAAAGAAGAGAAGGGATTATCAATGGTTGAGGGACTAAGCATGGATATGGAAGAGAAATTGGTATTGGATGGGTTAACAAACACCAAAAGTCTTTGAAAGCCCCATGGACACCCATTTTTTAGTAAGCTAAATTCAAAATACAACTGTAGGAAATAATAAAATTTCAAATTGAATTAACCTGCATTGGTGGACAATGTTTCTTATAGAATTCATGCATTTTATATATTTCAGAATATATAAAGAACTCAAGAAATTAGACATCAAAATGCCCAACAGTCCAATTAAGAAATGGGCTATAGACTAAACAGAGAATTCTCAAGAGGAAGCTCAAATGGCTGAAAGACATTTAAGGAATTGCTCAACATCCCTAATTATCTGGGAAATGCAAATCAAAATGACTCTGAGACACCACCTTACACCTGTCAGAATGGCTAAAATCAAAAGCACAGAAGACAGCTTATGCTGGAGAGGATGTGGAGCAAGGGGAATTCTCCTCCACTGCTGGTTGGAATGCAAGCTTGTACAGCCACTTTGGAAATCAATATGGCGCTTCCTTAGAAAATTGGGGATCCATCTCCCCCAAGACCCAGCTATAGCACTCTTGGGCATATACCCAAGGAATGCTCAATCATACCACAAGGGCATTTGCTCAGCTATGTTCATAACAGCATTATTTGTAATAGCCAGAACCTGGAAACAACCTAGATGCCCTTCAACTGAAGAATGGATAAAGAAAATATGGTACATATACACAATGGAGTTCTACTCAGCAGAGAAAAACAATGACATCATGAGGTTTGCAGGCAAATGGATGGATATAGAAAAAATCATCCTGAGTGAGGTAACCCAGACTCAGAAGGACAAACATGGTATGTACTCACTCATAGGAGGATACTAGATGTAAAACAAATATGACTAGACTGCTACACAATTCCAGGGAGGCTACCTAGAAAACGGAACCCTAGGAAAGACCCAAGGATCACCCAATGACAGAGAAATGGATGAGATCTACATGAACAACCTGGACAACAGTGGGAGTAATGAAGGGCAAGGTTTGAGGGAAAGAAAGCTTAGGGGAGCAGGAGATCCCAGCTGGATCAAGAACAGAAAGGGAGAATGAGGAATAACAGACCATGATAAATGAAGACCATATGAGAACAGGAATAGGCAGAGTGCTGTTGAGGTCCCCAGAAATCCACAATGATATATCATCTGTAGTCTGCTGGCAATGGTCGAGAGAAAGCCTGTTCTGACCTAGTCTGGTGATCAGATGACTAAATACCCTAAAAGTCGTCTTGGAACTCTCATCCAATAACTGATGGAAGTGGATGCAGAGATCCTCAGCCAGGTCCCAGGTGGACCTCCAGGTGTCCACCTGTCGAGAAAGAGGAGGGTCTGCAAGAGCGTTAATTGTTGAATCCAAGATTGCAAAAAGCACAGGGACATATAGCCAAACGAATGGAAGCACATGAATTATGAACCAAAGGCTGTGGAGCCCCCAGCTGGATCAGGCCCTCTGGATAAGTGAGACAATTGAATAGCTTGATCTGTTTGGGAGGCACCCAGTCTGTGGGACCAGGACCTGTCCTTAGTGCATGAGCTGGCTGTTTGAAACCTTGGGCTTACACAGGGACACTTTGCTCAGTCTGGAAGGAGGGGACAGGACCTGCCTGTACTGAATCCACCAGGTTTAAATGAATCCCCAGTGGTGCCTTGATCCTGGAGGACATGAGAATGGAGGGGAGGGGCTAGGGGGAAGGTGGGAGTGGGGGCAGGAGGGGGTAGGACAGGGGAATCCATGGCTGATGTATAAAATTTAAAACACATAATGATAAAGAAAAAAAAAAGAATTCATGCATTTTTAAAATCTCAGTGCAAGGCATGGAGTATTGTAATGAGTTATTTGCCAAGGAGACCACAGAGGTGTAGAAACAATTGCCATCACTCTTATTAGACTACCATGATGACATGGGAAGACCTTATTGTTGAAGATATAACATACTTTAGCTGAAGGTTCTAAGTAATTTAGCATTAAAACAAGTAGGAAACATCTTTTCTTTTGGTTAACTTTCACAATGCCTGAAAGTACTATATAAGGCTGCTGGGAAATAAAAGACATCAATGGTCTCACCTAGCACTAGACATTCCTAACTGCAGTACTTACCTTCCAGACAAGATATGTTCATTGTTGTTCATAGTGACTCGACTACTATTGGGATGACTATTTTCTGATTGGCTGGAGTCTTGCTCTAGATGATGGATTTTAATGAATGGATCTGTAATCATTAACAAAAGACCATGGCTTGGGTAGTCATAGGTTCAAGGGTAGGATGTTCTACTGGCATTTTGCTAAAAGGCATGTAGCTGGAGTGTTTCTCTCCAGCTTCTGCCAAATCCTGGCAGTCCAATAGCCCACTTATAAAATAAACACACAGATTCTTAAATTATTTAAACTATTTGGCCTAATGGCCCAGACTTCTTGCTTGCTCTTCTTATATCTAAAATTAACCAATTTCTATTAGTCTATAAGTTGCCATGTGGCTCGTGGCTTACCAGTCATGGTGGCGGCTGGCAGTGTCTCTCTGCCTCAGCCTTCTACTTACCAGAATTCTTCTCTGCTTGTCCCACCTATACTTCCTGCCTGGCTACTGGCCAATCAGCATTTCATTTATACAAAGCAATATCCACAGCAAAGGCATGCTGTCAAATCCTCTCTAAAACATCAAGTTTATACTGATATATGGGCTGTTATTAGCCTTAGCTAGAGAAGCTTTGCTTTGCAGTGATCAGCAGGCAGTGGAGGAATGCAAAACTATGGGTTCAAGTTGAGAAAATAAGGCACTGAGTTGTCAGTCTTAACTAAGAATCCCATATTACCATCTCGCCCCTCCAAACCAAGAATCAGGGAATGTCCTGGAAGTGGAGACTAAAGCAAAAGGATGCAGAAGCCAGAAAATGGAAAGCAGTACAAGTATTTTTTTTCCAGAATTAATGTAGTGTTTGCTCTAATTAACACATAGCAAGTGTGGTTTTCTGCCAAAGTTCAAACGAGGAAGATTTTCAGCATGGTTGAATAGATGACCTACAGCTTCCATCCTTTACTGAAAAGATGTTAGGAGATGGTAGATTGTAAGTGAGGAAAAATCATTCTATTTTCATGCTGTGACCACTATTAATATTCTCATATTACAGTAGATGATCCTAAATCCATGTACATATGATTACAACAACTGGACTTTGTGTGTTCAAAAGAAATGAGTACGTTGGGAAAGGTGCAGATATTTTAAATATAGTTTAGTTGGAGGGATAAATAATGTTTAAAAGGGGTACATATGATTATGTTTCATTATTTACATTAGTGAACTTAAAAGTAAAGATATAAAGGATTAAAAATAAAAATATATTTGAAGAAAAATGAGAATTAAACATTATTTTGGTCACAATATTACATTTGCAAACGGATGGGTAGTTGACTTCCTGGACAAATCATTTATTAATACCATATGATGATTAAGTTTTCTTAAAAAAAAGAAAAATAATATGAGCTAGACAGATGCTACAGGAGTTAAGATTGCTGGCTACACTGGCAGAGGAGCTGAGTTCAGCTCCCAGAATCCACCTGGCAGCTCACAACTACTTGTAACTCCTGCTTCGAGGCATCCAATGCCTTCATCCAGCTTTCTGCAGGCACCTGAATGCATGTGGTGTGTATACATAGATGCAGGTTAACACTCATACACATATAATAAAAATGAATTAATGTTTATAAGAATGATACTGAGTTACAAGGCAAATAAGTACACTAGTAATTGCTGTTATACACGTATATAACCACAATATGTTTGTTTGTTTCCTTTGTTCTTTAGAGAAGGGATCTCATTATGTAGCTCTGGCTGTTTTGGCACTCTATATAGACTGGGCTAGTGTCAAACTCTCATAGATCCATTTACCTCTGCCTCCAAGTGCTGAAATTAAAGGTGTGTACCACTACACCCAGAAATAACCATGTTTTTATCTTGTAGCAGTTATACATCTGAAGCATATTTGGAAACTTTGTCATAATATTTTAATTAAAATATTGTATTAATTACTAGGAAATTTTATGCAATGTAATATTTAAGTTTAGTAAAATTTGTAAGCATAATATAGATAATAGTGTTCTATTACTTGAATTTAACATTTGAAAGTTATGGAATGTTAATGCAAATATTACTTTGATTTTTTTTGATAACTCTCTATAGTATGATAAAACTATTTCTTGATGATGTTCATTCCTTCCTGAATGAGAGGCCAATGTCCTTAAGAAGATCATAAATAGCTCCTTGTAAATATTTGCCAAAAGAATAATACAATAAGAATTATGTGATGTGTACTCATGTTAGATGGAAGTTTACATTATATGGACAAATCATGTTTATTGCAGCTTATATAAGAATTCATTATTTCCACTTTGGTTGTGAAAAATGAAAAAGGGCTCTAGATTCCAAAAAAAAACCAGGTATAGTTTGTACATACTAGGGAAATCTAATTTCTAATATTATTTGGCTCTAGATATCTACCTTGAAGTGTATGAAACAGTTGACATCTAGTAGGAGGGTCATAGTTTCTGACTCCTAGTCATTTTTCTTGGTTATTTTAAGTTTCAATGCCCAACCTGTGAAAAATTCTAGCATTATTCACAGGGCATTATAGATTGAACCATCACATGTGCATATAAACATAACCTGGTCCAAAATTGTTGCCCCTTACTAACAACGAGTAAGGTAGACAAATGTGAAAATATTCCCGCCACTGATTCCACAATGGCACTTGTTCAGGTTTCCCTTCCTAGCTGATACACAGCTTGTAGTTCAGGAAAGGAGGACACTAAAATAATTATTCTTAAAATTGTCACTCCATTCATGAAACAGGTGAGTGTTGAATGACTAGTTCACTTGCAATTTAAGAACAGAATTCTTTAGACATCATCATCCAGCAATGAAGAATTCCTGAAATATAAATAAAACATTCATTGAAAATGTAGCTGATTAATGTGAGCAGTTTGAAACACTGTGGGGTTTATAAAGCATCTTCTCTCAATAGAGCAGTTGACATGATGGTTCCTCTTAGTAACAACCAAGAGTTAAAAGACAGGAGTTTAGTAATGAATTGTTGCTTTAAATGTGTAGTCCATTGATCAGAAAGCTGTGAGTGCTCGTAAGAAGTGTGCTTCATTAGCTCTAAAAACAAAACAAACCAATAAAAGCTTCCCTAAATAGATCATCAAAGTTCTTACAAATGAACATTTACAAGAGAAAATGAAAGTTCAAGTTATTTAATATTTAGGTTAAATTATACTTTTTACAAGAATACACAAAAGGATAATAATCAAGCATGAAAAATTCCTAATCACTGATATCCACAATAAATCAATAGGAAAAAAATTTGAATGTAAACCACGTTTTAAAAATCAACTAGTAGAATGAAAATAAAAATCAAAGAAAAACCACTAAAATTATTTAAAAATATCTATTACTTTTCACATTCTCACACTCATGCACACAGTCATAAACATACAAACACCCCCATATACTGACACACACACACACACAGACAACCATGTACTCAATATATAACAAAAGCAAATATGATGAAAAATGAAATTCATAAAAAAATAAAATAAAATGTCTAGCTATATTAAAACTCACTCTCAAATTTGAAGAACAATTCAGAATCTTTAGAGGCATGGTCCTTTGGAAGAAGAGCCAATATTTATATATGTGTGAATACAGTGTCAACATTACACAAAAGGAGGTATAATAAATATTGATGCATTAGTTGCTATAAACTTTGTAATTTACTGAAAAATCTAATCACAGATATAAGTATTTTAATAAACCTGAGGATACTTGTATAAAACAGCATAATAGTACACACAAAATAAAAAAGCTGAAATACAATAGTTAAAATATTTATTCATAAGTAAAAGAAATACTTTATACAGCAACAAATTAAAAGAAAAAGTACATTAATTTCTTGAAATGATATTTATTAATAAAATGTGACGATGCTGTTACATACGCAAAGAAAATCACTATCTGGATAAATTCCACACCAAGTAAACGTAACCTTCAAGAAAGTTATTGGCAATGTTTTGACAAACCAATAATTTAATAAAAATGTTGAGAGCAACCGACATGCCAGCTTGTATTTGGGAAATATCCAGCTGTAGCGGAGCTATAGGCAATCAATGATTGCTGCTGAGAGGGAGAATCTCTTTTCTCCAGCGATGAAATTTTTCCTAGGTTATTAATTCCCAGTGTCTAGCCCAAAGTGACTATGTGTAATAACTTACACATGTATCTGCATATATGTATGTATGCTTATATATGTACGTAATTTATATGCATATGTAATAATAACTATTAATGGAAAAGAGACCATGACTTTCAGTAAGATAGGTAAAGGAAGTGGAAAGCATCAGAGCAGAGGGACAGAGGCATGAAAATGATTTAAATACAGTACTCATGTATGAATTTCTGAAAAAGTATGGAATTTACATTCAAGAGTATGTTGACTGCAAACAGGTACTAATTAAGTTAATAATCATCTGTGAGGGATGAATCACAGTGCCCTTAATGTAGAGAAAGAAGGATTGTCTTGTTCTGTGTAGATTGAAAGAGTATCCCAGTAAGTTCAAGGAGGAAGAGAACGAATAAGTACAAACGTGGGGCTGAGGATGGCGCTGAATCATGCAGAGATCATATGTCATAACAAAACCAAAAACAAAGGTAAATAATATACTTTTAAATGACAATATTCACTGTGATCCTCTTGATATGGAACTATAATTTATATTGAAAAGCAATAATTTAAGAACATACACGATGTTAATAATATTTCTAAGTCTCAAAATAGTATAGCATGTAACCATGTGTATTTCTATATTTCAGTATAAACATGCAATACACATCATTATAAATTTTCATTCATACAAGCAATCCCCAAACAATTTGCAAATAAATTTAATGTGATACCTGAGTGAAATTGTCAACATTTCTGCATGCACATATGTGATAATGACATTATATGTAATATATAAAAATATCAATTATAAAATTATTAAGCGGCTAACAAGGTTTGTTGTACTGAAGTTCTAATGGCACACTATTTTCCTTGTTTTCATCTTTTTCTCCACAAAATTATATATACAAAGCATATTTGTGCTTGCTCTGAATTATAGTATTCTTCCCATAAATGTCCTGAGATTTAAAAATTAATATATTAATTTAAAACCAGAAATATGATTTATTATCCATTAACTCTAGCAAAATTTCTATTCTATATAAGTGAAAGGTGTCCAATAAATTAATAGACTAAGATTAATTTAACGTTTTACAAAATTCTATTTTGATACATATTTTGGCTACATTGCAATAATTTCTGGGTCATTAATCTACAAATTTGCATTGACCACATTAAAAATTGTATAATAAATTATTTCTACACAATTAAATACTTAAATTTATAAGCATACATATATATAATTTATATACAAACATATATATGTATACATATATATATATAAAGTTCACTAGTAGAGAATTTTCAACTTTCTTGTAATCACTGGCTTAGGATATGTGTGTGATACTTTATCATATCACATCATCTGGAGACAAATTAATCTGTGTGGTATCCATAACAAGACAAACTTCTAATTTACAACACATTAGTACTTCAGAGTTCAAATCTGGTTTTATAATTATCATGTAAGTTTCTTTTGCAATGATGCACATCAATAAAATATCACATTTAGTAGAAAATTATCTTTAATATTTAACATATAAGTTAGAATATCATATTGTTTATGAACAAATATTAATACAAATTTTGGTGTAGGGTGAAACACAGGGTACCAGTTTTTAGATATGTGATAAAATATTCTTATGTTTTCAAGTTATATTTGAATAAAGACTTTTCTAATTTCTAATTCAATTTCTAAAATAATACTCAGCAAATTTTCCTTTGAATTAGTTTATAAATGAAATCAATCATGAGTATTTGCTTCATATATCTTATTAATAAAGATTTATATTTTATCCAAAAGGTATAAAATGAATGTCAACTTCTTAGCAACATGAATGTTATGAGAATCTCTATAGCTAAAGTGTTGCACATTTTCTTTGGAATGCATTTTTCCACACAATAGGAATCTAGCCACGGCCTTTGGTATGCATGCCACTCTACCACAGTACATCTCAGCAACACCTCCCATTACACAGGATCCCCTATATAATTTCAGAAATATTTGAAATCTCCCTCCAAATCTGATTTATTAACTCCAAACCTTCTGCAGTGACAAATACAAAAAGTGAATTGTTTATTTACTCTTCTGCTTTATAACATCATAAATTATAATATTGTATTGGTTGACCGACCCAGTCATCTGAAAAGGTTGAAATTCAGCAAGTCATAAAATGCATTTGATATTTGTTTGTCTACTGGAAACAGCATCTAGTATATCTTTTCTGCACAGACGTGTATCTAAGGAATGAATCAAAGGAACGACCAAAATCCCCAAAGACATTTCACTTATAATATTTGTTTATGAATTTACTTTTCTGCTCACCTGTAAATTCTTATGCCCAAATCTGCCATTAACAAAGAACATGTATTTTATTAAACACATTTGTGCTTAGCTTGTTTTCAACTGAAGTAGATTTTTAGTACAAGAAAATTTAATATCTAAAATTTACATGGGACAAAAATAGAAAAAAATTAATATATCATGATAAAAACTGTCTTATTCTTATATTAAGTATTGTACCATATGTGCACTTTTGAACAATAAAAATTCCTATAAATATGACACTGGATCCTTATTTCCCCTTATACCATCCATAATAAGGATGCATAAAATACAAGTTTTAAAAATTAAAAAATCATCAAATAAATATTACACAGTAATAGAAATATAACACTGTTCTAAATTTGTTCTTCAAGTAAACTACCATCATTTTTTAAAATATGCATTTAAGAGAATGAATTGAAATTAAGTACATTCCACAAAATACGAAAGTACATACTACCACCTAGTGGCTGTGGTTTTTGCTCAAGGGTGGTTTTTCTCATTATAATCCACAATTGCACACTGAGGAATGCTGAAGGCAAAAAGAGTTTACAGTTAAACATGTTCAATAAGTACATGAGTATGTAAATTGATTATTTATACAATATTGTTAGCCACTTCATATTTCATACATTTAAATACTTTTTATCAAGAAAGAGAGATAGGGAAAAGGATAAATGTGACTCTGCCAAAAAAACCCACAAAAACATGTCCATAACTCTCTTCTATACCCAAAATGCAAATTAAAAATTTTTGTGAAGATCATAGTGAATAAGTATGTGAAAATGCTAAATATCATTTTCAATTAGCTGGAAGGATTAGATTAATATTTTCATGTTGTATCATACATGGAAGGAAATGCTATGGTAATCACAATTACCATTAAACTGACTATTCAAACCTCAGTAAATCTCCTAAAGGGTAGAGTTTAAACACTTTACAGGAGCACATGTGTTAGGACAAAATGAACTAAGTAGAAAAATACTTCTGAAAATCAACTTATATGTTTGTACTGGGTAGTTATTACACCAACTCAACAGAAGCTAGGGTCATCTGGGAAGGAGGAATCTTAATTGAGAAATGTGTCCATCAGATTAGAGTTTTAGTAGGGCCAGCTCACTGTGGGTGGTACCGCTCCTGGGCATATGGCCCCATTTCTCTAAGAAAGGAGACTGAGCTAGCCATTAGCAAGATGACAAGCAGCGATCTTCCATAGCCTCTGGTTCAATTCCTGCCTCCACAATCCTGCTTTGAGTTCCTGTACTGATTTCTCTTCATTATGGATTATGATAGGGGCATGTAAGCAGAAATAAACATTCCCCCCCAAGCTGCTTTTGTTCATAGTATTTTATTATAACAAAAGAAACACTAACTAATTCAATACTAATTTTTGTATTTTCTTATGTGCTCTCTTCTACTTTCATGAGTATTCTTGAGTGATTACATATGCTCAGCTTGTTAATGTTATATGGTGGTGTGTATGAATTCAAAGCATTTTTACTATAGTATCTTTCAAAATTAATAAATTGTAGATTTTATACTATTTGAAGAATAATTTTAAGATTAATATAATGAAGTTTATTACCAGTATTCAATTCATTATTTTAAGTTACTAAATTATATTTTACCCTTTAAAAAGTATTCTTATACCATGCCACAAACAATCAAACAAAACAAAAAAAGGCCATTCTACACAACAAATTCTATTATTAAATTTAAATTGTTGAGTTTTCTGATAAAGAGAATTTCATTTCTTTTAAAAATCCAACATTATATTAAGCAATTAAGAGGCACAGGAACCTTTTATTCTTTATAGAAAACTGTTACTTTTAATTTGTATCAAGTCCTAGTATAAGAAATGTTGACATCAAACATAAATTGATTAATTTATTCATTAATTCATCACATACATAATGAATACATTCTAAGGGCCATCCAATATGCTAGCAGCCATGGGTACCAGAATGAGAATTTGAATCAAACTCAGTTGCTAATCTTCTAAAATTATTTTTACTGAGACCTATAGCCACATGTAAGAGAAATATAGGATTAAAAGGAAAAAGCAACAAACTTGCTGGATGAATAAGACATGAAATATCCAGACTACAAGTAATATTACAGTACCTAGGAATCATTCAAAAACGACAGAACAGAGGTCAAGCTACAAAGGACTTCCTGGGACAGCCATAACATTTAACTTTGTTTTGAATATTGTCACCTGAAATCCTGCTATCCTAGTGAAATTAGTTTTCAAATTACATATCAGAAAGAAACAGATCTCACTAAAGAAAGGGGGGAGGTAAATTTAGTTCAGAGTTGTTGGTGATGCTAAGGGTGTCTATGTGCAGCACATGGAATAGAGGTGTGACAGTCGTCAGAAGTAGCAGGTGTTTCCACCTAGACTGTAATGGAGTAATAGAAAGGTCTTTTGTTCTTTACAATGGCTGCCTGATTAGTGTAACAAAGATGCATACAGAATGGAAGCATCATCTGCAGCAATTTCAAAGCGCCATTTTACAGAATATTGCTCACTTTAAAAAGGTGTAAATGAACCTTTCCAAGAGAGAGAGGTGAGAGTTATCACCTTATTCAACTTATGAAACTTATTATCACCAATGGTGAGACAATTACCCATTATATGCTACCTGACATAGGACGAAATAATTGCTTACATGGTGATCTTAGCTCTGTCAAAAATTAGTGTATTTCCTACAGCAATGTAATGGCCAAAATAGTCTAGAGCTGTAAACTGCCCAATGACAAGAAAGGTATGAGAATGGAGATTGATTATGTTATCTAGTAAGTTAATGATAAATGAATACTTGATTTTTATTTGCGTTTGTGTGTGTGTGTGTGTATGTGTGTGTGTGTGTGTGTGTGTGTGTGTGTGTGTGTGTTCATAAATGTCGTGGCACATGTATTGAGACAGGAAAGCATTTTGGGGTGTCCTGTCCTACCTTTTACATGAATTCTGAGACTCAAAATCAGATAGTAATAATTGAGAAGTGAGTATTCATCTTTCTGATATCTCTCACTATATGATTTTTAATGAATGCTAAATTACACTGAAAGAGAGAGCGTATCATTGAAATGACCTGAGAAACACAAATATGGAGAACTGTGTCATTTTTATGCAATTCATGGTGAATTACATAGTATTGTGTGACAGTCTTTCTAGAGAGACATGAACAAACATTCACTCATGCCATGTCAATGAACCAAAGTGTGGATACCATCAAATCCAACCTCAGTTTTACTGGGGTTATTTGTAGGAGTAATAGTGAGAAATTACTTACCACAGGAGAAATGACTCAAATGTACTGGATCACCAGGCATGCGTAGCTAGAAGCTCATGAAGCATCAAACCTGAAGGCAGATCAATAATTTTGTCAGTTTCCTTCCTAGGTGGCTAAGTTGTTTTAAACTTCATAAACGAAGTTAGGCTTCTCTCTGCTTCTTTCAGGTTGCTTGGACGATCTGCCTCTTCTAGGCAGCTCACTGGTCTGAGAGATTCTCTCAGTAGTTCTTGGTGCACATGTGTGCCTGAGAAGGGCCCTGGTGATTCTGCTCAATTTAGGGGTCTTCCTGAAGCAATTTGAGTTTTCTGCATCCTGAGTTTAATGAGCTGCCCCTTAGTATTGCACACTTAACCTCTCCTTAGAACAACCTGTAACTTTATCTCCCAATAAAATGTCTCATGTCATAAAATTCTATCTACCCCAATACCCGACTGGCCAGGTAATCTGTTGTTTTAACATTCTGTGGACATTTTGCCTTAAAATAACCTGTTGTCCACCTTCTCTTTAATACCCTAAGTCTTACTAAACTTCATTACAAGATCAGATCTTTTTTGTTATTGTTATTATATTTGTGTTTTAATTTTACACATCAGCCATGGGTTCCCCTGTCCTCCCTGCCCCCCCTCCGTCCCAACCCCCAACTTCCCCCCACCTCCTCCCCTCCATTCCCATCTACTCCAGGGCCAAGACTCCCCTGGGGATTCATTTAAACCTGGGGGATTAAGTAGAGGCAGCTCCAGTCCCCTCCTTCCAGGCTGAGCATGTGTCCCTGTGTAAGCCCAAGGTTCCTAACAGCCAGCTCATGTACTAAGGACAGGTCCAGGTCCCACAGCCTGGGTGCCTCCCAAACAGTTCAAGCTATTCAATTGTCTCACTTATCCAGAGGACCTGATCCAGCTGGGGGCTCCATAGCCTTTGGTTCGTAATTCATGTGCTTCCATTCATTTGGCTATTTATCCCTGTGCTTTTCCAATCTTGGTCTTAACAATTCATGCTCTTACAGTCCCTCCTCTTTCTCGACAATTGGACTCTGGAGGTCCAACTGGGGCCTAGCAGAGGATCTCTGCATCCACTTCCATCAGTTATTGGATGAGAGTTCCAGATGGGTGTTTGGCCATCTGATCACCAGACCAGGTCAGATCGGGCTTTCTCTGGACCATTGCCAGCAGTCTACAGAGAATGTATCATTGTGGATTTCTGGGGCCCTCTCCAGCCTATTCCTATTCTCATGTGTTCTTCATTTATCATGGTCTGTTATTCCTTGTTCTCCCTTTCTGTTCTTGATCCAGCTGGGATCTCCTGCTCCCCTAAGCTTTCTTTCCCTAAAAACTTACCCTTCATTACTCCCACTGTCATACAGGTTGTTCATGTAGATCTCATCCATTTCTCTGTCATTGGACGATTCCTGTGTCTTTCCTAGGGTTCCGTTTTCTAGGTAGCCTCTCTGGAGTTGTATAGCAGTCTAGCTATCTTTGTTTTACATCTAGTATCCTACTATGAGTGAGTACAAACTGTGTTTTTCCTTCTGAGTCTGGGTTACCACACTCAGGATGATTTTTTCTAGATCCTTCCATTTGCCTGCAAACCTCATGATGTCATTGATTTCCTCTGCTGAGTAGTACTCCATTGTGTATATGTATCATATTTTCTTTATCCATTGTTCAGTTCAAGGGCATCTAGGTTGTTTCCAGGTTCTGGCTATTACAAATAATGCTGATATGAACATAGCTGAGCAAATGCCCTTGTGGTATGATTGAGCATTCCTTGGGTATATGCCCAAGAGTGCTATAGCTGGGTCTTTGGGGAGATGGATTCCCAATTTTCTAAGGAAGCACCATATTGATTTCCAAAGTGGCTGTACAAACTTACATTCCAACCAGCAGTGGAGGAGAGTTCCCCTTGCATAAGCTGTCTGCAGTGTTTTTGATCTTAGCCATTCTGACAGGTATAAGGTGATATCTCAGAGTCATTTTGATTTGCATTTCCCAGACAATTAGGGATGTTGAGCAATTCCTTAAATGTCTTTCAGCCATTTGAGCTTCCTCTGTTGAGAATTCTCTGTTTAGTTTTATAGCCCATTTCTTAATTGGATTGTTGGGCATTTTGATGTCTAATTTCTTGAGTTCTTTATATATTCTGGATATCAGCCCTATGTTAGATGTGAGGCTGGTGAAGACCTTTTCCCATTCTGTAGGCAGTCACTTTGTCTTGTTGACCATGTCCTTTGTTCTACAAAAGCTTCTCAGTTTCAACAGGCCCCATTGCTTGATTGTTTCTCTCAGTGTCTGTACTACTGGTGTTATATTTACAAAGTGCTCTCTTGTGCCAATGCATTGAAGACTACTTCCTACTTTCTCTTCTATCAGGTTCAGAGTAACTGGATTAATTTTGAGGTCTTTGATCCACTTGTACTTAAGTTTTGTGCATGGTGACAGATATGGATCGATTTGCAGCCTTCTACATGTTTACCTCCAGTTATGCCAGCACCATTTGTTGAAGATGCTTTCTTTTTTCCATTGTACATTTTTGGCTTCTTTGTCGATTCCATTGGTCCACATGTTGGTTCTTATGCCATTACCAAGGTGGTTTTATTATGGTAGCTCTATAGTAGAGCTTGAGGTTGGGAATTGTGATGCCTCTAGAGGTTGTTTTATTGTACAGGATTCTTTTGGCTTTCCTGGGTTTTTTGTTTTTCCATATGAAGTTGAGTATTATTCTTTCCAGGTCTGTGAAGAATTGTGTTGGTAATTTGATGGGGATTATGTTGAATCTGTAGATTGCTTTTGGTAAGATCGCCATTTTTACTGTGTTAATCCTGTCTATCCATGAGTCTGGGAGATCTTTCCATTTTCTGATATCTTCTTCAATTTCTTTTTTCAGGGACTTAAAGTTCTTGTCATATAGGTCCTTCACATTCTTAGTTAGAGTAGCCCCAAGGTATTTTATATCATTTGTGGCTATTGTAAAGAGTGATGTATCTCTGATTTCCTTCTCAGCCTGTTTGTCTGCCATATATAGGAGGGCTACTGATTTTTTTCATTGATCTTGTATCCTGCTATGTTGCTGAAGGTGTTTATAATCTGTATCAGTTCCTTGGTTGAATTTTTGGGGTCACTCATGTATACTATCCTGTCATCCGCAAATAGGTAAAGCTTGACTTCTTCCTTTCCAATTTGTATCCCCTTAATCTCCTTATGTTGTCTTATTGCTCTGGCTAGAACTTCAAGTACTATATTGAATAAGTATGGGGAGAGGGGACAGCCTTGCCTTGTTCCTGATTTTAGTGGTATTGCTTTGAGTTTCTCTCCATTTAATTTGATGTTGGCTGTTGGCTTGATGTGGATTGCCTTTATTATGTTTAGGTATGTTCCCTGTATTCTTGATTACTTCAAGACCTTTATCATGAAAGTGTGTTGGATTTTGTCAAATGCCTTTTCTGCATCTAGTGAGATGATCATGTGGTTTTTTTCTTTGAGTTTGTTTATATGGTGTATTACATTGAAGGACTTCCATCTGTTGAACCACCCTTGCATCCCTGGGATGAAGCTTACTTGATCATGGTGGATAATTATAATTGTTTTGATGTGTTCTTGGAGTCTGTTTGCCATTATTTTATTCAGTATTCTTGCATCAATATTGATGAGGGAGCTCGGTCTATAGTTCTCTTTCTTTGTCTTTGTTTGGGAATAATTGTAAATGACTCAGAGATACCACCTTACACCTGTCAGAATGACTAAGATCAAAAACACAGAAGTCAGCTTATGCTGGAGAGGATGTGGAACAAGGGGCACTCTTCTCTACTGCTGATGGGAATGCAAGCTTGTACAGCCACTTTGAAAATCAATATGGCACTTCCTAAAATCATATCTTTTAATGTCAGAAAAAGTAATGCTAAAAAAACAATTGGCTATGTCCATATAGTTGCTACAGAGATAACCCAACAAATATATAGAATCCTTTATTTTACAAAGATGAAGCATTTACTTACATATGTAACAAACTTGACCTGTGAAAATCATTGTCTAACTATTATACAGCACAATACAGCACATGTTTAATGTGTAAAAATTAATCAACAGAAAATACATAGGCTAATCATTTAAATTTAAAAAAAATAATTATTTTACAATAAAAAGATATTGAGGCTCAGTAGTATTGCTCTTATTTTTCATTGATAAGAAGGAAGCTAATAAAGGTTAATATTGTCAATGACAAACAATATAAATTAAGTGAAGTAGGAAAATAACTGAACAAGAAAGATTATAACCTAAGTCCTCTAGAGAAGCAGTCAGTGTTTTCTACTGGTAAGCCACCTCTAACTTTACCACCTTCTATTCCTGTACAAGTATATATTTAATAATAGTAATCTATCTCAGAGACTTAAAAATTCCAGATGTATACTCTACTAGTGAAGTGAAACTGTAGCACTACTCATTTAGAGTAATAATTTTTGACAAATACATTTCTAGATACTATTTCATTCATGGAAACAGAAACCCATGGATTTCAAACCAAGTGGTGTATCATATGGAATCACATTTATACCAGATCACAAATGGACAAATATACCTTCAACAGTTATAATATTTGAAAATATTAAGAAAAGTATTACCTAATATTTTGAAATTAGTCTCAAAATACTTCTATAAAGTTACTAGATGCAAGGGAGAAAATGAAGATGGCTATGTACATTTGCACCACCATGGAGAGCTCCAGTGCATAAATTTTCCATGTTTGCTGAGAAAAATCTGTTTTTTGCATTCTGGGGTAAGATTGGGTATAAGCCATATCACAAAAGGCCATAGTGGAATCAAATTCCAATAGTTATTGAAACAAGCATGTAATGTCTTCTTTATTAACTTATTTTATCGTTTTCTGTCCCTTCCCCTTACAGTTGCTCCCTGGATTCCTTCCCAATTAAACCTTATCCATGATGATCTTGTTATGGATGCTAGTTTTTAATCTCACCTAATGCAAAATACCAGGGAAGTAGCATAAATCACAAACACAATAGAATATTTTATTAATTGTTGTGATTTTGGAACAATTATAAAATATTTATGTGACAAATGATGTAATTTAACCTATATTCACTTTGTATTAGAAATGTCAAAATCATAATATATATTATAAAACTTTAGATTGTATAGTTTTATATTCCAACATACAATAGTTACTAATATCAGTCTAGAGAACATATGTATTATTAGAAAATATTTTTTAAACTGATACTTTTCTAGTTTTTATAATAATAAATTTGTTGACATTTTTCCTTCACTCTTTATTTACATTTAGCAATTATGATAAACTTGATCATTATCAAACAATGCTATTTCTTAAAAGGAACCTCCAGTGGTATCTAGGACATAAATAAATACATAGAGTTACTCAAGATAGGAACATCAACAGAATTACAGTCCAGATTTTGCCAGCAAAGAAGTTCTTGTCAAGGACCCAAAATGTCATCTAATCTTGGACTCTGTCAGTATATGACACACAGTGACTTTTCTTCAACCAATTTTTCAAGCAATATTTATGATTTCATGAGAAGAAATATTTACAGCAGATCCATGAGCAACACAAATAGACACAGGGCATGGGCAGAACTAACAGGTGAGTGAAAACATGAGTATATTGTCATGATCTTTCCTGGAAAATGACCAAGACCTTCTCAGTTATTGAATAATGTACTAAGCACTGTCCTCAACGTGTTAATTTGATGACATTGTCAGCCACACTCAAAATTCTTATCCATGAAATGAGTAGGAGGTACCTATATACTTAATGTGTTGTAATATTGTGTCAAGGGACTTAGCAGCACTAACAGTCAGTCATGCTGTTATTGATTGTCCAATGCGGAGTGATCAGCCCTAAAAGCTTATATTCTCAAACAATAAAAAAGGACTCAGTAAGTTTTATATGTATATTTGTGAATAAGCATATATATTTATGTATGTAATAATAATGTGAATAACAATAACGTGTAATTATATATTTGTAGGTATGAATTATAATCAAGGCAAAAGTGGCTATCATCTCGAGAGTGGGGGAGGGAAATGAAAGGGGTTGGGGAGAGATACTCTGGAGTAGCTGGAGGGAAAAAAGAGGGGAATCATTCTATTTCAATTAAAAACATTGAAACAAAACCAAGAAATATCAAAATAATTAGCTTCCCCCAAAATACCTACTTATAACATAAAATAACCACAATTATGAGTTTGTGAGATATATTGCCACAGAATTTTAGTACATTCTTAGTATTTACTATATGTACACTTAAGAAGAAATAGTAACAAAATAATGAAAATTAAAGTTTTAATTTGTAACTATGAAAATTAGAGGGTCTGCAAGAATTCTTACTAAGCCCTAAACCAAATAACTTCTACTAGCAGATGCTCAGGCTCACCTGAGTCCTTGGTCATTAACAGTAAATATTTCTCAATGACAATCAATGGTTGAAATTTCCTGGCTTGGTTCCAAAAATATTCTACCAGCACTTGCTCAACCACATGAAGAATGGAAATATGAATTAGCCACGTGACTCACTCTGCTGAATTTAAGTGACAATGGTAGTGAAGGAAGTCAATTGAGAGACCCTTCTACAGAGCTGAGACAAACATCTACTTTAGGACAATCTACAATTCCACATACTCCACAGCTTTTTAACTTGGTGATGAAATATGAACGACATTCTCCATTTTATTCAGAAGCTTGGAAAACATGGTATAATCTAGCTAACTACCACTTTCCTTAGAGAATATGCTTTGTATCTTTCATGTAAATGTAAACTGTTCCCTAGTCATCAGAGAGAAGGATACAGTGGACACCAAAAACTTGGTATTTGATACGAGTGACCTAGTTGATAAAATCTGCTTAAGAAGTCATACAAAAATTTAGATAGTTGGATGGGACATCATCGTCATTTGGGAATCTTTCTAATCTTGTTAATGGCATTAAAAGTACTAAAGTCCACACAGGTTCAAGGGTATTATACCATTTCCAATCACACACATTTGCATGGATCTTTGATTATTTCTATACACACACACACACACACACACACACACACACACACACACACACACAAACATTTTACAATGCTTTTCTTAAATCCCAGTCACATATTTACAAACTAAAAGATTATATATTATGATAAATGAGGACAAAACAGACTATATGCATAGGGTTACAATATTCAATGCTTTTCCAACAATAAATATCAGTATTGACACATTTTAGGAAACTTAGAAGTGATATTATGTTTTAAATATGCCACAGTTAAACATTAGCTAATGAATCAAATCTAGCCCTGTGCTCTTTGGGGTAGCATTTTATTGACCACACCCACTCAAATTGTGTCTTCTTTTTTTATACTCCAATGGCAGAACTGAGTAAAAATGACAAAATGTGTATGGCAGAAATAGTTGTAATACCTGTTTAAATGATAAAATTAAAAATTTAAGAGAGCGTTGCAATAAATATTTACATGGAATTCCACTTGTCCTACCATGTATTGATTGCTTGATCTAATCTAAGGAACATTTTTAGTGTTTATTTCAATTTTATAGCCAGATATCTAGTTATTGAATTTTGGAAGGATTATCAAAGAACTGTATGAACAATTTTGCAGATTTTTCTGACTCGCCTTGTTTTTAAGGAAAATATATTTTCAAATTCACTATTGAATATTGAGATGTAGTATTTCTTCTTAATTTTATGAATTAATTCACAATATCCAGAGTGAATATTTTAAGATATTTGAGAGCATAAATATAATTTACAGTATTAGTTTATCAAACTTGCATTTCTGTTAATATTCTATGAATTCTAAAACTATTAATATTTTAATTTTACTTCTGATAGCCCAGTTTTCTATGCAATTGCTTCCAGTGAACATTTGACACTCTTTGTTTGCATCCCCACTGATGTCAGTAAACTTGTTTTGGTGGGTATTTGGAAGGGCATAAAACATAAAATGATTTAATCAAATGATAATGAGCATACACTTTCAACAAATACAATGTTCGACATTTGTAGCTTCAAAGCACCTTCCCCTGTATATCTGAGCATGTGCCTGTGCCTGTTTCTCTCTGTCTCTCTGTCTCTCTGTCTCTGTCTCTCTCTCTGTCTCTGTCTCTGTCTCTGTCTCTCTCTCTCTCTCTCTCTCTCTGTGTGTGTGTGTGTGTGTGTGTGTGTGTGTGTGTGTGTGTGTGTGCAAAATATCTGATTAGAATAGGCAACCATGTTTTTAAACTGGGTAAACAGTCAGGTTATTACATACTTTGAATCCAGAAATAACCTGTAGTTTTATGAAGAGTGGAAAGTGTATGTTCTACACCATTCTATCTCCAAAGTTTAAACTCCAGATATCTATTCGTTCACTGTATAAATTTCAAGTCAATCTATCGCCACTTAAATCTAAATCTCTACTATTTATTGTCCCAGTTCAAAACCTATGAGACACACAGGTGTATTTTCAATTCTATATAAATTCTAACAATTGTTTCTGTTCAAGTGTAATTTTCCTACAAGTTGTGTCCTTGGGTAACTTGCAAGGATAACTTGGGATTATTAACTCTTTAGTGTAACTTGAAAATTCCTATGTATATTAGCTCTCAGTGTTCTTTCTTTCTTATCATCTAACACTGATTTCTGCTCCTTCTTAATACATAGTGTGTCTCTCAGTCAAGTACCACAAACAAGGGTTTCCATTTGTCTAATACAGCACTGTGGTCTTTTCTTTCCATAGAATTGCTTGTAATTACTACCTTCTCAAGATATAGAAAAAAAATAACATGTTGGATACCAAACACATTGAAATGATATTCAATGACACCATTCTCATGTGAGGTACAGACAGCTTATTCACTGATAACTAGTTAGTCAGTGG
This sequence comes from Onychomys torridus, assembly GCF_903995425.1. Lineage (NCBI taxonomy): Eukaryota > Metazoa > Chordata > Mammalia > Rodentia > Cricetidae > Onychomys > Onychomys torridus. Next base: position 59,926,106 of record NC_050454.1, read on the forward strand.
CAGGAAGTAAAGACCATCCTATGTATATAGAATAGGCTGTATTTTCTCACAAATACAATTTCCTCACCAATATTTCATTTTATCTTTTGTTCAATTATTGAAAACTAAAAGTTAAATATAGCATAAATATAAGCTATAAACATACTCCCAATTGATCATTCAATTCAAGAATGTTTAAGTTGAGACCTGGTGAGTTTATAATTAGTTAGTCCAAATTATTTTTTTTATATTTTGTACTAAGATGTTAAAAATATTGCTATGTTGCCAACAGAATTTGAATATTAAATAATTCCTTAATCTCATGATGCATTCAGGTTTTCAGATGACTTGTAGCTATTTGCATCCACAAATTTAATCGGTACGCTGGGACCTGTTAAAGTCCTCTAATAAATATTCAGTAGACAGCCATGTGAATGTAAATAAGAGCTCACAAAACAACATGTGTATCATAACACTGGTAAGTCTCATTTATTTTTTCTCTCAGAAAGAGATAAGATTGTTAGGTTCGCATGCAGGACACACTCCCTTGGGCAAACTACATGTATGACAGCAAAACAAATCACTCTGGAATTTCACACCTTGAACAAGTCTTTGCTGTGTTTTCAGCAGTCATTCTGAGCATGTATCTTAAAGCAGTAGATTTGGGGTACATCCACATTCCCAGTGAATACTGTTTCAATAGGACCCTATCAGAAAGCAATTAGATTTGCAAAATTTTACAAAATATTAATGTTTTCTGATTAATAAGATTCATGTAAAGTCAACTACTTTAGTTTCCCTGGTGTTACAAATAAATGAGTTGCTACTTTCTCACCAAGGATGTTGACAGAGAAACATGACAAGAAAATTATGTTTAGCAGTGCTGGAACTGACCGATGTGGGATTAAACTCTAGTTGAATTGTATATTGCTTTGTATCAGCAATTTTCTTATGGGTATTTTTCAAAGTTATAACTGTTATTAGGATATGCAGTCATAGATAATATTTCTTCATTATTAATTTAATATCAAAAAATCAAATGTCTGAGCACTCCCAACATAATGAAGCCTAAATCTCAATATGATGGCATTTAAAGAACAAGCCTTATTTCCTCAGGTTTCAAGCATGCTATTTGTTGGAACTAAATTGTAATATTAGTGGACTTATGATATAGGAACTTAAAATCTGAGTTCATTCCACCACCCTATGAGTATAGTTATATTTTATTTGTACTGAAATGTAATTTTATTTGTATATTAATAAAGTTGCCTTGAGGTCAGAGCAAGTCATAGCAGAAGCTGGGTGGTGGTGGTGCACGCCTTTAATCCCAGCACTTGGGAGGCAGAGCTAGGCAGGATCTCTGTGTGTTCAAGGATACAGCCCGCATGGCAACACACACCTTTAATCTCAATACCAACCATAGAAGACCTGGAGGTCTGTAGGACAGGCAGTGAAGTGGAGGTCATGTGGCTGGGTTTACAACCAATGAGAAAACAGAACAGAAAGTCTATTAAAAAAAAAGAAAAAAAAACACACACACAGAAGTAGCTCTCTTGTGGAGAAGAAAGGCAGAGCAGCAGTGAAGGGAAAGGTTTTCAGCTCTCAGCTATTGCTCTGACCTCTTTGCTTTTAACTCTGCAACTGGCCCTGTGTTTCTTATTTAACAAGATGGTTACATATACATATGAGATCACAAATAAGCTGTCTTTTCAAAAGATACAAAGAATCCCAATAAGAATGTGAATATTTTAGCATCTTCCCTTGTAATTGATAAAAATAAGTTCTAGTTGAACATGCAGTCACTTCTACATTGCTCAAGATGGTCATAATTAGATCTAATGCCTAAAGACAAACAAAAATGACAGACAATTGGGAAAGGCATCAAGGGAAGATTAGAGAAGTACAAGTCTTATTAGTCAAAGTCTAAGTGTGAAAAATACAGATTGCAGTTCATGAAAATCTCCCTGTTAGTCAACATGTGTGAAGGAAACACACAGACATGTTAGGGGAGTAGATCTAACCATTTCCCTCTTATCTAAATTTTTTAATATGTACTCTTGAAGAGAACTTGTACTGATAGTACCAAAAAGCAAGAACCTAAATACATTTTTGATAGTTTTGGTACAAAAATGCATTTTCTGCCGTAATTTTTAGCAAAAACAAAATGAACTCAGCTTCATAAGCATTATACAAAGAAACAGTATGTAAGACAATGTGATGAAAACATCATGTACCATATATAATATTTTAATGTAAATTATCGCTGATCTATGTGTTTATTTACTGCTTATAAGTTTCTATATATTCGTGTGTATCTCAGCACCTGTGTGGAGGTCAGTGAAAAGCTTACTGGAATTTGCTATGTTCTTCTAACCTGTTGATGTATGAGTCAGGTTACCATGCTTTGTGCTCAGTGCTGTTCCAAGCTGATAAATCCCATAGGCCCATGTATCATTTAACATATATAAAATTGTGTTGTTATTAATACTATTTTGAATCAAAGGGAGATGGTAACATTAGAGGCTTATCAGGAAAATATCAACGGGCTATTTAATTGGTTTATTTTAGTACATCTGTAGTTAGAGTTTTCCTGCCTGGCCCAGTCAGGACAAATCTCTCTTACCCACCAGTCCCACAGTCGCTCAGACCCAACCAAGAAAGCACACAGAAACTAACATTGTTTAGAAGCTGTATGGCCATGGCAGGCTGCTTGTTATCTACTTCTCTCTTAAATTAACCCATTTCTGTTAATCTATACTTTGCCACATGGCTTGTGGCTTACCAGTGTCTTTACATGTTGCTTCTCATGGCGGCGGCTGGCAGTGTCTCCCCAGCCTTCTACTTCCCAGAATTGTCTTTTCTCTTGTCCCGCCTATACTTCCTGCCTGGCCACTGGCCAATCAGAACTTTATTTACACAGAGCGATATCCACAGCACTTTCCCTTTTCTTTTTTTTTAAGGAAGGTTTTAACTTTTACATAGTACAATTACATATAACAAAACAATTATCAAGCAAGAATTACAGTTACAATATTATAGAAGTTATCCTATCTATCTTAGATTTATAAGTCTAAGGTTTTATATCTAACGTATCTTTTATCATAACTGAGGAAATTATAACTATCTAGTCTTTAATCACATCAAAGACCTCAGAAGGATATAATATTACCTGAGAACTGGGAGAAGGATGTAAGCATTTTTCAGGAGTCTTGCAAGAGTAGACAGAGACAGCTGGCAGCCTGGACAGTCACCTAATGATCCTTTGTAAAGTTGGGGCATTTCTCTTCAGCCCACAGGGCTAGAGTCTCTCGGTCATTTCTCTCAGTGTCCTGTAGAATGTCTGGCAGTTACCTCTGCGGAGCAGGAACCTGAAGGACCATTTTGTCAAGCAAAGTTCAGTGGTCACCTTTCTATAGGTCCTGCATGTCCAGTTGATCGACCTGTCCAGGCAAGAACAGTTTCTTGCCCAAATGGCTATTTTTGCCAGGGTGAAGATAAACTCCATATGAAGTGTCTTCAATGTCCATCCTCCTCTCTGAAGTAAATTGGTGCTGCCAGGAGCCGACATGTCTCACTGTCCAGAAAGTCTAAATTTTAAAAATATTTTAAATGCCATATTCTGAAGACCTTTGAAGTGTTTGAGGATTACCTGTCTATCTGAAATATCTCTCTGTATATCTAGAAGACTTAACTAACATGGCTACGAGTATGATTATCATAGATGACTAATTATTAATCTATTTTTAATTATCCATTTCAATTTAAAATGAGCTATACAAACATAATACCTTAAACACGATTAGAAATATACACACAGTATAACAAAATTAACTTTAAGTTTGTATCAATAGACTAAAATCTATACCGATGTAAAACATTTTAAACAAGTTGTTGCTCTTTAGAAGTAAGTTCCTTAATCTACCCTTTCATCCTATTATATCTGTATCATATCCCCTTTTCTTCTTTAGAAAGAGATCTCATTTATAATCAAACTGCTTTAAAGAAAATTATTGGTTTTTCTCTGTCCCACACCAGAGGGCTCTTCTGATTTGGGACACAAGAATCTCTTAACCTTTTCTTTTAGCAATATGTCTGGGTTTAGAGAAGGAGTGAGCCAATTCCATCTCCAAAGCCAGCTTGATAATTTTGGGAACATGGGTGTAGTTTCTCTTACTACTTCCTGCTGGATGTGGGTGCTGTATCTTATGGGGACACAAAGAAAATTTTAGGATTATGGAGTAGTCCATTAGGGTGAACCTCTGAGCCATTTGCCTAGAAAGCATTCTGGATGTTGGATCATTTGGGCCATGGTGTCATCGGAGACCTTTCAGGTGGTCTTGGCTGATCAAACCTGATGTATCTTAATCTGGAACAAATCCACAGCCTCTGGCTTTCTGTGGAAACAAAAGCAGAGACTCTTTTCCAAAGCAACATATCCTTATATCCAAATTTTGAAGTCAAGTTACCTTTAAAATTTACATATTTGTTTAACTCAACAGCTTTTACAATCAAATCTTTTTCTGTAGTTAAAAATCCCAAAGACAAGACAAACCAGATTCTCTGTGTAATATCCATCTTTGTAAGACTGAAACGCCACTGTGGCTGCTGGCTCCACCCACCTCAGCTTCCCAACATGGTGGTGGTACAGTTTACCACCAGCTCTGGGTCTGGAGCCATGTGTACCATCAACTATCAGAAGCAGTTTTGTCAAAGCAGTGCATAGCCCAGAAACTTTTTTTTTTTTAAACTACCAAAGGCTAAATTCACCACGCAGCATACATCCTTAATAAACTCTTCATAAGAAAACTCTCAGGTTCCTGGACTCTCTCTGACATCCCCTCAGACAATGGTTTCTAAGCAATGACAATTTGGTGAGTATATCTTAGCCAACTGCTTCTCCTTTGTGAACAATGTGTTGGATGGACATTTACCATCAACAAAGATGGCAAGAAATGAGGGTTTTAATCAGACGGCATTTGAATCTAATGCATTTTTAATTTTACTCCCATCATATCTTTTTGTCATTTAAGCTGCTTCAGGAGCTTTCTCCACAAAGTTCTGTTGGTTCTACCTTAATTTTCAAACTTAAACATCATATTTTCTGAAAAGACATGTGGCTTTAATCCAGAGTTACCTAGTGGATTATGTCTATTAAAAGCTAAGAAAGCATATCAAATGCTAATAAATAAAAAAATAAATAAGACAAAAAAATGAAATAAAATTTTTCTTAAGCTGTCTGCTATATTGATACCAGATGGTATATAAATATTCTCCCATGGTGTTTCAATTTTTTTATATATCTAGCTGAATATAGCAGAACCTTATTAAGATGAACAAATTAAAGTAGAAACAATGCATTGTGTGTGTGTATGTATGTGATCAATGTGTTCATGTGCATATATGTTATTGCTGTGGTTGGAGGTTAGAGATGGCTTTGCTGAGTCTTTGTTTTCAGCATTATATGGGGTCCAGAGATGGAACATATGTTGTCAATACATCACTACATGCACCCTCACTGTCTGAGGCATCTTTGTCTGCCCAAAATAGATTGTTTTTAAAGCAAAAATATTTCTGTGAATAGTCATATTTTAAAAATCATTGATTTACTATCATTGTGATATATAAAAAGGTGTATGTCAAAAGTAGCATAAAGTGATGTTTATAAATTACTCATTTTGAATTCAATACTTATAGTTGGAAGTTTTTCTGTGTCCCACCTGGTCCTGCAGCCACTTGGACCCAAGTAAACACACAGAGGCTTATATTATTTGCGAACTTTATGGCATAATGTCTCAGGCTTTATGCTAGCTAGCTCTCACAACTTAACTCAGCCCATTTCTACAATTCTGTGCATTGGTATGTGGCTTTGTGGCTTACCAGGACTTACATATCTTGCTTCTCCTGGAGGTAGCTTGTAGTGTCTGACCCATGTTCCTTCTTATCTCTCTCCAGTTCTAATATACCGCTTAATCTTATTCTGTCTCACCATTGGCCAAACAGCTTTATTTATCAACCAATCAGAGAAACACATATTCACAGTGTACAGAAAGACAGCCCACAGCACATACTGCATATTATTTAGTTTCACATTTTGGAAGCCAAATGTAGACAGAGAATTTCTGAGACTGTCTGGATATTATATTCTTAATCGACATTTAGGTTCTCCTAATCATAACAACAGCTACTATAATTGTAATTTACTCCATTTCTTATTTTCATGTACACTTAACTTTTATTTTAAATATCAGTATTTTCCCCCAGGCTCCCTGATTCTTTGAGGAACACTGTATACTAGAAGCAAAAACTTTTGTTTACTGATATTTGCATGAATAATTACAAACCCCTCACAATGCTGTCTCCAAGCTTCCTTAGCGGAATTAACCTGGTTTTCTAGTTAAGCAAATGTAATGTTTTCACTGTTCCACAGTAGAAGCGTAGTGCCATTCCATTCTATGTAAATTATACATAATTAATTACACGTTAGGTCACTTCCAATGTCACTTCATGGTCACAACAATAATGACTCTGCCGTTTTCTCCTAGATCTCTACTACATAAAAATACATAGATTTATTGCACTTCAAACTAAATAACATTTGAACATAAAATTTTTGACTTACTGGCCTCTGTACAGCCTCGGATTCAGATCTGTAAATGGTAAAATCTAGTTTTATAGGCCATTAATTTGTCTATGCTTGAGAGGTAGAAAGTACTGGCAAGACTAAATCATTTCACTAAGTCCTTGATCGTGAATAGAATCTCTGAAAAAATTATTTTCTATGATGTGTTTTTACATTTATTAGTTCAATTCGCTTGAGTATGTTTACAAGATAAAGGTAGAATAAACCCCTAAAGTGCGGCTCCCTTTCACTGTTTTATACACTTGCAAATAACAGTTTGAATAGGAATGCTGCTGCAGTAAACAGTCATACCCAGACATCTCTTCTACAGTGGTCCATTATAAACTGATTGGAAACTGGAGATTTTACAGTCTCTCTGGTGTTTTATCTCTATGGTGCTATCAGAGACAATGATCTTTGAAATGAGATATTTCATTCACATTTAAGTTTCCTCTCTTGTAATGGTATTCACTGCTTGACCCTCATGGAACAAGAGCCTAGTCAATTATACCACTTAATCTAATATGGATTTATTTAGATTTAAAATGTTAAATATCTGAATGATTTTTATGTCATTTTTAACACCCATTTTAAAAGCACGTTTTATTGTAAAGGAGAAAATTTTAGTTATCAAACAACACAATCAACAATTTTGAGATATCAAAACTATCATTAAGTTAGACTTAAGTGAAATGATTTCCTAAATCTGTTACTGAATTCTATCTACCTTAGTCATCTTTCTTTGGTATGAATATTATTGTCTTCCCAGGAAAAGGATTTAACACATTTGTTACTTACATACAGCCCAACAAAGCCCAACATGAGTTTTGGAGGGCCTCCCATACATCCCTTGTTATGGTATGTGGTAAATATAGTAGAGCCTGAACATTCGGAAGGTGGAACATCTGTGAGTACCAACCTGTTTGGGCAACCTTTTCCATTTGAAATGGTACACTATGATTCCCTGCTATGAGTATTAGGGAGTATGAAGCTGAGCTTCATTTAAGTGGACAGTCCTTTGTAGGAATCCCAAAGTGGACATCTTTCCCTAGGTGATTTACAGTGGTATATGTCCTGGATGATTAAAGCCAGCTGTATGAGTCTAGGGATTTCCCCAAAGCTTGGTCTTACATGGAAAGAACAGCAATGGCATTGGCGGAAAGACTTGTGAATACCATCTGCCACACTAGCCTCTGATTTGACAATAAAAATGGGAGAAAAGAAAGATGAACTAGATATGTTGGCTTTCCATTTCTTATTCCTGATGAGGGAAAATCCAAACATAAAAAAAAAAAATTATGGTGTACTAAAAGTATTTTTATGAGACACAAAACTTGGAATGTGTGAGAATGACTTGACAGTGAAGGAGAATGTAAAATAGAAGTGAGAGTTGATACTTCTCAGGTCTAGATTTAATACTGAGGAGGAAACCCATGTCTCAACCTCTACACTGAGGCTTCCATGAGGTATCTCACAAAAACAAAATATGATCTGTGGAGAATAGTCTGCATGTGAACTGTGTGCATTAAAAAAAAAGAGCCTTTCATAGCTGGGCACATAAGACTATGGGACAATGAATGATGTAGATAGGTTCTGTCTGCTATAATGGAAAAACCTGAATAATTAAAACACTCAGTCTCGCTTGAAGGAAAGGATGCATAAGGTGAGGTAATAGAGTGAAAAATGTCATTACCAAAATGACTCATATGATCTATAAGTGATGCTTGGTTATTGCCAGTTGAAATTACCAAGGGAATCAAGGACTGGAAGGCAGTATGAGAAGGACCTGTATTATTGAGGGAAATAAGCACACTACAGATAGTGCTCAGTGTCCAGTGTTCTGTTAAGAAGAGTTAAGAAAGATTCTATGCAATGGGACATTCGGGAATATCATAGAATATCATTGTTTTTTCTACCCTCATTGTGGGGCAGATTCTTTAGTGTTAGTCATAGTTCAATGATATGCTGTATATCTCTCAACCCTCATCCAATAAGCTTATATTAATAGTAGATGGTTATTAACAGTGACCCACATCTTGCCAATGTTCACAGAATAAGATGTTGTGGACCTCTCATTGGTAAGGTGACATATATATTGCCACTCCATCCCTACATCTCAGGAATCGCCATGGAAGCAGAGTGAAAGAAAATAAGCCAGAAGCAGTGGTTAAGGAAACCATACTGACAAATAGGACAACTGTGTGTATGTACTTACAGTGTTTCGATGCCATGCAGAAAATTTGTACAAGCTCAAGACAGACCAAATCTCAGCACAAATTTGTCTCAATAGATGAAAAACAATATAAGACACAACTGTTGGTGTGTAGGGATGAGGGCAGCATCTGGGACAAATAGAAGAAGGAGGAGAATATGATCAAATGCATCATAGATAATGCTCGGGTAATTGAGAAAATAAAAATGGAGGACTTGATGAATCTGAATGATCAAGAGCAGCATATAAATCAGGTTCAAAGTCCGTGTGTCACTCAGAACAGGATTCAAAACAGTTCCTTAAAGACACAGTGTAAGAAAATTTAACTTGAGCTTGAGATCTTGGGAAAATTATTTCTAAGAAACTGAATTAAAGGTAGGTGAAGATCAGAAAACTCTAAAGATTGACCAACTTCCAAAGAGGAAACAATAGAGCCCTTTTTAGATTAATAACAGCAACAGAAACAAAACTTTTCAAAATGACAAGCAGTTGCCTATCCAAAGTATCATATGTAGTTTTGTCTTAGAGTAAACTGTACTGGTGGGATATTTTGTCCCAAGATTTGGCTCTTTTAACAACTCTGTGTGTCTGATAGAAAAAGGAGCTGGCTTTACTATTCAGTATAAAGGAAATGACAGGTAAGAACTTGGCTGTATTCTTCCTTGACCCCATATATTGAAAGTGTACATACAGTCTGGCAGTGTTGAGCCTGTCACAGGTTGACATTTGCAACATGGCTTATGGCATTATTCCATGATGAGTGTCTGGGTTGTTAAAAGAATATAAGCATGCATTGTAAGCATGTAGTGATCCCTTGCTCATACCTCTGTTCTCATCATTGCTCATTGGATGAAATAACTGATTTAAATCATAGGGATTTTTAGTGTTACATTGTACTATGATAATTACCCCTTTAATGGTAGGCTTCAGAATGAGTAAATATTTTTACCAACTGCACATCTGATCAAGGGCTTATATCCAAAATATATAAAGAACTCAAATAACTTATGGTCAAGAAAACAAATAGTCCAATTATTGTGATGAGGATGTGGAATAAGGGAAACATTGTCTACTTTCTATAGGATGGTTTTATTTGGATAAAGAAAGAAGGAAAAAATAGAAGAAGTCATAAAGAAACAGAGAAAGAAAAAATTTGTAGAATACTAATCTTTGCAAAAACATTTGAAAGAGCAATGGATGCAGCTGTTGAGCTATTCTATTCAAAGGTGGACATGGGAAGACAAAGGAACACACATGAGCCTTACATCAATTCTGCTGCAACTGTAGGCATTGATCAGTAGGCTTCTGTATGGTAGTGGTATTATTGACACTGCAGAGTCCTAACTGGTCAAAGTGTTTACCACAAAAGACTGTGGCTGTAGCATGGTGGCTGAATACTCAAGATAAATGAAAGAAAATAACAATACATCTATATTCCCCTCTATAAGCCTTACAGAACTTTACAGGAGGAAGAGGCAGGATGAATATGAGAACTGAAAGAATGGATAGAGTGTTTTGTATCTGTGTCTTCTTTATTAAACTATTCCCTCCAAGAAGGATAGGGAATACTCTAAAAGATGATGTACTTACATATGACTTAAAAACATTATACAGTTTCAATATTTGACTCATGGGGACTCTTCCCAAGGTTTTGTCACAGTAATCCAATACTTGGAAAGTGGAAACCATTTAATAATAAGTTGTGCAGTATGCTCCAATGATGTAATTTTGATTCATTTCACTCATACTTTGGAGAAATATTTCACTGATGCAGTGAATAGAAAGGTCAAAGAAACCTTTATCCACTACACAAGAAGTAAATCCAATAAACACTTTGTTTCTCCAGTTCTTTATCATATCTGACACTGATCTTACTGTATGACATGTATATTGTTTCCATTAAAATTTATTCTACAATCTAGCGAGGCTTGATAACAAAGAAAGCCAAAAGAACACTGAATGGATTTCCCTGGGAAGAGCAAATAGTAGAGATCTCTTGGGTAAACTGTGGGCAGCGGTGTGGGGGATGAGAACTTGAGGGAGCTATTGGGTAGGTTGAGCTCAGGAGACAGCTTGGCAGCAGGATGGAGGGAGAGAATACCAAAAGAGAAATCTTGATTGAGGGACTTTTGGGTACAAGGTACTCCCAGAAACCACAAGGATGACCCCAGCTAAGACTCATAGTAACACAGGAGAGGGTGCCTGAACTGGCCATCTATGGTAATCTGGCTGGTGACTCCCCTAATTGGCAAAAGAGAGCCTTTATTCAGTAAATGATGGAAGCAAATACAGAGATTCACAGCCAAGCTCTAGGCCAAGCCCAAGGAGTCCTGCTGAAGAAAGCGAAGAGGAATTATACTAGCCAAAGGGCTAAGGTTATGACTAGGGAACTCACAGAGACAGCTGGCCTGAGCTCATGGCAGCACATGTATTCTGGTCCAATAGTCAGGGAGCCTGAATGGGACCAACTTAGGCCCTCTGCATATCTGTGACAGTTGTGTAGCTTGATCTGTTTATAAGGCTCCTAGCAGAGAGGCCAGGACTTGTCCCTGGAGCTTTGCTGGCTTTGGGGAACCTGTTCCCCATGCTGTATTACCTCACTTGGCCTATATGCAGGGGAAGGAACTCAGTCCTACCTCAACTTGAATTGACATGCCATGCTTTGTTCAAATCCATGGGAGGAATGCCCCTTTCTGAATGGAGATGGAGGAAGAGTGGATGGGGGGGAGATAGATCTAAGTGAGTGAGTGAATGGGAGGAGAGGAGGGAGGGGAAACTGTGTTTCATATGTAAAATAAATGAAAATAAATAAATTAAATTTTAAAAAATGTTTAAAATATAGGCAGTATATGATTATGGGCAGTAGCTTAACAATTTATACATTTCAGGTATTCTTCGGATGACTAAGTTAGACAATGCAGTGAGTATCCTTTATTGGTTCTACAATGAAACAAATTAATACTTCAGTATATAAATTGACATATATCTGTAGTAAATCTAAAAACCATTTTGTTACATCAGTGATACTTGTATGAGAAAAAATGACATGGAAAAGCAGTGAAACAACATCATTTTATTATGTTAAAGTGGTCTGACGTTATTTTGTGCTTCAATGAATTCACAGTGTTACTCAATGATTATTTATGAACATTGTATTATTGCAATAAATGAAAAGGAATATAAGATAATAGTCAAATTTTAAAATATTTTAATGTAAAATCCTCTAAATGTGATATTTGCTAAATACATTATATTTCTTTGAAATACCATAGGGAAAATTATATAATGTTTAGTGATATCCTATTATGTGAATTTATTGATAAAATAATCCAGCACCACATACTTTGTCCACTTTTCCAAAATTATGACCACTTTTAGTATACCACATTTTGTACACACAGATAAACATAGAGAAATAAAAAAATGAACTGTTTAATGGTAACATTGACTCATGGACATGACAGTTTTATATATAAGTAATAACAGCATGTCAGACCTAAAGAGTTGGATCAATTATAAAAATCCTCTCCATTGTCTGAGATGACATTGAATTATTTTAAAAGAAGATAAGAAATATTTTAAAAAGTGAGTAAAAGAAGATAAGACACATGGATAAATAACTCAGACATTTACTTAATTATCTTAATTTCCTGTTTGTGAACTGTGACTTAATAAATCTTGGAACTCATAATTATAGGTGCTCCAATGTTTGAAATATGACTCTATATTTTGCAGAATTTAAGCTAAAGATCTGATTTTTAAGAAGAAAAAAATACACAAAAAATATGTCTTGATTCCCATCTGCTGTTTTATGATTTTATGCCAGTAATTAATTGAGGTAAAATGAATGTCTTTAAACAAGAAATAGTGATAATAACAGTAGATAATAAATATTTTTATGCATCAGTAAAAGCAAAAGCAGTTTTAGTACTTAGTTGGATCTCATTTACAGAAATAAAATTGGTGTAGATGAGCTGATGTTGCTTTGAATTCTGGCTTAATAATTAAGGAGATTATAGGATCTGCTTTTTTCTGGGGTACTCTGAGTCACAATTGTTCACTGCCTAGTTTACTGGGTCTTCTTTAAATTCCAAGTGATAACTTCCAAGTAAGTGTAGCCTTCCTGATACCTGCTTCTGAACCAGTATTTGAATGAAGACTTTGTACCCTTTATTTGAAAGAAGTTACTAATTAAATACAACCCACTCAATACCAGATGGAGAGAAAGACTTGACAGTCCATATTCATAATCCACAAAATGGTAATATATAAAAACAGAACTTTAAAATAGATATATGCTTATAGTTTAATTTTACACATCAACAGGTAATGTGGAAAATGAAAAGTAAGAACAACTTGAATTTGGGAGGATTTTCAAAGAGAATCCCTGTAGGAAAGTTAGCATCATGTCAGCATCCCTAGACAATTTAGTTTCTTAATTATTGTGCAATCTTATTGCCATTAAGTCATTAGAGTAGGAAGTGTGCATTCATGTAGATGGAAGTCTAATCAGCTTTGGTTTTGCTTGATTGTCTCTAAAGCTTTAATAAGAGAAAGAAAAAAAATAAAGGAACAAAACAAGAGCACATCAAATAAATTATGGAGTGTTCAGTAGAGGAATGGGAAATGTCCAGGAGGTACGTTCTCATAAATTCAGGGATTGGCCAAAATTATAAGGAGTGGCTAGAGGTAGCTCCCTACTATGTGAAAGAAATTTGGCTGGGAATTTAAAATTGACAGCAAAGACAGGGAAGAGGAAAGGTTTGTATTTCAAGAGCAGATCAGTAACATAAATCAATGATAGAGAAAAGGATGCAGGATAAATACAACTTTTGGGGGAATATCAAATAGACTTAATGGAGGAAAATGAGATATAGTGATGAACACCAAATTCCATATATTAATATATTGCATCTAGTAGATCTTGAAGAACTGTTTCACATTATATTTGCTATGTTTTTCATTCTAACTGTTGCCTTAGCAAATACTTGCATGACTTAACAGACAGAATGCACACCACCCTCTCAATATGGAATGTTTATGCATTGCTTCTCCAGAGAACCTATGAAACAGATGAAGATAAGAACCTACTAGGCTTTCACTGGTGCATGATAAATCTCCTGGCAGCCACAAGTTTAAAACAACCACACCCACCCACCCCCTCACACACAAAATCTCATTCCCCTATCAATAATCAACTGCCAATAAATTACTCCTCATAAAAAGATGAAGTCCAACGAGCGCATTTCCCACCTATGTTGAATTTTGTCTATCTTAATCTTGTTCCGGTCTTATGCCTGTGATCATGATGGTGAGGGTCATGAGATTAATCACCATGTAAGGTCAAAGATATTGCCTTTCACAGCAGTCCTATTCTTGTTTACTTCTTTTGTGCTTTGGTAGGCTGTGTTGGATGGTATTTTTTTGTAGATGAAAAGGAAAATTTGGGTGATGGATTCTATCATATTTTATTGTATATATGTTTGGGAATTCTCAAGAATAAAGAAATTTTAGCACCAAGATGAAACCCACTAAACATTCTGTGGAGTTAAATTTATTATATTGTATCTTGAGAAATGGGAAAGAAAATAAACAAATAAAAACCTTTATTTTATGCAATAAAAATGCTGAAAATGTGTATCGGTCTAGTATTTTAGAATTGGATTTGCAATTAGCATCTAGTGTTGTTTATGGTTAATTCTGCTTCTATCTGGACAGTTGCTTCCCCAGAGGTGACCTTTATGCAGTTGAGTACCACTCTAAATAAACCCTTTTTTTAATGGGTATCTATATCTGCCAATGTCTTTCCCAAACCATTCAGTAAACAACAACCCAAACAAACTCCAAGAATTCATGCTGACACCAAGTTGATGACTTACTTCTTCTGATACTATAATGGAGGTTACAGTTAAAGAATAGGCCATTCAAATTTTCTGTATGGGATTGGAATTATAGACATTGTGAATAACAGTTAGTAAAAACAGAAACAAATGTCAGCTCACAAAGGGAAACATATCTTCTATTTACACATCTCATTTCCAATTTAATTATATCTGGCTGAAAATTTGTATATCTCAACTTTTTAGAGTTCTCATTTTCTTCCTTTTTTTGTATTCTATTTCCTTTTCTTTAGTCTTGGGTATATTGTTTGGCTTATTTCCTGTAATATAGTAAGAGGCAGACCATGTTTTTCTAGGTTACTAAGCCAGTAATGAAATAGTGTTCATTAACCAAGGAAAGCAAAACAACTATTTCTTTGAACAGGTTTATTAAACAGACTTGAGGTATCCTTACTTATAATTTACTATATTAATTTCTTAATACAAAATTTTCCAGTTTTTTTCTTATTGCAGGTACACTTGATCTTTTCTTATGAAATACATTCATGAAAATTTTTATGTAGTTTGAATGTACTTAAGTAAGACAAAATTTAATTAGCTGTCCAAATAGCTATAGGAAAATTAAACTAAATTAACTAAAAAGTAAGACTCACTATTATGTGAACAACTTCCTTAATTTGACCTTCATGATGTCTATAAAATATATTGTTAATTTATTCTTAGGGCATGTAAAACTATACAATAAAACAAATAAAATGTATTAAAAGCATTATTTAATTTTGTATTACAGCCTGGAAGAATAGGTATTGAAAAGCAAAGTCTCTAGAAGAGGCTCTATCATAACACAGGCTCTATCCAAGAGAAAATGAGTAAACTTAGTGAAGAGAAATACAGAAAGAAAGGCTCTGTGATCTTTGAAATTTAGGGATTGGCCTAACTGGGGTGATGGAAACTGAAAAACCACAGACATATGAACAGAAAAGCTGACCTCAGGTGGGTCACATGTTCTGATGGAGATTAAGACACACCCGCAGTAACCTGGAGCCTCAACATTTACTACATTCAACATGGAGAGAAGGAGGAGGATTTGTTCTTAGTGGGAGAGGTCTCTGTATTAGAATAATCTCAGGCTGCCATCATTTCAGAATATGGGACCACCACTGACAGTTTCTGCGTACTGACATTTAGGTAAATGTCACCTGTTTGTAAACATCTGTACTTTTACCAGAGGGAGGCTTTACATTTCTGAACATGAAGTGGGAGGCATTTGCAATTCCCATGAGTCTAAGGCACTGAAGTCTTGACTTGGCTGTGCTCATGTCAACAATATACATTAAGGGTTCTTGAATAAACTATAGGGAAAAAAATTATTTTTTGTAACTTAAATGAAGTTACACAACTTACAGTGATGGTATTACTGCCCACCATAACCATAGACAATCTAACAAAAACAAAACAAAACAACAACAACGAAAACAAAAACCAAAAAACCGAAAAAAACAAACAGAATTAGGAGAGGGAGATGTCCCTTCTAGTGCCTGGTCAGGGGATTATAAGAGACTTCCAAACAAAATAGCTATTACTATTCAATGTGACCATCTTAAGAAAAAAAAAAAAGGTCATATTATACTGATGAAGACATCACATACATTATACACAGGATGGAGTAATCAAGTTGAAACTGAACTGGAACCTCCTCCTTGTGGACTAGTTCTCATAGCACCCAGTGATACTGTGAAACTACCAAAGGAGGAAAGCAATCACCAGTTTCATCCATCATGAATGCCCACAAACAGCAGCAATGATCATGACAATATATCCTGAAGGGTGCAATAATACCCGTATTTTGGGGGCATTGAAGAGTTGTCTAATTGGACTGAAGACCCTCACAGCAGGGAGTAACAGTCTGGTGTTATAAACTTAAGAGAATGTCTCCTGCTTTAAAAGTCACTGACTCAGGAGGAGAACTTCAAACTGCCAGTTTTCCTTCAACAATTGTGAAGATTGTAATCTTCAAATTTAAGCCAAATAAAGCCTCTCCTACAAAAATAATGGGCAAACTGACTGAAAAATCAAAGAAAAGAAATCAAACTCTTCTTGTTTATGACTTGCATAGTATTTGTAACCACAATATTCTAAAATGCTTTTGATAAATTTTATATTTACTGTTACTGTCCAAATGACAACTGACAGAATACTGTATTATAAATTACAGTTATGTAAAGGGAGGAGTTTATGATGCTTTTTTTACTTTATAATTTTTTTCAGATTATAATAAAACAATAATTATTTTAATAAAGATACATATGCATCAATTGTTTTTCAAAAGCAAACCTCTAGAATTAGGAACAATTCTATCAATGAAACGAATGTCACATTGTAAGTGTGTGAATTGCATTCTTTAAGTGTACGGAAACAGTTATTAAAGTGCTTTTCACACATCATTTAGCCCTTCTCCTGATCTTACAGCAGAGCTGTTGGAAGATCTTCATTGTAGTTTATACCTATGGCTTTGCTACTTGACAAGGAATCAGATTCTCAATTAAATCTCCAATGTTTGAACAATTGACTTCTTTTAACAATAGAAGGAGATAGATGTGATAAAGAGTTAGAATTCTTTTGTATAATCTTGCACCAATGAGTCCAAGTGAGAGAACGTCGTCCTCCAGTCATACTATATGGTAATTTAGAAAACATTACCACAGCTTTGTTTTCTTGAAGTATATTTAACAATAAATGCATTAAAATAGAGATGCATGTGAACAAACTTCAGAGCCATTTTCCTTTGATGAGAAGGCAAAGAAATAATGAGTGGCTATATCCAGCCTTTTTATAATGCAACATGTTTCTCAAATTTTATATTCTAAGCATATAGTAACATGAAAATCAGAATAAAAAAAGAAAAAAAAGCTCCACAGCTGATAAGCATAATGTTATTTATTTTAGGCGAAATAGTTTTTAATATTTAATTTTACTTATTTATGCATATGTGAATTTGTGTGTGAGGTGTGGAATGTCCCTTTACACTGTATGCATATATATCACTGTGATTGGTTTAACAAAGAATATGACTTCCCAGAGGCTGGACAAGATAAGGTTAGATGAGAGAACCAGTCTAAGGACACTGCAAAGAAGGAGGATAGAGTCAGAGAAGTTGCCAGCCAGATACAGAAAGATAACAGGAGGTGCAAGATGAAAGAGGGGTAATGTCACATGGCAGAATGTAGATTAATATAAATGGGTTAATTTAATTTGTAAGAGTTAGCTAATAAGAAGCCTGAGCTATTGGCCGAGTATTTATAATTAAGTTTCCAGGTGGTTATTTGGGAGTGACTGCTGAGACATAGAGAAACTCCACCTACATGTGGGTGTGTATAGAGTCAAGAAGAGGACATTAGATCTCCTGGAGCTGAATTTACAAAGGTCATAAGACACCTGACATAGTTCCTAAGAACTGAACTTCCACTGTATGAGCAACAAGTGCACATAACTGTTATACTCTCTCTACACCCCATCAAAACAGCTTTTACTGAAGAATTTATAATCATTACATATTTTAGTATTTTTTAAAGAATAATTTTATTGTAATGTTTTGTGTTTAAAAATTTATTATCTATTTTTTGCTCTGATTCAATCATGGTTTCTATGCCCTCTATTGATACAATATGACTGATAATACTCCTTCCATTTGAACAGTACACAGAATTAATGAGAGAACTCTAAAACTGGACAAACTGGAAGGTTTCTATATCACTGAGCATCTGTTCTTGAATGAAAGTGTGTCTCTAATCTCTTCAGTTTTCCCTCTGTTCATAGTTCAAGAACTGATGACTTATTAAATATTCCCACCTTCAGTACCCACATGATGATGGGATACAGCCAAGACAGAATCATGATGAAGATTCAATTACTTTTGTTAATACTTGGAACATTTACCTAGCAACTTTGAATTAAGCACACCTCTTTACAAGTATTCTATGCTGATTACCTTGGTATAATAAGAAGCTCATTTAGATAATTTTACATAAATTGCATGACTGGATAGTGAACATTTATTTAATTGATGTGATTTTTCCCTTTTTCCCTTCTGTTGTCTCTGAGCTACTATATTGGAATACAACACATTTAAAAATCTTAAATAGTAATATATATATCACAAACACATTGGATAATGAAGCCAAGTTTTCCTACATTAAGAAAACCTAATTCTTGGTTATTTGTTAACTTGACTTTCTTATGAAAATTGAAATGATTTATACATATTATAGAAATAGAGAAAGCATTATGTTGATCATGTTCCCAAGGGATCTTTATCAACATGGCTATTTGAAATATTTTCTTTCATTTTTTTGTTTTTATATGTGTATATTTATTTGTGTGTATGTGTTAGAGTTTTTGTTTATGTATCTGCATGTGATTGTATATATGCCAGAACTGGATTTGTGTAGTTGGAAACAAGCAAAACAGGATGATGTTAACATTCCCAGGAGGTTTCATTAAAGAGGCTGGAGATGAAGTCATTTCTTTCTGTGTATGTACATATGGAAGTATATAGCTTCATGGTTTACTTATTTTTCTAAAGTTCTAAAAGCTTAAAGCATACCTTTGTAAGTGACTTCATCTCAATTTCAACTAGATACACATTCAAGTCCCAAATGGCAGGACACATTTTTTGGCACAATATCTTTAAATGATATTATGGAAATTATTGAGAATTTTATAGGCAATGCTATTCTCTGAATCAAAAGGCATAGTAATAAAGGTTTCCCAAAGTGTAATTTTCTCATGTTAAGAAAGACCTTCCATTTTGCATTAAAGAGGAGAATTGGACTCAATTTAATTATGTATAGGCCATGCAAAAAAAGGATAATTACGTTTCTCATTATCATCACAGCCTGGAATGGTCACAGTCTGTCTTGAGACTACAATTAAAGAAAAATTGGCTGGATGCCTTAACCATTTCCAAACTTTCTTCCCTTTTATGCCTGAAGCTCTACCTTGGATCTTTAGCTCCTGTGCCTCTAGAGATAAACATTATGATCAGCACAGTCTCATACATTTGGTTTATAGGGTCATTGTCATTGCTTGAGATACTTTTTGTTTTCTAGCCCTCAGCTATGTTATTCAATAGGACTCTCTTTGTACTATCAGTCTTTTCAACACATTTTAGAAAGTGTTCATTATTTTTCTTGTAAGCAGCATAACAGTATATAAAAGTTGAAGGGACAGTAAATATTAAAGTAATTTTAATTTACAGAAATTATACATTATGCCATTGATTTTCAACTTTTATACTTCTAACAAAATTATTTAAAAAATCAACTTTAAGACTGTATAAGTTTTCAGTGAGTGTCCAGATGTTTTAATTCTGTCAAGAGCCCTATTGTAGCTACTAATATATGTGGTCCTTTTCCTCAAAATAAAATGATTTGTTCAAAGAAGATATTATAAGATTTGTTGGTAGACACTTGCATCCTTGCTTTTGTTTTCCTAAATATATTCACTTACAGGATATTATCATGTAAAATGGGCAGTGGAAATAGAAATGGCCAGAGTTTGGAAGAAAGTTAGCATTGCCCCTGAACTTATCCTAGCTGCATATACAGAGCTGGAAGGGATAGAGACCACATGGTAATTTCCATGTACTCAGCCTTGGAACTCTGTAGTAGGTATTGGGGTGAACGCTGAATGATCAGAGAAACAGACCATGCCTCAGCTACCTCACCTGGCCAGTTCCTCAGCTGATCCCGTTTCCTCCGACTGGAAGCCTCTGTGTCCTTATTCTAATGGGTCTCAGCTGAACTGCTGCTAGAAGTCTAAAAGCTTCACCAGCCAAATGCTTCTAGTTTCTGCTTTTCACGCTTTATATATCTTTCTACTTTCTGCTGTCACTCTCTGGGATTAAAGGCTCGATTTCTGGGATTAAAGGCATGTGTCACCATGCCTGGCTGTTTCTAATGTTGCCTTGAACTCAGAGATCCAGAGGTATTTCTTTCTTGGAATGCTAGGATTAAAGGCATGTGCTGCCACTGCCTATCCTCTATGATTAATATTGTGGCTTTTCTGTTCTCTGACCCCAGATAAGTTTATTAGCCTGCACAATATTTCGGGGAACACAATACCACCACAGAACTCAATCTTCAGTCTCACTGTCACTCTCTATTAGCTCTCCCTCATTCCTGTCAATACTCCACCCTACAAATCCCTTTAAATGAACAATTCCTGCTAGTACTTTGTTAGAAATTGCATTAAACTTTAAAATTGTGTTTAATGAGAATTCACAATTTTAATGCATAACTTCTCTTCTTTTTGTACTTAATTAGGTCAAATTGCAGGTATAATACATGTAGAATAATATTTAGAAAAAGTATGTTAAATCTTATACTCTCTGAAGTTAATTTCCATGCTTTCATAGGATTAAACCACTTGTTGGTCATAAATGATTTTGGTATCTTTGAAACTCTCCATTTTGCTAATAATGTACCTAAGTATACTTTATCTGCTTATTTGGTTGATTAAATATGACAGTAATAAAGGAAATCAAGGTAAAATCCTAAAGATCTTAAAAATTCTGATTCAAGGAATTTATGCTAATCATCACAGTTGATCCATTGATTTTTTTGCTGCTATCTTGTTTAACTTTTGATTTGTAAAATAAAACAATAGCTGTTGGGACATATGGAAGACACACATTTTTATCCATGATTCTACGTGCTGGTAACTTTGAACCTCTCATGACTCAATTGCACATGTAGGGTCTTTACACTCCATCATTTCTCATGATGAAAGCCAAGGCATTACAGAGAGTAGGAAGGAGCAGAACTTGGTCTTTTAAAGTGATATTCCTATGAGTGGAACCTTCATGCTCTAAGCATCTCAGGAAACTATTAAAAATAAGTTTAATGTGAATATTAGATGGGCCAGATAGTCTAAGTAAGTCATATGACTTACTTCATGTATAATTTATTAGTTTACACTAAATTAAATGTGGGAAGTATAAAGCTCTAGTCCATTGACTTCTGGTTGAATTCTGAATTATATTATTTAATTGTACGACAATCATATTATTGGTGCATGTTTGTTTTATGCTGTGTTTACTATATTATCTCTCTCCCCATGTAATGTTTTATAAATGTAAGCTAGTTTAACTGCATAAAAGAAAGTGTTTCATCTTGGCTTTTGAGTAACGTCTTTGGCTAAATTTTGTGTATTGTGCTTTCTGCAACTCTTCCTTGTCTTTCCTTCACTTTCACTTTTTCTTTTCTCTTTTAATTACATTTTTGAGACAGGATCATTTAACCCAGGCTGGTCTGGAACTCCTCGCACAGCCCAGGAGTACCTTGAACAACTTCATGGATGATGGGTGTGACGACTTCTGTATTATACTTTTCACCCTGTAGTAGCCAGGAAGCAGAGAGATACAGCAGGTGATACTGGCAAGCTGGGCCAGCTCTGTCAGATGAACATCTCCAGCACCTTAATACCACACTTGATTGGAATTGCTGGTATCAGTGTAGGCTGAACTGAGAACTTTGGACTCATACGACTTTTGTTCTTTTCTGTGAGTTTGCTCCCCCCCTTCTTTCCTCCCTTTTCTCTTCCCTTTTCTCCTTCCTCTCTTACTCTCCTTTTTATGTCTTCTTTTCTCTTTTTTAACATTTTCATGAAACATGAGCACTTTGTTTATGGCATAAAATGAAATTAAGATTATTTTTCAATCTTTTCTTGAGATGATCACCAACTATGATGATTCCTGCTTATAATCTAGTAGTAGGATCCAGAATCACCTAGGACACAAGCCTCCAATTATACCTGTGAGGAATATTTAATTTCCTTTAATATCTTGGCATGCCCATTAGAGTATTGTTGAGTTAGGCTAAATTGGGAAAGTCATCATTTATTTTACCATATTGTCAATGTGCATCTATGGTTTGAATACAAAGATTTCCTCAAAGTAGCTCACATGTTGAATTCTTGGCCCCTCCTTGTGGCAACATCAGGAGGTGATTGGATTTTGAAGGCACTAACTTTAATAGTTATTCCATTGTTCAGTTTGTAGAGAATGGGGTATTGAGAGTTGAGGCCCTGGATAAAGAATTGGGCAACTAAAAGTATATGTTTGAAAGTAATATCTGCCTCTCTGAACTCAAACCACCTCCTTTGACTCCTGGCAAGTACATAGTAAGCAGCTTTGCCTTATTTCTCTTCTCTATTGGCATAATGCTCAACTTCACCAAAGCTCTATGTCAATTCAATAATGAAACCATGGGTTGCAAACTCTAGAATTCTGAGCAAAACAAAACCACCTATCCTTTACATAGACTTACTCACATATTTTGTTTGATAATGAAAATGAACTCTAACCGCAATTATAGGTACTTCAAAACAGTATTCAGCAAGAACCATAGTTTTTAAATGTCCTCTTTATTCAGCATTTCCATTTTTATTTTCATCAAAATGACTATAGAGTACTTATCAATATTTTATATCATACACTAATTTAAATTTTAATATCTTATTTTCTTTTTCCTATTCTTAGATCTGAATCTTCTTTTTATTTTAGAGATATGATAAATATTGCAGTTGATCTTGAATTCATAATTTTCAGGTACTTACCTATTTTTATTCTATTTCTCAGAAATTTTGAAATAAATTAGACTGAAAATATATTTGCACTGAATTAAGATTTTAATAATTAACAAAGAAGCTTTATCCATTAATTAAGCCAAGCAATTGTTCCAAGACTCTAAAGCTATTTAATGAGTTAAACTGACTTGAATTGACTGCTAATTTTTGTTGTATTTAATACATATCACCAGAATGTCATGGATGGATTCTGGTTATTTTACTTTAACTGTCTGAAAAAACATAATTGTAAAGGATTAGATATATAGTCTGAAAGAAAATACAGTCATACAGGAATGATTTTTTTTTGATGATGGTTATTATCCTTAAGTGGAGAAACTATGACTTCTAAAGATTGAACTTATTACATGACAATCATTATGCCAAAGAACATCACAGCTTCATTTGTTTTACTGAAATAAACAGATTATGTTTGATGAAAGGATATCATGTTGGAAGGATTCTAAACTTGAAAATGGGAAGATTTAACATTTTTCCTGTACATAACTAAGCAAAGTACGTACTTTTAGTCATAGATGGCTTTTAAATGAATCAACCTGTTTTAATAACATTGAAGTAATGACTAAACTCAATTTGTGAGAAAAATGCAATAGAGATATTTATTTTATGATATTATTTATAGAAATCCTTAAAATTTTATACTAAAAATTAGGAAAGCTATTTACAGCTACTTAGCTATTTTGAGTCTTGAAGGCATCATTTGAAGTAACAAATGCTTCAGTGCACTGTTATAAAAGCAGCCTCAAAACTGTAAACTATTGCTGAAATAGCCTTTGGGGACTATTTTAAGTATCTGAAGGAACCCACTCATTAGTGCATTGATTTGAAATGTTACTACAATGCTAAACACACAAACTTCCAAGTATACATCATTTATGGAAAATTAATTCCCAGATATTTTACATCTCTATTATCTCTACATTATACAAGCTAAGGGGATATATTATTCCATTCTTTTTACAAAGATCAAGATAAAAATTAGTGGTAGAAAATTATAAAAAGCTTAAGTAGAGGCATTTATAAAATTAAATATATTTTTAAAAATGATGAAAGTTTTATGATTTTAATGTTATGAATATCTGTAAATGTTAGAAATTAACTGTGGAATTTATTGTATACCAAATAAAACAGGTAACTATGATTTCCAGTTTTTAAATTAACGATATTTATATTGCTTTAAAAAATTAGTCTATATTTGTTGTACTATTTCAGAGAGTATGTCACATCTTTCTATTACACAAACAAGCAAAAAGGTTTACTAAAAATTGTTTAATTAAAATATTATTGCATCACTTTGACTGTCACTATCCTCCTTTTAAACCCTACCATTTATCCTTCCTCCAGCATTTCCCATGTTTCTTCTGTACTTTGCTGGACATGTCTTTCTATGTGCTGTGAATGTGAATGTGTTGCTCCAATTGATTGATAAATACTTGAAGACTAGATAGTTATAATTCCCTTAGTATGATAAAAGATAATGTAAAACCTTAGACTCAAATGTAGGATAGATAGGATATCTTCTTTAATTTTGCCAAATACAAATACACTAGATATTATAACTATAATTCTTGCTTGATAATTGTTTTTTTTATATGTAATTTTACTATGTTATAGTTAAAACCTTCCTTTTTGAAAGAAAGGGGGAAGTGCTGGGATGTTTTTCTGTATGCTGTGATTGTGTTGCTCTGATTGATTGATAAATAAAAGGCTGATTGGCTAGTAACCAGGTAGGAAGTATAGTATAGGCAGGATACGCAGAGAAGAGAATTCTGGGAAGTGGAAGCCTAAGGCAGGAGATGCTGCCAGCGATTGCCATGAGAAGCAAGATGTAAAGTACTGGTAAGCCAAGTGCCATGTCGCAACTTATAAACTTATATAAATGGATTAATTTAAGATATAAGAACTAGATAGCAAGAAATTTGAGACATTAGGCTAAACAGTCAAAGTAATATAAGTGTCTGTGTGTTTATTTGGCTCAGGGTGGCTGCAGGCCAAAGAGGGACTAGAGATAACTCCAGCTACAGTACTTGCTTTCAAAATGATTACCTAGTTTTTTTTTTTCTTTTTTCTTTTCTTTTCATTTCTTTTCTTTTCTTTTCTTCTTTTCTTTCTTTTTTTCTTACTCTTTTTGGTGTGTATGTGTGTGTGTGTGTGTATAAAGGGTTGAATCCATTTACTGTGGGTTTTGAGTATATCACTTCAATAGCCACTAATACTGTCAATGCTAAATACTTTAATTGTGTTAGAAATTACATTCATAAACCGATTCAAAACCTATTTGTAAACACAAAAGAAAAATAAAACATGTTTTTGTTACTAATATCAAAATTCTGTTGAAAGCATTCAATCAATATGTAATTGGTAACAGAGATTGTCTTCTTCATGGAAAGCAAAAATAACATAATAAGATATAAATATTTCCCAGATTGCCTACATGCATTTCTTATCAAATTAACAATATTTTTAGAAGAAATATGTATGTCTATGGACAAAAGTCTGCAAAACAGTGAATTCATCTAGCATCTTTGTCCAATCTTTTGCCCAAAACTGTATGCTCTGAATGCTGCCCAAAACAAAATTTCAGGCATACTTCATTGAGACATTAGTAGATTATTTTAATTCTCTTTGAGACTTGGTTGCACAATTATTAAATTTTAATGCTATAAATGGCAATGTTGTGTCATGATGTCAATACCTTAATCAGGCCTATCAGATACTGTTGGAAATTTCAAAGAAAATAAGCTTTAGGTCAATATTATAATTTAATAATATGTTCAAATAAATTGTTCGATACCTTTTGAAGTTCTTTGAATTATATCAAAAAAGGGTTCAAAAATAAAAAAAAATCAGTAATTTATAAAATTTAAAACTTAAGATTTCAGTCCAAAATAAAGTTATTATACAATATGTACCTGAATAAAAATCAAAAGTATTGTAAACAAGAATTAAAAACTAAGAAATTGAAATTTAAAATCCAATAGATTCTAGCATACTACTGGGTGTTTAGAATGAAAATGGACCTGATAGGATCATATATTTGAATGCTTAATCATTAGGAAGTGGAATTGTCTTGGAAGGGTTGGGAGATGTGACCTTATTGGAAGAGTTGTGTCCCCAAAAGTTAAAATTTGGGGTTTTCAAGTACCTACTCACTCCAGGCCCTGTGTTGTTCATTATCTGTCTGCTGCCTGACTATCAGAATGTCAACCTCTCAGCTACTCCTTCTATGTTATACCTCTCTGTTCTCTGCCATGATGATCATGGACTGAGCCTCTGAAACTGTAATCAAGACCCAGTTAAATGTTTTATTTGATAAAAGTTGCCTTAGTCATGAAGCCTCTACACAGAAATAGAGCAGTAACTCAAAGAGTCAGTTCACTTAAAAACATAAATAAAAAAACATTCGGGTGGGTAAGCATAATAGGAGAAAACAAATTTATCAGAATATTTTCAAAGTCATTGGCTAGGATGAGAATTAAGTTGGTATAAAATACACAAGAAATATGCAGATTAATTTAATTTAATACTACATTATATATTTCAGATGTATCAAATATATTTTTATTTTCCATATATGGGTATTTTGTCTGCATTTGAGCATATGTGCTCTGTCCATTCCTTATGCCCAAAAAGGTCTAAAGAGGGTGTAGGATCTTCTGGATCTAGAGTTATGTTTGGCTGTGAGCCAAAAGTAGCATTTGTTACATAGACCTGGGTCCTCTATAAGAACAGTTTGTGCTCTTCATTATTGAGTCATCATTCCAGGACCAAACATACACACACACACACACACACACACACACACACACACACACACTCACCTACACAAACACACACACACAAACACACACACACACATACACATACATACACACACACACACACACACACACACACACACACAAGTACTAAATATTCATATATTTAATAGAATGTAAAAGACAAGTGACAAAGAATGGATTATGAAACTAATACAACCACAAGGCAAAAGAACTTTTAGCAAATACTTCAACATTTCATAATTTATATTAGGAAATGCTAAACACTATTAATACAGAATGAAAAAGAAAAAAAGTAGTGATTTTTTGTATAACAAGAAAAATAAATCCTAAATTTATTTAAATTCAGATCTATCATATTTATTTTACTCTATTAAACTCTATTATGGGTACAGATATATATACTTGTCAGATAAAATGTTAAATCAAATACTTTTATCTGCCTTTTTTTAAACATAAATTGGCCAAAACAGTGAAGTTGATATATTCACTGGTGAGAATTCTCATTCACATGTTGGCTCAAGGCAACTGGTTTTCATTCTGTTCTACTTACTTCAAACAATAAACACTCCACAGAAATTTAGAAATGTTTTACTTTTAAAGTTAATTTCTTTTAAAATTTTATGAGAAATAAAGTTCATGGGGACATTTGGAGGATTGTATTTTTAAGTTAAATAATTTTGGAAAATAAAACTTTAAGAAAAAAGGGAATTCAAATCCATGGAAGCCTGTAAACCCAGAAACAATGAAGCAGTTGATTTGGTGATATTCTTCTTTGGAGAGTTTTTTTTTTTTTTAATTTTTTAACAAAGTCTCCTGAAACTATCCTTTTTCAAACCTTTTTAAAAATTCATAAAGTGATTGGAGTTGTGCTAACTTTGTTCCTTAAATTTATTATTTATTTATAAGATTGTACAGTGTCATTTTGAATAGCACTATTCCTATATAGGAAGCAAATGCAAAGATTGAATTTTTAAGTGATTTTTGGTGGATCTATATTTCATGCACAAATGTACAATTAATGATCCATCATTGAAATTGTAATATGCTACAGCTCTTTGAAATATGGAGCAGAATGAATATCACAAGTGAAGAATTATCAGTAGGATTTTATCAAGAACTTATTTCAGTCCTCTCAGTATCTGAATAATAGAGCAAAATCACATCTCCACTAAATCATTACTCATGCAAAAAATGAAAATTTGAAAGATTACTCTGGTACATAACACATATAATTTTGTGTAAATTGACAATGTGGTTTATCTTATATCCTTCACTGTTTACTGAGGTAAAAATAGTTTAACAGAAAACACCAATGTGAATACTACCCTAGAGAAACATTCCAAGATCATGAGTATATTGCAAATTTTGTTGATGCTTCTTTTGAGTTCAGAAATGTGTCTATCTGTTTTGTGATCACAATTACTTCAGATTGTTAGGTTTCATATACTCTGCTGAAACCCCAAAAATTTCTTCCATAATGTACCATTGATATTTTACATAATTTATATCCAAATTATATAGTATAAAAGTTTCTAAACTGTGATCATAAAACGAAAAAGTTGAAAATTCAGAAACTTTTACTAAAACTTTGGCATATTAAAGAAGAATATAAACTGGCATAGCCTATCAGTTTCAATAATATTCAAACTTTAGTATTTCTTCATTACATTTTGAAGACTAATTTGTAGTCTTACTTATAAAACAAACCCTAAGATTAAGAGAAGTTTTAAAACAAACATTGAGTGTTGTTTTCAATGAATTCTTATCTTTTTTATATTTTATTAATTGGAATATAGACAATATATGTGCTACATGAATTCCTATCTACATATGTATCTGTGAATTATTGAAACACAATAATGAAATGAGTATATATGGATAAATATGAACAGAAATATGCATGCAAAAAAGAAATTCATTTCTATAGAACTATGGAATTTCTCATGGAGAATTATTGTGATGAACTCAGAATAATGATACAAGACTGACTTGATGCTCAATAATAATAAAGGAAAGTTTGATTAGATTGAAATGTGTATGTTTTGTAGACACAATATTTGTGATTATGTATAATGTAGTTATTTTAGAAAATATCAGTAATTAATGTCTATTCACATAACATAAAATAAATAGATGTGCTTGGAAAGTAGAGAGTAGGAATGCTTTTCTCTCTACCTTTGTCTTATTTGAGCTCTGACAAGATTTTATGGCACATACCTAAACTAGGAAGAATACTTGATTATCTATTTCAATCTGTCCAAATTTCAACCTTACATGGTAACATTGCCATGGAGAAAAATCACACTTAATCTGAAATTTTCATGACTACTAAATTTGGTATATATGATTACATATTTTGACAACTACTTTTGTCTTAGTTGAGTTATAACACATGTGAGTTCAGGTAGGAACCAATAATTTAATATAAATAAGTAAATTTCAATTCTATTAAGCTAAGAGAATCTCACATCACAGATGGTATTTCTTCTGACTTCAAAATAATTCCACTATTATGTCTCTAGTTGTGATTATATCTTCGAGAAGGTGATTGTACACATTTACTATAGAGAGAAAATAATACTTATCAGTTTAATAAATGACAAAACACAGAAGAATGAGGTGCTGAGGTCTGTCCACTGTGTTCTACTTGGAGGAATAACAGTAAGAAGTAACAAATTTCTCATATGAGCCTTATTTTTACTATTCACAGACACATATTAAGATATATGTCAATCTTGGTCTCAACAATTCACACTCTTACAGTCCCTCCTCTTTCTCGACAATTGGACTCCTGGAGCTCCACCTGGGGCCTGGCCGAGGATGTCTGCATCAACTTCCATCAGTTATTGGATGAGAGATCCAGCATGACCGTTAGGGTGTTTGACCATCTGATCACCAGACTAGGTCAGATCAGGCTTTCTCTCAAACAATGCCAGCAGTCTACAGTGGATGTATTATTGTGGATTTCTGGGGACGTCTCCAGCACTCTGCCTATTCCAGTTTTCATGTGTTCATCGGGGGATTCTTGGCCCTGGAGGAGATGGGAATGGAGGGGAGGGGCTGGGAGAAAGGTGGGGGTAAGGGAGGGAGGGGGAGGACAGGGAAACCCATGGCTGATGTGCAAAATTAAAACACAAATATAATAAATTTTAAAAAAGGGAAAAAGATATATGTCAAATATATTTTAATGTATAAAGTGCTATAGCAATAAATAAAATGGAAAAATGGGTCTTGGCATTTTACATATTATCTTAATAGAACACATTTTGAGAAGAGACCATGTGATCAAATAATAGACCTAATTCACAGAATAAGTCCTGTAATTGTATAGAATAGTAGACAACAACAGGAAGATATCATATCTCTGAGCTGTTATTTCATTGATTATTGGTGGAAAATATTTAGAGGAATATACCAGGAAAAGAATTGTAGAAAAGATTCAGAATTAATAGGGCTTTAACAGTATCAGACAATGTTAGTCTTACAAAGACTTTTCGTTAGCATTTTATTCAGATGAAAGTAGGACTTCAACAGAATTGAATAAGCATAAATATTATTTATCTCACTCTACCTAACATGTGGAAATCAGATTGCAGGATAACAAGAATGGAAGCAGATAGACAAGCCATGAAGCAATTGGAATATTCCAGGAATGAGATCACCAAATTCCACCATTCATTAGGAGTCTATGTTGCATGTCTTATGTCTTAACACAATGATTTTTCACTCAGGCAGAGTTTCTTCCTGAGATTGGCTATATGAAGCATGCCATTTATCTGTGTTATTTCCTGAGCGTATATACCAGTCATCCTTAACCTGGGACTGTTCTATACCTCTACTCGATACAATGGAGAAATCTTTTAGCTGTTCTTCCTTAGGAAAAGATTTACAGCTATATTCTTGTGGATAAAGTAAAATGATGCTGCTAAACATTCTACATCTGATAATACTCCAAAATTTATCTAGCCCCAAATGTTAATAATACTGTAATTTAGAAACTAATTTCTGTACCCAGTTCCTGGTGATTTCAGGCATGGAAATATTGCCTAGAATACAGTCCTTGAGCTTTTTCTGACTCTCATATCCTTTATCTGGTGCAACACCCATCTAATTTCATATCATAAGATGGAGTATAATTGTAATACCCTAAAATTTAAATTACAACCCTAGAATTACACTAGATGGTAAGCAGCATTACTTCTAATCTCTGACGCCTCCATCAACTCCATATTTTAATTATATAAACCAACTATCTTCTAACATGCTACATTTACTTTCTAATCCACCATTGAGAGTTGTTTTTTCCTAGTAAATCTGGTTTATTCCACTTTTCAAATTTATCAAACCTTCAGACTCTCTTCTCATTCCTACTATTTTCAATGTTGATTACCTTATATAATGTTTAATTTTTACTTCTTTGGACATTCAGATTCATTTCTTTCCACAGCAATCCATGATTGTTTATGCAATAAATGATTCAATATCTTAGGTGATATCTTTTTACAATGAATAAATATTTTCACTATTATGAATATATTCGCTTCCATGACATTCATGAAAATGCGAATTGATACTGGCTACAAATGAATTGGTTGCAATGCACAAGAATAGCCAATCATTTTATGAGCCTTTCAATGATCTTTCTATATAAAATGATCCTAGAGAGTTCCAAATCTTTTCAATGGATGAAAAACTAGAAAACAAAAACATTATGAGATGGTAAATAATATCTATTCCATAAAAAGGCATATCCAACATAATAAATACTACCAATTTTATCTCTCAACTTCATCCTAGAGAATACAAAGAAAAATTAAACAGTTTCTCGTTCTGTGTATGTTTTCTGTATAACTTGTTACCATGGTTGTCACAGTGCATCATATTGATGGCATTCAATATTATTCCTTATATATATACATTTTCATTGTAGTCCCACCATGTTTTCTCAAACTAAAAAAGCAAGAGTCGGTGTATCATTTAATTGTAATTTTTTTTAAAGATTTCTTATATTTTTGAGATTATAATATGATTACATTTCCTCCATTCTTTTCCTCATTCCAAAATTTCCTATGTGCTTCTCCTTCTTCTTTTCAAACTCATGGTCCCTATTGCTTTCTTCTTTTCAATTATTATATATATATATATATATATATATATATATATATATATATATTTATAAATATATTCTAAGAAGTATAGTAATGTATACCTTTTATATATAAATACATACTAATACATATGCCAATATGTATGTTTATGCATATATATTCTAATAA
Organism: Onychomys torridus; assembly: GCF_903995425.1. Classification (NCBI taxonomy): domain Eukaryota; kingdom Metazoa; phylum Chordata; class Mammalia; order Rodentia; family Cricetidae; genus Onychomys; species Onychomys torridus. The sequence continues at coordinate 59,958,460 of NC_050454.1, forward strand.
GTATATATATATATGTGCATATACTCCTTAATACTTAAACATTAAGCTGTTCAATATGCATAGTGTTACTTGAATATATGTTTTTAAGACAATGTATACTGTTTCTGTATTTGTTCAGTTCATGTTTAGTTCACATAGAGAGCAAAATACACCTTTACTGAAAGAATGAATATGAGTGTTCCAAGTGTGCAGTTAAATGTGCAGGATAAGGAAAGAACAAAATTCGACAATTTACAGAAGTTCATGGAATCTTTAATGTAAAAATGACACTTCAGCCGGGCGGTGGTGGCTCATGCCTTAAATCCCAACTCTCAAGAGGCAGAGGCAGGTGGTTCTTTGTGATTTCGAGGCCAGCCTGGTCTACAGAGCGAGATCCAGGAAAGGCACAAAGCTACACAAAGAAACCCTGTCTCGAAAAACAAAAACAAAACAAAACAAAACAAACAAACAAACAATACACTTCATATAAGTAAAAACAAGAGCACCTGCTTACATAATATAAATTTTATTTTCTCATGCTGTAATTATTTTATGCTATGAAACTATACTCTAAAATATTTTATAATCAGTCATTTTATCTCCAGATGAAATAGACTTATAATTAATTTTATAAATATATGGTATTAGTGAGCATTGCAATGAAGTTAAGGCACATTGTATATATAAAGTGAATAAACAGTTATTCAAATATATCTTTTGTTCATACACACAAGGATATTTAATAAATTTTTACATTAAATATAAAATAATATCACTTCTTAAGTCTTTGCCAAACAATCTTCATCCCTTCACTTTAAGGTGATATCTGTCTTGGGAGGAGCAGCACTTGGGAGGCTCATGTCTTTGATCCCACCTCATGAGGTGGAGACAGGAATATAAAGTGTGCAGAGCCAGCATCTTGGGTCCTTTTCAGTATGATGATCCAGAGAGGTAAGAAGTCACTAGTGGCTGCTCCTTTGCATCTCTAATCTTTTAGGGTATTATCCTGATGTCTGACTCCTGGTTTTTATTAATAAGGCTAGTTAGGATCATGCTTCAGGTGAGCTGTGTATTTGGATCTCACAAATTTAGCTTTCAGGTCACAGGTCTGGAGATAGGCACTTGTGTGTAGAGAAGGAAATGGACAGAGGGAAGGATGGGATAAGAAAAAGAGGCATGTCAGTAACTAAACCATGTTCACTTGCAAAGCTTATTCAAAACCCATAGATCCAAAACTAGGTTGGTGGGTATGGAGATGACCAGGTGGGGTAAAGTATGAGGAAAGGAGGAGTGAAGTGACTTACCGGGTAACACCATATGTAGAGTAGCATTTTTGAGAACTCCTGACAGTGCAAGTGAGTGAGTCTCTCTTTTGCTTGCCAATGGGGCTGTTTTCCTCCTGTTGGATTGCCATGTCCAACTTTGATATGAAACTTTTGCTTCCTTTTATTATATTTTACTTTGTTGTCTTTGCTTATTTCTTAAAAGTCTGTTCTTTTCTGAGAGACAGAGAGGTAGTGGACCCAGAAGAAAGGGAGGTAGGAAGGAACTGGGAAGAGTAAAGGGAAGGGAAATTATAATTTGGATATAATGTATGATAACACTATTTTTCGAATAAAATATTATAAGAAGAAAAAAGTGTGAACTGATGGAAAATGTCCCCTCAAATATGCCCTGCTGGTTTGATTATCAAACTAGAAATTTTCTCAGAATGATGATTGAAATATAGAAAATAATACATACCTTAAAGAACTATAGGGGTTGGGGATTTAGCTCAGTGGTAGAGCGCCTGCCTAGCAAGCACAAGTCCCTGGGTTTGGTCCTCAGCTCCAGGGGTGGGGAGAGAATTATAACCCTGCTGAGTGAAAAGTAATGGTACTGACCAGAGCTGGTTTAGGGATCCAGATGTCAAAGCAAATCGCATGAAAACAAACCACCATCAATTCACACGCTGTTTCCCACAAGACTCCAGGAAGGCATTTACTATGCCCGAAGAAGGTATTCCACAGCCATGGGAAAGCAACATGAACAAAATTTCCATAATTATCCATTTTGTGAATAATCTGTTCATCCTAATAGGAAAACAAACAAACAAACAAACAAACAAACAAAAAACAGGCTACTCTTAATAGTAAGCAAAGAAAAAACAATTAGAGAAAAAGGATAAAAATGTATACCACATATTTTTCCCATTATTTAATTTCAAACTATGTATCTACTTAAAAGGAATCACACTTGATTCCAATCCATAAAGATACAACATTCTGTGTTCTGCTTTATGCATTCTAGGGCATATGCATAATGATTTCACATCTCATAAAACTTGTTTGTCTCATTTTAAGACAAACAGTAAGAAAAATTTAATTATAAGGACATCTACATAAAATAGTGAGTGGTGTTCAAAGAAAGATGGCCAATATCTGTGCATGTCTATCATAAACAGGGTCTAGTGTAAAGAAGGAATTAGATACACAGTCTTTGGTCTTTGTGTAGTTATGCTAATAACCTGAGCCTGCTTTGCTGAACATTCCTCTCATAATTCTATCCACATTCTCACTGCCTTCAGCCAGCATGTCAAATTCTATGCTTCTAACTCTCTTCTTACTACCAGAGGGAGGGGACAGATTTGTTCATAATTTTTTTCTTTCCATCTGTATCATTTTCCATGTTTGCTATTACAGTATTGTATCATCAAGACAAATAAAAGGAACACATCAGTACATATTTACTGATACAATGTAGGCTTGTATGACACTATGTTGTAACTTAAATATCTTTCCTTATTAAATACAGAACATAGTTGAGCAAAGTACACATGCTTTTCTTACCTCTTTTACCAAAAATGTTTAGACTGATGCTCAATTTTCCCATTGGTACTATTATTAATGTATGTAGACAAGTTGTTAAATTATCTTATTAAATTTAAAAAAAAAAAAACAAAAAACAAAAAACAACAGAGCCAGAAGTTGGGGTTAAAGCCTGAGAGAGATCAGAGGAATAGGAAAAGCCTCAAGCTAACTTCACCTCACCAACACTTCAGTTCCCAGAGAGGGAGCTTCTTCCTGTATACCCATGCCTATATTCCTTTGTGTTCTGTTCTCTTATTGGTTCTCTCAGCCCAGCTACATTACTTACTCTTCCTGCCAAGCTCGGTCATTTTCTGTCTGTCTGTACAGACCTCCAGACCTCTATGGTTAGTGCTGAGATTAAATGCAGGTGTCATCACACACTCAGTGTGGCCTTGAATTCACAGAGATCCAGACATATCCTTGCCTTCCAAGTGATAGGATTAAAGTCATTGCCTGACTTCTATGTTAATATAGTGGCTGGCTTTTTCCTCTGATCCTCAGGTAAATTTTATTGGGAGACACAATACATCACTACAAATGTATCCCATGCTATTAAATATTGTTGTCCAGTGAGTACAAAATTCTAAAAAGATTTTGAATATATATATATGGACAATAAATATTATTATTGTGTGTTATGTACCACTTTTATAACAGACAATGTATTTATATGTTGAATATGTGTTTATGATCTAAAATAAATGTCAGTTATCCTTCTTTAACTTGTTTTGCCTTTGAATTATTCTTCAAACATTTTCCCCTGCCTACAATAAACTTGATAAGGGTTTATTTTAATACACATATTTAGGATTCGCTCTCCATTTATATAAAGAATCCTAGTGAAAACATGTAGCATTACTAGTTCAACTTAATAATTCAAAGGGTGATGCTTTCAATTACTTTTAAATCTTCCTCAGTCCAGTTGTAATAATGGACTGCCCCCAAACTCCAAAGGTATTTTGTGTTTCATAGATCAATATAAGTATGCACTCAAGGAAATCCAAAATAGGTCGTTCAAAATTGTATATAAGGAATTCTAAAATATGTCCTGTATAAAAGTGTTTGAAATTAAGAAGAAAAATGACTTACATTCATATTAAGTACTTGGACTCTGAAAGACATAGATAAAGAAATGCAGCTTAAAGTGAAACCATAACATCTCGGGTTATAGTCTAACAGTGACAGCAGCACTCAAGTTCTTATATTGATAAGAATATAACATTTTCAAGGTCAATAGTTTACAATGCTGCAATACAATTCCAAAATGCTTTCAGCAAAATCCACAGATGTGAGACATTATAATATAGATTTGCTTAGGGCAGCAACGTAGAAAATTATGTAAATATGTAATTTTTGGCCTTTTCATGGGACAAATTACTGAAAAGGTTCTTTGAAGTGTTTTCCTATGCAGGAGGGAAAAATGCTTTTGGTTTACTGAGTTTCATGCATAACCTTTCCACAGTTGTAACAATCACAATGTAAAGTAATTTGTCAAGTCCCAACACAATTCAATGATTGGGAGTAATGATCCATATAATCATATTATCAATTTGTTTTGCAGAAATAAATAGTAATGATATGAATATCAAGTGAGGTATTTACTTCCTTATACACAATTTATTTTTGCCTAAATATTTTTATAACTATATGACATATAAAAATTATTGCAGAAAATGGACTTGTCTTTCTAGTCTTGAAAATTATTTCAAACATAAGGTATAGAAAATATTTTAAATTGGATACATTAAAAAATAAATAAAAAACTTTTCAAATGGGTTTTGTAGGAGCCAGTGGAGAGGAGGACACCATGAGACCATAGCCCACAGAATCAACTAAGCAGGGTTCATAGCATCTCACAGACACTGACCCAACAACCACTGACCCTGCAGTGGTCTGCTCTAAGTCCTCTGCAAATGTGTTATGGTTGTTTAGCTTGGGGTTTTTGTGCATCTTCAAATAGTGGGTTTGTGTGTCTACTTTTTGCCTGCTCTTGGCACCATTTTCCTCCTACTGGATTGCCTGATCCAATCTTGATATAAGGGTTTGGCCATAGTCTTATTGTGTCTTGTTATGATGTGTTTGGTTGTTATCCCTGGAGGTCTGCTCTTTTCTTAAAGGAAACAGAGGAGCAGGGATCTGTGGGATAGGGTAAATGGGAAGAGAGTACTGGGAGGAATGGAGGAAGGGGATGCTATGATTGGAATGTATTGTATGAGAGAAGAATAAAAACAAAAGATTATTGGTGAATTGAATATGTTAAAAGTTTATCAGATACTAGATATTTCAAATTGATTTTGTTAAAGAGATGCCCTTATATTGATGTGTATCTTTTGTTACACAGTTTTATGAAGAGAAGAAATAGAATGGTATATACTTTTGAAATCGCCTGTCTTTTCAGGGAGGAGGTCAGGGTCATACTATATAACCCCGATTGACCTGGAACTTACTATGTAGATCAGAATACCCTCTAACTCATAGAGATATGCCAGCATTATATCCCACATGCAGAGATTAAAGGTTTGAATCACTGCTATTATTCTCTATATGTACATAGTAATATATTAACCCCTAACTTATTATCTTTATTCCCATAGAATATTGCTTCTCTCGCCAGGCAGTGGTGGCACATGCCCTTAATCTTAGCACTCGGGAGGCCAGCCTGGTCTACAGAGCAAGATCCAGAATAGGCACTAAAACTACACTAAGAAACCCTGTCTCGGGGAAAAAAATATTGCTTCTTTATCTTCCTCAAAGAAGATTATTATTATTATTATTATTATTATTATTATTATTATTTTACAATAGATGATGACTAACAAAGAGACCTGCATTTGGCCAAGGTGCAGAGAATAAGAGACAAAGGAATACAAAGCCCTAAATGGAACCTTTATCGCCCTTCCTTTTCCCAAGGCTTAGAAATGAGCTGGAAAGAGCGCCAGAAAGATTGTAGTATCCAAGGACAGTGGATGATTACAGTGAAACAGCGTTTATCAAATACAAAATGGAGCACATGAACCCACAGTGCCCATGAATGTTTTCAAAGGATCTGCACAAGAAAAACCCAGCATGAAGGGGAAAGGTAGTCAGGGAACCTGCCCTTGACTGAGGAACTATTGGAAACTGATGGCTGCTGGGAGAGCGAGAGTCAGGTTTCTCAGGAATCTGGACATTGAGAGACTAATGATGATCCAGTAGATGACCTTACATCTGTGTTCATAGGGTCAGCTCTAAACGGGCTCAGCCGAGGCAGAAAAGAGAGGCTTTGGAGTGGATTAAAACACCTTCTTTGTATGTATGAAATTATTAGATAATAAACATTTTTATTTGCAATCATTTTATTTTTAGTTTGACAATTTTGTAGATGAGGTAGCAACACTACAATAAGGCAATTAATATTAAAAATGTCAACCGAAGTTTTAAAAAATAGAAGATCTTATCTACTATCATAGTTCTCATAAAAGTATTTAGTTTTAAAGTAATTTAAAATACAAACTTTAAAAAAGGGAAGTACTCCAGTATAAACAGTAATATTACACAAAAGCATATGGGTACCTAGATGTAAAAATAAAAATGCAGAGTGTATCTAAAATAAAAGATATTAAAATTCACTTTTTCTGAAATGTTCAGCAGAAGAATACAAAGAAGCAAGTCTGAAAGAACATCACCAAAACAACAAATAATTGACAGCCAGAAATTTACATGAAAAAGCTGTATGGAAAGGAACCACTGAGAAGAAAATAAAAGAAATATTATAAAAATGTGCATTGTAAACGAGGAGCATACTTAAATATCATCTTGAGAAATAATTCAAAAACTCTATTTAAAGCTGTAACAAGTTTTAGAAAAGCAATTATAGAACAGTACATGCATGCCTATTAATACTCTCTTTATGCTGACCATTCAAGTGGGCAGACAGGTTTTAAAGAATTTTCATTTTCTTCATACTGACTGAGCTTCACTATTTTTAGCTGAGTGCAGATAATCACCTTTCAAAAATCCAATGCCCAGTGCATTATTTTTTCTTCCTCAGCCTATCATTTGCAAGCTGCCTTGAGACATTATACAGAGAACAATGTGCATATGAGATAGCATACATTTCAATCTTAAACCATAATGCAAAGAATTGCTAAGCATTAGAGTAACTTGCACTTTTGGTTTGGAATGCACTATTTTGTGTAAAGAATGTTTGTCATTGTTTAACTTTTAAAAATTGACCTTAACAAATAGACACATGAAATGTGCAAAAATATATTTTCTATAATCGTAAGAAATATGCTATAAATAAGTAAATGATTTTAGTTTTCTTAAATAATGTTTATTTTTCTCTTTTATTAATGAAAGTATTAACAAAACACAAAAGAAGAACTCATCTAATAGTAAATTTGAAGATCAAAATTTGGTAATATAGCCTAAATTCTGTACCGTTAAACAAAATTTGGTAAAGATAGCCTAAATTCTGAACCTGTTAAAAGAATGTTTTATCAATTGAAAATCAACTGATGCTTATTATAGATTTCGAGTACACTATAATTCATACAACCCTTTATTACCTTAGAATCATATAATACCTTTCATTTGGAACAAAAAAAAACTTTTATTTTAGGCAATTTCTAATCTTTGGCCTTCTGGGTAGGGCAACTTTCTTAAGATTCTCAAATGTTATAGATGTATCCATTGTGAGTTGGCTCCACAGCTCTGGGTTATTGGTTGTAGTTTTCTATAGTGGCCTCTGTCTGTCACAAAGAGGTGTTTCTTGGAAAGAGAGAAAGAATATATTTACCTATGGGAATAGGAAAGATGTTTGTAGGTTGTTATCATAGATGATGATGGTGAAACCTTCCCATAAAGATCAGAACACTTTATGGAAGATGTATTAGAAAAACTCTCTGTGCAAGAAGTTCGGGGAGTTGGCTATGATGTCAGGAGCTCCATCTATGAAGTGTCGCCAACACGACTGATTAAATATGACCTGAGAAAGGCAACAACAAGGGACTTGCCAAAGTTGATGGAAAAAAGCACAGGATGCCTTCTTCATCTAACACAAACAGAGACTGACAATTGAGCGCAGGCGGGAGGAGACTGGTCTAGACATCCCTAGGAAGAGGATAACAACTGATTCCTCAGTGTCAGTGTCATATGGTCAGCCTTGAAAACATATACACATGTAACATTTTACAAGCTGAGCAGGTCATAATTAGGACTATAGATGTATGTACATTTGCATGCATATGCAATAACAATTAATGAAAAAAGAGGTTGTGAATTTGAAAGAGATCAGTAAGAGGTTTATGTGAGGGTCTAGAGAGAAAAAAAGGGGGGATGTTGTAACAATATTTTTACTAAAAATTAAAAGGTTAAAAAAAGGTTTTCAATTTTTATAAGATAGGGGAATTATAGGTAACTTTCCAACAATTTCCTTATATTGGATTACTTCTACAGAAGGATGTTACTAAAATCCAAGTGATAGATGTGGGTGTTCCGTGAATGTGTTGGTGCTCTATGTAAATTTAGTTTTGTTTATCTTGTTTTGCTGTGTTCCCTGTCTTGCATCCTTCATAAAAGCTGAGAATACAGAATATACATCCATTTCTTCCTATGGAGAGGCATTATAATTATATAAATATTTTTATGTGAATGTACATATATTCAAAATTTTCTGTAGTTTTTAAAATATGTATGTATTATCTTAAAAATAAATAAGACATCAGGAAGGCAATATAACAAATCTAATTGTGTGTGAAATAAAGATATGATTATTGAAAGCCCTTAAAGATGAAAACTAAATTATCTGTCAAACTAAAATTTAAAACAAGAACAGAATAATTAAGCACATATTATGTAGGGAGGAAGTCCACAATATGATTCTAAAGTTCATCAGGAGAAATGGTTGAAGAATTAACACATATGAAAACAAGTATTCAAGAAAGTAGGAATGAGTTCATTGGTTTTAAAGATTTGAAAATATCATCACCTATTTGGAAGTAATGACAATTTTAACACTATTATTAACATAATATAAAAATGTAACATATTTTATTTTAATTTTGACCTTACTATGTTCATTTAATAGAAAACTTCTAAACATTTCATAAAAAACTTAAAGATACATGGTCTAAATAAGAAAGACAAAGTATATACCTATGCCATGCTTAGAAATTAAAACTGACCAATAAGGGCTAATTAAATTTTAAAAATAATGTTATTAGAAATTAACATAATAAAAATGAGATACATACCTTTAAAAAGTTAAACAAACATGTGATTGACAATACCTCTCTAAGCAATATATTTGCCTAACAAGTGCACAAAAGCTATTTGGTAGTTAAGCACAGGGACAAATAGCCAATCGAATGGAAGCACATGAATTATGAACCAACGGCTGTGGAGCCCCCAGCTGGATCAGGCCCTCTGGACAAGTGAGAAAATTGAATAGCTTGAACTGTTTGAGAGGCTCCCAGGCTGTGGGACCTGGACCTGTCCTTGGTGCATGAGCTGGCTGTTTGGAACCTTGCGCTTACACAGGGACACTTTGCTCAGCCTGGAAGGAGGGGACTGGAACTGCCTGTACTGAATCCACCAGGTTTATATGAGTCCCCAGGGTTGTCTTGGTCCTGGAGGACATGGGAATGGAGGGGAGGGGCTGGGGGAAGGTGGGAGTGGGTGCGGGAGGGGGGAGGACAGGGGAACCCATGGCTGATGTATAAAATTAAAGCACATAATCATAATCATAATCATAATCATAATAATAAAAGGAAAAAAAGCTATTTGGTAGTTAAGCCATACACCATGGAGAATAAAAATGCTCTGGTAGTTATTTATCACAAGACAAGTCCTTTGAAAATATTGTCAACAGTCATCATAGAGAAAAAAATTACAAAATGAATCGTTGTTTGTATTCTTGTATGCCAATGTATGTTTGTTTAAGGAATGCCAGTTCTGAGAGAGGGACATCCGAAAACAACCTGAGGCATAAAATCTCTACACAGAGTCTTGACATCCAATTCAAGTCCTACTGCTTGGGTACACTGCTCCTGTTAGAATATTGCTTGGTTGTGGCCTTGGATTTTTAAGCTCTAATAAACTATCAAGTGCATCCATGCTCAGGAGATACGAGGAGTGGGTTGCCAACATTGCTGGCAGAGCCAGGAGTCTAGAACAGAAGCCATTAGAGGCAGATAAGGCCCTCAAGGGTAACTGTTTTTAAAGTATGTATTTTATTTTAAACAGTGTGTGCATCTCTGCATACATATGTCTGTAGAGTGTCTGCAGAGTCCAGAAAAGGCCTGTGGTCCCTGGGAGCTGGATTTTCTGGCACATATAAGTGGCTTATTTAACCACTGGGCATTTGGGCATTTAACTCTGTTCCACTCCAAGAATATTGTGGACCTTTAAACACATCAATCTGTCTAGCCCTCAAGATGTACTTTACATAAAACTTGTTTTTCCTAGAATAAGCAGGCACCAGGCTTTGTTTAAAATCTTTCCTCAACTCTGAAATAGCATATCAAAATCTCGCAGTAACTGTACTTATCTCAGATCATGCAGCAGATAACAAAGTATTTGCTTCAACATCTATAAAATTTTCATTTTGAAGGTGACATTTTAAAATCACCTTCCTTTAGTAGGAGAAAAAAAGAGCAAAATTAAGCAATTTCCTCTAATTTATGAGCCAGAAAAAGAGAATTTCCTATATTACTGAGGAGCCTTGATTACAATTTTTTTGCTTGTTTCTTCCTTTCTTCTTGTGTGTGTGTGTGTGTGTGTGTGTGTGTGTGTGTGTGTGTGTAAGCAATGTATCAGTAGTGCATTCTCATAGTACATGGCCATAGCAGCATGTATTTCCAACTTTGGAGAAGTGCTCAGGATAATCTCCAGTTATATTTGCTTCTCCTTTTAAATTGAAGAATCTGTAAGTATTTTCTTCAAATGTGTCTTCAATTTAACAATGTTATCAGTGATCAAAGTACAAAGTAATAGTAAAAATTGCAACCAGAAGTCCATTGTATGTTGATCTACTTAGAGTCTGAATGGCAAATAAGATACAATGAAGAAATCGCTCCAGGGATAAGTACAAGGATCTGCATTTCAGTATAGTTTTACCCTGAACATATTAGTGGATAGTTGAAGAATTCCTGCTAATGTGAAAATCCTAGGAGGTTCAAGTCACTTGTATAAAATGGCAAGTAGTATTTTCACATAGACTTAGCAATTACTCCCACTCATGTCCTTTGAACTGTTGGTTACAACACTGACAACTATCAAAAAGTTCATTGTGACATATTACTTAAAGTCAATGGCAAGAATAGAGTACATCCTCTACATTCTAAGTTCAAAGAAAATATTTTAAAATGTATTCATAACCTAGGTTTGGCTAAAACCGTTGATATATATGTTTTAAAGGAACACATATCCTAAAGATTGAAGTATGTCTTTTAATAGTTTCATAAGTGGGGTCATAGTATAAGCAACACTGAAAAAAAGTCATAGACTAACATATCCTCTCCCTTTACCAGTGATAAAAACTCTTAGAAAAGATTTTGCATTTTATCCGACCTCTGCCCTCACTGTCCCCCTAATAATATTTAAGGATAAAAAAGAAAAAAAGGATACAAAATCTTGTCATAGAACCTGTAGCATGACACAGTGAGTCACAAAGTAAACACTTTTGTCCATCTATCTTGACTTGCAAGTGTTTATTGAAGAGTCATTGGTTTGTAGACTCTAGTTTCTGCTACACTATCGCAAAATGATTGGTATTGAGATGCATGATGTGAAAGATACAAAGAATAAATTTTGGTTATGAGCCTGGCCTTTAACAGCTGAGCCATCTCTCCAGAACAAGGAATAAGAGACCATGATAAATGAAGACCACATGAGAACAGGAAGAAGCAAAGTGCTAGAGAGGTCCCCAGAAATCCACAATGATACATCCACTGTAGACTACTGGCAATGGTCTAGAGAAAGCCTTATCTGACTTAGTCTGGTGATCAGATGGCCAAACACCCTAACTGTTGTGCTGGAACTCTCATCCAATAACTGGTGGAAGTGGATGCAGAGATCCTCAGCCAGGCCCCAGGTGGAGCTCCAGGAGTCCAATTGTTGAGAAAGAGGAGGGTCTGTAAGAGTGTGAATTGTTGAGACCAAGATTGGAAGAGCATAGGGACAAATAGCCAAACAAATGGAAGCACATGAATTATGAACCAAAGGCTGTGGAGCCCCCAGCTGGATCAGGCCCTCTGAATAAGTGAGACAAATGAATAGCTTGAACTGTTTGGGAGCTACCAGTGGGACCCAGACCTATCCTTAGTACATGAGCTGGCTGTTTGGAACCTTGGGCTTACACAGGGACACTTTGCTCATTCTGGAAGGAGGGGACTGGACCTGCCTGTACTGAATCCACCAGGTTGAATTGAATCCCCAGGGGAATCTTGGCCCTGGAGGAGATGGAAATGGAGGTGAGGGGCTGGGGGGAAGGTGGGGGTGAGTGCGGGATGGGGGAGGACAGGGGAACCCATGACCGATATGTAAAATTAAAACACAAATATAATAAAAATGATAATAATAAAGAACAAATTAAAAAATTTTCAAAATATAAATGTGGTGAATAAATTTTACCAAACAGTTCTAGATGCTCATGGTAATAACTCAATTCTTACATAATAATAATTTAATTTTTTCTCATGACAAATGTTAAATTTAAGGTTATATAAATTTACTTCATTGAAAAAAAGTAGATTATCCATTTGAAGCATTCCAGAATCTTTAGAAGTAGAAGCACTGTGAATACTATCCATAGAAAACTCGTGTGGAAATAATTGCATATTTATGAAATGACTATTGCACATTAAATGTGTGGACCCAGGACTGAGACATGTTTTTCAATTCCCTGCAGCTATTGTGATCATTCTCTGACTGCCCAATGCTTTGGTACTAATGGTTGCTTTTCTGACATCTCCAGTCTTATTCTTTGCATTCTTTGTCACTGTATTGGATGACCACATTCCACTATACCACTGTAAACATTTTCTAACCAGAAATTAAATTGATTATTCCCTACCACTTCACACTTGGTATGAGTATCTGATGCTAGAAATTTGATAAACCCAATCTTGGTGCAGTGAGTTTAACTCATTGCTAAAGTTATTCTACCTATAAAAACTCTTCTTCTGACTTGAGCTCTACACATCAAGAAAAAATGCAGAAATATGAATTATAAAAATATTGAAATATGATGAGTAACAATAGCAGAGATATTTTCTTTGCTATTGGTACACTAAATCTTCAATACTGGTTCATGTGAGTTTATAATTACAGGCACAATTAAGTATCTTGCCAGGGTTAGAATATTCTAGGTAACTTAGATAAATGTCACACATAGCAATTCACAATTTTTGTAATTGCATGATAAAATATAATCTATCAAATATTAATTAGTATTGAAATATTTGTCTAAAATAAAACAATCTCTCACTTCTATATAATAAATGATAATAAGAACTAGTAATTTTGTTCTTATATATTATTTACCTAACATATTCTTTGTGAATTATTTTAGTTTGCAAGATGTATATGGATTAAGCAGTAAGTTAACATTTTAGCTACCTTTAGACAATTATTTTTTTAAATACATACTAATTCACTTCATTAAGCATCAATTTTGCATATAAAATGTACATGTATACTTTGTGAACGATGTTCCACAATAGAATGCCAAGAAGTCTTGTATCCCTTGTGGCTGACATACTCATAGTTTCTAGCATTTAAAATGGAAATGATCATATTAACCTTAGAGGCAAATGCTAATCAACATTCTATCCATTCTTCTGGGTCTCACCTTCTTTCTAGTCCCTACTTCATGATATTCCCTGACTATTAGACAGGGAGATACAGAAGCTTATTTTTTTCCATAAATCATTCATAATTGGGTCAGTGTGCCATAGCAATTGCACAAAAGAACACAACAGACCCTCACAGTCAGAAGCATCAGAGTTATGAATCCACTCAGTTATTTATCACTGATCAATAAATATCAAACAATAATTGACAGCTGCGGTGATTTATCTTAACTTATCTTTATTGTTAAAACCACCTTTACCATAAAGTGTACTGTAATGGTACTAGATATCCACAGGTTTTCATGTTTATTTTATTAGTTTTCCTGTAATAAAACACCATGACCAAAACAACTTATTTTTTTTTAAGTTTTAATATATGGGTTTTATGGTTTCAGATGGTTACAATCCATGGTGTCAGGTCAAATGCATGGCATCTGTAAAAGTTGAAAGCTGCCATTCTGTTGCACAAATAGGAGGCAGAAAAAGCACTGGGAATGGCACCAGTCTTCTGAAACCTCAATGACTACCTCTCCTCCAACAAGACCACACCTCCTAGTCCTTCCCAAACATGACACCAACTGGAAGCAAGTACTCGTATATGTGAGCCTATGGGGTGTTGTCACTCAAACCACTGCAATGATGTAATGGTTATTATGAACTGACATTTTGATAGCATTACCTGAGCCTAATGTATGGGTAGTTCTCGGAGCAATTTTGTAGATTGGGTTGATTGAAATGGGAAGACCCAGCTTAACTGTGGGTAGTACCAGATCATGGGCTAGGATTCAACCATATAAAAAGGAGAAAGGATGCCAAGTACTCTAGTACTCATCTGTGTTTACTTTTTAATAGCAGGTAACGACAGCTATTTGGAAAATCCATGTGATATTTGAATTGACACATGGAAGCCTTTATAACCTGCATTCCATTTTAGTCAGTGGGTGATTATCCCTTTCCTAATATTACTTGATACTCATTTTCTTACTCTATATGTTCATCAATCAACAAAGTTCTACAAAGTCAAATTTGATTCTGTTTTAGGATTGGGCATGTTGAGATCAACCACTCATTTGTTACCTTGCCTGAATAACTAGCCTTTAAATCTTTGAGAATTAAAGTGTTTTATTTGTTTTATCAAAGATTAATACACATGTTTACTATTAGATATGAAAGCATTTATGGAGTATCAGTTTCATACTTATGGTGAAATGACAGTTCCAGAGCTGTTTATACCAGGAAGCATGTTTTCTAGTTTTGCCACTCTGAAGATTTTAGATGACAGCTTCAAAGATGAAGTAAAAAAAAATTTTTCTTAAATATGAATTCACTTTCAGTTGTGAAAACATATTTTAATTAAATGTTGCACAGTTTAAACAGTAAATACTGAATTCACACAGCACATTTTTCCTCATTCATGTTGTTGTGGTAGCCATTCTTGTCCACACATTTAAATAATAGTTTTAATTTCATTTGTGTTTGCCTGTACATCGGTAGCTCTGTTCTCAGTATCTGAGTGGGACTTATATTAATATTTTATTGTTGCTCAACCATACTATGTGCAGTCTTGGGAAGTGAAACTTGAACAGAAACCTTGAATAATATGATATATACCTCAAAAATCAGTTCTGAATAATACATTTTAAAAAGATGTCACAGTTTATTTATTATCATTTTTAACTATCTATAACTTTATTACATATAAGGATATAAAAATTAATAATATATGATTATTAATATAGGTTAAAATTAATGACAATGATTATAAAGTGCTGGGAACATAGTCCAAAGTTCCTTACACCCACAGACCTCCAGACAAACCAGGAACATTAATTGTCTTTCTAATTGGAAAAAGGTTAAAAGCAAACAACAGAAACACAACAACAGCAAACCATTTCTTCCATTTATGAACTGGGAGACTGGAAATGATTAATAGCTTTATCTATTGGGCCAGGCTCATCAAGCATCTACAAACATGCCTGGAGATACCCAATAGTCTAAATGTCCCTTATAGTCAGAGGTTCTCCCAAGCTCCCACAACCAGGATCAGAGGTGGCTAATAGTCCCAATGATCTCTGTACTATCAGTATGAACAAGACCAGGCCTGAATATTCCCAAGGTCCTTAAGCTAGTGCAGATAACCAATCTCTAGATCCCATCTTCTTGGAGGAAATGAAATGTACCCTGAGTTGAGTTCAATGTAATTATGACTCCTTGTGCACCATGGATTGTATTACACCAGGAAGCTTTACCCCCAATTATACTGTGTTTAAATTTGTTGGAAATGAACTGCCTGGCATCAAACACTATAGAAGTCTTGATCTAGGTTGATAAAGTCAATCTGAACAGAATTTTCATTCTCATTTCCTTGTGATTCTCTTATCTGCCTGATACCTTTAGAGACCCCATTAAAAAGGGCAAAGTTTTGCCACTCTGAAGATTTTAGATGACAGCTTCAAAGATGAAGTAAAAAAATTCTTTACAGTGGGTAAAGAAATTATTTTATACAAGTTATGTCTAACTTTTGCATATTATTTGAGAGTACATGAAAGTCATACAGTCAGATAGGAAACAAGTGTCTGGGAGGCAGCTGAGCAGTGATGACCACTGCCTGTCCTTCTAAAGGTCCCAGATTCAGTGCCTAGTTCCCACTTGATCACTCACAAACAACTGTATTTCCAGTTCCAGAGATACAACAAGCTCTTCTGGCCCCCACATACACCGGGCACACAAGTGGTAAATATACATATACACATAAGCAAAAATATCATATGCATGATTCATAAAATATTAAAAGCATTAATGTTAGATGTGACCTGATTATGGAAAAGAAATAAATGTAATATAAATTTTCAGGTGCCCTTATGAGATTTAAGAAGTTGTGTAATTATAATTTACTTTGATATACTAACTACACAAAAATAAAAGAAGTAATAAATATCTGTATTAAAGAGATATTTATATAGAAGCAATCTTTGGTATATTTAGTGAATAACCTTAACAGAATATATTTGTGTGTTATTAATGTTGATTAAAGTAAGATGGACTAAGAATGTCCTCTTCCATGGAAACCTTTGATGTGAAGGTCATGAGCCTAAATAAACCATTTGTTGCCTTGGTTAAGTACTTAGCTGAACAACAAGGAAAGTCAAAACTACAACATTGCACTTATGTAGGAATGTTGGCTTTCTATGTGGCTAAATACTTGAATAAACAGTTTAGGAGAGGAGGAGTTATTTTGATTTGGGGGTTTTTAGAATGAATTCCAGTCAGCTGGATCTGGTAGTCACAAGAGAGACAGAAAGGACAAGTCTGCGGAGAGGAAGTGTTTCACTTCTTGATGATTGAGAGGTATAGTGGCGCAAGGCCTGTAGCAATCCTCATGCTTCCAGGACATACTACTTCAAACTACTTCCTCGAATGAGATACTTCCTCTTAACTTTCACTGACTGCCAACAAAGCCCTCTTGTTATGAATCCACCATTGGCTGAATTCATGAAGTCATCTAGAAAAGTCTGAATCTCATCACTCCATAGATCCCTGAAGTGAAGGCATTGGTGTGTTTAGTCCATTAAACTGGGCATGATATTTTCAACTGAATTCCTTCTCTTTAGGAGAAAAGATTGTAGAGAGATGGACAGCAATGAATGCTTAGGAAGGACAACCCTAAGTTAGTACCTGTTCAAACCTATTGCCCTGTGTGTAGTCCAGCTACTTGCTGACAGAAAACACAATGTTCACTTTAATGGGTATAAGAGCTTGTTTATTCTGGAGTGAAATATAAATGAACATTACCTGGAGACATATTTATACTACCTCAACTTTCACATTCCAAGAGCATTAACACTTTGAGGATATTTTTAGTAGTAATGAAACAAAGAAAGCCATGAAGCAAACCGTCTGGGGCATAAAGTTGAGACTCCCTCAATTCCTGTGCTGTAACTAATTTATTGTTTCTAACAAAATACTGGAACAGTACTTGGAATCATCGTTTTTCTAATATTTTATTAGAAACATTAGGCAGGCAAGTTACAACACCAATGTGGGGAAAGCTTCTTGGCTGTAGGAATCAGATGCTATTAGGATTCTGAGATTTTTGTTTGGTTTTGTTAAGATAACACATTTCAAAAGACCTTATCTGTTAGTCAAAGAATGTTAGGTCAGACATGGAGGTGACAAAGTATGTCTATGTAGAAATTAAATATAGCCCAGGAGAAATTGTAATTATGCTCAGTACCTGCAATATTCCAACCTGCCCAGAGTCATAGTAAGTACAATAGGTTAAACAGCCCTACAGAGGGTACAATGGCAGATAGGGTTCTTTTATTGAACTTTCATTCCCACACTAAATTTAGGATGTCATAAATATGTTCACTTATTAAGTAAACACGTTATCAGTCTTCATGGGCTATTAGTAACTCTTAAATTTCTGGCTATAAGTTTTGAGAACACCTTTTGTGTATTGTATGGAGATGCCATTCACAAAATTAAATTGTTTTGCACTTTGCAGATACTACATATGAAACATTAGGATTGATATTTACAATCCTTTTGAGTGGTTTATTATGCATAGATGCTTAAATCTCTTCATCAAGTAGCAATCTATTTCGAGTGTAACTATATTATGAAGTACACAAATATATACATAATTGACATTTATCACTGAAATGCTGACTTTTCATTATTAATAGACATATATGACTTACTTGAAAAATAAAGGCATGGAGAAGGTAATTTTTCCAATTTTACGTGTTCCATGTGCCATTAACTCTTCCACTGTGCACGTTCAATATTCAATGAGAAATAATGTAAACCCTTGTTGAAATAGTTAACACAACGAAAACATTCAAAAGTTATCTGAAGTTTTCTGCCACTTCTTTTCTTAATGGCACAACACTAAAATTTAATGAGACAGTTCTTCATAATTATCGGTAAACTTCAAATTACTATGTAGGATTTTCCACCAGAGTATATTAAAATCTGACTGAGTACAACCTAAGCATGTGTGTCTTCAAATTTTACTGCAACAGCATTTGCATTTGAGCAATGAAAATAATCAACTTAATTTGCCCTCCTAGAGAGCATAGAAGTGGCTTTGATTAGCCCATTGAAAGCCTATGTTGTTTCCCTTGAGTTTGGATGCAGGGGGTCGAATTGCCAACATGATGTGACCCAGCGGGGATTCAGGGTGTCAAGGATAAAGCTGACTATATTAAAGACATAAGAGAAGGCCATCAACTTGGAATTAAAAAAAAAAATGTTCTTCATGAAGAAGCATTCTGTCTTCTGGAAGGAATTTATCTTTGTTGTGGTGTTTCATAGCTAATGCATAGGTTTTCTTCCTTGTTGCTTATCCCAAATGTGTGTGGAAATGACTATCCAAAAGATCTAGAAAAACAGTAGCAGTGCACAACATGGGGGTTGTACCTGTTCTTACTATTCAGGCTGGAAAATCCCAAGTTTCATGGAAGGTTAGGGAAAATACTCAAAGCATTCTTATTTAATTACCACAAATTAAATTCTTATATTCACAAGCCAGGTGGTGCTGGTGCATGTCTTTAATCCCAGCACTGGGGAGGCAGAGCCAGGCAGATCTCTGTGAGTTCAAGGCCAGCCTGGTCTACAGAGTGAGTTCCAGGACAGGCACCAAAACTATGCAGAGAAACCCTGTTTCAAAAAAAACAAAAACAAATAAATAAACAAAAAATTTCTTATATTTACAAATGCACGCTAACTGCCTAACAAATCATCATAGAAAGAGTAGTAGTAAAAATTGAACTGTTTCAAAATAGCTTAATTGAACTCAGCTAAAAACTCAATTGTCCTTAATATGTACAAAGGTAGTAAGCACAGATTAAAGAAAAGCCCACAGCACCTGCATTCAATAAATTTTGGAAATTGTGTAAAGAATTGGGAAAACTTAGAAATCAATAAGAATATTCAGTTTACACAAATAATATAATTTCTCGTTGCTGTGAATAAAACACCTTATAGGAGCAACTAAGGAGAGAATCTATTTTAAATCATAATTCCAAGTGAGGTGGCTTTCAGATACACTTGGAAAAGCCAAAGACCTTGACTCAGTTCTAATTTGGATGATTTCTTCTATCCTGAGAGCCAAACAGCATGCCATGGTGGCTAAGGTCAGGTTCTAAAAGCAGACAGCACAAATATACTTTACAACCATCCATGGAATCTACAGCTGGGCAGGAAAATTGTTTGACCCCCTTACATGGTATATAAAAAAGACCATTTCAACCCTTTTCCATAGTGATATGTAAGTTTTACAGAAGCAAATTCAGCTCACAATCCATTATCGTATTCTAAGCCCTCCTGAAGTCCACCAGGATCTCCCAGGCACTCCAGAGGAAAGGTTAAATGGTCCTTTAGGGATGCCTGGCTCCATATTCAGTTTCTTTAGCCATCACATGGGACCAGCATAAATTAATACCTAGGTCTGAGCATTCAAATGGCTGGGAGAGAGCAGTTCATTTCTCAGCAGGCAATAACACAGTACCATAAGGTTAGCATTGTTTGTCATACTCCCCACAGAACCTACAGTCTTTCTCAGCAGCAAAGATGGTAAGCCATTACAAACTTGACGCACCTAGGCATGTCCACATTCAAGAGCAGAGAGCAAATATTAATATAATCATGTTTATGCTCAGCTCAACTCTCATTTTCTTTTATTTATATAGCAGATGGCCCCAAACTTGGGAACAGTGATATCTACTTTATTATTTATTGATTTGTTTATTTACTTATTTACTTTGCTTTATTTGTACTTATGTTCCTTCAGTAAGGATTTCTAATCCAAATGATCATTTCCAAAACACACACACACACACACACACACACACACACACACACACACACACACACACACAATGTCCTCACTGTACAGTTCACTCACCTAGTGATTTTGATCTTGCTACACAATTAATATGACTGTGACAATCCCCCAGAGATATTGTTTCTGTTACTTGGGAAGTTACAACACAAAAAAGCATACCTCAGGAAATGTTTCCTTCTTCCATTAATGAGATAACTTAAGAATGGAATTATTTATGAATAGGAGGGAATTGAGGATGAGATGATAAGAGCAGAAATAGGAAACCAAAATCGAGACACATTATACAAGAAAAGAAAAATCTATCTTCAATAAAAATGAGAAAAAAGAATGGAATTCACAGACTCTTGAGGACAATCTTATTAGATATAAAAAACAAAACAGGGCAGACAAGCTATAAACCTTACCAGCTACTCAGGAAGAAAATAAAGAGTAGGGAAAAATTCTCAAAATTTCTCACTGATGCTACTTTCCCAGGTTATTCTAACTATGCTGAAAATTAAAACTAATGATCACATACTCCACTAGGAATACATACACTAAGTTTCAAACCTGGGACAAACAGCTGAGGTGCCTATTTAACATATCTAAGCTGAACCTGGCCACCAGGTTGTCCCAGCATCCCTCAGTCCCTACCTGCTACAGAGTATGTCTGGCACACCCTGCCCTCTACACTGAACTTTCCAGCCCTGGGAGGGGTTGGGCTACCATTTACCCAGAAGCTCTTCCCTATATATTCCAGGAATTTTGGTTACCCACTTCTTCTGTACATTGGCCCTTCCAGCGGCTGCACATGGTTCACCTCTTTCTTTTTCCTCCCACTCTCTCTACCAGCCAAACTTAGTCAAGTCCTGTCCACTCTGGACTTTCACAGTTGTCTTTGTCTATATCTCTACCTATGATGTCCCACATATCTATAGCAAAATTTCTCCTCTACCATAGCAAGAACCATTATTGTCCTTTCCTTCTCTCTCTCTCTCTCTCTCTCTCTCTCTCTCTCTCTCTCTCTCTCTCTCTCTCTCTCTCTTTTTCTTTTTTTATTTAATATACAATTACCGAAAGGGTTTTATGGACAAAAGAGAACCTTAGTGATCAGGGCCAAGGAATGCCACAAAAATCACACATGCAGTGACATCATGCAAGAGATTTATTGAGAAGTAAGGAGATACAAAGGTCACCTCTTAGTGGGGATGAAACACACACACAGAGAGAGAGAGAGAGAGAGAGAGAGAGAGAGAGAGAGAGAGAGAGAGAGAGAGAGAGAGAGAGAGAGAGAAAGAGACAGAGAGACAGAGACAGAGAGGAGAAAGAGAGAGCAGGCCATGATGGCTCAGTTTTCTATAGTGGACATGGTGCATGTGTATAGGGAAAATACATGATGGCAGGAGTTCTTTGCTGATTAAAGGTGGGGTGTTTGAATGTGGAGCACCTGGTTGTGGAACGTAGGCAGTTCTTATTTGACTAACAATTGCAATGCTCTTAAAAATAACTATAGTCTCTGTGTTTAAAATATTTGATTAAAAAGTGAGTATATACGTGAACACATGCATGAACACATACACACACATAGATATAAGGTTTTTCTAAGATAGTATCTATTTTTAAGGAAATATGAAATAACATAGTCTGATCTTAATAAGAGTAAAAATGAGCATATATTTAAGTCACCACTTTTCATTCCAGAAGGCTTTGCAGTAACTTCTACAATTCCTGAAAGAAAGTGTAAGCAAGACTACAGAGAATCCACCTATTGAACGGACTGACCCAGGGGTGGGAAAGAGTTGTTGTTATTATTATTATTATTATTATTATTATTATTATTATTATTATTATTGATATGAGAGAGAGAATAACCAGAGGACTTTGGCCAATTCCAAAGTCACCATGGCTACCTCTTTGGCTCACACAGGAGAAGAGCAGACTGGAAACAGCTGGGGCTATCCCTCTTGGGAGCAGGGAAAAACCTAAGGGATATGTATATATCATTTCAGGCTGTGGGGAGGGAATCCAACTAAGCTAAGAATCTTGGAAGTTTAGGGTGGTAGAGGAAGAGCTTGAGGATTGCTGATAAGCATCATAGATATATGTCAATAGGGAAGTGGCTCTGACTGGCAAACAGAAACCTATTTCACAGATTTCTAAGGAAGGGTGAAAATAAATTGTTATTTATCTGCCAGCAAACTTATAGTCCAGATTGAGATGGGTCAAAACTACTTTGGGACCTAGGCAGCGGGCCTGCACCTTTTTAGGGTTTTTCCCTTTGTATCTCACCAAAAAATAAATTTATGAGTAAACACATTTACATACTCTCATTAGTAGGATTATCATATTAGCAGGCCACAGCATAAAGGATGATTTTCTTTATAATTATTTCATATGTCCCAACATTCTTCCTTTTAGGTTTTTTGTCAAGTTTAGTTTAATTTTAAAGAATTATGTCAAAAATCATCAAGATATAAAGTCAGAATAAAGTGGTTACTAGTTGTTTTATTAAAAATAAATACCAGTACCAAGCTGCTTTTATTACTATAGCGCTATAGTAGAGTTTGAGGTCAGGGATGGTGATATCTCCAGAGGTTGCTTTACTGTACAGGATTCTTTTAGATATCCTGGGATTTTTGTTTTTCCATGTGAAGTTGAATATTGTTCTTTCCAAGTCTGTGAAGAATTGTGTAGGAATTTTGATGAGGATTGCATTAAATCTGCAGATTGTTTTTTGTAAGGAAGGAGGCAGGATCTGTGGTTGGTATGTAAAGTGAATAGAAAATTTCTTAATAATAATAAAAAAGAAAAAGTATAATGCCCCAAACCTGCTTCCACCAGAAACCACAGCATGTATTTTTTTCCTTTTTATTTTCTTCTTCTGTATACCAGTGGGGTGGGGGTAAGAGAGAATAAACAAAAAACAAACAACTGTTTTCAAATCATTCCTGTTTTGAGGTGGCACAGGTGTAGTGGGGAAGTTCCTGGGCCTGGGTGGAAGCCATAGTTTTTGAGTCCAATGTGAGGATGCTTTGTCCTTGTACTGTCTACTTTTACATCAATTTGTCACAAACTAGAGTCATCAGAGAGGAGGGAAATGAGAAAATGCCTCCATAAGATCCATCTGTAAGGCATTTTCTTAATTAGTGAACAATATGGTAGGGGTAGTAGGCAGCCCATTGTTGGTGGTGCCATCCACAGGCTGGTGGTCCTGGATCTTGTAAGAAAGTGGACCGAGAAAGCCATGCAGAACAAGCCAATAGTGACCTATGGCCTCTGCATCAACTCCTGACTCCAGGTTGCTGCCCTGCTTGAGTTCCTGCCCTCGCTGCTTTTGACAGTGAACTGTTACATGGAACTGTGAGTGAAATGAACCCTTTCATCCTCTGTAAATCAATAGATAGATAGATAGATAGATAGATAGATAGATAGATAGATAGATACAGATAAATAAAGACAGCTCAAAGTAACTTGGTTCTTGGGCTGCAAAATTCAGACTCTCCTTAATCATGATATCCTCGTTGTAATTGTTTCCCTATGTCAGAAGCATAATAAGCTGCCCTATTTTGGTTTCCAGCAATGCCAGAATCTAGTAAGCAACAATAAATTTATAAATTATGCTGGTCATGTTGGCTACCATTTGATAAATAATAGTGATTTCCCTTTATATCATGTTCATTGTTGTTCACAGGCCCCTGTTATTCAAATTTTAATTAATGATGACTAATATTAACTCTATGATTCAACACTTTATTTAGACAGTTACAATGTTGAGTTCAATTTGCTAGCAGCTGAAAATGCCAAAAGCCACATGGTAGAGCCCCAGATACTGAGGGAAAGCACTATCCAAGTGAGGCATAAAACTTAATCCTGAGGGGAACGTAGGTGGAGAGCAAACAGGAAAACTTGCTTCAAGCTTAATTGACTTTGGAAGCCCATGGGATATTCAGCAGTTCTCTGCATTTTGCTCTCTCGGTGTTCATTCTAGATAGTTCAATGACAGGCCACTGGGCATGAGGCTACCACCGCTTTTCCTCTTCTATTGGGTTCAAGCAGTGATATGTTCATACTGTCTTCGTCTTGGTGTGTTTAGAAGGTTATGGGACTGATTTCCTAAGGCATTTAATCACTTTTATTAGTATATAAACAGGAATTTTATCATGGCTTCTTCACACATTTGTGACATTATACTTTAATCACTGGTATGGTAGTAACACTGTTATGTGCAATGTGCCTCAAAGATACTTCACAACTTCTTGATTCTGCTTTTGTACTTGCTTATATAAGGTAGTTACCTTCTTGTGCCACATAGTTTCTGTTGGATTCTTAATGAGCATATGCATAAAAAAGTTGTAAATCCATTTCCTCTGTATTTGTACTCAAAATGTGATCTAAATATTACCTTGAAAAATTGAGTAACCCAAGACAAAAAATATTTTGCAAGTTGATTTTTCACAAAATTTAAAACATTACAGTAACCTAGATGTGGACACAGTAATTTGGAATGGGATAATAATATAAGAGATGTAAAATGAACTCCAAAAGTGTGAAGGACAAAAAGAAAAAGACTTAAGTTTAACTGTTGATTCTTTGTAGAACTTCAGTTTGATGTGCATCTGTGTGTGTGTGTGTGTGTGTGTGTGTGTGTGTGTGTGTGTGTGTATGAGCATATTGGCAATCCATGCAGAATATTTATAAATTTGTTTGTATTCATGCTTTATTTCTCATATACACATATTCCCTATCTCATTTGCCAAGAACAGAAATATATCTTCTCTCTCCATTTTTATTTTTAGGCTATGAATCAATTGACATAAGTCAGATTAACCCAAAAGAAAACATATTTAACTCTGTACATATTCACTGGAGTCCCATAAAAATATAACTATTGATGAATGTTGGATAAATTGCCTTGTTTTGTGACTATATGTCTCACTATGATAAAGGTTGCATCTGAGCAATTCTCTTGCTACTGTCCAATGAAGAGATATATTCCCTTCATATTGGAACTTCTTTTCAGATCTAAAGCTATGTATCAAGTTAACAAAATTTAACTAGGCAATAGTGAATATACTAAAAATGAATATATGTGCTTAGATGTGTATTCTCAGAAATTTAGATACTAAAAATCACACCTAAGTCTGTGTTTCAGTCATTAGAGTTAAAGCAAGAAATTTGAATACTGAGCCTATTATTCTAATAGTATTATAAAATCTCATAAACAGGATTAGTACCTGCCTGTACCAAACAGTTCAACTTCCTAGACCTTGTACCTTGTAACATAGTGAGAATATGGGAACTAGATTATTGTTATGAAAGTCAAAATATCAAAATATTACTGGACATTTTGAGTCCCTGTGGTTTGATCTAAATTAGAAGAATTTTTTTTAATGAGGAATACTTTGTAAAATCCTCTCAAGTCTTCTGATTACCTCTCTCAAACATGATTATTAATTTCTGTTGTCAGTTTGATGTGTTTTAAAACCACCATTGAAATAAAATCTTGTGTATGCCTGTGACAAATTTTCTAGATCGTTTAATTGGGGCAGAAACACCATCCTGTGGGATAGTGTTCTGGACAACCAAGAGAGAAAGAGAGAGAGAGAGAGAGAGAGAGAGAGAGAGAGAGAGAGAGAGACAGAAAATTTAGCATTAATATCTCTATATTTCCTGTTAGTGGAAGCTGTTCATCTAGCTTTTAAAAATCATTAAAATTAGTATGTCTAATTTCTCTTCATTCTACATTCTTCTTGTACTAGAAGAGGTAGTATTTAACAAAGAGGATTCCAAAAGTTTGTTCTTAATTCCTTTAGTTCCTGGTCCAAAGTGTGATGTGTCATCAGCAAAAGGAACTTGTCTTCAAATTCTCGGAGGCAACCAAGGGTAACAGCATTGTGAGAATGAAAAATATTTAAAATGCTAGAAAAATGCAGTAATATTCAACACTAACATGCTTTGAGGTTTCCTATATTGTATTAATGTTTTGTCAAGGCAAGACAATTCTGAAAAAAAATTAATATCTCTGTAATAAGGGCATTCACACAGAAAACAGAGGCAGATATTTATTAAAGGGACAGTGATAGTTAACTTTGTCAACATGATACATTTAAAATTACCAAAAAGAGATTCTCCATATTGGATTTGGTACTGTGTACATATCTGAACAGGATTATCTTCATTATGTTAACTGACATGGGAAGACAGTCTACTGAACTTGATGTCATTCCCTACACAGGAGTTACTTTACTGTGTGTGAATAGAAAAATTGAGACAGTTGTAGTGGTCTATAGCTGTCCTATCTGTGTACTAGAATTGATTGCCTTTTCTCCATACAATTTTAACAATTTCTTGTACTAGAAGAGGTAGTATTCAACGAAGAGGATTCCAGAAGTTTGTTCTCAATTCCTCCAGTTCCTGGTCCAAAGTGTTTATTGTCATTAGCAAAAGGAACTTGTCTTCAAATTCTGGGAAGCAACCAAGGGTAACAGCAATAGCTTATATAGTCTCGTTCCTTTGAATTCTTCTGACTAACAAAGAAAAAGTAGATTTCTCATGCATGGTACTGAAGTTTTCCAAATGAAGTTTTAAATGATTCTGTGATTTTTTTTCAAGGAGGACATCAAGGTAGAGTTGAAAATAACAGCTATTGATAAGAAATTGCATGATTTATTATGAATGAGCAAACCGGCAATAACTAATATCAGTATAGAATACTTGGGAGACATTGGAATTAATAAATGCAGATAATGTGGTAATATGCCTTAAGCTGATGTATAACCTGGATCAGTAATTTTTGTTATCCATGCACTCATACTCAAAAGGTGTTCAGAAAGCGTTTAATTAAAAAGTCACCTTCTGGAAGGTGATGTTTCATTTCATCTGTCCTCTTAAAGATTAGTTCCATTGACTTGCCTCTTTTACACTTTCAAATAGGTTCCATTAGTTAAATCAGTGACTACAGTGATAAATAGGCTGACATAGATATTTTAGTTATGACCAGTGTCTTTATACATAATTTGATATAAGAGTTCAGGACAGTATCATTTGTTGGAGATAACATGGTTCTTTCACCTTACCCCTAAATGATTTGGTACCTAAAAGACAGTCGGTCAACTACTGGTTCTAAACTATGGTCATGATGCCCAGAGAAAAGCTGCTGAGGTGCTTTTATTCTCTCTGTAGTTTTCCAGAACATCTTAATTAATGCAGATAGAGGCATTCATCAAGTGTATAGGAAATATTTACTTTTACCTGTATTCATGAAATATATTGTTGATCTAATGCTAGAATGTAGATATTACAGAGATTAAACTTCTACAACTGCATTTTGTCAAAAATCTTTGAACTATCCTTTAATTTTGGAATATACATTAAATACATTGTAAATTAAAAACATTTATTGATATTAGAATAAATATTTTTACTTCAAGTAGAAAACTAATGGATGATGTCATTCTGTATTCTATGAATATGTGTTGCTCTGATTGGTCAATGGTGAGGCAGAATAAGGTTAGGCAGGACATTCTAACTAGAGAGGGAGGAAAGAAAAAAGGAAAGAGAGGAGAGATTGACAGCGGCCACTAGGAAAAACAAGACATAAAGATAATGATAAGCCACAAGCCACATGGCAAAATATAGAGTTATAGAAATGGGTTAATTTGAGATATAAGAGATAGCTAACAAGAAGCCTACCATGATCATAGTTTAAAAATAATATAAGCCTATGTGTATTTATTTGGGTCTGAATGGCTGTGGGTCCAGTGGGTGAGAGCGATTTGTCCTGACCACGGGCCAGGCAGGACACAAGCAAACCTTCTGGCTACAGAAAACCTTGAATTGTATAATATCCTAGTTGTATCTGAATTTTCATTGAGGTTCTAGGAAAAAGCACAAGTGCACAGTCAATGTTTGCCCACAGTCAATGAATATATTTTAAGACTAACTCCACCAAATGACACAAGAAACCATAAACACCTCTTTATAATCTTGTAGACTTGTTATCATGGAATTAAGTAAAATATGTATTTACTTCCACAAAAGTATTTTATTAAATACACTTCATGGAAATTCAGTCTTCATAAATAAATATACAGCTTTCTCATGACATTCTGAATACAAGATCCAGTGTATTCTTTATAACATGCTACTCCGATCTTGTACAACTATCATTGTTCAATCTATTGTGTTACTACTTCCAAAGATATAACTCAGTTTAACATTAAATATATAATCTAAGATGATCATTTTTGCCTTACCCAATCAGATAAGTATTAAAATGAGAGAAACATATGGTTAAAAAATAAAATGATACAAAAAAGAAAGACTTCCTTCTTCTGTGTTCAATGCACAACATTTGTCTGTCTTTGAACAAAGAGTTGAACCAGAATTCATTGAGTCCTGTGTTTTGGTTCTCCAGTTTTACAATGGCAAATATTTGAATGCTGTGGATATCGCTCTGTGTAAATAAAGTTCTGATTGGCCAGTGGCCAGGCAGGAAGTATAGGTGGGACAAGAGAGAAAAGAATTCTGGGAAGTAGAAGGCTGGAGAGAGACACCGCCAGCCACCGCCATGAAAAGCAACATGTAAAGACACTGGTAAGCCACAAGCCATGTGGCAAAGTATAGACTAACAGAAATGGGTTAATTTAAGAGAGAAGAAGTAGATAACAAGCAGCCTGCCACAGCCATACAGTTTCTAAACAATGTAAGTTTCTGTGTGCTTTCTTGGTTGGGTCTGAGCGACTGTGGGCCTGGAGGGTAAGAGAGATTTGTCCTGACTGGGCCAGGCAGGAAAACTCTAACTACATTTGAATTTTCAATGAGGAGCAGCACACACACACACACACACACATACACAGACACATGCACACACTCATACACATATATACAATCATGTATGTGGATACTCACATAAAATAAGTCTCTGCTCATCAGTTTCTCTTTGTCTATCAATTTGGTTTAATTTGGCTGAGGAACTCTAAATACAATAACTTTTCACAGATTTGCACTACAAACAACATGTAACAGTTAAATTGAAATGTGCTTTAATTGCTTTCAGTTTTTTTTTTTTTTTTTTCAACACATAAAGGAAATACGATGGCATATTACTTTCAGGGGAATGTTAATAAAAAGAGAATGAAATTAATGCAAAGCTAACAGACCAATGACTAAGGATATAACATGAGTAGTTTCAGTCAATATTATCTTCATAAATAATAACATTTACTGAACTTATGGAGACATATACTAAATTTAAAGATGAAGTTGAATCATATGATTCCTGAATCACTTAAAACTGAAGTTGGAAAAATTGAGTCTAGAGACAGTCCATTGTGAATGCATCTAATCTCCTTTGAAATTAGGAAAATTGACATCTTAGTTCTAAGCAATAATACACTGGTAGAATGGACAATGCTGTAGAAACAAACCATTCCCTGGCCCAGTCACAGTGCAGAGGCTTTTTCTTTTTAATTGTCATCTCATACTAAATGAATACATCAAATATTTTTCCTTTTAAATTTTTGAAATGATAGAATATTGTAGCTGGAGACCTTCTCTCCAGCCCCTGCCAAGCCTTGTTAGTCCAACAACCCACTTATAAAATAAACACACAGATGTTTATATTATTTAAACTGCTTGGCCATTAGCTCAGGCCTACCATTGTCTAGCTGTTACACTTATATTCAGCCCATTTCCATTAATCTATACTTTGCCATGTGGCTCATGGCTTACTGGTACCTTACATCTTCCTTGTCCTGGCCTCTGCTCTCAGTGACCCCTCCTGACTTCCCATTCTCTCTATTCTCCACTCACATAGTCCCACCTATACTTCCTGCCTGACTACTGACCAATCAGTGTTTTATTTACCAATGAATCATCCACAGCACTCCCAGCTCCCCTGCTTTTTTTTTTTTTTTTCTAAAAGGAAGTTTTTAACTTTACCATAGTAAAACTACATATAACAAAACAGTTATCAAGCAAGAATTACAGCTACAATATTAAGGAAGATATCCTATCTATCTTATATTTGCGAGTCTAAGGTTTATATCTAACTTATCTTTTTGTCATAACTAAGGAAAATTGTAAGTATCTAGCTTCAACTACATCAAAGACCTCAGAAGGATATAATATTACCTGAGAAATAGGAGAAGGATGTAAACAACTTTTGGGAGTCTTGCAAGGTAGACAGAGATAGCTGGCAGCCTGGACAGTCACCTAATGTTCCTTTGTAAAGTGCTGTGGATATTTCTCTGTATAAATAAATCACTGATTGGTCAGCAGCCAGGCAGGAAGTATAGGCATGACTGAGAGAGGAGAATTGGGAGAGGAGGAAGGTATGGAAGCGGCCACCAGGACAAGGAAGATGTAAGGTACTGGTAAGCCACAAGCCACGTGACAAAGTATAGATTAATAGAAATGGGCCAAATATAAGAGTAAGAGCTAGACAATGGTAGGCCTGAGCTAATGGCCAAGCAGTTTAAGTAATATAAATGTCTATGTGTTTATATTATAAGTGGATTGTTGGACTAACAGGGCTTGGCAGGGACTGGAGAGAAGGTCTCCAGCTACAGAAAGAATATAATAAATTAGACATAATTATGACATTTCTGAAGCATAATTATAGTAACTCCCCTTCCTTTCCCCATCTCCCACTCCCTGCTATCCCTCACTTCTCTTTTGTGTTAGGTTTATCTCACCTAATATTATACTTTTCAGGTACATCCATTTCTTGAAAATGTTATAATTTTATTTTTCCTTTTAAATAATAAAATTCATTTATGTGTATGTGTCACATTTCCATTGAACAGTCTCCTTATCTATTCATCTTGGATAGTTCCAATTACCTGATATTGTAAATACAGCAGCATAAAAATTTTTGTGTAAGTATCTCTGTGATGAAATACAACATCCTTTGGGGATGTTTACAGGGATGTCATAGCTAGATTTCTTGACAGTTCTTTTAATTTGTTGAAGAATCTCCATACTAATAACCATCATGGTCTAATTATTAACACTCCCAACACTCCCACCATAAATGTTCCTCTTTCCCAACATTTTCACCATTTTTTTGTTTTATAAGAGCTCAGCTACTTAACAAATAATGTTGAAAAAACTGGATATCCATCTGCATAAGAATGATGTTCAATTCATGTCTTTCATATAATATTTAAAAAATCACCATATTACAAAACACCATTAAGTGAACATATACCTTAATGTGTAACATGAATATTAAAAGGTCTTATTAATAATTTTAAAAAGAAAGAAATAAAACAAAACAAAACAAAACCCAGAGCCAGGTTTTGGGGTGAAAGCTGAAAGATCAGAGAAGCAGAGCAAGCCACAACCAACCTCACCTCACCAACTCCTCAGCTAATCCTGTTCCCACATATCCTCAGACTGAAAGACTCTGAGTCCTCACCCCGAGGGTCTCAGTTGAACTGCTCCTTAGTTCCTGACCCCTTGAGTCTTAGATACCATTCTCCACCCAGACATGTCACTTCCTGGGATTAAAGGCATGTGTGTGTGTTTTCCAAGCAAATGCATGAGATCTCAAGTGATTAAAGGTGTGTGCCACCACTGCCTGACTCTGTTTTCAGTGTGGTCTTGAACTCATAGAGATCCAGACTAATCTCTGCCTCCCAAGTCATCAGATTAAGGGTGTGTGACACCACTCTCTGGCCTCTATGTCTAATCTGGTGGCTGGCTCTGTCCTCTGATTACCACATAAGTTTACTAGGGTATACAATATATTGGGGTACACAATATATGACCACATTGGCATATAACCTAAAATGCTAAAACTTCTAAAGCAAATTGTAGGAATATATGAAGATATAAGTATAGGATAGACTTTTCTGAAACAAACAAACAAAAATATTAACATGGATACTAGCCCCAAGAATAAATAAAAGGGACTATGTGTTTTTAAGTTTCTACACAGTAAAAACTAACTAACAAACAACCAAAAACCAGTTAAAGAACAATTAGCAAGCAGAATGGAAGGAAATCTTTACCAGCTCTGTGAGACAGAGAACTAATATCCAAATTTACAAAGAAATACAACATTTATATATAAAAACCAATTCCCAACAATCAACAAATGCATAATGACATGAGCAGAAAGTTCGGTAAGGAGGGAAAGAATGAACACTGCGAATTTTTAAATTTCCTCATCATCTTCTATCATGGAACATAGATGGATGTTTCTGTCCCACCAGCCTACTCCTGAATAACCACACAGAGACTTATTATTAATTATAAATGTTTTGCTAATGATTTAGACATGTGACTAGTTATCTTTTACAAATTAACTCATTTTTCTTTTCTATTCTATACCACGTGGCAGTACTTATTTTTAGTACTACATGTTCATCTTCTGCTTTATCAGCATCTGGCTGGTGACTCTACCTTCTTTCTTCCCAGCATTTTCTCGGTTTAGTGCTCCTGCCTAGCTGACAAACTTTTCTGTGAAGCAGAAATTCTGAAGCAGTGTCCTACCCTGTCTTGATAAATTTCAGCAGGTGCTTTTCTTTGTGTCCTACTGGTCAAATTGGGAGAATAAACAGATAGCATTTGAAACAAAGGCAGTTTTTGCCCAAATGGTTAGCTTTTGCCTTGAAAACAGTAAACTCCATACAGAGGTTCTTTGAATCCCATCATCATCTCTGAAGTAGATTGGAACTGTCAGGAGCAGATGTATCTCACTGTCATGAACGGGTTTTGCATTAAAACATTTCAAATGACATATTCTGTAGATCTTTGAAGCATTTGAAAACCACCCCTTTGTCTAAATATATATGTTTAACTTGGAAAATATACTTAATATGACTATAAGTTTAATTATTATATATGACTAATTAGTAACCAATATTTCTTAATTATATATCACATTTTTAATCAGGTGCATAAGCACAATACCCTCTAACAAGAGTAGAAGCATACAAACAGTATAACAAAAATAACTTTTATCAATAAACAAAAATTCATACTAATGTAAAATATTTTGAGATTAATAGTTGTTTTATTTCAGATTAAAAAAGATTCAATAATCTACCCTTTCTCTCATCATTTCCATATTAAATTCTCCCCTTTTCCTTTAGAAAGAGATATTTGAATTTATTATTTTATTAATCTCTTTTTTTGCTTTTTGTCTTGATCATACTCTATAACCACTTACAACCAAATGCCCCTAAATGATAATAAACATCATAACCCATCTTTTGAGAATGTGGGTGCTGTTTTCTCTAGACAGTTTCCTGTTGTATGGGGGCATGCTCAACTTTGGGTGAACCTTGAGAAAAACAAGATAATTGTTAAGTCCTGGCTGGAGTAGTCTGTGAGGCTGGACCATCTCAGCCAATAGTCTTGAAGCTGTTCTGGATGCAGAACACTGAGGGAACTGCACCAGAAGCATTCTGAGATGCTGGATCACCTGGTCCATCTATTTTCATTGGTGTATGGTCTTCTTACTTGAATAATACATGAACTTTCAAAAGTAGCATACATGTCTGTGTTGATACAAGTATAGACTATGTGTTAAAAACAAGTTAGACAAAGATGACTTTTGTATATTTAAGTAGGTAATATATGTTATATGTCTTGTTTTTTTTTAAAGATTTATTTCATTATATCTGTAGCCAGAGTTTTCAGGGGTCATCCTTAATCAAACCTGATATTTTTCAACCATGAACAAATCCATAGCTTTTTGTTTTCTGTGAGAACAAAAGCATAACCTCTTCCCCAAAGGAGAATATCTTTTGACTTCCATTTTGAACTCAAGACATTCTGAAAACATATAGGTTGGTTAATTCCAGCAGCCTTCATAATCCAATGCCTCTCAGCAGTTGTCCTTTGATTAACAGCAATCAAAAAGTTCAAAGACAATTCAATAATAAACAACATCCAGACTCCCTGTGTATTTTCCAGCTTTATATGGCATTTTTAAGTTTACTTCTCTCTTTAAACACATTACTATTTTTAAACTGTTTTTATGACTGTGTGTACATTTTCTCTTTTCTATTCCAGGATATGTGCATTTTAAAATATGTTGTAGCCAATTTAGAATGTTTTTCCCCCAATTTAGATCTGTCTTTACAGTCTATCTATAAGCTTTTCTGTCCATATGAGCAAAACTTTAAATAAACCATGTATCCTTGGTAAGATATTACTTCCAATCAGTAAGATATTTTACATTTTAATCATTAAATTATATTATTTAATTATTGCTTCAAAATCTCCCTCTCTATACCATTAATTTCACTTTATTATATTTGGTTGTTTCTGATGGCAAGGTTTTATGAAAATAAGAGAAATTTGGTTACCAGTACAAGAGAAAAAGCTGAAGCATTTGAATTTCAATATGCTATAAATGGTAAAAAGTACTGAAAATGGCATTATCTTCTTTAAGATATCCTCTGTCTTTTCGTCTTAAGCAGCACCAATTTGATATAATTTTGGGGTGAGGATATAATAAAGATATATATAGCTAGATATAGATATATAGATATAGATAGATAGATAGATAGATAGATAGATAGATAGATGACAGACAGACAGACAGATAGATAGATAGGTAACAGGAATCTTAAAGGTATTTATTAATAAAATCAAGCTTGAGGCCAGTTATTGGGGTGAATGCTGGAAGATCAGAGAAGCAGAACATGCTACAGATACCTCACCTTGCTAGTTCCTCAGGGGATCCAAATGCTTAACCAGCCAAATGCTTCCAGTTTCTGGTCTTCACACCTTATATAATCTTTCTCTTTCTGCCCCCACTCCCTGGGATTAAAGGCATTGAGCATGGGGATATTCTAATTCTCATAGTAGGCATTGTTTGTTATCATTTAGGGAAATATAGGAATATAGGATAAAAAAACAACTATTAATCTCAGATATTTTGTATTGACATTGATTGTGATATATTGATATAAACTTATACTTTACTGTTGTTTGGGCATTGCACTTATGCAGCTCATTTAAAAATGCAATGTACAAATAAAAATGAGGTTAGAATTTAATCCATAAAAATCAAACTTGTAGTCATATTAGGTATGTTTTCAAGGTTAAATGGGTGTATTTTAGATAGTTAAATGGTTTTCAAAGACTTGAAAGACCTACAGAATATGGCATTTAAAATGTTTTGTTACCCTAAGATTTTTCATGACAATAAGACACATCTGTTCCTGGAAGCACAAATTTACTTCAGAAAACATGATGGGCATTGAAGAAACTTTGTAGGAGTTTGCTTTCAAAGTGGCAAGATTAGCTATTTGTGCAAGAAACTGGTTTTGCCTTGGTTGCTTGACTGTATGCTGTATAGACTGAATGTGCTGAAGCCACAGGAAACAACAGATTGTTGTAAACTGAGCTTGTTAGTAATGTTTAAACTCTGTTTATTAATCACTTCTAATATTTTTTTTCTAGTGCTAACCACATGGCATTTGGAGCTCAGTATACAGCAACCGGCCTGACAAATGTACTCTTGGAGATCAACATCAGTAAAATGAAACACAGAAATACACAAAGAAATAGCAGCATGCTTTACTCGCTCCCCTGTGGCATGACAATTTTCCCTTCTGTTATTATGGAGACTATGGGGACTGTGGCTATCTATACCATGGTTGGGCAAAGTTGAGCTCATTAACCAAATCAGGGTTTTAGTTTCATGCCATTGATATAAGACTGCTTTTATTTTTTTAAGTATAAAAGATAGTGAATAGAACACAAACAATAATTGATTGTGAAATCTGTGTCCTTCAAATCCTATATATTTCAAAATACATATTTAATTTACTTTCTGCTATTAAAAAAAGGTTGCCAACCTCCAAGGTAGACAGTGTAAAAATATTTCTCTTAGATGCTAGATATAGTAGTAAGAACATATGAATTAGGTATCATTCACAGACTTGAAATATATTACCTCATTTACTCTCAACAGCAATTCATGTGTTATTACGTCCTTATATTGCTGAGAATGGTTGGAAGAGTCCAATAGCTGCACATTCTCCAACACCAATTAGCTAGGAAATAATGGGTCCAGGACCAAAGGATGGATTTACATGTTCTTTCCTTTAAGGTCCTTCCATGATTTAACCACTTCTCTTGTGTTTCATAAAATTATGGTCAAGTAGAAATGATGAGGCAAAACTATTGCCTGTAAATTTGCTAACAGTAAAATTTAAAGCAACTCATAAAATGTTTACAAGCCTGAACATTTCATACAAAATAGTTTCATGATAAGTTCTCAATAATGTTTCTAACGTATATATCTATATTAATATTCATGAAAAAGAAATGAATAATAACTGAATTCTTTTCAATCATTCAACAACATCTTAATTGTTAGTGAATTTGATATTATTTGAATGGAATTTGAATCAATTTATGTAGATTGATTTCAAAATGGCTTTATGAAATAAAAAAATACGAAGCCAAATATAGGGGTGAAAGCTTTAGAGAGATCAGGAAAATAGAGAAAGCCACCAGCCAACCTTACCTCACCAACTCTTCCACATTCGAGTTACTTCCTATCTACCCACACCTATATGCCTTGCTGTTCTGCCATCTGATATGCTCTTTCTGTTAAGTTACATCACTTTCTCTTCCTGCCCAGCTCTGTCACTTCCTGTCTATCTGTGTAGACCTCCAGACCTACATGGTTAACTAGTGTTGGAATTTAAGGCATGTGCCAACATACCTGGCTCTGTTTCCAGTGTGGCCTTGAACATACAGAAAACCTTCCTTCCAAGTGATAAGATTAAAGGCGGGTGCTAACATTGCATGACTTCTATGTTGTGGCTGGCTTTTTCCTCTGATCTCCAGGCAAGCTTTATTTATTAAAGCACAAATAAAATATCACCACAAGTCTTTGTATGTATCTTTTCTATAGAATAAAAATTAATCATGTCTTTACATTATAATCATCTGTATGTTAATATATTGCTTTGTTAATGGTAAAATGTGTATTTTATGATAACAAATTTGGATATGTTATGTCCACAGAAATAATTTTATTTTAAGTCAATAAGCAGTGAAAATACACAGTGCCTTTGCTAAATGGAAATTCCATCTTCCCCTAACTGGGCAAACAAAACTCTATGACCTATTTTTTTAATTGTACAAGATCTTCCACTAGATAGATTAGATAGATTATGACAGAATAATGATTAAAATGATTTAGAATAACATTTTCTCAGCTTCTTTAACATCCTGTTCTGAATCACAGCTGTGATCTGATTTACAATCCTGTGAATTTCCAAACTAGATCTGACAAAGTAACTTTAAGGAGCTATATAAAAATAAGCTCACACTTATTCTTAACATGAATAGTGCTCATATGATATTTTAATCTTAGTTTAGAAGAAAGTAAAAGGCTTATATGTGATATATTTGTAAAATTAGTAGTTTAAGCTACAAATTAACCAACTACCTAAAACAAGTGTTTATTATGCTATTTCAGCCTGAAGGAAGATTCATTAATTATTTGTTCATTATAATCACAACAATGCCTATTATGAGAATTAGAATATCCCCATGCTTAATGGCTGCCAGTGGAGCAGATGAGCTTTATTTTAGATGTGGGACATTCAGTGATATCCTTGCAAAGGTTTTGCCAAATCCTATGATGTTTCATTAATCATGTGTTGCAAAACAATTCTTGAAATATTCAATTGTGTCTGTAGAATTTTTGTTTTCCTCTTTAAGTTGTTGTAACTTCAAAGGCTCCTAGATGTTTTGTTAAGACAAAGATTGATTTTTTTCTGTTATTAAATTATTAATCATTTGCCTTGGAAAATTTTTCTGGAGTTAAATGCATTTAATGAAAAAATAAATAAATACATCATACATACATACATTTAATACCTCTTAGAATTATATCAGCAATGTGCTATTTCTTCAATATTCTGTATGGAGGAACAAAACCAGAATGGTGAAGGTGAAAGGTATTTAATAAATGAGTAAGAAGGACTCGAAAGATTATTTCTATTCCAATATACCTGTAAATTTTAAGAGTAGACTCACAGAAGAAAGTAACAACAATAACAACAAAATAAAGCCTTGGAGTTCTATAAGAAATTTAAATTTAATAGATGAATTTCAAACACAACAAGATAGTTGTATTCATAAAGGTCAATGAGATTGACAGACTCATCAAACCATGATCAGAGTATTAAGAGCATCAGTGTGAAGCAATATCCTTATTCAGAGATGACTGAGCCTGTATGATGAAATAGAGATCAGAAGAGTTATTTTATCATTACTTGACTATATCTATTTTGTTGTATCAATATCATTATCTCCTACTTAGCAGTTAATATGTATCTGCAGATTCATCAATTCAAGCATGTCTTCTCTTTTCTCTTCTATGATAGATATAAAAAATGAATAAAAATTTCTTAATAAAAAAGTCTTCTCTACAGACTATGTATAAAAATACCATTAAATACACTAAATTTAACTACCACTAGCTAGCATTACTAAACAGGCATGTTTGTGTGACTGTTTTTGAAACTCCTTCATGAAATTATAAACACATAAGCATAAACAAATTGAACTAACATTTTCATGTGGACATGTGGTTATATAAAGTTGAAATTGTCCAATTAAGAATTCAAATAAACAACAACTGTAGTCACAATTTTTATAATGTTTAAGAAGCAGAAAAAGGTGGCATTTGTCCCTTGAAATGTAGGCCCTCAGCTGCTGTTGTTTGTGTCTTCTTTGGAAGCATGACCTGTGTGATGATATGATACTAGATTCCAGTTGGAGGATGAAATCCAATTGTCATCATTTTTATTTCCTTCAATATTTCCTTTGCTGTTGCATCTTGTAAGCTCAGGTCTTTTGACCCTCTTTTCCTCCCTGCTTATTACCTGAAGCAGATTCTCTGACCTCCAAACCTCATTAAAGCCCACATATCTTCACAGCAGAAATTTGCTGACGCACTATATACTTAAGGGTAAAAGTTTCTCTTAGCAATTCTTTAAAGTAGACTTTTCTAATAGTGTTTGATTTTATAGTGTTCTTTTGCAAATGCAAAGTAGAGACGGCTAAGTGTCATAACTAAATCCACACACTCAGCATGTTTCATGCTCTAATGCAATATAATGGAAAAACAGGGGGGGAAATCCTAGGCATAGTTCTATTTTGGGTTAAATTATTCATATTTAAACTAGCAATTTTTTTGTTTCTCTGGTTTTCAGACACCTGCAGATATAAGATATTCTGTGTTGTTATCCAAATTTAGACTTGTAATGCACCATATATTTTAGAACTCAGAGTTTTTCTTTCTGGTTAGCATTAAAGCAGTCTCAGCATACTCCATGGGGTATAGTACCTTCGTATTTGACATGAACATTCTAGGAGTTGATGGGATGGGGCCGTGGTCAGATGAAGACCCATTCCTAAGCTGATTCAAAGAGCAACACGTTTGGTCTGTAACTCTGCAAAAGACAGCTTCATTTATTTTTACCACTTTATAATTCATATATTTTTGTACAATATCCACAGTGTAAAGGATATAGCCTCTGATGGCTTCATCAATGGGTGATTAAAGATTTTGTTACTTCTTCGTTTTTAAGCCCCCTTCTCCTTCCTGAACATTGTTGCATTTATTCGCAGTGTAGTAGTAAAAAAAAATATGAACAGGTGATTAACTGGATAGATTTCTCTGAGAAAGTAATTCAGAGTATAATTCTCCTGTTTGTGGATCCAAGCTCAGCAGCTGTAATGAACTGAGTAGGCTTTACGTTAGTCATAGGAGTGTTCTACAACAGGTCCACAATAAAAGCGAACTTTAGAAGCTTATAGAAGAGGGATTAAATATTTAGATGCTGACTCAATTACACAAAGGACATTAATTCTAAAGTATTAAATATTTAAGTACCTGGAATGCATACTATAAGGACACTTAATTTTGTTTATATTGCACTTCAGAGAAAAGAGTGGTTGTTTGAAAAGTGAGAAATCCATAAGGAAAGAGTGTAAGTGATTGAAGTTGTTTTTATGGGCATACTTGTTAATCTCACATATCCACATTATGGTTTCTAAATTTTAATATCTGAACAAGTAAAACATATTTCTAAATTGATTTTAAAATTCTATTCATATGCCCTTGAAAGACATAATTATCCCATAAACCACTCAACCACACCTTCACATATGTACAAAAACAAGTATACATTCTATGAGTGTGGAATAGCAAAGCACTGAATACTCTTCAGAAAGAATTAGCCTTCATCAGTTATTATTTTATTAGCAAGACACCAAAAGGTAATGTATGGTTCTATTAGAAACTGGTAAAACAGCTGTCAATCATCAGATCAAAACTACTGACAACTTAATTATGGAGTTGCTAGACTATTGAATTGAGAGAATAAATTTTATTTAAACTTTTTTATTGTAAGTTTAAATTGCAATAACTTTAAACTTGAATAACAAGTTTAATGAATCGCTGAAGTTATCAAGTGATTTAATTTTGATTCATTTTACAAGGAGCGTTTATGATTTTCAATGGTTGCATGAGTGTTTGGATGAGAGATAGACAGAGATCAGAGCTTGTTAGTGGATGTCAGGAACAAGTCCCAGAAACCGGTTTCCTCCTATTGTGTGGATTTCAGACCGTCCAATTCACTTTTATTTTAAAGAACATTTATTTTACTATTAATCAAATAATTACTCTCCTACTACAATTTTTCCATTCCCCTTTATCGACAATAGATTTTTCCATACCATATACCCTGGTTATGTTTTTCTCCTCTCCCAATAACTTCCAGATTCTCTGCATCTTCCCTTCCAAATAAGCCCACAGCCTTTTTCTCTCTCATTAGAAAACAGTCATTAAAAAATGAGAATAAAATAAAATAAAACTAAACAAAGCTGAAGAAACACATATAGACAGACACAGACATATTCAGGTAAAAGAAATCCGGTAGTAACACAAAAGCTGAAACCATTATACATACACAGAGAACCTGTGTGGTTTAAAAAGCAATCAAACAAACAAACCCAACACAAAAGCAAAAAAAAAAAAAAAAAAAAAAAAAAAAACAAAAAAACAAACAAACAAACAAACAAAAAACAATTAATTAATTAAAAAAACCCTGACAAAGCATTATGATGCAAAGAACCTCTAAAACTTCTAGTGAGTTTTGTGATATTCGTCTATTGCTGGGTGTCAGTCCTGCCTTTCTGTGGGGTTTCTATGGCCAGTGAGGCTGCTTTGGAGAGAACTAATTGTTCCTTTGTGAGCACTCGTGAATTGGAGATAGGTTCTGAGTAATGGCTGGATGCTTGTGTCTCCTTTCCCCCTTAGCACTGTGATCCAGTCTAGGACAGATGCCTGTAGGCCCTGTGCATGCTGTCACGGTTCCTGTGAGCTCACATGTACGTTGGTGCTGCTCTGTTTAGAAGGCCTTGTTTACTAGATGTCCTCCATCT
Source organism: Onychomys torridus (assembly GCF_903995425.1). NCBI lineage: Eukaryota > Metazoa > Chordata > Mammalia > Rodentia > Cricetidae > Onychomys > Onychomys torridus. The sequence goes on from NC_050454.1 coordinate 60,000,393, forward strand.
CCTCTGATTCTTACACTATTTCTGCCTCCTCTTCTGCAGGGTTCTCTCTTTCTGAAATGACGGAATTGACAGACATCCCATTTAGGGCTGAGTGTTTCAAATCTCTCACTCTCTGCACGTTGTCTCCTTGTGGACTCTCTCTATTCTTCCCATCTGCTGTAGGAAGAAGATTCTCCAATAATGGTTCAGCAAGGCACTGATCTATGAACGTATCAGACTCATTGGGAGTCATTTTTTTTTGCTACATTCCTTTTAAGAACAGTAGGGTTTGGTTTTTCTCCTTGTTCTCTGTCCTATTTTGTCTCATGTTCATGGTCCCCAACGCTGTCAGGTATGGGTTCAATCTGGTGGAATGGGCCTTAAATCTAGTAAGATATTGGTTTGTTACTCTCCTAAGTACTATCATTGAGGTATTGTATCTTGTGGGCAGGACAGCATAGGGGACAAAAGGGATGTGCATGGGTTTTTGTTACCTTTCTTTCTTTTTTTTTCTGTGTTAGTATGAAGAGTATCTTCCAGGAGTATGAACACTGATTAGTAGGAACGAACGTTCTAGGTAGACAACAGCTTGACTTCTCTATGTTCATAGAATTGTGCAGGTATTGTCTTCATCAACAGGGCCTTACCATCAGTTTGTGGAGAGCCACCAGCAGCATTGGCAATAGCCTGGGTTGCTTAGGGGTTTCTATGGGGACTATTTGGGCACCAACCCATTCCTGGAAGTGGAAGCTTCATATGGTGAAAAGAGGTGTCCAGTTGTGGCTCCATCTTCACCATTTTTGGCAATTTCAATTAGATTGCCTTCATATATGCACACATTTCAGGAAGTTTGCACTATATTGTTTCCATGCAGCCCCTCAGATGGCCTTTAGTTTCAACTGTCCCACTCTGGAATCCCTCTCCTACTCCATTTTCCCTCCCTTTTCTTTTTGATCCTCCTCTTCCCCCAAGAAATAACTATCTGTTCTATTTACCCTTCCAAAGAGGATCCATGAGCTATATTAATTTTAAAAACGCAACTCCATTTACATTTGTTGCACATACCCTTATCCTTTAGCGATTTGGATTGTAGTCAAACAAACATTTTGATCTGGTTACATGATTCAGAAATAGGTGTGAAGCTTCTATTTTGGTTGCCAGTTTATTGTATGAATAGGAGTCATTTCACTGTGTAACACTGAGTGCCTTCAGTTTTGCCGAAGTGTCAGAGGCCAGTTCTCTTAACAACACTTTATTGGTCAAAATGTACTCGCAAAAGCACCCAGAATCACCTGTCAACAGTAAGGTCAGCAGGAAGTGCTGATTTCTGCATCGTTCTGTTGAGAATAGGTCCATAGAGCCACTTCTCCAGAGAACTAGCTTTCCACTACACTAAAACATTATCAGTACCTTTCTGGGATCACTAAAACAAAAGATTTTCATGTTTTTCTGTTAGATCATACATAAAGACCACAGTATCAAATTACTTTTTTAAACCAACTCATATCAATTAACTCAAATTATTTTAGATTACCTACTTAATTTGCTGCTGAACATACAATTAATGGGGTCATCATCTTGTGTTCATTTGAACTTAATATAACAAAATCCTAATGATTTATAAATACACTATTAGCTCTCCTCAACCCAGTATATCTCAATCAGCAAACATGTTGAAGTTCTTATATAATCTGATTTTGCTTTTATTTGAAGGAGAGTCCTTCTATATGTCGATAGGGAAAGAGTCCTTTTTACCTGGCACAGAAACTGAATCTATTTTAGAGTGTGGATAATTGTGATCTATTTATACTTGATTTTGATACTTAAAAGAACCTTTCATGTATTCTGCTGTACAAATATATAATTTCACAAATGAGTGTTTTGCCAATTTTGACATATCTTCAGATTCAAGAATGAATACTTGCTTTAAAAATTGGGCTGGATATTTTTAAGGAACCAGTTTTACTCTGATCTCTTTACCTGGCTTTAGCTTGGTTTATTTTTCTGTGAGTAATGGCTTGTAGCACTAAAATGTAAGTTGTTTGAAAAATATTGAATTGTATGTTCTCAAGGTCCTTTGAGTTGTAAGGCTATAGAAGTTTTATGAGCTTCAGATCATGAAGTCACTCATCAATACTTGGAAAATTGTTAAGTCAGCAAAAATAAAACTCTTCTTGTAAAGATTAAATTATTATTTTTTCAAAAGTTATAATCCTATCACTCCTGCGAATATATACACTTTCAATCACTTTTATTGTGTTTAGTTTTCTTGGCTTATAAACAGGGATAGATTCCAAAGAACTATAAGGTATGATTGATAAATATGTAGATATACTCAAATCATTAGTCAATGCTAATACAACTATTTATCAATTATGAAGTTCTAAGGATTTATGTGTGTATGTTTAATAAAACCTCAAACATTAATATCTCATAAGAGATGTTCTCTATAGTGATATTTTATTTGTATTGAAATGTGATTTTATTTGTATGTCAATAAAGTTGCCTTGAGGTCAGAGCAAGCCAGAGCAGAAGCCGAGCAGTAGTGGGGCACGCCCTTAATCCCAGCCCTTGGGAAGCAGAGCTAGGCGGATCTCTGTGTGTTCAAGGACACAGCCAGCATAGCAGACACACGCCTTTAATTTCAATACCAACCATAGAAGACCTGGAGGTCTGTACAAACAGGCAGTGACGAGGAGGTCATGTGGCTGGGTTACAACCAATGAGGGAGGAGAACAGAAAGTCTTTAAATAGACAGGACGCACAGAAGTAGGTCTCTTGCGGAGAGGAGGAACCGCAGAAGCAGTGAAGGGTAAGGTTTTCTGCTTTGGCTCTGACCTCGTGGTTTTTAACTCTGCAACTGGCTCTGTGTTTCTTATTTAACAAGCAGGATACATCTACAGTTCTCCACTGTATGTCTTTTAATTAGTGGTTTATTTAGAAGTGTGCCTGTCCTTGTGCTTACAGAAAGGCATGATTTTAAAATTCTGTAGATGTCTCACCATTTTTGTGAACACCGCTTTTGGGCAGAATCACTCTTCTGTTTACAATAGCAACAAAGCCAGCTTACTTAACCTTTATGTTCTTATGTTTCTGGAGTCCTCGTGTATTTTAATTTTATCTTGAATTCTTCACACATGGTTACCTTCCATTTGATTTTGCATTTTAATCATGGTAAGAACTGTTTGATTTGTTACTTTTCTCATCTCCGGTTTCAAACACCACTGACTGAAATGATTTAGAAGGGGTAGGGATATTTTGACTCACACATTCGTATATTATACTCTGCTATGTCAGGGGTAGCATGTCTTAGTTAGGGTTGTCATTGCTGTGCTGAAACTGCACAACCATAGCATTTGAGGAGGAAAGGGTTTATTTGGCTGACTTTTCAACCTCATTGTTAATTATTGAAGGGGGTGAGAACAGGAGCTCTAACATGGCAGTAACCTGGTGGCAAGACCTGATGCAGAGACCAATAGTCCTGCTTACAGGCTTGATCCCTATGGCTTGTTCAGCCTGCTTTCTTACATGACCCCTACCCTAAGGGAGGTGTAACTTACAATGATCTGGGCACTTCTCCATTGTTCACAAATTAAGAATATGTCCTTCAGATTTTCCCTCAGACTCATCTACTGGAAGGATATGTTTCTATTGTGAGTTCCTCCATTCTGATGACCCTAGCTTATATCATGGTGATATATAATGAGCCAGCACTGTAAGAATGGGTGGAATGTCTGTGGTAGCTTTCTGAGACAACTGCTTTTTTAGTGGGACTGATCAGGAAGCAAAGGAAGCTGAGGTTAATGATTCTTTCCAAGGTCTTTCCACAATGACTCATAACTTCTAAGCAGGACAAGCCCTAATGGTTCAGCAGCCTTCCCAGACATTACCACTGGCTGAAGAACATGTGTTGAAACACAACCTTGTGAAGAACATTTCAATTCAAACCATAACAATGAGCAACAAAGGATTTTAGGCTGTTAAAAAATTAACTTCTAAATTGTCTTGTTTGGATCTACTGCTGTATAGCACATTCCTTAAATGTGTTATTTTTTTTAAATTAAAGCTTCTCAGTTTTCTGTCTATCAGCTATTGAAACATAATATTTATCTATTTTTGTAATTACACTTATTTTATATTATTTATTCATTCATTTGTTCATTTACTTATTTTACCTATGTGTGCTGTGTTCATCTGTATGTTTACGTACATGCACATGTAAATATAGAGGTCCCCCCCACTCCATTGTATGTGTGTTGGGGATGCCAGACACAGAGGTTGATATCTACTGTTTTACTAATTGCTGGCCACCATAAGTACTGAAGTAGTGTCTTTTGCCAAAAAAGATGATTTCTAATTTGGCAAGTCTAACTAGGCAGAGTGCTTCAGGGTATCCCCTTTATTCCTTCCAAACTAGAAATATTGGAAGGCTCTTAGGGCTGCTCATGATTTCATCATAGGAACTTGGGTTCCAAGCTCTGGTCATCATCAGGATATGAGTAATACTGTAGCCACTGAATCATTTACAGCCATGAGTTTTATTATTACTGCTACTTCATTTGAATAATATAATGTTTTTGGATGTTTTATTTAACATCATAATACTCTATTACACATCTCACCTGTGGCAGATTCTTTCTCTCTCTTTTAATTGTGAATAACATTCTACTGTATGTACATACATCTTCACCATCCATTTTGTAAACTACAGAAAGTTACACTCTTCTCTTCTTTAGGACATTGTTGGAATAATGCTGCAAAGGCAACTGGAATGAGACATTTCTTTAAGATGTCAACTTCAACTCTTTTGAATTTATTGTTGTAATCAATGCAGGAAGCTGGTTAGTTTGAAAGCCATTGTGTGAGGATGTAAAACTTTGCTTAGGCTGGCACTGAAAATGATAAAATATTCACCAAGTATTTTATAGAAATCTTTTTCATTTTGAGATAACACAGAAAGATAAATTTATAAAGGTCTTACTCATACGCCAGGAAATAATTTTTATAATTGAACACAAAACTGCTGACCTGATTTAAGTCTTTTACAATTCACAAAAGGCACTGATGTCACAAAATTTAAGATGTTTCAAAGATAAATAAGCTATTATTAGCAAACTGAATTGTAATAAGCATTCAAAACTCATTTATGTGCAAGGAATTCTTCCAAATGTTTCATAGACATTTTTGGAAAGAAGATTTTTTTCTTAAAGTGATATATTATGCCAAATTTTTGATTCAAAGAGTTTTTTCAGTTTTGTAATGCACTGCAGTCATCATCTCTGCATCTGTCTTATAAATGACACGATTAATTCATGGTTTTGTATTTTTTATAATAAAAATATTTTTGTAAAGTTCTGATCAGAGTTATAACCTCAGAACAGGTTTTCATTAACCATCAGCTATCACAAATATTGTTTCTCTTGATATTATTAAGAAGTGTGGCATCATCTAAAATTAATTTGTCAATTAGAAGGAATCAAAAATAGATAATTAGAACCAGTGTAATTTCACTACTATAAGCCTGTTCTTAGGAAGCAAACACAAGGGCCCTGTGGGAAGGCTCTCCTTTTCCAAGACCATAGGAAGACCCTGCAGTATCCACATCCTGCCCCCACACCCATTTGCCAAGACCCCAGCCACTTCCTGAGACTCAGAGACCAACGCCCAGTTCCCATCCACCTGAGAACTCCCATCTGGACCAGAGAGAGACCCTCCTATGGATACTACACCCTCAAAGCCTTGCCCTCACACCCATCTGCTGGAGACCCCAGCCACTTCCAGAGACTTAGAGACCAAAGTCCAGCATTCCATCCTGCCCCAGAACTCCCATCTGGACCAGAGATTCCATCCTGTCCTGGAACTCCCATCTGAACAAGAGGAGCTTCCATCTGGACAAGATAAGGAGACCCCAGAGACCTCCTGAGACTCAGAGTCCAGCCCCCCAGCTCCTAACTGGCCAGCACTCTCATCTGGACCAGAGCTCCCTTCTGGACCAGAGCTTCCATCTGGACCAGAGAGAGGCTCCTTAATCTGTCAGCTCTGTCTGACCAATTACACTGATAAGACCAAGAATGAACCCACAAGGAGATGGGCAGATGCCAAGGCAGAAGTACATACAACAAAATAAAGAGCAATACAGCATCACCAGAACCTAGCCCTTCTCCAACAGCTAGACCTGAACATCATGGAATGGAAGAAGAAGAAGAAAACAACCTTATAAGTAACATCATGAAGAGGCTAAAGCCTTATATAGAAGAAATAAAAAATAAAGTAGAGGAACAGACAAACAAAAACTGGGAAGAACGCTATTAAAAAAAAAAAAAACAAAAAACAAAAAACAAAACAAAACAAAACAAAAAAACCTAGAGGAAAGGACAATCAAAGCAGAAGAAAACAATAAGTCCCTGAAAGAAAATCATGAAAAAGCAAGGGGAACAGTCCAAGAACTGAAGAGGGAAATAGAAAAAATGAAGAAGACACTAGCAGAAGGAATGCTGGAAATAGAAAATCTGAGTAAACAAACAGGAACTTCAGATGCAAGTATAACCAACAGAATACAAGAGATGGAAGAGAGGATCACTGGTGTTGAAGATACATTAGAAGAAATAGATTCGTCAGTCAAAGAAAACACCAAAACCAACAAAGTCATGACCCAAAATTGTCAAGAAATTTGGGACACCATGAAAAGACCAAACCTATGAACAATAGGGATAGAGGAAGGAGACGAATACCAACTCAAAGGCACAGAAAATATATTTAACAAGATCATAGATGAACTTTCCCAACTTAAAGAACAAAATACCTATGAAGATACAAGAAGCCTATAGAACACCAAACAGACTAGACCCACAAAGAAAGTCCCCTCGCCACATAATACTTAAACAACAAAGCATAAAGAATAAAGAACAAATATTAAGGGCAGCAAAGGAAAAAGGCCACGTGACTTATAAAGGCAAACCCATCAGAATAACACCTGATTTCTCAATGGAGACTTTGAAAGCCAGAAGGACCTGGACAGATATAATGCAGACACTTAGAGACCATGGATGCCAGCCTAGACTAATATACCCAGCAAAACTTTCAGTCATCATAGATGGAGTGAACAAGACCTTCCAAGACAAAACCAGATTTAAACAATACTTATCCACAAAGCCAGCCCTACAGAAAGCACTAGAAGGAAAATTCCAACCTAAGGAAGGCAGATACACCCATGAAAACACAGGCAATAAAAAAAAAAAAGCAGTAAAACCAAACAAGAGAAGTACACACACACTACCACCAAAAAATAAAAATAATAACAGGAACGAACAATCACTGGTCATTAATATCCCTTAATATCAATGGACTTAATTCACCTATAAAAAGACACAGATTAACAGAATGGATACGAAAACAGGACCCATCTTTCTGATGCATACAAGTAACACACCTCAAATTCAAAGACAGATACCTCCTAAGAATAAAAGGCTGGGAAAAGTCTTTCCAATCAAATGGTCTTAAGAAGCAAGCTGATGTAGCCATCTTAATATAAAGCAAAATAGACTTCAAACTAAAATCAATCAAAAGAGATGATGACGGACATTACATACTTATGACAGGAAAGATCCACCAAGATGAAGTCTCAATTCTGAACATACATGCCCCAAACACAAGGGCACCCACATATGTAAAAGAAACATTACTAAAGCTTAAATCACATATAAAAGCCCACACATTAATAGTGGGAGACTTCAACACCCCACTTTCACCTCTGGACAGATTGGCCAAAGTGAAACTTAACAGAGACATAATGGGTCTTAAATGATGTTATGGCTCAAATGGACTTAATCAATATCCACAGAACATTCCACCTGAACAAAAAAGAATATATCTTCTTCTCAGCACCCCATGGAACCTTCTCTAAAATGGACCACATACTTGGCCACAAAGTAAATCTCAACAGATACAAAACAATTGGAATAACCTCCTGTGTTCTATTGGACCACCATGGTTTAAAGTTAGATTTCAACAACCACAAAACCTACAGAAAGCCTACAATCTCATGGAAACTGAATAATGCACAACTGAATCACCAATTGGTTAAGAAAGAAATAAAGAAAGAAATTAAAGACTTCCTAGAGATCAATGAAAATGAATACACCACATACCCAAATTTATGGGACACTATGAAAGCAGTGTTAAGAGGGAAATTCATAGCACTAAATGCCCATGTAAAGAAGCTGGAGAAATCTCACGCTAGTGACTTGACAGCACACCTGATAGTCCTTGAACAGGAAGAATCAAAATCTCCCAGGAGGAACAGACGCCAGGAAATTATCAAATTGAGAGCTGAAATCAATAAAATAGTAATACAGAGAACAATACAAAGCATTAAAGAAACAAAGAGTTGGTTCTTTGAGAAGATCAACAAGATAGACAAGCCCTTATCCAAACTAACCAAAAGACACAGAGAGAGCATCCAAATTAACAAAATCAGAAGTGAAAAGGGGGACATAACAACAGACAATGAGGAAATCCAGAGAATCATCAGGTCATACTTCAAAACCCTCTACTCCACAAAACTGGAAAATCTAAAAGAAATGGATAATTTTCTGGATAGGTACCACATACCTAAGTTAAATCAAGACCAGATAAACCATTTAAATAGTCCAATAACCCCTAAGGAAATAGAATCAGTCATTAAAAGTCTCCCCACCAAAAAAAGCCCAGGACCAGATGGTTTGACTGCAGAATTCTACCAGATCTTCAAAGAAGACTTAATACCAATACTCTTTAAATTGTTCCACACAATAGAAGCAGAAGGAATATTACCAAACTCCTTCTACGAGGCTACAATTACCCTGATTGCTAAACCAACAAAGAAAGAGAACTACAGACCGATCTCCCTCATAAACATTGATGAATCATCAATAAAATACTGGCAAACAGACTCCTAGAACACATCAAAACAATTATCCACCATGATCAATTAGGCTTCCTCCCAGGGATGCAAGGGTGGATCAACATACAAAAATCCATCAATGTAATGCACCATATAAACAAACTCAAAAAAAAAAAAAAAACCAAGTTCACCTCACTAGATGCAGAAAAGACATTTGACAAAATCCAACACCCCTTCATGATAAAGGTCTTGGAGTGATCAGGAATACAGGGAACATACCTAAACATTATAAAGGCAATCTATAGCAAGCCAACAGCCAACATCAAATTAAATGGAGAGAAATTCATAGCTATACCACTAAAATCAGGAACTAGGCAAGGTGGTCCCCTCTACCCATACTTATTCAATATAGTACTTGAAGTTCTAGCCAGAGCTATAAGACAACATAAGGAGATTAAGGGGATACAAATTGGAAAGGAAGAAGTCAAGCTTTCCCTATTTGCAGATGACAGGATAGTATACATGAGTGACCCCAAAAATTCAACCAAGGAACTGATACAGCTAATAAAAACCTTCAGCAACATAGCAGGATACAAGATTAACTCAAAATATCAGTGGCCTGGAAAGAATAATACTCAACTTCATATGGATAAACAAAAAACCCAGGATAGCCAAGAGAATCAGGTACAATAAAACAACCTCTGGAGGCATCACAATCCCCGACTTCAAGCTCTACTGTAGAGCTACCATAATGAAAACAGCTTGGTACTGGCATAAAAACTGACAAGTGGACCAGTGGAATAGAATTGAAGAACCTGACATTAACCCACACACCTATGAACATATAATTTGTGACAAAGAAGCCAAAAATGTACAATGGAAAAAAGAAAGCACCTTCAACAAATGGTGCTGGCATAACTGGATGTCAATGTGTAGAAGGCTACAAATAGATCCATATCGGTCACCATGCACAAAACTTAAGTCCAAGTGGATCAAAGACCTCAACATAAATCCAGTTACTCTGAACCTGATAGAAGAGAAAGTGGGAAGTACAATTGAACACATTGGCACCAGAGATCACTTTCCAAATATAACAACAGTTCACAGACACTGAGAGAAACAATCAAGCAATGGGACCTGTGGAAACTGAGAAGCTTTTGCAGAGCAAAGGACATGGTCAAAAAGACAAAGTGACAGACTACAGAATGGAAAAATTTCTTCACCAACCCAACATCTGACAGAGGGCTGATATCTAGAATATATAAAGAACTCAAGAAATTAGACATCAAAACGTCCAACAGTCCAATTAAGAAATAGGCTATAGAACTGAACAGAGAATTCTTAACAGAGGAATTTTAAATGGCTGAAAGACATTTAAGGAATTGCTCAACATTGCTAATTATCTGGGCAATGCAAATCAAAACGACTCTGAGATACTACCTTTCACCTGTCAGAGTGGCTAAGATCAAAAACACAGAAGACAGCTTATGCTGGAGAGGATTTGGAGCAAGAGGAACTCTCCTCCACTGCTGGTGGGAATGCAAGCTTGTACAGCCACTTTGGAAATCAATATGGGGCTTCCTTAGAAAATTGGGAATCCATCTCCCCCAAGATCCAGCTGTAGCACTCTTGGGCATATACCCAAGGAATGCTCAATCATACCACAAGGGCATTTGCTCAGCTACGTTCATATCAGCATTGTTTGTAATGGCCAGAACCTGGGAACAACCTAGATGCCCTTCAACTGAAGAATGAATAAAGAAAATGTGGTACATATACACAATGGAGTACTACTCAGCAGAGAAAAACAATGACATCATGAGCTTTGCAGGCAAATGGATGGATCTAGAGAAAATCATCCTTAGTGAGGTAACCCACACTCAGAAGGACAAACATGGTATGTACTCACTCATAGTAGGATACTAGATGTAAATCAAAGAGGACTAGACTTCTACTCACAACTCTAGGGAGGCTATCTAGATAACAGGACCCTAGGAAAGTCACAGGGATTGCCCAATGACAGAGAAATGGATGAGATTTACATGAAAAACCTGGACGACTGTGGGAGTAATGAAGGGCAAGATTTGAGGGAAAGAAAGCTTAGGGGAGCAGGAGATCCCAGTTGGATCAAGAACAGAAAGGGAGAACAAGGAATAACAGAGCATGATAAATGAAGACCACATGAGAACAGGAATAGGCAGAGTGCTGGTGAGGTCCCCAGAAATCCACAATGATATATCCTCTGTAGACTGCTGGCAATGGTTGAGAGAAAGCCTGCTCTGACCTAGTCTGGTGATCAGATGGCCAAACACCCTAACAGTCGAGCTGGAACTCTCATCCAATAACTGATGGAAGTGGATGCAGAGATCCTCAGCCCAGCCCCAGTTGGAGCTCCAGGTGTCCAATTGTCGAGACAGAGGAGGGACGGTAAGAGCATGAATTGTTGAACCCAAGATTGTTGAGCCCAAGATTGGAAAAAGCACAGGGACAAATAGCCAAACAAATGAAATCACATGAATTATGAATCAAAGGTTATGAAGCCCCCAACTGGATAAGGCCCTCTGGATAAGTGAGACAATTGAATAGCTTGAACTGTTTGGCAGACATCTAGGTTGTGGGACCTGGACCTGTCCTTAGTGCGTGAGCTGGCTGTTTGGAACCTTGAGCTTACACAGGGACACTTTGCTCAGCCTGGAAGGAGGGGACTGGACGTGCCTGTACTGAATCCACCAGGTTTAAATGAATCCCCAGGGAAGTTTTGGCCCTGGAGGAGATGGGAATGGAGGGGAGGAGATGGGGGTAAGGTGAGGGTGGGGGCAGCAGGGGAGAGCACAGGGGAACCCATGGCTGATGTGTAAATTAAAACACAAATATAATAATAATAATAATAATAATAATAATAATAATAATAATAAAATTTTAAAAAATCAATAAAAATAAAAAAATTAAAAAAAGAAAAAAGAAAATAAAAAGAAGCATACATAAACAAAAAAAAAATTGATCAAGCAGCCAGTGTTTTCCAGACACAGGTGAAGAGTTGTACATGTGAATCCCTAGCAATTAAATCAGCATACATTGGCTGCACAAGATCTACCAAGCAAAATCACAGCAAAGAGATGATAGGTTGCCACAAAGTCCCATCTCCAGCTAAGGAGTAATTGGAAATTGAAAGCTGCTGAGGTCTGACCATTCTCCGGGGGAGATACCTACATCCACTAGTATATGGTCAATACCAAGTGAACCTTCACAGGTTCAGTAATAAATTGGTGGATAAGAAAAGTAGGCATGGATCTTGGAGCACTGGAAAAAAGAGTGAATATCATGAAAATACAGTGTATGAAGTGCTCAAAAATTGAGAAAATAATGAAAAAAACCCCATAAACTGTCATCAATAATTCCAACTCAAAGAATGACCAGTGACTTCCATTGTGGACACCTCAAAATGATGACTTAGATATTATAAAGAATTACTTAGGGGTTGGGGATTTAGCTCAGTGGTAGAGCGCTTGCCTAGCAAGCGCAAGGCCCTGCTTTTGGTCCTCAGCTCTGGAAAAAAAAAAGAATTACTTAAACTAAGTGAGTTTTGATTATTAATAACTTTGCTTAGATATTTGGCTGCCTGAAAGACAAAATAGGACAAAGTAGATTTCAGCTCCAGAAGAATGAACTTGAGAAAAATACTATTGCATTAATCTATGTGATATCAGAAAATATTATTTCTTTGTTCAGGTCAATATAAGCTGTGCTATCTCTGTTCAAATTTGAGTAGAAACCACAAAAAGTAGAGAAGTCAATCAAATTGTATAATATATACATAACTTGTAAATTATGATAAGAGCTGTTTCTTTAAAAGCTTTACAAACTTCTGCAACATTCCTTATCACCAAAAGATATATATGTTCAGTTTTTTAAATGTTTCCTAGACATTTAGCAATTACTATATTTTCTACCTGTAGAATGCATAGTTTAAATGTGACTAGAACATATACATATTTACATTAGTGAAGATGTCACAAATATCCCATCAAGTAAATGTATAAAATAACCACATTACATACATATATAATACATACTTATTATAACAGATGAAATTTAAAACTTTGACACCTCCAAATGCTAGCTAAGACTGTGAAATTGTCAAAGAATATAATGACAGTGTTGATCTAGTATTTAATAAACTTCAAAGAGAGAGAAGTTAAGTGCATCATTGTTAAGAATGTTGGTAGTTAAGATTGAAACCTCTAACTAGAATGATAATGTCTTGAGACCAGGTTTGAGAGAGAAGTTTATCACAGCATCTTTGTACTATAGATCATCCACTTATATTCTCATAAATACTAGTATCTTTATATAGCTAATATAAATATATAAAGTTGTTTCAATTTCACATACATAACATACAACACATTAGAAAAATTTTGAACACACACAGAAAATATAAGGACCTGTGTTATCTTTAAAAGTTTATTCATGATGGTCTTAAGTAAATTGTATTCATCCATTCCACAAGTGAATAAGGAGAGTACAGCAGTAGTCAGAGATAAAACACTTTTTATTGAATTGATAGTGCAATTAAATCAAGTCACAAAATCATTTAATTGTTGGTCCTATTTTCAACAGACAAATTGGCTTTCCAAGTTGGGTTGAGCATGATGGAAGCAAAAATGTTTAATTGGAAACTTTGTATGGTTAAAGGATCTAATTATTAGCCGGGCGGTGTTGGAGCACGCCTGTATTCCCAGCACTTGGCAGGTAGAGGCAGGCAGATCTCTGTGAGTTCAAGGCCAGCCTGGTATACAGAGCAAGATCCAGGAAAGGCACAAAGCTACACAGAGAAACCCTGTCTCGAAACAAAACAAAACAAAACAAAAATGTAATGATTTTGTATGTATGTGTCTTTGTTCATGTATGTGTGTGTGTGTGTGTATGTGTGTGTGTGTGTCTGCATGAAAATATCTTCTTTATGATATGTTTGATTTTCTTAAAGAAGAAAATATTATTCTGTAAAGTACAACATGTATTTGTGTAATTGTACGAATTCATTTCATTAATCAGACATGAAATTAACATGTATTTGTGTAATTGTATGAATTCATTTCATTAATCAGACATGAAATTAAGTTAGCTTTCTGTGCAATCATGCCTCATAGTCAGTAGAACTAAATGTAAACTTTCTTCATAGACTTAATTTTAAATCATTATTGTTATCATTTGCCTTCATTTTACTTAACATGGATGGCACACAAAAGCAGATATAATAGACTACTTAAAATGATTCTTATAAAATTGCTAATTAAAATTGAAGTACTTATATGTGATTGGCAGGATTAACAAGCTTTTCTCATTTAATTTAAGTCTTGTAAATCATGGAGATGTGTTTTTATCTGTACCCTGAGAAACAATTATGTACTTCATACTACTAAAGAAACATGACTACTCAACAGAAATCAATTTTCATTTCTAGACATATATATATATATGCATGTGTGTGTGTGTGTTAGAATTGTGTTCCTCAAAATATTGTGCACACTAATAAATTTATCTGGGGTCAGAGAACAGACAGCCACTAGATACAGAGCCAAAAATGGTGGCTAGAAAATGGGTCAGAGCAAGCCATAGCAGAAGCTGGGTGGTGGTGGTGCATGCCTTTAATCCCAGCACTTGGGAGGCAGAGCTAGGCAGATCTCTGTGTGTTCAAGGATAGAGCCAGCATGGAGACACGCCTTTAATCCCAGGGAGTGGGGGCAGAAAGAGAAAAATATATAAGGCGTGAAGACCAGAAACTAGAAGCATTTAGCTGGTTAAGCTTTTGGCTTGTTATGCTTTTAGGCTTTCAGCAGCACAGTTCAGCTGAGTACTATTTCCATGAGGACTCAGTAGCTTACAGTCTGAGGAAACAAGACCAGCTGAGGAACTGGTGAGGGGAGGTAGCTGTGGCTTGTTCTGTTCCTATGATCATTCAGTGTTCACCCCAATAACTGGCCTCAGGTTTGATTTCATTAATAAGACCTGTTAAGATTCCTGCTATACTCATCTTTATACTGAAGGCTGTTTGGAAAGGATCTTGCCAACACTTTTCGATAAAATCCACCTGTCAAGTTGTCATTTAAAGTTAAATTTGTCAAACAACTCATCTAGATGTTGGGTTAATGTTAATTATGCCCAGAAATAGATACTTACATTTTTGCGTAGGTTTTTTTTTTTTTGTAATTACAAATTACCACATTTATGAATGTAGATCTCATATAAATATCATTTTCTTTAAGATACTTAAGTGTAGTAAATTCTTAAATGGAGTTCCTTTGATCTTAAATGTGTTGGGAATGATCAATAAAAGTGTTGTAACTGAGGAAGTTTTGTAAGATATTTTTCATTTACATTATATTTGTATTTACATAGTTACAAATTACAGTCAAGTTAAATAGCTTTAAAATTAGATGACTAGGTATTGAACAAAACATGGAATATATTATGTAGTTGAAATCTATTCAACAAATCTCTTTGCTCACTAACTTCACCAACTTGTAGCTTCTGGAGTTTTTCTCAAATGGTATGGTGTAAGCAACTTTATATACAGTTGCATGCAATCTTATAAAACATTTTTGTTAACAAATATTCTCTTTCCTCCAGTTCTTTGACTTTTCCTTGATTTCTGTAAGCCATTTTTTCATTTCCTCTTTAAGGACCTCTATATCTTCATAAAGTTGGTTTTATGGTCATTTTCTTGTGCTTTACCTGTATTGGACTACTCAGGTCTTGCTGTTGTAGGATAGCTGGGTTTTGGTTATACCATATTGCCCTAGCTGCCATTGATTTTGTACTTACACTGGCATTTAGGTGGCTGGGTTTGGGATAGTTACAAGTCCACATACTGATATCTGAGTTCTTCTTTGCTGGGTGGATACTTTATTCCTAGGTTTCTGTTTCCTCTTTGGCCTTCTGATATTTTTGGGCTGTATCCAGTACCAAGTCTCTGTCCAAGTAGGGGACTAAACTTCTGTAGGCTAGTTAGGTCTTTGGTATAATAAGTGGTCTCTGCCTGAGTTGGGGTATAAGAATAGGCAATGGCTTGGGGGCACTGAATGAATGGAGGAGGTCTGTTGGTGGGCCAGCTATCTGTGGTTTTAGAAGTTGGTGTGGTCTCTGGCCCAGAAGGTACTTTGCCTGAGTTAGTCTCAGTTTTTCTGGCTTGCTTGGCCTGAACCTGCTCTTCAAGCCGTCATGGCCTGCAACATTTATTCTGATACGCAGGGCCTGCACCTGGGCAACAAGAAGTCCTCCACAGTTGGAACCAATGGCAGTGGGTGGTGGGACAGGAAGGGGTTAAGTGAAATGGGACTTATTGAACCAAATCTAGAATCTAGGAAGTGGGGCATTTCTCCAGGGAGGCAGGTCACCCACTTGTTTTCTGACTGGAGTGGCCTGTGCCTGAGCCAAAAAATAATCTCTTACAATGGCTATACATTAAAAATGAAATTTCATTTTTTTTAAGACAGGGTTTCCTTATGCATGTTTTGGTGCCTGACCTGGATCTCACTCTGTAGACCAGGCTGACCTCTAACTCATAGAGATCCACCTGGCTCTGCCTCCCAAGTGCTGGGATTAAAGGCATGTGCCACCATCACCCAGCTATAATTTCATTTTAATTGAGAGTAAATGGGCTCAAACATGTGTGATTACACCTATAAAAGTCCCCTAGAATTTTTATGTTTGCTAATAGACTCCATATGTAACCTTTGAGATATTAAAATATAGGTATATAAAATTTTAACATTGTGTTCTGACAAGAGATATTTCTATGTGGAATGAAAAATTGTCAGTATATATTATAAAAATAAACCTTAAGTTTAATCAATCATATAGAAACTTTAAAAATACTTATTAGTTTTCCAAAAGAAGATATTATCTCATGAACACCAATACTATTCTACATTAACAGAAATGAAACCTGACTTATTTTTAAAAAACTGAAAAAAAATGAGGAAAATACTGATTCTGTATTTAATTTTTCTCTAATTAAGGTTAACAATGATTTTAATATTAACAGTTTGTATAAGGGATATTTCATTTTCATTCATGTTTAAGTAATGGATAAGACTCAAATATTGTTATGGCTCATAGTCAATCAAATATAGTTTGATTCAGTGCCAAGAATAACAAACTGTAATAAACACTAGTGATATTGCTACATTCATTCTATGAACATTACTTTGACATATTTTCTTTGAGTAATATCTGGTTAACTTTATTGTTTCTAGCCTTTCCCTGTCACCTTCTGCACGGTACTGTCTCATAAATGGGGATGTTGATAACACAACATGCTTCTGTACTCTTACGAAATATGTACTGTACTTTGTCAAGGTAAATCAATTTTATTTACTTAAAGATCTAATTTATTTATGTATACATATATGTGTTTATTCATTTATAATTTTTTGCAAAATTTTAATTTATTTTGTTGGCACCAATGAGGAAAACATGTGTTGATGGAAATTCTTATCAAAGCAATTTATGTCTAGTAAAAAATTCCAATTTCTGGGTGACAGATACAGGCAGATCCCTATGAATTCAATTATATAGCAAGTTTCAGTTCAACTAATGTAATTTAATGAGACCTTTCCTCAAAAAAAATAAATAAATACAAATAAAAACAATAAAAAATTATAAAAAAAGCCCTCAGTAAAATCAGGTCATAATCATGTACTTAGAGAATTAAGATAAATCCCCAAGGGATGTTTTAGAAAATATATAAGCTATAACAGAATAGCAAATACTAGGTATTTTTTTGATCAGTAAACATGTTTCTTTCAGCTCTGATTACATCTCAATAGATTTGCCATTTCCATCACTAGTTCATATGTTACAATTTTCAGTTTCAATCCTGTAATATAAAAATAAGACTTCTGATGAAATTAGGATCCTGGTGTAATTTGGTGGATTCTTAGTATTTTTCTGAAGACTAGATCACCTCTGTTACTTCATGATCTACCATTTTATGGTCATTCTCATTTTGTCCTTTGCTCTTTCTTCCTATGTCTTTACTCTCTACCACTTTGCTTTCTTCTCCAAACACATGGCTATGAAGCCTACTATTTTCATCATTATTGGCAAAATAGAGCAGGACTGGCAGTTATTTAACTCTCCTAAATTTGGTCATGGATTGGATTGCATGAAGTTTCATAGCATATCACCTGTCATCTTTAGTTCTATATCAGGCAAGATATATTATGTATGTGTATATTTTGTGCATTCCTGTTTACAACAAAGGACATACTAGTTGAGGTTCTGTTGAAGGATATTTGATCACACTGTGTAAAGATATGTTGCTGTTTTATCTCACCTTCCTAAGGCACCCTCTGATTGGTTTAATGGCTGAAGAGCTGAATGGCCAAAGGCTTGGCAGGAGAGGATAGGCAGGACTTTTGGAGAGAGAGAACTCAGGGAAAAATTTGAGAATGCAGAGACTTGCCAGCAAAATGGGGAAGAAGTTGAAAATACTGTGTTGAGGAGAAGTAACAAGCCATGTGGCAGAATGTACATTAATGTAAATGGGTTAATTTAAGTTTTAAGAGCTAGTTGAAAAAAGCCTTAGCTAAGGCCAATCTTCCATAATTAATAAAACATATTCATGTCATAATTTGGGAGTCAGCAGTCTAAAGGTAGTCTGACTACAAATTTCTATATCTCTTACTATACATTTATTCTGAAATATATATACGGACAACCTCTTGAGATCTAGAACTTTTGCTAACTTGTACATTTTTCTTTCAAAATTTGATGGGGGAGAACTATAATAAAGGATTTAAAAATATTCCCCTTATCCTTTACATTAATTATTTATTCACCTAATGTCTTCCATTTTCCAGTAAAGTACCAACATAACAGAACATATTACTGTATTGCAGAGCCCAAAAGCATAAGTAACATTCATGCTTTTCCCAATTGTAATTTTTACATTACAGTGTACCTTAAATTTCATCTGAAACCATGTCAGTGTTTCCCCTTCTCAACTTCTTGTATTTAAACTACTGAATTCTTTACTATCCTTCACCAGCATCCTGAAGTTCCATTTTCCATTCCCGGCTAGTACTGCTCAAATTCTTCAGTTTTTTTATTTTGTTTTTATTGTATCCAAGCTATATTTTTATATTGATTATTAGTGAGTTAAATTACCACTGCTAATATCAAAAGCTGTTGAATGGGCTCTCTTAGTTTTTGCTTTGTAGAATCTAATGTATGTAAAATTTTGTTTAAAACTTGTCATTTTTCAGACATTATACTACCTTAAATTTAGTCTAATGAATTTGAAGGAGAACAAGTAGGGGATGTTATGGAAGCAGCTAGAGGGAGGAAAAGGAAAAAGAAAATTGTATAATTATAATCTTATAAATGAAAGAAACTACCAAATTAGGCAAATATAAAAATGTTCCAATGGCACATTATATAGATCTGGGAAAATTAACAATTCAGTGTTTTGGTAGGTTTTATTCAGGCAGAGTCATCAAAGTAGAATGTTAAGACTTCTTTTAAAGTGGCAACAGAACCTAGATGAGATACATTTTAAGCCTGAGAACTGAGGTACAAATTACCTGGACAGATCAGAGCTATAAGTTAAAAAGAGTTTGACAGTGAAGATTTCTGTAAATGATCAGGAACTCTGCATGTTTTAATTCTGGTTCTGTCATAACTTGACTGCGTGACCTTGGCAAGTTAATTTATGTTTGCTTATTTTTATAGAAATAGTAACTTTATGTTGTGTACCTGAGTAAACATTACATTATAGTACAGCGTAGTATAAGGAGAAAATAGTGTGCTCCCAGAAAATATACCCTGAAAGAACATAGGAGATTTTCCTGCTCCCCCACCCCCTGTTTTTTTTAACTAGAAAACTATTGCAAATATACTACCATTCAACAATACAGGTGAAATTCAACACTTGATATTACCCAAGATAAGAGGCATCAATTTCACAATACACAGGAACTCAATAAAACTATATGCATTTTGCTCATGAACTTTAAAATGTAGTCAGAAATTGGATATGAGTTTACTCTTTCCTTGTACTTTTATATATCTTTTCTCCCACACATTCTAAGTACTATAATGTCTCTGAGAGTGTGTTGTCAAACTCAAAACTCAATATTTTGCTTCAAAAATCTGATTTCATAACCTATCTGGTTTCTCTTCTCCCAATAATATCAAAAGTCCTTCTTTTATTTATGTTGATTCCCACCCATGAATATTTTGCTGCTATGTTTGACTATAACAAACTTACAGAATAAAATAAAACATAGGTGTCCCTGTCAAGAAGACAGATTGTGGAGAAAATAACATTCAGTATATGATAACTCCAAAAGGAAGAATAAGTAAAGAACATAATTTCATCAAATACACAAATAAATTTATTTGTTTGACTGGGTTTTGGAGACAAGTCTGTGTTATATAGCTCAGGCTGGCCTGGTGCTCATTCCAAATGCTTTCATTAACTTTATAAGCCAACAATCATGCTGTATTTTCTTTGTAATTTCACATAGACTTTTACTAACATTTTAACTATTAACTGATTATAAAGAAAATATACCACATAGAATATTAGATAATTTTGAAATGATGCACTGATAGTAACAAATATATTCTATGTCTCATCTTTCATAATTCCTGGAACATTTCTTATGGTTACAGAAATTGAAGAGAGGGCAGCTTTGACATCTGACACATTAACATTGCCTTTGGTAATTCTGGCTAAAAGATAACTCATTACATATGGATACTCACCAAAATATGTTCAACAATCCAAATCACAATATTTCAGTTCAAAAGGGGCATTTCAATGATCATCATGATTTTTTCTCCTTTTTTGTTATTTATTATATTTGTGTTTTAATTTTATACATCAGCCATGGGTTCCCCTGTCCTCCCCCCTCCCGCCCCAGCCCCCACCTTTCCCCCAGCCCCTCCCCTCCATTCCCATCTCCTCCAGGGACAAGACTCCCCTGGGAATTCATTTAAACCTGGTGGATTCAGTACAAGCAGGTCCAGTCCCCTCTTCCCAGGCTGAGCAAAGTGTCCCTGTGTAAGCCCAAGGTTCCAAACAGCCAGCTCATGCACCAAGGACAGGTCCAGGTCCCACTGCCTAGGGGCTTCCCAAAGAGTTCAAGCTATTCAATTGTCTCACTTATCCAGAGGGCCTGATCCAGTTGGGGGCTTCACAGCCTTTGGTTCATAATTCATGTGCTTCCATTCATTTGGCTATTTGTCCCTGTGCTTTTCCAATCTTGGTCTCAACAATTCACACTCTTACAGTCCCTCCTTTTTCTCGACAATTTCCCGGGTGGTGGTGGCATACGCCTGTAATCCCAGCACTCAGGAGGCAGTGCCAGGCGAATCTCTCTGCATTGGAGGCCAGCCTGGTCTCCAAAGTGAATTCCAGCGCAAAGCTACACAGAGAAAACTTGTCTCGCAAAAAAATTAAAAAAAAAAAAACAAAAAAAAAAAACATACTTACCTGGCAGGGCAGACACCAGGATCATCATGATTTTTAATGTTTTACTTAAATTTTGTTTTACTTATAATTTTTAAATTAAATTTGTTCTGTTGTAATACATATTATAAGATATGCTTAAGTGACATTTCAAATATTTTGGTAAATCTAAACATACATAATTTTTCTTGAATATCACCTGTAGCATGTTTTTGACTCTTCATTTGCAAATATTGCTTTATACCCAGTCACTATAGATTTGTTTTAAATGTTGTATCCCTCATTTACCTTTTTTACATTTTTAACTAACAAAAATTTTACCTGCCCAAATGTCTTTATAAACATCACTAACATCATCAGTTTTATCTTATATTTGAAGATAATAAGATTTCTAGTGTTGGTATACTTGGCTGCAATTTCTTGGTAGTTTGGAATAAACATAAATCTCAGAAGTTTATTCCATTAATAAAAACAGGATTTTGCCATTGTTGTTGCTCAATATTATGGAATATATTTATATTATGGAATATATATATATTATGGAATATATATATTATGGAATATATATATTGCAATAAGACCAGGATTTCGTACTGAACAAAAAGAGAGAAAGAAGGGGGAAGCCAACATAGTTCTAGGACTCACCTCAACTGCCTAATGCCCTCACCAAAATGCTTTCCAAAAATGACAAACTATATGGTTTCTTCAAACAGGAGACAGTCAATTTTTCCCTATTATAGATTGTATGAAGTATTTCCTCATGGGAGAAAGTAATTAATTAATTAATTAATACAACATCAGATACAAGGTTAGTATGGATTGGAAATTTAATTTGTGATATGAGCAATATAAAGCAGAAGTTTCTTTTTTAATTTTGTTTTATCCTTAAATAGTTGGATATTTGATTTCATGTTTTTACATTTGACACTGGGCTTTCAACCTGAGGTCTTACTAAGTGGTTGCTCTCCAATTGAGTTGGGTTTTCAGGTTGCTTTTTTTTTTTTCCCATTTATTTGAACCTGAATCTCAATGTTTTCCAAAGTATCCTTAACTCATGCAGTACCTCAGGCTGACTTTGAGCTGTGGTACTTCCTAAGTTCTTGTGGGCCACAAGAATATATCATAGAGATTCAGCTGTGTATTAAAGCTGAACACTGCCTGGGCAAGGGTCTGTCAAAAGGAAATCCATTCATTATGAATATTTGGTGTTACCTAGCCTTTAATATTTCACATGACAGTCTCCAGAACACTTTTTCCAATGACAAATCAAGATTTGTTTTGCTATAGGGAAAGAAAGCTGGTGAAGTAGAGACACACTGGGTGGTTATCTATTTTTTTTTTTTTAGAGAAATGGCTTTTGTGAGTTATTTTGGTGGCAGTAGAAATGTAAAGTTCCAGACACAGATACATTTTACTGGTTTTGAAAAGATTTATCACAGTACAACAAGTTCAAGACTCAGCTAGATGTGGGACTGAATCTGAATAAGCAAAAGGAAGCAAGGATTAAGTAAAGCTGTTCTTAAGACCAAGAATATAGGTTAGGAGAAGGCTTGGTAAGAAACAGAAGGAAGAAGGGAGAGGATTTGGTACTTTCATAAAACTTGAAGGGAAACAATTTATGATTATCTTTTAACAAATAATGTCTACTCTGAAAAGTTCGACATTAATTGCACAGAATAGCAATTTTAGCAACTGCAGAAAATTAGTCAATTAATATGGTAAGAAATTTGTCATTTACATTATCATTACAAAAGCCTCAGATTTTTTATATTTAGGCAATAGCCTTCTCTTATTTTGCAGCTTTAAATACTGATATTATTTAAATATTGGATTGGAAGGTGATATACTATTTAGTACAAATTAAAATACTTTTTCTGTGCTTTCCCAACCCCCCTGGAGCTTAAGTACCACTGAAGTAGCATACAAAAAATAATATATTTGATTTTACATTTTTTCACTTTTATCAAATTCTCACAAATGAATCTGTATACACATACATAGTCACATACAAAGACAGTTTCACAAAGGCAACAAAATCTGATTGTTCCAGTAATTTTATGTAGCACTGAGCTGCCACCTATTCCCTATAAAGAGTATAAAATAAATATATATATATATATATGTATTAGAAGATATAGCTACCTTTAGTGCTTTATATTATGGTGACCATTTTTCTTATAATCATGATTGGATAGCATACTTTTATATGTACAATTTATGTTTTTTTTCAACATATACAGTCACTTTTTAAAACTAAAAGGGCATGGTATACATTGGGATATTCTCTTGGTATTCAACATTGTTCCTTCAACTGTTTACTGGTGGCCTCTTGTATGGATATTTTTGGCTTAAAAATAATGAACAGGTGGTATGTCGGTAAGAAGCCATGTGGGTGTTAATGTGGCATCATTTTTTTGCAGAACAAGAGATCATTTTCAGAAGTTTAGGTTGCCAGTCTACTTAGCTGGCACCTGCAGTCTAAACTGGAAGACCATTTTGAAAGCAGGCATGTTGCCATCGTAACAGATGGTTACGCAAACTGACAGCCAAGTGATCATGTATGTACATGGGTTGTGGGTGTTGAAAGCAAGCTGCTCACTTAGGAAGGTCAAATAGCATTTACCCAGCTCTTTCCACAAATGATGCTTAGAGGGACAGTTGTCCGTTTAACATTCCCTGCTCATGCTCATCTTACTTCATAAGGCAAACAGACAGCTCAGGCTGATGATTTCATACTTAAACTAGTAGAAACTGGCAGAGCAGATTCCTTAAACTAAGATGACTTCTAAAAAGACCATAGTTCAAAGTATGTTAGAGTCCCTCAATATGATATAAAATGTTTGGAAATGTGGGTTAATAACATGCAATATTTTTGCTATAAGTAAGACCTTTGTTATGAAATAATCTCCAAAGTGCTCCTAAGGTTCATTTAACCTGTCCTGACTTACTATTTATTCACTTTGGAAAATCCACACATTATTACGATAATAGGGAAGTTTTGAAATCCAATACACACATTCTTTTCTTCATATGTATATAGATGTATATACCTATATAATACACATATATGGAGGACATACAAGATATATAGGTGTGTCTATATTTATGGAAGACATTATACATTTTACATCATATATATTCAGATATGCTCAGTTATATATATCTAAGAATTTAATTGAATAATCCAAAAATCTTATATACTCGATGACTATATATTTGTAATAGCATGACTTAGGTGTCTAATTTCAAATGAGTGATCTAAAATAATAAGAAACCATACTAAAATATCTTTGTATTTCAATTATAATCAAATTTGTTCAATCAGGAATATTTTCTCATAGAACTTTCCATCATTTCCTAGCTATGGTATCTATCCATTTATATAATCCTTGCTCCTTTTGTATAAGTGAGGCAATTGATTTATTCTAACTTATAACAGGACAAAGAAGATGGTTTATTTCTTTCTTTTGTAGCACATCATTACAAATTGATAGAATTCTTACTAATAAGCTCATCTTTCCATGGTAAATGCAGAAGAATAAGTAAAGTGCGTTTTGCCAGTCTTATGTTATCAACTAATATGTGCACAGATTTTTTTTAAATTTTGATTCATTGCAATTAAAGAATACACAAAATATCAACCACTTTTATGTGCTATTCATTATTTAATTTTAAAATTAGAAGTGTTTAAGACAATTTATATAAAGTTGAGATGATTGAAATATTTTGAGTTCAAAGATGCAAGGAAAACAAAACTAAGTTTTGACTTAGTAAAAGGGGACTGGTGGGTTGACGACAGTCACAGGGTAATATTATATCAAAACAACTGGGACAGCCCACTAATGCCCAGCAGGAGAAAACTGACAAGACTGTAAGGTCCAAGTTCTTAGGGCTTCCAGTCCCCTCATTGTTCATGGGAAGAAATGTCTTAATTTGTAAGAAGTCAGAATGAAATGAAAGTAAAACATTAAAAATGTCTGAATAAATTTCTTGAAGTAATCATGAAGAGAAAATACAACATCAGTTTTGTGATGATCCTTGAACACAGTCAGAGGTACTAAACTAGGACTCCCCAGGTACTATGATAGCAAGTTAAAGCAATTCTGGTCTACATTTTTTATATGCGGGGGCAAGGGGTTAGAGATTTACCTAGAGGTACTTTGTACTTGGCTGAGACATTGCCTGAGAAGTTACAGAATGATGGACAGGCAGGGAGTTGAAAGAATGCAAAGAGTAAATGAGTAATGATTCATGAATTTCAGTTACTTAGAGGAAGAAACAGGTCAGCATTATAAGAAACTATGGGTATATATTTGGAAATTTAAGATACATACTTCAGGGGTATTCTAATTATCAATAATCCACGATGGACTATAGGATGAGTGACAAAACATAGCGAGTTATTTATATGATATAGCATCTTGTACAATATAGAGAATTTCTGAAAATAGGAGAATATTTGGTGAATAATTACAATACCCATGAAATATCGGGATTACATAAGAAAGAGCACATTATGATTGTCTCACAATGAGAGTGGATTTGCATGAGAAGGATGTAGGGGTAATTTGAGAGTAGGATAAAGATAAGGGAATATTAGACATTTTCGCAGGAGGAAAAAGGAGGGAATATTAGGCATTAGGGACAATGTATAGCATTATTTTTTTAATTGGAGTATAATCATACAATTTTTCTCTTCTCTTCCTCCCTCCAATCCTTCCCAATGCCTTGCTCTTAACCAAATTAATGGTATCTCTTTCTTTCATTGTTGATAAATGCATAAATACAATGTGCTAGTCCATATAATTCTTCTGGTATGCATATGATTTTATACAAATAGAAGCTTATTTTTAAAGCCAAGTTTCCTAATACTTAAAATTTTTTTTAAGTTTTTATGTGTGTTTTTCATTGAAAAATAGCTACCAGAAGCCAGGTGTGCCAGTACACGCCTTTAGTCCCAGTGCTACAGAGGTAGAGGCAGACAGATACCTGTGAGTTCAGGGGCAATCTGTCTACATAGTGCTAGTCCAGCCAAGACTGAATGGTGAGACTCTGTTTGAATGAATAACAAATAAATAAATGATGTTAGCTGATGGAAACAATAGCTGGATTCTTCAGCTAATGTCTAAAATGCAGAGTGTATGTTCCAGAGTTTTAAATATACCCTGTAATACACAGCCGTTTAAGTTATAGTAAAGGTGCACAAGTGGCTTATACTAATAAAAATATGTTTCTCATAGTCATGGACACTGGTAATATCATATAGGGACACTGTCATGGAAAGATAATTTTGCTGATGACACAATGTCCGGGGTTCATTGTTCACACAGGGGGAGAGGAGATCACCTGCATTCTTAAAGCCAGTTTGATAAGAGCACAAACTGCAAACATATTGAAACTCTTCACATAATCTAAAGGGCTTCACCTAGTCAGATGGTTGCAAGCAAAAGTGTTTAAAACTTCAACATGGGGAAATTATGCACACACAAATTTAATTCCACTGTATGCATTATTCCAATAATTGTAAAATTATTAAAACACTATTAGTACTTTCAAGGACCTGGATGATATAATTTTTATGATTGTGCATAATTCATTTTATGATTTAGAATTTTCAAGGAAATGGATAGAGATCATGTACTACTCGCTAACAACATTCATAAGCACTTCATTGTTCTTTTACGTATTTGTTACATACATGTTTATATTAGAAAATCCTTGGCATTTTTGTATTACAAGTTAAAGTTCTATATCGTGACTCAGTTTCCTCACTACAAATAATTAAAGTACAGGTATATTTAACTGATTGTTCAAAGAAACAGAGGCATTCTAGTAATTATGAGATACGGGGTAGAGGCAAATTTGCCTGAAAAAAAAATGGAATTTCAGAAAGACATAAATTGCAAATTTTTTGTTTTCATTTTCAGAAAGCTGGTCTGACATAGTTCATCTGTCTAATAAGAATTAAAGATTGCTTTGGCCCCAAATTTCATGTAATGGAGATTAGGTCTGGTAAATTTTACTTTGGAAAATATTCAAATAAATAATCTGGTAAAATATGTTGTTGAAAATGAATTGAAGTCTCACAATATATAATTTAAATAGCCATGGTGTTGCCTTCAGGGTAAGGATTATAAATTGGGTTTCACATAACCATCACACTGACATGCTGAATAACTAACACGGACTGCTTGAAAACAATTGGCAACTGTGATGATCCGGTTTTTATATTTATTATTGATAATCTTTGAGCCCAAACAATAATTAGGGAGAGTGGATAATAGTCTATTAGCCTACTCTGAAATTTGTGGGAAATAAATCCACATAATTAAAATGGAGATAACTATTGGGCGTCTTAATTTTAATGGAGTGTTGGAGTTTACCATTGCAGAATTAGGATCATTCTAAAATATTTTCACAATTTAAAACACATGCATTATGTAAAACTAGAAACTATGTCCTCTTTCATGACTAGTGGATAAAACAGATTTCTAAAGAAACAACATACTATTATAATCATGCAAATGGATGCTCTGCTCACAGATGGAGGGTGCAAGTCTGCTGTAGCGGCATGACACTGAAAGGTGGAGACCTTCACAAGTGAGAGAGTGCAAAGAGAACACTAAAGACAAGGAGTGATGCGGATGTAGATATTAAGAAAAGACCAGACAAACCTAATTTAGTGATGCCAAAATTTCTGGCTTAGGAAACCTTTGCAGTGCCGAGTATTGCCTTTAGCTGCAGCATACATTCATATTAACACTTTAAAACTACTTGCAACAACAATCCTTGTGAGATTACCATGCACAAAAGCTATAAGCTCTGCAATATTGTTCATCTGAAACTGAAACAGAACTTTATTAAATATAAAATACCCCAAATAAATTTCAAACAGTGTCATGAAACAGCTGTCTTTATCTCTGAAATATGGAAATGTTACCTTGGAGAAGAAATGTACATAACTGTAGTAGCCTGACTTCTTTTTCATGTAAAATGCACATCATTAGTCCTCATCCACCTTCCATTTAGAATAACATATCCCATGCAAATATGATAATGATCCTGATTCCTGGGAGATTCCTGCACTTGCTCACTTGGGGTTGAGTATTGAGAAGTCATTCTTTCCCTTGGAGCTGCTTATTTCCTAAGAAATTATAGGTTAGCATTCTGGGCAATATGCTCCAGGTGAGTAGATAAAATTATTATAAATTTATCAATTTACATTCCCAAATTATTTGGCAAATGACTAGAAACACTGTATACCACTCAAGTAATGATACAATTTTTACACTAAAATATCCAACATTATTGTCAGAGTAAGTATTGTTTTGATATTAATTTAGACGTATTGTAATAAAACTTGAAAATATACAAAAC
Organism: Onychomys torridus; assembly: GCF_903995425.1. NCBI lineage: Eukaryota > Metazoa > Chordata > Mammalia > Rodentia > Cricetidae > Onychomys > Onychomys torridus. The sequence continues at coordinate 60,029,111 of NC_050454.1, forward strand.
TATTTAATAACTGCCTAATTACGGCCAAACATTAAATGGCTTTTTGCCAAATATTGAACTTATTTTTCAGTTGTTTTGTCTGATGTGAGTTTAATATTTGCCTACTTACAAGATTCTAGAATAAATATTAATATTATACAGTATAATATTTTACTATAAGATTTACAATGTTTTTGTTCAATATTATCCAGATAAGAGGTCATTGTGTAATAAAGTACATTCAGGTATGACATATAGCCTTTGTTAAATACCGATTTTTCGTCTGTTACAAAACTGACTTGAATTTCTTGTTTATTTGCTTTTCCTTACCTACTGAAGATCCTTTATTTCAACAACATTTCATGATAAGATTAGAATATTTATTTATTTAGAATACTATTTTGTACTTATTTTACCTCCATAGAGAAGATTTCTGGTTTGGGAAGACATTTTTAGTTTATTCATGATGCTCTAACAATTTCAGTTGCTGAATAATTTCACTTAATACCATTTTGACTAAATTCAGAGTAGGTTTTTAAAATGTCATTTACTGCCTCCATATCACAACCTTCAAAGACTCAAATATTTTAAATTTGGAAGTATAAATCTTGAAAAGACAAAATTTAATATGGATACTATTAGGAATTTTCACTACATTTAATTTTGTTGCATTACTTCGTGCAATCATAAGGAAGCATTTGAAATTAAAAGTAAACATTTAAATAAAAAATTATGACTGTTCAGACCACCAAAACATCATTTATATACTTTGTGATGTGCTTGTGTTTATGCAAGTATTTGTAAATGTATAATTGCTGTGCTGTAGGCATGTGTTTATGTGCATATACATGAAGGACAGCACTGGGCACCACTGCTCAGACGTATTAAAATTTCATTTGTATCCTTTGAAACAGGATCCCTTACAGGGCAGAGCTTTACTAGAAGTCTAGGATGGTTGGTCAAGGAACTAGAGATTTGTTTACCTCAGCCTCTTATGGGCTAGATTACAAGCACAAACCAACATATCCTTTCATGTTACATGGATTGAGGACTCAAACTCTAGTCCTTATGTTTATAAGTCAAGAATTTTCACTGGGCCATCTCCCTGACCTCTCATATTTATTTTCTTTAATGGGTCCCAGTGGCTCAATCTTAAATAGACTGAAAAAAAACTGAATTTATTTAAACAAGCATACTGAGTTTTGGAAAGTCTACTCTTCAAAAACGGGAAGATTAATTTTATCCAATCAGAACATTTATTAAGACTGACCTACCTGTGCAGTGGTGTCACATGAGAGCCAGGTGGATCTCTATGAGTTTGAGGCCAGCCTGGTCTACAGAGTGAGATCCAGAAGCACCAAAACTACACAGAGGAACCCTGTTTTGAAAAACAAACAAACAAACAAACAAAATTAAAGAAAATCCTTCATTTTAACCATGCAGGAAAAAAAATTAGTATTTAAAGATTTGTTTGTCATTAGTTTCTTGAGCACTTTTGTGCTTGCAAAATTAAAACATATTGCTGTATTCATTGGGATGTTCATATAATTTTAAAGCACAAAAGTCTGTGAAATTCCAGAATGGTCACCAAAAGTTTATTTGATCTTTAAGTAAATTTAGTGAAGCGTCATATTTTACCATAGAGATTTACAAAACAACTATTAGTATATGATGCATATGGTTAATTAGGGCACCAGATGTTGTGTCTTCTTAAAATGTCAAGTGAAATCATTTGAGACATGATTTCCCATAGTTATAACCTATCATATTGTGTTATGTTTCAGATAATATGTTAAACTTCTAATGACAAATATTATGCCACTAGGCATCAATAACAACCTGTCAAGGATCATATTCTCAAAATCTGTTCTGAATAAGCCATAAAGGATACTAAAGTCTCAGAACTCGGTAAATTATCTACATGTGAATAGTGAGACTATTTTGTTATAAACAAGTTTTGATTTAAAAAGTAATTTATTAATTATATGATCATAAGGATAAATCTTGCAGTCATCTTCAGTGCTGAATCCCTTCTTTCAATTGTAACTGAAAAGTCACAAATATAAAAATGATGATAACTATTTTCTATGCATATGCAAAACAAATAATAAAGAAGACACATTTTAACATTAGTAGTTGTTAAATTGCTGAAATGACTGCCCCTAATTACACTATGTAAGATGTTCCTACATGAAAGATACATTCAGCTTCTCTCATCTCCTGCCTCCTAGCATCTGCTTTTATTTAAGTAAGTGACTCAAAAGAGTTTCCTATGCACAAGAACAACATTTACCAAGTTGTTTATCTCCTCCAGCTTCTTTAGTTATTTTGAACTATTTGAGAGTGTATCTAAAAGCGTCTTAAAAAATGTTAGAGGAGTTACACATTCAGTATGGTCATCATCATTTTGTCTGTGTCTGTCTGTGGCCGATTTTCATTACATTTCCAAGTTAATGACACATTGCAATAAATTTTCCTCATGATGTTTATCAAGGAAAGGCGCTAGGGAATTCCCCTGATGAAATGTTATGTCTTCATATATGACAGCAGATTATTTGGATTTCCAGTTCTTTTGAAACTCATCATCCTTTGCCTTATAGTCTATCTTTTTGTAAGTTTAAATTCTGTGATGGTCCCTGGGAGCCATATAAATCCACAGTAAATATATTTTCTATGTTAAAGTATAAAGTAAAATTACTCTATGGGAATGTTGTGTGTGTATGTGTGTGTGTGTGTGTGTGTGTGTGTGTGTGTGTAGCCCTTGAATACTATGATGTGAAAAAAAACACAATATATTTAATTGTCAATATTATGATGACCAGGACACGTCTCCTACTGGTAGACTGTTGTCACCAGTATTATTTACTGAGAAGAGAGACTCTCATAAATATTTTTATCTTTCACTTTGAATGCAAAATGAAACTCTTATTTTAATTAAAATTATATTTTTAAAAATCTTTGACAATTTTCTTTTATTGCATCTTGATTGTTGTGATAGTTTAAATGCAATTGCCCCAATAATCTCATAGCGAGTGGTACAATTAGGAGGTATGGCTTTGTTAGAGTGGGTATGGCCTTGTTGGAGGAAGTGTGTCACAGAGTGTGTAGGCTTTGAGGTTTCCTTTTCTCAAGATAACACTCAGTGTCTCAGTCAACCTCCTGTTGCCTGCAAGATGATGGGACCTCGGCTACTCCTCTACTACCATGGCTGCCTCTGTGCCTCAATGTTCCCCATAATGATGACAATGGGCTGAACCTCTGAAACTGTAAACACACATCCCAAATTCAATGTTTTCATTATAAGAGTTACTGTGGTCATGGTGTCTCTTCACATCAATAGAAACCCTACCACAATCATATTCCTTCCCATGTTTTCACACCTTCCAGGTCTACCCCAACATGCTACACCTATTCAACATTGTCTTCTCATGTTGTTCTCTCCTTTCAAATTTACTTTTATAAAATAAATGAAATTTATGCCCCACTCTACTCTTTCTCTATCAACTGTTAAAATCACCATCTCTTCGTGTATAAACATATATTAGGCTACCTCAATTTAGTGTTGATTCTGTGTATTTTTGTTTTTTTGTTTTTAAACCTATCAGTCTACTTGTCCCTATTCCTGGAAAAGTTGAATTTTCCCTCTCTCAGCAGGTATTATCTTTATCTGGATGAGAGGCCTGCTCAAATTTCTCCTATCGACATGGGCATGTCAGTAGGCACCATTGTGCAGGTCTTCTATAGGCATCTATATTGTTAAGGTATTGCTTCCCTGTATGACAGGAAAGCTCCATTTATGAAATATGAAGTGCTTGAAGGATATTTTTTAACTATGGGTGAACGTCATCTGAATTACTTCTTGATGAATCATTTTGGTTGTTTTTTAAAGAAATAATAATCAGCCTTGTGCAGAGTAATTCTTATCAGGCTGTAAGTAAGTCCATAATGATGGTATGATGGTTACTGATAAAAAGTGAATTGTTTGCCTTCTGTATTGCACAGTCTTTATAACATGAGAAAACTACTGGGCATAAACTTTCATTGGTTTATCTAATTTTGAAATTCATTTGAACATTATTCTTTTAGACTTGAAATTAATAGTACTTTCTTGGAGTTATTCCATATGTCTTTTTTTTCCTATGATATTTATTTATTTTTAAAGATGTTTTTGTTTTTTGTTTTGTTTTGTTTTTAATGTAACACTCCCAGTTCCCCTTCTGTCCTCAGCCTCTCCCAGTTACACCCCCCATCCTTTCCTCCAAGAGGGTATGGCATACTAAGTTGTGGCAGTCCAAGCCACTCTCACTGAACTTACCATCACCTATAATCAGATTAGTGACTACCCTAATTGTCATCATAGAACCTACATCCAGTAAATGATGGAAGCAGATGCAATGATCCATAACCAATACTGGGTTTAGCTCCTAGACTTCCGTTGAAGAGAGGGAGGATGGATCACAGGAGCAGGTGAGGTCAAGATCGTGATGGGGAAAACCACAGAGACAGCTGCCCCAAGCTACTGGGAGCTCATGGACTCTGACCTGTCAGCTGGGGAACATGCCCTATGAGTGTAGGTGACAGTTATGTGGCTAGATCTGTTTGGGGAGCTCCTGGCAGTGGGACCAGGACTTATTCTGGGTGCAAGAAATTGCTTTTTGAAAGCACAGGGACAAATAGCCAATCGAATGGAAGCACATGAATTGTGAACCAACAACTGTGGAGCTCCCAGCTGGATTGGGCCCTCTGGATAAGTGAGACAATTGAATAGGTTGATCTGTTTGGGAGGCACCCAGGATGTGGGACCGGGACCTGTCCTTGGTGCATGAGCTGGCTGTTTAGAACCTTGGGCTTACACAGGGATGCATGCCCGGCCTGGAGGGAGGGGACAGGACCTGCCTGTACTGAATCCACCAGGTTTAGATGGGTCCCCAGGGGTATCTTGGTCCTTGAGGACATGGGAATGGAGGGGAAGGTCTGGGAGGAAGGTGAGGATGGGTGCGGGAGGGGGGAGGACAAGGGAACTCATGGTTGATGTATAAAATTAAAACACATAATAATAATAATAATAATAATAATAATAATAATAATGATGATGATGAAAAGAAATTGCTTTTTGGAACACATTCCCTAGGGTGAGATATCATATTCTATATGTCTTTTAAGTGAGCACATTGAACCTACCATCCTGCTTTCTTGGTCCTATTTAACCATCAGAAGAACTACAAGTGTACATGCTGCATAGTTATTCCTTTTATTGTTCTTTGTGATTCTCGAATTTTTCATCAAAAAGCTCTATCTTATTGTCAATTTAAGTACAAAATCATGCAACTCTATTGTAATTTCCCAAGCTTCTGCTTAGTGCATGCTACTTTTTCAGCACTGCTTAGACAAGTTGTTATACACATAGATTTCTTCTTAACATAACTCTAGCCTGTTTGATTTACCTCCAATATTGTTGTGGGATATTGCTTAATATTCTTTGAGACATACTTTTTAAATAAAGGTCTTCAGAGTATAAATATATGATCCCCAGAGAAATGTTTGTTTATCTAAATGCTTTAAGAGAATTCCTCTTCTTTTTTAAGGTCATAGTACTGAATTTTGTCAATCTACCTTGGATTGAATCCTTGCCTGGAAGCTAATTCTTAATTTGAGAATGATTTGCCATCTGGAGATGTTGGCAACATGATGCAATTTTAATTTAGAGCTCTTCAAACCCTGACTATTTACACACTTAACCATTCATTTCTTAACTCTTATCTGTCCTCTGTCATTTAACTCAAAAACAGAGAGAAAAAGCCAGGTGGCAACTTCAGATATTTTCCTGGAGAGTTCCTCCTGTAGATCACAGAGCTTATTAGGCATCTTTTCATTTTTGCTGAGAAATTCAGTGAAGAGTGTTGCCAAATCTCCTGACACTCCAATGTAAGCGTCATTTCCCCTCTACTTCCCACTGCTATTTCCCTTAATACCCTACAAACTTTCTCTGACAGATTTCTCCAGGCCATTTGAGCTTCTAACATGGTATCCTCAACTCCCTTTTGGTGTTCATTAACAAATTCCTCAAGGCTCAAAGACAATTTCATAATCAGCTGCAGTTACATATAAATGCCTATCCAATTATCCACAAATTCTCATTTTAAAATCATAATTTTGTATTATTGTAGATGATAAGGGTTTGGAACATAATGAAAAATACAAAGCTATTGCAATCCAAGGCTGATGTCAGAGGATTCTGTGAGAGGTTTCATCATCCTGGAAAGCACTGATGCATAGGCATGTCCATTCAGTTGCTGAGTCTGGTCTGATCACTATCGGCTTGATCAGCCACTTTAGCCCCTCTGGATTTTTTTTTAGTATGGCAGATTTGGATTCTTGTATTGGTGTTCATTGTTGCCAAGGTCTCAAGCTCCCCTAGTATGAGCCAGCTTCAGATGAGAAATCATGTGACACTGGAAACCTCAAAATCCTACATATCTGAGTGGGAAAATGCAGAACTTATAGATTGTATACAAGTGTCAAAGTTGTATGGAAGAAGAATTTCTGTGTTGGACACTGTTTCATGATCAGTCCTGAGTCTTCCAAGCATTCATGGCTGCACAGTGAAAGCAAAGTTCTCTCCAGAAAGAATGAACCATTTCACCAGAGCAGTAGAAAGTATTCCTTCTTCACTATCTGTGATAAGGAGATTTTTACAATACTCTGTAATTGATAAGATGTTAAACATATTACATTTTTTCCTACTAGATCACATATTTAATGATTGAATAAGAATTTCAAATTCTCAGCAAAGTTTAACAAGATATTTATTTATTATCTACCTATCATTCTGTCTGTCTGTCTATCTACTTACTTAACCACCTCTCTATCTATTTATTTGTGGGTAGGCATACAAATACCATTATGGAAACATGGGAGTATCAGAAGATGACTTCTGAGAGTCAATTCTCTCTTTCTACCACCTGAACCTCTCTTCTGGGCTACAAACTCAGGTAGTCACCCATGGTGGTAAGTACTTTTCACAAACGGTACCACATTGCCTTACTGAAGTATTCTTATCATTTTAGCCAAAATTAGTTGAGAACATAATAAATACATGAAAAGTCACTTATTAATTTGATTTTTTACATAGATCTTTTAGTAACTCATATAGCATTTATTTTGCTTAGTAAATATGTTAAGAATTTTAAGTCTATATAGTATGATATGCTCTGTTGCTATCAAGCAGAGTTGGAGCATTTTACTCTATTTTATACAATAGGAAATGGGTTTAAGGAGCATGTTAAATACCTTGTACAGAATAAGAATAAAAAAATGAGTGTATTCTGCCATATACTTTTTATTTTGCTACTATTTTTGTTACATTAATATATTAACTATGGTCATGGTGCTCATTACTCTAATGAGAAAAATCTTCTCTTTGCAGTGTTAAGGGCTGAATGGTGTTCATGTTGACTGGCTTCCTGTGATATACCTCAATAACACATCTCCTTACATGGAACCTCATTTTTTGATAATTTTGTTGTTCATGGCACCCAATACATTATTTTGTGCCTACAGAAATGTCCAAATAAGCTACCAGTGTTTGAATGAGTCTATTGGTCAATAATTTAAGTAACTCATAAGATGAGAAAGCTAAAAGTAGAAGAAAAAATTCAAGCCTTATCCAGATGAGTCTAACTCGGTGTGCTCACTAGTCTTATGTCAACTTGACATAGGCTAGGATTATCTAAGAGGGGGGAACCGAAATTCAGAAAATACCTCTATAAGATCCAGTTGTAAAGCATTCTCTTTCTCTCTTTCTCTCTCTCTCTCTCTCTCTCTCTCTCTCTCTCTCTTTTTTTTTTTTTTTTTTTTTTTTGGTTTTTTTGAGACGGGGTTTCTCTCTGTGTGGCTTTGTGCCTTTCCGGGAACTCAAACAGGCTGGCCTCAAACTCACAGAGATCTGCCTGCATCTGCCTCCTGAGTGCTGGAATTAAAGGCATGTGCCACCACACCCGGCTGTAAATCTATTTCTTAATTAGTGATTGATGGGGTGAGGGGGCCAAGCCCATTGTGGGTAGTCCTGGGTTCTATATGAAAGTAGTTTGAGAAAGCCATTGGGAGCAAGCCAGTAAGCAGCACTCCTCCAAGTACTCTGCATCAGCTCCTACCTATAGGTCCCTGCCCTGTTTTTTTGTTTGTTTTTTCTTTTTTTTTCTTTTTTTTTGGCTTGTTTTTTGATTGTTTGTTTGTTTTTCAAGACAGGGTTTCTCTGTTTCCTTGAACACACTCTGTAGCTCAGGCTGGCCTCGAACTCACAGAGTCCACCTGCCTCTGCTTCCTAAGTGCTGGGATTAAAGGCATGAGCCACCACTCCCCAGCCCTGCCTTGTTTGAGTTCTTCTCCAGACTTCATTTGATGATGAACAGTGATATGGAAGTGAAAGCCAATTAAACCCTTTACCAACTTGCTCCTTGATCATGGTGTTTTGACACAGTAGTAGAAGGCCTAACTAAGACACTCACTGATGAGGATATTAGATTTGAACAGATCTCTTTATGCAAACATACATTCATCCTCCACAAATCTGCAGAGGCACACATTAAACACTGAATTCTGTATATTCCCATTATTTTATAATAGAACTTAAACAATAAAATAAATTGTCTTAATTAAGCACAAATAAATAATTATATGAATACATCATCTTAAGGTTCCAGAATCATCTTTAGTGTTTCATACACATTTAGTCATAATCTATTGAAATGTATTATTATCTCCCTTTACAGTTGAAAATCTAGGAAGCAAAGATTTTTCACTACTTGGTACAGGTTACAGTATTGCCACATGGCAATAAACCATTCAGGAGCTAAGGGAGGACTGTTTGATTATACAAACTAGAAACCATCCATTGTGCCTGACTGTTCAAGAAACAACCTCTTAGAACTTAGAAAAAAAGGAAAACAGTATTTTCTATAAGAGAAAATATATTCAGTGCTCAATGCAACAAAGTGTATCACCACAGAGATGACAATGCTGGGTTAAAAGTATGTGATATGAAAACAATTAAAATAGCAATGTTGAAATATCTATTATTCATTACAGTGAGTATTGAAATGACATAAGTGACCTTGAATAATTCAAATTATAAGAATATATTTTTTCTCCACTGTCTTAGCAATATTGTTTCCAGTTTGATTAATAAGAAATATAATTTTATTTGGGATAATGGAAACAATGCATCTTAAAATACCAATTTTTTGACTTCATATTTAAAAAGTAAATTTTCTTCGTAAAACAAAATAAACATCTTTATCCTATAAAAGTAATTTATATAATATTTTATAAATGTTCTATCACTCAGTGTACTGAATTGTACATTCATATATGCAAAGCAAGTGTTAGCTTACACATTTTGTATGTAAAATTTAAAATAAAATCCGAGTTTCCTGTGGAATTTAAATACATTTATTGTTTAACCCATAGTAATTACTTTAGCTATGCAATCTTTAGGTTTTCCTTATTAGTTTTTTGCACTGAAATAACTCAGAATAACAGAGAACAGGAGGTCACATAGCCACTGTTCACTGAGCAAAAGACAAATGTGAGTTTTAAGAATGCATATGTGTGTGCAACTCAGTAGATTGATGCCTGAAGGAAGAACTTTAGAGGTGTGGATATTTTCTCGATGCGAGAATTACTGTGTTTACAATGAGGATTGATTGTCTTGTCTGCCTCAGAAGGAAAGATAAATAGTATGATGTTTTTAAAGAGAAGAAAGAGAAAAAAGTAAAAGAAAAGTTAAACCTGCCCAGTGAATTTGATGATTTCAGTTGTCACTCATGGTACCATAAACTATTTGAGTACATGACAGAGAGCAGTGGGGTGTACAAATGATGAATACCCCAAAGAAATCACAAGACGAAGTAGCAACTTGAAAAATTGCCTTGCAATTCCCTTGTCCTACACTGTTTGTGGAGGTTTACATTGAAAGCCTTTGGTTGCTTTAATAGCTCAAGTTAAGAGATTTAATTTGAATTTATTTCAGATTGGAAATGTCTTTGGTGTCTGAGCAGTTACTAGCTATAAATGAAGTGTATTTTGCAGCACCTTAGTTTGGCAGGAATGCATAGTTCAATGGCTTATAGTGAACAAACAAATTATAACTGCATTTCTAGCAAAATATGATAATTTGTAAATAAATTCAGAAAGAGTTTATGGTAGATTTTATTTAACTCTCCCAGGTTTCAAATTTGTCTGGTGTGTGTGTGTGTGTGTGTGTGCGCGCGCGCGCGCACGCGCGCGCGCTGTGGATATCGCTCTGTGTAAATAAAGTTCTGATTGGCCAGTGGCCAGGCAGGAAGTATAGGCGGGACAAGAGAAAACAGAATTCTGGGAAGTAGAAGGCTGGGGATACACCGCCAGCCGCCGCCATGAGAAGCAACATGTAAAGACACTGGTAAGCCACAAGCCATGTGGCAAAGTATAGACTAAAAGAAATGGGTTAATTTAAGATAGAAGAAGTAGATAACAAGAAGCCTGCCACAGCCATACAGTTTGTAAGCAATATAAGTTTCTATGTGTTTACTTGGTTGGTTCTGAGTATCTATGGGCCTGGTGGGTGAGAGAGATTTGTCCTGACTGGGCCAGGCAGGAAAACTCTAACTACATGTGTGTGTGTGTGTGTGTGTGTGTGTGTGTGTGTGTGTGTGTGTGTCTGTGTGTGTGCATGACCATACATGTGAGTGTAAACACACACACACACACACAGACACACACACACACACACACACACACACACATAGGAATTGTAGGGTTTTTTTTTTTAATTTATTATATTTGTGTTTTAATTTTACACATCAGCCATTGGTTCCCCTGTCCTCCCCACTCCTGCCCTCACCCCCCTCTCTCCCCCATCTCCTCCCCTCCATTCCCATCTCCTCCAGGGCCAAGACTCCCCTGGGGATTCATTTAAACCTGGTGGATTCAGTACAGGCAGGTCCAGTCCCCTCCTCCCAGGCTGAGCAAAGTATCCCTGTGTAAGCCCCAGGTTCCAAACAGCCAGCTCATGCACTAAGAACAGGTCTGGGTCCCACTGCCTGGGTGCCTCCCAAACAGTTCTAGCTATTCAATTGTCTTACTCATCCAGAGGGCCTGATCCAGTTAGGGGCTTCACAGCTTTTGGTTCATAATTCACGTGCTTCCATTTGTTTGGCTATTTGTCCCTGTGTATCCACTTCCAAAGTCGATATTAAAAAAGTAAAACAGGTTTTGCTACATACCTGTAACTGATACCCAGTAGAGTTTATTGTATTGAGGCTGTTTCACCTCACATATTTATAAAATACAAATTCAACTTCTATATTAAACAAATTTAAAACCTAAGAACACTTTGACTCTGATTGGCTTCTCAAATACATTAGCACCTCAAATTTTCTCCAGGCATCCATCACACAAATGATGTGTGCAGACATACAATATTTGCAGAGATTTTTAAAATGAAAGACATAAATAAGTACATACTTAAATATATGGTCATAATGTTTTAGATTTTATTTGATATTCATTTTAAGGATATATGGATAAATTATCATATTTGTGGAATATACAATTAGTAACTTGTTTGATTGAGTTAGCTAGTTGAATAACAATATATTGCTTCAGGAAAGGTTCTCAAGACTATTTACCAAAAGCCAGACTCGGGCATTCTGTTCGACTACTCAGCGACTGAAACTTTCTGTCCCACTGAAGAGTAATGTAAGGAGACAGTCACCTTGTTTGGTCCCAAAAATAGTATCTAAGGATGCAAGGACATGTCATTTGAAGGTGGGAAGTTAGTTTGGAAAAAAAATGAAGGGGCATGAAAGACAGAAGCTGAATTATGATGATGCAGGATTATGGAATGTTAGTCAAACAGCCTTTAGCTTAGCTTTTGAACTCATGATGTACAATTTTTTTCACCATTTAAAGGAATATGAGTTTTGGCTGATTAAGTCTCAGTGAATCTATACTCACACTCACATCTGCTCAACAAAACAACAATGAAACAACAAACGTATTCAAAATAAACTAATATTTCTTTCCTATACCATTGCTTTCCACTTACCCTATGGAATACAGATATTGAACTACTGCTTTTATTTATTTTAACTTAGTGAATATCAGGACCTAATTTAGAGCTGTTTTAAAGTACAATCATCAATGAGCATATATTACATGAAATTACATGCCGTTGTAGGAATATCACATAAATACATTAGGGCATTTAGTTGTATCTTGGAGAAGCTAGTCTTCGAACAAATCCTCATCAATATTGAGGAATGATTATAGGAACTTATGGCTCTCTGTGGCATAAAGGCATTGTGTCTCTTTCCACCTATAGGAGTAGATCACTTTTGTTGAAATGGATTCTGAGGATGAACTGAGGCCATGCACATGCTAAGTGTGTGTTATACTGCTGAGCCATTTCTACGCAAGCTATCACTTCTGAAATATGATAGTAATACTATCTATAGTTTTCTCCACAAGAAGCTCCATTGTGGACATTATGTTGTTAATGTTCTAAAAAGGAAATCTTCTCTAGAACAGAGACCCACATATCTATCTAACACTTTGCAATATTTATGAAAATATCCCAAGTTGTTTGGTCAAATAGGATAGCTTTCATTCCATTGCTGTAATATTATAAATAATACATCTTGTTCACAATGAGTCAAGGATATTTTCTTCACTAATTTTTTAAAATATTGTCAATTCAATTTGTGTCATGGACCATGTTCGAAATTAAAGCATGGAATTGTGACAAAACCAATATGACACTTGAGGAGTATGTGCAAAACCTGGCTTCATTTGAGAAAGAATACTAAATTATCTAATATGTTTTATAAAACTCTGCTAAATTATACTAAACAGGTAATTCTGATATTAGCAGTATTTACTCTGGACTGTATAGAAATGAAGGTGAAGCTAGGAAGTTAGTTTAAAATTAAAGATATTACTTTGTGATTTATGATGGTATTATAAAGTACTAACAAGAAATAGGTATAAAATATTTTCCAGAAAAAGACTGGATTCATAAGATTAAATAAAGTCCCAGAAATGGAAAAGAAATTGCAGTTGTTGAGGTGGTAAGGATATGTTTTATATGCACAATTAGGATTTTATTTACATTGTAATATCCTATGAAACCTCAGTTTTTCTAAGTTACTAGCTGACTCTTACTGGCTGAGTATTTTGGTTCCTAATGTGTATTACTTTCAGTCATTTGATAAGCTTAAGATCTCAATGTCTTTTGGAGTACTTTAATTGTGGGGTACATAATATCTCTGATAGGGATTTAGTACTTTTAAAAAAGCTGTTTTAAATTAGCTAGCAAAATAGTATAGTCACTGAGGTCTTTCTTTGATGGAAAACAAATATTTTTTCATAAAACACATTGAGATTACACCTCTTCTTCAACTCATCCCATTTCCTCCCCACCCTTCCTCTGAGCAGCAATCACATAATTTCTGTCTCTCTTTAGAAAACAAACAGGCATCTAAGGAATAATAATACAATAAAATAAAGTAAAATAGGAACTAGGGTAAAATACAAACAAAAAAAAATAGACTATGACAACAAATAGAATACAAAGAACTAAATAAAAAGTACAAACACACACACACACACACACACACACACACAGAGATGTGCAAAGACATACAGGTTCACATATACATGGATTCCATAAAGTTGGAAACCATGGTATATACCCATAGTATCTGTAAGGTGTTGAAAACAAAAGCTCTGACACAATCATGAGACAAAGACTGTCCAAAGATAACACTGAATTTGTTTTGCATTGGCTGTCTATGGGCCTGGGCCCTCCCCTCAAGTGTGGTTTATTTCCCTAATGAGATTGCTTTGGAGAAAAACTAATTTTTCCTTTACAAGTGCTTATCAATAGGAGATGTCTTTTGGGTTAGTAATGGGGGCACATGTCCACTTTTCTCAGCTCTAGGATCCCATCTGGTGCAGATGAGTGTAGGCGCTGTGTATGCTGCCCCGCTCTCTGAGTTCTTATGTGATGTACCTCTGTCCTGCTGTGTTTATAAGGCCTTGTTTCCTTGCCATCATCCAACCCCTCTGTCTCCAACTATCTTTTGACTGCTCTTCTGCAGAATTTGTAAGCACTGAGTGGAGGCATTTGATGCAGACACTCCAGCTAGAGATAAGTGTTCCAAAGTCACACATTTTATGCAAATGTCTGACTGCTGTTCTCTGTATTTATTTGTTCCCATATTTCGCAGTAAGGAGTGTCTCTGATGATGACTGAGCAAAGCCCTGATTTAAGAGTACAGTAAAATGTCATTAGGAGTTTTACTGCTACACCCATTAAGCAGAGAAGCTGTCTGTGTTTTTCTGATCAAATCTGGATTATCTAATCTCGGGTTTTTTGACACCAGGGAAGCTTTGCCATAAACCAAATCAGATCTTGAGAGGTTACTCTCACGGTCTTTGTGCCAGCATTGTACAATCTATCTGACAAGCAGGTTACTATTGTAGACCGAAGCATTCATAGCTAAATTGCTGGTTATCATTCTCTTCTTACAGAATGTGTGGTACCGTCCAGTACGATGAACCATAGTTAATATGGGGGAAGGCTCTACATATCAACTAGCATACCTCTGCATGAGTTGTATCGATGCTGCCATCAGCAATATGGACTTACGTTCAGTTTGTAGAGAGCAACCAGCAGCCTTGAGAGTGGCTTAAGCTGTATAGGGGTTCACATGGGATCACATGGTCAGCAACTCTATGAGATGTAACCCATCCTGGTGACTGAAAGCTTCATTGGGTGAGGAGAGAAATTCAGTTGGGTCTTTCTTTTCCCTGTTGTTCATCAACTTCATTTTCTTCAACTTCACCTCTGTATATGTTTTAAGAAACCTCTAACTTGTTAGGTTCTCATATGATCCCTCAAATGGCCCTAAGTGTTCCCATATTTCCTTCCTTGTTACCATTTTCCCTCTTCCCCCCTGTTTGATTCTTTAATTCCAATCCCCAGCCTCATCCATCTTTAACAATATGTTCTATTTCTCACTCCCTATGGAGGTTCATCACTCTGTGCTAGTCTCTTACTCCTAACCATTATGATTAACTGATTGAAGCTTATCAGTGAATTAGCAGCTAAAATCCACATATAAGTGAATATATATATCAATTTTATAAGTTGGGTATAGGTTATGTCATGCAGGTTTATTTTTTCTAGCTACATAGATTTACTTATAAATTTCATAATTTCAGTTTTTAATGACTAAGCAATATTCCACTGGGTAAATATATCACATTTTATTTATCTATTCATATACTGATGGACATCGGGGTTGTTTCCAGTCTCAGGCTATTATGAATCAAGCAGCACCAAACAGGTTGAACAACTGATTCTGTGATGGGATGAAGCTTCCTTTGAGTCAACGCCCAAGAGAATAATTGCAGCTGAAGTTTTCCTGTGTCCTGCCTGATCTATGGTCAGGACAAATCTCTCTCAAGCAGCAGTCTCACAATTGCTCAGACCCAAGTAAACACACAGAGGCTTATATTATTAACAAACTGTAAATTGGCTCAAGTTTATTGCAGACTAGCTCTTACACTTAAATTAACCCATAATTTTTATCCATGTTTAGCCACATAGCTTGGTGCCTTTCTCAGTTCTGCCTTGTCATCTTGCTTCCTCTGTGTCTGACTGGTGACTCCTGACTCAGCCTTGCTCTTCACAGAATTCTCCTTGTCTGCTTATTCTGCCTATACTTCCTTCATGGCTACTGGCCAATCAGTATTTTGTTTTTCAACCAATCAGAGCAGCACATTTACAGCATACAGAGTGACATCACCCACCATTTCCCCTTTCCTTTCTATTTAAAAGGAAGGTTTTAACTTCAACATAGTGAAATTATACATGACAAAACAGTTATCAAGCTAGAATTCTAGTTATAATATCTAGTCTATTGATGTTTGGCAAAATTAAAGAGGATATCATATCTATCCTATATTTATGAGTCTAAGGTTTCATATCTACCTTATCTCTTACCATAACAAAGGAAAACCATAATTATTACTACCTAGTCTAATTATCTAAATAAACAGGAAGAGAATTACTGGTGAAATTATTAAGGCCACTCCACGTAGTTAAAAGGGAGGTTTATTTAGTGGTGTAACTTACAAATAAAGGGATAGGTTGTAAGCAATGTCCAAAAATTTAGAATGACAGAGACAAGTGGCTACCTTTGCAGTTACCCAAAGGTCTTCTGCAACATTGGGGTATCCATTCTTTAGCCTACAAGAATGTTTCTAAGATTTTTGCAAGTATGGCCACTGGGGTTCCAGGTAGAGTGTGTTTCTAGGTATTAGAAACTGACACTGGTGCTGAAGGGATTCACAGGAGGAAAGAAAGCAAGGTGTGACACCAAAACCCAGAAGTGGGGCCAGGTAGTATTGACAGGCCACAGCAGGTGGTCTACTAAGAAACTGGAGAGAAGCCAGGATTCCCTATTATAGAAGATGAGGAATTGTGAAGATTGTAAACCTATTTCCCTGGCCACCATGGCCAACTTATTTCCAGGGATCAGCTGTGGGAGTTGGCATCTGAGACAGAGATAATGGGCAGAGAGGAAAGATGTAGGAGACAATGCGGTTGTTATAATGTGTATCCCAATAAACTTACCTGATGGTCAGAGAACAGGACAGCCTCCAGATTAGACACAGAGGCCAGAAAATGTTGACACACATGCCTTTAATCCTATCACTTAGCAGGCATGATCTCTGTGAGTTCAAGACCACCCTAGGGCACAGAGTCAAGCAATGACACACACCTTTAATCCCAGGAAGTGATAGCAGGAAGCAGAAAGGTCTATAAGGCCTGAAAACCAGGAACTATGGGCTTTTTAAGCTTTTAGGCTTTTAGCAGCAGTTTAGCTGAGATCTACTCAGATGAGGACTCAGAGGCTTCCAGTTTGAGGAAATTGGCTCTGGGTTTGTTTTTATTAATAAGATCTTTTAAGATGCATATTGCAAGACAATGTTTGTGGTGCCCTGGTGATGGGAGTAGAAAGGAAAGGGAGGCAGCAACATGCAGTCTGTTGCTATGCTGGGTATGATGCTGGTGGATCGGATTTGTAGAGCAAAAATGAAGATCATCTACTTGCTTCCCTGGATAATACGGCCACTGGTCACTGAGGTCTTAACCAAAGAATTTCAACATATTTAGTGACAACCTGTTCTTGATGTTCATATGTACATTTTTAAAGGAGGAAATCTCTTCTTGACCAAGTGTTTATTTTCAAGGCATATTTTAAAGAGGACATCACGAAATATTTTAATACTAATTGCTTTCAATACCCTGATGGTGCTCTCTAAAATTGATACTTAGAAACGAGGGAAGAAGAGCTGGGCATCGTCCACACCACTAATCACTAATCTTAGCTTTCTTAATATTTCTGCAAGTTGAGGTAAGAGATTAGAGAAGAGTTAGAGACCAACCTGAGGTATGTAACAAGACTCTGAAAAGCAAACAAACAAAAGCAAACAGAAAATAATGTATTTGAAGATAATCGTAACATCTTGCAGGACCATAAGCCCCAAAACCACGATACCTGGGACAGAATAAAGTAAAATTATTCGTGTTAAACCAATGTTAATAATTGAAAAGCATACAGTCACAGTGGTTACCTGATTTTAATTGACCAGATCACATCTCCAAAAACTAATTTAACTTGGCAAACTTTATTTTGACCATGAGAGAATATTCACACATCAAAACACATGAACTTGAACTTCAGGGGCTAGACAAAAGCACTTCTTGTTCCTTCCGAGGACCCAGGTTCAGTTCCTAGCACTCCCATCAGAGTTCACAAGCATCTGTAACTCCAGTTCTCGGTATTCAAAGTCTGTTTCTGATCTTTTCAGGCATCCAAATGGTGTACAAACATATATATAAAATAAAATAAAATAACAAACATGTGAAGAACTTCATAGTAAAATGCATGTTTTGGGTATCTTTCATCATTATATTACCTTTTATCAACCACTTTTGTGACCACAGTTGTTCATAAGGAAAATTTTCAAAACAAAACAAAACAAAACAAAACAAAACAAAAACAAATAATTCTCTGTGTAACTGACTCATCAGAAGCTTTAGTCACACATCACAGTATGCAAATCCTCACTTAACCCATTGATGCTGCACTTAAACTAGCCAACAATAAAGAAAGAGAACCTTTGTCTTTAGTGAAGACTAAAAGACAAACAAAGTAACAAGCTGTACTCTACACACTCAATTTACTTTCAGAAGGAAAGTGCTTTGCCCTTTTGTAACTATAAAAAGTCCAGTGGAAGAAATTAAATTACTGACCCTGAGGCAGTTACTTTTAAATGGAAGTATGCGTTTACCTCTCCAACCATTAATCAAAAAGTAGGAGGTGGAACTTGAAGAGAAATAAATTTCCAAGGCAAACTTGAAGATTGAAGTCCTACCCATTGTGTACTATGATGTTCTAATAAAAAGAGCCTTACCTGTGTGCCTCAGATTTCCACTACAGTAAACTAGTCTGGCAAGGCCGGACTCATAAACAGTAGCAGAAGGAAGGGTGATTTTTCATCTTAGTCTCAGATTATTTGCCTGCAACAATCTCATGTCATACAAAGGTATATTTCATATGGTGGACGAGGAATGGTTCAGAAAGATGTCTCTATGGTGCTCATATCAGAACTTTTTTTATAATAATAAGAGAAAAAGAGTTACAGAGACCTGTATGGAGAAAGGTAAAAGTGAAATGGGAAATTTGAGGTATTGAAATATTTGCAAAAACACACATAATATATATGTTTGCTTTCATGTATTATACATATACATATATATTATAAAAACATGATTTTAAATTGATTATGTTATAAATATTTGTAAATGATAAGGATAACACTAGCACATTGAAATGGAGAAAAATAACAGACTACAAAACTAAATTGTCATAAAAAAAATCTCTTACAAGAATACTGATCACATTTCTTGTTTACAATATGTATGGATTTGTAGTCAGTTTTTAAGAAATTTCCCCAAGAAAGATTGCTCTACGTGCATTAGACAGAGTCCTAATGATTCTCAATCCATCCATTAGCCATTCTAGCCTTTTGATGAGGTGTACCTAAATCAAACTGAAAGTACCAGTCACTACCACTTCATCTTTCTTCTCTCGATTATTCTTATTCTTGTCTTACTTCTTAATCGTTTTCTAGCTACTTTCTCTCTAAGCTTTCCTGCATTGAGTAAATTAAATTCTTCCTATGAGCTAAGGAACCTCAATCAAATTCTTATAATAGAGAAACTGATATGATAAGATTGTAATGAACAATTTTCAGGTAGGATTCATACACCAAAGACTATTGTAGATATGTAGAAATATGGTCAATGAAGAGATTAAGAGATGGGTATGAAAGGTAAGAAATCTATCAACTCTGGATGTCAAGGATATAAATTCTTAATGATATAATTGACTGTAATAGTTAATGAGAAATATTGATTTGGGGGGATGTGAATTGTATATGTTAACTATATATGTAAATGAACTTGAACATTATGTAAACTAAATATTTGAAAATTAATGAAGACCAAAATTCTGTTAGCATAAAGAGATAAACAATTTTTCACAGTACTTTTAAGAATTTGTATGTGCACATTCATTTTAAAAATAATGTGTGGACCTGTAATATATGAAATTAGCAGATGGTAGTACTAACACAAAAAATAATAGTATCTATTTTTGATAAAGTTATAATTTGACAAATGGATGAATTTCAAGCTACTAAACTGAAGAACATTTTATATTGTATAAGGATATCATACATAGAGAACATAAAATCATATTTCTGATGTAGGATTTCACTGATCAAACAAAATATAGCCACCATCATAAATATCATCCTAAGATGTTGTGTATTAAACCAAATTCTAGATTTAATTTCAAATTGATGTCTTATTCTTTAACCTAAGGTCTCTGGGCAAATGACATGTCACAGGAGCAGTAAAGTTTTAAAGATGGAAAAAATGGATAAGTGTACACTCTTTTCCTGTTTTCTATAAGATAAACTAGCTTTTTAAACTATCCATCCAGGTTAGTCTATCCTTCCTTGGTTTTTCCAAGAAGACTAACTGCTGAATTACAAGAACTACTGGAGTCCTTTTTGCAGCCATTTTCAATAATTATTTTCCCCAGGCTTTGGTTTGATTCTATGGGCTATCTTGTACCTTGCCAATAAATTACTTTTGTTTGCTAAAGAGATACTGATCTGTTTCTACTACTTCCAAGCAAATGCTTCCCAAAAAACAAACATTGTTTATTTGTTATCACTGATCTAAGAACTGTCAAACCAGTTGCAGTCATAGTTTGGAATAAGCAATTTGCTGAAGGAAATCAATGCAATATTTTCCCTTGAACATAAAATCAGATTAAAAGCATAGCTGCTGGCGAAGTGGAAGGTCTTCTTATCCCTTCTAAAATTATGAGGATAAACAAACAATCAATTTTCTTATCAACTGATTATATAGGGCAGATTCTGCAGATTTATTATTTTTATTGCCATGAATTATCCTGTAGGACACTACTAAGCTGCACCAATATATACAAGGCAAGAGCTCTTACAAGGTAAAGCTGAAAGCCCTGTAAGCAAAGGTGCTTCGTAACTTCCCTTCTCTCTGTACACTGTATAATGTCTGTCATTATTCCTGCCAAGCAACAGTGTTTCTCTCTCATTTTATCAAGAAAACAGAAGTGAATAAGGAGAAATTAGTGCAGAATTTCTTCACCTACTTTTCTTCAGTTTTCTGCAGAATCAATTCGGCATTTTGATCAGCATTATTCCCTGCCCTTCCTTCTGTACTCTGCTCCTCCCGTGTTCTGTCCTCCGTGCCAGTCCTGTGACTCTTCCCCAGCAATCCTCCTCCTACCTTAATGCTCTTAAAAACTGTGAAAGAAAGCATGGCGTTTTAGTCTTTCATATTTTTGTTTAATTTCCCTCACACTATGCACCCCAGTGCCACCCCCTTTGCTGCACACAGCACCATTTGTCCTGAATTCACGGCTTCAGAATACTCCTTTGTGCATATGCCTCGCTAGGGTTAGGCATTGCGTTGTTGGATACCTAGCCTATTTGTGCAACTGGATATACTGACTACTACTACAAATTCAATTCAAGAAGTTTAAATTTTAAAGTATAATATCATAGTTAATTTTTTAAAATATCAGTTTCTACTTACTCATACACTTTCTTCACTTGTCACATGAAAACCATTATACTCCTTAAACTGGGACACCAATCAGCCTCACTTTTGTCATGATTTCATCTTATTGCTTTGGCAAAACTATATGCATTGGACCAATAATCCAAGGTATCAATAGGAATGGATTATTTATCAAATTGTTATACTTTTGATGTACCAACCAACTTTGACATTAAAAATTCAGTCACAACCTACATGAATTAACAACGCAGACACTTCTTACTTTTGTCTACACTAGGCACTACATATTCCATGATGGTTAGATCGTTTGCAGTTTCCCCTGGATAACAGATATTCTTTTTTGAGACTTATTTATTATGTATACAGTGTAATGTCAGCATGTATGCCTGGAGGCCAGAAGAGGGGGCCAGATGTCATTACAGATGGTTGCAAGCCACCAAGTGGTTGCTGGGAATTGAAAGCAGGACTTCTAGAAGAGCAGCCAGTGCTCTTGACCTCTGAGCCATCACTCCAGCCCCAATAATAGATATTTTAACTTAAAGTGAAAAGCTGTACTCATAAAATATCCTTCATTGAGAATATATGGGAGGAACCATGGGAAAGATCGGAGGGTGAAAGTGATAAAGATATACTGTATTACATTCTCTAAGAATTAAGGAATATATACACAAATATATATATATATACAATCTTCTAAATTCCTTTTCTACTTGGTGTTACATGTTTTCAAGCCTTAACCACTCTTAAATATTGGACAAACAATAAGGAGACTCATCTTTCACAAACGCTACTTATCCTTCTCTGAACTTGTGTGTAGTTCATTGTCTAAAGGTAGCAGCCCACACAATTTCCCTTTCCATGTTAATAATAATGCCTTTGTTCCAGTCTTCTTTGTATAACCCTTTGTGGTAGAAACTATTTCACAGAATTCTTGGTATACTGGTTGGTTCTTCTAAAGTTTCCTAGCCATCTTCTGTGAAGTTACCTGGGCCATAGATACAGGGGATGTGATGTAGGTATATCCATTCATTGTTGTTGGACTCCTCATGATCAAGTGATCCCTGCATGATGTCCTACTGTGGCTTTCTGTGATAGTCTCCATTTCCTCTGAAGATAGGAATCATTGATGAAGGGTGATGGGTAAATTCACCTGGTTTCTGTGGTTGCTCTGTGTATTAGCCAGCAATACTGAAATATCTTTAATTTACTTTGGTTTGTTTTTAAATTGTATAACTGACATTATTTTGACATATATCTGTTTATCTTTGAATATTATTTTGCCTTCTACAGTTCCAAGAAGGTCTAATTTACCAAAAATCTAATTGGAATTATTCAACATTTCTTTAGTATGTTTTATTATTGTTTATCTTCTTCTTGTCACAGCCCAGTTATCAGAGGTGAATTCTTAAGATACCAGTGTGAATTACAAGATGGGAACTTCATCAAGTATATTTTGATAGAGCTCAAAGGGTGCTCATCAAATTATAAACTTATACTTAATGTCTATTCACTGGAGGGGAAAGCAGCCATGTAGGCAGAGAGGAAGGCATGGAATGGAGTTAATTGAATATGTAGCTGACTACAAATGGAACCAATGGGCATGGACAAACCTATTAAAAGCTGTCCTAAACTTCATAGTTAGGAGACTAGAATGACTTTTCTATGAAAACATCATAGCAGTTGAATAATCTTGAGCAAGGAACATTTCTGAAGCTATGACACACTTAGGAGCTTGAATGGTTGAAGTCTGCCTGCATGTCTGCCAACTATGCCCAGTAGCTGAGGTAGAGAGACAGTTCTTGAAGTTTGGTATGGTCTCCACAGGACCCTGTCTATGTGCCTAGTCATGTGACTTCTTAACTTAAATAAGCACTTCTCATTTATTTTACAATTGGAGTAAAAGATTTAAGCAGGGCTTTCAACTGTCTGAGATATTTTGATCTCTACTGAAACCTGACAGTTTGATATTGTTCATCAAGGCACTACCTCCATTCCAGCATTGATTTTCATTGGTCACCTGGTCAAAAGAGAGATCTCTTGCCACCTGGGGTTTGTGATTTGTCTATCCTTTATCTTATTAGAGCTCCTATTCCCCAAGCAACCCAATGATAATTGAAACATCACGCTACTCTCATTAAAAATTATACCTGGGTTTAATTCTCCCCTACCATATTTTTATCACTGTACACAGACAGACAAACACACACACACACACACACACACACACACACACACACACACACACACTTCTGAACTGTCCATAATATGATAGAAAGCACATACCCTAAAAGAATGTATGTTTTTCTTTTATTTGTTTTATTGATATTTTTCTTTCCCTGGACACTCAATGCGTGCAACAGGAACTAGAAGAAAGTCACCATTCAATACATATTTGTTAAATTAAAGAATAAAACCTACTGAAACAAAACATTGTATAAAATATCATCTAAAGGTAATACAAATATGGAATGATATTTTTGTAGCATCTTGAAAAATCTCATCTGTTTAAAGTTTATCTTAGATGAACAAGTTTTCCCCATGAATGAAATACATTTTATGTATTGATTTCCTTTGCAATGCTTATAAGCAAGTACCTCCATAAATCAATTCAGCCAACATTTCTGAATGCATGCTGTGAACAAGGGATTTATAAGACAGAGAGAATAGGGCATGCAAATGTTTTGTTTTGTTTTTTTTATTTTTCATTAATTTCTAGATGGTGGCCATTCTAGTTATAGAAAACATAAGTCATGGGCAATGATTTATAAGTGTTTTAAAAATGACATAGATCAGCAAATTAACAACAATATAGTGAAGTCTGAGACAGAAACACAAAGCAGTAAGTAGATAAATGCTAGATTGGTGGCAAATTGATGACTAAAAACAAACATTCCAGTTGTCATGCTACTTATACAAGTCTTGTGTCTAGACCAAGAGAAAAGCAATAAGCACTTCTTGATAGTTAATAAATAATGGCTAAATAACCCAGGCAAATGATAATAATAAATAAAGCTTCAAAGCCTAATTTTATATATTAAATTTTATATTTATATTACTTAATGAAATTTATCGTTTCAGTAAGCAGTTTGATTTGCTTTGGTAAGTGGCAGTTACTGTAAGTTTCTGTTGTTCTAACAACTGTAGCTCTATCTATGAAAAGTTTATATAAGAAGAAACACTCACAGCTCCCCTTGCTTAGAGTCTAAGTTACCACTTTTACTATGTGTAACATCCTGATAATTGGAAAAGTATGTAAACCTCACAATTGCCAAAATTCCTGAAGAATTTTAGTGAATCACATGCTCACCTGTCGGAAGCAATGGGAGGGTGCCACGACAGGGGCATTCATCTTTGCAGTGCTCTTTAATAGTGTTTTTTATTTTACAGAACTTTCTACTTCTTCAGTCAGTCATCTCCTGAGCATGAGTGAAGGCAATGATTGACCTCAGTTTATCTTGAACAAGTGATTCTTTGCACAAACCTATGATTTATTTTTGGAATCATTCTGCTCCTTGGTCACACATGCTTTTTCAGCTGAGGATTCTGTTTCTTATGGTAGATCATGGCTTTTTCTACACTAGATGGAAATCCATTTTTTCTCATTTTTGTAGATGTAATTCTAAATGGTCTCATTAAATAAGAAACACAGAGCCAAACAATGGGTTAAAAGCCCAGAGATTGAGCAGTAGCCAAGAGCTAAGACTACCTTATCATACCATTCACTGCTGTCCCTCCCTTGAGAGAGACCTTCCTGTGTCCTGTCTTTTTATTGCCTTTCTGTCCTACCTTCTCATTGGCTGTAAACCCAATCACATGACTTCCTCATCATTGCCTGTCTATACAGACCTCTAGGTCTCTGTGGTTGGTACTGGAATTAAAGGTATGAGTCACCATGCTGCCTGTGTCCTTGAACACACAGAGACTTTGCCTGCCATGTGATCGGATTAAGGACATATGATACCACTACCTGCTTAATGGCTTACTCTTAGCTCTGATCCCCAGGCAACTTCATTAACATACAAATAAAATCACATTTCAGCACAAATAAAATATCACCATATATGTGTGCCTTTGCTCCATAATAAAATTATTCATTGATGCTTCAGGTTCTTTTAAATTTCTTCCTTCCATTTCAAGGAAATAGATGTTAACCATACTTAATCATTCTGGATTGAATTCCTATGCAATTTGGTAATTTTTAATTTTCCTTCTAAATTTAACATTTTTATATTAACTAATAAGATGAAAGTATTTCCTTTTAAAATAATAAGCATCCATATATATATACATATATATATATATATGTTTATATAATACAATATTGTGTGTTAGTACCTATCTGTGCACACAGTTGCACATGTACCTGTGTGCATATGAATGTCTCCACAGAAATTGACATTGGGTGTCTTCCATGGCCACTCTGCTATATGTGTTGAGGTCTGCTAATTCAGCTATTCCTCCTGAGTGGCTTTGCCTTGGGGATTTTTAAATGGTAGATATCTAAACTCTGCCTCATCTCCACATTTTTATGACAAGCCTTTTCTCCACTGAGCTACATTTCCCACCCCCAAATTCTCTTCCATTTATATCACAACTTTGAGTTGTTAACCTTCACCAGTGTATCAGGGTATGAAGCCAAGTATATAATCGGAAAGGTGTCTTGCTTCAGTCAGTATTCTGTTACTCATTTTCAACTTCACCACATAAATTTAATTATTGTAATAAAATTACGTGGATTAGGATACAATGGCAGGAAGTGTTTTTTTCTCATAACGTCAAAGATATTGACATTGGAGAGTCCGGTTTATGACAGAGATATAGCATGTGTTATCAAAGTAGCAATTCTGTCACAATAGTGCACTATCTATGACTCTGGAGACAATGGCACAGGCACGTGGAACTGATCAATACCTCTTCTCTGTCCCCAAATACTTAAACATATAAAAAGTCGCATGCCTGTATTTTCTGAAAATTGTTTTAAACACACATCATAAGACAAAGGAGCAGCTTCTAAATGCATGTAATTTAGAAGGGAACTGATTATGATCTGGAAAAGACATGACTGTGTACACTGTGTACACTGTGACACAAAGAAAATTTTAAGATTATGGAGAAGTCCATGAGGGTAAACCTCTGAGTCAGTTGTCTTGAAACCATTGTGGATGTTGGATCACCTGGGCCATGGTGTCATTGGAGACCTTTCAGGTGGTCTTGGCTGATCAAACCTGATGTATCTTAATCTGGAACAAATCCATAGCCTCTGGCTTTTTGTGGAAATAAAAGTAGAGACTCTTTTTTAAAGCAACATATCCTTATATCTAAACTTTGAAGTCAAGTTACCTTTAAACTTTTTATATTTATTTAACTCAACAGCTTTTACGATCCAATCTTTTTTTGTAGTTAAAAATCCCAAAGACAAGACAAACCAGGTTCTCTGTGTAATATCTATCTTTGTAAGACTGAAACACTGCTGTGGCTGTTGGCTCCACCCACCTCAGCTTCCCAACATGGCGGTGGTACAGTTTACCGCCAGCTCTGGGTCTGGAGCCATGTGTACCATCAACTATCAGAAGCAGTTCTATCAAAGTAGCGCATAGCCTAGAAACTTTTTTTTTTTTTTTTAAACTAGCAAAGGCTAAATCCACCATGTAGCAGAGCAAAGTGCTGCTTGTAGACTCCTCATTCCCGCCACATGGCAGGTCAGACACACAAGCCAGAAACCCGCCACAGTAGCTCAAACCAGCAGGCTGCCACTAACTTGAGAGAGACAATTAGGAAGCTCTTTTTAGCTCTGTTTTAGAATCTTTTTTTTCAGGTTTTAGGTGGAAATTCTTGTCAACATGTTGGGCGCCATTTGTAGTTTGAGTTTTCCTGCCTGGCCCAGTCAGGACAAATCTCTCTTATCCACCAGTCCCACAGTCGCTCAGACCCAACCAAGAAAGCATACAAAAACTTATATTGCTTACAAACTGTATGGCCATGGCAGGCTGCTTGTTATCTACCTTTTCTATCTTAAATTAACCCATTTCTGTTAGTCTATACTTTGCCACATGGCTTGTGGCTTACCAGTGTCTTTACATTTTGCTTTCCATGGCAGCAGCTGGCGGTGTCTCCCTCCAGTCTTCTATTTCCCAGAATTCTCTACTCTCTTGTCCCACCTATACTTCCTTCCTGGCCACTGGCCAATCAGAACTTTATTTACACAGAGGGATATCCACAGCATGACTGTCAAAAGGAAATATTTTCCTTCTAAGAAATGCTGTTTTCCAACATGTGAAAGATCAGGGATTGGCTTCTCTTGATGGGACAGAACCAGTAATGACATCAAACCTGTGAAGTGTTACTGCCTACATGCTGTACTGCTATTCATCAAGAACGCAATCTTTACTGCAAAAGTTGGAGCCATTTCTTCTAATCTGTTACCCTGCTCTCGGCTGGTTAAGGGCTTTAATGATATTCTAGAGCCAAGCTCGTGATATCATCAACCTTGACCAATTTGCTTTTCCATGTGTCAGAATTCATAAATCACCGGAATTCTAGAATTCTGGAAGACAGATAACCACAGAAATCTCTGACTTCAACTGTTACTTTCATCTGTTTTTCTGTGTTTTGACCCCAAAGCATATCATTTATAGTGTTTGTCTTTATCTTTGAATGGTATTCTTTTCTTCTTTTTTGTAGCATACAGTAAATTTTTCTCAAATGTAGTAAGAAATAACTATAGAGGGCAGATTACACTGGTACTCAGCTATATGAGATAAAACACAGAAGTACTGTAAAAGTATAAAATCAAAGTAAAAATGCATTTAAACTGGCATATATTATAATAAATCACACTGGAATCATTTTTTAAAATATGTTAGAAAAAAAAGAACAACCTGAGATACACAAGGCAGAATAACATGTAGAAATTTAGACACAAAAAAAGTGGATTTTGTATCAGGATGCTTAGGAATATGTAGGTGTTTTTAAATTTTTAATTAGTATTTAAATCTAAAAAATATGCCATTATTCTCTAAATATTGTTTTGGTACATCAAAATGCCCTAAAATCATGGGCTCATTTCTAGTTCTCAAACTCTGTATCTCTTTTTATTTTCCTTTGGTTTTCCTCAACAGACAAACATTGCTGTAATCACTGGTATGATTTGAGAAACCAAAATGGAAAGAAATTTACAAAACACCTGAGCAGTAATCTTTTAATAATCAGAACTAGGTGCAGGGAACTTGCTCAGTGGTTCAGAGCCCTTGCTGCTCTGGCAGAGGACAGAGGTTTCTCAGCACTTACATGGTGGCTAACAAACACCTGTAATTACAATTGTAAGGGAGTCCCATGCTGCCTTCTGTCTTCTCTGGGCCTCAGGCAAGCACATGTTGCTCATGTGTACATATGGGTAAATGTTTGCAAACATAAATTAAAAACAAATAAACTTTTAAAAATACAATAATAAAAAGTGAAAGAGCAAACATTTGAAAAGATTAATCATGTGCTTTATAAAGACCCAGATTAGATCAAGAAGTATAAATATTCTTCAGTGCAAAAAAAATGCAAAATTTTCATTACTGCTTATTTAAAAATGTGATAGTATATCAATATCAACTTTTTAATTTTTATAAATACACCCTAGTTGCATTAGAGGTGAACCTAAGGGACTTTACATTAATAATGTGCAGCCCACTTTGTACTATCTTAGCTTAGCAACTATTTGGTACTACTAGAATTATTTATAAGTTGATAGTTTATATTTATGAATAATTCAAAATATCCTGCATTTTGATTTTCATTACCTTCTTTATAACACACACATTTGTTAGCTTTATAGATTCTGCAGATGAGTGTCTTCAATGGATAAACTTGATGTTTCCAATACTGCTGAGAATAGTTGAAGTTCGGTACGCAGATGGTCAGTTTAATTCTTGTGCTAGCTTGTAATGAAAGAACTAAGAATTATCCCCTAAAGTAAACTATAAATATAGAGCAAAAGACACAACATTCACCCAGTTCTAAATTCTGTATTGTTTTACTTCACGTGAAACAGATCGACTGGAATAGCATGAGCATGCTTTTGCAGATCCCCAATGGTTTCATAGTGTGTCTCTGGGGTGGGATGACTCAAGCCTCATTTTAAGTACACTCGATCACTTGTGGGAAATCACATGCAGTTCTATCATCCTGCAAAAACTTTAACTGTGACATCTTCCAAATTGCTTGGAACCCATCACTTGCACCCAGGGATTTAGTAGAGAGAAGCAAAACACAAACACATCCTTGTTTTCTGTTTTCTGTGTTTTTTTTCCTTCTTAAAAAGAACCAGTTATTTTTGCCTCAACTACTTCAACAAGAAAATGATCCAATATTTGTTTGACTTATCTGTGGAAATTGTTACCCTAATAGAAATTCCTTCCTTACATACTTTACAAATGTTATAAATTATTGTTATGAATAAAGATGCTAGTTTCTTTTTATGCATAACATGTTACATAGCATATATGCATGTGTAAATAAATATATATATATATATAATATAAACATACACTGTGCTAAAGAAAATTAAAAATATAATAGTTTGATATTTATTTGTGTTAATACATACATATATTTGTATATCTATATTCTATATTTGAGAGAATGTGTCATTTTGTAGCCATGACTGTCAAAAATTGCTCTGTAGACCAAGTAGCTTCAAATGCCAGTGATCTGCTCATTTCTGCTTGTCCAATGGGACATTAAAGTATGTTAAGCCATGCCTGTATGTAAATATGTATGTATGTATATATATATATATATATATATATATATATATATATATATATATAAATTTTAATTAGAATTTCATACATGAATACTGTATTTAAATCATTTTTCCTTCTCTCTCTCCTACATACAATTCATTTTTTCCTTCGCTCTAAAATACATGAACTCCTTTTTAAAAGATAATTTCATATCTGTTTATAACTGTGTATATATATATGCATTTAAGTGTGTGTGTGTGTGTGTGTGTGTGTGTATGTGTACTCAGTCTGCTGATTCCATTCAATGTTGTCTTTATGTATATCATTTTTAGTGCTGAATATTTGAGATTGTACAACTTACCAGACACAGCCCAGAAGAAAACTGATTCTCCCACTCTCAGCCCCCATTAATTACCTGTAGCTCTTCATCTATGAGTAGATGTTTGAAAGATATTCTGTGTCCACGCTGGTATGTTAACTACTGCTGTCATTGTACAGGACTTCCTTAAGAGACCAAATTTTTCCAATTTCATGGTTGCAGCTTCACTGTCCTACACATATAGATATCACTATGTCATTGTAGCTGTTGGACTAGCGTTTCCCTTCCCTCCTCTGTAATGTTGCCTGGGCCTCCAGTATAGAGGTTTGTAGATACATCAATTGGAATTGGACACTGAATGATTGTTTATTGTTTATTGTTTTATTTCATCTAATTGTAACTTTCTGTAATGATCTCTGGTGTATGAAGAATCTTCTTTGAAGAGTAAGAGCTACTGTTGGTATTAGTATTCAGAATGCAGTTAGACATTATATGGTTTAGGACACTGGCAGTAGAAGGTTGTTCTCTAGGCTCCAAACTGTAGTTAGAGTTTTCCTGCCTGGCCCAGTCAGGACAAATCTCTCTTATCCACCAGTCCCCTAGTCACTCAGACCCAACCAAGAAAGCACACAGAAACTTACTTTGTTTAGAAACTGTATGGCCATGGCAGGCTGCTTGTTATCTACTTCTTCTATCTTAAATTAGCCCATTTCTGTTAGTCTATACTTTACCACATGGCTTGTGGCTTAACAGTGTCTTTACATTTTGCTTTCCATGGCAGCAGCTGGCGGTGTCTCCCTCCAGTCTTCTATTTCCCAGAATTCTCTACTCTCTTGTCCCACCTATACTTCCTGCCTGGCCACTGGCCAATCAGAACTTTATTTACACAGAGCGATATCCACAGCACTTCCCCCCCCTTTTTTTTTAAAGGAAGATTTTAACTTTTACATAGTACAATTACATATAACAAAACAATTATCAAGCAAGAATTACAGTTACAATATTAAAGAAGATATCTTATCTATCTTATATTTGTGAGTCTAAGGTTTTATATCTAACTTATCTTTTATCATAATTGAGGAAATTATAACTATCTAGTCTTCAACCACATCAAAGACCTCAGAAGGATATAATATTACCTGAGAACTGGGAGAAGGATGCAAGCATTTTTCTGGAGTCTTGCAAGAGTAGACAGAGGCAGCTGGCAGCCTGGACAGTCACCTAATGTTCCTTTGTAAAGTTGGGGCATTTGTCTTCAGCCCACAGGGCTAGAGTCTCTCAGTCACTTCTCTCAGTGTCCTGTAGAATGGCAGTTTCCTCTGCAAAGCAGGAACCTGAAGGACCATTATGTCAAGCAAAGTTTAGTGGTCACCTTTCTATGGGTCCTGCATGTCCAGTCGATCAAGCAGTCCAGACAAGAACAGTTTCTTGCCCAAATGGCTATTTTTGCAAAGGTGAAGATAAGATATGAAGTGTCTTCAATGCCCATCCTCCTCTCTGAAGTAAATTGGTACTGCCAGGAGCAGACATGTCTCACTGTCCAGAAAGTCTAAATTTTAAAAGTATTTTAAATGCCATATTCTGTAGGTCTTTGAAGTATTTGAAGATTACCTATCTATCTGAAATATCTCTGTGTATACCTAGAAGACTTAACTAACATGGCTACGAGTATGATTATCATAGATGACTAAATATTAATCTATTTTTAATTATCCATTACAATTTAAATGAGCTATACAAACATAATATCTTAAACATGAGTAGAAATATGCATACAGTATAACAAAATTAACTTTAAGTTTGTATCAATAGACTAAAGTCTATACCAATGTAAAACATTTTAAACAAGTTGTTGCTCTTTAGAAGTAAGTTCCTTAAACTACCTTTTTATCCTATTATATCTATCATATCCCCTTTTCTTCTTTAGAAAGAGATCGTGTTTATAATCAATCTACTTTAAAGAAAAATATTGGTTTTTCTCTGTCCCACACCAGAGGGCTCTTCTGATTTGGGACACAAGTATCTCTTAACCTTTTCTTTTAGCAATATGTCTGGGTTTAGAGAAGTGGTGAGCCAATTCCATCTCCAAAGCCAGCTTGATAATTTTGGGAATGTGTGCATAGTTTCTCTTACTATTTCCTGCTGGAGGGGGGCGCTGTATCTTATGGGGACACAAAGAAAATTTTAGGATTATGGAGTAGTCCATTAGGGTGAACCTCTGAGCCAATTGCCTTGAAAGCATTCTGGATGTTGGATCATCTGGGCCATGGTGTCATTGGAGACCTTTCAGGTGTTCTTGGCTGATCAAACCTGATGTATCTTAATCTGGAACAAATCCACAGCCTCTGGCTTTCTGTGGAAACAAAAGCAGAGACTCCTTTCCAAAGCAACATATCCTTATATCCAAATTTTGAAGTCAAGGTACCTTTAAAATTTACATATTTGTTTAACTCAACAGCTTTTACAATCAAATCTTTTTCTGCAGTTTAAAATCCCAAAGACAACATAAACCAGATTCTCTGTGTAATATCCATATTTGTAAGACTGAAAGGCTACTGTGCCTGCTGGCTCCACCCACCTCTGCTTCCCATCATGGTGGTGGTACAGTTTACTGCCAGCTCTGGGTCTGGAGCCATGTGTACCATCAACTATCAGAAGCAGTTCTAACAAAGCAGTGCATAGCCCAGAAACCCTTTTATCTTTTTTTTTTTTTTTTTAACTTGCAAATGCTAAATTCACCATGCAGCAGAGAAAAGTGTTGCTTGTAGATTCCTCATTCCCGCCACACTGCAGGTCAGATGCACAAGCCAGGAACCTGCCACAGTAGCTCAAACCAGCAGGCTGCAGCTAACTTGAGGGAGACAACTAGGAAGCTGTTTTTAGCTCCATCTTAGAATCTTTTTTCTCAGGCTTTAGGTGGAAGCTCTTGCCAACACGTTGGGCGCCATTTGTAGATGTAACCGGCTTGTTAAATAAGAAACACAGAACCGATTGCAGAGTTAAAAACCACAAGGTCAGAGCAAGAGCGGAAAACCTTACCCTTCACTGCTTCTGCTGTTCTTCCTCTCCGCAATAGACCTAATTCTGAGTGTCCTGTCTATTTAAAGACTTTCTGTTCTGTTTTCTCATTGGTTGTAAACCCAGCCACATGACCTCCTCATCACTGCCTGTTTGTACAGACCTCCAGGTAGTCTATGGTTGGTATTGAGATTAAAGGTGTGTGTCTGCCATGCTGGCTGTGTCCTTGAACACACAGAGATCTGCCTAGCTCTGCCTCCCAAGTGCTGGGATTAAAGGCGTGCCCCACTACCTCCCAGCTTCTGCTCTGGCTTGCTTTGACCTCAAGGCAACTTTATTAACATACCAGTAAAATCACATTTCAATACCAATAAAGTATCACTGTATCAAACTTCACCTGGGAAGTCAGCTAGCTTTACAGTAACAGCTCTGAATCCTCCTACTGAGTGCAACATAAGTCAAATGACAGAAGTGTTGGATGTATCCCAGACAGAAGTACCTGTACTGTACCCAGAGGACATCTTGTTATGCTGGCTATTATTCTGGTTCATAGACTCTACAGTTTAGTAGGACTCCTGTTTACTTTTCTTCATTGACATAATGAATGGTAATTTGGGATACTATTCAATCAAGTCCTTATGAAGGAATCCACCAGGTCAGTTCCAGTTCAATTTCCCAACCCTTTCTCTGAAATGGCTTCATCAATAGTGTCTTATATTAAAATGATGGGAGGCAATCAAGGGTTTCTAGTTATTTGTCATGTTAATTGAAGAGACACTCCCTGATTAATATTGTATATAATATCTAGTTACTATTATACAGTAACTATTATTAGAGAGTCCTGAAAAAGTTTTGTGTTGTTACATTATATCCTTGGCTACAAGCACAATTTAGGAACATGACTGACACTCTAAAGCAGTTGTAAATAAGGAATGGGAGGAATTAGGCAATGAGTGAGTGAAGGGTAAGAGCCATAATAGGCAAGCGTTGGAAAGAGATAACAAACATAAATGTTAAAACAAAATTATCTCAAACTTGAAGATTGTAGTTCAATTTTTGAAAGTGCTATTATTGTAGCTCTTAAATTGTGTTTTTCTAGATCCCCACAATTAAAGTCCCAGTGTTTTTTCTGTAACTACTATCTTCACATAAGATCTGACAAGCAGAGTATGGGTAACATACACAATATGTCAGCAAGATAAATATGTGTGGGATCAAATCAATTCATTATTGTTAGAATTGAACCTGCATTCATGTTGATTCATGGGGGAACAGGATCTATATATTTATCATTTACCTCTATTTTGATAATAATCCAATAATTTTTTTATATCTGAATTTTTCAAAATTTTAAATAGACTCTGAACATTTTATATACATTTTTAGTACACTGTAAAAAAATAAATAAAATCTCCAAAGTACATTTTCTTAAGGAATCATTTAGGGAAAATATTTTGGTGCTTTGATTAAGAAGTATTTTATTATAAAGTCCTATATATGACAACATGTTATTATTTTAGTGTGAATTAAAACTCTAAGAATCTTTAATACATCTATGATTTGTGTAATATTATCAGTGGACAATTATCATGCCCTGATCCTTTTGTGGGTAGTAATACTATATTTTCTTTCTATTAAACCCTTCTGCGTATGAGGATTTAAACTTGTTTTTATTAATTAGACAGTTTTAATTTTCTCATTGTGTCAAAGAAAATAGTTCTGGATTTTAGAAACTTACTGACAATTTTAGCATTTGAGATGTTTCACAAATTAAAATGGACCTTTCCCATATTTATAAATTACTTGAAAATTCCATGCATATATAAAAATGAATATCATAATCTCCATATTTTCCTCCTCCAAGTAACTGCATATCCCTCCCATAATACCCCCAATCAACTCCATTTTTCTCTTCAAATTTATCTTCCATTTCTTACTGTATTTTCTTTCCCTCCTTGTCTTCTTTTTGTCCTCTTCTTCCTTCACCTGCTTCCACCTTTCCCTTCTTCTATAGCAACTGTGGTTACCTGGAATACCCTGCAGAAGATAAATAAAGGAAAATTCTAACATAGAGAAGGGAAGTGCTTTTCAGGTCCCACCCCTTACCAAGGAGAAATTTGCAGTTGCTATCTTCTGGAAGAAAGACGATTATTCACTTGGGGGGATGGTGGCCCCTTAGTAAGTTTTTGTGTACAACTGGATATTCCCTAACTCATGCATGAATGCTGATCACTCCTTGGACTTAGTTGGCCACTGTCATAATTAAATAACAATTCTTTCTTTTTTCTCTGCATTATTCTCCACTTTGAAAACAACAAATCCGTTTAGAAAACATTGATAGGGCAACTTGAACTGCTACCTGGGACCCATATGGTTGAAGGATAGAATGAATTACAAATTTTCCTGTAACATAAACATAGAGCACCCACTATATATATAATTTAATATTTGTAAGCAAACATAAACATGCCCTTGTCTTTACTTCCGCAAACCTATGATGTTTCTCCAGTGTTGAATTTCACCCTGCCATTATGCTGTGTTACCACATATAGATGGGGGTTAGGAAGTTTGACCTATCATGTGTTTAGTGAGAAATTTGAAATAAGTGACTGGGAAAGAAGTCTTTGAAAATTCTTTTGTGTTGTTCCTTGATATATCTATTGATGCTAAATAAATCACAGACAAAAATAAATAACTACTAACAAATACATACTTGTTTAAAGCAAAGTAGAAGAAAGGAGAAAATGGATAAAGACAGGAAAAGATGGAGGTAGAGGCTCTATTTGTCAAGAAAATTAAAAATCAGCTGGTTATATCTCAAAAGAATGTAAGACTGTTGTCATTTCTATCATGGCTGTTGTTCTACTTTCATTTGCTGGTGCTGTGGTGAAATGTTCAGATTAATGTTCCGTGAGAAGGATGGCATTTATTTAATCATATATGTCCAGGTCACAATCATTTGAGATAGTCAAACAGGATCTTGAAGCAGGAGTCTGAATGTGGGAAATCAATCAGAGAATATATAGGAATATTGCTTACTGATTTATTTGCTACCTTTTACTTACCTAGCCCTTTTACACAGCCCAGATGACCTGAATAGGGACCCTGCCACCCACAGTTGCATGAGTTCTCCCATAACAATTAGCGATAAAGACAATGTCCCACAGATATGCTTACAGGTCTCTCTGATTAAAGCATAAGGCAACCTATCACTCCAGTTGAAGTTCTTTCTCAAACATGTCAAGAAACAAGACTTTCATCACAGAAATCATACACGATATTTTTTCTTTTTCTTTTCTTTTTTTTTTTTGTTTTTGTTTTTTTGTTTAGAAACAGGTTCTTTTTATGCATCACTGGCTAACCAAGAACTCAATATGTAGATTTTGCTGGCATAGGAGTCATAGAGATCTGAGATCCTTTGCTCGCTGAGAGCTAGTATTAAGGATATGTACCACCATGCATAGATAAAATCTTATAGTTGTAGGAGCTCAAAAAATGTTTTCTGATACATTTTGTCAGTTTAGCACCATCAATTTGCTCCAATAAATAAGTAAATGTCAATTGTTAGTTTGGAGAATAAATGTGTCCATTGAAAATACGTATCTCTCATGCATTGGATATATTTATGTGTGAACATATGTCAGGCATGTTTCTGTGTAACAATTCCATGACTAAATACTTATATTTTCATTTGAAAGGACATATTGTGATTTAGACAAGTAAGTATGCGTTAAAACAATGCTCTTTTAATGTACTGGTGAATATAGATAAAATATATTATCATTTGGTGAAATTTGAAACTTTTTTGCATGAAAATTCACAAATTCAACCTAAAGAAAGACTGCAATTCTCTTAAAGTAATTTAATTTTCCAGGAAAAGTCCAAAGACACCAAATAATAATGATGGATAAAATAGTTTTTCTTGTTCAAAATATAAATATTCAAATGAATAAATATAAAATAGACTTCCTGGAAAGATAGTTCAATAGTTAGGATCATTAGCTGCTCTTTCAAGAAGCTGATTTTGTTTCCCAGCATCCATGAGGCACCTCTCACCATCCATACCTTCAGTTCCAGGAAATCTGATACACGCCTTCTAAGCTCACAGGAACTGAGCAAACACCTGGTTAATAAATACACATTCAGGCAAAACACTCAGACCTTAAAATAAAATATATTTAAAAACTAAACTACACATACTAAAACAAAATATGTTTGATAGTTTTTCATCATTACAACAGAATGCATTAGATTTTTAAAGGACGTTGGTATAATTATATGGTTATATACAATTAAAAGGAACTAACTCAAGTGCTTGAATAAAAAGTTTAAGCTAGTACTAAATTTTAACTTATTTCATATGTGCTTTAAAGACATTGGTTATTATTTAATGTTTGATATCTGTGTATCTAATATAACTATATCTATCTTTATATATATGTATATATATACAAACATATATTTATATAAAATCACACTTTTTACAATTTCCTATTCAAATTTAATGGTTTTCATACCTTAAGAAAGGTGTATTGCTGCCTATCTAACAGAAAATAAATGAGATATAAATTTATGCATTTTGAGGTCAGAAGGGTCTAACTTTTTGCATAGTCAGATTTAGGTTCAGTGTTTTAGGCCTCAGATTTTCTATGTACAACAGGTACACAGAGTCACATGCATAGCACATTTATAATAAGACATTAAAAAAACAGGGGAAGTGAGAGAGTGTGTGGAGAATTTGAGTCTGTGCTTAGGAGTTTACAAGTGAATAGAGATGAAGAACCTCTAATAGCTTCCTAGGCAAGAAGCCAGAGTATTTAAGAAAAGTTTACACTCAGCAGGCACAGAAAGAGAAGTCAGTGTAGCCAAGTGCTAGTCCATCCCATCCCATATGAACACTGAGGAGTTTGACCTCCTTGTCCAGGCACCATGACGGGTATGTCAAACTACAGCTGGCTTCCAGGAGAGCCTGCAGATGGCTAAGATTACCTCATGGGTAACATTCTATGGCCATATTTGAGCACCTCCAAACATCCACTTAGTCAGAGTAGAAATTGCATCCAAAAAAAGCTAAATTAAGTTGTAGTTTACATGAGAATGTAAGAAAAGTTTCCTAGTTCACAGAATATACAATTCAGTTCTTTTTTTAAATGTATTTTACAGAATTTATTTAGGATTTTGTAACTCACTCTGAAGCATATTAGTGTTTCTAAAATTTGTATTATGCATAGGATTCTGGCCTTAATTTATCTATATTTTTTAAATATATGTTATCTTTGATCATTCTAAAGCTGTGTTATATTTTAATAGTCTTCTACTATTTGTATAAATGAAAACTTACATTCTATACCCAACTAAAGCACATGAATAGCCAAGCAATATTTCTATTTTAATGGAAGAGTTAGAACATTCATTGCTTATTTATGTTTCAAGTCTAAAATACTGTCACTGATTTATTTGCTGAAAACCTATTTATTTCATTTGCAGTGTTGTTATGGGTATTGAAACTCACGTATTTCAGTTTGAACTGGTTTCTCTCCTTAGACTGTCAGTTTATGCCTAGACAAATAGAAGAATTAAGCTGGATAGTTTTTCATTACCTACCCATGCTAGACCTCCAAAGGCACATTTAACTCATAGGCCACATTCTTCATTTCAATGCACTATGTAAGGCTTAGATTTTTAGGAACACACATTAATCTCACCCTTTATCTTCAAGTTATGAAACCACTTGCCTGACTTGATCTGTCACAAAAGATATTAAGTAGGTCAAATTGATAATGGAGAGTACCAAAACAGTTTAAACTATTATAAAAGATTTGCCAAACTCATTTTTAGTAAGCCTGCAACTTCAGCAAATCACTTGATCTCTATTACTATTGTAAATTTTTTGGAAATTACCCCTAATATTTGTGGATGTCATCTGTAAAACAGTATACCGGTGGATAAGCAAAGCCTTATTGTACCTACATGATGCTAGGAACTGTCCCTTACAGGGACTGAGCTGAGCCTATATATGTTAGAGTTAAATGCATTAATATGATTACTGGACATAGGGTTCTTGACTAATAAGAGAACCACTAAGGTACAAGCTCTTTTTTTTTTCTTTATAGTTCCATTTTTAAATAATCAATCAAAAGTTTCAATCAATAAGCCAACTGGAGAGCCAGTAGACCCACGAATACTTCTTACATAGATATTGTACATCCACATTGTGCAAAGCCTATTCTACATTGAACAAGGGTGGCTCATTCCCACCCTTTATTTACATTGTTAAGTTTCCCCATGCAAAACCAAAACAGCGATTTAGTAACTTTCTACACAAATCTAGTTTCTTTTCTTTCTTGGAAACAAGCCTAAAATTGGTTTGGAGAGCTTAGATCATTCAAGGAAAACCATGTGTCCAAGAAAATAAAATTTTTCTCAGTCAAGTTCTCCACAGTCCCTCCGGTTTTCCAAGGAATGAACCAATGTTGCTTAAGCTGCAACTAACTTGAGAATCACTAACATTCACTATGATATTTGCCATAACATTCCCTGTCAAGACATTACTGGGCTGAGAGGAGTTATTCAGTGTTAACTTCTTTAAAGGCTCACAGTTATCCAAACCAGAATCTTTCTCTTCTATTTCCTGAATATGCCTCAGGAAGGAAGATTCAAATCCCATAGATTTGTAAGTCTTTAAATCAAATGATCTGGGCTGAGAATGCTTGACAATATTCTCTTTTGGGACCTGGATTGCATTCTTTGTAGTTCCCCCCCCCCCCCCCCCTAAACTGTGATGTCCAGATTCTTCTTTGAGCTTTGGTAAAGGTGGTAGGAATTTAATGAAGTAAGTACCACTTCCTGTTCCTCAGGCATTAGGTATGGTGTTTTCTATTTTAGATGGAGAAGGAATTATATTACGCTCCTCAAAAGAAGTGGTTTCTGAAGTATAGTTGCATATACCATACTTCAGGAAGTTCACCTGCACAGAAGAGTCCCTGCCTCAAAAAAAGTAGATTCTTTCTGTACTCCCTTTCTGACACCACCTGGTTCATTCAGTTGAGCATCTGAACTCAGTATTCTGGTGGGGAATACTGCTTCCCCTGGGGGAATGGGGCTCTGTGTGCATGATTCCCAGCAAGTATTTTCCTTTCTTCAGACAGGGCTCTACTTCAGAATGGGGCCCCTCCTTAATTTGAGTACCATACTCAACACAAACCACAAGGTTCTCCATTTGCTACTCTCCAATAGGCACGATTCAATAGATGCCACAGTTCTCAACCTGGTTAGGGGTTACCACAACATGAGGAACTGTATTAAGGGCTCATAGTAATAGGAAGGTTGAGAACCACTGATTCTGGTACACATGTTTGTAATGCCTCACAGTGCTGCTCCCCAGCTTATCCACAGTCAAGTATCTTTGACGTATTGCTTGTGCTCAGGTGC
Organism: Onychomys torridus; assembly: GCF_903995425.1. Classification (NCBI taxonomy): domain Eukaryota; kingdom Metazoa; phylum Chordata; class Mammalia; order Rodentia; family Cricetidae; genus Onychomys; species Onychomys torridus. Next base: position 60,069,843 of record NC_050454.1, read on the forward strand.
TCAATGTACATAATGATCACTTCTGCTAATGTTTTAAAGCTAATTGGAGCTTCCTTGTCTTTGAGTAAGCCACAATTTTAGCATTAGTATTAAATGATCTTTTAGCGGCCTGCTTCTCCTGTCCCTGCCCCTGCATCTGCCCCTGCTCTCAACAGTCTCATCTTTTCACTCCTTAGGAGCTACTTTTTTGACATAAAGCCAACGGATGTTTGTGTTCTTCCTTATATTAATAATTCTTAGATTAATAAAGTATAATATTTAGGTTATTTAAGTTTTTAGAATACAGTATAATCTCACTACTATGTCTCTGGTTTTAAAACCACTACATTAAGATTCTCTAGGACTGTAAATAATAAAGATTTATAGAATATAACTTCAAACTATTCTTTCCTCAAATTATAGTTGAAGAAAGACTCTGAAAAAATAATGGAAACACATGAATTATTAACCAAAAGCTGTGGAGCCCTCAACTGGATCAGGCCTTCTGGATAAGTGAGACAATTGAATAGCTTGAACTATTTGGAAGGCACCCAGGCAGTGGGACCCGGACCTGTCCTTAGTGCATGAGCTGGCTGTTTGGAACCTTGGGCTTACACAGGGAAACGTTGCTCAGCCTGGAAGGAGGGGACTGGACCTGCCTGTACTGAATCCACCAGGTTGAGCTTAATCCCCAGGGGAGTCTTGGCCCTGGAGGAGATGGGAATGGAGGGGAGGGGCTGGGAGGAAGGTGAGGGTGGGGGCGGGAGGGGGTAGGACAGGGGAACCCATGGCTGATGTATAAAATTTAAAACACATAATAATAAAGAAAAGAAAAGAAAAGAAAAGAAAGCAAAAGAAAAGAAAAGAAAGCAAAAAAAAATAAAAAAAAGAGAAAAAAACTTTTTTCTCTCTAATACCAATAGTCTCAAATATCCCTGTGTAATAAGGTATTATAAAAATCATAAAGGAAATGTCAGTTTTGTGAACAAAGTCCTTGTAATGCTGCAATGTCCCAGTATAACTTTGTGGGATCAGTTCTCTCCTGCTATTGTTAAATGTGTTCTGAGGGTCAGACTCATGTAGTCAGGCTTGGGAGACACGAGCTCTCATCCTCTGAGCCATTTCAGTGGCTCCGAGAGTTGTGTTTCTTTAAATTCACGACAAGAAATTATAAACTGTCCTCTGCCAAAGTATTTCTGAATTTAAGCATAAAAAATTAAAATCAGCATAAGTATCTTATTTAGCAAGAATTATTTTCTCTTACATGGTGTAAGTTTTAAATTTTCACTTACATAAACACCTGTTACGGTTGTTGTTTCCAGTACAATGACTTTAGGGAGGTTTATATCTTTGAACTGAGAGTAGTTCTATCATTTTGACATTTAATTTTGTTTCTCCTTTATAAATGTCTTGTAAAAAGTGACTCATTTAACATCTGCTTTGTTACCTTCTAACATCTGTCCCTGTTATCCACTGTAACCAAAACACACATTTCTTAAACCACTGACTGAGTCTTGATATGAAATTCATAATATCATAGACATATAGTATGGTTGAATATAATACATTGTGACAAGAAAAATATCTTCTAGGCTTGTAAATTGTGAATGTCCATTAGAAAATAACTTAGACATCAACCAATTAATCACAAAATTTCCAGGTTTTTAGTCTATCATGAGAAAAACTTGAATTGTCTATAAAATTTATATATATATATATTAGATTTCAACTGTTTCTGTCGATCAATCGCAGCATATTTTCCTAAAATATTCAAATGATAATGTCCAAATTAAATCAATTCTGTGTAGTTTATTAATGTTTTGTCTGGAATTTCAGGTAATATAAAAGTAATTTATACTCATATAAGATATGTTTGTAATGCATGTTTGGAGGTTGGACTATTAAATGTAGGAGAGGGCACTAAAACATACAAGGGTAATTATGACTGAATGCTCACATCCTCCAATAGTTTATGTTCTGAACTGAGGCCATGATTTCTTGTACGGTGGTGCTATATTTAGAGCTAAGGTCTTTGGGAATCAGAGACATATAAGATGATGGGGAAACTATTTTCCCTTTGCTAGGTTTTCTTCATTATGAAAAGATAAGCCGACCTGCTTGGTCTTTCCAATCTTTTTCTTTCATCAAGACCTTAACACCTCTCCCACCAGGGGCCACATTGAGGAGCTGTGATTCCAGAAGACTACATTGTTAAAAGCACAAAGCAATCGCTGTAATGCTCGGAACTATCTCTTCCTTCTCTGATGACAGGAAATAAATTTCTACTACTGGAGTCTTACAGTCTGGGTTACATTCATGTAGTAGCTCAACCAACTGGGACAAGAACATAAGAAATTAAAAAAAAAATATATATATATATATATCCATTTGTTACTGCATCTAGTATTCTAATAATCAAGACCATTTATGTAAGACTGAATTGGAAATGACAAAAGAGAAAAACATTCTAAGAAGGAAGTGACTACTGTTTGGGTACTTTATTAGCTTTTTTGCATTCTTGGTTTGGGGTACAGAAGGGACACAGTTATTTGCAAGAACTGTCTCTACCAATTTTGGAAACAGTATTAATATTGAGGTTACTTTCTCTGAAACAGTGTTCTTTTCCAAAATTGTAGCTTTGAGCCTGATTTGATCTCTATAAATTATTCATGAGACATTTTTTTCTATATTTTAAAGAATCACACTATATTCATCCTAATTACCCACATCACTCTCGTGACTGCCAATATGAGCACTGAATTATTTATGGAAATTAAATTATATGCAATATTTTTCAGGTGTTTAAATATACAATGGAAATTAAATCTTGATATTCTGGGCTATCAAAATGATACCTGTACACCTAAGGTGAACAAACAATGAAGAAGAGCAGTTGAAAGACACCTGCTTTAAATACATATATAAATAAATAAATAAATATATGCATATATATATATATATATATATATCACGTATGACAAGGAGAATAAACTTATGAAATCCCAACAATATGACTGCCTAAGGACTAGCCCATAGATTAAGAGATACGGGCAATTAATGACTAATGAGGGAAAAACTGTAACTCTTCCCTATGAATGATCCTCCTAATTAGTTATCTGATAGCAAATGGTTAGTCCCAAATTCATACACAAAAGAGCTACAATATTTACATTTTAAGCTGTTTATATGTATGTAGATGATAATCTATCTGTACCAGTAATGGAAGGAAAACAAGTCATGAGTTGGGGAGGGAGTGGAGGGGAAAAGGAGCAGTTGGAGAAAACAGAGAGAAAGAAGGATATGACATAAATATACAACAATGATGAAATTTTTACAATATCTAATTAAATCATGATACAGAGAGAAATTGATGTGGTTGAGATTTAACACATGTGTGTTTGAGAAATGCTGGCCTGGAAGTACTTATTTTTACATGATTCAGTTCGAGATAAGAAGGCAATGGACCAAAAATTGATCATAGGTATGATTAAGTAAAAAAAAAAAAAATCTGATTAAAAGGTATATCACAGAAGAGAAATGGAAAAATCATGACGAATATTTTTAATGTTTATGATAGATATAAGTTCTTCAGAGCAGTTTTAAAATAATAGTTTTTATTTTTTTCAAACCACATTGTCTGTATTTACTATAAAAATCAGTTTTCAACTGAAAATCATAAAACAAGAAATTTGCTTCATGTTGGTGTCACTCAGCAACGTTCTAGCTGGACTTATGCCCATTCAGCAGGGGCAAAACACATCTGTTACTGGGGACTTAACTAGCTTCCAAGGACTAATATCTGTTACTGGAAACTTAGCTAGCATCCCAGGACTAGTATCTGTTACTAGAAACTTAGCCATCATCCCAGGACTAGTGAGATCATCAATATCATGAATAATCTACTATTGCCACTATACTAGACCAATATAATTCCTTACTATATTCTATATCTTATACTTATTGTCAGAGATAAATATAGCTACAACCCCTTATCAAAGAAGCTTCTCTTTATAGTAAATGGATACCATAACAGGAAAACACATCTGGACACAACACAGAGATCAAGGATTGTGGAAAGCCCAACCCCAATGGATACATCTATACCACAGCTCATGCATCTATGCCTCAGAGAGCATCAGGAAAGGAGAAGAAAAATGGTAAGAACAAGAATACCAGAAAGTCTTCTGTGAAATAGTCTCTCCTAGATCACTTCATAAACATAAACATAGAAATATCAGTAAACATTTTAATATGGAAGGGTGGAAATTTCATGGTGTCTCACAGTGGTAATATTTTATCTGTGTCACCCAATAAAGTTTATCTGAGGATAAGAGGAAAAAGCCAGCCACTATATTAAACAAAGAAGTCAGGCAATGGTAGCACATTCCTTTAGTCCTATCATCTGGGAGACAGGGATCTGTCTGGATCTCTGTGAATTCAAGGCTACACTGGGTACATGCCTTAAATTCTAATACTAGTGAACCATAAAGGTCTGACAGTCTGTACAGACAGACAGGAAGTAACAGAGCAGGGCGGGAAATGGAAGTGATGTAGCTGGGCTGAGAGAGGAAATGAGTTAAAAGAACAGAAAGGAATATAGACCTGGGTATACAGGAAGCAGGTCACTTTGGAGACTGAAGGTCAGTGATGTGAGGTTGGCTTGTGGCTTGTCCTATTCCTCTGATCTCTCAGCTTTAATACCAATTTCTGGCTCAGTTTTTTTTTTTTATTATTTTTTTGTATTAATAAGACCATTTAGAAATTCATCTACATCTCACTCCTAGACAAAGAACTATAGGCCATTAATAACTGCAGGGAGAAGTATCATTAACATCTCTAAGGATTGACCCCTCATAGGCTGCTCAATATAGAGAAGTCAGTCTTGAAATTTTTGACACACAAAGCAAAAATGCACTTAGTGGGGTGTATTTATATTTATATTTTAGCACATTTAAACATGTGCATACATATGTGTGAAAAATATAGTGAGAGAAAAGAGGCTACCAACTTGAAATTAGTTAGAATTTCAAGGAGTGTAATGGGAAGGAATGTAATAGGCTGAGGAATGATGTAATTCTGTTTCAATTAAAACATTTCTAGCCATGCGGTAGTGGCACATTCCTTTAATCCCAGTACTCAGGAGGCAGAGCCAGGCAGATCTCTGTGAGTTCGAGGCCAGCCTGGGCTACACAGTGAGTTCCAGGAAAGGAGCAAAGCTGCACAGAGAAACCCTGTCTCAAAACAAAACAAACAAAAACATTTCTTTAAAAGTTCTAGTAATCTGTCTTATATTTAGTGTCACTGGTTCAAAAATGTAGTTTTTGGAAAAATATGTTTCATAACTGTAAATATCAAAAAGAAAGTTTCACTTTATTAGATTATTAAAAATATATACTGGGCCAGGCTGTAGTGGCACACGCCTGTAATTCCAGCACTCGGGAGGCAGAGGCAGGTGTATCTCTGTGAGTTCAAGGCCAGCCTGGGCTACCAAGCAAGTTCCAGGAAAGGCACAAAGCTACACAAGAAAACCCTGTCTCGAAACTCGCCCCCCCCCCAAAAAAAATATATATACTGGATATTAGTCCCCAGAGCCCAATGGAGGAGGAGTTGGGAGAATAGGAGAAATAGAAAGATATTGCTCTATGGGTACTTAAAAAAAAAAGAGTTTTGTCAGCCTATTGCAAAGACTTGGGATAAATACTCAAACTTAGCATTTTACAACCTACCAGAATTTGAAAGTTTATTACATACTATAAAGAAATGATAATTGAGGAGGTGAATGATTTTAACATGATTTAAATGTTATGTATGAAATATTTTTATGATATCATATATCAGTTAGAAGTTGAGTCAAAAATTAGAAAGCATCTACTCCATGGTTATACATTGAAATATACAGATTAATTTTGCATATTAATAGGAATTCATATTAATTCAATATTACTCAGTATCTCTTTGGGATAGCTTCATACTGATAGATAAAGAAATTTTTTTAGGGCTGGAGAGATGGCTCAGAGGTTAAGAGCACTGGCTACTTTTCCAGAGGTCCTGAGTTCAAATCCTAGCAACCACATGATTGCTCACAACCATCTAGAATGAGATCTGGTGCCTTCTGGCATGCAGACATACATGCAGACAGAACATTGTATACATAACAAATAAATAAATATTTTTAAAAAAATATTTTTTAAAAAAAAATTACCATTATCTTCTATGTATGAAAGTATCTTATACTTATGCATGATTGTAAACAAATCTAACCTACTTTTCATGGTGGTATCATTTCCATAAGAAACAAAAAGCACAGGGACAAACAGCCAAATGAATGGAAGCACATGAATTATGAACCAAAGGCTGTGGAGCCCCCAGCTGGATCAGGCCCTCTGGATAAGTGAGACAATTGAATAGCTTGATATGTTTGGGAGGCATCCAGTCTGTGGGACCAGGATCTGTCCTTTGTGCATGAACTGGCTGTTTGAAACCTTGGGCTTACACATGGACACTTTGCTCAGTCTGGAAGGAGGTGACAGGACCTGCCTGTACTGAATCTACCAGGTTTAAATGAATCCCCAGGGGTGCCTTGATCCTGGAGGATATGGGAATGGAGGGGAGGGGCTGGGAGGAAGGTGGGGGTACAGGCGGGAGGGGGGAGGACAGGGGAACCCATGGCTGATGTATAAAATTTAAAACACATAATAATAAAGAAAAAAATATTTATTAAAAAAAGAAACAGTATTTTTATTTTTCTTTTCAATTATTATTTTCAGTAATTTTATTGAGAATAAAATAAAACAGAGAAGAATACAGAAAATTTGAAAAGAGCGTTTTACTGAAGTAGGAAACACAGTTTCATTACCAAAGTTTATCCTGCTCACATTTTGTTCACTGGGTGCAGACTCTTTCAGTGTACTCTTTGCTGAGAGGAGACGCACCCTCTCAAAAAGCTGAAGAAAACTGGACAATTTCAAAGACATTTCACTGCAATCTAGCACAACATTGACTTCTTTCTTTGACAGTGTATAAATCAAACAGATGCTTGAAAACAACTGCATTATATGAGAACAAATCCACATATTGCTTTTCTGAGCATTTAAACCCAAACTTACATTCTGGAGAAGAAAAAAAAAATAAATGTATTTCAGAATATCTCCCTTCATTTTTATTAAGAATGAATACAAATATTTATACTACAGCTACAACTGTAGATGATCTTTTCATGAATATTCATCTTTGTTTTTAATCAGAAAATTAGTTAAAAGCTTTCTCTTTCCTGACATGATCTGCAGAGCAAATCTATGAAGATTAAAATGACAATTTAAATTTTTATGCCAAAAGAAGAATCTGAGTTTGTGTCTCTTCATGTTTAATAACCAAAGAGAATTAACATATTTATAATACAATCTTAAAATATTTTGATTTTTTCAGGCATGTATAGGTATAACAGGAACAAAATAAGCTATCTACAACCTTCAACAAAATAATAACTATTTTATTCTATTTATTTATGTATTTATTTATTTAGTTAGTTAGTTAGTTAGTTATTTTCTATCTATCTATTTTGGGTTTTCAGAGACAGGATTTCTCTGTGTAACAGCTCTGGCTGTTCTGGATCTCACTTTGTAGAACAGGCTGGCCTCAAACTCACAGAGATCCACCTGTTTCTGCCTCCTGAGTGCTGGGATTGAAGCTGTGCACCACCACTTTTCAGCTAAGCTCTTTTCGTTTATCACTGGAAAAGCAACAGTTATAGCTAATGATGACTGTACATTGTGAGTTTTGCTCTGATCATTTCAGTATCTGGCATGCCTCACTACTTCCAGTCTACTGGACACACTTTCTCTTGTTTTGATCATGACTCATTAGTTAATTTTATTTTCTGAAGCAAAAACAGTTTCCCACCTCCAATGTTCATTTCTTGTATCTTGTCCCAATACTTACCTTATGATGTTACATTGGTAACCTGCTCACTGCTCCTCAGATGTTATAAGTGAAACAGATAATGAAAAATTTTGATCAATGAGGATTTTTAGATGAGATGTAAGATTCAGTTCTTTCTTCTATTTAGGCATCTGCTTCTATTTCCATGCTTATATCCATTAATATTTATGTTTAAGGATTTTACATTAGTAGGTGTTATACTATATCCATATAGCAAAAAAAGATAAATGTAGCTTAACTACATGAAATAAAATATATTCCATTTCCTACTTCACATATCATCACTGAAATACTATGATATACTTATTATTTGTCTGTATAATCTAAATTATTATTATAAGAATATTTAGATAAAATTTCAAATCAAGACTACCTCTATTATTCATTAATGCTGTATTTAATTAAAAATTATTCTCAGTTTAAAAGTTGCTTCAAAATTCATTGTCTATATTTCTCCAGAAAGGCAAATTATAATGCTTATTCAGTTCTTGGCACAACCTGTTTCCTAAAGCTGAACTAAAGGAAAAAATTGTAGTGGCAATGCATTTATTTGACAAGCTAATTGAAGTTGCACAATAAGTCAGTCTGATTTCCAAGGACAGAAAGGTTAATGGAGTATGCTTCTCTATACTTGTATAATAGCAGAGTTTTCTTTACTGAAATAACTGTGATTTCCTATATTAGTGGCTGCATTATTCAAGTAGAAAAGATACATTTGAAAGGAAAATGCAATCATTATAAAATAAATCCATTCTAGAATATACAGTTCAGAAACTTACTCTGAATGCCTAATGTCATGTCCTTGTCAAATAATACAAAGTGCACAGTTCTTACTTTTTGTTATTATATTATTATGGTTAAAACCTAAATGTACTCAGTGGAACAACACAACCAAAGAATGTTTTAGACAGGTGGTATTTAGTTTGCTGCATTGCTGCCATAAATGCAAACGTGGGACCTTTACTTTGAGACAATTCAGCTTCATTTAAAAGCAAATGCATGGCCTAAATCAATGGCAATTTTTATTTGTCATATGAAGACAGAGTTTGAAATACAAGTGATCAAAAAGTAGATAAATCTGATAGGTAAAATTAAATGGGAAGGAATGCATGAATATAAATCTTAGTGTACACTATAACTTTGTTAATGTTGAAGCAACAAATGAACAAGACTACTCAAAAATTTCAAATATAGAAAAGCATGTAATTTCCAATATGAACAAATTATATGATTATATAGTAACTCATTAAAAGTATATATGCTTCATCTTTTGTTCTGATGCATAAATTTCTCAGTCTTGGTTTGATTATAATCATATACCATGTTCAATGTACAAAAGTAATGGAATTTTTTTTATCATTGATGAAGTATTTAAAAAAGCTTTTGTGAGGTGCTCAATGTGTATCTGGAACTGTTGTGGGTTTTGGGATCTCATCACAAAATTAAGTAAAGAAAATTTCCTGTACTCACCAGACTTTGTAAAATGTCAACAAATAAGAAAACAAATTAAATTCAATAAGAAAATAGCAATGTTCAATGTCAACAAGAACAGTGAAGGTGAAACAGACCATGACAGGTCATCACTGAGAGGAAGGGTTAAGACTGGCTAATCTAGAGATTTGTGGAATAATAATCAAGAAATATATATATATATATATATATATAGATAGATAGATAGATAGATAGATAGATATAGATATATATTTACTCATAGTCAACTAGTATACACAGTTTTGTTAAATGCATCTGAGATATTTGACATTCAATATGCGTACTTTCTGATATATACAGCATCCCTCTTCATGCTAGAATTTATAGTTCTTGTGGTTGTGTTGGTCTTCTGGGGTTAAACACAACTGCTATGAGTCCATGTATATAAAAAACATGCTCTACTGAAAGGTTGGACTTCAGAACACTGTTCACCTTCGTCTAGTTCTTACCTTCTTTTAGTCCCTTTTTCAAATGTCCTACAAGCCTTAGCAGTAGGGTTGAGAAATTAACAATAAATATCTTATCTACTGCTGAGTACTCATACTCAATTACTCTTGGCACTTTGAAGAGTAGTGCATCTTTCCATCAACCATTATCCATTGGAATGAGAAGCTTTACAGAGCAAATTAATAACAGCACAAATATGTGGATTTAAATATTGATATTTAGAAGAGATTGACAACATGACCATTTAGCAAAACAGTATCCATGTGCTCCCCACTAAAAGTTGTGGCAACCATAGTCATGGTCATTGTCCATGTTTGCATATTTGCTTAAACTGCCTTCTATAGTGCAAGTCCCAAATCCAATCACGAGAGTAATTATTATCTCCTACAGACAGCCTTGCTGTTATTACTCAAATGAGAACATCTTACCTCACAGATCAATTGATAGGTATGCAGAGTCATATGAGGGGTAAGACGACTGGTATATATTCTCTCCCATGAGTCTGCATAGCACTTACTGACACTATAAAACCTATCCAGGGAGAAATTAGTCTTGTGGTCTGTTCAAGATTGAATTCTGTGTTCTGAAATCAAATTATGTGGTGTCTTCAGCAATAGAATCTTACCAACTAGGTATGATCATATATCAAGAGCGTTTTCAATATCGTCTTGTCTCATTGACTCCAGGGCACACAGATCAATAAATTGTAGGAAGCAATCTGTTCATGTCAGTGACATTTTTATTAATGACCCTTGTCTTCTAGAAAGATCATATTTGCCCATGAAAGATACTTCTAATCAAACTGAGCCCTAAGCCTTTGTAGGGTAGGGTTTTTATCATAGCAGAGGTTGGGGTGAGGGTATTTCTAGGGTTCAGGATTCTGATTAGCTGACATTTGTCTAGGGGTATAAATATGTGCTGGGAATGTTTGGAATATCATGTATTTCACCTTAGATAATGGCCCTCCCTAGGAAAGGTCAACTTATAGCTTTTTCTGGGGACTGGGTGGTACCTGCCAGTAAATCTGTCATGGTAGCTGTGTGGGGTACCCTAAGTGCATCATGGCAGCTGTGTGGTCAACCTGTTTTGGCTCCACACATTCTCTCCTTCACAAGTACCAAAGACAGGGGTTCTGTCGATCCAGAGGTTCAAGTGCATTGGAACCTAAGAATCATTAGCTAACAGATTTTTCTAGGGCAGTGACATTTTTATCTACTGCTGTTCTTAAAGCCTTGTAGTTCTTCCCTTTCAATACAACCAGATCATAATCTGGAATGATTTATATAGAAACAATATTTTATTTCTTAAGGATATATATATATCTTCACTTATATATAAAGAAGGTCAAGTGTCTATCTTATCACAGAACCATTTTAGTTAATAAATCTATCAATTGACAACTCTGGGTCTGATTTCCTAGTATGTCAATGGGCATTATAGGTAGCCATTTTGTCCCCAATGCCAGAGAGTTTCCTTTTGACTCAGCATTTCAACCTATTTTGGGCAGGAAGCTCAGGACGACAAATTCTCTTTTGGAACTTCTTTGAGCTGACATTGGGGTACTGTTGTGAGGGCCCAATAAGTCTGAAAGGGTAATCAAAGGCTGGTCAATGGGGTATTTGTTAGAAACATGTGGTTATTTGACCCAGCTGTAGCGACAGGGAACACATTTTGATACATTCTTAGTTTTCATTGTACATCCTTTAAAATTCTATGTGTCTTTGAATATTAATAAAAATGAATCATCATTTTACTACTCAATGTTTTTCTTTCAAGAAAACTGTACTATCACTTCCAATATATTTATCTCTAACATTGAATAGTCTTACTTTATTAAAACTGTTGGTGTTATAGAGTAAAACATATTGCCTTTAGTGTACAACATATTGTTACTCAATTAATATAAATTTCTTCATTTTAAGTGAGTTAATGACTTTTCTGGTTCTCTGGACTAGTCATTTTGGTAAGAAAAGATGACTCAAACTCACATCATAAATTTTGTATCCCATGACTTGGTTCAACTATTCTCAGATAACCTGTGTTTTACATTCATGGGACAGGAAAATGTAAGTAATCAAACTGAGAACTTCACATGTTTACTGCCAATAGATTGATTGATTTTGTTGTTGTGGCTTTCTTGGTTATTTAAGAGAGATTTCTTTGTGTAGGCTTGGTTGTCCTGGAGCTCTGTCTCTACACCAAACTGACCTCAAACTCAGACATCTGCCTGCCTCTGCCTCCCATGTGCTGAGAAGGTATGTGCTACAACTGCCCAACTATAATCACTGTTTCTAATTGGCAAAGAAATATATAGAAGAATGTCAATGACACCAAACACTGACTATTGTAATAATTTAATAATTTAGTGCTGTCAAATGTTTGTCTTCTCTCACTATAAATATATACATACATATACATATGTATGTATATATATGTGTGTGTGTTTGTGTGTATGTATGTATATATATATATATACACATACATATATCCTGTATAAATAGTACAAAATAATGAAATTTAAATGAAAGCTAAAACAAAACAAAATTCTCATATCTACTTATGGGTGAGTTTATACCATATTTGTCTTTCTGGGTCTGGGTTACCTCACTCAGGATAATTTTTTCTAGTTCCATTCATTTGTCTGTAAATTTCATGATGTCATTGTTTTTATAAAATAAATGAAAATGTTTAATAAAAAATAAATCTACAGAAAAAGAATATTCATGTGGTTCACTATTGTATTGGAAAGAAGGTCAGAGAAATATATAAGGATGCATCATAAGAAATATTTGTCTGGTCAAAGGCAGTTAAATAATGGAAAATGGAGCTAGAAAAGACAGCACAACAGATTCCTCCTTGAGCTCCTCCAAGAGTACTGGATTCATTTACTACCTGTCAAGATTAGTTAAGTTAGGAAGGGTTTTCACTTTGTTTATAAAAATGTGAGATCATATTCTTTTCAATCTCTGAGTTGTTGACTCCAGAACTGGGGAGTTTTTACAAACTATGTCCTATTTCAAATATTTAAAAATGAAAAACTGATTTTGAAATTGAGAAATAGCTACTTGCTAGTAAAGTCGGATGACAGTGCTAAACAGAGACTATATTTCTCTAGATACATTATTATACATACAGTCCCTTTAGTCTGACAGCTATACAAAGTGAAGTTAGTATTGAAAATAATTTTCCCCAGAGAATTGTTCAAGTATTTTATACATACATCATAATTAGAAATTTGGGCATTGAAAGTATTTCTGGTGCATGTTCACAAGGAATGAATAGATGACTAGAATCTTCAGCAAAGGAAATCTTTGTTCGATAGCAGTAAAAGCACAGTAGAGTATGTGCTAATGTATGAAGAAATCAAAATTTCTGAAAAAAAAGCTGTACATGCAAACAATCAAAATATTAACAATAAGGCCAGCCTGAATATTTCTTTCTGTTTATAGTAAAACATGGGGAGGAAAAGACATGGATCTCTATCTGTTCATCCACAACCTAAACTGCTACACGGCTGCCTTAGCTGCCTTAGCTCTTCTTGCTATTTCCAGTAATATATGAGGCTGGGTGGTGATGCAACCCTATAATTCCACTACATTGGAAACAGGAAGAAGGATCAGAAATTTAAGATCAGCCTAGCTACAGAGTGAGTTTGGAGAAAGTCTGAGATACCTGAGACCCTGTCTTGAATTAAATAGTAACTGTTAATCCGACTGATGTGAAAAGAAAGACCACAACCCAAATTATCATGGCCAAACTGTTTTGTTGTTGTTATTGTTTTGTTCTTTTTGCACAGGGGTTCAAAATATTATCATTGACATAGGTAAGGTAAAGATTTATTATAGTTCAAGAGTAGGGGGTTTCCAAATGGGGTTTTTGGAAGGCAAGAAGTTGGCCTTTCACAGCAGAACATAAATATAACAACAAGTTGTTTATAACAACCTCTATGAAACCAAGACAGAGTTACAAGGTATCCATAACAAGGTTACATCCTAACAAGGTAGTCATATCAATGTGGTCATAATAACCTTTTGAAACACAGGCATGGTTGCTGTTTCCTGAAACAAATAGTATAGAAACATTGTAGTTAAGGTTACAGATGGGTAATAGTCCAATTCTTGATAAATAGATTTAATGAAATAAATTAAAACAAAGCAGGAATCAGTCTAGTTGGCTTTTATCATAAGATAACTTTTAAACCTAAGGTGGAGGCAGGCTGTTTTGTTATAACATGAGAGAAAAATGAGAAAAAAAAATGGAAAAGCTATTTGAACTCATATACTTAGTGACTTAGAAAATTCTCAATCTTCTCTGTTAGAAAAGAAGGCTAAAATTCTTAGGATGTTTCAATTCAATTAGAGATACTAAGAAAACTATGCACATGCAAATTTGAAGAGACTCTAAAATATTTAATTGAGTTCCCTGAAAAAATCAAAGTATTACATATGACTAAGTGTCTATAAGGAGAATAAAACATATCATTCATATATCATTTCACCCAGGATTTATAATTCCAGTGTCATTTCCTGTCACACTGCCTCCCCAGTAGTGTGCTATAGATGATGGATTGATAAATAAAGGTGATTGGTAAGTAGCCAGGTAGGAAGTATAGGCTGGACAAGGAGAGAGAATTCTGGGAAGTGGAAGGCTGAGGAAAGATGCTGTCAGCCATGATGATGAAAAGCAGATGTTAAGATACCAGTAAGCCATGAGCTACATGGCAACTTATAGATTAATAGAAATTGGTTAATTCAAGATATACGAACAGTTAGCAAGAAGCCTGCCACAGCCATACAGTTTATAAGTAATATAAGTCTCTATGTGTTTACTTGGTTGGGTCTAAGTGGCTGTGGGACTGGCAGGTGAGAGAGATTTGTCCTGTGGGCCAGGCAGAACTGGAGAAAAACTCTAGCTACAGTAGTGATTGGATTATTAACAAGAGAATGTTATCAGATATTGATTCAGCAACATAACCATCAATACATTTCATAAGCATTTTAAGGAGATTCTATATCTGTCAATGTTACTAGTTTGAACTTGGACAAAAATAATGCAATAAAACAAAAAACAAAAAAACTAACTTCACCATCAAAATTATACTGGTAGGAAGAGGAAGGTTAGCTATGTCAGCTACACAATTATAAAGTGGGTGTGTTTTGGTACAACAACTTGTCATGGTAATTTCATAGTTTAGGGACACCCTGTTCCTGTTGTGAGATTTATTTGGCTAATGGTTTTGTTTAAGGATCAAAATATAATTGTAGCCCAATATACCATTAGGCTTGATACAGCAACAAGAGTCTAGATTTGAACTGATGATTGAATGAGATTTTAGCAATGATTTATGAGAAGGTGGCTGTATATTATTGATAGCAGATATGTAAATCATTGAGGCTAGAAAAGACTAAGCTATCCATACTTCAGTGAGGTCTTCAATGAAACCTGTGCCTTATCATTGAAAATGTTTGAAATCTCATATATTTTACAAGGTTTGTTTAACAGGAAAGGCAGAATCAATCAATCAATCAATCAATCTCTCTCTCTCTCTCTCTCTCTCTCTCTCTCTCTCTCTCTCTCTCTCTCTTCTACCCTAGCTCTCTCTCAGTGAAATAAGTGATGTATTAGGCAGGCATGTGAAGAGGCACATGCTGTGAGGAACTGAAGCCTCAAAGGGAGCCTGTGAGGAACTTGAAACCACTGTTGCTCCAGATGAGAATACTGACCTTGTTTTTGTTTTTTTTTTTTTGTTTTGTTTTTTTTTATTCCACAGTTAATCTGTCCAACTCAATCCCTGCTAATGTCATGCCTAGCAGAAATTCAGTGAGAGCATACATAGGGGAAATTTTGAATTACACAGTTTAAAGTAATTTACCAGGCAGCAATATATGACATTCACAGTTTAATGGGCTTACTAAAAAACATTAATTAATCCCAGCACTTGGGAGGCAGAGGCAGGCGGATCTCTCTGAGTTCAAGGCCAGCCTGGTCTACAAAGCGAGTTCCAGGAAAGGTGCAAAGCTACACAGAGAAACCCTGTCTCAAAAAACAAAAAAAACAAACAAAAAATTGTTTATTTTAATAGAGAGAAGTTATCACTTGTCTAATGAAAAGTTTAAAAATTATGGGGTTGGGGATTTAGCTCAGTGGTAGAGCACTTGCCTGGCAAGTGCAAGGCCCTGAGTTCGATCCTCAGCTCAAATATATATATATATATATATATATATATATATATATATATATGTATAAATTAAAAGTATTTCATACTAAGATAATTGTTTAATGAGTGTGTTAGAGAAATCACAAACAAATATCAACTCTTTGAGGGCAAAATTAGTTAAACACAGAGCCTGTTAAAAAACAGATAAGAATGAAACAATCACTCATATGGCCTTGGATATTTGTAACTGTGTATTTATTCAAAACATTTATTTTATATTTCTGAGTTTGCTGTTCCCTTTGTTGTAATAAAAGGGAAAGTAAATAATATACTGATGAATATGAGGAACTTGACAGACACTAGTGCCCTGTAGTTAATTTAGAATAAATGAACAAAACAGCCTTAGCATGTGTTGTCTAGTTGTACCATGTATTAATTTGTATTTTATAGAAATTGAAAACTACATTTGAATTAAATAAGTATTTATTCAAAAAACTACTCATATTACTAATCAGTAAAAGGCAGAAGCATGAAAATAAAAGGACTCACACATTCTCATGAACATTTCAGGTATAGAAAGTATCATAAGAAAAGTTACACTGTCTGTGCTAATAATTACTTTCAGTAATTATGGCTTAGGTAAAGCTTTCTGAATATGCAATTGAGACAGAATCTCAGAGTGCCTCACTAGATGTAACTAAAATAACACTCGTGAAATTATTAAGTGAGATTGCCTCTACTAATCTAAGAGATGCCATATTTACATTAAAGTTATTTGTATTGCACCTTGAATTTACTATAAATAATTTGTATATGAATCATCAGCTGTTCAATTGGATAAAAACAAGCAAAATTCCAATGTAATGTGTCAACATAAGGAAGTCCTTATTATCAAAAGAGATTGTGTCCTCTGAATTGCTTTACAATTGTAAATATGTAATATCATATCAAAACCCTTAATATAATGAATATTATTATATTACAAGAGATGAAACAGAAAATATAAGTCATGAATTATATATAAAAAACTTATTACCATCTGAGTATGCTGGCGAAAAGCTGTAATCAACACACATGAGGCTGAGGAAGAAAGATTTACCATGATGTTGAGGCTTATCTGTGATATGAATACATAATGAATTACAGGGCAGCCTGAGCTACTAGGTGAGACCATTTCTCAAACATCATTTGTTAACAAAAACTACTTAAAAAAATACAAGTAGCATATTGGTATTTCTAAAAGTAGTCTTTGAATATATTGTGAACAACTCAATTTATCAATGTATAAATATATTGTTAAACAGTATTATGTGTCTTGGATATTTGCTTGACTAACTTATACATTGTCAGTTTTCTCAAGCACTAGTTTGAACCAAGGAGAATGATAGGAGAGAAAGGAAAAGGCGATGTACTTCAGAAACTAAGTATAGTCGGAAAGTCAGATGATTGAAATTACCCACTTTATAAAATCATTCATGACTCACTGCCAATTAACCTTTTCAAGCTAAATGATATGATCCAAAGATAGATAATGACAAGCCAAATGATAATCAGCAGAGCTTCATTTTTTACTAGAAGTCTCAATGAATATGTAAGAAAATTCATTAATAGAAACTACCATGATTTAGTTTAAGAATGCACTGGGTTTCTTCTAGCTGTTTGAGACATTTCCCAAGGATTCCATTTTTAATCTGCAGTGTCTTAAAAAGTAAAATGTACGTAATAATGACAGTGTCTTGTGAAATTACTTCTTTTCTTGGACAAGATTCCATTTGAGTAAATGACAGGAAGTGGTGGACATTGGCATGTTCTGTTCCCTCAGGCATAGGGGGAGATATAATGTGTGTTCCTTTCCTTATTACTTAGGGCCAATGAGAGAAAAGAAATTTGTTTTCAAGCCTTGAATTGTCATGAATAAGATGAGGTATGTCAGATGAGAAATGAGAAATGTCAATATATCAGATGAAAAATAGAATCAGGGCAAACAAGAAAAAAGTACTGAGTTTATAGCTATCATGTACTTGGCACTTCACATATAATCATCTTGTCATATTTGTCATATTTTAATGTTTTTCTATGTAAAGAGCTAAAGTTCATGAAACTAAAAATTGAGAGCTCTTATATAATTGTTTTCCTTTAATGTCATTGTACAGGTTTTCCTTAATTGAGATACATCTCTCTGCAATTAAGTGAACATTTTTTTCTCATTCTTATAGCTCAGATGAAAGAAGGAATTCTTGAAAAGAGCCTTAGGATAGTTTTATCCCAATTAAAGAAAGTATGATGGGTAATTTCCATTGTCAACTCCACTGGATATACAGACAATAGTGAGGCAATGTTCTGTGTGTGTCTGTGAGGAGATTTACAAAGAAAATTAACTGGGTGAGAAAGACTGTCCAGGAATGTCTCATCTTATAGTCAGACAACTCAGAATGAATAAAAAGTAGAAAAAGAGAAAGTCCCACCTCCATTTTCCTGTAACTTTTTATGATATATGAAGACCGGTGAAATGCTTGCAGCATACAATTTTGGTATAGAACCAAAGGCACCATTCCTTTGTCATCTATTGAATGTATCTAATGTAATGATGGAAGACTGTAAATCTTTCCTCCTTTAAATTGCTTTTTATCAGCTGTTTCTTCATAATAATGGGGAAATACTAATGCAGAGACTATTTCTAAAAGACATGAAGTTTGAGGTAAATAGGACTCCTATACTCTAAAGTATTTGGGCTTATTAGCTTGCTGAAGTCATGGAGAAAAATTTTCAAGTCCTTCATTTTTGCATTCTTCCTGCCATGTAGACAAAATTAGCAAGTTCTCCTGGCATCTTGCAAAGGACCCTGGCTACCTTGAAGCATAGTGGTAGCAACTCTTTCCAGGAAACAACTTGGCTTTATTTTTTCTCTGCTTTACTTGTCCTTTTCTCATCGTAAACATGTATAAGCATTACCAATATTAACCACACCACAGATTCAACATTCTGCTCTCTTGAAATTTCTGCTGCTAAACAAATTACCACACTCTGTGGTAATTTAGATTCAGGCAAGTACTTAGGTCAAGTCCAGAAGGCAGCTAGATTCTTTACCAAAATATCATAGCACTGGATTTCAGTCCAGTTTCTGATATTGTTACCCTCTTAAATCTCATGAGCTTGGCATCCACAGACTACAATGCTCTCAGGACTACTCACCTCCAGCCTCTTATGACAATGGGTATTAAAGCTCGGCTCATATCAGCCAATCAGTTTTTTAGTCCAAATTCCAAAGCTTTCTATATTTCTCAAAAAAAAAATATCATGATCAGGTTTTTGACAGCCTTGTCCCAATTTTGGTATCAACTTCTGTATTAGCTATTTTATGTTATTCTGTAAATAAAAATGTCCATCAAAAATTATAAAACGAGATAGTGTTCAGTTAACTGTTCTAGAGAAATAAGGGTTTATCACGTTGGGAAAACATGGCAAAGTTCTGGATACTGTGGTAGGATAATCAAGATGCAAGTTCTGCCACCAGAGACATACTTCCTCCATCAAATCTATTCTTTCTAAATGTCCTCATACAGTGCCACCAACTGAAGTCCAATAATTCAAATTCCAGATGCTATGTTAGACTATGATTATTTCAGCCACTACAAAGATAGAGAGGAAAGAGAGGGAGAGAGAGAAGAAGGAGGAAGCTAGGGAGGGAGGAAGAGAAGGAGGGAAGGAGAGAGGGAGAAATCGACAGGACATAGAGACAGAAATAGAGACAGGCACACAGAGGAAGAAAGAGGACCTACTGAGTGTAATTAGTTGTGTCAGTATACACATGGATACCAGTGACGGTTGAGAGGAAAATTGAGTCTCCCTTTTCCTGGCAGTCATAGAACATCTGCAGCTGCTTACCTGGTAGCAGAAACTTGAGAGTGCTTTTCCCTCACATCATGGAATGTTGGCAGATTTGATCTCATGCAGGTTTTTGCAGGCAACCACAGCTGCTGGGAGTTCATGGCCACATCATCCCTGTCATGTTCAGAAAATTGTGTTTTTCATCTGTCATCCTAATCCTCTGCCTCATAACATCCTTCTTTCCTCTCTTCAGCACTTTTCCTTGAATATCAGAAGAATGACATATATGTTTCTTGAATAAAAATTAAAGGAATATTTTTAAATTTTATTTTATAACCTTGTTTTGAATGTTCCTTACTAATTTATACAAAGGGTGTAAAGGAATATACTAAGCCTTTTAACTATTGAAAAAACAAACAAACAAACCACCGATCAAGAGAGTAGAAGAAACAAAACCACTATCTCACTAAGAGTTTAGAAAAGAGGTAGTGAATGTGTTACTGTGCTGATCACACTCACTAAATAATGGCGGACCACCAAAACCTTAATTTTCCAACAGCATCAGAGTTTAAGCTACAGTACTCCAAATACGTGGAAAATAAAGGAAATGAGTTTCCCTTAAATGTAAATCAGACAAAATAGGACTTAAATGAGTATAAAAAAGCATTTCTTATTAGAAAAGCTCCAAACCCATGCATTGTACAAAGGTTGAAATAAAATTTAACAAGGATGAAATATACATGAAAACATGGCACCCATGAAGATAATTTATTATAACTATGTCTTTCTTAGTAAGTTAATTTGCATGTATATTACAAATCTAAAATGACTAACAAAAATGACTAACAAAAATGACTAACAAAACTTTTGGACAAATCTAGATGTTCTGACAAATAACATTGTTGGGATGTTTTTGTTAGGATTTCTGTTGATGTGAAGAGACACCATGACAACTCTTATGAAAGAAAACATTTTATTGATTGGTATGACTTACAGTTTCAGAGGTTTAGTCCATTATTGTCATGGTGGGACATAGTGGTGTACAGACAGACGTGGTCCTGGAGAAGGAGCTGAGAGTTCTACATATTGATCTACATGCAACAATATTATCTGTTTCTCCCACTGGGTGTAGCTTGAGCACTGGAGACCTGAAATCCTGTGCTCACAGTGGCATACTTCTTCCAACAAGGAATATTCCAACAATGTCCCACCTGCTAAGAGTGCTACACTCTATAGAGGCC
This sequence comes from Onychomys torridus, assembly GCF_903995425.1. Lineage (NCBI taxonomy): Eukaryota > Metazoa > Chordata > Mammalia > Rodentia > Cricetidae > Onychomys > Onychomys torridus. Next base: position 60,090,924 of record NC_050454.1, read on the forward strand.
ATTTTCTTTCAAATCATGACACAGTACAAGGTCAGACAATGAAGTACAATACAATCAGTCAATAACACCATAATATATTTCATAGAGATCAGTTACATAAATCTTAAAAATATTAAATTACAATACACTTAAGACATGATTAAATCTTATCATACTCAAGTAATTAAAACTTTTGAACTGCACCTTGATAAAAATTGTTTTAGAAAGAAAAGAATAATTCGAGTATATTTTATTTAGGGTTTCTATTGCTTTGATAAAACTCCATTACCATAAGAAACTTGAGGAAAGGTATTACTTTGTTTATACTTGTACATAATAGTCTATTATTGGAGGAAGTAAGAACAGAAACAAGCAGGGCAGGAAATAAAAGCAGGGTAGGAACCTGGAGACAATATGGATATAGAGGCCATGAGGAAGTCCTGCTTATTGATTTGATCCCATGGTTGTGTCAGAATGGTTTTTCAAAGCAAACAGGACCACCATCCGACTATGACAGCACTGACAGTGAGCAGAGTCCTTGCATATCAGTCATCTCTGAGGAAGCATTTCCATAAGCTCATCAGGATACCTCTTCTAAACAGATTTAAGTTGTCACAAAACGAACCATCATAAAATATATAATGGAAGATATTCAATGGAGCATGGCCAGGGAAATCAGTTATTTCATCAGGAAAATACTTAAACATGAAAATAAATTGGTAGCATGTATTACAGACAGATGACACAATTTTTTATTTTTTTAAAGTTTGACGATTTTTATTCCAGCAGTGAATTTGCTTACTTACATTTGATGTTGTGTTTTCTTTTTTCATTTTTCTTTATTAAGAAATTTTCTACTCACTCCACATGCTATCCACAGACCCTCCCTCCTCCCTCCTCCCACTCCCCAGCCCTCTTTTCCCAGCCACCCTATATCCCCACATCCCCCAAATCGAGGTCTCCCATGGGGAGGATTACACATTTTATTAACATATGAATGTCTTCTAAAAGTAAATAAAAAGGAATAAAAATCTTCAAGGAAAATACACAATATTTTATCAAAGAATAATAAAAAAAATGTAAGGATGGTCTTCAAACGCATGTAAAATTTATGATAATTCAATGAGAGATTTAAAAATAAGAGCTACTCTGAAACTTAGATTTCCTTTGCAACTATTGAACAATTTCAAAATTTTGAGAAAATGCAGTTGTGGTAAAGAAACACGTACACTTGAATGGTATAACACCATTCTTAGTGTTATAAGTTTTCTGTAAGCAGAAAAAAGAAACAACAAAACAAAATTACTTATTGAATACTTGAAATTCAAGTGCTGGCAACATGAAATACATCACAGCTATTAATCACAACCACCAATGATAATAATAGTTGTAATTAATCTTAACATTTATAAAAAAACAGCTAAGTAAATATTGAATATTAAAATAAAAACAGTTAAATAACATCAAAACCCAATTTCATACAAATTTTGAAAGTTGCATGCATAGCCACAAATGAAGAACTAGAACAAAAATAATTAAAAGAAAATGCAGAAGAATATAATATATAATCATTTATTTTGAAGAACCAATTTTGGAAAAAATATAAAACCAATGAACTTGTCATTTTCACTCTAAATTCTAACAGTCTGTGAGCATGCAATGTCTCTCCATTTTCTAGTGTCTTTATTATTTCTTTCTTAAGAATTTTAAAGTTTTATTATAGATGTCTATCACTTTTTTGGTTAGGTTTATTCTGAGATACTGTATTTGCTTTTAATATATTTTGATTGGAGTGTGTCTGTGACTGCCTTTTCTTTGTGTTTTATGTGTATAGAGCTATTGATTTATGCATTTTTTTTCCAGAGCCGAGGACTAAACCCAGGGCCTTGCACTTACTAGGCAAGTGCTCTACCACTGAGCTAAATCTCCAACCCTGATTTATGCCATTTTATCCTGTATCATGCTGTATTACTGACTTTGTTCATCATTGGCAGAAGATTTCTGGTAGAATATTTATGTTCTCCAATGTATAACATGATATCTGAAAATAAGGATAATTTGACTTCTTTCCTATGTGTATCCTTTCTCTTTCCTTGTCTTGCATTTGGTTCCAGCTCTGTCTCCATCCTGACTTCTGTCAGATTACATTTTCTCCCTTTAGAATGGTGCAGCCTGAGAGTTTCTCCTCTGTAGTTTTTATTATGTGGTGGTAGTATTCTCCCTGTAGTATTACATAGGTCGTTTAGCAAGAAGACATATTAGAATTTGTCAACATATTTTACTTTTCTTTTCTTTCTTTCATTTTTTTTTTTTTTTTTTGGTTTTTTGAGACAGGGTTTTCCTGTGTAGCTTTGGCCTTTCCTGGAACTCACTTGGTAGCCCAGGCTGGCCTCACAGAGATCCACCTGGCTCTGCCTCCCGAGTGCTGGGATTAAAGACGTGTGCCACCACCGCCCGGCAACATACTTTTCTTTATCTTGAGATGATCATGTACCTTTACATTTATTTTTGTGGTTTATTGCATATGTTGACTTTTTATGTTAACTCATCACTGTGTACAAAGGATAAAACCAATCTGGTTATAGTAGGTAATACTTTTGATACATTTAATTATTCAGATTGCAAGTATTTTACTGTACATTTTTTATCTATATCCATGTGGAATGTGCATCAGAGATATTGGCCAGTAAGGTTTTGTATTGTTTTGTCTTGCTTTTCTGCTCTATATTTACCTGGTTTTGGTATTAAAGTATTACTGGCTTATATAAAAAGTTAGGATGTGAGTCCTTCCTCTGTTTTATTTTGATTTAGGTTGCTGTATTATTATTATTATTATTATTATTATTATTATTATTTTTGTTGTTTCTTTGAAAATATGCTCAAATTCTTCTGTGAATCCATTTGGCCATAGACTTTTTGTAACTGTAAGCCTTTTTATTGCTATTTCAATCTCTTCATTTATTATAACAAAAAAAGTTCAAAAAAATTGAATGACTACAATTCAGTACTGTAATGTACTGTAGCCTTTGTGATAGAGGAATAATGTGGAGGCTATCATTTAATGGTAAATCCAGTCTCTCTCCACCTCATTTTTTGAGACACGGTTTCATATGAAGCATGAAGCACATCAATTTTCTAGGCTATTTGAACAGAAATATTCAGTTTTTAACTGGTCCCTACCCTTATTGCGTCTGAGTACTGGTATGGTTGGCCCAAGAAATTGTATGGAGATTTTATTTGGCTGCTCTATTGGAACATACTTGCCTATGGAACCATCTTTCCAGTGCCAGATTTGACTCAACATTTCCACAAAGTTGAGTTAGTCTGAGCCTTGATGTTACACTGGCCAGTAGGTGGATGGCTGCTTACTGAAAGCACTATGAGCATCATTGCTGTATTTTGTATTACACATATATTTTACATATAGTTCAAAAGGCCTTGGAACTCAGGAAAGTAAGGAAAACTGAAAGTAGGAGAAAAAATCTTGAACAGGAAAGAACTCATCAATTGAGAATCCAATATCAAATTATGTTGACACTGAAGATATATACATATAAGTAAAATTATATGGATTGAGCATGTTATATTTATGTATATGGTACTATGTAAGTTGGGGTATTATGGAGACTTAAAGATTGGAATACTTACTGAGAGATCTGTGAAGAGAAGCAAGGCTTTTAAATCAATACTTGTTAATCCAGACAAGAGATAGTGGTAATAGTGCAGCTTTTTAAGTGAATGCTATGAGGATAATATTCTGTCATGATTAACCTGATTTGTGTTCATTTCTCTGTTTCAATCAAGGACAGCTCAGTGGCTGTCACCTCAATTACTTCCCCAAGAAATAAAAGAGCATATAATTTATAGAGCTCTAGAAGGTGGTTTTGCTGGGAAGAAAAAGGATTTGTGAAATCAATTAACTACCTTTTTGATTTGTTGAACATTGAACCCAGAAGACTGAAATTAAAATTCTCTCAAAGAACAAAAGAGCTTTTGACTTTACCTTTGAAATTCTACTATGAGTTATTTCATGCCATCTGTGAATGGTTTCCTCAGTGTGACATCATTAAACATTGAAGAAATCTGCTCCAATAATATATCCTCAAAACATCATGGAGCAAATACACATGTATTAAATTATGGGATAAACTACTTAATGCACGGTGGGCTTCTATATAAGCAGATATGTGTCTCTTTGCATGGACTTTTAGGTTTGTGTGTTAGACTTTCCATTTCTTGAACTATTGTTAACTGTTCTCTAAGTATGTATAATGATACATACTTTAAAATTATAACGTTAATGATATATAAATATTTTCTTTCTGGTGAATATTAGCTCACAAAAGTTTATATGTTTTTTTGCCCACCTAATCGATCTTAAAAAGCAGAACCTCATGGGATCATGTTACTAGAAAAATAATATTGCAGTCTTTATTCAACTTCCTCAACTATGTGAAAATTAACATTTTTAACATGCACAGATTTTTGGATCTTGGTTTCTTACATTTGTTGATAACACCAGAATAATGCATGATTTAGTTTATTCTAATTTCATGAAAATTTATTTAGACATGACTAATATAGCCAATCTACTTTAAAATATGTTTACAATTTTGAATGCCTATAAAAGTTAATATTATTCATGATAACTAGTAAATACAGCATTTATAGATACTTACATAATGCAAACTCTTACAGTAAAACCTTTTTCCAATAGCGGTTTTCTGGAGAGTAATTTAATCATATTAAATTGATGTATTACTTGAAGATTTCTTAGTACAAAATAAATAATTCTCAGCTGAGTCACCCCACCTTTGATGTAACTTTAAAGGAGCGATCAAGCTGTGACAACAAGTTTTGTAAATGCTTCATTAATTTGTCCTCTCACATCATTAAAAGACAATTTATATTTTTATTTTTCATGAAATTGACTGCCTTTTAAGTAGAAATTATGATAACAGCCTCTGTAAGCTTGACCTAATTATAATCTGAGAGGTGGTTGTTTTTAAATGCCAAATGCACCTTTCCACTTCATCCAGAAGAGTTGGGTATTTGAACTTTAGCTAGCAGATTTTAATACATTGTATTAACTGCATGTCCAGACATGACCTTTTTTACCTTGCAAGTGTAAAATGTAAAGCCCACCAGGGCAAAATGTCACTATAGAGAGATATCATAAATTCGATAATATATTACATATCATTTTATGAATAATATATATTGTAAATAAACACCAACCCCTTGTGAACTGAGAAAAATAATATTATCTTCCTTGATTATAGTAAAATAGTTGAAGAAATTGCTATAATGTGTAAAAAAGAGCAAGTATGGTTCCTAGATGGCATTCTCATACACGTTAGAGATGAGTGTCAGTGAATTATTGGTACAATGCCGTATAGTAATAATTACAAATAACGATTCATATCATGTATCCTGAGATAGATCTTTTTTTAATGTGTTATTTAAAATTATTGTAAAATATCTATTTCAGCTACTTAGACATCAGTAACCTCATAGAAGACTTACTTTACATGTAGTAAAAAATAATGCAGGTAAGAATGGCATTGCTAACTTGTCCTGCAATGGTTATTTTAACTTTTACAAGATATATATAAAATCAGGGATTTATGATGAAAGATAAAGGCAAAATAATCTCCTAAGTACCGAGTAAGAACTTTAAAGGCCCAGGTCAGGCCTAGGGAGATGTCTTTATGGGTAAGAGGCCTTGCTGCTCTGCCAGAAAACTCAGGTTCTGGTCATCATATCTGTATGATACCTCACACTTGTCTGTAACTACAGTACCAAGGCATGGGATACTTTCTCATGGTCTCTATAACTACTGCATGCAAGTGGTTCATGTACATACATTCAGAGAAATTGTGTTACATATAAAAATATTTAAAATTAGTAAATGAATTCATATTTACATAATATTTTATAATTAAAAATACATCATATACAATGCTTTCTAAATTAAGTTTGAGAAAGTTAATGGATTATATATAGATAATATTGTTAATTTAATTTCCACATGTAGATATACCTAAATCTATCCCTATATATTCTTATTCAAGATAGTGATGTATATATTTACATATATAGTATAGAAACTGGGAACTTTCTTGTAGTTAATATTTAAATGTATATTAATACACCAAAAGAAAATTATTTTACAGATTTTTTGACAACACAAATAATGATTCTCAGAAAATTTCAAGTTAATATAAATATGAGAATTTATTTCTCTACTTAACCTTTTGCACAATGTAATCTTTCTGCTGTTAGCCTAAGATGACTTTCCATAGCCAAAATAAAATAAAATTCAACTTTTAAAAAGGGGATAACACTAAATATGCCAATACTAAAGTAGTAACTAAGAAAAATTATTTAGTATTAATTAGAAATTGATCCAGTTTCAATTGTGTTGAATTTTGGCATTATTGGTGATTCAATTACTTTCTACAGGATAATTAGGTTTTAAATTTATGATAAATACCTTTGATAAATACTTCACCTGTACAATGAAATCTGATCAATTAACAGACCATGTACAGAAATGACAAAACTTTTAATTGCAATGATATGCATATTATTTTGAATGTATTTTAAAGGATAATGGCTTTTTGTTTGTTTGTTTTTTTGAGGCAGGGTTTCTCTGTGTAGCTTTGTGCCTTTCCTGGGAACTCACTCTGTAGCCCAGGCTGGCCTTGAACTCAGAGAGATCTGCCTGGCTCTGCCTCCTGAGTGCTGGGATTAAAGGAGTGTGCCACCACTGCCCAGCATGTTTTGTTTTTTAATTGATCTCTGAGCATGGACACTTTATTGAGGGTACAAAGTAGCTTTCAAATTTATGATAGGTACCTGTACTAAAAGAAATGAATCAGCCTCTATGTTCCCCATCGTACCTATTAGCATTTAAACGAACAAAAAGAACAGAGAGCAGAAATTTTCTGATGAACAACCTTGACAGGAAGAATCAGGGAAAGACAGTATTTACAAAGACACAGGACTTTTGGAGGGAGAGCCAGGATAGTGATATTCATGGCCTTACAGAACTAGGAGCTGTAGTTAGAGTTTTCCTGCCTGGCCCAGTCAGGACAAATCTCTCTTACCCACCAGTCCCACAGTCGCTCAGACTCAACCAAGTAAACACACAGAAACTTATATTGCTTAGAAACTGTGTGGCTTCTTGTTATCTACTTCTTTTATTGTAAATTAACCATTTTTGTTAGTCTATATTTTGCCACATGGCTTGTGGCTTACCAGTGTCTTTACATGTTGCTTCTCATGGCAGCGGCTGTGGGTATGGCAGGTTCCTGGCTTGTGAGTCTGACCTGCAGTGTGGCAGGAATGAGGAGTCTACAAGCGGCACTTTACTCTGCTGCATGGTGGATTTAGTCTTTGCTAGTTTAAAAAAAAAAAAAAGGTTTCTGGGCTATTTGCTGCTTTGATAGAACTGCTTCTGATAGTTCATGGTACACATGGCTCCAGACCCAGAGCTGGCGGTAAACTGTACCACCAGCATGTTGGGATGCTGAGGTGGGCGGAGCCAGCAGCCACCGTGGTGTTTCAGTCTTACAAAGATGGACATTACACTGAGAATCTGGTTTGTGTTGTCTTTGGGATTTTTAACTACAAAAAAAAAGATTTGATTGTAAAAGCTGTTGAGTTAAACAAATATGTAAATTTTAAAGGTATCCTGACTTCAAAATTTGGATAAAAGGATATGTTGCTTTGGAAAAGAGTCTCTGCTTTTGTTTTCACAGAAAGCCAGAGGCTATGGATTTGTTCCAGATTAAGATACATCAGGTTTGATCAGCCAAGACCCCCTAAAAGGTCTCTGATGACACCATGGCCCAGATGATCCAACATTCAGAATGGTTTCAAGGCAACTGGTTCAAATGATATACCCTCATGGACTACCCCATAATCCTAAAATTTTCTTTATGTCCCCATAAGATACAGCACCCATTCCAGCAGGAAGTAGTAAAAAAAACTACGCCCAATTTCCCAAAATTATCAAACTGGCTTTGGACATGGAATTGGCTCACTCCTTCTCTAAACCCAGACATATTGCTAAAAGAAAAGGTTAAGAGATTTTTGTGTCCCAAATCAAAAGAGCCCTCTGGTGTGGGACAGAAAAAAAAACTATTTTTATTTAAAACAGGTTGACTCTAAATGTGATCTCTTTCTAAAGAAGAAAAGGGGATATGATATAATAGGATGAAAGGGTAGATTAATAAACTTACTTCTAAAGAGCAGCAACTCATTTAAAATGTTTTACATTTGTATAGATTTTAGTCTATTGATACAAACTTAAAGTTAATTTTGTTATACTGTGTTTACATATGTACTCTTATTTAAGATATGTTTGTATGGCTCATTTAAAATTGTAATAGATAATTAAAAACTGATTAGTAATTAGTCATCTATGATAATCATACTCATAGCCATGTTAGTTAAGTCTTCTAGGTATACACAGAGATATTTCAGATAGACAGATAATCTTCAAATACTTCAAAGACCTACAAAATATGACACTTAAAATATTTTTAAAATTTAGACTTTCTGGACAGTGAGACATGTCTGCTCCTGGCAACACTGATTTACTTCAGAGAGGAGGATGGGCATTAAAGACACTGCATATATAGTTTATCTTTACCTTGGCAAAAATAGCCATTTGGACAAGAAACTGTTCTTGCCTGGACTGCTTGATCGACTGGACATGCAGGACCCATAGAAAGGTGACCAGTAAACTTTGTTTGACAAAATGGTCCTTCAGGTTCCTGCTTCGCAGAGGAAACTGCCAGACATTCTACAGGACACTGAGAGAAGTGACCAAGAGACTCTAGCCCTGTGGGCAGAAGACAAATGCCCCAACTTTACAAAGGAAGATTAGGTGACTGTCCAGGCTGCCAGCTGTCTCTGTCTACCCTAAAAGACTCCTGAAAGTTGCTTGCATGCTTCTCCTGGTACTCAGGTAATATTATATCCTTCTGAGGCCTTTGATGTGGTTGAAGACTAAATAGTTATAATTTTCTCAGTTATGATAAAAGATAAGTTAGATATAAAACCTTAGACTCACAAATATAAGATAGATAGGATATCTTCTTTAATATTGTAACTGTAATTCTTGCTTGATAATTGTTTGGTTATATGTAATTTTACTATGTAAAAGTTAAAACCTTCCTTAAAAAAAAAGAAAAGGGGAAGTGCTGTGGATATTACTCTGTGTAAATAAAATTCTGATTGGCAAGCGGCCAGGCAGGAAGTATAGGTGGGTCAAGAGAGAAGAGAATTCTGGGAGGTGGAAGGCTGAGGCAGGGAGACACCACCAGCTGCCACCATGACAAGAAAGAGATAAGGTACTGGTAAGCCATGAGCTATGTGGCAAAGTATAGATTAATAGAAATGGGCTAAATATAAGAGTAAGAGCCAGACAATGGTAGGCCTGAGCTAATGGCCAAGCAGTTAAAATAATATAAATGTCTATGTGTTTATTTCATAAGTGAGTTATCAGACTAACAGGGCTTGTTGACACCTGGAGAGAAGCTCTCCAACTACACGGAGGACTCCTTCACATCTAGTAACCATAGTTACCAATTACACAGAAGCAAACTGTAAGACTATTTTGAAATGTTTAACAAAGGTTGAAGGAAAATAAGGACAAATCATACGTATTACTTTTCAAACTGATCATTAAGATATAATTAAAGCCAATACCCTGCTTTCTCTACTAAATATGTTATGTTGAGTGAATAATTACAACAAGCAGTAGAAGGAAAGGAGTAAAAGACATTATTAAAGCAACATGGTGGTTTTTTTTTTCTTTAATTTTGTTTCTGACTCTAACACATTTCTGACTATTGTTAGAATTATTCTATGATGCAATAATTGCAGCTCTTGATACTGGTATTGGTTTTAAATTATTACTTTTAATTATATTTAGTGTCCTTTAGTACTGCTAAACTGTGTGTTTGTAGGCATATGTAAACTGCACTCTATTATATGTGCTTTGTGCTTATAAAAGCCCATCATGGATGTCATAGACTTCATGCTGTAATTAGTTATATTCTAGGACTATGGAGTTAAGTCACTATTTCCATTTTAGTTAGAGAATATTTCTTTGGTTTACATAATAATAACCATATTAACAAGATCTTACACATTTAATGTAGTGCATTACCACTGTACAAATGAAATATAATGTTTGTTTCCTGACCATTATGGCAGTTAATTCATGTACAATGCTAACCCAAATAGTAAGTTGAAAATGGTTAAAGCTCATATTTTATATATGGCATCCATAACATGGGAAAATCATAATATATGCCATTATTTTCCATGGATAGTGATCCTTAACTATATTTATGCATTTAGAGCAGTGCCTAATAAACATACTCTCTGCTCATCATACAATATTATTCTACTCTTTTTTTGTCCTTGTCATAGGTTTTATTTCTCTCATGTATTACTCAACCAAACTATATAATATGTGATAAGCTAGACTGTGATAGACTATGAGCTATGGATTTAACTCAAGTGACATTTGAAGTGGACTAATGCTTTTCCCATGTTCATTCTGGCCAAGTAGATATTTTAACATTCATTAATGATCACATTTTCAAGTTCATCATGGTACAATCTGGCCACAAATTGTTTCTTAATTATCATTTAGTGATCATATTTCATTCATCATCCTATTCTGGCCATAGCGATGTGCTTAAACAATCCAAAAAGAGGTCTCATGAGACTGAGAACTACAGTAACGGAATCTACAAATGCTCCATTCTGGCGCTATTTCTCAACAGAAAGTTTAATATGACAGGGCTACAAAGAGACATCTTGACATGTCATGACAATGGGAATGAACTAGATGAGTTCAGACTTTCTCTCAAATATGCCTAATTACTAATTAGTTGGATTACTTAATTTTAGAAATCCCAAATATTTTTATGTAAGAAGCTCCTAATTCCTCAACCATAAAAGTGTGAAATAAAATAAAGTATTTGTCTTTATGTATATTAGGTACATACCAAACTAGACCACAAAGCTCCTCCTATAATTGGCAACAATTATTTCATCATAAAATAAAAATATGTTCTCTCATATGTTAGTATTTCCATCTTTGTTTCTTCATGACATAAATGAATAAACATGACTTCTTGTATCTGACAAAGGGTACAGGAAACACAGGAGTGGTATATCCCTTCCAGGGCAATATAGAACCTCAACCAATCAGCTATAATACTTAATGTAGTTTTATTAAAACAATTAAATTATTAATATGTTCTTCAGCCAGATGAATAAATAAAATGGAAGTATACTTTAGAGTAGGAACAATACTTATAGATTTTATTTTAGCCTTGGTAATTTTTTCTATATTTCTTCTGCAAAACATTTGCATAGGATTCACCAAGGTATTTATTTACTTAGGATCCTTAAAGTCCAGAATATCCAAATAGTGCACTTTGCATCTCTACTTCTTTAAGTTTCAACATAGAATCTCATGGCAAATACTGTCTCTAAGCTTCTGAACGTTTTCCCTGTCAGATTTGATTTAGCTTATGTGACTTGATTTTATGCCATCCCAATGTGGCCTAGAAATCATTTTCAAAGTCAAAAGTAACTTATTCTAACTAATTCTGTCATTTATCATCATTTTAAGTCTCTCTTGAGCAAACTGTGGTTTGCACCAAATTGTGCAATATGGTCTGGAAATATATCCTATTGTCTAGAGGATCCTAAAACTCAGACTGTCAAGCTCTTTTCAATTAGGATTTGTGTAGGATTTCAGTTATAGTAAAACTCATAAAACAGGATATGCACTTGCCTTGAGGATGGATTGAGAAGAGGTTTACTGATTTTGCAGTTTGTTAGATATACAGAATACTGCATTGTTTCACTCAAAAATATAAAATTCATTTGCAATAATTTGTCTTAATTAATAGAATAAGGATGTAGATAACATAAAATAGGTAAATATTGATAGATAATAATCATATCAATTATCACAATACATTTTTGAAAATCGTTAATTTTTAATTTTTCTTAAATCATATTTAATATGACATCATCATGATCATTATGTTATTTCTACCATACTAATTTTATTTATAATTGACTTTGTGACACAGTAATGCTTATCAGATTATTCATTGTACACATTTATAATATTAGGAGTATAGCTGGAATATACATTAACAATGTTCAACTACTTTTCATTTACTCACTGATTTTTTTGCTTGTGTTATTCAGAATGAGAAATACAGTTTAAGGATGGAAAGGATTATTTAGACATAGACTTTCAGTCCATGGTTGTCTTCCTCAGTTGCTGTGTATCTGTGGTGAAGAAATATCTTAAAGTCAAAGGTGTGTGCTTAAAAGGAGTTGCTCTGCTTATTTACCAGAGTAGAACAACAGGATGTCTATCCTGAATTGAGAAGCACACTCAATCTTCTGCCACAAAGATTTTCTCTTCTAAGCCCAGTTTGACTAACTCCTAATGGTCTATTCAACTTTAGAAGCATTGCTAATTTTAATCATTCACTATTTTAGAGCTTTCCTGACTTAAATATTGAAATGCCTCTGGAAACACTCCCATAGATATCCACTGTGTGATTTACCAATATAGGAGTCCTTCTGATCAGTCAACTGCAGAGTCAGAATTAACCATCTCACCATCTCCTGATGATCCTTGTTTTCTTTGAACTTGAAATTTGCTTTGGTTCCTACAAATGAGAGAATATATAATGTTTCCTTCCCTAGCTAACTTAATTAGTTTAACCTGATATCCTCAAATTCCATTTATTTTGTGCAAGAGACAGGATTTTATTTTTATTTATATCTGAAGGAAACTAATTGGGTACTATATTATTCAAGGTTCTCTAGCAGGATAGAACCAATTATGTGTATGTATGCATGTGTGTATGTGTATAATAGATACATATATAAATATATATGTATATAATTTTACAGAATTTCTATTGAAACTTTTATAAAAAGAGGTTAATCTTGAAATAAAATAATTCAGAAAAATGTATTTCTTCAATATCTACTAGAGCCAGATGAGCAGTGAAAGATCTTTCCTGCTTCAAATGCTAAGAAATGGTTTCACAACCTAGACATTAGCTAACTTGATATGGGAAGGGTGATCTAACTGTGGCTTTATGTATGCTGGAGAGACTGAGAACATGGTAGACACTCAGTCTACAAGACTAGATGCCTCAACAGCACCAACGTGATATAGAAATTGTAGACAATTCCTAGAATGTCTGTGGTGCTTATAGCATGGAAGGATGGAAGCCAGAATATACTGGCGAAAGGGGTAACAGGGACTTTTAAGACACTAGCAACAACCATGAGTAACAAGCCATCAAGTGAGAACAGAGAAAAGCAAGCAGTAGCAGGGCTTGTCCCTGGGGCCTCTTTACATCTGCAAGGTTCTATTCACTCTTGAAGAGGGTCCATTCTCAGTTGATTCTTCAAAAAACTTCCCTCATAGACGATCCCAATGGCATGTCTCTTTGATGATCTTCAACTTGACAATGAAGACTAACCACTATAGTCACAGATATTCCTGTAGTGTGATTTCTCCATTTATCTGTTGACAAACACACAAACTGATGTCCATGTACCTCTTATATGTTGTGAGCATTTTTTTAATTAACATGGAGTCTCAGATATTTCTTGCCTATATTTATTACATCAGCCTTGATGAATCATGTTACTTCTATTTTTATTATTCCAGAAACTTCCATTATCATTTCTACAGTGACTAATTTTGGTTCAAATATAGTGTCACTATTTCTACATATCTTCATGTGGAGTTGCCATTATTATTAAAAATTTATTTGCTAAGTGTGATAAATTATCAGATTATTTTTTTATTTACATTCTCTTTGACTAAGTATAATGAATATGTTTCATAAATATATTTGAATTTTAAAGATGTTTCCTTCAGAGTTTTATTTATTTTAATTTAAGCATGAATTCTTATTATTAAATATTATTTTACTAAATTATATTCCAGATATTAATCTGCTGCCTTTTGAAAAGCTGGAAGATATGCTCTTTCATTTTCAAGGTTGTTTCTTCCCTTTTCTCATGCTTTTCCACTATTGTGTAGAAGATTCATGGTTTTGTCAATACTCTGTTGATATTTGTTTTATGTTAAAATATAAACACTGCACTTGTGGAATTTCTATTGAAACTTTTAAAAAAGAGGTTAATCTTGAAATAAAATATTTCAGAAAAATGTATTTCTTCAATATCTACTAGAGCCAGATGAACAGTGAAAGATCTTGCCTGCTTCAAATGCTAAGAAATGGTTTCACAACCTAGACATTAGCTACTTTGAAAAGAGGAGTACAATTAAATGTTGCTTCATGGAAAGATTATGTTCTGGAATTCAGGCTAAGGCTGAACATGTTCTTCATCTTTGTACATCAGTATAATGTCCAGACATCAAAGAACATGTCAACAATCTCAGACTCACAGAGGTCAAATCCTTCCTCACAGATTAACCTTATTTTTTCAGTCATGTCATATTACCTGTTATCTGTATTTTGAAATAGCTAACTTATTGTTAGTATACTGCTTAAACTTCTTTCTTATGAAATCCACTTGTGACTTTTCATCATCAATTGAACCTACTGTGGGAGGCCTACTCCCATATTTTCCCATTTTTTCTCAGGGTATACTTGAGGAAAGAAGGATAGGAAATGTTAGGTAGAAAGAGAGTGTGGAAAAGAGACAGACAGAACACAGGATAACTTTATGAACTCTCTCTCTCTCTCTCTCTCTCTCTCTCTCTCTCTCTCTCTCTCTCTGTGTGTGTGTGTGTGTGTGTGTGTGTGTGTGTGTGTGTGTGTGTTATCTGTCTGACTGTCTATTGACCTCATTTTCAATACTATCTTTTTTTTGATAGTTCTATTTTTAAAAAGTCATACGGACAAGGATCCACCCAATATTCACCTGCTTAACAATAAATTCTTCTTTAATTGCCTCATCTCTAAAAATTCTTCTTTAAATTCCTGATATCTAAGTATGGTTGCATCTTTATCTAATTGAGATTGAACATGGAACACAAAATGAGGTGTGACACATTTGAAATTAGCACACATAGACAAGTAAATGTCTAATTTGTGTAATTTACTTTTCTTCAACTGAGGAAACGTCTGTAAATATTTTACTGTTGTTAAGTATTTTATTTTTCTTTTATTTTTTAATATAAGGCATAGTATACAGTAGATCTTATTGATTTTGTGGAAAGTTCAAACATACTTTTAAAGAAAATTAATTCATTCATTCTACATAGTGAGTTTTAAAATCTATTATATATATATATATATATTCAAGTTGTCAAACAAACTAATATATATATATTCAAACTAATATATATATATTCAAGTTGTCAAACAAACTAATATTATGTGTTTTTGTCACCTGGTAGTAGACATTTGTTAATGTATTACTATATGATATGAATTCATCTGCATTGAAAATTTTTGGTAAAATTATTCTAAAGAGTCTTAAAATTGTAAGTTTCACAGTATACAAATTGTCAAGTTCTTTTTCTCATGACAGGGTTGATGATTGTGACATTACAAAAATGACTCTTTTAATCTGTACATTTAAAACAAATGCCCATTTCATATTTATTTTGGTATTTATTTCCTTATTTTAGCCTTAACCTGCATAGTCTCAGATTTTGAAAAGTACTTTTGTAGGCAATAGCAGAAACTGTTAACTAAACCTTTAGGCATGTTCTGACCAGTATTGGCACTCCCAAGCAGAAAGATAACAAAAGTAGTTCTCTCCCACTCAAAAAACTATCTACCAAATCAGTAGAGGCTTAAAGCTCACTTCCTACTCTTATAGAACACAGAATGCTCCTTTATCTGAAGATGGCAATTGCTGCTATCTATTTAGTTTTCATAATGAGACTATACTTGATACTTTTTCACAGTTTGAGAATATACCTAGTAGAATGTGAAGAGTAGAGAGAGATCAGAGTGCTTCTAACACAAGTCCTAAAGGGCCCCAGGGAGAAGCAATAGGGCTGTGACAGTGATAGTCCATGTGCAACACATCTAAGCAATGTGAGCAATGAAGGGGGATGGTAATTTGTACCTCACAAGGAAGGTGAAAGCAGTAGAGCAAACATAATATTCTGGGAACACTGCAAAAAGGCAGTCATGAAGAAAGTATGAACTTTGAAACTTTGGTATTGTAGAGTGTGAAATGACTTTAATAATTACCTATTGCCTACCGAAAAGGGTGCTTTTGCTGTGGCTCTTCATCTCCTCTTCCACAATTAATCTTGATTTTATATAAAGAAACAAACAAATGTAGTAACACTGATACTGTATTTGGAATACTTCTTGTTCTAGACATAGGTACTTAAAATTTTCATTTGAAGTTATCCATTTGTATATTCATCATGAATATGTATTATATAATATTTTAAAGTATTTAATTTTGATAACTATTTAAACAATACAACTTATTTCCTTCTAGGTTGCCTGGATACTGTTCTCATGTTATCAAACACCTGTCTTTCTACTGGTAACTAATTGCAGTTGGTCCCACCTTCTGGGATAGTCAATCTGACCAAATTGTTACAAGTTAAACACCTGAGCATCTTCAATAGGTCAAACTCTTTTTTTATTTAAATTGTTTTTTATTCATTTTACAGATCTGCCTCTCATCCTTCCTCCCACTCACACCAAGCCTCTCCTCCACAACCATCCCCCAATCCCCTCCTCCAAAAGGTTAAGGTTTCCCATAGGGTGTCATCAAAACCTGGTACATTCAGCTGAGGCAGGACCAAACCTCTCTGCCCTACCTCATGGTTGAGCAAAGTATGTGGGCACAGGATAGCCCACTCAAGCACCAGGGATAGTTCCTGATCCCACTGCCATGGCCCCTCAATTACACCAAGTTACAAAACTGTCTCCTGTATGCAGAAGTCCTAGTACCATCTCCATGAAGGTTCCACAGCTGTTGGTCTAAAGTTTGTGATTTCCTATGAACTTGGTTAAGTTGTCTCTGTAGATTTCCCCATCATGATCTTGATCTCCCTTGCTCATATGCTCCCTCTTCCCACTCTTCAACTGGACTCCTGGAGCTTTGCCTGGTACTCGGTTGTGGATCTCTGCATCTGCTTCCATCAGTTACTGGATGAAGATTCTATGATGACAATTAGCGTAGTCACCAATCCGATTATCAGGGTTGACCTGTAAGACACCCTTTCCACTATTGCTAGTAGTCTAATCTGGAGTTTGACCTTAAGAGGGATGCATGGATCACCTTGGGAAGGGGAAACAAAGGAGATCTCCATGAATAAACTGGTCACTGGGGACAGAGGTAGGGGAAGGGAGGCAAGAAAGGGGAGGGGATGGCAAATGAGAACATGAGGGAACAGGGTGGTCCAGCTGGGGGAGAAATCTTGGTAGAGGGAGACATTATGGAGTAAGGAAGAAAACTGGTGCTAGGTAAATTCCCAGGAATCCACAAGGATGACCTCAGATTAGGTCAAACTCCTAAAACTAAGATATTATGATTTTTAATCATTTAATGAAACATAGAACATGGGGATACATACTAAAGAATAAACCTGAGAAATTCTGAGTGACTAAGACATGATCCTGCCTCCTCACTTCATCAATCCAAGAGAGCAGACAACCCCTTGGCCCTGCCTCTTCCTTCCCTGTGTGCCTTTCTATCTCCTCTTAGTCCAACAGAGAACTGGATGGTCCACACCTGACAGTGGAATGTGGACTTCATCTTCAGAATGGAGATCAAATCCAATGGTGTTCTGGAGAAATCAACATGAACAAATCTCCCCCAACATTAAGGGGTTTGATTTGATACAATATAAAGCGAATATTTGAGGGGAAATAGTAAATAATCTATTAAATATGAGATTACAGAAAATAAGCTTGCATGAAAGTAAGATGTAGTAATTCTTTTTAAATAGGTCATTGAATATCAGGTGCTATAATTCAGTTACACATTGGAGAGGAAGAATAAATTTGAAGTCTGTGGAATTCCTGTTCTGTTGTACTCTGTCACTGAATTTGTGGATTCATTGATAAGCCTGTATATTTATACATCCCCAAGAGTAGTAAATTCTAGAGACAAGACTCAAATCCAGCCTCCAAGGCTATCTCACAATCTGGATCAAGTACTTGATTGCTTACCCCACTATTACTTGTATCTATAGCCAGTACCAAGAATATTGACTGCTGAGGAAATACTCTATATATTGTTGCACACTTATAATTATGTATAATAAATGTAAATATTAACTTTATTATAGGATTCAATACTTGCTAGAAGAATAATCAAAGTAACTTGACAAAAGTATTCGTCAAACCTGCATTTTGGATACAATTGTATTTATTTACTTTTTGAAATAGACCAATATTGCATTGTACACAACATAGGTCTTCAGTATATTCAGTTTTCCTATCTAATAGTAGAAATATGGAGGAAAGAAAATTATATCAGGATTCTAAAATTCTGAGATTATTTTGCATTTAGAAACATTATTTTATGTGAGAGTTTTAAAGAGGAAAAGTACTTTGGCAGATCAAGGCCAAAGAGTACCACAAAGATTATGACATGCAACAGACTTCACATAAGAGGTTTATGAGGAGTGAGAGAGAGGGAAAGAAGAGAGGTGGGGGGGAGAAGATGGAGAGGTGTTATGGGAGAATCTTTTCCTATACTGTGAAGATGTATCTCTGTCCTCCCTCACTATGGTGTCTTCTGATTTGTTCACTGAAGATCTGAACAGCGAATAGCTAGGCAGGAAAGGATAGGTGGGACTTCTGGGCAGAGACAGAATCTCTGAGAAGAATATGAGAGGTGGGGAATTCACAGTCAGACATGAAGGAAGTGGGAGGTACTGTACTGAGGAGAGGTAGTGAACCACTTTTGGCAGGATGCATTAGATTAATATAAAGGGGTTAATGTGAGTTTTAAGAATTAGCAGGAACAAGACTAAGCTAAGGTCAAGGCTTCACAATTAATAAAAAAAAAGTCTCCGTGCCATTATTTGAGAGGTGTTGGTACAAAGAAAGTCTATTTACAAAGAGGAGAAAGGAGAGGAAGCCTTGATATCAGGGACTTTACATAGGGTATTTGACTTGTGGCAGTAGTGAAAATGTTTTACATTTGGAGGCTGGTGATGACATGGATGCTGATGCTGTGTGGGCTGGGGGCACAGAGGGTTTTGAAATTTGAGCAGTTTCCAACAGCAATGTTTAAATTAAATATACAAGTAATAGGAAGACACAATTTTCATCCATGACCTGGTGTGCAAATTGAAGTTTGGTTTTACATTTCTTGTTCTTGAAAACTGCTCAGAACTCAGACAGAGACCTTGCTTTCTCACTTGATTATAATTTCATGGAAAATAAATGTCAGGAAGATATCTTAAACAAAGTATACACTAAAATGTAGTTATATATATTTCCACAGAGAACTAGAAACATCAATATGTATTTTTGTTTGAGTACAACTTGGAACATATTCTGCAATTGTAAATGAAAAGTGTCTTAAAGTTTCTATGACATGAAAAATGAAATCTTCATAGATTGTGATAAATAGTAATGTAAGCAATATAGAAATAAATCAAGTCAAATTTTCTATTATGAAGAAACATAGACAAGATAAAGAATGTTTTTTACAGATAACTAGATCTTGGATATGCAATTTTTTTTTTCTTTAAAGGATTCAGCATAGACTTTCCCCAGTTAAAATGTATTAACATAGGGATGAGGAAATGTCTCCATGGACAAAAATACTTCTCCTGAAGAGAGAAGGACCAGAGTTTGGATTCTAGCACCTAAGTCAAATGTGATCCCTGTCACACCTCCAATTTCAAGGATTACTGAGACTTGCTGACTACCATTTTAGCCACAAAATCAAAACTCCAAATTAAGTGACAGACCATGCTACAAAGAAATATTATGGAGCAGGATACAGGGGAACATTGACAATCTCCTTTGTTTTTCAAACGCTCAAAGGCTTGACCTCACAATCTAGGGCATACACACAACAAATAAAAACATCTAAAGTATTTATTAGCACATTTCTGTAGAAATATGAGTATTTTTTTCATCAACACCCACAAAAACTCACAGGTAGTTTTTCTAAACAAAGAAAAACTGACATTTATTCTTTAAATAAAACTTACTATGATTTTTTGTGGTTTGTATTACAGCTGCTTAAAACATTTAAAATATTTTTGGCATAGCCTTCCATACCCAGAGGAAAATCATAAAATAAAATGCTTATATATCTGATAATCTCATTTCCAAAAATAAAGAAAATAGTATGACGATTTTGCCACATAGCACCTGTTCAGTATAAATTCCCTATCTGTAATTCAATGCCTATTTATCTCACATGCAAAGCTTCAGGGCAATATTTTTTATTCTGTGGAATGTAAGTAGCTGTTTTGAAAAATAAAGACATTTTCTTATGGAGAGTTTAGTGTTAGAACTTGCTTTATTCAATCATATTTTATATAGATGATTCCCAAATCACACCAAGCTGTGCCTCCTGTAAGTGTGAGTTTCCCACTGCTGTAGAGCATAGTGAGTGCCATTCATATTTATAATAAGGTCCTGCTCAAAACATTCTAGTCTTCTACTATCATGTTTCTTAAAATCCTTCTCACCTCATCCACTGACCATTCTCAAGGACATTTCCGTATTATTCTATGTTCATATTTCTAGTGTGAAAATCTGTATCATGAAATCTGCATTATGAAAATAAACATAACAAGCTGCCAACAAATTCCAGTGCCAGGAATGAATTACTTCTTTTCTAGTTGTTGTTCAGTAGACCCTCTCAAACACTACGTTCCATTGCCTTTGACTTTGTTTACCCTCTCTAGAACTTGGCGGTAGTATCTTCTTTCAGACACTGCATGCTTGAGTTATAAGACATCAGTAAATCAAGCTGTACTTATCTGGAGGCCACATACCAACTGTCTATTTTTCATGGTGTTAGAAGCTTCTACACAAGCTACAACATTTTACTCAGTTGTGAATCCTATAAAGTACAGTAATGATTATCCTGGCAAGATATACACACTTGGTGCAATAGAAGTATGGCTGTTATAAGATAACTAATTACTTTCCAATTTGACTCATTTCTTCCACCAGAAGAAATGCATGTCTAGTACTATAAGTCTAACCAAGAACATAGATGCCGTAGAGCTCACAGGCCCAAGGGATAAAGCTACTAGTGTTATTCTGCTAAATAGACATAGTATCAGACTGCCCTCTAAATATGCATCCCTTTACCCATAGATTCATATGCCTCTCAGAGAGTTGTTATCTCAGAAACTTACAATTGCTCAAATTGAAGAGAAAATGTGTCAATGGGTCCTAAACACTAAATTGGGGACATCTATATCACACTTATGCCCTCTTCAAGGCATAAGGAACTTCAAAGTAGGGAGTGAGGTGTGCTGAATTGTAAAGTACAGAGTTCAGGGAGGACTGGATTGACATAGTGACTTGTTTTATGGATTCAACTGGCAGGTCCCAGCCCCTATGGCAGCCAGTGCAAAGTCTACATAAGCTCAAGTCAGTCATCACTCTTGAATAGGAAAAGGGGGCGAATGAACCTTTGTCCTCGACCTGATGATTAATTGATGATTGGTGGCTGCTTGAGAAAACAAGCTAGTTTTCTTTATAGGTACAGTCCCTGGTATGGTCACCTATTATCTGCAGATGGCATTTCACACGTTAGTATCCAAACAGCGCAAACTGGATTTAGTAGATTATTAAAAATAATAAAAGCACAATTCAAACACACACACACACACACACACACGTACATGCACATACACACAAAAAAATAAAATAAAAAGAGATAGACTGAAGGGGGAAGGGAAGGAGAGAGAGAAAGGATACAGAATTTGTGAAATTATCTGTTTCTTCCAATAAACATTGTAAGTGCCATAATTAAGAGGGTTTTTTTTTTGTTTGTTGGTTTGTTTTTTGGTTTTTTCTGAAGGATCTGAGAACTATCACATAGTCTCTTAAGTTGCTGTTTGCTTGTTTTTAACATACTTGATTTTGAATATTATATTATGTTAAACAAACTTTAAACTTGTTTTATTTACTTGTTTAGGCTTAGTTTTGACAGTATGTACAAAAGACTATAACGGGAGCTATAAATTGGTTTCTGCCTCTACGCTTGTAAATTCCTGTAAATGAATTAATTACATTTGTATTTAACATGACTATAAAGATGGTTATGAGCTCATGGAAGAATTTGATCTTTTATAAGGTTATTGACCATTAATTGCATGTCTGAATCATCTTTATAAATTTAGAATAATATAACAACTTTTATAAAATTAAGATTGTATAATTTTAGCCCTGTTATATTTGAATCTCAAAATTTGTAAATATTGAATTGAAGATCCTTTAATATCAAAATAAACTTTAAACCATAAATATAGTACTGGGGACTGTATTTTCCTTACCATTTTAAGTGTAATTTTACTAAATTTCGCAGCCCTTTTTTTGTTTTTTTTTTTGTTTTTTTTTTTTGAGTATGGAAACATTAGCCCCTGTACAAAGATCTGCCCCACACCTTATCTCTCTTAGGGTCTTGCCCAAACTGTCCACAGTTAGGTCATAGGAGGGTTCACAGCCTAACTCAGTCTCATTAGGTAGGTCAGTCCTCCAAGTCCTTCTGCCAAAGGAAACACTCTTCCATCTTCCCAGCCTGACAAGCAAACACTGATGCTGCCCTGAGGCATCTGTCCTCAACAAAGCCAACCAAATTACTATAAGGAATACTCACTTGACTGTCCAGGTACAATTTTTGTTTCAATTATTAAGTTGTTCTTTCCTTGAGAATGTCTGTGTTCAGTGGTTTGTTGCTGCACCTCCTTACATATCATATTAGCATTCAGTTATTCAATTACCAAAAAAAAAAAAAAAATGTGTGAGGAATCAGAATTCTTCATCTACACTGGGGCAGAACCTGGGTAACAAAGTCCTGGCCTAGGCTCATTGCTGCTTTTACTTATTCAAGCTTCGGAGGAAAAAAAGTGAGACCTCAACTATTTTGTATTCACTACTACTTATTTATCTGTCCACCAGAAACTGCTTTGGATAATGCAACAGTATTATAACAAAGATTATGATTATGATTAAAAACTTTCAAATGGAAAGATTATCTCGGGTCAAGTCTTTGATGACATTATAATCACAAGGGTTCTCAAGGATGCAGATCAGGAAGTTACAGACAGGATATTTCAATAATATTAGAGATGATGATGGATAGATACACAGCCATACAAATAAATGAAATATCTTCCCCCTATCTCTTCCTCTCCATTCTGAATATATGTATCTGAAATTTCCATACTACTGACTTCAACTATACTGTAGGGATCAGAAGTGGAGTGTAACTCTGGGAATGAAGTTTGAACTAGAACTGTGGACACTGGCAAGGTAAATAACTGGATTGTCACCTTAAGTTTCCAGAAAGAATGGAACTAGGCAACCACTGAAAACTCTAATCTCCAGATTCAAAAGGACAATCATATGGGCAGCTTTAAATAACTAAATCTGTGTTCATTCCTTACATCATTAGGAAACTATAGTAATCACCCAGATATTTCAGAGTTTAGGAAAATAAGCAAAGAACTAAGTGAAAGGACTTATTAGCCATTGCCTGAAATGACCATTTGCACCTGTTTCTTCCCAGTCTTCCTAAATACAAGTGTGTATGGGTTAATAGCCTTAGTTAGTGTGAAAGTCCTAATTTTAGCATAACTTCCAGGACTTTTTCACACATCCTCCTCTGCAAAATTAAGCAATGTTCCCTGAATATTCAACAACTCTGTGTTGCCAAGTACTTGTTTATGAAGCATGCTGGGCCAGAAACTCAAAGCACTGCTGGTTTTGAATCCAAATGGCCACAGAGGTTGTTGTCTTTAGATTGTTCATTTTGTGACTCTGCTTCTGAAATTGGGTGCTGGCCACTGCTGCAATGTTTTCTAAAACAAGCAGATATTTTGCCCTGGCTAAGACACAGATGCCTCTTTCTCACAGAAGGCAACTCTATTGTAGCAAAATAAATAGTAAAAGGACAAAAGCAAATCAACACAAAAGCCTTTTATACTTTTTCATGGCAGGCTACCACTTATTTCTTTATTTTTTGTTTTGTTTCGTTTTGCTTGTTTTATGTATAGCTCCCTCCAACTAATCTGCCCATATACTAATTAACACTTTGACAGTCGCAAACAAGGCTCTGGCTCTATCTGATGCTAGATACAATCCAGGCCCTGAAATAACACAGTTTTCACAAACATTATTCTTGTTTTGTTGGAGGTTATGGAGAATTTGATATGAATATTTATAGTTATTATCCTGGCCTGTTTTTCAAAAACGTTCTCTCTTTGTAATAAGGGGGTTACCAAAGTCACTTCCAGAGCATTATTTTCATGAATTCTCATCTTCATTTTGGCTGGATGTGTTCTAGCTTCAACGCAAAAGTGGTTTCTTCACCATGCAATGGAATTCAGCAGGGCAGCCATGCCTTAGCTTGCCACTCTGATTTCCCAAAATCGTGTCCAAGAGCATCATAACCATCTGTTAAAATAAGTTGACTGCATTTCCTGTAGTTTTAAGATGTCTATTATGCAGAATATCCCTGGCCTGAAGTCTCAGCAAACCCCAGTCCAATCCTCCTAGTATAAAGTGCAAAGCACAGTTTATAAACTACAAATATGTGATGCATGCTAATACACACACATACAATCATACGCACACACAAACACACACACACACACACACACACACACACACACACACACACACACAAACACACACATTTATAATAGGCTAACATGAAACACTGTTCCAAATGTATGGTGAATTAAAGTAGACCCTCTAGAAGCAATCAGTCCATCTAAGTTAATAAGTAAAATTAGTAAATGGGCATTTATTCAAACTGTGTCCTTTATCAGTCTAAATGACAGGCATTTTTAAAAGGTATTTGTTTTTTACAAAACAATAATACATAAACCCTGAAGAAAAAAAATTTCCAACTTTGAAAGTAACATCACAATAGATTTTACTTAAACTTATTTTTGAAGATAAAAGTCTCTCTCTCTCTCTCTCTCTCTCTCTCTCACACACACACACACACACACACACACACACATATATATATATATATATATATATATATATATATATATATATATAGTTTATTATTAAATACATTTTTAGATATTGGATCGGGCATCTTCATTTTCCACTACAGATAAGAATTTAATGAACATGAAAGTAAAGCATATCTGT
The DNA here is from genome assembly GCF_903995425.1 of Onychomys torridus. Classification (NCBI taxonomy): domain Eukaryota; kingdom Metazoa; phylum Chordata; class Mammalia; order Rodentia; family Cricetidae; genus Onychomys; species Onychomys torridus. The sequence continues at coordinate 60,116,258 of NC_050454.1, forward strand.
GTTCTTTTCTTTTTCCTTATTAGAAATTATCACTCATACATACACATATCTGTTCATTCTATGAAAGAGCCAAACAATTTTTGAGCATTGAATTCAATTCAAAACTTCATAATGAACTTTATGTTAAAGTCAGTCATTTTTCATTTGGTCTTTTCATTAATTCTTAATCTTTAATGATTTTGATTCTCAAAAGATTTTGCCTTAGGGACTCATTTGTGGGTAACAGGGTTTGCAATTTAGCTGTTTGATATTTATTTACCAGTAAATTACAAAGTGATGTACCATTGTCGTGGCATGTAGTATGAACATAAGGATCATATATATGCTTTTATAATTCTTCAGGTTACAAATTATAATAGCTCACAGTGTTTCCACTTCTCATCACTATGTAGCAGAGTTTCTCAACACTCCTAATGCTTAAAGTCTTTTCATACAGTTCCTCCTTTTCTGGAAACACCCAACCATAAATTTCCTTTTGTCACTTTAGAACTGTAATTTTGCTACTCTTCTGAATTATAATGTAAATATCTGATATGCAGAGTGGCATTAGATGACCCCTGTGAAAGTGTCTTTGGATGTCCAAAGGGTTGTAACCTACAGGTAGAGAACCAGTACTCTGTGGTGTCATGGAGATTCAACAGGATCGGATGTATTAGATGCACTTTCCTTGTCTGCTTTTCACTGGCAGGCCACTCTGTTTCTCTATTGCTATTGTGTTTCCAGACCACTGAAAATCCTGCTGACTTGCTAGATGTAGTTGCTCTACTAAAAGCTTATGGAGATATGCCATACTTTAAAAAAAAAAAAAAAAAAAGTCCCCTCAAGTTTCACATTTCACATTCTGTTGTTAAGTGTATGAGTTTGAATTGAATTTAGCCAACAGAAACCCACAATTACTTCTCTTTAACAAATTAATGTGTATTAATTTTCAATATTTACAAAAGAAATCCAGTAGAAATTGTAACTATATCTTGAAAATGTGATTCAAAGACAAGGAGCTATCTATTACAATGCTTTAACATACTTATAGTCAGATGTCAGTAATGTGGGGGTTTAACAAGGCACCTCCATGTAGTTAAAAAGGTTTATCTGGGGGTAACTTACAGCCAGTAAAGGGGATGGTTACAGGATCTGGGACAGGTGAAGTGCGGTCCAGTGGGGTTCTCTGGAGAACTCTCACTGGGTCTACCATCCAGCATCCAGAATCACAAGGAACCAAGAGGCTGGCATGCCCAGATCTCAGGTCTTAAGGGCTCCCATCTTGGTCCCACCCCAGGGTCAGGTCTCAGGTAGGCTTGGCAGTGACCAGAAGCCTTAATAAGGATAATACTTTCAGGTCAAAGCTGGAACAGCTACCATTACATCTCCCCCTTTTGTCATATAAGAAAGTTATAAACCTAATACAAAATTATATACAATAAGAATGATTATCAAATATTGTCTAGAAGGAATAAGGGATAATGACTTAGACAAGATGGAACTAAAACAACATGAACAACATCAAACAAGAGACACATACTAAAATCCAGAGAAGTCTGGAGCATAGGTAAATGGCGTGTACAGAGATCATTCCCAAAGGTTTCCTATCCTAAAGAACCTTAGTTTAATACTTAATACATTCTAGCTAAGATACAAGAAGATTGTAACTATAACTGCTAGTCTTCAATCCCATCAAAGACATGAGAAGGAATGTAATAATACCTGAGAAATGGAAGAAGGATGCAAGCAACTTTCAGGAGTCTTGCGAGAATAGACAGAGACAGCTGGCCACCTGGACAGTCATCTAAATTTTCTCAGCATCATTGGTGCATTCAAATTGGCTACAGAGTGCTGTGGATATCGCTCTGTGTAAATAAAGTTCTGATTGGCCAGTGGCCAGGCAGGAAGTATAGGCGGGACAAGAGAGTAGAGAATTCTGGGAAGTAGAAGACTGGAGAGAAGTGACCAAGAGACTCTAGCCCTGTGGGCTGAAAACAGATGCCCCAACTTTACAAAGGAACATTAGGTGACTGTCCAGGCTGCCAGCTGTCTCTGTCTACTCTTGCAAGACTCCCGAAAAATGCTTGCATCCTTCTCCTGGTTCTCAGGTAATATTACGTCCTTCTGAGGTCTTTGATATGGTTGAAGACTAGATAGTTATAATTTTGCTCAGTTATGATACAAGATAAGTTAGATATAAAACCTTAGGCTCACCAATATAAGATAGAATATCTTCTTTAATATTGTAACTATAATTCTTGCTTGATAATTGTTTTGTTATATGTAATTGTACTATGTAAAAGTTAAAACCTTCCTAAAAAAAAAAAGAAAAGGGGAAGTGCTGTGGATATTGCTCTGTGTAAATAAAGTTCTGATTGGCCAGTGGCCAGGCAGGAAGTATAGGCGGGACAAGAGAGTAGAGAATTCTGGGAAGTAGAAGACTGGAGAGAGACACCGCCAGCTGCCGCCATGGAAAGCAACATGTAAAGACACTGGTAAGCCACAAGCCATGTGGCAAAGTATAGACTAACAGAAAAGGGTTAATTGAAGATAGAAGAAGCAGATAACGAAAAGCCTGTCACAGCCATACAGTTTCTAAACAATGTAAGTTTCTGTGTTCTTTCTTGGTCGGGACTGAGCAACTGTGGGACTGGCGGGTAAGAGAGATTTGTCTTGACTGGGCGAGGCAGGAAAACTCTGACTACAACAGGCCTAGAGTATCTGTCAGACCATTTTACTGTCAGCAGTCGAGGCAAAAGCAGTTCTTTGCTCAGTATGGCATTTTGTGCCAAAATAAAGACAAACTTTCACATGGAAATGTCTCACAAGTCCAACATTCTCTCAGGATCATATCAATGCTGCCAGGAGCAATAGTGTCTAAGTCAACAGAATTCCAAGTTATCAAAACATTTAAATGCTATATGCTCTAGGTCTAAGAAGTATTTGAAGACTACCTATTCATCTGACATAGGTTTTTGTAAGTCTGGAGAATCTAACTAATATAACTATAGAGATGACAAGCATAGGTGACTATAAATCTGTAAATCTTATCTACCTAGATAACCTGAGGACTAAGTCTTCACATAAACAGGGTAAACAATATGTAAGCAAATGTACAGTGAAAGGACAATGACCTCAAAATGTGACAATACACAAGATAGCTAAAACAGAGGTAGGAATCTACAATTATTTTATGCAATATGACAATAATCCTAAATATGTACCAATATAACAAATATCCTAAATAAGGATAGAACATACATACAGTATGACAAAATATAATTTTACATTTGTATTAATATACAAATATTCAAATAAGAGTAGAAATATATGTACATTACAACAAATATGACTCTGTAATTGTATGAATTCTCAGTCAGGGGGAGTCTCTTGTTCTACTGACTGAGCCCAGCTAGCTCAATCACTTGAGCATGAGACTCTCAATCTCAGGGTCATGTGTTCATGCCCCATGTTGGGCAGCACATTATGTGGGGATTTAACAAGGCAACGCCACATAGTTAAAAAGGAGGTTTATTTTGGGGTAACTTACAGCCAGTAAAGGGGTTGGTTATAGGACCTGGGAGAGGTGAAGTGTAGTCCAGGGGTTTCTCTGGAGAACTCTCACACATTCTGTCATCTAGCATCTAGAATAATGGGGAACAAAGATGCTGGCACATCTGGATCTTGGGTCTTAAGGGTTCCTGTCTTGGCCCCACCTCAGGGTCAGGACATAGGTAGGCATGGCAGTTACCAGAAGCCACACTAGGGGTAGTATTTCCAGGTGGCCAAAGCTGGAACAGCTACCCACTACAAGTGAGCTTTTCACAGAAACTTGCATTGACTTCCACACAGTATATGATAATTCAAGCAAAAGGTCAAGAAACAGTTGAGAAAAGGAGTTACACTATTTTATTTTTCTAAAATGAGTATTCATTGAATTAAAATGTGTAATCCTCTCTAAAGTAGTATATTTGGAGGGCCATCATTATAAGATTGAAGTTTGATCTGAGCAAAGTATAGAAAAACTAGGTCATTCACACTAGAGTCTAAGTCTCATATTTTCTGGGTTTTTGACCAAGTTGCAGTTATTTCACTGTGCTTTGTTTATTGGAGAAAATTAATAGCAGGACAGGAACAGGTCAGGTAGAAAACAGTAATGTGGGAAAAGGAAAAGGGAATGTCTAATTCTGAAACTATTTATAAGGGAAATTATCTTCCACTTGAGCAACAGCATTGGGGAAATTTAACTCATTCCTATAATTTATTTTTGTCTCTTGTTTGTATTATTGTCACTTAAATGTAGTATATATTGAGCATTTAAGTCAGGCATGCATCAGGTTGCTTTTGTGAAGGACCAAGTAGACAGTATAAATGAAAGTGTTCATGTGCTACTGTGAATCACTCTGTAACTGCACTAGGGTTTTCCTGATGTAGTGTACCCTAAATTAGGAAGAAATTGAGTGTTCTAATCTGTCCAGAGAACTTGCTCAGCTCTGAATTTAACATGTGAATAATGTTCAGGTAGTTGGGAGGGCTTTCTTTAGTTTCTATTGTTAATGTTCTTGCAGGAACACCATCTGAAAGAATGCATTACTGTTTTTTGTTGTGTTTCTTGTGTTTGTTTGAAGTGGCACAGTTAACAGTCATTTTCAGTTTTGGGACACACTAAAGGAAATTTTCAACCACCTCAGTTAAGAACAGTGTAAACCATAGGATAACATGTTAGCTAATAAAGCTAATGGAGCCCTCAGAGCAGGAAGATTTGTGAGGTCATCACTGTTATGATGTTATAAAGGAAGGGAGGAGTCACTGGAAAGTAAATTATGGAAAAATGTATTATGGAAAATACAGTTTTGAGCTCTCACTTTGAAATCCTCTCTATACTGCTAAACCTCCATCTACATGTATAATGATTTCTCATAGAAAAATGTCCTAAATGATATCTTAGCACACAGTTTTCTCAAGGGCATTGATAATGGAAGTCTTTTGCTCAACTTCTACTTCCAACACTTTTTTGCCTTTTTGCTACAGACAGTCATGAAAAGTTTATAAAATTGGACCTTTCCACAGACAATAAGGTATCTATCTGGGAGAAGCTTTAAGGGATATGCAATGCCCACCCCGTTCTGAACAACTGGCTGTTGAAGGATTCTTGTGGAAGAGTAGACAGAGTAGACATTGTTCTCATTGGAGGACCCACTTGAGAGCTCGTCAGGCTACAACAGACAACTACAAAGCCCATAGTGGCACAGAAGGCCCTGGATAAATTCAGTGAGTTTCAAATAACAACATTTACAACAAAAACTATGAATTACAGGTGTGCAACAAAGTTGGAATGGAGGTTAGGAGAATAATAGTCAGAATGTGTATTCCTATATTATGCACATTTGAAATTGTTAAAGAACACTAATCCAAGTTTAAAATTGATAACAATCTCTCTCTCTCTCTCTCTCTCTCTCTCTCTCTCTCTCTCTCTCTCTCTCTCCAAGACTACAAGCTTGTGTGCACTTATGAATACATATCCAAACATGTTTATCATTGTGTGTGTGTGTGTGTGTGTGTGTGTGTGTGTGTGTGCGTGTGTGTGTGTGTATGTGTGTGTGTATGTATATGTGTGTAGAGAGGGTTTGGTTGTATCTAAAGTCACCAAACATGAAAAAAAAATGGATAAATGGCATAAATGCTTCTGGAGTAAAGGCATAGATGTGATTTAAATAGTGCTGCAGTTTCAAACAGCTCAGTGGTTATAAGCACTGAGTTCTCCTGTAAAAGTCCAGGTTCTATTATCAGCATGTGTATGTGAGTCACAGTCATCTACAGTTCTGGTTCCAGAAAAATTGACATTATCTTGTGAAGTCCACAGACACACACATAGTACACAGACAAATATGCAGTGAAAATATCAAAATGCATGAAAAATAAAATAATTTAAAAAATAATACTGTTATAGATAAATTTATAACATTATACAGAGTAATATCATCATGGAGAACAGCATAAGTGTAGGTTTTATGCAAATCTAGAATTTGTCCCTTTTACATTAAAGAGGCAATGGGGAAACTTCATTGGTAGTTTTGTCTCTTATATTTCTCCTAAGTTTCACATAAAAACTTACATAGTATATTTGGGGATAACTTTTACAATTCCTCCTACAAAGTTTGGCCCATTTTTTAATAAAGATGTGCATGGAGCAATCTTAAAAATTTGGAAATGAGTAGTTCATTAATTTTATATTTAAAAATTATATAGTATAATTTGTTAGAGGTTCAGTAACTATATTCCTATATTAAATAATATTTGGCTCACAATTTGTATATATAATATATGCACTAATTTATACAGGTTCAATATTTATATTTAAATATTAAATAGTTTTTGGCCCACAAATTAATATATATAATATAATACATCATCATATATGTTTTAAAATTCTGCTTTCCCTTTCTAATGTTTTAGGAATTAACATGTTGCCTGAAATATAGATTTATTTCCAGTATAAATGCAAAGTTCAGTGAGACTCTTCTGTGGTAGTATTGTATTCCCCAAAATATTGTGCACCCTAATAAACTTATCTGGGGTCAGAGACAGAACAGCCACAATATTAAACATAGAGGATAGGCAATGGTAGCACACACTTTTAATCCTAGCATTCCAGAGGCAGAAATCCACCTGTTCAAAGATACAGCCAAGCATGGTGACTCACGCTTTTAATCCCAGAAAGCAAGCCTTTAATCCCAGGGAGTAATGGTAGAACATAGAAAGGTATATAAGGCGTGAGGACTAGAAACTAGAAGCATTTGACTGCTTAAGCTTTTAGGCTTTGGAGCAGCAGTTCAGCTGAGATTCATTTGGATAAGACTCAGAGACTTCCAGTCTAAGGAAACAGTTCACCTTGATCTCAAATAAAAAAATAAATATTTCCATCAGCAAGTTCAACAAAATAAATAATAACATATGCTTGCAAATTTGCTAGAGCACCATAAAAATAAGTGAATGAAAATTGAAAAAAAAATTAAAATACAAATCTATCATTCTTAATACTTTATGCTCAGCAGATAATCTGACTGACAAAGCACAAAATACAAGGCACTTTTAATTTTTCTTAAAAATGAGAGTCAAAGAAGCTAAAATAGTATTGTCAGTAAAATTATTAAGAGTACATTTTGAAAATTACTGTATAGAAAGGAATATAATTGTGTGTTTATTCATGGAAACATGAACTAAACTTTTGACAAGTTGCTGACATTCTAGTACATTTTCTCCTATTTCTAATCCAAAATTGTCATACTAAGTTACTAAATACTTTAGGCTAGAGAGATGGGTAGTTAGGAGCACTTTCTCTTCTCACTGATAACTGGAGTCCAGTTTGCAACACCCAGGTTGGGTAACACACAAGTACCTGAAACTCAAGAGAAATCAATACCTTTTTCTAGACTCCTCAGGCACTGCACACTCACAGATCCAAACACACACACACACACACACACACACACACACACACACACACATAGGCACAAGCATACACACAGAGAGGGAGGTCCACACAATGCTTTAAAATGTTAGTTAATTGTTTGATTTAATTGCCTGAATTACAGTTCTAACAAATTGTTCATTAATCATCCATTTTTTTTATCAACATTTCTTGTGGTGATTGTTTTTTCTTTGTTTTTGTTTTTTTTTGTTTGTTTGTTTTCTTTTACTCTTTTGAGGGGCCCACCACCCAGCTCCCAAATAATTCACACATACAGAGGAGTCATATTCTTACATATAAATGCCTGACCATAGCTTGGCTTGTTTCTTGTCAGCTTTTCTTAACCTAAATTATCCTATCTACCTTTTGCCTCTGGGCTTTTACCTTTCCTTACTTCTGTTTATCTTACTTTCAATCTCACTCCACGGCTGGCTGTGTGGCAGGATGTCTGGGGGTTGGCCCCTGAAGTCCTCCTTCTCTGGCCACTTCCTTCCTTTTTTCATCTCAGATTTCTCCTTCTATTTATTCTCTCTGCCTGCAAGCCTCACCTTTCTCTTGCTATTGGCCATTCAGGTCTATTAACCATCAGCTGTTTGAGACAGGCAAAGTAACACAGCTCCACAGAGTTAAACAAATGCAACATAGCTTTGCATCACTAAACAGATGTTCTACAGCAAAAATAAATGTAACACGTCTTAAAATAATTTTCTATGACAATCTCTACATTTTGTGATGATCCAAATTCAGGTTCAAGTGAAACTCCTGGCATTTATTTTATTCTTGGAAGGGACTGCTTACTGTTAAATAGTGATGTTGCACAGCTGTAAAGCATATGCAAATTTTCCATACCAGAGGAAAATGAACAGGAAGAGCTTGACTAACCAGTAGAGAAAGATTATAAAGCCCCAGTATATGTTCAGAATATATTATTTTAATAGTCATTTCATTATTAATCTCTTTTAATTAATTTATTACAGTTCATTTCAATGTAGAGACACTGACTATTTTGCATTGTTTTTAGATATGTTGTGTGTGCATAGCCATGTTTGTTGAGGCCAGAGGTCAATGTCATGTGTCTTCCTCATTCCCCAGGGAGCTTATGTTTTGAGAAAACATGTTTTTATAAAATCTGTAACTTACAGCTTGGCTATATTACCTAGCAGGTGAATTCCCAGAAGCTATCTGTCTTGTCTCCTTAGCACAAGGCTACAGATGGATGACTCCCAATGTTTTTGGAAGACAATTGAGGATCTGAACTCAGGTTTTTATGTGGCAGAACATAAATGGATTGTCTTTACTGAACTCACTTACTGCAACTATTTTTTAAAGTGGGTAATTTTATTTTATTGTAATATCCATGACCTAATACTTAAGAACAGAATAAAGATGTATAAAATATGATGCTTTCAATATATACAGCATGTTTTTTTTCTTAATATGTTATACAATAGTGAGTGGCTAAATATGTCAGGCATACATGATCAGAATTTTATAGAGTACTAAAATTGTACATGTAACTTGAACAGAAATTAATATTTTATTTATATCTAAACTGCGTGTGATATTACTTTACATTAAGAACAGGGTCATTAGGAGTAACTGGCTTGAAATTATCTTTAAATCTACTATAGTTCAGGACAGTGGTGGATCAAATATTTCTGATCTATCACCACAGCAGAATTTTATGCACTATATTATATTTATATAATAGACAAAATAAAGCACTTTTGTACAGTCTGTGAATTGGCCTTTGCCTCTGCGCTCTATAAACTGGGTCATAGCTCTATGCAATAACCAAACAAACGGCTTACTTCCAGAAATCACTATTGGAAAGAACAATAAAAATAATACTGGAATCTACAAGGCAGAGTACAGAACTAACTTAAGATTTAAAACCCATTTAAGAATAAATACCCATCGTTTTATTCGACTGAAAGCTTTAATCAACTACTTTCAATATCAAAATTGCTGAAAGTCTAAGATATTAGCAGTAGTGGAAAGTGTTTTTTTATGACATGAAACAATATTTCTAGATGTGATCTTGTAGCTTTTATTTACATACATCTCTAAAGCCCAGTGTCTCAGGTCTTATCCTTTCAACTTTTTTAGAAAGTAGAAAGATAGGTCATCGTGTCACTGATTTTATATATTTCCATAAAGCAAAACTTTCTGTAAATTTCATCTTGAGCTTCTGAATTTACTGGCTTCCTCATTCAGCACAGGACTTCTGTCTATCCCTTTATTCAAATATGTTCTAAGCATACAGTCAACTGAATAGCATGCAATAATTTTAGGAGCATTGCAAGTTAGTTATTCTTTTTAATATTGTTGTCATAAAAATATGGCATGAAACTAATGTAAAGAAAGAATTATCTTGTTTCATAGTTTGGGGATAGGATCTTTCATGGTAGGAAGACAGGGAAGCAGAACTGTGAGGTGCTGGTTGCCTTGCTTCTACAAACATCAAGTGGAGAGAAATGAATTCTGGAGATTCTCTCACTGTTTATTTTTTATTCATCTAAGGAACAAAGCCTATACGATGCTAGTATGTGGCATCTTCAGTGGGGGTGTTTCTTCTGACTTTAGTTAATCAGGTATGGGAAATATGGTAAAGATATACCAGGAGATTTGTATACAAAGTGTTTCTAAAACCATATAAGGCTAGCAAGATTTCTCAGCAGATAAAGTTATTTGCTGACACCCTGATATCTGAGTTTTATTTTCAAGATCACATGTAGAAGGAAAACTTGACTCCCTTGGGTCGTCCTCTGACCTCCACAGTTACAATATGAAATGTGCATATACACAAACAGAAACATATGAATATATGTGTGTGTTGTGTGTATGTATTTGTGTATGTGTGTATAAATAAAAAAAATTGATATCTCATCACAATTACAAGTGAGAATAATATTCACAAGTCCTCCCTTTTCAACATGCTAAAATATAAATTATAAATATTCCTTTTTAAATTATAATATTTCACACTTTTCCTCATAGGTTCATTACCATCTCATAATAAAAAATGCACAAAAATCAATTCCAGTAGTCTCTGTAGTCTTTAATAGTTCCAACACTGCTCAACAGTTTAAATGCAGATTCTTCTATAAGACTAATACACCTATGTGAATCATTAGCTAGCTAGATGATAGAAATACAGAAAAGTAAAAGGATAGATAAATAAGTAGGAATATACATAGATGCTAGTTAGATGTCATAAGTTACATAGTTAAAATGTAAAATGGAACAATGGAAACATTTACATTGCAAGTGAAAATGTAAACATAGCAAGGAAATATGAGAACAACAAAAAGACCAATATCAATAAAGGCAAATGCCAAATTCTATAGTTCCATATGTGGCAATGGAAACATCCGTGTTCCCCAGTGCTTAGTGCCATTCCTCCATATAGAAATAAACATCATACATATAGGAGGCTTACATCACACATACAGGAGACTTACATCTGGGCTAACTCCACTCCATGTATGAAGCTTTACTTGGTGAATAACTAGTGGTCATGGCTTTATAAACATGCTAGAGTATTCACAGCTACCTTAGCTTTACTTTCATAGCTTTATATAGTCACCTCTCAAGGTTAACGTTTGATGACTCTAGCCCTGAAACAAAACCCTGGCCACAGGATTTCTGATATTGTTGTTTTAGGATCCATATTTTCAGAAACTCTGACTCTTTCATGTCTGCGTAAATACTATACCACATGGACAAGGCTGCTAACATTCTCTAACAGACTTTATACATACTATTTCCATTGGACCACATTTTCTTCCTCCTTTCTGTACTTTTGAGAAAAACTTTCATACATAGCTAGTTTTGAGCACAGAGCAGTTTTTGAGATTAGTTTATATTTTGTCAACACTGAGCCTCTGGATTGTCCTGAAGTTTTCTGGTATATCTTGTGTATTTCTGTGTGCATTCCTTAAAATAATTTCTTTGAAATAGGAATTTAAGGAAACTAGGATATTTATGTAAAGTCCTATAAGGTAAAAAATAAAAGAGGAAAAATGGAGACAGAGAGAGAGAGAGAGAGAGAGAGAGAGAAAGAGAGAGAGAGAGAGAGAGAGAGAGAGAGAGAGAGAGAGAGAGAGAGAAGAGAAGAGGAGAGGAGAGGAGAGGAGAGGAGAGGAGAGGAGAGGAGAGGAGAGGAGAGGAGAGGAGAGGAGAAGAGAAGAAAAGGAAAGGAAAGCAAAGGAAAGGAAAGGAAAGGAGAAAAAGAAAAGAAAGTCTGGACCAAACATGAGACAAAGAAACTCCTCACACCCCATGCAGTTGGTTTTGTGTTGGCCATCTACTGTTGGACATGGAGTCTTGCCTTAAGATCAGTTGGCATGTCCAGTGAGACTCCATTATAGAACATTATGTTTTGTTTTGTTTTTTTTTATTTTCAAGAAGTTATCAATTGGATATAGTTTCTGTTAGGAATGTGGGCTTGTGTCCACTTCTCACAGCACTGGGACTTCCTCAGGCCCAGACCTTTGTTGACCCTATGCATGTTGCCATAATCTCTGTGAGTTCATATGTACATTAGTCCTGCTGTGTTTACAAACTCTTGTTTCCTTTGTGTCCGATATCCACTATGGCTCTTTTACTTTTTCTGCCGCCTTTTCTGCAGGATTCCCTGAACTCTGCATGAGGAATTTTATGGAAACATTCCATTTAGCACCAGTGTTCCATTGTCTCTCAATTCCTGCACCTTGTGCTACTGTGGATCTTTGTGCTTATTTCCATCTACTATAGGAGGAAGTTTCTCTGATGATGGCTGAGAAAGACCTTGATTTATGAGTACAGCAAAACGTCTTTAGGAGTCATTTAATTGGTATCTTTAGCAGGACAGTAGTGTTTGTATTTCTCCTAGGACTCAGGCCCATAAGTCACACCTAAACAGTGTCAGAAAATGGTTCCTTCTCATGTAGTGGGCCTTGAATCCAAACAGACATTGGGAGGTTACTATCACAAGCTTTGTGCCACTATTGCATTAGTGAATCCTGCAGGCAGGTCACTAGTGTGGATTGAAGGTTTGTAGCTGGGTTACTATTTAACTTTCTCTGCTGGTAGCACTTGGAGTAACTTATGAATGAGCAGAACACTAGTCAGTGGAGGTGAACCATATGGATAGGCACCCACTTGAATTTTCCATGTTTTTCATGCTGAGTAGGTGCTGTCTTCAACAAAATGGCCTTGTCATCACTTTGGGGAGAGCAAGCAACAATAGCTTGAGTTGCTTGTGGCTTCCCATTGGGCCCCTTTGGCCAACAACTCAATCTGTTGTTCTTGGAACTGGAGACTTCATTTAATGATGAGAGATGCTCAGGTAGGATTCTGTGTCCCTGTCATTGGTGAATCCATTGAGATTGCATTAAATATATAATTTTTAGGAAGCTTCTACTATACTGGGTTTCCCTTGTGACCCTTCAAGTATTCCTTAGTTTTAGCTGTCCTTTTCTATGTCCCCTGCCTTACCTCACCTTTCCCTCTCCTTCTAGCTTTTATCTTCCAATACCAGTCTCCTTGTCCCCATCCGTCCATTAATCTCTGGTATATTTCCTCTTCCAAGGGTGATCCAACCTCCTCTTCCCAGTTCCCTAATGTATTCCTGACATCTGTGGTTGTGTGGATTATAGCCCATTGTTCAAAGTCTAAGAAGCTAACATCTACATATATGTGAATATATACCATATTTGTCTTTTGAAATCTGGGTTACCTCACTCAGGATGACTTTTCTAGCTCCATTTACTTATTACCTGTGATTTTCATGATTCAGTTTTCCTTATCTCTACTTTTTTATCAATTGAATAATATACTATTATATAAACATATCACATTTTATTTATTCATTCATCATTCATTGATGGACATCTATATAGTTTCAAATTTTTGGTTTATAAATACAGCAGTGATGAACATGATTAATCATGCGTATCTATAGGACTATGAACCATCCTTTTAGTAGGTAAATTCTGAAGAATGGGATAGTGTATTTTAGAGGTTAATAGATTCCTATCTTTCTGAGGAAACTATACACTGATTTCCATAGTAGCTGAACAACTTTGCCCTCCCACTAGGAGTGAGTCAGTGTTTCTCTTACTCAACATCACCTGCATGAACTTTGTTTTATTAATCTCAATATTCTGACCAGTGTAAGGTGAAATCTAAAGTAGTTTTGATTTTCATTTCCCCTGATGCCACAGGATGAAGTCTTGCATCATGGAAGAGGAGGGAGGGAAGGCAAGACTGCAAGAAGCAGAGTGTTGTGAGTGATTTATACACTGTATAAAGATATATAGCTGTGTTTTTTTAATAAAGTGCAGAATGGTCAATAGCTAGACAGGAGGTATAGGTGGGACTTCTGGGCAGAGAGAGAAAGTAAGAGGAGATAATTGAGGTACAGATGAGATACCAACAAGACACGGTTGGAGTTGGACATACAGTATGAAAGAAAAGTAAAAAGACACATAGCAAAACATATATTAATAAATACATATTAAGTTATAAAAGCTAGTAGAGGCCAGATGGTGGTGGCCATATGACTTTAATCCTAGCACTCAGGAGGCAGAGCCAGGTGGAACTCTGTGAGTGAGATCCAGGACAAGCACCAAAACCACACAGAGAAACCCTGTCTTGAAAAATCAAAAACCAAAACCAAAAACAAACAAAAAAAGAGCTAGTGGAACAAGCCTGAATTATAGGACAATCTTTTATAATTAATAAGAAATCTCCATATCATTATTTGTGAGCTAGCAGCCCAAAGAAAAACCCAACACCAGAGGATAAGGAAGGTGGAGAGACTGTGTTTTTTAGACATGGCTGCCTAAATAAGAATTGAACAATGGCAATATATAGTAGACATGGTACTGTGGAAGTAGGAACATCTCCTGCAGACCCATCATTGGCAAAACCTTCAGGTAACTAGTGATTGCTAGGATAGGGAGAATTAGCAACTGTCTGTTTTATACTCTCTCTTTTTCTTTCAACAGCCCTACTTAAACAGTTATGAAAACTCATTTTATTATTAAACACTAAAATGAATTTTAGAAATAACATCCTCACCATTTGCAGTTTTGAAACTGTAACAAGGAAAAATAAACATCAAAAATTCAGTAATGGGCAAAGCTTTCAGCTCAGAGGTGCAGTGTTGGCATAGCAACCTGATATTTGCTGGTTTCTGGAAACACACCTTGGAGTAAAGTTATCCTTTCAAAGATGGTATCGGAAAATATAGAATTCACATATAGGTGAATGAAATTAGACATTCATCTCTCAAGCATCATCAAAATCAATACAAAATTTTTCAAAATATCAACAGAAGATATTATATTTTAAACTGCTGAAGTATATCATAGGGAAAACAGAAATAAGCACATACAAAGACATTCTGAAAATCAGTCCAAAAATCTCTGGAAAAAAAGTGGAATTTAACAATAAATTAATTGTATAAAGTTATGAAGTTTCTGTATAGAAAAAAACAAAAATCAATTGAAGTGACAGGCTACAGAATGAAAGAAAGTCTTGTCTTCCTGTACCTTTGACTGTGGATTAATTCTAGAGTATACAGTGAACTCAGAAATGTAAGCATGAATAATCCATTCTGCAACAGTAAATAAAATTAAGGGAGCCATATCCAAGAGTAAATTACAAATGGCCAGTAAATATAGAAGTTAAGAGTCCAGACCATCAGCTGTCAGTGACCTGCAAAGTCAAACATCACTTAGATTCCCTCTTACTCTACTGAGACTAACTTGTAAATCAGCTAGCAGATGCTGGTGAGAATCCTGGGGACATGAGGCTCCTCTACAATGCAGATGGAGTGAGTGGAAAGTAGTGCAGTCCACATCAAAAAACTAAAACTAAAACTTTAATGTCCTATGATTCATCTAAACCATTTCTGGGAACATACCCATAAGAATCTGATCCAGTGAACCTCAGAGATACTTGCACATCAACCTTTACTGTGGCATTATTCAAAATAACTCAATAATACTATGAAAGTAGATGAACATCAACAATGACTGGATAGAGAATCTCTCTCTCTCTCTCTCTCTCTCTCTCTCTGTCTCTCTCTCATACACACACACACACACACACACACACACACACACACACACAAACACATATACACACAGATGCACACACAACACACATATACATTATATACATAATTTTATTCAATGGAAACAAATGAAATTATATCATTTGTAGGGTAATGGATGAAAGTATATGCTATCATTTTTAATGAAATAAAGCAGATACCAAAAAATAAATGCTTTTTTTTTCTTCCATGTAAAAGGAAGGAAAATTGTGGGACAGAGCCAGGAGAGAGGTTTGGAAGAAATAAAGGCAGATAAAATTAAGATGAAATGTATAAATATTTAAAAGAATAAAGGACACTCAATAAAACCAGGAATTTTAAGAAATGTAAAAGCAGGTTTATATTAATTTTCTTATAATTGATTTATTGTATACTAAGAGCCATTAAAACTTTTCTATAAAATTAAAAAATTTATAGTCAAAGTAATCAGAGATATGGAGAGAGTATGGAGAGAAGAAAATTACAGTAATTTTAATGTTGCTATTTTCTTTTCTGTTATAAAATACCTCTTATCTACAATAATTTTCAAATTACATTACTTGTAGTTAATATGACAGTATCCAGGGGTATTATTTTGTTTATGACTATAAAGATGTATCACACTCCTTATTTGGCATATCTATTTGAAGAACTAATTTTGCACTTTTCCTACAAAGGAAAAATAATGAGTAGAATTAGATAGTAGAATTAGACAGTGAGAGGCATTGAGATCACAGTAAACACTTTTCTCATTGAGAAGCTCTTTCTACAAGAGAGATGTTTTGACAAGCATACTTATTATCTCCATGTGCATCAGTCTCTGTCCCTCCCTTTGATAGCATCCACTGACAGGCATTCATCACTGTTAGCAAACAGCTCTTCAGGTGCTGACCACCTACCTGGCAAGCCTCCTGTAGTCCACAGCCAAAAGAAAACTCTTACATTGCAAAGTTGGATAACTGCACTAATTAATTAATTAAACAATGAATATTTGTTTTGCACTTCTTACAAAATTGGAGGAACGATAATTTTACAAATGATGATATTATGCCAGCAAAAACAAGGGTTCCTCTTAAATAATCAATAATGGTGGGATGATATGGTTTGCTTCCTTCCCAGAAGTGCTGACATTACAGTAGAGGAAAAAAAGAAAAACTATCCTTTGAATTTTTATTACTATCATGTAGGACTTATTAAACACTGACACAGTTTTATTGAACCAGGTCTTCTCCAAGCAAGTTTTACAAGGCCTGACATTTAAGAGCTAGCATTTTTTTTGCCATCCAATGTTGATACTGTTGATAGTAAAATACCGGTACTTGAAAAAGCAAATTAAAACAAAAACGGATCATGGAAAGCAAGTCCGTTAAAGACAGAACATGAAGGAAAAATATCTTAACACATAACCTTCTTGTATTAGGTATGGGAGACCCCCTAAATCTGGAGTTAAACAAGAAATTTTCATTATAAATATCTAATCCTGAAAGAGTAGCTGCATTTACTGTGAAATTAAAAGAATTAAAGTCTGGCTTTACATTTGCTGAGTAAAGGTGAGAATGTTGAAGATATTTGGGTTACACATAGGGTGTGACACGGATTTTGCCAGAGAAAGGTAAAGTTCCCCATGTGTCTACTTGTATCAAGATTTGTCTTTTCCCACTACCCTGAGAGATTGTTTTGACTGACATTTGATGTGAGATGGCTTCAGGCTCCTTGTGGCTTTACCCAGCAGGTCCACATAGAGGATGATTAGGGCCACAGGCCTGTGTGCAGGTGTCTAAAACGGTCTGCACTGTGCTGGGGGAGGAGGTCTTTTGCTCCACCCCCTTGGCATCTCTATAAAAACCCTGGGGCAGAGACACTCAGACTGTTGGAAAAGGTTCCAGGCCCGCTCAAGGCTATCCTTTATTTTCTATTTGTTTATCTCTGCAATATAAATCCTTCTATCTAATATTTCCTGCTGCTCACACTCAAGAAAACTCTGGGGAGCTGTGGGGTTGGTGGGTAAATGCCCCACAGATGGCCCAGCCCTTGTGGATAGCACTATCACCATACCGAGCTCAAGCCAGGAAGCAGCCTTCCTCCAAGTTTTCTGACTCACTTTCTGACTTCTGAGTTCCTTTCATGCTTTCCTCAATGGTGGATTGTTACCTGCAAGCATAAGCTGGAGCTAACACTTTCCTCTGTTGCTTGTGGCCTTAATCTCTGTAGCAAGAAAGTAAACTAGAGCACTACATAAGCCCTTGGCACTTTACATAATCTCCACCCAGTATTCTTAAAAGTTCTCTTAGCAATAGTGATGTAACCTTATATCCTGGCTAAAGACCGTATAATCAATGCTTCATTATTAATATTTGCTCCCAACTATACTAAACTATCTGTATATATCTATGTGTGTATCTATCATATCATATCTATCATCTCTCAATCTATCACCTATCTGTATATCTATCTATCATCTATTTATCTAATCTATCTATCCATTAAACTCAACAAAATTCTGTCAAACATGGTGATATTTTTGTGATATTTCTAAATATACATAACATTTAAAACATTTACTTTTCCTTCATGAAATAAAATAGGCTTCAAGGCTGCTAAAATGTTTCTTGCCTGAAAGATATAGATATTAAACATTGAAATGTTTGTGAGATGAAATAGTTTACATTTGATGAAAATTATGTAAAGTGACCTTGGGAAACTTCTGGAGGATTGCTTAAACAATGCCACTACTGTCCTCTGTTACAAAGATCATTTTCTCAGTAGCCATTTACTGAGAAGTCAAAGTAATTAAAATTTGGTTTCACATTTGCTTAATAAAGCTGAGAATGGGGAACAAATTACAAGAGACAAAAGAAAAATCATTTGAAATCTTTCTTAAGAAAGATATTTGAGAATGCAACCTAATTAAATATATAATACTAACTATTAATATTCTATATATTAAATATAAGGCATATTTGGTTATCCATCATTCACAGCCTTTGGAATAAAGTTTGCTATACTAATCATATTTTGTACTAATGAATACCTTTAGGGTTGAGATTCATTATTCCTTTGAAATGTGTTTTTCTATTGAACTGTTTGAAATTACTGATTTTATTGTATAAAATATATGTATACCACATACTCATAAATAAGTATAAGATAAAATAAGGATATGAGTTTTTACTCCAAATAGATGTTTACATGTACAGTAAATAAGTATGTTGTATAATTGAAAAGATTTTTGCATGATAGTCAACTATCCTCACTGCACAGGATTCCACTCTCCAGCATTAGGCTTCATTATCTTACAATTATCTTAAGAATATCTTCATTTTCTGGCCCTCTGACTGTGTGTGATAGTTATGTAACTTGATGTGCTTATAGGTACCCTTGTAATGAGACCAGGACTTATCCCGGGTACAAGAACTGGATAGTTAAAGCCCATTCGCTACAATACCTTACTCAGCCTTGAGCAGGGAGGAGGGGCCTAATCAGCCCCAACTTGGTAACCTAGCTGGTGTTGACTACCCAAGGGGGCCCTTAACCCTATGAGAAAGAGATGGGAGTGGGATGTGGGAGGGAGTGGGGGGAAAGGAGGGAGGGAGAACAGGAGCTGGTATGTAAAATGGGGAAAAAATTAAATAAAAAATTATAAAAAGTAATTTTAAAAAATTGTGTGTTTATTGAGTTAAAATCTTCATACTATCTTCCGTAAGCATCACTCAAATGAATGTAAAATTTTATAGAGCATTATGCACTGTTGTTTGTTTCTTGTTTCCCCAGTTAGATTGCATATATCAGGCTTAAGATGAAGTCAATAAAAATAAGAGGATATATACACTTCCTCAAACACTATAATGTCAGAAAATATATGCACTACCCAATTTTCTCTATATACTCATTCTCATGAGGGGACATAATATGAATTAGCTTTATTTGCTTGTAGTAGTGAACAAATATAACTTAAGGATGATGATGGCAGGAAAAAGCACCCCTACTTCATCAACTTTAAGCTATAAATACTCATTGCTTCTCCTAGAGTATCTGATAGCTTGAATTATGTATGTATCCTTCTCCAGGGCTACAGTCAGAGAGTTGTTTAGTTTGGAGGTTAATGTGACACACTGAACTATGTTTTTATTACAGATAATGTCAGTTCAGTTGTCAAATTCAGCATGTTACTGTCTCTACAGCAATGAATTCATACTTGGTGAATGAATATAGTTGAAAATAATATTACACAGCATCATTCTGGACTTTGAATGGGTTCACAGACATCAGTAAATGAATTTGTATATGTTTCTGTTATGTGTATATAAATTCCCAAGTGTGTTCCCCTATTAATATTAGTAAATGCCTTTGATCTGAGACATGTAAGTTCAAAAAAATATGATAAGATTTTTTTATCTTCTAATTACTTACATAAAATTTTATGTCAAATTTTGTAATATTGAAAGCAAGAAAATGAGTATTAACAACTTGCTTCCAAATATCCTTGGTTCAGCTATCCAATCTGGTTCATTAATATATGTCAAATCCATAGACTAATCCAAACAGCAGGTCTATATCTGAGTTTGCTTCTAACTAAATGCAATACCTGCATATTATCTTTAAACTACTAAAATAGATCCATTAACTTTAAAATTATTGACTTCTGTTTTCACACAGTTCCAGACTGATGCATGCATACATAAGATTGCTTTTCTCCCTAGTACCTTTCACAGGTTTATTTCTTTTAGGGAATCTAGGGTCTAGAGGGCTTCCCTTAACCAGTACATAAAACTTCCTAAGCAATCAGCTTTTACTAGTTATTGACAAGTTTATAATTATCTAACAAATTTGTGATATTCTTAATGTACTGTAAGTTATTCTGGCGTATGTTTCTCTAACATTTACTTCTCTGAATTTTTGTCACCAAAATATTAAATAAAATATTGTACATGCACTTATACAATTCCTAAGATTGGATTTAAGTATATAACTTTATATTCATTTCTATTCTACAAATAGTAATTCAACATATAATAAACCATAGTAATGAATATTTAATTAATATATATTTAATGATTTTATAAAATATAAACATAATTTGGCATTTTGTAATTTCCCTTTGATTAGTTCTTGATGTTTTATATTAAAATATGAATATAGAAGACTGTAATTTAAATATATTCACTATGGAGAACAAAAGAAAATAGAAAATGAGGGAGAAAATTATAGGTCCCACCTCCCTTTCACAGTACTTATTATCTCTCTGTGTCTCAGTCATCTCCTTAATTTTCCCGGCTTTCTCATTAGACCAGTACTACCACACTGCATGTTTATCATTATTATTATTTGTTATAATATTTCACATGAAGAAGTTCATTGATATTATCAAATACTGATTAGTATGCCCCACACTTGTATTTTAACAAACATATGTAACTATAATAATCAATTATTTAGTACATTGGCACTTAAAATTGTGATTTAGATGCTGAAAATAAGCAAACAACTATATTCAAGTCATGTAGGTTTAGTATTCCCATTCTGTGTTTATAGTAGCTCTAACTTAATTATCAGTGTGTGTGTATATATATGTGTGTGTGTATATATATATGTGTGTGTGTGTATGTATATAAATGTGTGTGTGTGTATGTGTAAGTTTTCCTAGGAGAACTTTTAACACTTAATAAAATATCCTAATACATGCTGCCAAATATTATTGGTTCAACTATCCAATCTGGTTCATTTATATATATATATATATATATATATATAATCCCTTTTAAACAATAGTGGTTGTGTCCTATCAGTATATGGGCATTTGACAATGTTAAATTCTGTACAACACTAATAATTAATTGTCAGTATTTAACTATGTGTTAAACTGAGCTTTTATTTTTTCATATATCCCTTTACAAAACTTGACAATGATCTAGAAAAAAAATTGTTTGTTCCCAAATGGAAAATACAAAAATAAGTAAATAATGAAAATCTTGACATAAATTTGGGTCAATTGTAAACATAGTATAGTGGGTATCTCAGTGTCTGAGGCTGTATAAAGCAGGTAGAGTTAGGGATTGATAAAGATAGAGCTGTCAGCATGTAGAAAGACAGTATTCCTAGAACAAAGATGAAAGCTATTGTCCAAGTCCTGCTTTCCTTGGATGCCTTTAAGTGAAAGTCATAGAAGAAATTAACCCACTCTCTTCTTTATCTCCCCTCAGCGTTCATCTGTTTGCCCTCAGTGTGAAGACAATGCAAAATTGATTATGGACACTCAGAAATAAATAGAAGTTACACAACACAGAAAACCCTCAGAGATATTCATGATGTTATCTTATTTTCTTAGCTGTTTTTTTTTTTTTTTTGTGTGTGTGTCTATAAAAGCACAATATAATGAATTTTCTTAGAATAAGATACAAACACATTTTCAAGTATATTATTTATTTGATTAAATTGTGATATTTTATCATATACAGAATTATCTAAACCTCATTCCAGAAAGTGTTTGTTTTTATGTAACCTGCCATCTGTATGTAGCCCACAAAAGCTTACACAGGCACACACTGAATGTGCAGACGAGCATGCACACATGCACACCCCACCTTTGTTTCATTTAATCATTGATTTGAGCAAGTATGAATGACTTACTTCTCTTTTCATGCCACAATTTCTTAGCCAATGTGCCTATATATTTAAATGAAATGTCTCCTTTTCTGCATGTTACAGTTCAATTTGTCAGGCACAAAAAAAAATGTCATTTTTATTGTTTTCAAAGATAATCAGTTATTCATCATGAATAATTTCAGTTTTGTACATAGTGCTGGCATTCACAGAATCATTTTGTATCTAACAGTCTGTGACTATCATAAATACTTTAACATATACTTCTATCTTGAGCAAGCAATCAATTTTATCAAAATGAAGTTAAACTTAGAATAATTGTTAAATAGAAACAAATAATGTGTCCATGCCCCCAATAACTTTCTATAAAAACAATACATTAAATAATCACATCAGTTCCTGACTTTGAGTGAAGGCAGTGTTATCTAGGAAAACATGCACTGGCATGTTGGAAGGTTAGAGAAATGCATTATAATTATTTCAATGGTTTTAAGACAGAGCAACCATCTCAAACATAGCATTGAAGTTATAGAACAAATAACAACTCACTAAACAGTAAAACACAACTCAGCCACTACAGGGACAGAAATGGTGTCTTTTGACTTTTTCACGTACTATAATTGTTTCTAATCTCATCTGGGAAAAAGGCAGGAAGACAAGTGTTGTTTGATGTGAAGAAGCTTAGGGTGTTGTGCTAATAGAAGTTGAGAGGTTGAAATGTTGCCTTGACTGAGGCCAGAAAGAGAAAGTGCAAGGTTGGAAAGGGAAAAGCCTAGTGGCAGGGTCCTGAGTTACACTTAAGTGTCAGAAAAGAAGTCTGCTGTGCAAACTGGAAGTGAAACAACATATGGTAACATATCATACATTAGAGTGTCTAGGGCATTGAGTATTCTGATCTTGAGAAAAATGGCAGAAATTGAAAATGTTAAAACGTATTGAGCATCACATAACGTACACGAGTATCAAATCATTATAAAGTGCCTCAAAAAGGCACTTTTGTATTTTTATGCGACATCAAAGAATAAACGTAATATAACTCTTTAAAAATATTATCATGCACTCAAATTTTATTCTCTAGTGAATAGGTAAAGAACGGGGAAGAAACAAATAGAAATATAATGAATACAAAATTTCCATAATTGATGAGAAAAACAGTTCAAACAAGATAGAAAAAATCAAAACAACAATAAAAATCATTAAATTTGATGAGAGAGATAATAATTTCTTGACACACCGAAAAACTCATAAAAGGCAAAGTTAAATTAATGAAAATTCTTGGAAATCCACAAAGGAAAGAGATAGATGCTTTCAAAATTATGGCACAAGAGAGAAATTTATGACCAAAAAAAAAAAACAGCTTGAAAAGTAAGTCAAAATATGTAATCTTTCTGACATGAAATACTGAAAATTTATTGTTAATATCTTCCATTATGTGAAATACTAAATAGTGACTTTCATTATCACATATTATACTCAAAGAATCTGGAATTATAAAGTAGTATAAAATTTTCAGAATGATAACTATGTGCCCAAATGAAAAACAATAATGAAGTATTTGAAGCAATAAAATTATATTTTATCTATACATTGCACAAGGCAAGAAAGAGCTTCAAACAATTGAGATATAATAAAAATTTTATAAGCTTCCTAAAGTAACAAAAACGCTTTATTTTAGAATGCAATAAGTCAAAGCTGTACAATATATAGTTTCATATAACCAAAATATATTAAAACAAATGGTGTAACTTTAAAACTAATATAAAAGAAAATGAGTAAATTGCATTTTTTAAGTTAAAAGAAAGTAAAAAGTAGAAAATTTATGCTCTTTTCTCTTTTTCATAAAATATTCATTTTTACTTTATTCATGAATAAATATGTGTTTTAGAAGTGAAGTAACCCTGGGCTAGAGAGGTGTTTCAATGATGAATTGAATTCTGGTGCCAACACCCATGCTTTTCTCTTCTACAAGAAATACACATATATGTGTACAAACAAATACACACACGCAGACACACACACATGTGCATACAAACACACAGACACACATACAAACAAGGGCAGCTTTAGAAAATAAAAGTGAAATAAGCATAATCACATTATTTGTTTTATATTTTAAGAGGTCTCTTTTAAAATCTAAAGTCGCTAGGCAGTGGTGGAGCACTGCTTTAATCACAACATTTGGGAGGCAGAGGTGGATGGATTTCTGTGCGTTCAAGTCCAGCCTGGTATACAGAGCAAGTTCCAGGACAACCAGAGCTACACAAAGAGATCCTGTAACAAAAAACCAAAACAAACAAACAAACAAATAAAAATAAAATCTCAAATCTAGAAAACCCAAAGGATATTTACTACTAAGGTCCAGCAAATCAAATAATGATAACAAAGTTGAGAGAGTCTTGTTTACACAGATCCAGGCATCTCAAAACAGTCTTTGGTTCTGACAATCAGCTGTTAAGACGGGAAGACTAAGAATAATTGCTGTACATCTGTTCAGTTACACTGGTTTGGCAGAAACAGTGTCTATGAAAAAACTGTACTTGTTTGTGCCTTTGTAATCCTATTCATGCTTGCATTTGTTTTATATTCTCTAAATACAATTCTGTAAAAATTGTTTTTCTATATATTGAAAATATTAAATATTTCAAATAAAGAATATTGTTACAACTATAAAACCCTGCTATCTATGACAAATATATGTTATCACTATAATATTATAAATTATGAGAAACACAATATCTCTGATGGATGGAGGACTGTGTAATATATTCTGCTCCTGTTTAAGAATATGTGAATGAAAAATGGATGTCCTTAATTATCTAGATTTGTAATTGATGTAAAGACAAACCACCAAATAATAACTGAAATCAATATAGGTGGAAATGAAAGAAAAACTTGAAGTGTTGCTAATAGATTTTTATATAGTGTATCTTGATATATTGTACCTCTTGAACACTTACTCATAACAAAACATATGAGAAAAATTAAATATTGATGTGCACAGTAGGATAGTTACAATGTTCCATAAGATTTTACCAAAGAAACAATATTTCTACCTGCCAGGATATTCTCTACTGATGAAATATTTTTCTTCTCACTCCAAAGGAAACCTTTTAAACTATGTTTTCCTGATAAGGGAATATTCTTTGTTTTTCAGAAGCAAATAGACATAAAATGGAATAGACAGTTGACAGACTGGATTTTGACAAACCTGATGGCTTGAATGTTTTAGAACATTCTGTATCTTAGATGGATTTTCGATTCTGTGTGAATTTGTGGCTAATTATAAGAGATGGTGACTACATTTCTAGTAAAGTATTTCTCTTTTTACTTTAATGCAGAATTCAAAATACATGCACGCAAAGATTCACACAGGGATCCCCCAATGACAGAGAAATGGATGAGACCTACAGGAGCAAACTGGACGTGATGGGGGGAATGAAGGGCAAGGGTTGAGGGAAAAGAGCTTAGGGTAGTGGGAGTTACCAGCTGGATCAAGAACAGAGAGGGAGACAAGGAAAAAGAGACAATGATAAATGAAGACTAAACAAGAACAGGAAGAAGCAAAGTGAGAGAGAGGTCCCCAGAAATCCACAAAGATACCTCCACAATAGACTACTGGCAATGGTCCAGAGAAAGCTGGAACTGACATACTCTGGCAATGGATGGCCAAACACCCTAACTGTTGTGCTAGAACTCTCATCCAATGAGTGATGGAAACAGATGCAGAGATCCATGGCCAGGCCCCAGGTGGAGCTCTAGGCGTCTAATCGGCGAGAAAGAGAGAGATTGTATAATTCAGATCTCACTTTAAGATTCAGTAGATCATAAGGCAGATAAAGTGGGATGCAGCTGCATTACTCATAAGCATAATTTCACATATTAGAAGTCAGCATGAAAGATGAGCATAGTGTCTCCCTATATCCTGAATAGTTTTTAGACCAATTTGCTCACCTATTGTTTGTAGTATATATCTATCTCAAGGTGAGCAAATAGATAGATATATACTACAAACAATTAATGACTTGGAAATAGCCTCGCTTAACATACCAATACTGCTATAGGCTATCTACTACACTAAAGATCACCATAAACTCGGGAACTGATAAAGAGGGAATCAGCATTTCTATTTCTAAGGGACTCATAAAGAGAAACACATGCTTATCTGTGGGTATTTTCGAAGAATTTTTCTTTTTCCGGAGCTTAGGACTGAACCCACGGCCTTGAGCTTGCTAGGCAAGGGCTCTACCACTGAGCTAAATCCCCAACCCCAAAGAATTTTTTGAAAAGAATATTGAAAACAAAATTAGATGAAAATTGTTTGTAAGAAAGAAGCCTATGTTACAAAAAATTGCAGAGCCCTTTTTTTGTAAGAAAACTCATAGAAGAAAGTGTGTCACATCTTGTAAATAATAGATCAACGTATGGAAACTTCCATATTTCCTCGGCTTTTGTAGACTCCAGAGAATTAGCAAATATCAAATATACATGTTGTGAAGTGACACAAAATATTAACTTTTATACATAACCGAGTAAATTCAAAAGGCTAAGACTTAAGTCATTAAGAACATAAAACCTGCCGGGCGGTGGTGACGCACACCTTTAATCCCAGCACTTAGGAGGCAGAGCCAGGTGAATCTCTGTAAGTTCGAGGCCAGCCTGGGCTACCAAGTGAGTTCCAGGAAAGGCACAAAGCTACACAGAGAAACCCTGTCTCGAAAAACCAAAAAGAAAAAAAACAACACCATAAAACCTATAAAATTATCATAAAAAGACAACATGAAATTGCTTCATTTGACATAGTAATAGAAAATAAATTAAAAAGCAGTGAGTAAATATGTAAATTAGCTATCTAACAAACATATTACTTACATATAACATGGCATGTGCTTACACATTCTATCTTTAATGTTTCATGCTTTATTAAGATGGTGGTTACATTAAAACCTCATACTTTTAAATATGTTTTTCAATTACAATATAATCACATCATTATTTTAATACACATAGAAGAAGCCTTGGGTCAAATAGCCTATGTGTGTCATATAGCTCTTTAGCAGTAGATATAGGAAGTAAGCTGCGCATAATGCATGGCTTTCCTCTTTAATCCACACTAGTACATTATAGATTACAAATGAGATATGAGAACAGAAACAGGAGAATAACACCATGCACAAATGATAAGTAACATTGACTGAATGAAGTAAAGAACAGAAATTAGGTTCAGAAAGTTATCCTGAAGTGAAATCCGAAGCAATCATGTATGACAGAAAAAAAAAACAAAACAAACAAACAAACAAAAAAAACTACTGAACTTATTCTGAAGTTAATGACATACAAATTTCATGATAAGTGAATGGATAAATATATTAATTTATACATATCATGCAAGTGAAAGTTACACACTCCATCACTCATTTACATTAAATGTTTACTTGATTAAGTTTTTAAGAAACCAATGCAGAAAAAGCTCAATGAATAAAGACAACTTTCCCTAAGCCTGAGGACATGAGTTCAAACCCCAGGACACATATGTTGAACAGACAGAGAAAACAAATGGTAGTTAATAGACCCTTTACGTTGCCATGTATGTTGTGAGACACACATACCCCTCCTTAAGTCAATCAAAAGGAGAGGTACTACATTTTGTCAAAACTATGACACAATTGGAATAGTGGCATAGATTAGAGTTAGACACTGTTTTAAATAATTCTTAGAAATTATTGAACATAAATAATCTAAAATTTCAGTTAAATATGATAGTAATGTGTTCATATATAATATATTACAATTCTCAGACCTTTTCAAATTCAGAATGATTTTTTTTTAGTATATGAGGTATACACATATATTAGTATGTATCAACAAATATACAAATACATTTGCACCTAACTAATCCCATATGTAAATATAGAATTGATTTTTATTTCCCTGGTTATAATATCAGAAATAAATATTTTAAGTACATGTGAATACATATTTTACAGAGCAGTTAATTTTCTTGTATTCCAATTCTTCACAACTCTGTTTTTGACATAAATACTTATCCAGTAAATGCTAAAATATTTAGATTTTAACTTTCATTTTCCTTTGTTTATTGATTAAACATGGTACTGTGCTTATTAAAGAGCATATCCCTCATATACCTGTTTCTCATCTCTTTTGTTCCCTTAGACAGTTTTCATGTATGTATTCCTGTCATAAATCCATGCATCATTTTTCATTTTTGGAGGCCAGGATCCACAAGTAGCAACTTAAACATGTAATATGTGTGTTTTGTGGATTCATTTAGTGTGATTATCTTCAGTCATATCAAATTTCCTACAAAAATCATAATTTAATTTTTATTTGTTGTTCAAGAAATAACTCTGTCTTTTGCAAGCCACAGCAGTGGCCTGCTTGGAGAGCCTTTCAAAATAAAAAGGGAAGAGATACAATATAAAAATAAGTTTAGGGAGAATATCAAGGTCAAGGTCAGAAAGCAAAGCAGCAGTTACCCAAAATGGGGGCCAGAGCCCTACAGGTCCCCCCTTTTACTAAAAAATGAGCTTCTGACTTAGGTTGTGTGGGACATCAGCAGGTCACCTTACCTGTCATAGAGACACCTGCCCAGGCCACACAGGCACTCTGTCTTGATATCCTCCCTATGCTAATTCCCTGTTGGGTTCCACCCTCCTGAATACTTAAGGGAATTTCCTTGTCTGTGTATGCAGTATATGGGGCATTCAATAAATGGCATTCGACATTTAAAAAAAAATTAAACAGAATAGAAAAATGTAATAGGCTAAGATATAAATATGACAGTGGGAGAGAAAAGACATGGCAGAGAAGAGCTGGATGCCAAATGGTTGTGGGTATAAAATAAAGGAAGTGTGGCTATGAAGAAAGAGGAGTGGGATGGAGTTTAGAGTCTAAATGCAATTTCTCTACTCTTGGTATGCCCACTGGAATTTTTGCATGTCTATCACACTTCTGAATGATTTTCTGCTGAGCTGAGTCTCAGATATTTGTCTTGCCACTCAATAGGAGAATATTAGTGCAAAGATCTGATCACAACTCTAGGCTGTGCTTTTATAAATGGATCGAATGCATTAGTAAGGAAATAAAGTAACTTCTCCTTGGTGTCATATAACTAAGACAGCAGTGCAGATTTTAATGCTCTACTTCATACTCCCTGGGTTTGTGTCCCTTGTCTCTGTTGTATGAGTATGAGGCTGTATCTACCTGATGGCTGTCCTGTGAATCTATCCTTGTGTCTCTGGGTATGAGTGTGTCTGTGAATGGCTTGACTGTCCCTGTCCATCACAAAGGGCTTCACTCTGTACTATCGGAATAGCATCACATGGGAAAAGAATGGGATCCTTTATAGAAACCTTTAATAGAGTTATACAAGGGACAAATTTACTGGTTCCAAGTGGTGTTAATTTACTCAGGCAACAAATATCATAAGTGTCATTTTGAATTTTAGGGTAGATTTTAGAATGTTGTATTCAACCTCTCTGTATTTTCAGCTTTCAGCAAATGATGCACTTGCATTGTTCTGAACCAGGGGTGTGGAAGAGTACATAATTTATGGTTACAGCAATGCATTTGTTTAGATAGTAAAAGTTGATTACTTGGGAAACCGAAGGCAAGTACGGTTGCTGGTTGCATTGTTATTGTATAAGCAGACTAAACTAACAGTTTATGCACACAGTAGGTTCACAGTCTTAACTTTTATGTGACCATAATTGATTATGAGCTCTGGCTGTGAGGTCAAGTGCCCCAGCCAGCAGGGTTTCAATGGGGGCGACCCACCTGTGGGAGCAAATGAGAGACAGGGGACACAAGAGAAGGACAGCAAGAAAGAATTCTGATCAAGCCGCCAATCTTTATTTTTCTCTGCATGGCTTATATAGCATAAGAGGGGAAGGGGCAGGAAGGAGGGAAGGGGAAGGGACATGGAAGGTGTGCAGAACATGGGAGACGTACAGGTCGTGCAACTGCAAGAAGTCTGCTAAGGTCACTGGTCAGGGCAATTTGTTCTGTTGCTAGGCTACCTGACCATGGAATGCTCTTTACATTCGATTGCCATGGCATCTGACTGTGTAATGTTCTTATCTTTGGGAGCCCCCGGTTAATAAACAGGTGTTACTGCTCTGGGGAAGAGCAGTGGGCTTATGACTTGTTCTCTGGCTTAGCTAGTACTTTCCATGGTTCATGTTTGGTTCCTGAAATCTTGGTCCCTAACAGTCAAGTAAAAGTTCTACTCTCTTATTAGTATAAGAGATATTTCATCTTAGTGAATTATGGCACTTCAGAAGTATAGTTGTGATTGCTGTTCAAAGCCCACTTGTTCCTATCTGATGTCATGTTCACTACTCAGAACCTATGTCTGTTTCTTCTGTAGACTCCAGCTCTAACCAATTTTAAGTCCTATTGAATACTGTGTGGTTTGAACTATAAATTTATACCTCATTTTCTAAACGTATTCCACTGTCCATGGTTCAGTTTATAATCTGAGGTCCATTGCTCTGCATTTTCTAAGGTAGGCTTCCTGGGAGGTCTCAGACTTTCCAGCTACCCCTCAGCAGGAGTTTGCTTCATATGGCACTCTTCCGTTGCTCTTTCAGAGTACTGAAAGGGATGCTCCAGGTATCGCTCCTCTCTTGTCACTGCTGAAAGCAACTATTGTCTCCTCTGTTTTATCTCGTTAAAATGTCTGTCACTGAGAGTATCATGCTGACTCTACGAGGCTCTCTGTCTTCCATGGCGACTTGGGACATTCATCCCCTGTCACTGAAAGGAGCAATCTCATCAGTGATCATTATCAAAGGCAGAATCTAATTATTTTTGTTCTTTTTTATTTTTTTTGGTAAAGTTTCATTTTTATATCACAATAAAATTGGAAATTTTGGGCCAACACTCATTCATTTTTTTGGATAGTTGCTATAATTTTTCCCAAATTATTACCTGGAAATTATGCATAGTATAGCCTACATGTTATTTATCATCTTTTTCAAGTAGTATATGCAAATACTTGTAATAATCACCTAAAGCTGTCATGACAGTATGTTATATGCTGCTTAGCTTACAGAACAGAAAATTATTTCTGGATTTCTAGAGACTAAATTCTGATATGAAAGAATCAGAGTTTTTATGGGGCTTCTGTCTTTCATCTCAAGGTGACTGCTTTCTTCCTGTGTACTCAAGCACCCTTTCCTTTGTGTGTGTGTCCCCACTCACCTAAGGGTATTTCACACATTTCAGTAAGTCTCCTCTCTTCTATTTTCATTTGTTTTGCTTATCTCTTCAAATGTAGTCTCTCCAAATAAGGTAGCATTTAGGATTAAGTTCTCAAAATGTTTTAATGAGTAAAATTCATTACATAATGCAAAAAACCTACACATATTCAAATACAGATTGTTAAACTAATATATAAATGATCTGCAAATTTAATTTATTACATAAGGGCTATTCTCATTCCAAACTGCTTTACATAAGCCATTAAAAGCCACTAGACTAAGACACTGATTTATTTAGTTCTTTGAAATGACTATGGAACACCTTACAATATATCGATACCATAATTTACTCTGCCTTCCTTCTAGGGATTAGAAAACAGTTTCTTAGACACTTTTAATCACTAGTAATTTTCTGCAATAAACAACATTTTTGGCATCTTTTTGAACATTACTTTTCATTATTTTTAATTTGTTCTTTAAAGGATGTGATTGCTGGGATCTTCCTTGTAGATTCCTAGAAGATTCGCTTGTGGCAGGTTTTTAACCCAACTCCAAAATGTCCCCCTTCCAGTTGTCTCTTTCAGTATTCTTCTCCCCTGTACTCCTCCAACATGATCACTCATGTTCCCTTCCACACCCTCCCTCAGTCCTCTCAAGAATTCTCTTCTATTTCATACCCTTCCCTTTGAACCTTCCTTGTTACCTAACGTTTCTGGGGCTGTGGATGTTAGCATAGTTATTCTTTATTTTATAGCCAATATCCACTTATGAGTTTGTGCATACCATGTTTGTCTTTCTCAGTCCGGATTACCTCACTTAGGATGATTTTTTTTCTAGTTCCATCCATTCACCATCAAATTTCTTTGTGTCCTTGTTTTTAACAGCTGTGTAATACTCCATTGTGTAAATGTACCACATTTTCTTTATGCATTCCTTGGTTAAGAGACATCTAGGCTGTTTCCATGTCCTAACAATAGCAGATATATTCCCTGAACTGACCATCTCCTCTAACCAGATTGGTGCCTAGCTAAATTGTCATCAGAGAGGCTTCATCAAGCCACTGATGCAAATAGATGCAGACTCACAGCCAAACATAAACACTAGGCAGAGTTCCAGAAATCTTGCAGAAGTAGAGGAGAAAGGATTGTGTGAGCCAAAGGAGTCCAGGACATCACAAGAAAACTTACAGAATCAACTAACCTGGGCTCATCGGGTCTCACAGAGACTGAAACAACAACCTGGGAGCCTGCATGGAACTGACGTAGATACTCTGCATGTATGTGACAGTTGTGTAGGTTGGTCCTCTTGGGGGGCTCCTAACAGTGGGAGCAGGGGCTGTATCCTGATACCCTACTCAACATACTGGATAACCTTGCCCAGCCTTAATACATGGGAGGTAATGAGTCTTAAGGCAACTTGATGTGCCATGTTTTGTTGATACTCATGGGAGAACTGCCCTTTCCTAAACATAAAAGAAGCAGGAGCAGATTGGAGGCTTGGAACATAGCAGGGTGTGTGAAGGGAATGGGAGGAGAGGAAGAAGGGGAAACTGTGGCCAGTGTGATTGCTACATCAAAGGCTTCAAGTTTTAAGTTGTAAAAGGAATTACATAATTGATTTTTCAAAGTAAAGAAACTTGTCTGCAGCAAATACAACTTATGCATCCTTTTGTGATTATCCAGAGCAGTAGAGCTATAGCAATTCATTTTTAAATTGATTTTAATTCATGAAAAGTATAAATTAATTTTTATTCAATGAGTCAAGATTACCACTCTCTTATTGATTTGTACTTTTGCCTTTCTTCACTGGCAAATTACTTTTTCTTGTGCTTTATGTATTTTTTTTTTCTAGCAAATTTATAATTCTTGCCTAGATATTGTATCTCTGTAGGAAACAACTGCTCTTAAATCATCTACCAGGGGTCTATATCAATTAGTGGCTAAGAATGACTACTAGTTTTCTTGATATTACTTAATTGAAGAGACTGAGAACAGATACCAGAGATAAGAAAAGAGAAAGCTCCACAGCTCTGAAATAGTTGCCCAGGAAAGCTATAACTGATACATAAATAGATCTTGAACACAAGACTTTTTCTCCCTTAAAGACATTTGGTAATGTTCACTGAATTTCAGGCATTAGGCTGTATGTTTTTGTCATGCTATCACTTTAGCAACGAAAACCTGACAAAGCCAAAGGGCTTTATAAATGAATGAAGAGACTTGAAGCACAGAATCCTATGGAGAGCAGTAGCTTAACAAACGCAGATGCGATATAGCTAGCCCCCATTTTAGAACACTCAGCAGATACAGGTTAAGAAAGCAAATGGCTTTATCTAGGCTAACATGACAGAAACCAGTGGTATGCATGTGGAACCTGAGAGGGAAAATTGGAAGCAAATTTAGGAAACTTACAATGAAAAATCCTCCAGTTTGAAGATGTGGTTCAAAACAGAAAGACCAGAAAGTGTAACAATGCAGACAAAGCCTGTATAATCATTTCATGAAAATAGCTGAAATATAGCATCATTTAAGTACACAAAAAAGCAAACTTGTGCAGTAATAGTGGCAGGAAACAAAGGACTAATAAATAGGCTTTAAACATATAGTTTTTAAACCAAATGAGTGATATTTTATACAATAGTTAACATTTAATTATAAGATAATAAGAATGCACATTGACATATGTAATGTAGCACTTTGGATAACTTTTCTAAAAAAAGATCTGCAAAAAAAATGAATGAGAGGGTCTGGGAAGATGTTTCAATGATTAAAATAGTTGCTGAAGAAGCATTAGGATAAGAGGTAGGATCCTCAGAATCCACCTATATGCCAGTTAGGCATATCAACCTGTCTTTATTTCCAATGCTCTAGAGTAGGAGACAAGGGATGCCTGGAGTAAGTTAGTTAGCTACATTATCACGTATCTACAAAATCTGCATTTATTTGAGAGATCCTGAAATGTAGAGCAATCAAGGGTGACTTCTGAGGTCAACTTCAGTCCCCCAAATACAGATGCACACATGGACATTTGACCTTGCACTTAGATGTGTACCACATGCATGGGAAGACACTTGTGCATACAATGTGAACAACTACCATATATACACTAGAAAAATAAACACTAATTAATCAATAAAAATTCAGATTAACCCAAAGTCTTCCAGATCATACACCAGAAAAACATACATAAACATAGGTGTTAAAATTCTCTACTTATAAATGAGGCCCACTCCACAATGGATGGATTTAGTGGGAAATACCCTTGAATGCATTGGCACAAGAGACAACTTCCTTACTGTAATACCAGTAACACAGATGCTGAGATCAACAATTAATAAATGGGACCTCTTGAACTGAAAAGGACACTATAAATAAGACAAAATGACAGCCTACAGAATGGGAAAAGAGCTTCATCAAACCCACATCTGACAGATGGCTGATCTCTAAAACATATAAAGAATTCAAGAAACTAGACATCAAAATACAAAATAATTCAATTTAAAAAATGAGGTACAGATTTAAACCAAGAATACTCAACAGAAAAAGCTCAAATGGTTAAGAAACACTTAAAGAATTGTTCAACATCCTTAGATACCAGGGAAATGCAAATCAAAGCAATTCTGAGATACCATCTTATAACTATCATAATAGCTAAGATCAAAAACTTCTAAGGACAGCCTATGTTGGAGATGATGTAAAGGGAACACTCCTCCACTGCTGGTGGGAGGAGTAAACTTGTATAGCCATTTTGAAAATCAGTATGGTGGTCTTTCAGAAAGTTGGGAATTAATCTACATCAAGACCCAGCTATACCAATCTTTGGCATATTTCCAACACATGTCAATCATAAGACAAGGACATTTGCTCAACTATGTTCATAGCAGCATTATTTGTGATAGGCAGAACCTGGAAAAATCTAGATGCCCCTCAATCAAATAATGGATAAGAAAAATGTTGTACATGTTCACAGTGGAGTATTACTCAGCTGTAAAAAGAAATGACCTCAGGAAATTTGAAGGAAAATGAATAGAACTAGAAAAAAATCATCCTGAGTAAAGTAACCCAGATTGAGAAAGACAAACATTGTATGTACTCACTCATGAGTGGATATTAGATATTAAGCAAAAGATAACCACAGCCCCAGATAAGCCAGGTAACAAAGAGGACTCATAAGAGAAAGGCATGGATATCCCTAAGAAGAGGAAATAGATGAGCTCTCTTAGGTAAACTAAGGTTGACAGGGGAGGAAGGAAGGGAATTTGGGGGGGGGGTGGATCATGAGGGATTGGGTTGGTTGACTTGAGGGGTGTGATGGAGTTGGGAGTAATGCAAGATATCTTGAGAGAGGGGGCATTTTGGGGTTAGGCAGAAACCTGATGACCGGGAAACTCCAGAAATCCATAAGGATGATCTCAGCTAACACTCCTAGCAATAGTGGAGAGGATTCCTGAACTGGTCTTCTCCTGTAATCAGTTTGGTGACTACCCTAATTGGCAGCAGAGAACCTTCATCCATTAACTGATGGAAGCAGATGCAGAGAGCCACAGCCAAGCACTGGGCTAAGCTCTACAAGTCCAGTTGACAAGTGGGAGGAGAGATTCTAGGAGCCTGAGGGGTCAAGAACAGGACCCACAGAGACAACCGACCTGGGCTTATGGGAGCTCATGGATCCTGGACTAACAGTTAGGGAGCCTACATGGAACCAACTAGGCCCTCTGCACACGGATAACAGTTGTGTAGCTTAGTTTGTTTGTGGTGACCGTAGCAGTGGAATCAGGATCTGTCCATAATGCACAAGCTGGCCTTTTTGGAAGCTATTCCCCATGCAAGGATGCCTCCCCTAGCCTTGATGCATGATATCACATGCTTTGTTGACTCCTATGGGAGGCCTGACCTTTCTGATGGAGAAGAAGAAGACAGGAGCAATAGATGGAATGTGGGAGGATGGAAAGGAAACTGTGGTTGGTATGCAAAATAACTGAAAAAAAATCTAATAAAAACAAACTAAGAAACAAACACAAAACCAAAAAGCTTGCTATCTATAGAGTTTTTCTGCCTAGCCCATAGTCAGGACAAATCTCTCTCACCTTTCAGTCCTACAGCCGCTCAGACCCAACCAAGTAAACATACAGAGACATATATTGCTTACAAACTGTATGACCATGGCAGGCTTCTTGCTAACTGTTCTTATATCTTAAATTAACCCATTTATATTAATCTATATGTTGCCACATGGCTTACTGGTATCTTAACATCTTCTCATGGCAGCGGCTGGCAGAATCTCTCTGCCTCAGCCTTCTACTTCCCAGAATTTTCTTCTCTGCTTGTCCCACCTAAACTTCCAGCCTGGCTACTGGTCAATCAGTGTTTTATTTATTAACCAATCAGAGAAACACATTTGACATACAGAACATCCCACAGCAGCTATCTGCCATAGTTTTTCAACCCCAAATCTAATGCCAAGAGCCTTAATACACACAGAAACATCTGTAGTAAATAAATCACAAACATACAACAAAGCAAACAAACAATAAAACTAGCCAAACATTAAAGATGAAACAACAAAATAACTCATGACCCTTAATCATAGGCACTAAAATGTCTATTTTTAAATGTACAAAAGAAAAAGAGGAGAGATGCGAATTTATAAATGGTTATGTTTTGTACAATTGTATTTGTATATAATTGGCTAAACAACAGACATAATTACTGTAGTAATTTCTTAACTTTTCATATGTACAAAAATGATTCTATATGGATAGTAATGAACTACAGTTGTTTCCTTATGCATATATTAGAAAAAATATTGCTTTGATTGCATATGCATCATAAGAACTCTACCTATGGTGGATATGGTAGGACGGGCCCAGTGTGTAAAGTGATTGCCACACACCCATGAGGATTTCAGCCAAGAGCATCTGGATCCCCAGATCTGGGGAGAGATAGAGCTCTAGAGCTGATAAGCAAGGAAGCAGAGTCAAAATAGCAAGCTCCAGGCTTGATGAAGAAACACTGTTCCAAAAGGGAAGGAAGAGTAATTGGGGAAGACATGTCACATGTCACTCTCTATTCTTGTCTACTCACACATGTATACAGACACAGTGATATACCTTTAAATGGACAGTGACCATGTTATCTATACTCTCAACAAGATACTATGTAGGTCTTTTACTGCTAACCATGGCCACTATACTACTGCACTAAGGAACTATGGAATTTAGTTATTTTGTACAATTATAATTTCATAGTCAGAGTTATTTGCTCTTGACCATTCTAATTCATTTTATTATTTTTAAGTTGAAAATGTTTAAAATATGATTTTATATTTTAGGATTATATCACCATTACAAAATTTACCCCTTTCTTTTCCTCTCTCTGAAGCCTCCCATGTAGCCATGTAATATCCCTTCTTGCTCTCTTTCAAATTCATGGCCTCTTTCTAATTGTTGTTATACACACACATCCATGTGAGTATGTGTATGTGTGTGTTTGTGTGTGTGTGTGCACATGTGTGTCTGTGTGCTCGTATGCACCATTCTTTTGTCTGTGTACATAGGATTTCTAAAAGGAACCACATAGTATTTGTCCATCTGTGAATGACTCATTTCAGTTAGCATGATGTTCAGTAGGCTTTGGTGTCTTGACACATCTTCCAGCATTTCACATTCCATCTTTATGTTGGATAAGAAATATAATCTCAATATATTTCAAACATTTAAGCCATTCTAGATTTTGCTTTCCCACTGTAATAGATTCAGATAAAAACTGATAATAAATAAATAAATATTAAAAGGTATCCCAACAGAACATACATTATTCATTAATCCTATAAATAATGTAACTGGATACACCAAAATATAAATTATAAAATATTTAAAATGGATTCATAACAAATGTTATAAAATTTTACTAAAACAGTATTTAGTTAAGAATTTAGAAATTTAGATGTGTGGAATAGAAAATAAAATGATATTCATTTAAATTTAATACAAGGTTTTATTTCAAAACCTCAATCAATGTAACAAAATTTATAGTAGTAAAGTAAAATAAAGGTAAAATACACATAGTGAAAATTCACCTAAATAAATTACGGTATTTGTGAGAGCATCTAGATTTCTTGGAATCCAGATATTCCCTACCACAGGCATTCATATACTTACACACACATGTATGTGAGAATATGCCATGAATATGTATGTGCACCTCTAAGATAGATACACTCACTGAAGCATCAGTCACTTGGTACTCTTTTTATAACATTCAATGCACATATTTTAATTAATCCCCATCATTGTTTTCTGGTAGGCCTTTTGGAGATGGGAATCAAATGTATGTGATTCTTCTCTACGATTATATTTTAGTGTGTAATGTTTGTTTCAATGCACACACATGCACATGTGCTGTAATATGCATGTGCATGGCACCGAGTGACATGGAAATCCATTCTATCTGTCCACTACGTGTTAAAGGTAAGGTTGTCATATTGTAGGCACATGCTATTATCCACTGAGATATGTCTATCACTGGCCCATAGAGTTTATTATTTTATGGGCAGTGATTTACTAAAACATATATATAATCATAAAATAAAACTATGAAATAATCTAAGAAAAATTATGTATGGTTATAAATAGGACCATTTGTCATATAAAATTTGCACAATGATGTTAATTATGACTTATTTGGATATGTATGAATAACATAGTTTTTCACATAGTTCATATTAATGCATGTATATTTGGAACAAGATACAAAATGCATGCAGAAGCACCTGTGCTTACTTATTGGGCCAAGGCCACCTGATATAGCAGTAAGGAATTAAATCAGGCCAGTTGGAGGGGCGACAGCACAACTGAGTCTGTGACAATTTTATTTAGAGCCATCAGACTTTTTAGACCTTTATCAGAAACAGAATAAAATAGTCTTTGCCAGGATCAATACAGTTGTAGTTTCCAGGATACAGTAATGTTTTCAAGCTATACAACATACACAAGATTGATGTCCAAGAGCAATTGTCCTTTTAAACTCCCATGTTTCCTTGGCTTCTAGTGGAATATAGAAGTGCTTCACTGCCCAGGGGAGTGCACTGGTCTCTCTGGAACTGGAAAACATATAGTGTCCCAGGATCCATGGACTCTAACCTATAAAACCTATGAGGCATGCCTCTCAAGACAGCTATCCTAAGCCAACAATATGGTCCTTGCATAGATGTTTTATTTCCCTTGAAGCCCTGTCCTCATTAACACACAGCATTACAATGAACAAGTAATTATAGACATTGTAACTCTTTGTAGCATACCACGCAAATTAAAAAAAAAAAAAAAAAAAAAAACAAAGTCCCATTTCTTAACTCATACTTGAAAATGAAATGTTGTCTAAGTGGTCCTTACTATACACCTATCATTTTCACAGAATCAAATATTAATTGCTAGAGAAGGATTCAAATCACCCCAAATTGAAACTTTTTTTTATCTCCCCATGAATAAATTCAGCTTTAAGAACACCAAATATTTTCTTATAAATAAAGTCTCACTTTTTATCTTTTCTGACATGGAATCATTCAGAATAATTATGAAAAATAATTCCCATCTGTTCTTAATTGTTTTTGTGCAGATTTCAAATTGTAGCAGAATCTCAGAATTTCTACTAAGTCTCCAATGTTCACTAAAGAAAATGTTTTATAGCATCCTTCAGCATAAAATTAAAATCCCAGAAATGTGTCGCGTTACTTACTAGATTTTGCTCTGTGTTCTTTGGCTTAATTTAGTAATTGGTCTGTGATCACTGTATAATATTAGCTCTACATTCTTATTCCTAATGAACAAGGTTACCTAAATGTAAAGCTCACTTTCACATAAAGTAAAAACACTTTTTTTTTTCAGAAATAACATTTAATTTATTTTTATTTTTTTTAAATTTTTTATATAAGATCTTTATGTTTTTATTATATTTGTGTTTTAATTTTACACATCAGCCATGGGTTCCCCTGTCCTCCCCCCTCCTGCCCCTGACCCCACCTTCCCCCCAGCCCTTCCCCTCCATTCTCATCTCCTCCAGGGCCAAGACTCCCCTGGGGAATCAGCTCAACCTGGTGGATTCAGTACAGGCAGGTCAGTCCCCTCCTCCCAGGCTGAGCAAAGTGTCCCTGTGTAAGCCCAAGGTTCTAAACAGCCAGCTCATGCACTAAGGACAGGTCTAGGTCCCACTAACTGGGTGCCTCCCAAACAGTTCAAGCTATTCAATTATCTCACTTATCCAGAGGGCCTGATCTAGTTGGGAAATCCACATCTTTTGGTTCATAATTCATGTGTTTCCATTTGTTTGGCTATCTGTCCCTGTGCTTTTCCAATCTTGGTCTCAACAATTCATGTAGTTGGAGAGCTTCTCTCTAGGTTCCACCAAGCCCCTGCAGTCCCACAAAGTGATATCCACAGCAAATTCACACTCTTACAGTCCCTCCTCTTTCTTATTGATAGATAATTCACATAGTATACAATTTTCCTATTTGCACTATTTGGTAGACTTTAGTCCAGCATCCTCATAGACCCTGACACCATCACCACTTCCTGTTTTAGAACATTGCTGTCTTCAATTTCTTTCTTTCTTTCTTTCTTTCTTTCTTTCTTTCTTTCTTTCTTTCTTTCTTTCTTTCTTTCTTTCTTTCTTATGCCAGTTATTGAAGGAAGGAAGAGGTCTTAAATACAGGCTTATAGCACAATGGGAGAACCCCGGAGCAGAAGTTCATTTCAGATGTTTTACAATCTTGCCTCTAAGATGTTAACACCCAATATGCAGGATACACAGACAAGGAACTTCCCTTAAGTATTCAGGAGGGTGGAATCTCGCAGAGAATTAGCATAGGGAGGATATCAAGGTCAAGGTCAGCAAGGGAGGCAAAGGTTACCCAAAATGGGGGCAGGGGGTAGAAAGGGGGGAGCGAGGGCAGGGCTCTACAGGTCCCTGCCCCCCTTTACTAAAAAAATGAGCTTCTGTCTTAGGTTGCATTGGATGGACATCAGCAGATCACCTTACCCATCTTGGAGACACCTGTCCAAGCCACACAGATGCTCTGTCTTAGGTTGGTGAGCACCCCCCAGGCATTACCCACCTCTCAATACTCATAATCATACAGGCTCAAATGTGTGAGAGCTGCAGAGTTAAATGTTGCCAAAGATTTCTAAGTGGCACTGGGCTTGCCATCTATGTGCTCAACACAGAAAAAAGACCAACAGAAGTCTTAGCCCCTCCACAGCCTGTAGGCTAAAGGCAACTGTTTTTTGTTTATGAGTGTGCATGTTCACATGAGTACAAGTACCCCTGGAAGCCAGAGAGGAAGTTGAATTCCTTGGAGATGGATGTCAGCTGCCTGATGTGGGTGCTGGGATCTGACCTCAAGCCCTCAAAATGAACCCACTTTCTGATGTGCTCAGGATGGATGCTGGAGTCCTTTGTTATAAAATTTTCACTTTCTCCTCTTCCATCTCAGTCATTCTCAAAGGAGCATGGGTATTCCTAAGAGACCAAGGGACTTCAAATACTGAGACACTAACATTCTCTCATGGAAGGAAGAACAGTGCTCATAAGAGCATACAAGAAGACTCTACCCAAAGGGTGTGTAAGCATTTAACAAGTTTTAGAGAGAAGGGAATATTGTCTTCAGTGATCAAGTTGCCCATTAGTTACCCATGATCCTGTAGGCAACCCTTTATGCTGTTATGAGCAACCCTAACTCATGTTCCCATAAGGAACACTTGCCCTCACTCCTCTAGGCAAACCAAATTAAATTCACTTGTCTGACGAGTTGGACATGGGTAAAATCTGATTTTAGCCTGTCATTGCATGCATCATCTAGAGTACTTAGAAATAGGTGCCCCAGGGTCAGTTATACAGCACCTACATACATATTGAATTTGCAGTCTTGTCATTTGAAAGGTAAAGAGATTGATACCACTTCCCCATCACCAGCTTAGGTCTTCCTTTCTTTTTGCTTACTGAAATTCCTTCAGAAACACAAAAAGCCTTTCATCGTCTAGCTTCTGCCTGCTTGTCCAACCTCATCATCGCCACTACCTCCCAAGATATTCTATACTCAAATAGCAAATTTCTAATAGGCTTCATCAATCTACACAAGCTGATGTATTGTTGTGGTTGCTTCATTCCCAAAACAGTACTTTTAAAAGATACTTAAAGGTGCCTGGCTATTAGATCACAGCACACACAACTTGAATTCTCAAATGTGTACAAACTTGTTTTTTTTTTTTTTTTTTTTTGTACTTCTTTTCTACACAATGACAAAATCAAATTATATTACTTTAACAAATAAATTTCATTTTTGGGTGGAGAAGTTCATTTGATTTCTATGAAAATGAATATGCATCCAAGTTATAGGCATATAAGCTGAGAGTGGGCACAACTTCTCACAACTGGAGAAGAGAAGTGTTTGCTATCATTAAAATTTTCCAGTGTCTCTTCATTTTGCTTATTTACTTAATTTAAAATAGTTCCTTCAGTGTGTCTCAT
Organism: Onychomys torridus; assembly: GCF_903995425.1. Taxonomy (NCBI): domain Eukaryota; kingdom Metazoa; phylum Chordata; class Mammalia; order Rodentia; family Cricetidae; genus Onychomys; species Onychomys torridus. Next base: position 60,159,134 of record NC_050454.1, read on the forward strand.
TGATTACTTGAAGATTTTAAAAATATTTTACATTCAAATCCATGTTCAATAGAGACAGGTTGCTTTAAATTTATCTGCTACATAAAAAGACTATACCATGTCTGATTTACACTTCCTGAATTTTAAAATGTTTTCCTCGGTTATTCACATAGGAAATCTATCTTTAAATATATGTAACTGGCTTTCAAAAATATCAGCGCTGTACTTGACAATGTGAACTATGTTTTATATTCAAGCCTTACTGATATTCTTTGTAAAAAGCCATTCAAAATGACTTTCATAATGGCAAAAACTGTTGCAACTACTATTATGTAAACACTAGCATATTGCACACACAAAGTAAAACCAAAATAAACAAAGAATTGTCATAATACTTACTCCTAATTCCATTGTTTTTAAGAAAATAAGAATCCTTTTTTATTCACAGGGATCAATGATACTTTATGTGAAATCTACAAGAATGGAAAATGTGGTAACTTACCAATTAGCTGCATTGTACTCTGCCTCTTAAATGGATACAATGCTCATAGAATTTCATTTTAAGATGGAGTTTTCATGCATATTCATTAAATCCTGTTCTTCTGTCAAAGAGAATTGTTCTGTTCCAGAAACAGAAAAATGGACAGTTTACTGCTACTGCAGCTCATGGTTTCTTTTCCATAACAAAGAATCGGTAATGAGATGAAAAATCCTTATCATGGCAAAGAGAATCACCATAGAAAAACCAAGCAGAAGAATTTGGAGTGTGAATGCAAAGTGTTCTTGGCATACTGCAGAAAAGAAAATGGAAAGAAGTATCTATTGTTTCTCAACGCATGTGAATGAGGACTTTTCCAGTATGTGAGAGAGTTTTCAAACCTATGGATAGTGAACACATGTCTAGAAGCATGAAGTGAACTTATTCGCCAACCTGCAACTAGAACCAGAACTACCAACATTAACATAATATTGAAGGATTTGCTGTAAAGAAGCTTTATGCTCAGAGTGTAAAAACCTGATAATTAAAAAATATATATATAATAAATAAATAACACAATTATTACACAATGTGAATGAAGAAGTACAAATCTTACTCTGAAATAAAGCTATCTATGATTAATGAAAAGTGTGAATCAATAGATTAATTATAATGGATTATAATTAGAATTATCAAATTTAAATGGTTTCTTAACAATTTGAATTTTTTTAAAAATGCTAACAGAAATGGAAAAAGTGGACAAAGTATGTGAGAACAGAGAATAGATATGCATAAAATACATGGAATGTCTTGACTTGAATGATGTAGTTAAATATTACCCTGAGAGATGAACAAAAGACTAGAAAGAAGAAACTGAGAAAAGTAATCATTAATAGGAACCCACATTTGAAACAAGAAAAAGGTCTACAATGCCTTAAATACTTTCAATATTATAATGATTTTGTAACTTTCAATAAATAATAATATTCTAAAGTTGAGAAACAATGCAAAAAACAATGATCTAACAATTTTCAATGCATTTTCCAGAAATTTTATGTCTTTGGTTATGTTTTACTTACCATTCATTTCTACTTCTTCTTTTTTTTTGGTTTTTCGAGACAGGGTTTCTCTGTGTAGCTTTGTGCCTTTCCTGGATCTTGCTTGCTCCTTAGACAAGGCTGGCCTCAAACTCACAAAGATCCACCTGCCTCTGCTTCCTGAGTGCTGGGATTAAAGGCATGAGCCACCACTGCCCGGCTTCATTTCTTCTTCTTGTTAGTCCTTGTTGTTCACATTTTCCTTGTATTTTATCAAAATCAGATATTAACATATCCGTGTATGTATTTTTGAGTCATGCTAACAAGAATTGTAAATAAAAACTTAACTGCATATAAACATATCAATGATGACTCTAATAATATCACAAATGTTTTCCATTCTAGTTATAAAATTGTGTTACATATAAATTGCTAAAATTAAAAATATGTACCTAAAAGGATGATTATGTTAATTAATATAAAGAAATCTTCCAAAAATGTCTCATGTTATGATGTCTACTATCTCTTTAAAATTATTTTCAACAATTATGTACTCACTAAACCTTTCTTGATATGATGTTTATTACTTATTGAGGAAAACTTTATTATTCAAAATGACAAATATGACCTGATATACCAGCAAATATTTTAGAAAGTTTAGAAAATCATTAAACAGTAGTAAGCCACAATCAACATCCCTTACAATCAATAATCTATGTCACCTAGAAACAATATCTGGTGGTTTAAATAGTTATGACCCCCATAGACACATGTGTTTGAATGCTTGAACACAGGGAAGTGGCACTATCAGGTGTTGTTGCCTTATTGGAATAGGTATGGCATTGTTGGAGTACGTGTGTCACTGTGCATGCATACTTGGAAGTTATATATACTCAAACTATGCCCCACGTGTGACAGTTTACCTCCTGTTTTCTGCAGAGCAAGATGTAGAATTATCGGATACTTCTCCAGAACCATGTCTGCCTGTATACAACTATGCTTCCCTCCATGAAGATAATAGACTAAACTTCTCAAACTGTAAGCTATCCTTCATTTTTTTTTTTCCTTTTTAAGAGTTGTTGTGGTCATTGTGTCTCTTCATTGCAATAGAAACCCCAAAATAAGATAATATCTAATAATGGACTTCATAAAGTATACCCTTTTTCAAATTTTACGTACTAGTTGATGATACTTTAAAGAATCAATTCAGTAAATAAATGACACTCTTGCATGAATGATTCTCCCTCTGAGCAGCTATTAAGAGGAAATCTGCTGTTGGGAGTGAGAATCATTCTTTTACAAGAATATGGATCCTGGTAGGCTTGGCACATTCCAATGGAGGCACCACATTCATGTACAAATGGGCAGCATTCCTGGACTAGTAGGTTACAACAATAGCAGAAATAGAGACAATTGGGATGGAGGTATGTTGTCAGATATAGAGGGAAATTGGAGGAGGAAGCAGGGTAACTGTGATCATATTTCATTTTATGCATCTGAGAATAATAAAAAACAAAAAAAGTTCTAAAAAGAAAATTTGATTCTGGTATAAAAGTGTATGCATAATACCTGTAACCTTTTAAAACTTTATCTGCAAAGTATAAACATTTTTTGAAAGGATTTGAAGCTATATAGTTCAGAACAAATTTCAAAAGCTCTTTTTACACAATAATTATAAGCCATCATGAAAATAAATGTTTTTCTTAAAAAAATAATCACTTAGAACTTGTCTTGATATTTAAGACTTACAGTAGATATTCAATTTGTTATGTTCATACAAAATAGCCTTGTGAACAGCACATTCGAATAATGACATAAAATGAATTCATATTTTGTTCATTTAAAATGTTTTTGCATCATTAGGAACTTCATCCGCTGTCAAATATACTTAACTTAAATCATGAAATAAATAAGTGAAATGTTGGCTGCCAAGAATATATTTAACATGCTATATTAAATTACACAATTTATTATGAAATTTTTTTCTGACTTTATATATTTTATATATTACTGCTCTTTATTATGATTTTACTGTAAAATTATCTAGAATGTAAATAAAGGAAATTAATTCCTTAAAATTTTAAGACCTTTTCCAAAGAAAGAGTCCATGCATTTGAGAGGTAATGAGAGAGAATCATATATGGGAGGGGTTAGGTGGAATGAGAAAGGAGTAAATTTTATAATTATATTTTAATTAAAAAAACAGCATTTGACACCTTTAGTTTGAACACTCAATGATGTGTAAATTTTGACTAATGACATCTATTCAAATGGACCTGGATATTTTGGAGTTTTCAAATTCAATATAATTACTTTACATGTAGTTTCAAAGTTGTAACCACAAATGGGGTGGTGTGTGTTTGGATATCTCTCCTCTCTCTGTATGAAACAGGGCCACATTCTGAAGCCCAGTATACCCTGAAGTCACTATGTAATCTAGGCTGGCATCAAATTTATGGCAATTCTCTTGCCTCGGACTAACAAGTCTGTCATTAGAAGTGTGAACCAGCATGCTTAGCTAGTAATTGCAGTTCTCCCTTTTGTTGAAGATAGATTCTTTTCTCATACAATGTATCCTGATTATAGTTTTCCCCTTCTACTCCTGACAGTGCCTCCCTCCTCCCCTCCCATACAGATATACTTCCTTTCTGTCTTTCATTAGAAAACAACAGGCTTTTAAGAAGAGACAATGAACAAACATGACAAAATAAAACATAATAAAATGAAGCAAAAGTTATCACAGCTGAGTTGGATATGGCAACCCAACAGGAGAAAAAGAGTCCCAAGAGCAGGCACAAGAGTCAGAGACCCACTTGTTTTCACAGTCAGTAGTCTCATAAATATACCAGTGTAATAGCTATACATACATACATACATACATACATACATACATACATACATACATGCATACTTACATAGTATATAAGCAAAGGAACTGGTGCAGACCAGCATTGTGCTTTCTGCTTTAGTTTCTGTGAATTCATGAGCACCATGCTTAGTTGATTCAGAAGGCCATATTCTCCTTTTACTACTTGCTTTTCTGCAGGTTCTCTGAGCTCAGAGTAGGAGGATATGGTGTAGACCTTCAGTTTAGACTCTGTCTAGTTGTGGATCTCTTTGTCTAGTCCAATATGCTTCTAGAAGAAACCTCTCAGGTAATAACTGGATAAGCTACTGGTCTGTGAGCATAGAATCTCACATGGAATCATTTTACTGATTTTTTTTTTTTAACCAGTTGTGATTGGTTCTACGCTTCATCACTGGACTATGTAGTGTCAAATTCTTGGTGACTCAAGCATTGTCAGGTGTGGGTTCCTTCTCATGAAGTAGGACTTAAGTGAAATCAGACATTGGTTGGATACTGCCAAAGGATTTTGCCACCATTGCCCTAGAATAGTTTGCAGACAGAACAATTTGTAGGTCAAAGGTTTCATGTTAACATTTCAATTCCCATAGCCTGCACAGTACCTGCAGGGGTAAGGGCTCTATGTAAGCACCATCTCATCTTCTTCTTATTCAATGAGCTGTGAGGATGTTGTCTTTCACAATGTCCCCAACCTTCACACCCCACCCCACTTTCAGTTACCTGAGAGTAACCTTTTGTCTGAGAAATAGCCTTGTTTTTTTTTTTTTTGTTGTTTGTTTGTTTTTTTTTTGGGGGGGGGGAGTCTGTAGGAACACTTTGGACAACAACTCTATTTAATGAACTCTAGTCCCACCACTGGAAGCCTTTCAAAGGCTATAAGAGATGTCTAATTGAGACTCTGTCCCCCAATACTAGGAGTCCTCATTAAGATCACCTTCATAAATTCCTGGAAGTCTCCTTTGCACTAGGTTTCATGACTCCTCTTCATGACAAACGTCCTGCAGATATTGAGGGTACAGGGAAATACCTAAGCATAACAAAGATGATTTAAAGAAAACCTATTTCCAACATCAAATTAAATGGAGATAAAGTCAAATCAATTCCACTAAAACCATGAACAAGACAAGGTTGTCCATTCTCTATATATCCGTTCAATATAAACAGAAAACACATGAAAATTAATTATGTCTGCTAGCCCATTTAAGTGTTGTGTACACTCTCTTCTCTCTCTCTCTCTCTTCTCTCTCTCTCTCTCTCTCTCTCTCTCTCTCTCTCTCTCTCTCTCTCTGTCTCTGTCTCTCTCTCTCTCTCAGTGTGTGTGTGTGTGTGTGTGTGTGTATACAGACTCAATAATCTACAATCTTGCCTACCAAAAGGGGCAGTATCTATATTTTAAAAAGTCAGTGTGTTTCTGTCATGATTTTTTAGCTATACTTTTAGTGTATTAAGATTTAATATGAATACTATTTCTGCAAGCATATTGCTCTTCTCAGTATATGTTTTATTATAGCTATAATAGCACAGGTTCTTATGGCATTAATAATAGTCATAATCAAATACAGTGCAAAGAATGTTACATTCTATCTTGGAAAATGAAACTTCTATGGCTTTAAGTAAGAAAGTAATAATATCTCCTATTTCTAAAGAGTCATAATTATTTCTAAACTTATTACTCCAAAGTATGAATTACATTTTGTTTAAAATGATAGATTTGGTTCTTACAAATACCTTTTAAATATTTGGGCTTTTATAAATGGGAAACCATGAGCTGTGCAGTCACATAGAACAGTGTCTTCCATTTAGTTTCACAAGAGGTGGTTTAACATTTACTGCATTTTAGTCATCTTTAAAATATTTCTTATTAAAACATTTTCTTAACAAGGGGCAACCATCCTTCCTCTGTGTTCACAAGGAGAGTTTAACCTGCTGTTTAATTCATAGAATAGAAACCAAAAATAAAGTTAATGACTAAATAGATATGAATGACTTGTTAAGTATCAGAAAATTTCCAAACATGTTTCAAATATGTATAAAATGTATTCTGGAAAAAATCTCAGTCTTCTTCCTTTTCTTTTACTTCTTTGAATTAGTTCTTTGGAGAATGTATTTTGATCACATTCACTACTTCTCCCACAACTCTTCAAGAAGAATGTTTCTTTTCCTACACTTCCATCCTCATTTAAAATAATACAATAAAAGTAAAAATATCAAGATCACTTAATACTTGCATGTGGTGTTCTTCTATAGCATGATATAAGGAACTACATTCTTACAAGAAAACACTACCTAAATGCATTTTTAATGGTTGTTGATAGGAAATTGAAATTTCCTCTAATTTGCTCTCCTAGTTTTTGGGGAGAGGAAGATTTAGGGATTGCAGGGGAGTAGAGGATAAAATGTGGATTGGAGTTTATGCTCATATTTCAATGTGTAGATATATGAAATACTATTAAAAAAGAAAGAAACTAAAAGAAGTAAATTTGTGTCTAACCCGACAGTAATACTAACTGCAAGAAACATCAAACATTTGTTTCTTACAGTTTCATAACAGAATAATGGTTATTGAAGTTTTGTATGAAAATTCACATATTCTAAATTAATTTTCAATATACCAAATTAAAGTACTTATTAAATATTTCTTCTCATTTCTTACTTTATTTGATTGTGAATTTCTAATTTGTAAACACCATCAGAAAAAGGTAAATTAAAACAAAACTTGGACATTCATACATTCATGTACTGTGTTTTTATAATATTAATTTCTTCCCTACAAATCTTTCTGTTTTGTATTGAGATATTTTGTTGTCATAGAAATTAATGACTGTAATAACAACAAAAAAATCTATTATAACATTTACAATGCATAAGTAACAGATGCTGGGAAAAGCAGAGTCAGTTTTCTCTAAGAGTATTGACTCTGGTATGTCAACCAACCCCTGCCTCCCCACCAGCCCCCTCCCCCCTCCCCCAGTGAAAGTCCACAATCCCAGAATATATGGGCAGTGCAAATTGGGCTTGATAGGTTTAAAAATCTATCAGATTCAGAGCTGAGAGGTAGAGAAGGGGACAGATCTGGGAGTAGTTGGGTGGGAGTGGGTCAAAGATGATCACAGGACAAAGCACAGTGCATTTGTCTTGTTTAGGATGAGAATGGCCCTCATGGGTTCTTCTTTGACATGTCCTCCTTACTGGAGCAGGTTATGAAGGATTAGGAAGTATGGTCTTGTTGGAGGAAGTGTTTAACAGGGAGTGGGCTTTGAGGTTTCAAAAACCAAAGCCATTCCCAGTAGTCTCTCCCTATCTCTGCCATGGTGGTATTAGGGTCTTGTAGCCTGACTGACAAGCAACTAGAGTGCTTCTTTATGTATGCATAATTTAGTAAGCATGGATAAAATCATGTTGTTACAAAACATAGATCATAACATATTTTATTTTATGTTCAACCTCCTCTTGTGTATCCTTCTAGTTATCACTGAAAAACCATGCAAAAACAGAGTTATCTTTTACAGTAAAAGCCTCCAAAGCATGCACCATGTGGAGACCAATACCTCAAGTGGCACAATGGCCAGCATAAGGCTCAGCATTTCTGGATCTTTGTCAAGCAGCTGTGCTGGCTTTGGTACTTTTGCCATTCCTATCTGATATGGCTATGTTGCCCTAGTCTTTTCCAATTTTGTCATAGATGATTCATGCTAGCATATGGTTTTGATGTTATATATGATTGGTCTTAATCACGAGGCTGTCATTCTGCATGGTCATCATACAACAACATAGAACTGGTATAAATGCAGAGATACAATGTGAGTAAAATCAGTGCATATTTGTTTCCTATGGGAGAGATGGATCAATAGCTAAAAGCTCATGCTTTTCTTACAGAGGACCAAAGATGAGGGCCCAACACCAGCACTGGCTGCTCATAACCAAATTTCACTACAGCTCCAGGAGATGTGATATGCTCTTCTGAACTCCAATGGCAGTGTAGTCATATACAAAATCCTGCACTAATACACATACTTATATATGTAATTTAGACACAAATGTTTCTTTTAAAAAGTACAGAATAGACAGAGCACAGGTTCTAGTACTGAACCATGAAACCTTTTATTCTATGAATAATTACTCTGGAATTCACTTTATGTTTAACTTATCCACTTTTCCAGTGTTGACTATTTGAAATTCTCATCTTGATATTCACAAATGTCTTGCTAGAGATGCTGCTTTGGTAATTATATTTAATGTAGGTTTCTCATGGAGGAACTCAACACACACACACACACACACACACACACACACACACACACACACACACACACACACAACAAAACCAGAGACAACTATAGGGCATTAGCTGTTGAATTTAGTCTTCCAGTGTTGGCTATTATAGAAATATTGGCTTTATGTGTCATTTGTTCATAGTCTGAATTTGGCCAGAAGCACACTGCATTTCTGGCTTACTGTTAATGACAAGCATGTGTTATTTTTGAGAAAATTGCTTAGATTTTTTCCCCAAGAAAGTGAATAAAAACTATATAAATGTTCAATACCAGTGTGATTGGCTTTTAAAGCTTCAGAAACGGCCCATACTGGGTGTTGTAATTATTTCCAGAAAAAAAGTAAATGAGAATCAGCATTTTGCGGGCCAAGACAATTAAGATCTGTTCAATTTTGTCTCTGCTTCAATATGTGATTAAAGCTAGAGCTACTTTCTTTCAGCTGATCATATTTCTGAGTCAAGTGCAGTCTCTAAAATGAATTATGCATCAACTTAAATTTGTTACATTTAATGAAATCTTTTTAGGAATGCAAACTAAGCACCACCTTAAGCAATTCTGAACCTTGCACTTCTGATGTCCATGTATTTTCCTTTTTCTTTGTTTCTAGATGTAGCTCAATACAAAAGAAGGATGGGAAGCTGCTTTTTTACTGAGGAGGATTGAGTTTAAGATGCTCAATATGTATGCCATGTTAACTCCATCTCTCCCCAGTGTAGTATTTCCAAATTTTTAATTTTGGGGAATCAAAATTCATCTGAATTGACGCAAACAGTTTGCTTCTTCCAACTTTAGTAACAACAAAGCTTTAATATTAATAATGTACTCTGGGTAGATAAAGGAACACAAGGATGCTGGTGTTCCTTTGTTTTTATTCTGAATATGGCACACATTGTCTGTCATTTTGATGTAGCCTGCTTTCATCTAAGAAAGCAAATTAAACTTTTATATTAGCAGAGCAGATTAGAATATGTTTATTCACAATTCTAACCTATAAAATTATACTATCTTATTTTTTCATGACAGGAAAATATTTATATAAAACTACCATAAAGCATTATTAAAATAATTAAGCTATTGCAGGAAAGTACACAAACATACTGAGTTTAAAACTGATGTTTGATGAATCACTATCTCAAAACTGTAATATGATTTCTATACTCTAATACTTTAGGTCACATATATTACTACCTCTAGTTTATGAAATATTATGATAATTTATTGATATGAGAGGGCAGTAACAATTATACTAGATATATGCAAACTTTCAGAGGAAATGATTAGGTCTGACTATAGTAAGAGCAAACACGAGGAGAGAAGTCACACTTTCAAAATTCCACGTGAAAAAAATATTACAAAAGTTTGCAAGTGGCTTGGGAGGCCTATATTTTCTTTTAGGAATTCTCCTCTGGATAAAATGCTGACTTTTCCTTGCTCAAAGTAACATATACATACAAATTCATTAAAAATACTACATTTTATTCTGTGTTGGGGATCGTAATTTTATTACTCTCTGGGGTAATTTGCTAAAATAATTATGGATTCTTTAAACAATTATCTCTTCAGTAATGTCTAAAAGACTGAATTCTATAAAGCTCTGGTGGGGTCTGTTGCAAAACTGTTTAATGTCTTGATTCAGTTAGTGAAGTAGCAATGGTATTCAGCTGCTAGGGTCAGGGGAAAGACACCTTCTAGGGAGCATCTAAAATTTAACACTCATATGCAGTGAGTTTTAATCAGAAACAGAACACAGGGCCTATTTGTCTTTGTTGTGCTATATATGAAGACTTATGGTGGAGATCTGAGCTTCAGTACATAAGATAATAAAAATTAATGCCAGACAAAAAGATAGAAAATAAATAAGGTCAAAGGAATACGCTACATTCTCCACTCTCAGTTTTGACAGTTACCTTTTTTAGAATTGCAAAGTAAATTATGCAGTGCAAAAGACAAATAAAAAATGACCCTTCCCTGAATTATTATGGCAACACAGAAACAATTTTATGACAGACTTTTCTTGCAGTTGAATCTGATGAGAATCCTATCAGAGTCAAGGTGAAACCATTCCCTCATTCCCCCTGGAGACGTTAAGTCAGCAATAGCACAGAGATCATCCAAACACATGAAAGGTCAACACAGCCATGACATTGTTGCATTTTCAGTTATCTATTTTGATGATTAATATTGACTGTTAATGTTACAAGATCCGGAATAACCTAAGAGACAAACTCCTAAGCACTTATGTGAAGGAGTTTCTAGACTGAGTTAACTAAGGACTGTGGACACACCTTACATGTGGAGGCTGCTTTCTGTAGGGTGAGATGCTTGGACTGAAGGAAGAGGACAAAGCCAAACAAGCATGAACATCAATATTCATCTCTCTCTGCTGCCTGGCAGTATATATCACATGGAGAACTCCCACCATCGTCACTACATGGGAGACTGGACTCTCAAACTGAGAGGCAATTGAAATCCTTCATTCCTGAATTTGATTTTGTCAGGAACATTCATGGCAGCAATGATAATTATATTTAATAAGCTGCTATAATTTTGTTTTATTCTAATAAAAGATAGATGCCACAAGATAATTACATGATGCCACAAGTTAATTATATCACTCATACAGAAGACACTCTATACCTACATTACACATTTCAATGAAGCAACTACTAAAAATATTTTATGATAATTGAAAACAATTCATATTAGTATTGGATGTGTACTGGTAGTTTTCCTTGATATTGTTCCTAAAACCCTTCAATAAAATTATTTTGTAGAGCAAATTTATAACCTATTTAGTGTTACAATATTCTAAATATGCTTTAAAGTACACTGAAAGTACAGATGATAGACTGAATGATTAATGTATCGCAGAGACTCAGGCCTCTGAAGACTTAATCCTTCCATTTCTGGTACTGTTTGGTGAGGCCCAGAGTAAGGGTCTTTCTGGAGGTAGTATGTCATTGCAAGTGGGCTTTGAAAGTATGTAGCCTCCATGTATTTGATATTTGACCTCCCTGCTTCATACTTGAGGTTGAAGGTGTGGTATCTCTGCTACCTGTTCCTGTCATCACCCATGCTACTTGATGCCCTGCCTCTGCCTTGCCATGATAGATACCTCTGGAACTCTAAACTTAAGTAGATTTTAACTTTCTTAAGTTGCCTCCATCATGACATTTTACCACTGTAACAGCAAAGTAATGAATACATGAGTGCATAAAAATATCGTGCTATTGTATGTAAAGATAGGATGTATGTAGATATAAATATATGATAAAGACCTGTCTCCAGGACTCCACAGATAGAAAAGAAAACTTTATTCAAAAATATTGATTTCCATTTCAAATTGTATTTCTCAAATATAGAGCATTTTATTATCTGTATATAAGCTTATCTTGATAAAGTGATACATTATGTGAGGAAATTAATGATCATTAAATATGATGAGATTCTATGATTAATTTGAACTTTTGAAAATTTGAAATGATAGACTAGACATGCTTAAATTTTAGCTAGTATCTAAGGAGACATTCTGAGATTCAAGTTTATTAATATTGATTATACACCTGAATTTTAATTTAGCCCAATAAGTGATTTCTAATGCTGTTCTTGCAGGTACACAACTTAAGAAAACTCCAGTAAGAAAGCTAATCTCATGAACTGAAGTATAGGGAATAATCAGGAAGCTCCACCCTATGCATACAGGAGGCTCTGATAGGCTTTCCTGAAGTGACATTTCCAGGAGCTACATCTCTGGTGATATTTTTCACATTACCCACCACTCAGAGAAAACACATACAGGGTGATTTGTGTAATAAAAATACAAACACATAATTTTAACTGACAAGTTTACCAATGCTCCAACATTATGTAGACATAATTAAAAGTAGAATGTTGTAATTGAATATTTTAGTTTTTATAAAAACATTCTCCTTGGTAATAGACACTCAATTTCCTAAAAGAATCTGTTTTTAATTTTTGTTCGTTTGTTCGTTTGTTTTTGTTTTTATGAACTCCATAAAAGGGTGGATGAGACTTTTATTCTGGTTCAGAAATAGAGTTAGTGTCAGTTCAAAAATATTTCAGCTTTGGTACTTCAATTTCCAGCAAATTCTACTGAACTTTGTTCTCAGGTGTAGCAATACAATTTTGTGAAAATATCTCTTAGTTTCAAAGAGACTGGAACTTTTGCTAGACCTCACAGGCAAGGTAATAATACACCTCGAAGTCACTGAAGACAGGACTGGTCCCTGCTGTTTCTGTGCTGTTTGTGAAACTAGCCTTGAAGAGAACCTTATATCAACAGTCATCCCTTGCCCTTGGATTATACATAATCAGATTTGACAGCTTAAGCCAATGCACAGCGCAAATCTTCAGTCATTCTCTCTTCCATGCACCTAACACAGAGAACAATGTTTTTTGAAACAATCTACTGCTGACTCTGTTCCTAGCTCCTGATTCCTGTTGTCAAGCAAAATAATAAAAGATATTTTTAGTGTCTTCTTGAAACACAGCATGTACTGCCCTAAATATAAAACCCTGACAGTCTATGGTCAAATTGTTGGTGTTGTGCCTTCTGTGTGTGAGAGATAATGGGAATTCTAATAATGTTAGTACTAGATTGGTCACCATGAAATATTTTCTGGCAAAGGAACTAGAACACCACACAAAATTATAAGGACAATCTATGAAGATGAAGTCACATTTATAATCACAATTCTTAGTGTTTTATGAAATTAAAAGCTACATGTAAATTAGTTTCACACCATTAAATTTAAAATATTGTACTTTAATATAATCTTCTTCATCACTACATATTGGAGAATATTGCAGCAAAAACATGTAAAATATATAAATTGAATTTTCAGATACTTGGATAAAGAATAAAAGAGAAATTCATGTAGTTACTAGTAAAATCTAGGATGTAAGTTTCCACATAAGTTGGAAAATACGATTCATTAGTGACTGTAAGAATAAAATGTTAGTTTAGAATTAAAAGCTATTATAAGAATTTTAATTTTCTTTTAAAGTTTATATTATATTCAATTTGTTAATGTACTTTTGTGCTTGTTTTTATAAAGTATGGGAAAATTATGATGCATGTGTAATGGTTGTAGTTTTTGAACCACCATGGTATTTATGCTTGTTTGGGTTCTTTTATTGGAATGAAAGTGGAAAATGTTTTCTTTCATCTGAGTGCTCTAATTATTTTTCCTTCAGCACTGAGAATTAAACAATGGACTCACATGTGTTAGCTAAGTATGACACCACTTACTGGCACTCCTAACCCAAGATGTCCTGAGATGGAGCCTCACTATATAGATCAATTTAGCCTTGAATGCTTATTCTTCTTAACATATATATTCTGTGGACTGACATTGCAGTTGGGTGTCACCACTGATGAGAGAATACACTGATCTCACTGGAAGTTGTGGAATTCCAGTGATAAACGAGGGAAGATTGACCTCTAAATTTCTGGAAACATCATGATAAGTCTTATACTAAATGGATTGGAGGTAGAATAAGAAGAGTTTAAATACAGAAATAATTTATATTGTCCAAATTATTATAAATAACTTAAGAAAGGAGTATTAGTAATAATAAAAACAGCATTCAACAATGAACATCTGCCCTCCTGACAATATCTACAAGTTGATTCTAAAATTAAAACAGTCTAGGGCTTTGAAGGTAGGAGGTCTGACTTAAATTATCAATAGAAAGACACAGCAAAGTTACAAATTGTAGGGTTTATATAAAAATAACAACAATAACAATAATCAGTGAATGGGGAAAAGGATGAATTGTGAATACCATCCAGGAAGATTCTGAATTGAATTTCCACATTCAATTTGTAAAATGTGTTTTCCTCCAAACTTTCTTAAAAGGAATTTTACCATTTACTGTGTACATAGGATGATCCTATTCTATTTCAAGTTACACGGATTCTAAATGGTCTTATAATAAAATCTCAGAACCATATTTCAGGGTGAAAGCTGAAAGATCAGAGCAGAGCAAGCCATAGCCACCACCTCTTACCTCCCCAGCTCCCCAGCTTGACCTTGTGTCTGCAAGAGAGTTAATTAATTCCTCTCTCCTTTTGCTTTATATTCTTTTCTCTGCCCAGCCATATCACTTCCTGTTTCACCCTTCCTAGTGTTGCAATTAGAGGTGTATGCCACCATTGCCTGGCTCTGTGTAGGGATGGTTGCCTGTGCTTTACCTCTGAAGCACTGACCCTATGTAGGCAGCAGGTAACTGCTAGGTATATGCCCCTGCTCAGGTCATGGCCAAGATGGAGGACCCCTTAAGACTGGAGATGCATATAGGCTTGCACTCTTGGCTACCTTGTGATCCTGGATGCTGGATTGCAGACCAATCAGAGATCTCCAGAGAATCAGGTTGGGTTGCACATCACGTCTCCTGGATCCCATAACTGATCCCTTTGCTGGCTGTAAATTGCTGCAAAATAAACCTCTTTTGACTATCAGATAAACTATGTGGAATTGCATCATTAATTGCTGCTTTATATGGCACCCAAAGTGGGGCACAAGCCCATGACCTTGAGATTAAGAGTCTCATGCTCTACAGACTGAGCTAGCTGGACATTTTTTTTAAAACAGTAAAACAACTGTATACTCTTCCAGATTGTAAAGCTAGAAAATGAGAAATTAATTAAGGAGATTAACAGTTTTGGAGTTCACTTAAAATACTAAAATTTTAAACTCCATTAATTACCCTAAAATTCGTAAGTAAACATTCCTGAAGCTACAGTAATTATTTTCTAATTTACCCCCAGTGCTGACAAGTCTCTGTGGTAATACATTTGTAAACTAAGAAATAATGCTTGTCTGCAGATCAGAGGACAGAGTCAGCCACAGAGCTCTCCACAGAGCTCAGACAGTGGTGTCTCATACATTTAATCCTAGTGCTCAGGAGACAGAGACAGAGACACAGAGAGAGACAGAGATCCACTTGGGATCTTTACAAGTTCAAGGCCATGTTGGGCTGCATGAGATTAATCCAGTTTAAAAAAGACATAGAGCTGTAGGGGTAGTTGTCTGTGCTTCACCTCTGGGTGAAGCCCTTAGTGCTTCAACAACTGGGAGAGTATGCAGGGTGAATTCAAATTCTTCACCTTGCCCCAGTCTACCAAGAAAGGAGATAAAAGATGTCCTACACAAGACCCAGGTTTGTGTTCTGTTCATCAGAATTAAAATTAAAAAATTAACCCCAGTATGTATTACATTGTAGCCCATGCTTTAACAAATTTCATTCATCATTCTAATGTGATTTCAACCAAGATTATTTTTGTTTCCTCTTAGTTTTAATTATGTAGCTAATACATTCCATTTTATTTAAAATTTACTTTGCATCAATGTTTATAAACCATTTCCAACTGCACATTTGAAGACATCTGCTTCCATTATGTTTCATTTTGCTGCAGCTGTTCTGTCATTGACTCTGATATCAGAATTTTATTTTCCTTGATTTCTCCATTTTGTTTTCTAGTTTTAGAGGAAGTACTTCATAAAAGTTTAGATTAGGCCAATCAATTTCTTATTATTTCAATTCTATATTTGCATCACAGCTTATAATTTGCTGCAAAGAGAAGTGATCAGTGTTGATCTGAGGATACAAGGGAATAACAACCACAGATGGATATTCAGGGAGATGAGTCTCAGCAGACACCTGGCCATCTCAGCTTCAGATCAGCCCACTGGAAGCAGAAATGGTGGACAGAGAGAAGTGAACAGGGAGCAGATCTGCTTTCTTCTCAGACCACAACTAGCAAGCTTTTTTCAGACATAATTGCTTGTTTTTTAATACTCACTACAGAAACAAAGAATAGATGTTGTCGTTCTTAAAGTAAAGGGAAGAATGAGGCCAGTTAATTGGTCAGTGTAATATACATGCATTTTAAATTTTATATATATATATATATCCTTTTTATATATCATTACACTTTTAAATATTAATCCATTACTTGAACACATAAAATGAAGAAAAATGAAGAGAACATTTAGTCCTTCTTACATATTTTTAAATTATTCACAATTTTCATACACATTTAGGAAAAGTAGGTATGAACAATGGTGATGCATAGCAGACTGAAGAGATTTAAAGTGATTTTTCAGAGTAATATAATTGATATTCTCAATTTTGATGTATCTAAATAGTTAATATTATCATTAAAATGTTGTTGAAAATAGTCAACTTAGAAGGTTTAGGTGAATTGTAACTGCTCGGGATCACAACCATATTAATTCCTGAAACAACAACAATAAAATGAACTCTTACTGAATATTTAGAATTTAACATTTTAATATGAAAAATAATGTAAACATTAAATTTTGGGGTATTTTTTTCAGTTTATTACAACAGTTTTTTTCAACAGAAGGCAAATCACAAAATTACATATTAGAGAATATGTAGTTTTGACTCTTAGGTAATCATCTTTTCTTACAGAGACCCAAATCAAATATTTTATGCATTTAATTCCTTAATTCATTCCAAGTCTCAGAGTCTCTGGATTATGGATTGCTGCATAAGATTTCAATTGTACAGAATAGCATGAATAGAATCTCATAATAACAACACTTTACATATGAAAATCACCAAACTTATGATTGTGGATACAAACAAACAATATGGTAAATATGTAATATTTCCTTTCCTTTGTTTGTGAGCTGTTTCTAATACTGGTGAAGAAGGAATGAGAAAATTTATATTAGAGAATAATTGCTATTCAGTTTCTTCCAAATTTTATAAATAAAGTATTTATTGAAATTTTTACATATAATACTAACTTCATGTACCTGTGAAATATTTAAATACAACTTGATGCATTTAAAGTATTGAGGAATCCATTTCCCTAGTAGGAGATACTATAAAGCAATGAGGAAGTGTTTGCTGCTGTATAATGGACATTTTTTTCTGTATAGTGACTTTATAGATTTGATAAGAAATATTTCATTATGGATCAATGTTAACCTTGTTTTCAAGTATAGTTTTTTCTCATCCTAAAAATTCTCAACAGTGTATTTATGTATAAGTATATGTATATGTATGTATAGTCATATATATGTGTGTGTTGTATGTTGATGGCATTTACCCTCATAATCCTTTGTTGCTCTCACTCCTGTAGATCCTGTCTCCTTTACTCCATTGCTGTGTCTTGTATCTTTCTTTGAGTTGCTTATTAACAAATGTTTAAGAATAATTAGGCTTAGTAAATGTCATCCTATGTCAATGATTTAAGAATTAGGTTGTTTTGAATTTCCATTAAAAATACTGAGGTTTATTATAGTCATTAATTATAAATTGAAAACTTTCTTTTATACCAGTGAGAAAGAGGAAAAAAGAGTCTTGTCATACAAAATAGTAAAAAGATACTTGAAATTTTTATGTGAATAACTATACTAATTGCTGGGGCTGTTCCATGCTCACAAAGCTATTTATCAAAGACAGAATGATAAATATATGCTGTAGTTTATAAACTCCTTTGGAAACTATTAAAATAAATTATTCATGTTCTGAATGGTTGACTAAATGTGAATGGCTTGTACTACATATTCACAGATTTAATTCTTTACAAATGGGGTATTATTTTATTGAGGGACCTATGCACAATGTCTTTAAATGAATTATTGAAATGAATAGGTTCAGGGACTTTTAAAATATGAAAAATCCTCAGAAACTGTAATAAAGTATCTCTTATGAATTATTAGAAAGGTTTAAATGCATAATTCAAAAACTGGACTATCTTTATGAGACTTTAGTTGTAAGTAAAGAATACTATGAATATTGGTACATAGAGACTAGAGCATTCTACCACTACACCTTATTGTTGTTGATACTCTTCATATCAAGTGAGGTAGATGTTCTTCAAAAAAAATGTGTTGCACTGCATTTAAATCTTTTGGACCTGCTACTGTTTGTATCACCTTCTTTGTACCCATAAAAAGAGAAATTACATCCTTTTGTTTTCTCTTCAAATTATAATTCAGTTAAATGGAAAAGTACTCTATTTTTGATCACATACTATACAATGAAATGAACACTGATGAGATTACCTCTGAACTAATTAACATGATAAAAGGAAATAATGAACTGAAAAAGTGATGTTCAATATTCATAAATTTTTCATTCAGATATTGAATGAGTCTGATTTTCTTTTTTTTTTTTTTTAGATGTACATTTTCTTTACTAAAAATGGAAATCTTGTTGATTTTTTTTTTTTTTGGACATGGTGGACTTTATCAGATAACTTTTAAAACAGAAAAAAAAAAGAAAATGAAAGTGACATCTCAATGAACGTGTGATTGCCAGGGAAATAAACTACCACATGAATGACATGAACATGTGGGCTCTTACATAACTGGGCAGACACCCAAAGTCAGCAGTGCTATTTGGTGACCTTGGTGCAAATGAAAATCTCAAATGATTTCTGCATTCCTCTTTCCTGAAAAAACCTGTTAGGAGTGTGTTCACGTCTACTGTCTTGAATACAGACACACACAGTGATTTTAATATATATCATCTATGGAAAGTTTCATGTAGAGTGTGTAGTACTTCTGTGAAACAGCTGTAGCTGCTGGTTTGAGGAACAATACTTGAGGGCTTGGAGGCATGGTTCAGCAGGGGTGAAGTGTAACTGTATAGTCAGGGTCCGGTGATCTCTTTGCAGAAGTCTCTTCATTAGTAAAATGGGGTATGATAGAGTTGATTCCTGATTTAATATAGTTGTAGCTATAACTTTCCTGCAATACAGTGGTAAAAGATGTACCTATTAAGTAGAAACCATTATTTGAATTCTGGTATTTGTTCTTCTACTAGGCTTGGGATATCAATCCTCTTTTGCTAGATTGGTCAACACAAGCAATATAAAGCTGTCAGCCATTCATGTGTTCAGGAGAGTAAACAGTGAATACTATACAGCATTCTATCATCCTTAATCTGTGATATTTGGTAGGTTAGCTATGCTACATGCAGTTCTGACTAGCTATTTCTACCTTATGATGAGTTTATTGAGATGTATCACTGTTAGTAGGATATAATTTACAGTGTCATTTTGATGTTATTGTAATTTCACATACTAATATTCATAAAATGTATGAAATGTTTTGGGATGCCATAATTTATGTCCTATGCAAGTATGTTGTCTGTTATATTCATAAATTATTCATTAAGATATTGAATGAGTCTGTTTTTCTAAATAAGTTTTTGCATAGTTTGATGCTCATGGTTTTTGTACGTTTTTAAAACATATTTTTATATATTTATTTATTTTCTATTTGTGTGTGTGTGTGTGTTTGTGTGTGTGTGTGTGTGTGTGTGTGTCTATATATATGTCATCTGTGTGCAGGTGACAGTGAGGGTCAGGAGTGTTGGATATCCTAGAGTTGGACTCAACAAACATATCTGGCCCATCTGATAAGGATGCTGGAAATTGAATTTGGGTTCTGAGGAAGAAGTAGTCAAATATTCTTAAACATTGGGTCATCTCTCTCTCCAGTGCCACATTTATTTTATTGATTGAATTTGTCCTTTTCAAAGTCAAGAATGTATATAGTACATTCTAATTATTCTCATCCCATACCATTTCTTATCTATATCCTGCACTTCTCTTTCCCACTCTCACCCAGGATACGTTTCCCACTATTCTTGACTGTAGTTGGAGAGCTTCTCTCCAGGTGCTATCAAGCCCCCACGGTCCCATAACCCACGTATAAAATAATCATAGGGACATTTATGTTATTTAAACTGCTTGGCCATTAGCTCAGGTCTACCATTGTCTAGCTCTTGCTCTTATATTTAGCCCATTTCTTTTAATCTATATTTTGCCACGTGGCTCATGGTTTACCAGTACCTTATATCTTGTCATGGCTGCGGCTGGCAGTCTCTCCTCCCTGAGCCTTCCACTTCCCAGAATTCTCTTCTCTCTTGTCCCACCTATACTTCCTGCCTGGCCACTGGCCAAACAACATCTTATTTATATAGAGTGATATCCACAGCACTTCCCCTTTTCTTTTTTTTTTTTAAAGGAAGGTTTTAACTTTTACATAGTAAAATTACATATAACAAAACAATTATCAAGCAAGAATTATAGTTACAATATTAAAGAAGATATTCTATCTATCTTATATTTATGAGTCTAAGGTTTTATATCTAACTTATCTTTTATCATAAATGAGGAAATTATAACTATCTAGTCTTCAACTACATCAAAGACCTCAGAAGGATATAATATTACCTGAGAACCAGGAGAAGGATGCAAGTAACTTTGGGGAGTCTTGTAGGGTAGACAGAGACAGCTGGCAGCCTGGAAAGTCACCTAATGTTCCTTTGTAAAGTTGGGGCATTTGTCTTCAGCCCACAGGGCTAGAGTCTCTTAGTCACTTCTCTCAGTGTCCTGTAGAATGTCTGGCAGTTTCCTCTGCAAAGCAGGAACCTGAAGGACCAGTTTGTCAAGCAAAGTTTAGTGGTCACCTTTCTATGGGTCCTGAATGTCTGGTCGATCAAGCAGTCCAGGCAAGAACAGTTTTGTGCCCAAATGGCTATTTTTGCCAAGGTGAAGATAAACTCCATATGAAGTGTCTTTAATGCCCATCCTCCTCTCTGAAGTAAATTGGTGCTGCCAGGAGCAGACATATCTCACTGTCCAGAAAGTCTAAATTTTAAAAATATTTTAAATGCCATATTCTGTAGACCTTTGAAGTATTTGAAGGTTACCTGCCTATCTGAAATATCTCTGTGTATACCTAGAACACTTAACTAACATGAATATGAGTATGATTATCATAGATGACCAGTTATTAATCTATTTTTAATTATCCATTACAGTTTTAAATGAGCTGTGCAAATATAATACCTTAAACAAGAGTAGAAATATACACACAGTATAACAAAATTAACTTTATGTTTGTATCAATAGACTAAAATCTATACCAATGTAAAATATTTTAAATGAGTTGTTGCTCTTTAGAAGTAAGTTCATTAATCTACCCTTTCATCCTATCATATCTATATCATATCCCCTTTTTATCTTTAGAAAGAGATTGCATTTATAATCAAACTGTTTTAAATAAAATATTGGTTTTTCTCTGTCACATATCAGAGGGCTCTTCTGATTTAGGACATAAGAATCTATTCACCTTTTCTTTTAACAATGTGCTTGGGTTTAGAGAAGGAGTGAGCCAATTCCATCTCCAAAGCCAGCTGGGAATTGGGCGTAGTTTTTCTTACTACTTCCTGCTGGAGAGGGGCGCTGTATCTTATGGGGACATAAAGAAAATTTTAGGAATATGGAGAAGTCCATGAGGGTAAACCTCTGAGCCAGTTGCCTTGAAACCATTCTGGATGTCAGATCATCTGGGCCATTGTGTCATCAGAGACCTTTTAGGTGGTCTTGGCTGATCAAACCTGATGTATCTTAATCTGGAACAAATCCATAGCCTCTGGCTTTCTGTGGAAACAAAAGCAGAGACTATTTTCCAAAGCAAAATAGTCTTATATCCAAATTTTGAAGTCAAGATATCCTTTAAATTTTACATATTTGTTTAACTAAACAGCATTTACAATCAAATCTTTTTCTGTAGTTAAAAATACCAAAGACAAGACAAACCAGATTCTCTGTGTAATATCCATCTTTGTAAGACTGAGATGCTGCTGTGGCTGCTGGCTCTGCCCACCTTAGCTTCCCAACATGGTGGTGGTACAGTTTACCACCAGCTCTGGGTCTGGAGCCATGTGCACCATCAACTATCAGAAGCAGTTCTATCAAAGCAGTACATAGCCCAGAAACTTTTTTTTTTTTTTTTAACTAGCAAAGGCTAAATCCACCATGCAGCAGAGTAAAGTGCTGCTTGTAGATTCCTCATGCCGGCCCCACTGAAGGTCAGACCCACAGGCCAGCAACCCGCCATAGTAGCTGAAACCGGCAGGCTGCTGCTAACTTGAGAGAGCCAACTAGGAAGCTGTTTTTAGCTCTGTTTTAGAATCTTTTTTCTCAGGTTTTAGGTGGAAACTGTTGCCAACACGTTGGGTGCCATTAAATTTGAAAGATGTTATAAGACAGTTCTGTTAGCAATAGAAAGTTAGGATAGAAAGTGAATCAGGTACATTCTGGACTTACCAAAATAGGATAGTTAATGGAATTATTTTCTCTGAATTTGTAAAATGCAAATGGACTAGACATTGTTTAGGTATTTATTGTTTGTATATATGGTATATATAGTTATTGTACTTTTGTATATAGTTTTTCTTATATTAGTTATAACTTTTTTCTTTTTATTAAAATAGAAAAGGGGAAATATAGTGATATTTTATTTGTACTGAAATGTGATTTTATTTGTATTTTAATAAAGTTGCCTTGAGGTCAGAGCAAGCCAGAGCAGAAGCTGGGTGGTAGTGGTGCACACCTTTAATCCTAGCACTTGGGAGGCAGAGCTAGGTAGATCTCTGTATGTTCAAGGACACAGCCAGCATGGCAGACGCACACCTTTAATCTCAATACCAACCATAGAAGACCTGGAGTTCTATACAAACAGGCAGTGATGAGGAGGTCATGTGGCTGGGTTTACAACCAATGAGAAAACAGAACAGAAAGTCTATAAATAGACAGGACACACAGAAGTAGGTCTCTTGTGGAGAGGAAGAACAGCAGAAGCAGTGAAGGGTAAGGTTTTCCGCTCTTGCTCTGACATTGTGGTTTTTAACTCTGCAATTGGTTCTGTGTTTCTTATTTAACAAGCCGGTTACATCTACACATGTCTTTTCATTTTCTTGTGTAACCCTCTGATTTTAACCAGGACCTTCTGTGTGACCTCATGTTTAGAACTATCCATTTGAGCTTATTTGGGCTATTTGGTATACAGTTGGAAACAGTAACTGGCTCTGCTCCTGAACCCATTACTGGTTTAGATCTCAGTCAAGAGGGATAACACTCTACGATCCCCTATTGGTTTTTAACATGCCCAGAGTGTTTCACAGCCAGTGAAGGAAATAGAAGTTGTTATTAGGTAACACTTGCAATGGTTGTATCATGCCTTAGATACAGCATTACGCATGACTTCTGGTTTCTGGTTGCTTCATTATTTTTTACAACTTTCTCTGCAATGTTCCCTGAGCATTATTGAGGTTAGTATAAATGGCCTCTTCAGGAACATGTAACCAACTATAGTATATTCTGATTATCTTGGGCAGGCATGAGTCCCTATATCCACTACTCTTCCCTAATTACTTAATCTTTGTCATAGAAATTCTATATTTTCTCCTTATTAAAAATATAGTTACAGCTGGGAGGTGGTGGCTCACGCCTTTAATCCCAGCACCCAGGAGGCAGAGCCAGGCAGATCTCTGTGAGTTCAAGGCCTGCCTAGGCTACCAAGTGAGTTCCAGGAAAGGCACAAAGCTACACAGAGAAACCCTGTCTCAAAATCAAACAAACAAACAAACAAATAAATATATAGTTACAAGTTACTTAACAAAATAGAGCAAAGGTGATTGTTTTGTTTCCCACTTAATAAAGTTGTAACCAGTAAACATTTTCTGCAAGTTTTAATGAGGTAAAATTTTTATGGTTTCTGGTACAAATAATTCCCTCTGTAAGACCTACCTCACATAAAACAACACGGTTCAAAACACATCAACACTATAACTAAATGGCAGGGCCTGCCTTGGTGATGATAAAACTAAATGCACAAAAGTAGGTACACATTTGGCCTTGAACAATGGGATATAAAAGAAAGACCTGGTGCCTGTTTGAATTCACTGTCCAAATGTCAGCATGGTGCAATCTCTGGAAATTGTCCTGAGTGGTTCATCTTCAAATATGCTATGTCAGCTGAGAATAGACAGGTAAATGTGGAGGCTGTTCCTTGTTTACATTCAGCTGACAGGAAGACATATAGAAAGAAGTTCCAGAAGATATGAAAGGACTCAAGATTGCACACCGTCCTTACTTTCTGCATGAATTATACTGTAACAGAAGTTTCCCCAAGTCTTGAGAGGACCTCCTGTGTTTTGGCATTGTCAACTGGAATCAGAATATCTTCTCTGATGAAAGAAACACCTGTGGGAAGACTTCTTCCAAAAATTATCTTCTGATTAGCTTAATTATTACTGGATACTAAGATTTAAGATTTTTATTTAAAAAACATATAAAACAGCTATGCTCCTAAAGATATACATACTTTTTTTCTCATAAGTGGTATCTTAAATTACTTTAATTTTCTGTTTTTCTTGTAGATATATTATATATTATTAGTAAATAAAAACTTATCTGTGTTGTTAATTTCTATAACCTTTGTTAAAGTAAATTATCACACAAAATTTTTGTCCTCTAAAGTGTTGAGTATTGTTCGTCTACTCTCTTCAGCTACATAAGATCTATGCATAAGTCAGAAAAATTGCGATGCACATATTCTCAGTTTTTGTCTGTCTAATGGCAAACTATTATGTCAATGAAAAGGTACACGAAATAAAACATTTAATGCTGTATCTGATTAAATTTTGTATTATTTATTTAGACTTCCTTTATAATACAGAATATATGGAAGACTAGATATTTGGTTTGTACCCAGAAAATGTATCTCCCAAATTACTTCCTGAAATAACTCAGTAATGGTTGATCTCATTCATGCTTTTGGAAAAATGATTTATATGAACATTGAAACCTCAAAGTGTCTTTAGAACAAAGAGATGGTATCTTTCCCTTACTCTCTGTTGATCTCATGTAATAAGGAATTCAATATCAGTGTATTTGCAGCATTTATCAGCAGAAGATTGTTTGTATTTAAAAGTATTCCATAATCAAAGAGATCTAGGAAAAATGGTAGACCATTTAAAGAAGGAATCACTTATAGTTAACCTTCTGTGTATGGCTGAGAGTATGGAAGCATTGGGAAATTCATACAGGTGATGTCAGAGCCACTGAATCATCCTTTTAGGATTACTGTTTTCAATTTCCTTGGGCAAGCCATTTGCTTGATATATAGTCAAATATGTTTCTTCAAGTGCATAATTATACCTTATTGTGTGAATTAAAATTCAGAATCTCAGGATACTTATGCACACATTTAAATAAGTTTTGCATAAGCACCTTATTCAGACACATGTTTATATATTCACATCCTGTTCATTTAATTTCCACATACAGTTCTGTCCCTTCTGGATATTAAAAACAATCAACAATATGGTTTCCATTTTTACAATTCTCATATAAAAATCTTTAAGTTTATTCAGAAAATATAAACAAAATTCTATAGTAGGTTACAGATTTAACATGTTATAATTACATGATTATAGTTGAAGTTTTTGACATATAATGAATATATAAAATGGAAAGGAAATGAATAGCAGAGTTTTATGTGCTTTGTTTCAATTACCACAAGCCTTATAAATTAAAATATATTTAAATGTAGTCAAAGCATTTTACTAGTGAAAAAAGAAGAAGGCCATCCCCCTTCTTAGTTGCTGAAATAAAGACCATGATCAAAAGCAACGTGGGAAGAAAAGGGGTTAAATTTAACTTACAGCTAAGGTCATAATCACTTAGGCAAAAAGGGTAGGAATTCAGGACATTAATCTTCAGGCAGGAGCTGAAGTAGAGGTCATGGAGAAATGCTGCTTACTGGCTTAAACCTCAGTGTTCAGCCTATTTTCTTATACATCCCAAGACCACCTACTCAGGGGTATAACCATCTATGGTGAACTGGAGCCTCTCACACTATCATTAATCAATTAAATGCCCCCTATATTTGCCTACAGGAAATCTGATGGAGGTATTTCTTAATTGAGATTACTCTTCCCAGATAATTTTAGTTTGTGTCAAATGTGTCAAATAAACAAACACAACTGGCAAAAAATAAAAGTTCTCAATGAAATAATTCTTAATGAGAGGCTTCCTAAAGCAACTGATGGGAACAGATGAAGAAACTCCAGTCAGACATTAGACTGAGCTCAGGAAACACTGCAAAGGAGGGAGAGGAAGATTATAGGCCCTGCAAGGACATCAGGAGATTATATCACAGAAAATCAACTAAGCCAGAATCATAGGGTCTCACAGAGACTCAAGTGGCTACCATGGAGCCTGCATGGGTCTGTGCTAGACCTCTGCATACACACTGTAGTTCTTTAACTCGGGGTTTTGTAGTGGATAGCTGTTCTGTTTATGACTTTGAAGCACTGTCCCTAAAGATATAGCAGGTAATTTTCCTTCCTACCTATGACCTTGAAGAACTTTCCCCTGGAGCATGGCTCAGGGTTACCCTTAAGACCTCAGACACATATAGGTCTCATTCTGCTCTTCCTTATGAGTTTGGATGCTGAGGTAGACCAGATGGAAGAACAGCTAGGTACTGTAACTCAGCTTTCCAGGACCTTATGATAAATCTTCTGTGCTATAGTGACTTTTCCTCCCTAATAAATTCATTCACCCTTTTAAGACTCTGTGGATTTCTCATAACAGGTTATTCATTGCACTCTTAAAATGGAAGTGAGGGTGTATCTGACTCTTTCGCCTGCTCTTTAAGCACTTTTTCTCATATAGGGTTGCCCTGCCCAGCCTTGGTAGAAGGGGTTGTGCCTAGTTTTATTATAACTTGATATACTGAGTTTGGTTGATATCCCAGGAAGGTCAGCTCTTTGTTGAGGGAAATGGAAGAGCAGTGGATTGCAGGGAGAGGGGGTGTGGGAAAATGGAGAAGAATGAAGGAGGAGAGGTTGAAGAATAAATAAATACAAATAAATAAATAAATAGACAAATAAATAAATAAATATTTTTAAAATGTAAGAATTAAGATATTATACTTTCTGCACCTATCACTCTATCATGTGGTCCATACTGGTGCTCTTTGTGTAAGATATAATAGTGAAAGGACCAAGCAGATGCCATCACAGGCTGCTCAGTCTTCTCTCAGAGATCAAGCCTCAGTTTCAGTTTCCTGAGACTTGAGCAAGCAATTTCTGGGAGGGCTGTGAACTTAAGACCTAGTCCTTGTAGTAGCTCCCTTTCTGCACACACTCTGACTGCTCAAGGTTCAGCAAGTTGTTTACTGTCTGGAACCCCTCACTATGTCCATGGCAGCTCAAGGACAAAGCCTGGACCTCTGAGCCAGTCCCCACAGTCAGTATGTTCTAGGCCAGCCAGCCCCCATGGCAGCTCAAGGACAAAGCCTGGGACTTGTCCTGGACAGCCCCAAAATGATAGTTGTAACCCCCCACCAATAAATTCAAAGGTTACATACCCTCACCCAATTAAAAGAGAACAAAGATAAAAATAAACCAATCCCAGTAGCACCCAAGCCAAACACCCCAACTGCCCTGAAGGGATTGCAGTTTTAGCCTTTAAAAAGCTAGCTTCACAAAGAAAGAGCAAGGTCCTCCCAGCCTCACTGCTACAAGTGAGTGTTTTGGAACCAGCTTCCCTGTCACAACTTGTAAACTTAAACAAAATAAACCTTGCTGTTGCATTCTGGACATCCACGGTCTTTGGTGGTCTCTTGGGGGTATTGATCTAGGCATAACAATAGAATACTGAAGGCCTTGAAATAGAGCTTTTTGGTTTTGTTTATGTTAGTGTAAAATCTTTCTTCTTTAAGTCTCTTTGGTTATGGTGTCTTATCATAGCAATAGAAAAATAATTAATCAGTCATGGATTATTTTATAAAACTAACTTCTCAAATTTGGGAAATTTCTTGTATCTGAATTTCAAATTGAAAGTGCATTCATAAGAGTGGGGTAGAAGCATTACAAAATGTGGGAATTATGTTGGAAGATCTCAGATTTACTCACAATGTCCGTCTCCTGTAATTGTCCCTACTATCATCAAATGCCATTCAAACAGTAGTGATGACTGTTTCCTTACATTCTTTTATAAAAAGAAACAGGTTTGCTACTGCCATGAAAGTAACTCAGTTCAAATAAAGAATTTAATGGATAGACTTCTGAATCTTGAATATGTACCAAATTTTGTGTTAGATGCATTAGAAACAAATGTATCTAAACACTGCCAATTTTTTCATGGCAAGCTCTAACTGGAAAAATGCCTATGACTAATTTTTCAAACTTACATTATTCCCCTTTTAAAATTATAATTAACTCTGGGAATAAAGGGTTTGTAACACTAATTGCTAAATGGTCTTATTAATAAAAAACATGGTGCCAGATATTGGGATCAAAAGTGAGAAATCAGAAGAATAGAACAAGCCAGCCACAAGTTCTTACCACTAGGAAATCCTTTGACCAAGAGAGAGCTGCTTACTGTATACTCATACCTA
The DNA here is from genome assembly GCF_903995425.1 of Onychomys torridus. NCBI lineage: Eukaryota > Metazoa > Chordata > Mammalia > Rodentia > Cricetidae > Onychomys > Onychomys torridus. The sequence goes on from NC_050454.1 coordinate 60,188,044, forward strand.
TATCCCTTTCAGTGATCTGCCATCTTACTTCCTCTCTTCACCCAGCTACATCACTTCCTCTTTCTGCCCAGCTCTATCACTTCCTGTCTATCTTATAGACCTACATAGATCTACAGATCTCTATGGTTAACTAGTATTGGGATTACAGGCATATGCCACTACGCCTGGCTCTGTTCCCAGTGTGGTCATGAACTCACACAGATCCGGATAAATCTCTGCCTCCAGAATGTTAGTGTTAAAGACATGTGCTACTGTTGCCTGACCTCTGTTTAATATAGTGGCTGGCTTTGTTCTTTGATTCCCAGTCAAGCATTATTTGTTAGAGCATAAATAAAATATCACCACAAGGGTTGAATTTGTTCTTTATCCATAAAACTGTACCACAGACCAGCAAAATCTTATGCATTTTCTTATACTTTACTTCTCTCTCTTTTTTTTTTTCCTTTCTTGTTGGATTATTGCTGATTTTAAGACCTGGTCTTAGCAATATTCCAATTTCTAACTCCCCAATTCCCATATTACAGCTATAAAACGTTATCCCCAGTTATTCTCTTAGCATCCTAAGAAACCTAGAATTTTAGGTTTTTGTGATAACATCTTCAGTTTCTTTGAAATATTCACAATTAATTATAGTGTCTTAATATATTCTGATACCTTAAGTTTTGGACATATCTTTATACTTTTTGTTAATAAAGCAAATGAGTATAAAATTGCTAACTAATGTAATTATTATTTTGTTATAGATTGAACTTTTATAATCTACTTGTTTTTAAATAGTATTGATAAATAAAGTCATATAGAAGGAAAAATTTCATTTACTAAATTCAATCATTTTAGGTACACAGTGTTCATGGGACTGTGAAGTTACCATTGTTTTCAATTTTAGGACATTTTCAGTACTATAAATATGTGCAATCGATAGTGATGCTATATCAGGCAATTTTTTTTCTGCAGATGTTTACTACCTCTCATTCTTATAATCCTTTAGGGTTCTTTGGCAATGATCCATAAGCCTTGGGGAGAAAGAGTATGAAATGGGTGTGTTATTTAAGGCTGGGAACACCATAGTCTCTTGTTTTCTGCATTTTAGTCAGTTTTAAGGGTTTGTATTAGCAATCATGTAATTCAAAGAAAAGAATCTCTCATGAGGGTTGAAAGATACAATAATCTATGGGTATAAAGATAATAATCAAATATCTCTGATGGATATATGTACTTGGAGAGCTTCTCTCTAGGTTCCACCAAGTCCCCGCGGTCCCACAACCCACGTATAAAATAATCATAGGGACACTTATATTATTTAAACTGCTTGGCCATTAGCTCAGGCCTACCATTGTCTAGCTTTTACTCTTATATTTAGCCCATTTCTGTTAGTCTATACTTTGCCACATGGCTTGTGGCTTACTGGTATCTTTACATGTTGCTTCTCATGGCACTGTCTGGCAGTGTCTCCTCCCAGCCTTCCTGTTCCCAGCCTTCTCCTCTTCCTTGTCCCACCTACCTTATCCTTCCTGCCTGGCTACTAGCCAATCAGCACTTTATTTATACAGAGTGATATCCACAGCAGATATAGGTGAATAAATCCTCAATAAAATACTTGCAAACCCATTGTGTACCATTTATCAACTACATAAATGGGAGGGGTGCTTAGTGATCTGCTGGTAGGTGTATGTATATGTATAGAAAAATCACATATACATATATAATATATGCATATATATGGAATTACATATATGCATATACATATATGTGTGTCCAATGACAGAAAACCTGTGACCATCTCATTAGCCTTCAATAAACCCCAACATTTGTTCATTCTAAAAGTCCTGGATAGATTATGGATAAAGGGGATGTATCTCAATGTAATAAAGGACAAATATGTTCAATATAATGCTAGAAGTCTTAGGTAGAGCAATAAGATAAATGAGAGAGAAATGCAGATACAAAGGGAATAACATAAAATACCTTTGTTTGCTAATGATACGACTCTATACATAAAATAAAAAACTCTAACACATCCACCAGAAAATTTCTACAGATGATAAAAACAATCAACCATGCATCAGGATAAAACACACAACACATAAAAATCAATAGCCTTCTTAAACAACAATAACAGCATCCAAGAAAGAAATTAGGACAATTATCATTTTCAAAGTGAGCAACACACACACACACATGCACACACACACACACACACACACACACACACACACACACATACACGTATGTATGTATCTATGAATGAATACATATGAATAAATCTAACAAAGTCAGTGACTATTTGTACAATAAACCCTTTAAGAAACCATGAAAAGACACAAGATAGACTTCCACCCTATGGAGTGTTAGGATTAATATTGTAAAATATTCAGTCTACCAAGAGCAACCTATATATTCAATGTACTCATTATAAAAAATTTAACACAATTCTTTATTTAAATTGAAAAGAAATTACACACAAAAAAATTGATAGCACAAGAGATCCAGAATAACCAAAACCTCCTTGAGGTGGTCAGAGGTATCTCAGTCTCAGACTTCAGTTGTTCCTGAACTACCATAAGAAAAGTACATGATACTAGAATCATTTCTAGACATGAGTGACATATACATTCTAAATTATACATTATTGTGTCATAGTATTTTGTTTGTGCTCTAACAAATAAAGCTTGCCTGGAGATCAGAGTTCAGAGACAGCCACCAGAGGCCAGGCTGTGGTGGCAGACACCTTTCATCCTAGTACTTGGGATCTCATATCTTTCATCCCAGTACATGGGAGGCACAGGCCTTTAATCCCAGTACTTGGGAGGAGGAAACAGAAACTGATATGGCTGGGCAGAGAGAGGAAGTGATAAGGTGGAGTAGAGACAGGAGCTTGGCGCTTTCAGTCTGAGGATTCCTAGAGGTAAGAAGTCTTTCTAGTGGCTGACTGCTCTGCTTTGCTAATATCTCAGCTTTCACCCTGATATCTGACTCTGAGTTTTTATTATTATGCCCAATTAGAATTCGTGATCCATCATTCTTTAAATTAAATATATTTATTTTATTTATATTTCATTTCACAGTAACAATACTCAATAATGTTTGACACATCATTATTATAATTGTTGTGCTTTCCCCCATGGCTAATATACAGCAAAATGAAAATACCCTACATATTCTGCTTTGTAAAGAGTCGACTGTAAGGCGGCTTTTTGAGAAGTTCCAAATTTAATTTCAAAGGGGCAAGGTAGACAACTAACATCAAGTTATACTGACAGTTCTGTGAGTTGTGTTCACTATCTGTGTGGAGTCAGCTACTCGTTTGCTACCATATGTAATAAAATCAGTTCTGACAAGCTGTCTTATTCATGATAACATAATATAATAATGGGAAATGTAAACGAACCAAAAACAGTGCACCAGAATCTCCAGCACATCTAAGATAGGATGAATCACTGTATTAACACTGTCAGTTTTACAGCTGTGTATATTGTAATTAGATAATTGCATTTGTGTACATGTTTTCCTATTTCCATAATGATATTAGGCTTAATATAATATAAAAAATGAAAAAATATGTATAAATTAAATACGATGAGATTTTGGCCATAGTAACTTTCTCAGTAAAGATTTCTGCAGTAAACATTTCAAATACTTATCACAGAAATTTCCCTGTGTATCATAAGTAAATTTTATGAAATTATATTTTTAAAACATTGCATCATTATTTAGTTCTTGATCAGTAGATTGTTATTTTTACATAAAAATTTTCCTTTTAAAGGTGTTAAAATAAAATAGCTGTATTCATATATTTATCTCTATGTTAATCTTTTCAGATGAGTATAACCTTTTTAAACATATTTTAATTATCCTTTAGGAATTTCATATATGTACACAATATGTTTTGTTTGTATCCATTACTCAATTCCCCTTCTATAATTCTTCCAAATTGCTTCCATCACATATACCACACCATGTCCTGTATATACTCTTTTGGTACACCAATTGTTTCTGTTTATAGATGGAAGGTTATCCAATAGAGCAAGACCATCCATAAAAGGGCCAACTTCCTGAGTCAAAATGATCTTCTTTCCTCCATAAACCATTACCTGTCAGTGGCTCTGCAAATAGGCCTTCATCAAACTCCAACCCATACGACTTGAAAACTGACTGTATTTGTCTTATGCAGGTTTCTTTTACATGGGGCAAAGCTACTGTGAGTTCATGTGTACAACAGACATGGCATGCCCATGAAAACCTTTTTTCTCCGCATTCCTTCACAACCTCTAACTCCTATAATCTGTCAGCTACATCTACCATCATGATTTCTGAGCCTTGGTGGAGGGGTGTGAAGCAGATATTCCATTCAGCGATGAGCATTATAAAGTCTCAGTCAGTCCTACCTCTTGATGTTGCATCATCTGAATTCCTGTTAATAAAGCAAGGCTATTTTAATGAACCACTTGTTGAAAATGCACGTTAGATACTGTTATAGACTTATAGAGAAAACAATCTCTTGCTCCCATTAATGGTGTATTCTAGTCTGTTGAGGCAGAAACCCAACTACTTACTATACAAGTAACTAACACAGATGTTGTATAAGTGTTTAAATTAGGTAGTAAATTATTAGCTAAATTAAGAATTTAAGAATTACCTTCCAGAGCTTTCCTATACTGCATTATTTCATCATAAAATTAGTCATGTCCAATATTTAAAAATGTAGAAATGTGATAGGTTATGAAAAAATCATGCAGCATATCACAGTAAAGCCTTGATATTCACTAATACACAAAAGAAAAATCAAATATTCACTGTGTAGAAAGTAAATAGTGAAAATTGTGTTTTAATGACATGTGAAAATGCATGTTTATGTCTATGTGTGTATGTTTATGCATGCACTGAATTCTGATATAAAATTGAATCCTTATAATTCATTAGGTATAATGATATATAAAAGTCATTGAGATGCTGTAAATAAAAGTTTTATTGAAATAGGCCTGGTATAGCACAATAAATGTTTAGCAACTTTTATATAAATACTTCTATGTGCTTTCTTCCTTAATACTCCCAAACATCTAATTAATAGTATTTTGCTTTATATAGAAAAACTTATGCACAAACATTTTCTTATGTTACACATTTCATTAATACTATAGCTGGAACAAAATTGTAATTATTTGAATATTTGTTGAATTATTGAGATGTGAAGGACATTCAACTTGGAGAACTTTGTGCTTAAATTACTTAACAAAAGTCAGAAATAATTTATACATGAATCAAGTGGTGTGAACACCTAGTTATTCCATTGAAAATTTGCTTCCATATTTTGAAAAAATAACTTAAAGACCCATTCTTAAAATTGACAATACTGATTGACATTTCATGCAAGTATTTTGAATGTAAAGAATCTTGCATTAATGATAGGGTCTGGTCCATGCATTTCAAGGTTCTTGACATTTAGTCATAGAACTGAAGAAAGGAATTACAACAAATTTACAAATAGTAAGGAAACTTCATTCAAAGTGAAATGATAAAAGAAATCAGATACAGCATCAAGAGCAACAACAGGCACATATCTTCAAGAGTACCCAAGTACTCCTATTATTCTCTGGGGCTTCATTTCTGGAATTCAAGGGAAGGAGAATAGATTTATAAAAGGATTGGTTTGTTTAGTTCTCTGTTTTGATTGACACAAAGTTGTATAACTGTTTCTCTCCTATACCCATTTCTTCCCATAATAAACTAACATTATTCCCCGTACTCTCAATCATATATAGGCACAAACTGATACACAGGGGATAGTGCATTGGGGGAACAAAGTTTTGGTATATACATACCTCATGGTGTATACAATAAACCAGTATGAATTGGATACATGCACTGCAACTTTCTACCCAGCACTAGAAAGTAGAATATGAGTAAATGTGATAAAATCTAATTTTGAGGGCCTCTTAGAGAAGGATTAACTTATTCTATGACCAAAGAGGAAAGTGGATGCAACTCAAGGCAGGTGAGAATGCTTTGTTTCTAAGAGGTTGCTAAGTACATTTTTCAAAGACAAGTTTTATGTGTAGAATATCTGCAGGCAAAAGTCTCAAACTGTTAAGTCCATTATTAAAAGAAGGGTATTTGCAGAGATCAAACCAAATCAAGTCCTGGATTACTAGTGAATCCGCTATTCTTGTGTGCTTTATTATAAAAACTCTTGATGGCTCAAAAATTTGTAATACCAGTTAAAATATCAGCTGAGTAGAGACTTTGACTACATTTGAAACTTGGCTCTCCATTGTTCTGTGATCCAGTTTTCACAAATTGTGGGTATTTGGATCTATGTATAATTTTTATTTAGGAAGATAATGCCACTATTTTCCTTATTACAACAATTTATTAACGTCTTCATTTCATATCTTGAATTTTCCAGTTTAGAATTCTTATTTGTTCTCTTATACAGCTTAATCTTTTACCTCATTTTAAATTGCCCTTGAGAATTTTGTGTTTTGTTTATATTCACCCTCCCCAAACTCTCTTAGCTCTTCCCTCATACTCTCATGGTTTATAATATTATAGGAGTGATTAATTATAAGTTCTGAAAATACTTACAATATATAGTTTCCATTTCATTTTTCAGCTTTGATTTTCTAAGAGCAGTTTGGTTTATCAGTGAGACTCCCTTGGAGAACACTAAATTTTCTTTTGCAAGAGATAGCCTCTTATCAGCATGAAAACTGCCAATACTTCCTAGTGCTGGTCTTTAGTGTCCTTGGAGAAATGTCTTCTCAATGGTGGAATGCTTACCTTCTTTAAATATATTAAAGTCTTTTGTATAAAATTGTATAGTACTTAGTCATAAACTATTTAATCCTCCTTTATACTTTAATCTATCTTCCTTACAATGGTAAATACAATGTAAATTCTGTGAAAGTAGTCATACTAGAGGATTAGTTGGGTATAAGAATTATTTTCTGTACTTATACAATATTGAAGAAGCTATTTTAGGTGTAATTCATCTTAAGTACACAGTGGCTTTTGATTTGGAAAGTTATAAATATCAAAGCCTCTTGTATGTCCTTGTTCTGAGATTTCCCCAGATAACATTAAATTTGCTGAAAATTATATTCCAGTTAGTGGGTTTTCTGTTTGTTTGTTTGCTTGCTTGTTTATCTGTCATTTGATTACCATCCATGGAATATCTACTTTGTAGAACAATTGTAGATCCCTAATGTGAAAGGAGTCTTAAACTAAAATACTGGTAGGAAACACTGAGCTTTAACTTTTCTAGGGTTGGGGATTTAGCTCAGTGGTAGAGTGCTTGCCTCGCAAGTGCAAGGTCCTGGGTTCAATCCTTAGCTCAAAAAAAAAAAAACTTTTCTAACATTCTAAATTGTCCATTTCTTCATATTTCAGAACTATAAATGAGGTAATGTAATGGTGAATACATGGTCCTGCTGCAGTTGGGGGCCATGTTGAAGTTCCTGGCCCATGTTAGTACTGAAGACCATGTAGATATCCATGGTCTATGTTGCTACATGAAACCATGTTGATGTCCATGGGCTGGACTGCTTCTAGGGACTGTATTTATGTTTATGGCCTGTGTTGCCCCAGAAGCAATGTTGATGTTCCTGGCCTCTGCTTTGGCAGAAGGCCCTGTGATGTCTATAATCTGTACTGCCACCAGAGAACATGATGATGAAGGATGAGATGTTGATGTATGTGGGTCATGATACCTGTAGATGTATCCTGCTTGTTAAATAAGAAACACAGAGCCAGTTGCAGAGTTAAAAACCACTAGGTCAGAGCCAAAGCAGAAAACCTTACCCTTCACTGCTTCTGCGGTTCCTCCTCTCCGCAAGAGACCTACTTCTGTGCGTCCTGTCTATTTAAAGACTTTCTGTTCTCCTCCCTCATTGGTTGTAACCCAGCCACATGACCTCCTCGTCACTGCCTGTTTGTACAGACCTCCAGGTCTTCTATGGTTGGTATTGAAATTAAAGGCATGTGTCTGCTATGCTGGCTGTGTCCTTGAACACACAGAGATCTGCCTAGCTCTGCCTCCCAAGTGCTGGGATTAAGGGCGTGCCCCACTACTGCTCGGCTTCTGCTCTGGCTTGCTCTGACCTCAAGGCAACTTTATTGACATACAAATAAAATCACATTTCAATACAAATAAAATATCACTATATTTCCCCTTTTCTATTTTAATAAAAAGAAAAAAAGGAAAAAGTTATAACTAATATAAGAAAAACTATATACAAAAGTACAATAACTATATATACCATATATACAAACAATAAATACCTAAACAATGTCTAGTCCATTTGTAATTGACAAATTCAGAGAAAATAATTCCATTATCTATCCTATTTTGGTAAGTCCAGAATGTACCTGATTCACTTTTTATCCTAACTTATATAGCTAACGGAACTGTCTTATAACGTCTTTCAAATTTATACACTTACAGCTCTTAGTGAGTTTTTCTGAAATCCTTAACAAAGATAATTATAACTATAACTAACTGATCTTCAACTCCCTCAGAGACCCAAGAAGGAAATAATACTACCTAATAAAAAATAAAAACAAGAAGTGCATGCAAGCAGCTTCAAAAAAAATGTGAGTTGACAGAAACAGCCAGCTACCTGGACAGTCACCTGAGGTTTCTCCACAGTGTTGGGGCATCATCTTCAGCCTACAGGCTTAGCGTATCTGACAGACTCTTTTGTGAACTAAGATGTATACAAGGTCAACAGTTTGACCTCACATTTGGTGAGAGCAGTCCATGTACCAGAAACACCTGAATTCCATTAGTGTCATGTCATGATTCAGGATTTTAAATTCTGGAAATTATTGATGTCTTTTCAATTCAGCTGTCCATTTTTCTTGGCTGTGTATATGTGGCTTCATCTTGGCATCCTGTTCTTCTCCACATCTCTCTATTAAACGCCATTCTACTATTGAGAGAGGTGAGCTTAGTTATTCCTCAAGAATAACTGTTTCATCTGCTGTTCCATTGCACATCAGAAGCCATTGGCCCATTCCCTGTTCAGCTGCCTTCAAAGAAAAGGACATGGTACCTTTTACAGATTGCAAAGGTCATTCACTTCAGGGATGGTGCCATATTGTCCTGGCTTCAGAAGATGCCTTTTGTTAAAGCCACAACCACACTTGTTTTGGCAAGAATTGGTAGTCCTTGGTTTCATGTCCTGTCTGTCCTGTTTGTCAGCAGTTGATTCAAGGATACTTTGTTGTCCAGTGGCTGACTTTTGCAACAATGAAAGTTAGTTCCATATGCAGTTTCTTCAATGCCCATATTTTCTCTGAAGTAGATTGGTACTGCCAGGAGCCGTCATGTCTCATAGTCATAGCAAAAAAGAAAAATTCTTAAGTTATTAAAACATTTTAAATGCCATATTCTGTAGATCTCTGAAGGGTTTGAAGATGACCTGTCTATCTAAAATATATCTGTTTGATCTTGACAACACACCTAATATGACTACAAGTTCAATTGTAATGTCTAACCACTAATTTTCATTTCTATATATCCTAATAGTTGGTAATACTAACATTCAAGGATTAGCAAATTACATTACATTGTTAAATGAATGGTATAAATACAATATCTCGAACAAGATTAGAAATACGTATATGGTATATTCTAACAATCTCAATCTCAATAATAATAATTTGTATACAATATAAAACAATCCAATTGAATGTAAAATATTTAAAACTAGTAATTGTCTTTTTTTTTTTTTTTTTAACAAGCACCTTTTGCCTAGCCCTTTACCTAACCCTTAACAACAACTTGTAACCAACCCTCCTAAACAATGAAAACTATCCCAGACCCAATACCCATAAAAAGACCAAAAAACCACCCACCCCACACCACCCCTTTGGGAATGTGGGCGTCGAATTCTTAAAATTGCTTCCTGCTGGGTATGGGCGAAGTTATCTTTATTCTGAAAAGAAAAATTTTGGGTTAATTGACAAATTCTAGGAAAGATAACTATATTCTTTGTTATCCATAATGCCAAAGTTCAGGGTTTATCTCAAGTCCTTGTTCAAGCAGTCTTTGAAACTGGATCATCTCAGCTAGCCATCTCAGAATTGCTCTAAGCACTTTGTAGTCCAAAGCTGATCTGTAGATGATGTTTGTCAGCTTAGTGATATTATTTTCCACGTGGAATTGTCGTTGTGGGGCCCCATCTTCTTCCTGGAGATTTCATTTGATGTTAGGCCTGGCCGTGATTTCCTGCAGAAAACTGAAAAGAGACTCGAACACAAAGACATGTATAGGCAGCTAATCGAAGCCTTTTCTCTAAATTAATTAGTACTCATATGACCATTATTATCTCAACAAAGTTTAAAATATATATATATATATATCTTGTGAATTCTGATATAAAATTCATACTTTAAGAAAAGTTTAAAGAATCAGAATAGAGTCAAAGAATTGAGATTAGTAATAGAATAGTCCCTTAATTAATTTGGTTTTTCTCCTGTCCCATGTCAGAAGATGGCTCTTTCTTCTGGTATGATACAGGGAGTTTTCATTTTCTTTTTAACAACATGCTTGAGTTTAAAGGAGGAGAGAGCCATTCTCCAACTCCAAAATCAGCTTGAAGCTTTAATTGAACTGGGACTACAAGAAGACTAAGAGTATTAATTTTTTAGAGAAGAGCAGAAACAAACATTTAGAAAGATTTATGAAATTTTGTAGATGATATACCAATAGGCCATTTTACTCTTTTTCCTGGGACAGATGATTTGTCCTTTTTTTCCAGTTGTCTCATTTGTCCAGTGTTCTTCAGATTCCTTAGCCTTCATTCTCCTAAAAGACAAAAACAAAAACCCTTCCCCAAGACTAATTTTGGGGAGGTCCCCTTTTGGCAAGTTACATCTGATTAAATGAAAAGGCATGTATTAATGGTATAAGTGAGTTTAAACTGGATGGTCATGTTGGTTGATGAACTATCACCTCTTCTAATTAAGAGGTCTCTCTTGTTCAAATCGAACCTTTATCAGTTTTGATGGTACCCACAGCTTATCTTCTCCTGCAGAAACAAAAGCAAAACCTCGTCCCCAACGTAACACATGCCCTGGTTTCCATTCTGAGGTCAGCACATCCTTGAAGTATATAGGCTGATTTAATTCTGTTGTTTTTTCTATTAACCAATGTCTCTCTGCAGCTGTTGTTCCTTTCTCATTAGCATTGAGAAAATTCAAAGTTAATAGAGCATTGTGCAGTCTATTTCTGGGGGTTTTTGTTACCCCTTTTTGTTTATTTATCATGTCCTTTAGAGTTCTGTTGGATCTTTCTATAACTGCTTGGCCTGTAGGATTATGTGGTATACCTGTAATATGCTTTATATTATAATAAGCAAAAAACTGTTTCATTTTAATAGAGACATATGCTGGAGCATTGTCAGTTTTAATTTGTGCAGGTATACCCATGATGGCCATAACTTCTAGCAAATGAGTGATTACAGAATCAGCTTTTTCAGAACTCAAAGCAGTTGCCCATTGAAATCCTGAATAAGTATTAATAGTATGGTGTACATATTTCAATTTTCCAAATTCTGCAAAGTGAAACACATCCATCTGCCAGATTTCATTTCTCTGAGTACCCTTTGGGTTACATCCTGCTGGTAATGGTGTCTGATTGTAGAAGGAACAAGTAGGACATTTCTTTACAATTTCCTTGGCTTGTTGCAAGGTTATGGAAAAATCCTTTTTTAAACCTTTACTATTGACATGATGTTTCTTATGAAATTCTGAGGCCTCCAGCACATTTCCTATCAATAATTTATCAATCTCATCATTACCTTGTGCTAGAGGGCCTGGCAGACCAGTATGGGATCGGATGTGAGTTATATATAAAGGATGACTCCTTTCCCTGATTGTATCTTGTAATTGAATAAATAGTGAAGTTAATTCTGAAGCATCAGGGATAAATTCTGCAGTCTCAATATGTAATACCACTCTTTCAGCATACTGAGAGTCAGTAACTATATTGAGAGGTTCTGAAAAATCCATTAATACCAAGAGAATAGCATACAATTCTGATTTTTGAACTGAATTATAAGGACTTTGAACCACTTTACTTAAATTTTCTGATTTGTAACCTGCCTTTCCTTGCTTGTTGGCATCTGTATAAAATGTCCGAACTCCAGATATGGGTTTTTCACGTACAATTCGAGGCAAGATCCAATCAGCTCTCTTTATAAGATCAATTCTATTGCTTTTAGGATATTTGCTGTTAATTTCTCCCCAAAAATTACTGCAAGCTCTTTGCCAAGGTTCACTTTCTGCCCATAATTTTTCAATGTCCTCTTTAGTTAAAGGTACAACAATTTCTGCTGGGTCTATTCCTGCTAATTGACGAAGTCTCAATTTTCCTTTCAAAATTAAGTCAGAGATTTTTTCCACATAAGTTTTTAATTTTTTATTTGGTTTATTTGGTAAAAATATCCATTCTAATATAATATCTTCTCTCTGCATTAATATTCCTGTAGGAGAATGCCTAGAAGGTAAAATAACCAAAATGCAATCCAGCTTTGGATCAATACGATCTACATGTCCTTCATGTACTTTTTTTTCTACCAAGGCCAATTCTTTCTCAGCTTCAGGTGATAATTCTCTTGGACTATTTAAGTCCTTGTCACCTTCTAAGGTTTTGAACAAATTATTCAGTTCATCATTTTTTACCCCAACAATAGTTCGTAGATGAGAAATGTCCCCAAATAATCTTTGAAAGTCATTAAGGGTCTGTAGGCGATCTCTCCTAATTTGTACCTTTTGAGGTCTAATTTTTTGTAGCTCTATTGTATATCCTAAATAATTAATAGAATCTCCTCTTTGTATCTTTTCAGGAACAATTTGTAATCCCCAGCCAGGCAATATTTTCTTTACTTCTTCAAACATTCTTTCTAAAGTATCTGCACTTGAGTCAGCTAGTAAAATATCATCCATATAATGATAAATTATAGATTTAGGAAATTTTTTACGTATCACTTCTAAGGGCTGTTGTACAAAATATTGGCACAGGGTTGGACTATTCAACATTCCCTGTGGGAGGACTCTCCATTGAAATCTTCTAACCGGTTGAGAATTATTGTAAGTAGGCACCGTGAAAGCAAATCTTTCTCTGTCTTTTTCTTGTAGGGGTATTGAAAAGAAACAGTCTTTTAAATCAATAACTATGAGAGGCCATCCTTTAGGTAACAGAGTAGGCAAAGGAATTCCAGATTGTAGAGAGCCCATTGGCTGAATTACTTTGTTAATCGCTCTAAGGTCTGTTACCATTCTCCATTTACCAGATTTCTTTTTAATAACAAATACAGGAGAATTCCATGGGCTAGTAGATTCTTCAATATGCTGAGCATTTAACTGTTCTTCTACCAGCTCTTCTAAAGCCTGGAGTTTCTCTGTTGTTAAAGGCCATTGATGAACCCATACAGGCTTGTCTGTTAACCATTTTAAAGGTAGAGCTGTTGGTGCCTTTGGAAGATCATCAGTTTTTCTGCCCTGTTCTTGTATAATATGGATGGCTGGTGACCACTCATTAGAATAATACCTTCTAATATTTCTCTCAGAAACATGTGCTAGTTTATTATTTATTTCTGAGGTTGGAGGGATGTTAATCTGAGTATTCCATTGTTGTAACAGGTCTCGACCCCACAGGTTCATGGCTATGTTAGCCACATATGGTTTTAATCTGCCTCTCTGTCCTTCTGGGCCTATACATTCGAGCCATCTTGCACTCTGTTTCACTTGAGATAATGTTCCAATTCCTAACAGTTGAACATTTACCTCCTGAAGAGGCCAAGATGGATGCCAAAATTCTGGTGCAATTATGGTAACATCAGCACCTGTGTCTACCAGACCAGACAACAAAACACCATTTATTTTTATTGTTAATTGTGGTCTTTGTTCATTTATAGAAGTTTGCCAAAAAATTTTCTTTATGGTCTCTCCTGAATTTTCTGTTCTCTCTGTCTCTGTTGTTCCATTACTCTGAGTAGCCTGGTTTATTCCAATAGGCATTTGGTCATTTAACTGCTCTGAGTAGGGGTCTCCTCTACGATTGCAGGAAAAGTCTGAACTGGATTCACTGTAGGGGCCTGCCTGAGGCCCCTCTGGGAGTTTCCCAAAGACTGAGGCAAAGTATTACCTTGTCTGTCCCTTGTTGATCTACATTCATTGGTCCAATGTCTTCCCTTACCACACCTTCTACATACTCCTGAAGGAAGGGGCATTCTGTTGCCATTGTTCCTTGAAGAAACATTGTTTCTAGAAGTGCCCTGTTTACAGTCCTTTTCAAATGTCCTTGCTTTCCACATCCAAAACATCTAACATTCCTCAAACCTCTTGAAATTGCTTCTCCTACCCACATATTATCATGATCATGAGCCTCAACATTAACCGTGTCTCTAATCCAATCTTCCAGGGGTGCAGATCTCGCCTTTAACGGCCTGATTATTCTCTTGCATGCTTCATTTGCATTCTCAAAAGCCAAAGATTCAATTATTATCTGGCTAGCTTCTGAATTTGGGACCATTCTCTTTACTGCTGAAGTCAGTCTTTGTAAGAAATCTGTGAAAGATTCTTTTGGGCCCTGTATAACCTTTGTAAATGACTCAGTTTTCTTCCCTGGTTCCTCAACTCTGTCCCATGCATTCATGGCTGCCATTCGACATAGAATTAGAGTTTGCATATCATATAAACATTGTGTTTGTACTGCAGTATATTGGCCTTCTCCAACAAGCTGATCCTGGAAGATTTGTATACCTCTATCACTACATTGTTTGCTATGGTTTTAGCTTCCTGTTTGAACCACATTTGCCACTGGAGCTGCTGTCCCGGTTCTAGAACCGCCTGTGCCAGCTCCCGCCAGTCCTGTGGTATAATTCTATTATAAGTCGACCAGGAGTTTAACATTTGTTTTACATATGGAGAATGCATGCCATAAGATACTATTGCCTCCTTAAACCTTCGTAAGTCTAACATTTCAACTGGAGTCCAAATATTTTGTGTAGTCATTTGACCAGGCTGCTGTTGTATGGTTACCGAATAAATTAAGGGTGATTGTGTGAAAACAGGCTTTCTTTCTGTAACCTTATAATCCAATCCTGAAACAACTTCACTGTTAATTTCTTCTGTCTGAATCTGAATTTCTCTATAATTCATTTTAACAGGTTTAACAAGTTTTTCTAAAATTTTTATCCTGGCACTTAAATTGACTGTCTTTTTAAATTGTAGAATAAGGATAAGAAGAATAATAATGTACATAATTCGATCAACATTAATCTTCTCATATAGTTGTTCCATTACCATACTGCCTAAAATTTTAAACAAAGCCCAATTTTCTTCCAATGTACACATAAAACCCATTTTTTTTTAATGTGGAAAAAAATCTCTTTTAAATAGTTTCCTTTAAAATATCTGATATAAATGACTTACCAATTCTGCGCAGAACAGTAGAAATCCGAGGGAATTTCCAAACAGCTACCTAGCGTCCGAGGTGGGAATCCAGAGAGAGAGAGAGAAAGCAAGAAAGCGTAGCCAAGTTCTGGCTAAAATCTTGAATCCAGTCGCTTCAATGTTCCGGTCTGAGTGGAGTCGAGCCTGGGCTCTGGCTTCCTTAAGCTCCGACCGACCATGTGCGCTGGCGTTTCAGCCAAAAGCAGCCTATCTGCAGTTGCGTGTAGCTCCTGCAATTTAGCGGTAGCTCCCGCAGGCCTGAGTTGTTTGTAGCACTGGCTTTTTAAGCAAGTAACTCCAGCTGCAGCACCTGAGTCCTAAGCTGAGCTAGGCCTGGGTTAGACCAGGGCTAAGCCGGAGCTAGGGAGGCAGGCCCGCCCAGGCGTGAAGCCGGACCCACTGCCAAGGCAAGCGGTTTTTTAATGAATTCTTGCCACGTTGGGTGCCAATTGTAGATGTATCCTGCTTGTTAAATAAGAAACACAGAGCCAGTTGCAGAGTTAAAAACCACTAGGTCAGAGCCAAAGCAGAAAACCTTACCCTTCACTGCTTCTGCGGTTCCTCCTCTCCGCAAGAGACCTACTTCTGTGCGTCCTGTCTATTTAAAGACTTTCTGTTCTCCTCCCTCATTGGTTGTAACCCAGCCACATGACCTCCTCGTCACTGCCTGTTTGTACAGACCTCCAGGTCTTCTATGGTTGGTATTGAAATTAAAGGCATGTGTCTGCTATGCTGGCTGTGTCCTTGAACACACAGAGATCCGCCTAGCTCTGCCTCCCAAGGGCTGGGATTAAGGGCGTGCCCCACTACTGCTCGGCTTCTGCTCTGGCTTGCTCTGACCTCAAGGCAACTTTATTGACATACAAATAAAATCACATTTCAATACAAATAAAATATCACTATAGATACCTGATGCCATGTAGATGTGAGTCACTTATTCTGATGCCATATGATGCCATGATCTGTGTGGCCATTGGGTGCCATGTCTGAGTCTGTGGTCCAGCTGCAACTGGTTGTCTTTGTTGATATCCATTGCTTTTGTACCACCAAAGTCAATGCAGTTTGCATGGTTTGTGCCACTACCACCTCAAAATATGTTCGGGTCCATGGGCCATAATGCTACTAGGAGCCATGTAGATGTGAGTGGTCTGTGCTGCCACTTGAGGCCAAGTTGATATCACTGTTCTCTGTATGGCAACTAGGGTCCATGGTCCTGCTTTGGCTAGGGCCCATGTTGATGTCCATGGCCCCTGTAACCACTGAATGCTGTGTAGATGTTTCTGGCCCTGTTCTTCACCTGAGGCCATATTGATGTCCATAAGGCAGGCTGCCACCTGGGACCATGTCTAGGTCCATGGTCCTTCTATAGCTGTGGCACATGCTAAAGCTGGAGACCAAGTAGATGTCTATGGTCTACAAATTTCATGATTCTTGTTTCTTCAGATTGTAAAGAACAAGGAATCTTCTGCAGTGGTATCAGTGACTGAAGACTCAGTTGAAAAAGAGAGACATACAAGGCTTCTGTGACAACATTCCACCCCCCAAAGTAACAACTTAGGCAGGAAGCAATGGAAGATAACTCTCTAAAATTGTAATGAAGGATGTTGAAATTTAGGCAGGCAGACCTGGGAAGACTCGGTAGGAACTCTTATTACAGGGCTCATTTTGGGGGTTCATTATGTGAAGTTCCCAAATAATAAATAAAAATATTACTTAAAAAGGGAAAATAAATAAACAAACAAAACTAAAGAAGATTTCTGTGTGTCTTCCTTCTGGATGCCCTGACATTCAAGAAAATTCACCTTTATCCTGTAATGAAACATGAAAAATGTGTGAATTACTTCTGTCAAGCAAGATCTATCTTGCATGCACATACAACTTAGAAGTCAATTTTAAAATTATATATATATATATATATATATATATATATATATATATATATATATATGCCTGAGAATAATTTAATAACTTAAAGAGCCCAATTTAACAAAAACAAAAACAAAAACAAAAAACATGATGAGAATAAAATACCATGATCAAAGCAACTTACAGAGGAAAAAAGTTATTTTGGATTTTGGTTCCTTAGTGATAAAAGTGTCATGGATCCGTGATTTCCCTTTATATCTTTCTAGCATCAGATGCGACTCCCATGCTGTGAGGTAGGTTTCAGATCCAATTAAGAGAATACTTGATTACTTTCAGAAATAGTCATTCTACTCTGCGTCAGTGGGCTCACCTCATCTAGTATGTCCGAATTATAGGATGCCGTGTACAGTACTGGGTAAATTCATTGAGATCCTTACCCTCTCATACAACAGTATGCATAGAACTTTAACTCATGTCCTCTGAGTTGTACCACCTGGAAGTATCTTTACTTGTACAGACTTGTACAACATCAAGCCAGGTCAACATTCCAGCACGGAGGCCAGCTGGCTCAAAAGTCCCTGTACATAGCTAAGACACTATTGGGAAGACACCATCAGACCTGCCCAACAATGCATGAACTTTGCATGCTATAGTACTGCCCTTTTGACACTATTTGTTCACTGGCTCAATAGTGAATTGATTGTTATTGGGATAACCAATCAGTTTATGTTTGGACATGAAGCCTGCTTCATAAGATGATACAATAAATCTAGTAAAAAAAAAAATCCATGATTCAGATCATAGATCTTGGAGGAATACAGTCTTTGTTTTGGTAAATAGTCTTCATGGTGATTGAAATAACAAATGTGTTTCAACATTATGGGGTTTTGATCACATGGTCTCCAGGTGGTGACACTGTTTGAAAGTTTAGGGGTTAAGCCTGGTAAGATAAAATTCATTACTTGGGATCTACTTCGAGATGAAAAATCAACTACTCCCAGTTTCTTTCTGCTTATTGCGTATTGAAAAGGATGTGAGCTCTCAGCATCCCATTCCAGCCAGCATGCCTGTTTTTTGCTGCTCTGACTTCTATCCATGACACTTTTATCACGATAGAACCAAAATTCCAAATAAACGTTTTCTTCTGTAAGTTGCTTTTATTATGGCATTTTACTCACAGCAACAGGAATGTAAAAAATACAGTCATGCTTTACCTGCATTCTAAATATTTACATTCATCCCCATAGATATGTGTTGTTCTTAACTTGGGTCAGAACATGCCACTTCACATGGATAAAGGAGACATTCATAAGAACCAATCTTTGACTGAGAAGCTTCTGACAGTTGATTATGGCTGAGAAAAGAAGAGCAAGAGAAGGAGAGAGAAGCAGTTCTTTGGTGTCATAACAAATAATAGTTGTCCATATAGAAGATGGTCTCACATGTCTAGACGGGCAGAACTTATTATACTTAGATGGTGTTAATAAAAAAGCAAATGAAGTTGGATGGAATTTATGGTCGTAATCCTAAAAGTAGTTTGATGGAAGAGGGCTAGATGGGTATGATTCAAATGCATTGTATAAATGCATGAATTTTTCAAAGAATAAATAAAAATATTTTTTAAAGAACATGAAACTGGAAAGCAAATATATTGTGAGACAGGGATAGACGTTGAGTGGAGAGAATAGAGGTATATGTAACTAAAGTGAATTGTGTACATTTACTAAATTTCAAACAATAAATCACACACACACACACACACACACACACTATGCACACATACTATGTATTTGCTAGGATTTTATTGCTGTAAGGAGCCACCCTGAGCACAGTAACTATTTTTTTGTTTTATTTTGTTTTTTTTTTTAAAACAGTGTTTCTCTGTGTAGCTTTGTGCCTTTCCTGGAACTCACTTTGTAGACCAGCTTGGCCTTGAACTCACAGAGATCAGCCTGCCTCTGCCTCCGGAGTGCTGGGATTAAAGGTGTGTGACGCCACCACCCAGCCACAATAACTCTTATCAAGGAGAACATTAAATTAGAGTTGGCTTACAGCTTCAGAAGTTTAGTTCCTCATCAATATTTGAAGAAGCATGATAGCACACAGACGTAGTTCTGGTGAAGGAACTAAGAGTTCTACATCTTTTTGTTTGTTTGTTTTCAAGACAGGGTTTCTCTGTGTAGTTTTGGTGATTGTCCTGGATCTTGCTCTGTAGACCAGGCTGGCCTTGAACTCACAGAGATCTGCCTGGCTCTGCCTCCCAAGTGCTGGGATCAAAGGCATGCACCACCACTGCCCTGAGAGTCCTATATCTTCATCTACAGGCAGCAGAAGGAGTGTGTGCTACACTGTGCATAGCTTTAGTATATAATATCTCAAAGCCTGCCTCCACAGTGCCACATTTCCTCCAACAAGCATACACCTACTCAAACAAGACCACATATCCAAATTTTGACACTCCCTATGGGCCTAACTTCAAATACGTGAGCCCATGCCACTGCACCTATTCAAACCATCATATACTTCATGCTTTGAATTGTTTCAAGAGTATAAAACTGCCTTATTCATCCCTAAGGACACAATTAGATGATTTTTTTATTAATTCCCCATTATAAAACAATTATATTGTCCACATCATTAATCTTCTCTAATTTATTATAATGTTTCTTAAAACTGACACTGCTTTTGCTGGCATAACTAATGACTTAGCAGATGTGCAAAAAGAATTTTACTTATGAAGAAATATTTGTAAATGCCATTCTGTAGCAACAAAATAGTAAATTTCATGAATAAGAATTTTCATCATAATTCTTTAAAATGTATTATAGTGTGCAAAGTTTAATTTTGTTATACTATCATCTCTTTATAAGTAATTTACTTGACACATAATCTTCCATAATTTCTTAGCTATATATATATTTATACATATATACATATCATATATATAAAACGTATGTATAATCCAGACATTACAACAGTTATTCATATTGATAAATTCCATATTACAGCTTCCTTTAAAGAAACAATAAAAAAGTAATAATAGGTTTTTCTCCATTAGAAAGCTTACCTCATTTGCTTTACTATTATGGAGTACACGCATTTCCATTTCACATAAAGTGCACATATCCATGATTCGTTTTTATCACCTCTTAAAGTAAATATGTGTGTTAGTAGCCTCTTGTTATGGGAAAGGAGCAGAGATGTGTGGACAAACTCAAGGTGGATCTTAGGTGAAAGACAATGTGAAATAAGTTGTGCAGACAGAGCAACATGCCACCATGCTTAGAAATATAATGTGTAATGACCTTAGATTTCATTAAGCACTTTTACTACAGAAATAATATTATAAATTAGAAAAGTGATCAAAACAGATTCAGCGTATTTCAGCATAGTGTATTAGCAAGCAGTTTTAAAAGCTTCTAATTCACCCCACTGAAACAGGTGCTTTTGTGAATAATAATATTACTTTCATTAGGGTACAGAAATGCCATTCTTCCTTCTTGTTATAGAGTGAAAGTTTGTATGAAGGCTAAAGGAGAAAAAATATTGAATTCAGGTGACCATGCTGATGCTTTGCCAAATAATGACAATATATTTTGGCAGTGTGTTACAAGCAAACAGAAGTAAGTTACTCAAATGACCAAGAAATAACTCAAGATTATATAAATAACAAGTATGAAAGTTGAAAGCCAACAGGACATAACTGAAGAAAAGAGAAATCACATTCATATGATAGCATATACACATTCCACTCTTTTGGTCCACAGAGGAAAAGAAGTTACCAATGAAATATCTATCTAGAAGAAATAACAGAGCAAAAATAAGTCAATATTATAGACCTTCCTTCCAAAGTTATAATAGAATTATTAATGAAAGTTTAATTTCCTTTAGGCTTTAATTTGTGTCATATTATATTCATTAAGTTCAAAATAAATATTGTGTCAAGTTGTATAAATATTTATAATGACCTCTAAAAATTTCCAAAATGTGTAGTTTGGGAAGAAAATTAAGTTAATAAAGTGATTACTAAACAATCAGAGGAACAGAGTTTGGATACCAAGAACGATGCAAAAAGTGCCAGGCCTAAGTTCAGGGAGGGAGAGACAGGTAGATTCTAGGACTTGCTGGATGTCCCATCTATCTGATTCAAGAAGCTCTAGGTTAAGAATGCTTATCTCTAAAGATAACATATACATCACACCCATACCACTGCAAGGCAGGTTTCATTGAAGAAGATGGACAAGGAGTTATACCTGGCTTTTCTTTTGCTTGCCAAACATATCTCTCAAATGTGTATCTTCATGTAGACTTCTTGTGGAGAAATCTAATACCCTATACCCCTTTTAATGTTTAGAAGATATCTCAGTTCTGTGTACTTCCTTCTATTCAAATCTTAGCTCTAAATAATTTGGCATTATAAAGTATTAAAATAGTACTCCAGTATGTGATGCTTTCCATGCTAAGGAGTGATACAATACGTGATAAGGGCTATTTGATCATCATCATTGAGGTTCCTCAACATTGCAGAAAATTCAGTTACCCAACTTCAGATTGTATCATTTACAGCCTCTTAACTAAAATGTAGAAATGCACTTAATAGCTCTAGCTAAACAGCATGAAATGGAGGCACATATAGCAGAAGCTTATGAAAACAGAGCTGATATGATAATTTAAGGTTATTTGATACTTTCTGGTATAGGTGTTTATTTCCTTTATTTGTGTATTTTCATATTCTTTTGCTCTTACCCTCAAAAAGGGTTATGGAGTATCCCAGCATATAATTCAACCTTTTCCACAAAACTTCCATTGATAGATATGAGTCTATACCAATTTTCTCACAGTACATAGAAATGTACCTACAGTGTCCTGCTCCATTTGCACTGTTTGCACCACAGAACACTTAAGGCTCCTGAAGGTGAGGCTGTTCTGATAGTGTTGGCTTAATCTGCAGAGTCAGTAATCGTTTTTTTGATGCATGGCCAAGCTAAATAAGCGTGTTATCACCAATTGATCATCATGAAAGAAACAGATCGTTAAGCTTGTAATTGGCACAGCTAGTAAAGGTCTGGAAATAATTCTGGAATGCTTCACCAATCTTATCATTTTGTGTCTAGCTCTCCAACAAACAAACAGAAAACATGAAGTTAAGTATTGTCACAGATAAGCATATGCCTCCAGTACATTATTAGATTCCGTTAGAATCAAGGAGTGGAAAGAATGGAATAATCAGTTTTATTTTCATAGTGTGAATATGAACTTGATGTTTCTTCCATGTGAATATAGTCAGGAGTCCATGACAAATAAAGATGGCAGTGCAGACTGAAAAGGAGCCCTCTTCACATGTTAAACAACACTGTCTAGTGCACAGTTGATAAAGGTCATTAGGGAAAAACAAACAGGTTTTATGTAATGAGATTAAGGGAACCACTTCATTGTAGATAATTTGTCTTTAGAAAAGCTCCAGTAATTTAAGTATATCTCTACACAAAAAGCACACTCAAGGATGCTGAGAAAACCCTTTCTAGCTGAAGGCTTATCAGCTCAAATTCAATTCACGCTGAAAGCAAAAGCATTGATACCAAGTTTTGTGATGGACTTACTGGAGATGCAAAGCAGTAAACAGAGTGTTAGAAACATATCATCCCTTATATCCTCACACATAGAGAAAGATCATTGTCTCCACTTATAGTTCTAGTCTCCGCAGTGACACTGGGAGAAAAAGCAAACAATGATGTCCTAGTCACTGTTCTATTATTACTGTGAAGACATACTATGACCAAGGCAACTTTCATAAGAGACAATATTTAATTGGGGCCTTGCTTAAAGTTTTAGAATGCTAGTCAAGGATCAGCATGGTGGGAAGCTGACCAAGAGGATATTAGAGCAGTACCTGAGAACTTCACATTTCCAATCTGCAGGAAGCTGTAGAGAGAAGCTGCGCCTGATATGGACTGTTGAAACCTATAAGCCCTGTCCTATTAACATACCTCCTCCAACAAGACCACATCTTCTCATCCTTCCCAAAGAATTCTACTCTCTGGGGATTAAGCATTAAAATATATGAGCCTGTGGGATTTATTATAATTCAAACCACCACAAATGAGTAGGGATAAATTTTGTGTTGAAATGTTCCATAATAAGAGTCAAAATTTTAAGAAAAGTTATGTGGATAATCATAATCTCTGAACATTCATCATGGTCTCTTGATAAAGTGGGAGAATATTTTCTTTCATGGTCCTAATATTCTATTAATCTGATTTGGTAAATTTAGGTAGAGGCTTGATAATATAGAATTTTAAAAATCATTTAAGTTGTTCTAAAATTCTTTTTCTGTTGTTTCATTCACTTACTAACTCTCTTGTTCCACATAACAGAAAAAAAATTAGCTAGTGTTCATTCAGATACAAAACTGAAGAAAACAGGAAGAGGGAAGAATGACATTCTCATTCTCTAAGAAGTCTTTTGGGAGCTGGAGAGATGGCTCAGAGGCTAAGAAGACTGAATGTTCTTCCAGCCTTCCAGAGGTCCTGAGTTCAATTCCCAGCAACCACATGGTGGCTCACAACCATCTGTAATGAGATCTGGTGCCCAATTCTGGCCTGCAGGGATATGTGCAGACAGAACACTTTATACATAATAAAATAAATCTTAAAAAAATAAGTCTTTTGATTCATTCTTCTCATAAATTTTATTATTCCATATTTCCTTTAGGACCACTTCAAACAAAATGTTTTCCTTCAAACCATGGGTTAATATTCATTTTGGAAAATTGACCATGATCACTTATCAGATTTGTATTTCACAAACCAAAAGTGGTAATTTAGTTGCAGTGTAACAAATCAGATAGTGTATTTATCTTTCATCAACAAGAATGAAATTAAATTGTATGTATGACTCAATAATCAACTATTCCTAACTCTCAGACAAATTATCTTCATTAATGTAAATCTTACTTGGAATCAAAATGAAGTCAAACTTACTTATGGAATTTGTAGACCTGTCTTACAAGTGCTCTGAACTGATAATAATCAATGCCAACTTCCAAATATTATCTTAGTCACTAAGTCAGGACACATATTATTTTCTTAGAACTTCCATAATGCATTGCCATGAACAGTGTATAATCAAAACAGCTTCTATTTTATCCACATATCTGGAAATAATATTTTCATTTAAGTTGTCAACAGCATAGGCTCTTTCTGAATGCCATAAAGGATCTTTTAATATTGTCATCTCAGTCATAGTTGATCACCATCATTGTATGTATGCCCTGTCTTTCAGTACACTGTTATGATTTCAAGTTGTCTTCACACATAAACTTCAATATGTCCTAAACTCAAGATTTTCTTCATTGTAAAAACATCAGAATTTAATCTATTATAGGAAGAACTCACTACAATTGGATTATATTACAGAAGTTATAAACCAAATAATCATGTATTAATTGGGTCCAACTTCAGGAGTTTAATTTACCCTTTGATTTAGAAACAAAGCCTGAGGCCATGTTGCAGTCCTATGAAGGGCCAAGTTGGTGTCCATGGACTCTGCTGCCATCTGAAACCATGCTGATATCTGTGGGCCATGTTGTAATTGGGGTCCAAGTTAATGTGCATAACCTGTGCAGCCACCTGAGGCAATGTTGATGTCTGTGGCCTATACTGCCAATGAAATTCACAATGATGTCCTTGCTCCTTCTTCCAGCCAGAGGCTTCTGTGACATCTCTCATCCCACAACAAAAGAAAGCAGTCTAGACTTGAAGCCATTGAAGATAATCCTTAAAGTTTGTGATAGGGATCCTGAAGGGAAGCTCTTCAGAATTTATGATTTCAGACAGGGTTGGGCATGGAGGTCTTAGTTTTCTTTAAGGGGCTGACCATTCAGTTTGACTACCTAATTTGGATTTGGTTTTCCTTTTTCTTTCATTTTTTTTTCAATTTTCTTCTTTTCTTTGGAGGAGATCACAAATGTAGGTGGCCTTGGGAAGATAGAGAAATGAATGTGATCAAAATGCATTTTGTAAAACTCTCAAACAATCAATAAGGATATCCTATTGGAAACAAAATTTACCTTTTAAGGTAGAAGCAAAATACTATTTTACTACCCTGTTTTGATTACATCTACATATTATATATGTATTTACTTTGAGTATAATTTTCCATAAATCAAATTAAATAACATAAACCACATAAAGAGTAGCATAGATTTGTCTCATGCAATCTTAACATTTTTAAAGGAATATAGTAAACATTATTTAGAAGTTTCTAAGATAACTGTTAGTGTCTCCATTCTAAACCAGCAGTTTCATTGTGCAAAATTACTCTGTAGGAGAATTTCAATCTTAGATTTGGTGTAAGAAAAACAATATATTGCATCTGCTTAAACTGGGTTTTCATAGTTATGATATGCAAGAGAAAGATGATTGTGATATATGTGAATTACTACAAAAATATTTAGTTCAATATTCTAGTCACACTATTGCTCTTTGTATTTATTTCATAGTTTTAATTTTTTCTCTAGGAGCTATGATTCATAGGGGAATAGTTTCTATAAAGAATTTGAAAAGGGTGTTTATGTAAGATAATTAGAAAATTGCTAGATGGAAATTCACTGAACTTTAAAAAATTATGTTCTAATTGCCATTTCAGCATGAAAATAGCAAAACATCAGTTTGCAGAATCTGAAAAGGGGCCTCAGAGAGCAGGAAGAGAAGATGAAAGGACTGAGCCCCAAGGAAGCCCTCTTCTCTTCAATTGTAACTAAAAAGCAGTCCAATGATTGGCCTAAGAAAAACACAAAACCCCTTGAAAATTCAGCAGAAAATTAAAAAGTAGATAATAATATTTGAAATATCATACATCAATTCCAATTTATTCTTAGAAACTCATTATTTTTAATGATACCAAGTTAAATTGAGCAAAAATGTCATGGTGACTATTAAGTTGCTAATCCTTAATGTATGTTTGTGAGATAATGAAGCACATTTTCCCACTGTGTAACTACACTATGGGGACTGAGAAATACAGTTAGTTGTTGGTACAAAATATTTCAGGTCACTGGGATACCACTTAGGAAATTAGCCATCATTAAGCTAAATGATACTCTTGTGTTTAACATAAAGGTCAACATACCTTTCAAAAAATGTTGGTTGCTAAGAGAGATTGCTCAAGTATGATCATGTGATTTTCAGTGCAGTTGAGTAGATATTTGTGTGTATTTTCTTCTGTTGTGGCAATTGAAAGAGTATTTTTGCTGCATATGAAGAGATGATAACAATATTTTTTAAATGACCCTTATTTGTCCTGCATAAATCAAAAGTAGTTTATCTCTATTTTGTAAAGGATAAATATTTAGATAATTTTATAAAAAATATCATAATTAATCAAAAGTTATCTACTTTACTTATTGGAACATAAAATAATTGATTCTGTGTAATTGAAATACATAATGAAAATATACATTAACATTTACAAAAAGGCATCAAGCAATAGTATGTTACATCTGTTATAAAGAGAATATTGATTATTGATTTTGGGCTGAAGTCACTGAATATTTCAATATGATAATTACTTAGATATTAACATGTGATATACAGTAACAACATTTAATGATTATTCCTTCTAATCAGTCTATGACTTTTAAAGTTATATATAAATGTATTTGGTCATATGAGAATAGATAATACAATATTAATGTGCCATTGAAAGAATGAATAAAAGACTTAAATATGTAGATTTACCAAGAAAACTAAGCTCTAGCTTCTATGGCCAGGTATGCCCTATATTTAGTATATTGTACTACATAGAAGTAGCTAATCCAGTTTTAAGAATTCACTAGTCACAAACTTTTATGGTGCTTTGGAAATTGGTAAAATGAAACTCACTTATGTAATAAACTTATTCTCCCTTCATACCAAAGTTCCCCTACAATAGCAGTTGATCCCATCATCAATGTTACATGGATGACTTACTATGATGGGGACGATGTTCTTCTCGTAATTTGAGGAAAACAGCCAGAAACACAGGTGTGGCTCTACTACAGAAGGTTGTGTCCTGAAATGAATGTTTACTACCAGAAATATTCCTCATCCATGGCAAACGTGAAAATGCTCCCAGAGAGGCAAGTAGAGACACAGAATTTCTGGGCTTGCAATATATCTGTCATCAGATGGAATCAAGACTAATTCAGACTGAATGACTTCAAGTGGTACCATCATAACCCAGAAGATCAGAATGAATCCACAAGTTTTACCAATAAAATATGTGTTACTAGAACCATGTGACCAAAACTATTCCATGACGTACTTAATAACCTTAACTAATGCATGCTAAAAGGAGTAAATATAAAGGCTTCAGGATGGCATTATGGCACAACCAGTAGGGACATTAGCTTCCTGAAATCCAATCCTGCAAATTAAGTTTAGTCCCACAGAGCTGCAAATTGGAAGGAGAGACCTGCTTCCACAAGTTGTTTTCTGACTTTCACATGCTGCACACACACACACACACACACACACACACACACACACACACATTGATAAATAAATGAATAAATAAGTATTTTAATATAATCTTTATACACTGACTGTAAGAAGTGAGCTTTGGAGTAAAAAGAGGTGAGTGACTAGCTTTCCTGATGAACTGCCCCACTTCCTAGTTTCTAATCTTAAAGACCCATTCCACTGCCCCCACCCTCCTGCCTCATTACCCTCCTGGAGGCTAGCTAAAAATTCGAGTCCTTGGAGAAAGAATTTGAAGAAGATAACAGAAATTGGAAAGATCTCCCATGCTCATGGATTGGTAGTATTAACACAGTAAAAATGGCCATTCTACCTGAAGCAATTACATTCTACCTGAAGAGAGATTACATGCAATTCCCATCAAAATACCAATGCATTTCTTTACAGACTTTCAAAGGACAATGTTTAACTTCTTATGGAAAAACAAAAAACTCATGATAGCTAAAACTATCTTATGCTGGTATAGCTTGATGTCTGCATGCAAAAGAATGCAAATAGATATATACCTATCACCCTGCAAATAACTCAAGTTTAAGTGGATCCTTAACACATCCATTTACACTGAACGAGACAGAAGAGAAAATGGTGACTAGTGTTTTATGCACTGGCACAGGGAACACCTTCCTTAACAGAACTCCCAATAGTGCAGGATTTAAGATCAACATTTAATAAATGGGACATCATGAAACTGAAAATTTCTGTAAGGCCAGGGATAAAAAAGGCAGCACACAGAATGGGAAGTAATTTTTACCAACTCCACATCTGACGGAGGGATAATATCCAAAATATATAAAGGACTCAGAAAAGTAGACATTAAATATTCAAATAATCTAATTAAAAAATAGGGTACAGATCTAAACAGAATTCTCAACAGTTGAAACTCTAATGGCTGAAAAACACTTAAAGAAAATTTTAACATTTTTGCCATCAGCGAAATGTAGATCAAAATCACTCCGAGATTCCATCTTACTCATGTCAGGATAGTAAAATTAAAATCACACATGACAGTTAATGCTGGTGAGAATGTGGAGCAAGGAGAACACTCTTCCATTGCTGGTGGGAGTACGAACTTGAACAGCCATGTTGAAAACCAATACGGAAGTTTCTCAGAGAGCTGGTTAGTCAGTCTCCCTCAAGACGCAGACACACCACTTCTGGGCATATATCCAAAGGATATTCCATCCAGTCATGAGGACATTTGTTCAACTATGTACACAGCAGATTTATTCATCATAGAGAGAAACTGGAAACAACCTAGATGTCCATGAAACAAAGAATGGATAAAGAACATGGGGTACATTTGCACACTGGAGCTATACTCAGCTGTTAAAAACAATTATGTCGTGAAATTTTCAGGCAAATGGATGGAACAAGAAAAAAAAATAATCCTGAGTGAGACAACCCATATTCAGAAAGACAATCATGGTATATACTCAATTATATGGGAATATTCACTGTGAAGTAAAAGATAATCATGCTATGGTCCACAGAACCAGGGAGACTTAGTGACATGGAGAGTTTAAGGGGTGAATGCAAGCATCTCCCTGAGGAGGGGAAATAGAATAGATTTCACTGGTAGATTACCGGCAGGTTGGGTTGGAAACAGGAGAGATCAAGTTGGTTAGGGAGAAAAAACTGGAAGAAGCTACTGGAATTGGGGAAAATTTGGGAGTGAGATGGAAATGTTCTGGAACAGAAACTCCATGGAATGTACAACAGTAACCCTAGCAAAGATTTCTAGCAATGGTAGACTGGGAGCCATATCAGCCATCTTCTGTAACTAGGCAAGGCTTCAAGTGGAGGGATTGGGACACCAGCCCCATCACAAAATCTTAGATCTACAATCTGCCCTACCTATATTGTGCTCTAGAGCAGTAACCTAACAGAATCCTCACCAAAGAGACCTAAGGGACTTCATTCAGTAACTGATGGGAGCAGACACAGAGTCTTATAACTAAACATTAGGTGGAGCTCAGGGAGTCGTGCGGAGCATGTGGAAGGAAAGAATAGAGGCACACAGCATTCAGGAATACCACAAGAACAGGACCGACAAAATCAGTTGGCTGGGGGATTGCAGAGATCACGGAGTCTGTAGGCATCTGACCTAGGTCTTCTTCATATATGCTGTGGTTCAGTTGCTTGGTGCTCTTGTGGGATTCCTAACTGGGGTAGTTGCTGTTTTGCCTACGTATGGGACCCTTTACCTCCTACTGAATTGCCTCATATGGCTTTGATGTGATGATGTGTATGGTCTTATCTTCCTATAGTATGCCATGTTTGGTTGATGTCCTTGGGAGGCCTGCTCTTTTCTGAAGGGAGATGGAGGGAGGGTGGATCTGTGGTTGAGGGGAGACTGGAGGAGAGACTAGAGAGAGGGGAAGCAGGAAAACTGGTTAGGATGTAATATATGACAGAAGAATACAATAAGATAATAATAATAATAATAATAATAATAATAATAGTAGTAGTAGTAGTAGTAGTAGTAGTAGTAGTAGTAGTAACAATAATAATAATACAAAGAAATCAGCTTTGTAGTGCAGCGTGTTGCAGTCTGTGGGGACGTAGCTCTGGTAGCTGTAGGGATCAAGAGTAACAAGAAAATGTCTATGGAATCAAAACAGGTATTTATAAGATTATAATAGATGGTTAAGAGCACTGCTTGCTCTTCCAAAGGTCCTAAGTTCAATTGCCAGCAACCACATGGTGTCTCACAACCATCTGTAATGAGATCTGGTGCCCTCTTCTGGCCTGCAGGGATATGTGCAGACAGAACACTACATAATAGATGGAAGGAAGAGAGAGCTAGAGTGGATATGAAGAACATGAATCAGTGTATACCAATCAGTGTCTTCTGATGACACTGAATTTATTGGAACATATTGAATATCTACTAACAACAGGGACAAAATGGTTGATTTGCTAACAAAATCACTGATATCAATTGTGGAACATTGTTTGCACATGTGCTATTAAAGGATCTTCACATTTTACCTCAACTTTAATACATTATGCTGCTCTAAGAGCCCCAGTGATATTCCAGATATCCCAGTAGTAACTACCTGAAATTGTGCTGTGATTGATGACATCTGGAAACTTCTCATACTGTTAAATAATCTGGGAGAAACTGACAAAATAAATGAATAGAACTCAGTCTCCTAACATATTAGCCAAACAAAATATATTAGCATTTGTTAAAACATCTTTCTCATAACAGAAAGAATTAACTGCAAAAAAATAAAATAAAATACTTAAACAAATAAATTGGTGAAAAAATAAATTCAAACACCTGAATGAGTAAAATTTAGGTAAATAACATCAGACATCCTTTTGAGTTTCTCAAACTTGATTCAATTGTTTAAGTAAAAGTAATGTCACACAATGTTGAATAATAGATGTAGTTGAATTAGTTCAAAGATTTAAAATTAGTAACACAGAAAACATGACATAATGCTAATTACTTTTCTTCACATTGTGTGGTAATATTCAGTATACTATGACTACTTAAATATATATTTGTAACAATTTGTACCATCTAGAATATTATACGGTTTAATAATGAACACAAAAGTATAATACATCAACATGAAATCCTCAAATACATTTCAAATAACTCAATGGAAAACACTGTAAGATTTACCAACATAAGAATGAGAAATTAAACAAATAGGAAAAAATAAGGTGGTAACTTAACCATGTTTCCTTGGGCATATGTCAATTGCATATATATTGTGTACAACACGGTGATTTGATATTTTCTACAATGATTAAGGTTATAATCATGGTAGATTTCTATTTTACTCATTTGTTCTTTCTTTTCAATTACTCTCTTCCAAATAATACAGAAAAGGTAGTTGTGAGCTAAAGTCTCCTCACTGACATGTAGAACAATAAAATTTCTTCTTTCTACTTGATTATATTTGGGTACCATTTATACATCCCTTCCCCCCCACTCCTTTATATTTTTCTGTCTTTTAATAATATATATTTTGTACTCTGATTCCAACCATTTTGCTAGAAAGGACTTCACTTCACTAGCGTGGGGATCTGACCAATGGATATAGTACATTTTATATTAGTGTATAACTTAATTTACAATTTAATGTCAGATGTCAGCAAAATCACTCTAAGAATCTGTTTGATATGGGAAAATAAATTAAAACACTTTGGTACAAAGAAATTTTGAAAGAAAGAGAAGCAGCCATATATATGTATATATACAGTTATATATATAATAAATCTGTTAGGCAAAAATCAACTACTGGAGAAAAGCAGACTGAATGAGCAAACTCCCAGGAAGACTATATCCTGACTATGGAGACAGACATTAAAAAGAATTAGCATGAATTCAACCCAAGGAGAGTCAAAAGAAGTCAGCTGATTCACAATTGTAGTAGAGAACATCAACATTTCTCTCAGCAATTAATAAATGACTACTCATACCTTCAGCGTGAATAGATAGGAACTGAATGGCAAAACTAAATACAACATTTTCATTGACCAGAGAGAAAAACCTTGCTTATCAGTTATGCACCCATGGAAAAAAATAGACTAATCGCACATGATTTACAAACTTAGTTAAGTGTCTTTTAATAGTTACAATATATGGAGTCCATGCTTTAGGAACACACTTGTATTGGTGTTGAAATAAGTAGCAGAAAGATTAAAAAAAAACACTTATTGGAAACTTCAAGATTTGTATACTGTAACTTAATCATATAAAGTGAAATTAAAAATCATTATTAATATTGACAATAAAACTATAGTGTACATGGTAATTAAGTATAGAAAAATGACTTAATAGAATTCATTTCTGATATGAGAGAATAATTCTGAATAACAATCTGAATAAAGGGGACGATATAAATACCATGCAAATGAATGAAGTGATAACCATCACAACAAATATATATATTTATTAAACAAGCCACAAAACAGTGTAATAGAGGAAATCAGTAAGAGGTAATGAGTGTCAGAAATCAAATCTGCCTGGGATGGTTAGCTACACTTAGGCAAAAATCTTCAAAGCATTTTAATTCAAACCACCCTGAATCTCACAAACATAATAAACTCCTTGAAACTGAGAACCCATAATTTGTAATGTGCAAATAAAACACTGTTCTGCACATAGGGGTGAAGGAAAGTAGGATCCTGAGATGCATAATCCCATGTAGACAAAATAATGTATAATTGCTGAAGGGAGCCTTGGGTGAGTGAGGTGTTAAAAAGCACTTGGTGCCCTGTTATTCCACACATACCATGAAGAATAAATGGGCAGAAGCCACAGCCTGAGCACACTGGGCACAGTTAGTGCCGGTGCCTCAGGCTGTTTGCACACACTTTTGCCTCTATTATAATTTTACGAGGTGATTGAATGGTAAGTGTATTGGCACTTGGGAAGGAAATAAGCTCGAATCACTAGCAATAGGGCTCCAAAGCTTAATATGTAGATTTACAATTAATTGCCAACAGTTAAAGTCATCACCCTGTTCACTTGTTTTAGTGTCACAATCTTTAATGTTTTATTTGAAGGCCTTTCTTAACTTAGTACTGTAACGGAACATCTTGTTTTAGCAATTAGAGAGGAGTTATTTACGGCATGGATTAGCAATATGGAACAAATAAATTTTATTGATGTATGTTGTTGGTGATTAAATAAAATAGAAAATGCAAAGCATATAACTTTATATACCTAATGTATCTTTTCTCAATTTGAGTTTCATTTTCAAAATTGTGCTACTAAAACAAAATGGACATAATTAACCACATATAGGAAATTAATGTATACTTATAATAGAGATAACAGCTTTTATAGAGTGAGATGATTATTTTTATAACCCAATTAAAATTTCAGAGTTAGTGTTCCTTCATTACAGAGATTGGATTTTCTTTAATCAGAAGCTTCATATATTTTGCATCTTCAAAGTTTATGCACTTAAAATGTACATTTAGAAAATGGAGGGAAATACAAATGCTGTGATGATCACAGAATCTAATAAAATTTAACATTCATCCTCATTTATTTTAACCCTATAAAATATAGCTTTTTTTCCCAGTCACTGTTCCTCAAAAGAACGTGCACGAACACAGAGCACTTCCTGTAAGAACAGGCTCCTACATCCTGCTGTGTTTTTCAAGATTAGATGAATTTACCAGTCATGATTTTTCAACTTGGGAAAAAAATTTATAATCTATTCTGAACAATATTAGAGTGATGGTTTTAATCTTCCAGAATGTGAATAGATTTAACCATACTACAGCATTGTTTATTATTCATAAAATACATACTTTTCTCAAAGTAACTTTTTTTGCACCAATTTAGGAACAAACTAAAGTTAACTAAACGGTTTTTCTGTAAAAAAAAAAAAAAAAAGGGATATTAATCCATACTAAACATTGATAAAATGTTTATTTGGGAAGTTTAAAATTCTTGATATGTATTTAAATATGTCCTCAATTCAAATAAATGGACTACTATGTCCTGCTGTGCCACACACAATAAGACTCTAATTAGGAAATGAAATGGATATAAAATGAGACACATAAAATGCTTAGAAAGGCTTTCTTTAAATTCGTTGGTGCTGCCATAAGACAATGCTTCAGACTGTGTATTTTTTACTAAGCTGAAGTGCATATCCTGAGGGTGGGAAATCCGAGATTGTATCAGAGGCACCTTATTGGGTCCTTCATGTTGCTTCTCCTGTGATGGACAGCAGAATACCCACACTGACTCCACTACCATTTCAGGGCCAGGATAGAAGCTAGAGTTTGCGAAATGTTCTGTGAAGCTATGTTTACAAAGGCATTGATGCCTTAAAGAGGGAATCAGAAAAACTTTTGGTCCAGCCACTGACCTGATTAACTTTAAATTATCACCTTATTTTTTTAAGACTTCAACTTTGTAGGAATCACATGCAACTATAACATTTGTGAAATGAATGGTTGGTTAGTTCAGTTTGAGATTAGATCTCTTCAAATTAGAGAGAAAATTCAAATAGTTTGTATCTTTCCAAACTTTAATAAAGCAGTCTTTTCAGTGTTCTCAAACAAAATAGCATGATAAAAACTATTTTTATTAATTTTTGTATTATGATGATTATTATTTTATTCATTTTACATACCAACCACAGAGCCCCTTCTCATCCCTCTTCTTGATTCCCCCCATCACCTCCTACAACAGGATATGTTCTCCCATGGGGAGACCGCTAAGCCTAGTATATTCAGTTGAGCGAGGACCAAGCCCCTTCCTGCTTTATCAGGGGTGAGCAAGGTGTCCAACAATAGGTAATGGGATCCTTAAACAGACCCAGCTGCCCAACTGTTTCCACGTATGTAAAGGGTCTAGGCCAGTCCCATGCAGGCTCCCTAGCTGTCAGTCCACAGTCCATGAGTTCTCACTAGCTTGGGTAAGCTGTCTCTATGGGTTTCCCCATCATGATCTTGATACCCCTTGCTCATATAATCCCTCCTCTGTCTCTTCAAATGAACTCTCAGCTCTCGGCTCCTTACTTGGCTACATATCTCTGCATTTGCTTTCACCAGTAACTGGATGAATGTTCTATGAATACAGTTAGGATATTCACCAATCTGATTACAGGAGAAGGCTAGTCAGGCACTCTCTCCACTAGTACTAGGAGTCTTAAGTGGGGTCATCCCTGTGTATTCCTGGGAGTTTGTTTCCCTGGCATCAGGTTTCTGCCTAACTCCCAAAATAGCCCCCTCTATCTCTTTCATTGCTCTCTCTCTCTCTCTCAGTACCTCCCCTAACTCGACCCTCCTGATCCCTCATGTTCCCATACCCCACTCCTTACCCTTTATGTCTCCCTTCACCTCCAGTTTGCTCAAGAGGTCTCATCTATTCCCCCTTCCCAGGGCAATCCATTCCTTTTGTTACCTAGCTTCTCTGGGGCTGTGGATTATAACCTGGTTATCCTTTGTTATACAGCCAATATCCACTTATTAGTGAGTACATACTATGTTTGTCTTTCTGGGTCTGAGTTACTTCCCTGAGGATGATTGATTTTTTTTTCTAATTTCATCCATTTGCCTGCAAATTTCACTATGCCATTGTTTTTTACTGCTGAGTAATACTCCATTATGTAAATGTACCATATTTTCCTAATCTATTCTTTGGTTGAAAGACATCTATCTAGGTTGTTCTGGCTATTACAAATAATGCTGCTCTGAACACAGTTGAGCTAGTGTCATTGTGCTATGATTGAGCATCCTTTGGGTTTATGCCCAAGATTGGCATAACTTGGTCTAGAGATAGATTGATTTCAAGTTTTCTAGGAAACCACCATGCTGATTTTCAACGTGGCTGTACAAGTTTGCACTCCCACCAGCAATGGACGAGTGTTCCCTTGCTCCACATCCTCTCTAACATAAGCTGTCTTCAGTGTTTTTGATCTTAGCTATTCTGACAGGTGTAAAATGCTATCTCAGAGTCATTTTGCTTTGCATTTCCCTGATGGCTAATGATGTTGAACAATTCTTTATGTGTATTTTGGCTCTTTGAGATTCTTCTGTTGAAAATTCTCTCCTTAAGTCTGTACTCAATTTTTCAATTGGATTATTTGGTATTTTGATGTTTAGCTTCTTGAGGTTTTTTTTTGTTTTGTTTTGTTTTGTTTTTTAAATATATTTTGGAGATCAGTCCTTTTGTCAGATGTGAGGTTGATTAAGATCTTTTCCCATTCTATACGCTGCTGTTTCATCTTATTGATAGTATCCTTTTCCTTATAGCAGCTTTTCAGTTTCAGGAGGTCCCATTTATTAATGTTTGATCTTAGTGCCTGTGCAACTGGTGTTATATTCAGGAAATACTCCCCTGTGCCAATGTATTCCAGGATACTTTTTACTTTCTTTTCTGTCAGATTCAGTGTCACTGGATTTATGTTGAGGTCTTTCATCTACTTGGACTAAGTTTTGTACTGAACAACAGATATGGATATATTTGCATTCTTAAACATTTGATATCCAGTTATGCCAGCATCATTTATTGAAGATACTTTCTTTATTACATTATGTATTTTCAGCTTTCTTTGTCAAAAATCAGGTGTTCATAGGTGTGTAGATTTATGACAGGGTCTTCAATTTAATTACATTGATCCAAATGTTTGTTTTTATGCCAATACCAAGCTGTTTTTATTAGTATAACTCTATAGTGGAGCTTGAAGTCATAGATGGTGATATTTCCGGAAGTTTCTTATTATATAAGATTATTTTAACTATCTTGGGATTTTTGTTTTTCCATATGAAGTTGAGTATTGTTCTTTTGAGGTCTGAGAATTGCATTGGGATTTTGAAGGGGTTTGCATTTAATCTGTAGATTATTTTTAGTAAGATTGTCATTTTTACTATGTTAATTCTTCCTAACCAGAGACATGGGAGATCTTTCCATTTTTTGGATATCTTCTCCAATTTCTTTCTTCAAAAACTTGAAGTCCTTATCATACAGGTCTTTCACTTATTTGGTTAGCGTTATCCCAAGATACTTTGTATTATTTATGGTTATTGTTTCTCTGATTTCTTTCTCAGCCTGTTTATCATTTGTATATAGGAGGGCTACTGACTTTTTTTTTTTATTAATTTGTATCCTGCCACATTAATGAAGGTGTTTATCAGCCTTCCTGGTGGAATGTTTAGGGTCACTTATGTGTACTATCATATCATCTGCAAATACCAAAAGTTTGACATCTTCCATCCTAATTTGTATCCTGTTTCATTTTATTGTCTTATAGCTGTAGCTAGGATGTTGAGTACTATATTGAATTGTTATGGAGAGAGTGGACAGCCTTGTCTTGCTCCTGATTTTAGTGGAATCACTTTGAGTGTCTCTCCATTTAATTTGATGTTGGCTGTTGGCTTGCTGTATGTTGTTTTTTATTATGTTTAGGTATCTTCCTTGTATCTCTGATCTCTCCAAGACCCTTATCATGAAAGGGTGATTTTGTCAAAGGCTTTTATGCATCTAATGATATGATAATTTTTTTTTTGCTTTCAATTTGTTTATGTAGTGGATTACATTGATAGATTCTCATATTTTCAACCATTTGTGAATCTCTGAAATAAAGCCTACTTGATCATGGTGGATTATTATTTTTTATGTGTTCTCAGATTTGGTTTTCCAGTATTTTAATGAATATTTTTGCATCAATGTTCATGAGGGAAATTAATCTGTAATTCCCTCTCTCTTTTCTTACATTTTCTTACGTCTTTATATTAGTTGTGTATCTGGATTACTATAAACCCATAAAAAAGAGTTTGGTAATGTTCTTTCTCTTTCTCTTGTGTGGTACACTTTGAGAAGTTTTGATATTAGCTCTTCTTTGAAATTCTGGTAGAATTCCACTCTGAAACAACCTGACTCTTGTGGGAGGCTGGCTCCCATTTTTTCCTAGGGTACTCTTGAAGAGAGAGGCATAAGCAATATTTAGATAGAAAGATAGTGTGGAGAAGACAGACAGAAACACAGGATAGCTCCTGGAGGACCTGGATCAATATCCACTGGCCCTTTCTGTCTCTTCAATAGGGCTTTTTATAGGAATGCCAAGGGATGGGGCAAAAGACCTCCCCCTAGCACAGCCAAGTGCAAACCCTTTTAAACACCTGGTAACCATGTACATGGTCAAGCCATCCCCTAATGCTGCCCTGTTGGGTAAAGCAAGCTCAAATCTCCTCTAGGAAACCTCTGTGGACCCCCATAGGCCCTAAGCTTTTAAAATCAGTTTCTGACCAGATTTAAGTAGTATCCACATGGCTACAATCTTTCATCTATTCATCTACCATTACCATATGAAAAACTGACTTTAGATTTTTCAGTCCATGTTGAATTTATTTTTCCTCCTTTTAAAAGATGTTGGCCTAGAAATTTTCATTGCTAAGTATAATATAGATATTTTTAGTGTTGCTTGTATTTCTGCACTTATCTCTAAACTACTGGTGGAAGACACATCATGTAGGTACCCTTTCTCACTCAGAGTTGACTTCAGTCATGTGACTTCTTACCAAGTCCTAAAGATTGACAAGCTGTATTCAACCTTAAAGTCTGAGTAGCATAATCATGAACTAAAGAAAGAAAAACTACTGACTTTTGCTTGGAGCAATAATGTTTCAAGGTAATAGTTATGCAGTGGCTAATGAAAAACAATTTCAATCAGCTTTTGAAATACTTGTTTTACCTGATGTCCCTCCAAGTTACTCCAAAATAGTATGTTTTTATCTAACAGGCATTGTAAAACATAAAAGGCATATAATGTTGAAAAATATTACTAAAATAAAATTTCTTGATAATCATAACTAATTATATTTTAGGAAATTTAAAGAGCTTTAGTTAAAATCTATCAAGATAATTTAAACTAATTTTAAATACAGAAGTGTTCTGGATTAATTTATTTTTATTATATCATTATTTGTAAGCATATTTAATAATCAGAGGACTTTAATCACATTGCAGGTTTTTTTCTTAGTTTTGAAATCTATATTGCATTTAGAATCTCACTGTGATTTTGTGACTCATTTTTATATGTGCAAAATGTGGAATATATGATAAACTAGTAATATCTCCCCTGATTATCAAGGCTTCCAGATTTCTTCATGCATGATGTGCTTGATGTTTGTTGATTATTACTTGTTGTTATCAGAAAATAAATGACTTAATAGTAAAGTAAGTTGTATGCATATGTTAAATTAAGTCTAATCCTATGGAACATATTCATTTATTTGTTAGCTCTGATCAGAAATTCATATGCCAGAGCCTGGTGAAATGGCTCAGTTTTTAAGAGTGTTTACTGCTCTTGCAGAGAGCTAGAGTTTAGTTCTCATCACTAATATGACTAGGCTCATAGTCACTTGTAACTCCAGATCTGGGGGATCCAATACTTGATTCTGTTTTCCAGAAACTTCATCATGATGATGGTGCACATAAAATTATACAGACAATCATAAAAATAAATAAATGAATCTACAGAAAAGAAATCAGTATGTCTATCATTTGTTGAATGTGAGGTAGAATATTTATTATTGCAAATTGATATTTGAGAGATAACTCTAAAACGTTAACATAGCCTCATTTAAATCTTAATCAAAAAAGTCTTGATTGATAATTGTATAAATTCATGCTGTATTAAAACCTGCTGTTTGACAGTGCATCAGATGCTAGTTGCTTCATCTTTAAACTCAGAGATTTTTCTGATTTTCTTGGTGAAAATTGTTATTTTACTATTGAGGCCCTTTGGCTTAATACTGTTTTACAGAGCCTTTGTTAAAAGTAAGGTTCAAGGAATATATATTTTCCTTTGAAGTAGCACTTCTCTAAAAATCGTAGTACCATGGTAAGATAAACACTCTGACACACTAAATTCATCTTACAATGGAAGCCATTGCTGGCTGTACATGAACTAATAATAGTTCATTTGTCTTATTTTTATCTTTCCAAATATTCCCTCAAATACGGAGTGTAGTACTCACTCCTAAATATTATAATCTTTTATACAAACTGTATCATCAGCAAATACAAATGATAGCACTTGAAATACCAAGACATAAGAAACATGTTTCTTTTATTGTGGCAGTTTTTATTCTCTGATTGAAATTCAGTCCTCTCAAGAGGCTGTTAAGGAATGCATACATTTTTGCTGACATTTTATCACAGCGATAAAGTGAGATAGGCGCTATACTCAAAAGGCCACTAAACTCAGTCAGCATATTTACTACGGCAAACAACTGCTTGCCAAACACTTTAGTAAAGAACACAACAGTAAATATGGTCACATTTGTGGATATATATTTTACACAATGTTTTCTTTTCTAGGATACCTTGAAGCATCTCATGTGATTAGTGAAAGATAGTCTTAAGTAATAATACCATTTTTCTTACAACATGCTTACCATAATGTATATGCTTACCCTGAAAAATTAGGTGACTAAATTTTCTTAATTTATTTGATTTATTTTGTGTGTGTATTTGTTTACACAGGAGCACAAGTGTATATACCTACTCATGCCATGGGGCATTGGATCCTTCAGAGATGGTGTTACCAATATTTACAATATACATGCTTTGTTACATAGATGCTGAGATTCAAATTCTAGATCTCATGATTTCACAGAAGATACTAAATAGGGAGCTAATTCATCAGCCTGACTTCATATTTTTATTATCAAATTATGTGAAAATATTCAGCAGACAAATATGTTTTAATTAAGTTCTTCCTGTTTAGATAATCTTGGTTTTCATTATTAAGGTGATTATACATCAGAATGTTAGTGGAGTTTTCTACATCATTGCTTTTCAAAATTGGTGGTAAAAATGAGCAATATTGTAAATCATATGTACTCAAAACTATGCAGTGGGAAAACATTCATTTGAAACAAATTTAAAAAATAGTAGATTATGGAGAGAGTTAAGAGACTTATTTATTTATTTGTTTATTTATTTTTCACTCATTTTACATACCAACCACAGTTCTCCTTCCATTCCCTGCTTCCACTCCCCTCACACCTCTCCCAACCCACCCCATCCACTCCTCAGATAGGATAAGGCCTCTCATGAGGAGTCAACAAGGCCTGCCACAGTCTGTTGAGGCAGGGCCAAACCCCTCCCCACCTGCATCAAGGCTGAGCAAGGCA
The DNA here is from genome assembly GCF_903995425.1 of Onychomys torridus. Lineage (NCBI taxonomy): Eukaryota > Metazoa > Chordata > Mammalia > Rodentia > Cricetidae > Onychomys > Onychomys torridus. The sequence goes on from NC_050454.1 coordinate 60,229,515, forward strand.
TTCCACCATATGGAATGGACTGCAAAAAGCCAGCTCATGCACCAGGGATAAATTCCAGTCTCACTGTCAGGGGTCCTACAAACTGACAAGTCTACAAAACTGTTATCCAAATGTTGAGGTCCTAGTTAGTTACATGCAGTCTCCCCAGCTGTTGGTCTAGTGTCCCTGAGCTCAAACAAGTTTGGGTCACCTATCTCTACAGGTTTCCCCATCATGATCTTGACCCCCCTTGCTCCTATAATCCATCTGTTCTGTCTTCAACTGGACTCCCATAGCTCAACCTGGTTCTTACATGTGGGTCTCTTTATCTGCTTCCATCAGTTAATAAATGATGACAATTAGGGTAGTAACCAGTATGATTACAGAGAAAGGCTAGTCCAGATACCTTCTTCACTATTGATAGGGGTCTTAGTTGAGGGTAATCCTTATGGTTTCCTGGGAATTTCCCTAGCATCCAGTATTTCCTTAGCCCCATAAGGGCTCCCTCTATGGAAATATCTCTTTTCTTGCTTTCCTGCTCCATCTCTCTCCCAACATGCCAATCCCATTCCCTCATGTTATCATTCTCCATGCTTTCCACTTTACCACCCCCAACTCCCAGTTTACCCAGAAGATATCATCTCTTTCCCCTTTCCAGGGCAATCAATGCACCCCTCTTAGGGTCCTCCTTGTTACTTAGCTTCTCTGGATCTGTGAGTTATATTCTGGTTATCCTTTTGCTTTATATCTAATATCGACTTATGAATGAATACATACCATGTTTCTCTTTCTGGATATGGGCTACCTCACTCAGGTTGGTATTTTCTAGTTCTATTTGCCTGCAAATTGCATGATGTCTTTTTTTTTTCATATGAGTAATATTCCATCATGTAAATGCAGCATGTTTTTTTTATCCATTCTTCCATTGAGGGACATGTAGGTTGCTTTCAGTTTCTTGATATTACAAATAATGCTGCTGTGAACATAGTTGAGCAAGGGTCCCTGTGGTAAAGCAAAATATAGCCAAATTGCAACTCACAACTCCAGGGCAGCTACCTAGTAAGAAGGACTCTAAGAAAGACACAGGGATCACCCAATGACAGAAAAATAGATGAGATATACATGAGCAAACTGGGGGGTGGGTAATGAAGGGCAAGGGTTGGGAAAAAGAGAGGATAGGGGAGCAGGAGGTCCAAGCTGGATCAGGAGCAGAGTGGGAGAATTGAGAGGGAGATTACCATGATGAATCAAGACCCGAGGGGAATAGGAAGAAGCAGAGTGCTAGAGAGGTGAGCTATAGTGCAAAAAGTAATCGCATCAATAGGAGCAGAAAACAATATTATTGTAACTATCACAGTAAAGATAGATCAACAGGATATGATTTTTCTCAGTGCTGACTGTGAACCAGGTGAAGAATGAGACTCATTTCTCAGTAGGGAACTACAAAGGCCTCAGAGGGCCTGAGGTTACTTTTTAGTTCTATAACCAGTGTCATATGTATATGATCCAATCAAATCTAATTTGAAGGTATCGATGATGATAGGTTTCTAGTCACATACATATAACACTTGAAAATTCCAGTAGATAATGCTAGGGTTTGGTAAATGTGAAAGAAACAATGGGGTAACTGTAGAGATGATTTAGTGTTTAAGAGCAATTGTTGTTGCAGAGTGTCCAGGTTTGATTCCTAGGACCCATAAAATCTGTAACTCCAGTTCAGGGAATCTGGTTGTCGCTTCTCACCTCCATGGGCACTGCATGCATATGGTACACATATATATGTGTAGGCAAAACACTGATAAGGTAAAAATGAATAATTAGTTTTTATAAGGATGGGAATCCCCCCGCTTTTTTTTTTTAACTTTTCCTTTGGAGTTACTTATTCTGCATAAGTACAATAATAGAACCACATTTTTTAAAGAATGTTTAAATAATCAAGCTCACCAAAATTGTATGTTCCCACATTTTTGAAAAATATAATGTTTAGCAATAAGCACTCCTATAGTCTTATTGTTGGAGTAGGATGTGGAACCACATCTCATTATCTTCCTTGTGCACACTTCCCGGCATTTTTATACTTTAGCTAAACTATTTTAAAATTAAGTTATTTATTTATTTTACATTCCAATCACATTTTCTCTTCCATCCTCTTCTTCCATTCCCTCTGCAACTTCCACTTTGTCCTCCCGAGTCCACTCCTCCTCCATTCATGCTCAGAAATGGGCAGGCCTCCATGGGCATCAATAAAACAGCACAACAAATTAAAGTCAGACTGAGCACGCCCCTTTGTATTAAGGATGGTCAAGGCAAAACAATATGAGAAATATGGTCTCAAAAGCAAGCTAAAGTGTTAGAGACAGGCCTGGGTCCCATAAGTAGACCAAGCTATACAAATGTCACATATATGTAGAGAGCCTAGGCCAGTCCTGTGCAGGCTTCCTGGTGGTCTATTTAGACTCACCTCTAGGTGGTAAATCCTTATTCCCTCTCTTAGGGGTTCCCCTAGCTTTTCTACCATTTAGTGGTAGGTCTCTGTATCTGTTTCCACCAGTTCCTGGATGAAGCCTCTCTGATGAAAATTGGACCAGTCATCAAACTATGTGTATACCAGAAGATGAAGAAAAGATCTCCCATGCTTATGGATTTGTAGAATTAACTTAGTAAAAATGGCCATCTTATCAAAAGCAATCTAAAGATTTAATGCAATTTCCATTAAACTCCCATGACAGTTCTTTAGAGACCTTGAAAGAGCACTACTCAATTTCATAAATAAAACAAAGAAAAACACTACCATCATCATCAACAACAAATAATAAAACAGGATAGCTAAAAAAATCCCTGTACAATGGAAGACCTTCTAGACATATCCCTATCCCTAATTTCAAGCTTTACTTCAGGGTTATGGTAGTAAAAACATGAAACTGGCATACAAACAGACATGTGGGTCAATGGAATCAATTCAAAGGTCCAGAAGTAAATCCACACACCTATGAACACCTGATTTTTGACAAAGAGGTCAAAAGTATACAATGGAGAAAAGAAAGCATCTTCAACATATATGGTGCTGGTATAACTGGATGTCAGTCTGTAAAGAATGCAAATAGATCCATATCTATTACCCTGCAAAAAACTCAAGTCCAAATGGATGAAAGATCTCAACATAAATCCAGTAACATTGAACCTTATAGAAGAGAAAGTAGGAAACAGCCTTGAGCACATTAGTACAGGTGACAACTTCCTGAGCTGAACATCAGTAGTGAAGCCAATAAGATGGATAATTAATAAATGAGCGTAGACTTGCTTTAAATTGCCTTTATTATGTTTAGGTATGTTCCCTGTATTCCTGATCTCTCCAGGAAGATCTCTTATCATGAAGGGGTGTTGGATTTTGTCAAATGCCTTTTCAGCATCTAGTGAGATGATCATGTGTTTTTTTGTTTGTTTGTTTTTTCTTTCATTTTTTTAAATGGTGTATTATTGACAGACTTTTGTATGTTGAACCACCTTTGCATCCCTGGGATGAAGCCTACTTGATCATGTTGGATAATTGTTTTGATGTGTTCTTGGAGTCTGTTTGCCAGTATTTTATTGAGTATTTTTGCATCAGTATTCATGTGGGAGACTGGGTATGATCCCAGACACTTACCTCTGGTCCTGAAAGGAGCTCTGGGCCAGATCTTATTTTGGTTTTTTCTCTGTGCAGCTTTGTGCCTTTCCTGGAACTTGCTTTGTAGACCAAGTTAGCCTCAGACTCAAAGAGATCCACCTGCCTCTGCCTCCTGAGTGTTGGTATTAAAGGTGTGCACCACCACCACCTGACCTCAGGCTGGCTTTTAAGGCATAGAAATCTACCAACCACTGCCTCCTGAGTGGTGTGATTAAATGCATGTGCCACCACTGCCTGGCTTCCAAATTTTGTTCAGCTTTCTATAGCCTTACATTAGAATGCCCAATGGTTGTTGGTTGTTTTGGCTCTTTTTGGGGGGCCTACCACACAACTCCCAAACAAATTACACATGGAGGCTTAATATTACTTATAAAGGCCCAGTCTTATGTTGGCTTGTCTCTTGTCAGCTTTTCTTAACTTTAAATTATCCCATCTACCTTTTGTCTCTGGGCACTTACCTTCCTCTTACTTCTGTGTATCTTATTGTTACTCTTTCTCTGTGTCTGGCTGGGCAGCCAGCCTCTGGTGTCCTCCTCTCTTGGTTCTCTTGCTCCTTCTTCCTCTCCTCCCAGATTTCTCCTTCTATCTATTCTGTCTGCCTGCCAGCCCCACTTATCCTTTCTTCTGCTTTACTACTGGCTATTTATCTCTTTATTATACCATCAGGTGCTTTAGATATCCAAAGTAACACAGCTTCACAGAGTTCAACATGTGACACAAAAGGGAATGGCACACATCTTTGCATCATTAAATAAATGTTCCATAACATAAACAAAAGTAAGACATCTTAAAATAATATTCTACAACATTCCCATTTTTGTCTAAATAAAAGAGTTTTGACTTTTAACATACAAAAACCATACACAACAAAAATAACTATTAAGCATTACATTTATAACATTCTGTCCATTTGTAGTTAGCATATTCAAAAGAAGGAATGCCTTATCTATCTTATCTTAGGGAATCCAAAGTTTTACACCTAATTTATTTTCTACCATAAGTAAGGAAAACTGCAACTATAATTGTCTAATCTTCAACTCTATCAAAGACCCACAGAAGGATGTAATATCACCTGAGTAAAGAGGAAGTGCATTGCAAACAATTTCCAAGACTCCAGAAAATGACAGAGACATCTGATTTACCGCACAGTCACCCAAAGTTCCTCTGCAATGTTGGGGAATTCATCTTCAGCCTACAGGCTTAGAGTATCTGGAAAACTTTTCAATGAAGCAAGAAGTTTGAAAGACTATCCTGCCTATATTGGCAAAGTTCATTAGCTGCTTTCCTCTGTGTCCTGCAGAATGTCTGGCAGTTTCTTCTGTGAAGCAGAAACTCTGACAGACCATCCGACCTTGTTTTACAAAGCTCAGCAGTCACTTTCCAGTGGTTACTGCATGTCCCATTTATGCAACATACTTGTCAAGTTTTCCAGGCAAGAGCAGTTTCTTGCCCAAATGAGTAGCCTTGCCACACTGAAAGCAAGCTCCAAAAGAAGTTTCTTTGATGCCCATAATCTCTGCAACAATCTCTGAAGTAAATTGATGCTGCCAGAAATAGATGATCTCATTGTCATAAAAAAAACCTTAATTTAACAAATTATGTTAAATGCCATATTCTAGAGATCTTTGAAGTGTTTGAAGGTCATTTATCTATCTAAAATATATCTCTGTATGATCTTGAAAACATGTCTAACATATCCACAAATTTGATGGCTATAAACGACTAACTACAAACCTGTGTTTCTTGATTATGATAGTTTATAATAATAGCTTTAAAAATCTCGACTTCTACCTTACATTTTGACAAGAACTGCATAGGTACATTACTTTAAACAAAAGTAGAAACATATATACAGTATAACAAAAATAACTTTAAATTTGTATCAGTGTATTATATTTCACTAAATAACAAACATTCATAAACCACCAAATAATCAAAACCACAGCCATCCCATCTCTTGGTAATGTGGACATAGCATTCTCCAAACTGCTTTCTACTGTCTGTGGATGAAGTGTCTTTAGGGTCCCAGAGAGAAAATTTGAGATAATGGCCAAGTCCTGGGAAAAGTAGCTATAAACTTTGTTGATGGATATCATTGTTCATGGCTCAAGAGGTCTCCCTTGATCAAACTTGATCCTTATTAACCTGGAGTGAATCCACAGCCTCTTGTTTCCTGTGAAAACAAAAGCAAAACTTCTCCTCTAAAGCATTTTTTACTTCCGTTTGAAAATACATTTTTTTGGTTACTTTTTTTAAAGTTAAGGCATTCCTAAAGTATCTAGATTGGTCCAATTAGTCCAGTTCATAATCCCATGTCTCTCATTGTTTGCTTGTCAGCATTCAAAAAATTAAAATCAATATAATACTGTATAGGATCCAGATTCCTTGTGCATTTCCCATCACACATGACTATTTTTCTTATATATTACTTTTACTGTCTTTTAAGACTATACTGTTATTTTTTAAACTATTTTTTCTATATCTGTCTATATCCATATTTCTTTCTTTCTTAAGCCTACGTACACTGTAAAACACACTGGAATATGTTCAGAGGTTTTTCCATCTGGACCTTTTTTTTTTCGGTGTATCATTTAGCCTTTTAGACTGCACAAGCAAATTTTGTATGCTAAGCTATACCTGAAACCTCTGCGTAGCTCTCTTGGCCGGATCTGCCCACTTCTCCCTGCTCAGGTTGTAAAATCTAAGATTAAAGCTTACCCTGGTCAGAGGTGTGTGGCCAGGAACCTCATTCAACATTTCTAGGTATAGGAAACCAGTGCCCTATACTGGGCAGGCATTCTTTACATCACTTTTTGTTCCCCTTTAGCATACTGGCTGGTCAAGGGATCACTAGCAGGAAAAAATCTCTTAAAGGAGACATTTAAGATAAAAAAAAAACTCTTTTATTTTCAGCTTTAATATTGTAGGTTGTTTTTGCTCTTTTTAGAGGCCTGACAACTAGCTCCCAAATAAAACACAGAGAGAGGCTTATTATTACTTATAAATGCCCAGCCTTAGTTTGACTTGTTTCTTGCCCGCTTTCCTTAACTTTAAATTACACCATCTACCTTTTGTTTCTGGGCTTTTGTCTTTCTATGAGTTCTTGGCCACTTGTTTGTATGCTTTCTGGGGTTTGTCAATGACCCATAGTATTACAGCGTAGAGAATTTGGAAGGTAATTCACTCTTATCTGTTTCCCCACTATATTTGTCAGTCATGATTGCATGAAAAAATAATTCTGAAGACAAATTTTTTTTTTTATCTCTATCAGTATATGAAACACAAAGTTTTGTTTGCTACCAAGGCTCTATGCGTCATTGAAAGAGTTAGTTACAATACTCAGTGGGAAAAAGTTTTTGACCTCCTGCTACCTCTGTATCTTCTCTTTACTTTCTGTTTCCTCAAGTATTAGTTACCTGAAGCTTTCTGATACTTAATACCTGGTATGTTTGACTCTGTTATAGTTTTATGAATTTTCAATTTATAGTGAGTAGCAAACCAATGTAGGAGTTTAGTTTTCTCCTAAGTATGTGCTTCAAGGGGAAAAAAAGTGCAATTATTAAAATCTAGTTCTCACCTAGTTAAAAATCTAGATTCAATTTACATATTAATCCAGTGGAATTAAATTTTATTTCCTTAATCATGATTTTTAGACATTTTACTACAAATGACTTTAGAACTCCTAATACAAGATAACTTCTTATGTTTTGTAGAGCTCCAAGAATTATTATTGTCCCTTCCCCCTTTTTTCTTAAATTATATTTATGGTTTTAATCTGACTTGTCCCTGGAAAACTCAGCCATTAAACATTTTATTGGCAATGGACAGACTTTTCTGTTAGCATGAATAGTCTCTAGTCAAATATAGGGAATCATGGTTTGATGTCTTCAATGTGCAAACACTGGGGAAAGGTATATTTGGAGGATGTAGCTCACTAGTCACTGAGACTTGAAAAACATTTTTACATAAAACCCTTGCTTTCTATCAACGTTGGGTAAAAGTGATGTAAAATTTCTACTTTATATGCCATGCTCACAGGAAATTCTTAGTGACAGACAATTATGGATAAAAACTTATAATACCAGTTTTAAGTCAGAATGAATGTTTTTTTTTTATTTAGTTGTATTCCTCAGAGATTTTGTCACAATATAACTCAATATTAAATTAACAATAATTTGTTTGTGTAGCTATTATATAAAGAACTACATGTGTACATACACTCAAATCCATGGGGCAAAGTGCCATTCCTAGTAAGTGTGAAAGAGACTCTATGAGTAATGTTCATTAGGATTATTTTGATGATAAAATTAGAGAATATTGGAGTATGACAAGTTAATATTAGTGACATGATTAAAATAATGAAATGTACCTGTTAAGATTCAGAGACAGAATGGAAATGGAGGAAACACATGGAAGGTATCTCCCATACCATGGACTTTCAGAATATACTAAAACTAGGTAGTGGTGTTCAGAGGATAGCTTACCAATGAAAACTGAAGGATTATAAATATATTGATTGTGGAATTACAGCCCCAAGGGCTGCAACAAATTATGTTTGTTCTACCCAGTTTGTGGGTATTCATTAAAGCAGTCCAAGAATCTAATACAATAGTTTAATCACCTCATAAACAGTAGTCTCCAAACATAGATCTCTGACATACCACAATGGCAAATACTTCTGGTCTATTCATTTCAGGATTCATGGAAAAGTCTTTAATTGTTCTGCAGTTGAACAATGAATGCTAGGTATTTGAAAATGGTTGAAGTAAATTTGCAGCTCTAGATGAGTTTTCAAAACTGGAAATGAATGTAAAAGAAAAATATTATTAAGAACTTTAAAGTAAAGATGGTTTTAAGCGTTGTGTAGAAATAAAATTATCTGACTAAAGACATAAATACATTTCATTATTTCTAAAATTAAGATAAATAGAACAGCCTTACCTGCATAGAAAAATTTTCTTGAGTACATCAGTATTTTTTTAGGAACATGCCTAAAATGTGTTGTCAATGTTTCCATAATATTTGTGGAACAGTAGTCACATAAGTTAATATCTATCCCATGTTGATTCATTGAGAGATACAGTATTTAAATGTGGAAGGAGAAGGCTACAAATTACAATTATCTCAAATTCTATGAAATAGAAAGAATAATTTCAGAATACATCCTCAATTTTCCAAGAAGTTCAAGCTGTACATATTAGTTCGTCTTCAAATTATCAGATGTATTAGATTTCTCTCAAATTATGCATATTTATTCTCTATGGTCCTTGACATTAGGACTTAAATACTAACTAATGAATATGGAATGTATGATAAATGTATTTTATTATACAATTATGTTTGAATAAGTAGAGACAATTTCAGATATCAGAGATGTCTAACTAGGTAAATATATTTCTATTGGCATGACTAAGTAAGTATAATGAGTCATGATATTTTTTTAGCATTTCTAGATTGTCCAGATACTTTATCCAGAGGAAATGGAACTAAACAATTTCTTGACCACTGAAAATAGCAGTGTGGCTATACAGAATCTGAAAAGAATTTATATTTTTAAAAGATTTTGATAGACAAGCAGATACTGAGGCTCTGATGTGGTTCATTTTTTTTCTTGTTGTTTTTTGGGAAACTGAAGAAATATAGGAGTTCCTATTAGGCTATGTCTGAGATGACCATCAGGAAGGACAATAGTGAGATCTTCATTATACCTAAAAAGACAAGGACAATATTTACTTACCTAAGGCAGAGTATACTGTATCTATAGTATTCTATATGCCATACACAACTTCTATTGGGCTGCTGTAATGTCTTAAACTTTCAAACATCAATGATTAGTAATATTTTATGGTCCTATTGAATTTATTAGAGGTTAAAACACAAGAAATATTGTTAATCTGTATTCTTACTGGAATTAATTAAATAAAATTGTATTATATCTGAATGACTACAGATCTTGTAAAGTTTATCATTATATAGGACCACTCAGAGTCTTCTATCTACCATAGATGTTGCTAAGATATTGTTGAAAATATAAATAAATAATAGACAAAGGGCAATTTTTCTATATTTATGGATTGGTAATATACTTCCAATATCAATTATTATATAAAATATGAACATAAATATAATCAAAGTCTGGGGCAAACTGATTTCACAAACATACTTGTAACATACAAAAAATATACATCAAACATAAAGAAGAATTTGGAAGTATAGCTACTAAATTTTGATTAAGTGTTTTTTTTTATTTGTCCATAAGATTTAATTCTTTGTAATTAGGGTTTTCCAAGTTAATATTACACAATATATTTCATTAATACAGTAATTTTTCCTGGGCTGTGGTGGTGCATGCCCCTAATCCCAGCACTCAGGAGGCAAAGGCATGCATAGCTCTATGATTTCAAGGCCAGTCTGGGATACAGAGTGAGTTCCATGACAGGCTCCAAAGATAAACAGAGCTTATATCGTAAAAGTATAAATACAACCTTTAAGACATTCATAATAAAAATAACTTTTATATTTATTCATCACAAATATGAACTTTATATTTCATTAACATAAAATAGTCATATAGTTGCTGGTACCTGTATATATATGTTTATATATGTATATAAACAGAAATATATGTAAATATAAGTACAAGCAGGTAGGCATATTGGCAGAAAATCAGAAAAGACAAATAGCTTAAATCATCTTTTCTTCACATGTAAAAATTAAAATTTGTCATCCTTTTAATTTGGGACAAGACAATTTTGTGTCCATAGAAAAGTAAACATAAAACAGCATACCATAGGAAACAAACTAATTGTAATAAATGTGTTATATTTGCAATTTAATAGTTTTCATAAATGGAAGACTATTTTTCTCAGTTTTTGAAATCTGATATTTTTGAACTCATGATTATTTTTACTATTATATTTTCAACAATAAAATGAATGTTTATACAAACTTGTTAGTATATACATCTATCTATCTGTCTATGTGTTTAAAGTATTAAAAAAACATTAAAATTCACAGAATCATGGGTAAACCGTCATCAAGAGGCTAAGTTGAAAGTAGAAATCTTGAATCACTAATCACTCTGAATTTAATGGTTATATATTCTATTATTCATGTTAAGACAAAGGCCTAAATTAGTCATTTTTAATTAATTTATCTCAGTGATTAATTATCCAATAAAATAAGGAAGTGTATGGAATCTTGGATTTTCCACTCTATGGACAAACCTCATTCCATTTCTCACAACATTCTGAAAAATGTCAGATAATCTTTCAAACATCTTGATATTTAAATTTAGAAAGTCATCTTAGGTGAATTTTTAAAACTTTTGTAGTGTATAGACATAGCTCAATTTTTCATGCTGTTTTGATATGTTCTATAATAGAAAACAGTACGCTTAAGTAATAAGAACTGTTTAGCATGATGTTTTCCCAACCTAATGTGGCGAAGTTTTCCCTGTTCCTCAGTTACTCAGACACGAGTTTCCCAAGAAAAGTTGATGATATGCTCCATTAGGTTTGAAAACTGTATTCTTTAGAAATATAATGATAGAGATATGCCTGAAAGTTATACTGTCCTTTAATACTTCTGTTCACAGAGCCAGTATCTAGATTTAAAAATGCATTATAATAAAAACACCACACTTTATAAACTTATAAGTCATAAATGTACTGTTATTTTAGACTGTATTTCATGTTCTTTTTTATTTTCAAATGATTTGTTGAATTAATAACATAATGATTAACCATAATGTTTGTTCAATAATTATTAGCTTCTTTAAATTGAGTCTGATAAAATAATATTAAAATTTTAGTTCCAATATACCTCAGAAGCTTTCTTATCACATTGAAATAGCCATGTATCATAAAATTTTTAGTGTATTTTTGACTCTGATTTACAAATAAAGCTGTAGAACTGATTCTAAAAAATTCCAATTGGCACAATAAGAACTTAAATGCTAGCAGCTGTAATTTATCTGTGTTGGATCATCATGCTTGCAATTTAACTTTCCAATAATTTCTATAATTGTTCATTCATAAAACTAATCTTATTTGATGATAAATAATAATAGAGCATAATGAGGTAATTTAATGTTTTTTTTTTCCTATCAGTTCATGGTTCTAAAATTCAGTAAAAGAAACTAGAACTTAGTAATGGCAATATGTTAACAGGATTCTTCACTGTAGACATTTAAAAGACACTTAACTTCAGTTGTCTGGCTGTAGCGTCTGTCAGAGTACTCAATACAACACACATAGAGAACAAGAAGGTTAAGCTAACATTTTGCTGGACTTTCTTCTTCTTTTAAAAATATAAAAATGCTATATCATGGCCTTTAATCTGACATTTAAGCCTAAATAATGCATATAAGTTAGTATCAAGGGCACTGCATATTCATATTTTGAGTGGGCCATTTTAAAACTCAGAAAGCAAAACAGGATGCTGCAGTGTCCTATACAAAAACACAAGACGGAGTGGAGAATGCTAAGAGGAATGATTTATCTTAAAGGGGGGAAAGTGCCAAGAGAAATATCACTTTTTTGTGCAGCTGGACCTTTTGTTCAATAATAACCATAAAATTACTTTTAAATGTCATTGGCATATAACACTTAACAAATCTCTAAACGTTTCAAATGTTTACATGAACTAAAGAAAATGATTGTAGGAAAATTATGTTTATGTTTTCTTGTATCCCATGAACTAATTTGATTAATCCCATTCCAATTTCTCTCAAATTCTGTTACATATTTTCTTTTCATATTAATGATGTAAATAAATTATTATGCTAATTTCTTCAGCTTTAATACAAAATATTACACAAATCTTGGTGCCTGTAACATGAGCAATAAGGTATCATAAACTACATTTAAAAAAAAAAGCATGGACCTTTATTTGCATGCCAGTGGACTTTTCAGTTTATTCCAAAGATGAATCCAATTCCAACTGATATTATCACAAAAGCACATGGTGACTCCACATTGTAATCTCTTATGCCTTCAACTTGTAAAAAGGAGGATTTGGCACTGGAATAAGTGAAGGTTATATGTTTTCACTTAGTTTTGCTGTCTGTGTTTGGGGTACTCTACTTTAGGTTACATCAATTCATTTTTATATGATATACTGCCATTTAATTTGCAGTGCTGGTAACTAATTTCCTATTTATAGCAAAAAATTCCTTATTCCCTAGGGTGTGCTAACTCTAAGTTAAATTAACCACTGTTAAAGCAAATTACCATTTTGCATTTAGATGCCTTTTCAGAACTTCCAATTATATTTGTAATAGAATGTACCAGGTTTGTGGACCATTATGTACAACGTTGCCATGTAGTTGAAGATTTAATTGACTAATAAATTTAGCAATTATGCCTTATTAGGATGAGGATATTGCCTCTGTTTCCAATGAGGAGACTATGGTTTAGGGCAATAACTTATAAGCTAGCCCATAAATATATGGGGCTGATTTTATATTAATTTGGAAAACTAACTTCTTGCTATTAATGCCATTTTTTATAATTTTAAATATTTTTCTTAATATTAACATTGAGTCTCACATCATCTTGGATATTTTCAGTCACTTATTGCCAGTTAACTTTAAGCTCTTTTTTTTTATTTTATAATTTAATTTAATTTTACATATAAGCCATAGATTGCCCTATCCCCCCCTACCCCCCTCCCTGCCTTCCCCCCAGCCCATCCCCCATTCCTATCTCTTCCAGGGCACAGACAATGAAGAATCCAGAGAATCATCAGGTCATATTTCAACTTTAAGTTCTTAAGATTATTCATTCTGATATGCTTTCCTCGGGCTCCATTTACATTGCTTCTTTATTTAACCTTAATGTTGCTTAAATTTTTGCTAGGATATAGAGCAGCTTTTTAAATTAAAACAGATAATTCATAAGTCATGTTGTTCAAATCTTAGATGGTCTTTTAATAAAAAACTCAGTACCAGATATTGAGGTGAAAGCTGAAAGATCAGAGAAGCAGAACCAGCTACTAGTTCTTACTTCTATGAAATTCATAGTCTAAAGAGAGAGAAAGTTGCTATTTCCTCATGCCTTGTATACCTTTCTCTGCCCTTCCAATTTACTTAAAGGCATGTGTGCTTCCCAAGCAAAGGAATGATATCTCAATTGCTGGGACTAAAGGTATGTGCCACCACTGCCTGACCTTTATATCTAATCTAGTGGCTGACTCTGTCTTCTGATTCTCAGGCAAGTTTATTTGGATGCACAATATATTACCATAAGTCACATCCAAAGAATATTTTAGTATGTTTGCTTCTTGTATGTTTCTTTTTCAATGACCTCACTTAAAATTTAGTAAGAAATACCACTCTGGTGGTGAGTAGGGAAATAAAATATCAACCCCAGAAAAAAGTAAAGACAATATAAATATTTGAAGTTATTATTAAATGTAAATAAGTGAGTGTGGGATATGAGCTCTCACATTTATTTACCCCAGGGACTCTTGAGGAATGAGGCATAAGAGACTTAGATAGAAATAAATGGGAGAGAAACAAAGAGGAATGCAAGATAGCCTTGGGTGTGTCTGGATCCTTATTCACCAGTCTCAAACTTTATTCTAAAGGACTTTTTATAACACTGCCAAGGTAAGGGGCAAAATACCTCCCCTTTGCTAGTTACAGCCAAGTGTAAACCCTTCCAAACATCTGGTACTCAGGCCCATGGTTCAATCATCCTTTTATGAAGTCCTTCTGGGTAAAGCCATTAGGAAACCTCAGTGGTCATCAAAAGGTCCCTCTTCTTAATATTTTAAAGGGACTCCAAACTAAGAGTTCATAGCAGTCTCTAGGGCTGTCACACACCCCAGTGAAGGAGTAAAGGATGATAAAGATGGAATGTCCTTTTTGGAATTGGTCTAAGATGACTACAGCAATCTTAGCTGCATCAAGCCCATTAAATCAAAAACTCCTGATGCAACTGCATCAAACATGGAGACTCCATTAGCTTCATCATTAGCATTAACAGGTTAACACAATTCTAACATAAATATTGCTATACATAATTACAATTCTCTCAAACATATCCAAAAGTAAACTCTTAATAGAACTGTTTGAATTTCTTGCTAACAAAACATAGGATAAATTTCTGATGTATTTACATCAAACTTAAATACTCCCTTAACTTCACCAAACCATGGTGCATCAATATCAGTAAGTTAACATAATAGCACTAACATATTACTATGTAGAATTATAATTCCTGCAAACCTACATTCAAAAGCAATTTCTTAATAGAACTATACAAACCATGATATTAATTCACTCAAGTAACAAGAAAATATTAAAAAAAAAATAGACTGAGTAATATTAACTCCCCCATGTCTTTATAATTTTTTAAACTAAATCTTGAGTCTAATTAGAAAAACTTCTCCATTTAAACAGTTCAATGTTTAACACCAAACCAGTTCATGAATCATCACAGTTAATAGAATCTGAACACACAAGCAAATTAAAAATTGTTCCAATGCATTGAAATCACTCCTGTCCAAACATTTCTTAAGTTCAAAAAGTTGAAAAAAAAATGGAATTCTGGTACCAGTCTTCCAAATATGAAGAAACATTTCTCACAACTAAAAACTTTTTGCAGTTAGCAATTCTAGTTCAAACAAGAATCTCTGTAACCTTCATTCTAAGGCCAGAGGCACTTTCATTTACAACAGCATTTTATGTCAGTCTTTCCTGAGGAACCTTTGCCTCAGGCTATTAGCTTCACAAGAGCTGTTTGGTGCAAAGTCCTCTCCAAAGAAACTTTCTTATAGCCAACAAACAGAAACTGCAAAGCTTTTGCTGCCAGCTCTATTCAGGCTTTACAGCTTTCACAGTCCCATAACTGGGATGTTCTCAGGAACCACTTGTCCTGAGACTAGAGGGCTCTCAATGACCTCAGGGCATATGGGCTAAAGGTTCCTTCAGCGGCTACAAGCTGAACTATGACTTTCCTACAGCAACCCTGGCTCTGGGAGGAAACCCAGTCCTTATGAACTGTGGTTTCCTTGTGTCCCATTACCTGTTTCATTGGTGCACCCCAGGTCTTAGAAACCTCTATATGCTGTCTGCTTGCATGGATGTAGCCCCAGGGCAAATCCATGATTCCTGCCACACCTTACTGCCTCACTGTGGGGAGTTCAATCTCCTTCCGTCTCAGCAGTTCCCACAGAGCCCTGGTCTAGCTGGTCAGCCTAGAGCACTGTTCTAACCTCCATAGCTCCCAGGGCTCCAGAATGTTTTAGCTACTCATCTAGTGCTAACACCGCTTCTCTGCCTGGGCAGCAGTCTGGTCCCTGCTGTCTCCACTGCTCACTGCTTCTTGCTGTTCATCTTTGCTGAGGTGAGGCAAGCCATTGGGCTCTCCAACCCACTGTCTGCTGTTGACCTCTCTTGAGGCATAGCCTCTCCACTCCCCTCCTGCACCATGTTTTACGTTTGTTAGAAAGCTTGTAGACCCTTGGGTGTCTGCAACCTCTATGGTGCTGATGTTCCTCAGGTCTCAGCTGCCAATACCTGGCCACTATTGTTTGTGCTGGCTCTAGTGTCTGTCTTTGTTTGTGGCTTCTGGAGCTTCTGAAGCCACTCAGACTGCCAAGTTAGCAGTCTGCCATTGACACTGCTTTCTGTGTCCCAGGTTCTGCTTGTACTCAGGTTGGGGGGGGGGGGGGAGAGACCTACTCTACTCTAAATTTCTGTTATACCTAAGTCTTACTTAAGCCTACACAGTATCTTTATGCCTAAAGCTTATTCTACCCTACCAAGGAATTGATGAAGAAAATGTGGTACATGTACACAATGGTATATTACTTAGCTATTAAAAATAATGTCATCATGAAATTTGTAGGCAAATAGATGGAACTAGAAAAATTCATCCTGAGAGCAATAACCCAGATCTAGAAAACCAAATGTGATATGTTCTCACTCATAAGTGCATATTAGCTATAAAATAAAGGGTAACTATGATACAATTGACATACTGAGAGAGACAACATAACAAGGCGGATTCAAAGAGGGAAGCCTGGATGTCCCTGGGAAAGGGAATAAAAGAGATTTTTGTGAGTGGACTGTGTGTGGGTAGGGAACATGAGAAATCAGGATGAGGGGAGCATGGTGGAAGAGTCCTAAAAGAGACTACTGAAAAGATTGGGCATTTGTGGATCAGGTAAAAGCTGTGTACAAGGGAATCTCCTAGGAATCAACAAGGATAAAGCCATCTAAGGTTCCTGGCATTAGCAGATACATAGCCTGAACTGATATACAACCATCTCCTGTGACCAGGCAAGACTTTAAGTGGAATAATGGGAACACCAACCTAGCTCCATAAACTTTGATCTATAGCCTTTCCTGCCTATGTGATGTGCTGGGGTAAGGGTGGCCTAGAGATTGAAGAAGTGACCAACCAATGACAGGTTTAGCCTAAAACCCATGCTGGGAGAATAAGCCCTCCCATGACACTGCCTGGAGTATCAGAACCCATAGGCTAGATGATCCAGACATCTAAGATAGAACCCAAAATGATTGGGAAAAATATGAATGTAGCAATGCCTGACTATGTTCTGCTATACCAATAGATTAGTACCTAGACAAATTGTCAGCAGAAAAGATTCATCCAGAATCTGATGGAAATAGAAGCAGACCCACCTCCAAATATTAGGTAGAGCTCAGGGAATCTTATAGAAGACAGGGAGAAAAGATTTCAGAATCTAGAGGGGCCAAGCACAACTCAAGAAAATCTGGTGAATCAACTAATTTGGGTTCATAGGTGTTCACAGAGACTTAACCAAAAATCAGGAAGACTTCATAGGGACTGACCTAGGTACTCTGCATATACATTACAGTTGTTAAGCTTGGTACTCTTATGAGACTTCTAGCAGTGGGAGTAGGGACTGTTTCTGACTTTCAATGGCCCTTGGGACCTTACTCTTCATACTGGGTGACCTCACCCAGCCTTAATACCTGGGGAGGTGCTTACTCTTACTCTAACTTGATATGCTATGTTTTGGTGATATCCATCTGAGAAATGCTCTTTCCTGAACAGAAAATAGGAAGAGTAGATTGAAGGTGTGAATAAAGGTGGGTGGGTGGAGGTACTGGGAAGGCAGAACTGAGGAAAAACTGGTCGGAATGTTAAATTAATAAATAAATTAATAAATAATTAATTAACAAACAATTAAATAAATAGAAGTTATCAATGAATAAATAAAATGTATTTTGAAAAAATGAAAAATTCATATTGATATTGTTAAAATACTATTCTAGATTAATCTGGAATTAAATATTAACTATTTTAATGTGAATTTTCAAACACATTTATTGGGAACAATTTAGAAAATATTCAACCTGAAATATTTCTGATTAAAATTTATATTACTCTGCAAATTTTTCTTTTTCTATTGCATATTTGGAGTTCATCTCTGTGTAACTGTATGCTCTATATTCATATTTACTCAAGTATTCTACAAATTGTCTTCTCATTTTGATATTTTTTTTGCTTTACTGTAGAAAATATTTTAGTTTGTGTCAAATTCATTTATCTATTACAACTTTTGTTTCTTGTGATTTTAGAGTTTTGTCCAGAACTTACTTTAGATGGTACAAATAATTTAGGAATTAACTAAAATATGCAAAAAGAATTTGCATAGGCTCTGATGACTTGTTATGCATTTCAAAAATGGTGCCCTGGAATCCTGGGATAATGGTGCCTTTATTTGAAAGACTCTTGCTTACAGATGATGAGATACTCAGAATCACTAAATATTTAGACTATTTAGAATTGGATTAAATGATTTTAGATCCCTTGGTAAATATAGCAGAATCAACAACAGAAACATATTTAATCAGTTCTTTCTTATGGAGATTTTTTTCCTTTTGTTCTTTTATGTTATTCTAGATATCAACAGGAATTTAATTTCAGTGGCTTGCAAATTGATGTTTTTTTTTTAAATTGCTACAGTATCATCAGTCTCTGAGCATATATATTCAGTTGCATTTGTTTTCTTAGAGTGAGTAAATCCCTAGTTGACTGTCTATTTTTCTTTTATCACAGACTAAATTTGATTGCTAAGTCTAACCACCCTAGGGTGCTGTACAAACTGTTATGTTGACCTCTTTTCCCCACCTTTCTATTACAATCAAGTGTCTAACTTTGTGTTCTCTACAATCTCCTGCTCTCCATTAGATTTCTTTTAGATATTCCAGTTTTAAAAAATAGATCCAAAGGGTAGTTATGGTTTACAAAGTGGAACTGACACCTAACTTTTAATTAAGCTTGTTGAATTGAATGTTAAACCTCAGGAGATAAACATGCCTTTTATTTGGAAAATCAGTGAGAGACAGCAATGACAAAATTTTGTACAAGAAAGTTTTAATGGCAAACTATGAAGAAGAAAGACTAAATACTTTTAAGAAAGAACAAAATTGATAGTCTCAAAGGCATAAAGCAATGTAACAGTATAATATCAATACATAAAAATCAGTAGTTTTCCTAGATATAAATGACAACCATACTGAGAAAGAAATCAGAAACACTACCTTTTACAATAGACTATAAATAAAATATTGGGATAAGTCTTGCCAAGCAAATGAAAGACTTGTATCATACATTATATTAAGACAATGACAAAAATTGAAAAAAATATCAGAAAATGGAAAATATCAAATGCTCATGGATTGCCATAATTATTGTTGTGACATAGCCATCCTACAAGAGCTAGCTGTCAATTTAATTCAATAACCATAAAATTTAACACAATTCTTCCAAGAAATTGAAAAAATAAATTTAATTTTATAGGAAAATGCACAAACATCAGTAACAACAAAACAGAATATCAAAATAATTTCCAGAATAATAAAAGACTGTAGGAGGTATCACTATCTAAGATTTAAAGATATATTACAGAGTTTATAGTAACAAAAACAGTATGGCACTAACGACAGACACAATGATTAATCATATCATTTTGAAAACCTAGACATTATTATGGATTTGATAATGGAACCAAAAATGCACATTTGAGAGAAGACAGATTTTTTTAAACAGTGTGCTTTTCAAACTGAATATCTGCATTTAAAAGTTAAAAAGAGATCCATACACATAACCCTGCAGAAAACTTATTCTAAATGGATCAAGATCCTCAGCATGAGACCAAATACCCAGAATCTGATAGAAGAGAAAGTGGAATATAGGTTTGAATGCTTTGACACAGGAACAGACTTTTTGAGCACTACACCTATAGTCTACGCATTTAGACCAACAATTAATAAATGAAACATCATGAAGCTTAAAAAAGCTTCTGAGCAGCAAAGAACATTGTCTTCAAAGAGGCACACTACAGAATGTGAAAGTCCTTACAAACTCTGTATCTAATATGTACTAGTATTCAGAATAAATAAATAAATAAGCACAATGAACATCGTGTATGACTAGAGTTGGGGAAGAGAAATGATCAATATATATTTCATAAAAGATTTTTTAGTAAAAAACAGTAATAGGCATTGACATAGGCATATACAGATATGTGTGAATATATATAAAATGAGAGTAAACCTAGGTGAAACTTGATAGTATATTTTTAATTTTATTTTTATCGTGTAGATTTTACTACTTCCAGATTTTAAATAAATTTTTAATTAAAATAGAATTATAACATTTTTCCTTCTATTTTCTCCTTCTACACCCTATCAGATACCTTGTCTTTGACTCTTCACATGCCCATCATCTTAAAATTGATAATCTCTTTTCTTTTTCTTGATTACTATTGTTTTACATGTATGTGTTTGTGTTTATATGTATGAAACTGATATATATATATATATATATATATATATATATATATATATATATATATATATATATATATATATACAGGTATGTAATCATCCATAACTGAAACTGGCTGAATCCATTGTAGTTGTGTGTATATAGTTTTATGGATAATCACTTAGTATTAGAAAAGCAATTAGGAATCTCATCCCTGTGAGAGGCAAATTCTCCCTCTCCCATTAGTTGTGTATAGTTCTCTAATATTTTTCTCCTTCTAAGTTAGAATGTTTATTCACAGGGCCATTGTGTCGATCTCATTTTCCTAGCCATTAGTGAAGGAGACTGATTCACAGCTGTACTCCTTCTATTCTGACTCTAGCAATATCTGCAGCTCTTCTTTTGCAGTGTTCTCTGATCTGTAGATGTAGGAGTCCACAGTGTAGATGTATCCATTAGTGTAGGGCTCCCATTACTTGTCAGTCTTGAAACTTGAAGTCTCCTGAGATATCTATAAAGGTGTAATTAGTTGCACTCACATGGTAGTGGTAATGGCTACCTATATGAACATAGCACTCAGGAGGGAAATCGTACCTGGCACTGGATACCCAGCCAGCTTCTGGATTAGTGAGATCACAAACTGAGAAAGCATTTGCTCCTGCCACTGTGCTAGACAATTATTTACATGCAGCCATGACCTCTCATAAAAGAAGCTTCTTTTTACAGCATATATTTATAGAAGATTGACAACATTATTAATCCAATCTTCTTAAAATATTCTCTTGCTTTCAGACTAAATTATAGGAAATGAGCACATAAATTATTTACTTTTCCTAGGAACCTTATACATGGAATTTGTGAGTATATTTAATTTTCAATATAGCAAGCAAGTAACAATCAAATGAGAATAATAACTCCACCTGAAGAGTGCAATAGGCTCAATTCAAAAAATTACTAGGTGAGACATGAAGTTAAGTATCAATATGCTATTTTTGTTTTTAATTATTTTGTTTATTTGAATTGTTTCTTTTATTTTAGTTTCTTATTTAGAATTAAGATTAAACACTAGGAAGTAACAATAGAGAAATATGAATATATATATTTTATGTTAAATATAAACATTAGATTAATATTAAAATTTCAGAATATAACAGGTATTATTACTCATATAAGAAGGATGAATTGTCCTTACAAAGTAAATGTTAAAATATTTTAGAATGTAAATTATCAATGTTTATAATATTCTCAAACTGTTCAACAAACAAAAATGGTAAAAGCAAGGTCACCATATACCATATGTGATTACAAAATAAATAGAAGTGTGTGTGGGTTTTAGTTGTACTTCAAGAGAAACCAGGCACTGGAGAAAAGGGTAGTATTTTAGAAGGAGGAATGGGGCATGAAATGGTCTTCTAGATTATGGGAGGAGATGCAATGAGGTAGAGAGGTTTTGAAAAAAAGAGTAGTTTCTTGAAGAAAGCTATATATTAACTTGTTTGCTGAGCACCTGATTCATAACTATATTGTTTGTAGAGAAAAACATTCACATCATTTATAGATTGGCGTTATTAAAGCATAAGGCTGGATCATAAAGCCAATTGTGGGCAAAGCCAGAAAAAGAAATAGCAATATTGCCTCAGTTATATTACTTATTTCTGGGATTTGTGGGAAGAAAACTATCAAACAAAAATTAATTCTAATTTTAAATATTTTTCAAGAATTACATATTCAGCTATCATTCAGAAACACACACACACACACACACACACACACACACACACACACACATGTATTTGTATGTAGTATCATTTCATCCTTTTACATAATCATAGTGGATGAGAAGATAAAATAGACACCCAAAATGTATTAAAACTAAATATTGGCACTCTGAAGCAAAATATTATGTGGAATCAGTGAGTGAAAGAGAACTGTATTCATTTCAATACTATTGCAGTTACATTATTAAAACATGGATTCATCGGGTGAGATATGGATGCAAAAAACGAAGTGCTTATAGATGATGAGTTACATTGAATACTTGAAATGGAAGATATCCTGTAATTTAATACAACCTAGATGAATCTAGAGATCATTATATCAAATGAAAAAAAATCCAGGTACAGAAATACAAGTATTTTATGACATCAGCCAGAGCAACAACTTGAAAGTTGCTTGCCTAGAAGTAGAGTGAGAGAGAAAGTATGATTATTAATGTTCAGGAAGGAGAGAGAAGGGGTAGGAAACTGTAATTACTAGGTAGAAGCCACAACTAGACTGAAGTAAGAAGTCCTGTTATTCTGCTGCACAATAATGTCATTACTGTAAGCACTGTTACAAATACATTGTAAACTTCAAAAACCAAAAGAAAATAATTTTAATGGCATAACATAACAATTGGGAATGCTTATCAAGATAGATAGATTTGACTTGATTTAATAATTAGGCAGTTTGCAGGTTTCAGGACATCACCTGGTGTCTCTGGAATATGTAAATTTTAGATTAAATATAATTTCATATATATATATATATATATATATATATATATATATATATATATATCCCATCTCTCTATTCCTATTAACAATAATTTTAAAGGAATCACTTATTTAGCTCCACATGCATATTATACTACTACTTTTCTAGCCACCATCTTATTTTATGAACGAGGATTACCAGAATGAACTGAAACCCTAATATTCTTTAAGCTTGAAAATACCAAAAATATTTGGTTCAATTTCTTTAGTAATATTTTGTAACATAAAAATATTAGCAGAAAGAACCTTGTATAAACTTTTATTCCCTATAAAAATACTAAGTCATAGTTAGCTGAAAGGCTATTAGAAAAACGTAATCTACACTCATGTGAAAAAATATAATGCATAACAGGTAACTAATTATCTCTTATTTTCAAATAAATTAAATATTTACAAACACTTAAGTACTATATATAAGATAACATATATTTAAATATATATTTCAAGAAAAGACTCATATATTCTAACTATGAAAATCTTACAACCTAGGATGGCAAACCCATGGGGTAATAAAAATCTCAATGTTCTAAATAATAGATAAAAATATTGAATGTAATACATATCTGTAACATATTGTAAACAACTTATATTCATGAAAATTGCAAAGATAAAGCTGGCCCAGCTGATACAAGTAAATTTAAATTCACATGTAGATTCAAGAGTAGTAGCATTATTTCCAGTTATATCATGGTATATATTCTAATATTGTTTAAGGAAGAATGGATGGAAGCATTGATTGAGCAATCTGGGGTACACCAGTGGTGCATTAAGTTCTAATGTCATGACCCAGGCAAGGGCACAGCTGGCGCTTTACAGAACAACAAGGCACATGCATAATTCCAGCAGCCATGATTTCTTTGAACCATGGGTTTTCTCAAAGGGGTTTCAGCCAGCTCATAACCTCAGTGTAACCTAGACCCATACCTTCCCTGTCTAGAAAAGTCAAAGAAATCCTTATAATCAGTTTCTTGAAATTGGAAGTGATCACACTGGGAGAAAATTGACAAATATTTCATTACCTGCTGGCTGGAAAAATTGAAAAATATCAACTTAAGGGCGTATTTGTTTTGATCTTGTATTGTGCTTGATTATTGCCCAACAACTGGAAACTGACTGAATGGCAGAAATCAGGAGGGGGCCACATGCTCAGGAGGCATTCACTGCTGGCAAACAGATATTTCTTTGCTGCCAGAAGGTTCTGCTCATCAGAAAGCTGGCTCTAGGATATTTATATATCCACAACTACAGTGTAGTGTATGGCAAATCCTACAGAGAATCCACACATCTCCTCATCTCGGGAGATGCCAACAGAGCATCCTAAAAGGAGAAAAAGATTGACTTTATATCTCTTTTATCAGTGTTTAAACTGAAGAGCCTTTAGATTAAGAAATATTCTTAATTTATTCTGCTTTCAGTCTTTCAGGAAACTCTTCTTGTTATATTATCCTTGAAATATGTCACACAAACCTTGGACTTTTATATAAACACTGTGTGATTCATTGAACTGAATTGATTCTTATTTAAAAAGTAGAGTAGAAGCCTTTTTAGGGTGTTCAAAATGAGGGAAAATAAAATGAAACAAGACTATCACCATGAAATATAGTTCAGAGTTTGTAGAGTAAAAAATTCATATTTTTAGGCCTCAGCAAATAGCATTGATGTATTTATGAAAAATAATATGTATATATAATATATGCATATCTATAGATACCTATATGTATATGACAACAATAAATGAAAAAAAGAGGACATGAACTTGAAGGATACCAAGGAAAGTTGTTTGGGAAGGCTCAGAGAAAGGAAAGGGAAGCAGGAAGCTATGTAATTACAATCTCAGAAAAAAACTGATGTAAGTATTCAAATGTACTTAAAACAAGGGTTCAATGTAGACTGAAGTTTTCATATCTATGTTTGGAAATAAAGATATTTTGGACTAGGACAGAATTTTCATTTTAACAGAAGGCAATACAATTTAAAAAACATATTCATTCATTAGTAGATAACTACAGTGTTTCTGGCTCTGCAGCTGGGGTCCTGCTGTCTCTGATCCTGGAGGCAGGGGGTGAGCAGACGCAGAAGCAATGCTCTGGGAGGTTTGTAAGCAATCTTGTTTGTTAAAAAGAGAACTAAAGTTTATATGTATGGCTTTATGGTGGGCTATTGCTCCTAGATCCTGTGGTATTTCTTGGTTGGCTCCAGGCTCCAAGTCATCCTTTCCAGTTTGGAGTTTATGGGTCAGGTTTCCTCCAGCCAGAGTGCTCTCTGAGCATGTCACAGCTCTTTGCTTGTGGCTTGGCCCAGTGCTTTTGGCCTTACCTGCCTCATTATAGTATGAAAATTTTACGAAGACTTGAAAATAACATTTAATTAAAAATAACTCATATAACTCAGCCTGTCAGGCAGTGGTGGCACACGTCTTGAATCCCAGCACTCGGGAGGCAAAGACAGGAGAATCTTTATGAATCCGAGGCCAGCCTGGGCTACAGTGAGTTCCAGGAAAGGCGCAAAGCTACACAGATAAACCCTATCTCGAAAATAAACAAACAAACAAAACTCAGCCTAGGACTTTATCATAGACACATTTTTGAAACTTTATAATCTACAGTACTCCCTGTACAAAAGGCTTGAATAAATATGTAACCAATCGTTCCACTAAAATGTAAATACATGTTTGCAGATTTTTTTATGAGTGTGTAAGCTTATGAATTACAACTTTGTAAACAATCTTATTTGATTCTTCAGACTTTAATATGAGAATATTTATTATCATTTCAGTATGGCCTCAATATTTTAGCTTTTTCCAAAAAGAAATAGATACATACACTCTTTATATTTATCTTTTAAGACAATTTTCATTTGAATCTCATGTTCTAATGTAAAGTTGAATTCAATGCGTCTAGTTAACTATGAGGAAAATAAAAATTGATAATAAATGTTTTATATAAAAGACTCAAATATTTCTGGATAATTACACTGAAAGATGTGAGGCAGAATTTAAAATGGTTAGCAACTAAAACACTCAGACTGCCAGATGTGGCTTTGGAACAAGTTCAAATTACTTTTCCAACTCTATATTGGTTTTTGCTCTTTGGGCCCTCAGCACCTCAGACTGTCTGGACATCTCACTGGAAATGGAAGCACTCAGCTACTCAGCCATGATTTCTGTGTATAATTTTGTCAGAGAAAATAGCTACAATTGGTTTTAGACATAGTCAAAGTGAAAACAATCTTTCCTTTCTCTTTCTAACACAAATCAGAAAGAACTAGACACATATTTTATTTAAAAAAATATTTGTTAATGATATGTTAAAATAATAGTTTCTGGTTAAAATTTTCCTCTACTACCTGTGAAAAATTAAAATTTGACTTGAAATATAGATCATTAATTATAAAATAGTAACTAGGAAAATCATAACCATTTTTATTTGGGACAAGAAAAAAGTTGATATTGCATTTTATATACTTAAATTTTTCCATCTCTCCATTATCCATGTTAATGAAAGGCATTTGCTAGATATTATAATCTCTTATCTAAAGGTTCATTTATATTAGCTTGGTGATATATATTAGCTGTTTTTTTTGGTGTGTTTATAGCTTTAATTATATTAATACTATTTAATACTATTAAATTTTAATACTATTGAATTTAATGTACATTCCTTGAGCATATACTAGACAGTGAAGAAGAAAATCCAAGTGTGGAAGACTGTTTAAAGGAAAGCAGAATATGATTCTCAGCAAACTTTTATTATTTTAATTAGGAAAACAGATAAGTGATACATGAGACAGGCCATTATTTTATGCATACATTCCTCAAATTATTATGGTGAAAAACTCTATATAAAGAGATGAATTTGTTTAAATTTCATTTTTTACTGTTTCATAATTTCATACATGAATATAATGTGTTTGGATTAAACCCACTTGTCATTCCTGGGCCTCCAGCTCCTATCTTAACAGTCTGTAAATGTAACTGTCTTATTAAATAAGAAACAAAGAGCTAAATGCAGAGTTTAAAGCCTAAGAGGTCAGAGCAGTAAGCTAAGAGCTGAGACTTAAAACCCCTACTTATCCTTCCTGCCACTGTCATCCTTAAAAGACCTACAGAATATGGCATTTAAAATGTTTTAAAAATTTTAAACTTTCTGGACAATGAGACATGTCTACTCCTGGAAGCACTGATTTACTTCAGAGAGGAGAATGTGCATCAAAGACACTCTATATGGAGTTTTTCTTCACTTTGACAAAAATAGCCATTGGAGCAAGAAACTGTTCTTGCCTGGACTGCTTGAAAAATATATTGACTGGACATGCAGGACCCATAGAAAGATGATCACTGAACTTTGCTTGGCAAAATGTCCTTCAGGTTCCTGCGTCACAGAGGAAACTGCCAGACATTCTACAGGACACAGAAAAAAGTGACTTAGAGACTCTAAACCTGCAGGCTGAAGACAGATGCCCCAAGTTTACAAAAGAACTTTGGATGACTGTCCAGGCTGCCAGGTGTCTCTGTCTACTGTTGCAAGACTCTTGAAAGTTGCTTGTGTCCTCCCATTTCTCAGGTAAATTTCTGAGGTCTTTGATGTAGCTGAAGCTAGGTTGTTACAACTTTCCTTAGTTATGATAAAAGATAAGTTAGATATGAAACCTTAGACTCACAAATATAGGATAGATAAGATATCTTCTTTAATTTTGCCAAATACAAATAGATTAGATATTATAAATAGACTATGTAAAATTTAAAACCTTCCTTTTTGAAAAAAGAAAAGGGAATTGCTGTGGGATGTTCTGTATGTTAAATGTGTTGCTCCAATTGGTTAATAAAAACACTGATTGGCCAGTAGCCAGGCAGGAAGTATAGGCAGGACAAGGAGAGAGGAGAATTCAGGGAAGTGGAAGGCTGAGGCAGAGAGACACTGCCAGACACCGCCATGAGAAGAGTTTAAGATACTGGTAAGCCATGAGCCACATGTCAACTTACAGATTAATAGAAATGGGCTAATTTAAGATATAAGAACAGCTAGCTAGAAGCCTGCCATGGCCATACAGTTTATAAGTAATATAAGTCTCTGTGTGTTTACTTGGTTGGGTCTGAGCAACTTAAGTACTAGCGGGTGAGAGAGATTTGTCCTGACTGTGGGCCAGGCAGGAAAACTCTAGCTACAACAGTCTACCACTTTTTCTCACTCTTTATTAGGTACTATTTTTTAAAACTACTATGTCTACTTAGTATTGCCAGTATGTATATGGGTGTCGGACCATGCATTAGGACATCAACAGCCTATCAGACAGGATCTTAAGCACAGTGCTCTTTTGCAGCCAAAGAACACATAAAGAATCCCAAATAACAGACATGAGAAATCCTCTTTTGTAGTGTTGGTCAGAGCTGCCCAAGAGACTCCCCAAGATATAGCTTTTCATTGTTGCTTTTAGCTGCTCTCTAGAAGTTGAAAGCTACTATCTCTGAAGGAATCATTCATTTCAGAAACAGAGCCCAGAGACATCTGAGTGGAAACTGACCTGAATGTCCTCTCCACTTAAGACTAGACTTCATGGTATAAGAAGAAACATGCAAATTTTCAATTCAGAAAAGCTACCAACATTCCTACTGTGCTATGGAGTCTGTGAACCACATCATTGACAAGCAAGATACCATAACTCTGAAGGTGCTGTAAAGTCATGCATACTTTGGTGGTAACCAACATCTTTCTGATTGGACTTAAAACTCACTCAACATGTGGAAAACATGCATGGTACTAGGAACCTAGCTTAACCATTCAGTGCTGGTGAAGTTATGATTATTGAAGGAGAATCTAAAGTCACTAATCTATAAGCCAGAATAACCAAGCAAAAATCTATAAACATTTGTTCTTATTCTTACAGAGAAGTGTACCCTTTAACCCTCATTAAGGTATTTGTCTTTGAAAGAGATGGAGACCATTAAAGAAAACTGCAAACAATAAAAATGCATAGTTATAAAGTATAGTCCCAGCGGAAACATCTACAAAACATGCGTGCACCTGAGGCTCAGGAAATATTGTACATTAGAAGGTAGAAGGGTTGTGAAAGCCAGAGGATTAGAGTTTTATGTAAGACCATGTTTCCTATAAATATCAGAAACTATACTCATAAAGTCTTACCAATATGATTGCTCAAACATGATCTGAATGAGGGCCACACCCATGAAGAGCCAAAGTAAACAAGGAAAAGCTGACAAGGCCTCAGCTGTACAAAATGAGCTACAGATAGCTGAAGAAAACAGGACCCCAGAGAGGTGGTATTCCCCAGGAAAGCGCACTTCAGTTTCTTTATCCAGTGACAAATAGTCAACCCAGAAGACATTCATATAAATAACAACATACACATTGCAATGTATATATTAGGAATATATGTATAAACCTATACATATATGTAAGCAATAACAATTGATGAAAAAAGAGGCGATGTAATTGAAGAAGTGTATATGGGAGGGTTCGGAGTCAGGAAAGGGAATAGAAAAATGCATATAATTATATTATAATCCCTCCCTCCCCCCAAAAAAAATTCTACCACTACCACCAACAGGACTAAAACTTAGACATAATTGCAACAGTCACATAGCCAATAAAACTACAATGTGGGGAGGAAATATAGTAAAGATTTTATGGGAGAAACCTGTTGAACAATCTACTATGACAAGAACCAAAAGTTCTTTCCGATTGAATAATAAAGGTTTGCCTGCTGGTGGTATAAAGATTTGAGCAGAATTTCTGTGTTCAATGAGAAAATACCAAGTTATAATAGATGAGATGGGAATGTGTTATAGCTAGGTGTGTTGGAACATGCCTATAATCCAGCAGTTGGAAGTCGGGGGCAAGCTGATCATCCATTCAAGACCATACTAGACCTAAACTTTAAGCTTGAGAATTGATAAAAATGAATGCAATGTATTTGAATTCATTGCATTCAGTTCTGTACCATCTATGAGAGAGAGAGAGAGAGAAAGAGAAAGAGAGAGAGAGAGAGAGAGAGAGAGAGAGAGAGAAAGAAAAGAAGAAGAAGAAGAAGAAGAAGAAGAAGAAGAAGAAGAAGAAGAAGAAGAAGCTAAAGATATTACAAATGAAAATGTGTATAATTATTTGCAAAATATTTATATAAAATATCAGTGACTTTTTCAGAGGAAATGCATAGGTTTGAGAATTTTTTTTAGTGAACAAACAGCAATATTTAGTTCCATTAAATGCATTTTCAAACTCTTACTATGAAATTAACAATTGGGATGAATATGTTATTTTTGTGAGAAGATAAAAATAAAATTAATGTAAAATGCTATGTGTTGGATCATTTTTAAATGTAGAAATATGGATGGCAGTCTATTTTAATTGCTGGTCTTTTTTTTTTTTTTGGTTTTTTTGAGACAGCCTTTCTCAGTATAGTTCTGGCTCTCCTGTAACTAGTTCTGTACTCTGAGTTGGTCTCTCACACACAGAAGTCCCTCCAAGGCTTCTTCATTAGCTCCAGACTCCAAGTTCCTGCCCTGATTGAATTCTTGTCCTGACTTTCTTTAATGATGAACAGTGATGTTGGACTATAAGTCAAATACACCCTATCCTCTCCAACTTGTTTTTTTTTGGTTATGATGTTTGTTTGCAACATTAAAAATCCTAAGTAAGACAGATTGGTTTCAAGATTGTGGGGTATTGCATAGACAGACCTGATTGTGTTTTGGAGAAGATTCTGGAAGGACTTTGGAAATTTGGGCTAGAAAAGTCATTGAGCATTAAGAGCTCAATGAGATATTCTTTAGGAGCTTGGAAGATAAGAATGTTGAGAGCAATGCAGAAAATGGATGCTTGGCTTGTGAATTTTCAGAAAGAGTTTTAAAGAATTCTCTGGAGTTGTGTAGCAGTCTAGTCATCTTTGTTTTACATCTAGTATCCTACTATGAGTGAGTACCTACCATGTTTATCCTTCTGAGTCTGGGTTACCTAACTCAGGATGATTTTATTTTAGATCCATCCATTTGCCTGCAAACCTCATGATATCATTGTTTTTCTCTGCTGAGTAGTACTCCATTGTGTATATGTACCATATTTTATTTATCCATTCTTCAGTTGAAGGGCATCTAGGTTGTTTACAGGTTCTGGCTATTACAAACAATGCTGATATGAACATAGCTGAGCAAATGCCCTTGTAGTATGATTGAGCATTCCTTGGCCTGTCCTTAGTGCATGAGCTGGCTATTTGGAACCTTGAGCTTACACAGGGACACTTTGTTCACCTTGGAAGGAGGGGACTGGACATGCCTGTACTGAATCCACCAGGTTTAAATGAATCCCCAGAGGAGTCTTGGCCCTGGAGGAGATGGGAATGGAGGGGAGGGGATGGGGGGAAGGAGGGAGTGGGTGTGGGAGGGGAGAGAACAGAGGAAACCGTGGCTGGTGTGTAAAATTAAAACACAAATTTAATAATAATAAAAAAGGGCCATTTGCTATTTTGAATTAAAATTATGTCATTCTGTTCAACTGGGGCTGAAGAGTCAGCCATAATTAATAAGAAACCAGTGTTGAGGCCCCAGCTTCCATCCAGCCCCAGAACTCCCATCTGGACCAGAGGTGAGTGCCTGGGATTATAGTCAGACAGGCACCCCCCTCTAGGCCCCACCCCTGGGAACCAGCCATTCCAGGGAAGACCTGCCCAACTGGGTCCCAGGTTCTGGCCATAGGGCAGGACACTCCATCCCCACCAGGAAGGTTCCCCTTCTCCAAGACCCTCCAGTGTACACTACAAACATCACTCTCTGCCCCCAGACCCATCTGCTGGAGATCCCAGCCACTTCCAGAGATTTAGACACTAGCCCCCAGCTTCCATCCTGCCCTGGAACTTCTATCTGGACCAGAGGTGAGTGCCTGGGGTATAGTCAGAGAGGCACCTGGCTTTAGTTCCCACCCCTGGGCACCAACCATCCTGGGAAGACCTGCCCAACTTGGCTCCAGTTTACAGCCATTGGGCAGGCCCTGCAGGAGGGCTCCCCTTTATGAAGACTGCAGGCAGATACTGCAATCACCACACCCTGCACCCACACACATCAGATGAGACTCCAGCCACTTCCTGAGACTCAGAGACCAGCCCCCAGCTCCCATCAGCCCTGGAACTCCCATATGGAGCAGAACTTTCATCCTGCCCCTGAACTCCCACATGGACAGGAGCTCCATCCTGCCTCAGAAATCCCATTTGGACCAGAGAGCCCCCAGCTACCATCTGCCCCCAAACTCCCATCTGGACAAGAGGAGCTCCAATCTGGACAAGATAAGTAGACCTCAGGGACTTCCTGAGACTCAGAGTCCAGCCCCCAGCTCCCATCTGGACAGCAATCTCATCTGGACCAGAGTTCCCATCCAGCCCAGAGCTTCCATCTGGACCAGAGAGAGACTCCCTAAATCTGTCAGCTCTGTATGGACCAAGTGCACTGATAAGACTAAGAACGAATCCACAAGGACATGGGCAGACATCAAAGCAGAAGTACATACAACAAAATAAAGAGCAATAGAGCATCACCAGAAACTAGCCCTTCTCCAACAGCTAGACCTGAACATCACAGAATGGAAGAAGTAGAAGAAAACAACCTTATAAGTAACATCATGAAGAGGCTGGAGCCTTATATAGAAGAAATCAAAAATAAAGTGGAGGAACAGACAAACAAAAAAATGGGAAGAATGCTATAAAAAAAACTAGAGGAAAGGACAATTAAAGCAGAAGAAAACAATAAGTCCCTGAAAGAAAATCATGAAAAATCAAGGGAAACAGTCAAGACCTGAGGAGGGAAATAGAAATAAAAGAAGACACTAGCAGAAGGAATGCTGGAAATAGAAAATCTGAGTAAACTAACAGGAACTTCAGATGCAAGAATGACCAACAGAATGCCAGAGATGGAAGAGAAGATCTCTGGTGTTGAAGATACATTAGAAGAAATAGATTCATCAGTCAAAGAAAACACTAAAACCAAAAAAGTCATGACCCAAAATGTCCGGAAATTTGGGACACCATGAAAAGACCAAATCTACAAATAATAGGGATAAGGGAAGGAGAAGAATACCAACTCAAAGGCACAGAAAATATATTTAACAAGATCATAGAAGAAAACTTTCCCAACTTAAAGAAGAAAATGCCTGTGAAGATACAAAAAGCCTATAGAACACCAAACAGACTAGACCCCCAAAAAAAGTCCCCTCGCCACATAATAATTAAACAACTAAATGTACAGAATAAAGAAAGAATATTAAGGGCAGCAAAAGAAAAAGGCCAAGTGACTTATAAAGGCAAACCCATCAGAATCACACCCGATTTCTCAATGGAGACTTTGAAAGCCAGAGGACCTGGACAGATATAATGCATACACTAAGAGACCATAGATGCCAGCCTAGACTAATATACCCAGAAAAATTTTCAATCATCATAGATGGAGTAAACAAGACTTTCTGAGACAAAACCAGATTTAAACAACACTTATCCACAAACCCAGCCCTACAGAAAGCACTAGAAGGAAAATTCCAACCTAAGGAAGGCAGATACACCCATGAAAACACAGGCAATAGCTAACACCACAGCAGTAAACCCCAAAGAAGAGAAGTACACACACACACACACTACCACCAAAAAGTAAAAATAATAACAGGAATGAACAATCACTGGTCATTAATATCCCTTAATATCAATGAACTTAATACACCTATAAAAAGACACAAACAACAGAATGGATATGAAAACAGGAACCATCTTTCTGCTGCATACAAGAAACACACCTCAAATTCAAAGATAGACACCTCCTAAGAATAAAAGGCTGGGAAAAGATTTTCCAATCAAATGGTCTCAAGAAGCAAGCTGGTGTAGCCATCCTAATATCCAGCAAAATAGACTTCAAACTAAAATCAATCAAAAGAGATGATGAAGGACATTACATACTTATTGCAGGGAAGATCCACAAAGACAAAGTTTCAATTCTGAACATTTATGCCCCAAACACAAGGGCACCCACATATGTAAAAGAAACATTAATAAAGCTTAAATCACATATAAAACCCACACATTAATAGTGGGAGACTTCAACACCCCATTTTCACCCCTGGACAGATTGGCCAAATTGAAACTTAACAGAGACATAATGGACTTAACTGATGTTATGAGACAAATGGACTTAATCAATATCTATGGAACATTCCACCCAAACAAAAAAGAATATACCTTCTTCTCAGCACCCCATGGAACCTTCTCTAAAATCGACCACATACTTGGCCACAAAGCAAATCTCAACAGATACAAAACAATTGGAATAACCTCCTGTGATCTATCGGACCACCATGGTTTAAAGTTAGATTTCAACAACAGAAAAAACTACAGAAATCCTACAATCTCATGGAAACTGAATAATGCTCAACTGAATCACCAATAGGTTAAGGAAGAAATAAATGAATACACTACATACCCAAACTTATGGGACACTATGAAAGCAGTGCTAAGAGGGAAATTCAAAGCACTAAATGCCCACATAAAGAAGTTGGAGAAATCTCATAGTAGTGACTTGACAGTATACCTGAAAGCTCTTGAACAGGAAGAAGCAAAATCTCCCAGGAGGAACAGACTCCAGGAAATTATCAAATCGAGAGCTGAAATCAATAAAATAGAAATAAAGAAAACAATACAAAGGATTAATGAAATAAAGAGTTGGTTCTTTGAGAAGATCAACAAGATAGACAAGCTCTTACCCAAACTAAGCAAAAGACACACAGAGAGAGAGAGCATCCAAATTAACAAAATCAGAAAAGAAATGGGGGACATAACAAGAGACAATGAGGAAATCCAGAGAATCATCAAGTCATACTTCAAAAACCTCTACTCCACAAAACTGGAAAATCTAAAAGAAATGGATAATTTTCTGGATAGTTACCACATACCTAAGTTAAATCAAGAGCAGATAAACCATTTAAATAATCCAATAACCCCTAAGGAAATAGAATCAGTCATTAAAAGTCTCCCAACCAAAAAAAGCCCAGGACCAGATGGTTTGAATGGAGAA
This sequence comes from Onychomys torridus, assembly GCF_903995425.1. NCBI lineage: Eukaryota > Metazoa > Chordata > Mammalia > Rodentia > Cricetidae > Onychomys > Onychomys torridus. The sequence continues at coordinate 60,264,519 of NC_050454.1, forward strand.
TTCTACCAGATCTTCAAAGAAGACTTAATACCAATACTCTTTAAATTGTTCCACACAATAGAAGCAGAAGGCATTTTACCAAACTCCTTCTATGAGGCTACAATTACCCTGATTCCTAAACAAAACAAAGATGCAACAAAGAAAGAGAACTACAGACTGATCTCCCTCATGAACATTGATGAATCATCAATAAAATACTGGCAAACAGACTCCAAGAACACATCAAACAATTATCCACCATGATCAAGTAGGCTTTATCCCAGGGATGCAAGGATGTTTTAACATACAAAAGTCCATCATACAAATACACCATATAAACAAACTCAAAGAAAAAAAACCCACATGATCATCACACTAGATGCAGAAAAGGCACTTGACAAAATCCAACACCCCTTTGTGATAAAGTCTTCGAGCGATCAGGAATACAGGGAACATACCTAAACATAATAAATTCAATCTACAGCAAGCCATCAGCCAACATCAAATTAAATGGAGAGAACCTCAAAGCAATACCACTAAAATCAGGAACAAGGCAAGGCTGTCATCTCCCCATACTTTTTCAATATAGTACTTGAAGTTCTAGCAAGAGCTATAAGACAACATAAGGAGATTAAGGGGATACAAATTGAAAAGGAAGAAGTTAAGCTTTCCCAATTTGCAGATGACATGATAGTATACATGAGTGACCTCAAAATTCAACCAAGGAACTGATACAGCTAATAAAAACCTTCAGCAACATAGCAGGATACAAGATCAACTCAAAAAAATCAGTAGCCCTTCTATATACAGTAGAAAAACAGGCTGAGAAGGAAATCAGAGATACATCACCCTTTACAATAGCCACAAATGATATAAAATACCTTGGGGTTACTCTAACTAAGCTTGAGAAGGACCTATACAACAAGAAATTTAAGTCCCTGAAAAAAGAAATTGAAGAAGATGTCAGAAAAGAGAAAGATCTCCCATGCTCATGGATAGGCATGATTAACATAGTAAAAATGGTGATCTTACCAAAACAATCTACAGATTCAACACAATCCCCATCAAATTACCAACACAATTCTTCACAGACCTGGAAAGAATAATACTCAACTTCATATTGAAAAACAAAATCCCCGGATAGCCAAAAGAATCCTGTACAATAAAACAGCCTCTGGAGGCATCACAATCCCCAACCTCAAGCCCTACTATAGAGCTACCATAATAAAAACAGCTTGGTACTGGCAAAAAAAAAAATGACATGTGGAACAATGGAATCAAATTGAAGACCCTGACATTAACCCACATACCTATGAACATATAGTTTTTGACAAAGAAGCCAAAAATGTACAATGGAAAAAAGAAAGCATCTTCAACAATTGGTGCTGGCATAACTGGATGTCAATGTGTTGAAGGCTGCAAATAGATCCATATTTGTCACTGTGCACAAAATGTAAGTCCAAGTGGATCAAAGACCTCAACATAAATCCAGTTACTCTGAACCTGATAGAAGAGAAAGTAGGAAGCAATCTCAATGCATTGGCAAGGGAGATCACTTTCTAAATATAACGCCAGTAGCACAGACACTGAGAGAAACAATCAATCAATGGGACCTGTTGAAACTGAGAAGCTTTTTTAGATCAAAGGACATGGTCAACAAGACAAAGCGACAGCCTACAGATGGGAAAAGGTCTTCAACAACACACATCTAACAAAGGGCTGATATCCTGCATATATAAAGAACTCCAGAAATTAGAAATCAAAATGCCCAACAGTCCAATTAAGAAATGGGCTATAGAACTAAACAGATTTTTCAATAAAGGAAGTTCAAATGGCTGAAAAACATTTAAGAAATTGCTCAACATCCCTTATTATATGGGAAATGCAAATCAAAATGACTCTGAGATACCACTTTACACCTTTCAGAATGGCTAAGATCAAAAACACAGAAGACAGCTTATGCTGGAGAAGATGTGCAGCAAGGGGAACATTCTTCCACTGCTGGTGGGAATGCAAGCTTATACAGCCACTTTAGAAATCAATATGGCGCTTCCTTAGAAAATTGGGAATCCATCTCCCCCAAGACCCAGCTGTGGCACTCTTGGGCATATACCCAAGGAATGCTCAATCATATCACAAGGGCATTTGCTCAGCTTGGTTCATATCAGCATTGTTTGTAATAGCCAGATCCTATAAACAACCAAGATGCCCTTCAACTGAAGAATGGATAAAGAAAATATGGTAATTATACACAATGGAGTACTACTCAGCAGAGAAAAACAATGACTTCATGAGGATGGATCTAGAAAAAATCATCCTGAGTGAGGTAACCCAGACTCAGAAGGATGAACATGGTATGTACTCGTAGGATACTATATGTAAAACAAAGATGACTAGACTGCTACACAACTCCAGGAGGCTACCTAGAAAACGGGACACTAGGAAAGACACAGGGATCACCCAATGACAGAGAAATGGATGAGATCTACATGAACAACCTAGACGACAGTAGGAGTAATGAAGGGCAAGATTTGAGGGAAAGAGCGCTCAGGGGAGCAGAAGATCCCAGCTGGATCAAGAACAGAAAGGGAATAACAGATCATGATAAATGATGACCACATGAGAACAGGAATAGGCAGAGTGCTGGAGACGTCCCCAGAAATCCGCAATGATACGTCCTCTATAGACTGCTGGCAATGGTTGAGAGAAAGCCTGATCTGACCTGGTCTGGTGATCAGATGGCCAAACACCCTAAAGGTCATGCTGGAACTCATCCATAACTGATGGAAGTTGATGCAGAGATCCTTTGCCGGGCCCTAGATGGAACTCCAGGAGTCCAATTGTAGAGAAAGAGGAGGGACTGTAAGAGTGTGAAATGTTGAGACCAAGATTGGAAGAGCACAGGGAGAAATATTCAAATGAATGGAAGCACATGAATTATGAGCCAGGGGCTGTGGAGCCCCCACCTGGATCAGGCCCTCTGGATAAGTGAGATAATTGAATAGCTTGAAATGTTTGGGAGGCATCCAGGCTGTGGGACCCAGATCTGTCCTTAGTGCATGAGCTGGCTGTTTGGAACCTTGGGCTTATACAGGGACACTTTGGTCAGCCTGGAAGGAGGGGACTGGACCTGCCTGTACTGAATCCACCAGGTTGAGCTGAATCCCCAGGGGAGTCTTAGCCCTGGAGGAGATGGGAATGTAGGGGAGGGACTGGAGGAAGGTGGGGATGGGGGCAGGACTGGGAAGGACAGGAGAACCCATGGCTGATGTGTAAAATTAAAACACAAATATAATAAATAAAGAAAAAAAAAAAGAAACCAGTGTCATTGACAGGAAACTTTTGTCGTAATGGGACAATTAGTGCTGGTTAGCTGGAGCTAAGAAATTAATGGTGATTAAGTAATACCATCATTGGAACTTCTCTTAGTTATCCTGCTGTTGGCCTGTGTTGTAGAAATCCTGCATCTTTGGATTTGCAGGAGTAGTCCATTCACATGCTCCAACAGATCACAGATGAGGTAGATAATGGTGTTAGTCAACTCGTAACCCTGGTTCTGGGCCTGGGTAGTTGCAAGTTTGGACAGCCCACCAGCTCTCCCTTTTCCTTACCACCAGGATGAGTTCTCCTTCATTTTCTTGGTGGGTTCATTTTTGGAGCAATGAACAAGGGGTGGGGCCAGTTCCATAAGTCTCACCCCTTTTGGAGTTGAAAAATCTTTTTACAGGGGTGGCCTAGGACCAATTGTATGTCAGATGCTTGAATTGAGATTCAACAATGGCAAAACTACAATTATAAAATAGCATTGAAAAGTTGAGAACCAGTGACTTGGAGAATGTTTCTCCTTATCCAAGGTACATTCATGCTGAAGAATATTATCTAGCCTCCTTGTATTTGCTAAGTTTGTTAAGCTTAAGTTATTTGGATAAACTGATGCACGTGTATGTTTTATATTGATGTTTTGGTTTGGTTTCTTTACTGAACCTGTATTTGATACTAAAAGAGCTTCAATTTAAAATCATTGCTTTTAAGGCTACTTATTGTAGACTGTTAGAGAACATAAGTAAATTGTCAGCTATAAGTAATCCAGTTTTGTAATTGTAGTCAGGCTAATTACTGATACAATATTACAGGAATAAGCTTTACTCAGTATCTTTCATAGGTTTTCAGGGTTGAGCTTAAAATAAGTTACTAGAAACAAAGTTTGTCTATTCAGATATACCTGGACAGCCCTCATACTTCAGAGATATGCAGTATATGGTGTTTAAATGTTGATCTAAAAGCTTATTTTATCAGACAGACTTCCAGATCCTAGCAGTAACCCAAGGTTTCCAAAGAAGATTATATACAAGGAATTACAATGTCTCTGCTGGATTATGGCAACACTGACCACAGGATAAGATGCCCCAATGCCATGCCTGCCTCCAGAACCTGGCCCAGACTATGGTCAAGCAACAGGACACTGGAATTGATTGTACCCTTTTGCAAGGACAAATTATAGTCAGTCTTCTGTATCCCTGTTCCACATGAAAAACTCAGCCTTATGGACCTGATGGCATAAGAAGCTGATTCTGTTCTGACTGGTGTCTTCAATGCTATGGAGATGAACTGGTCCCTGTCATTTATAGGATTGGAAGCTACATGGTCTTCACTCAGATATAGTTTATTCTTCTCAGACCTCTGATAGTATTGATGGCTAGGCTAGCTATAACTTTGTTAGCTTAGCAGCATCAGATAACAAGATCCTTTCACAAGGCTATAGCCAACTTGTTAGCACATTTTTAGGAGAATTTTCAAGATATAAAAATTTGAACAAATCATACAGACTTAAATATGAGTTTAAGAAAGGTCTGAGGGTATGGACGCTCATAGGCTTTGAGGATCTCAAAAAATGATTTAGATTATGAAAAATGTTTCAGATTGCTCTCCAGTTCTATGATATAACAGTTCAGAACTTAACATTTAATATAGTTCTGATAAGCTTGTAGAGCAATGACTACTTACTATTGAGTCACAAGCTCAACATTTTAGATTTATTTTAGTTGTAATCTATAAACCTAGAAGTGCTTCTCATCAGGCCAAAAATCTCTGTCCAATTTATACCTGGCTGTCTGGACAGAAGGAAAATACATATGCTTTTACCCCAAATCTGGAGTTCTTGTTGGGACTAAAAGGTATCAGTCCACTTTTGCTGTTTTGCAGGTACACATCACCTGTTTTGTCTATGATATGGATATCAGTACAGATTGGTAATACTAATGTATCTAAAACTATTATGTAATTTTATAATATACTTCCTGTAGGCCTTAGAAGATTAAAAGAGTCATAAAACATGGATTCACTTCACAGAGGTTGGAAGGACTCAAGATATGTACATCTTAAATTTTTCCCACTATTCCTAAGGATGATACTTTTATCTCTCCTTGTCTTGGGACTCCTGCTCTTCTTATTTACTAAGAAGGTGGGCCTAAAGGTTCAAAATAAGTTCATAAATTTTAACTTCTGTTCCTAGTTTAAGTTTGTCTCAACATATTCCACTTGTCTGGCAGACACCTCCAAGCTTCAGTTGTTGACTACACTGCTCCAGACTTGCTAAAAGCTGATGAGGACCAGCCCAGCTAATGTCCACGTTCCCTGTCTCTGCAGGGTCAGATAGCCACATGCTTTTGACAGATGCCCCATTGCCCAGCCTTTGACGAGCCTTTCTGCCTTTTGGGGGCCCTGACAATGGTGCCCCAATGCCAGCTTGAAACAGTTCCAGAAGAGAATATGTCATCCCATGTTCTCTGTTCAGAAAAGGCTGAAATTCTGGGTCAAAAGGAAACTACTTGGCATAGAGGCAAGATGGCCATCTGTAATGTCCATTGATATAACAGAATAATAGATTCAGAGTTGTCAATAGATAAGTTTTATTAACTGAAATGGTTCTGCAATAGAATAAGACACTTGACCTTCTTTACACAGAACCAAAGAAGTATTATATAAGATCATAGTCTTGTTGTACTCAAAGATCAGAACTACAGAGCCTTAAAAATGGCAAGAGGTACAGGTGCCACTGACCTAGAAAAAAACTGTTAGCTAATAGTTTGTAGGTCCCAATACCCTTGCATCCCTGGACAGGTAGGACTCATGATTGGGTCCTAGCATTGGTACTTGTGAAGGGGGGATTGTGGAGGAACCCCAAAACAGCTTGACCACACAGCAGCCATGATAGGCTTAGGGGCCTAGACACAGCTTCTATAACAGGCTTACTGGCAATCAACACCCAGATCCAGGAAAAGCCTTAAGCTGATACCACCCAAGGATCCACCCAGGGGTGAGGAAGTACCTGACATCCCAAACATTCCAACCATTAGATAAGGTGGCAACCTAGACACTTGTTTACCCCTAGACAATTGTCAGCCAATCAGGGTCCTCGACCTTGGAAATACCCTAACTCCAACCTCTGCTATGATTAAAAACTCTGCCCCACCTGAGCTCAGGGCTCTCTGCTCTCACCACTGGGTTGGACAGACAGAGGGACCAAGCTCTGGAGCTTGAAATAAAGGCTCTTTGCTTTTAAAAAAATCCATACTATGTGTAAGAGCAAGCACTTGGGGGAAAAATAAAAAGCAAGTAAGTGAAAAAAGAACAATGAAATATGCTTCCAGGAAAAAAAAAAAATGTTCATTATCTTAACCTTGGCAGCGTATCCATGCCACACATCAAAAGAAATAAATCATGTGAAATGAAAATCTGCAAATGAGGAAAATAATCACAAGTCATAAATATATATGATGAAGATGAACATGCAATATTTATTAAAAAAACTCTCACAATACAATAGTAGGAAAACAAACTGATCCTTAGACATGGGATAAGTCATGAATAACATTATATTCTTAGAAGACACAAAAGTTGTCAGTAGGAATGTGAAAAGGTGTTTAGCATTATAAGCTATCAGCATAAGCAAATTCAAATCACACTGAAATAGCATCTCAAGCCTTTTAGAATGTATTTACCCAAAAAAGCCAAAAGTACATGATGATCCTACTCATGTGAAACTGATTTGTGAGATCTAATGAAATATGCTACATGGAATCTAATTTCACTACTAGGCATACTGTAGATGAAAACAAGGGAAACACAGAGATACATGGCAGAGGAAATTAACTACATAGCATGTCTAGTGTTCAACATGAGGACTGTAAGAAATAATACTCTTTAAGGTATTCATGCTAAATGCACAACCTTTAGTTTCATTCAAGCATAAAAAAATTAACTGCAAAATGTTGAATACGTATTTGCTACATTTTTGTAACCATTTATAAAATAAATACAACAAATACTAAAGTCAAGTAAATTTTATGTGTGCACAAAAGCAAATGTAGATGAAACTAAAATTACAAAAGAAGAAATCTAAGAGAAACCTTAGCAGGGGAAGTTAATGTAACTCAGAACTTTCATCTCTAGTAAAGGAGAATTTTATAATTCAAGCATTATTCAAACACACCATATAGAAAGAATATTTTAGCAGGATATATACAAATAAGTAGACCATTAATTTTTAGAGCTAGAAATAAGCCAAAATATCAATAAAATTTCTATAAGAGTATCTGTCTGAGAGAAAGGGATTTTCTTCCTTAAACTTTGAAACACTGAGGCTAGTATTTTTTGTCTCTTAAATACTTTTGAGTTCTACTTCCAACAACACAGACATGTAGGCCAATGACACGAGAAACCAGAAATAAATCAATACAAAACCAATGTATTGAAGACAGAGATAACAATACACTATGGAGAAATTAATTTCTTTTTAATGGATTGTAGTAGAAAATTTTAATAAACATGTATAACAAAATGAATCCTGAACCCCTCCCATCTATTCTGTATAACAAAATCATACAAAAATCAATTCAAAATGGATTTATATTTACATATAAGGTCAAAAACTGTAAAATTGATAGAAGAGGTCACAGAGCCAATACTGCAGCATTAACAGAGTTTTGAAGCAGATTTGAGAAGCATGGCCAACAGCAGCAAACAGAGAGAATTATCTTAAATAAATCAGATAGAAGAAACAATGGACTAATGAACTAAAAATTTGTTCAAGCTTTACATTTGATAAAAGGCAACTAACCATAAGAGAACATATACATACATTAAAAGTCAAATGGCATTTTAAAAATGTGTATATGCTATATCAAAGTATGTGTTAAAATTCAAAATTGAAATTTATCTCAGTGCTTGAAGGTTTTCAATCACTGAACTTTAAAAAATGTATCTGATAAATGAAGAGGGAATCGATTAATATTAATGAGATATGATGTCTACTTGGGTTTTACAAATGCTTAATATAGAACTACCAACCTAAATTTTTAATGTCTTCTCATATTATTGCTATTTATATCTCTTTATCTGCCACTTTTTTTTATTTCCAGTTCACTTTTATTTGTTATTTTCACACCATGTCAACTTCATATTTGTAACAGGAAGCAGCCATGTCCTCATTAGACAAATAAAAATCATGGGCCAGCAGAGAGACAAGTGCAAGCCAAGTATACCTTGAAGCTGAAAATGAGTCCAGTTAGCTTAAGCAATATAAATTTTGCCAATTAAATTATAAAAACAAAACTAGTGATCTGATTCAGAATCAAATATATTACAAAGGTGATTGATAGTTCTTGGTATTAGAATTTAGCCCATCATTTTTCAAATTCATTCTTCATTCTCCATTGCTTTGTAGCTTTAACATATAAAAATTAGTTCAGAATACATGTATGTAACCATAATTTTTTGTTTGATATTTCTACACTTAATTTTAATTGCAAGAGTTTGGGAAAAAATATTTACACCTATGTTTAGATTTAAACTTCTCTTTTCTTGGGTTAACAAGTATACATCAAATTTAAGAAAAATAATGTATAGTTTTATGCAAGTGTGGCATAAATCGGGCTGTTATAAAATCTATGCTATCTATGATTAGTAAGTTTAATTCTGTTTAGTATTAATATGCTTAAACCCATTTAATTAGTATGCATCTCCTGTTTCATGCCATTCAAAATTTACTAGAAAAAAAAAGTAGACTATTTAGAAGATCCTATAGGGCTCAATAAACTCTGAAGGTACAAGGAACTCCCCCATCACTTAACATGCTTCCTGTACTGTGGCATCTCAGACCCTTCCTGCCCTTTTGATTCTATTTCCTGATTCTCACAAATAACTTTAGTTCTTAAACTATAACAAACTTCCTTGTTCAAGCCTACCGCTACAAGAGATTCTAGGCAAGTAACTTTACTACTGTTACTTTTATGAGTTTTAAATTTACTTTTTCTGAACTTTATCCAGAGAAAAATATCAATTGTGTGACAGTAAACTTCATGTAAAAGTGATGCATGTCTGGGGATGGATGGATAGCCAGTGGTATCAAGCATTTGTTATTCTCACAGAGGCCATGGACTTGATGTTTAGCAGCCACATGATGGATCACTGATATATACATTTTCAGTTCCTGAGTACCTACTGACTCCTTCTGACTTCCCTGGGAAACGAGCACATGCTGTACATACATACAGGCAAAATATTTATACATATGGATAATTCTAGATATTTTTAATATCCAGCAATGACTTTGCTAAATTCGACAGACTCTGTATAACTAGACATTGCTAAGAAACTATTTGCTATCTGAACAAAGGAACAAACAATATTTAACTCAAACCTTCTAAAGCTGCATTGATTCTGTTTTGAAGATAATCTTCTGCCAGCTCCTTCAACAGTTCTTGCCTCCTGTTCATCACCATCTTGTATAATTGCTGTTCTCTGTACTATTGACTTCATTCTCCTCTATGAAACAATTCACAAAAGATGGCATGTTTCTACCATATATAAAACTGAAAAAGAAAACAACTAAAGTATTAAATAAGGCTATATTGTCAGATTCTCTCTTTATATGATTCCGTTGGAATAAGTGGCCTTATAATATCCGGCTGCTCAAAAACCAGAAGGAGCCAAGAAAAACAAACAAAAATAAAATAAAATAAGTACCCTTCTCAACACTATTGAATAACTAAAGCTTCACAACAAATGTACATAAGACATTCTTCCCTGATCAGTCATCAGATATAACATCAACCCTGACCCATGCCTCTACTTCCTGCCTGAAGAGTGAACTGAAGCTGAGGACCCTGGTATGTCTGAGTAGATCCAGAACCCACAGAAACTCTGTGTGATAACAAATGTAATGCTTTGGCTTCTAAGTTCTTCTAAGTTCACATTAGTTTATGCTTTTTGTGAGTAACTGAGCCACATGTTGAAGTCTATTCTGCAGGCTTCAGCATTATGAAGAGAATTAGATGAGAGAGAATAAGATATACAGAAAGAAGGTGAGATAGGAGATGAAAGAGATGACACACAAGGTCTTTTTTTCCATGATAATTCATTCCATTATGGTCTAGTCTTAGACCTACATAACATTTTCTTTCTTTCCAATGTTCTTGCTTTCTCAAGCTGATTTTCATGAGTTATTACTTATTTAACTAAGCATTTCTAGCAATGCATATCTATACACAATTGAAAAGACAAGCCATGTTTAGGCCTTAAAGGAAATCAGTGAAGAGCACTAGGCAAGGAGAACACTTGAGAGTTTAGATAGAAGTTCAGGAAAATACCTAACCTGAAGATAGAGATGAGAAAAGAAAACAAATGCAATTCAGACTGACAAAATATTAGCACAGGTTGACGAGACAAGGAAGTAGGGCTAATTATTTAACTTACAGGATAAATAAAATCAGCGCAGTGGTAATTTGTCTGATTAGGCACCATTTTCCATTTTAAGGTTCTACATAGCTCAAATTAGCTATGTACTAGTTAGACTCATTTGCATTCAAGGAAAGAAACCTCAAGTTGACTTACTGTTTAAAAGGAACAAGAGTACCCACAGACAACTTTGACTCTCAGGCACTATCAGAGAAGTTTCTTTTTTCAGGGAATGTCAGTGAATGCAGAACTCAGGACTAACCCAAGTGCTGAGAAAAAGTATTGAATGAGTGCTCAGATTTAAACAGTATACTATTGCCATCTTTTATAAGTGCCAAGGAACACCATGGATAACATAGTAGATTGAACTTAGGATCTAAAAGATAGAAAAAAGCCTGCAGAAATGTCTTTTCCTTGGCAAGATACAGCTGTGGCAACCATGAATTCAAAGACATTCTGATGACTTCACTTTGTCTGAAAGAAAAACGAGCCTCTCACCAATCAGACAAGGATGGAGGAAGGACTCAAGGGACTCTACCATTCACTTTCCAGTTATTTTACAGTGACAGGTTGAGAGAGGGGAAGCATTACCTCAGTTGTGTTTCCCTCTCTGACAGTAATGGAATTTTAATCCTTTTGGAATAGTAAGCCCAAATAAAACCCAACTTCTGTAAGTTGCCTCATTCGTTTTTTTAAATCACAAAATGGAAATCTTTCTGTTACAGAAGCTGTCACCAGAGAGTTGATTACTGCTTAAAGAATCTGACCATATTGGTTTTTAAAGGAAGACTTTGCAACTTTTAATCAGAAAGATTCAAAATCAGTCACTTAGGAGAAGCCAAGATAACAGTGTTGTGAGCTACATGGGTTTTTCAGAACCAGATCAAAAGATTTTAGGGGCAACAATAATAGCAACTGGCCTAGAGATAGTACTTGAGACCATTTTGCAAATAGTATGACTGCATTCTGCCATTTTTCTAAGATTTTTCATAACACTAAATTTAAAAACAATAGATTAATATCTTTGGTGAAAATGCTTTTAAGACAGCCTAACATTGTCTCTTTTGTGAGAACATTAGTAATCATCCTTGTACTGATCCCTAAGGAAGAAGAGAAGATGGGGCAGGAAGGATACTGAAATACACAGTTTAGAGACAAAAGGAAACAATGATAAGATTAATATTACAGAATTCTTGTGGGGGAAGAGAAGTTGCTATTGTTAACATTATTGTTATTAAATAGAGGACAAATCTGTGTTGGGATAAAGTGAATGGTTCCCTCAGGGCAGGACTTCAACAAGGTAAGCTTCCAACTTGTGAAATAGAGCACAAGTATTGTCTCCTTCCAAGAAGTAACTCCAATCAAAGGTGGCTGATAATGTATTTCAAGGGTTCTAAGTTCTATCCCAATAATGGCAGTCAAATATGGTAGCATATTCCATGTAGTTCTGGCTTTAGAGTCAAGAAAAATTAGGTGTCTTGGAATCTTCCTCTGTGGTAGCAGAGATTGTTAATCCCACAAGTCAAGAACAAGACCACTAGCACAGTTCAAAGTCAAATTAAAGTTTGAGGCAAGCTTTAATTAAATATTGGCCAAGTAGATGGACTCTCTGGACCGGTCCATCTCTTCATTCCCAAAATATGGGCCCAAGTCACATTTCACAGGGACTTATAAAGGTAAAAGCCATAATTCACTGCATTTCCCATGATGTCCAATGAAGAACAAGCATACATCCTGATCTAATTCCTGCATGTATACTGTAACATGAATCTTAAAAGGTCTTATTAATAAAAACAAACCCAGGGCCAGGTATTAGGGTGAATTCTGAAAGATCAGAGAGACAGAACACAAACCACAGCTGACCTCACCTCACAACTTCTCAGCTGATCCTGTATCCTCAAACTGGAAGCCTCTGAGTCCTCACCCAAATGAATCTAAGCTGAACTGCTGCTAAAAGCCTAAAAGCTTAACCATTTTCTAGTTCCTGGACCTCACCTTTCTGCTTCCCGTCACGACTTCCTGGGATTAAAGGCATGTGTCACCATGCCTGGCTGTTTCCAGTGTGGCTTTGAACTCACAGAGATTCAGACAGATCTCTGCCTCTGAAATGCTAGGATTAAAGGTGTGTGTGCCCCCATTTTTTGGCATCTAAATCTAGTGGCTGTTCTTTTCTCTGACCCCAGACAAGTTTATTAGGGTGCATAACATATTGGAGAACACAATATCACCACAGTATATGTCCTGCCTATATCCAATCAGGGGCCAGAGTACATCCTGACATATTTCCTGCCCTCATGTGATTAAGCATATCTGGTGCAGATGTTTCAAACAACCTGTTTAGTGTAGTGAAAAGGTGTATTTTGTTATCTCCCATATAAATTAGCCTCCAGCATTTTAGGAACTATCTGTCCTTGGACAACTATCTGGGCTTATAGATAAGATGCTATTTTGTTTCATGGATCTCTTAGGTATAGTAATTAAAACTTAAAATGTAACTGTGGCTCTCATATTCCCTCCCTTGGGATGTATCCTGAGTGAAATCATTTACTCTGTGATAGGTACTTTTCTATATTGGGTTCTAATAACCATCAGCTTAATAGTACCCTGACAAGAATTAGCATACAGTTAAAGCATCAGTGATGTAAAAGCCAATAACAATTAGTAGAAGGAGAAGTGCAAAAGTTCCTGTGATGTTTGACATCAGAGTTACTATAGAGAAGGAACCTGGGAATGATAATGGGGACTAGATGTTTGTTTCATCTCAGGTCTCCTATTTTTTGCAATGAGTTTTTGTTTGTCTGTCTTGTTTTATTTTTGTTTGTTTGTAAAGCAGATTAGTTCCAATGATTTCTGAGTGGTTTGTTTAGAAACAAAAAAAATTCTCTTAGCTATACAATAACTTCTGGTATACATAGATCATGTTGAGTACCCTATCATATTATAGAACTATTTCAGATAATGAATCTACCCTTTGATATTTTTGCGTCTTTTTGTCTTTAAGAGGTAAATTTCCTGGTATGCCAATAGGAACTATAGGTAGGTATTTTGTCCCCTGTGCCAGGCTATTTCCTTTTGATCTAACATTCTAGCCTGTTGAGGCTACACATATGAGGGGGGGGGTGTGATATACTCTCTTCTGTAACTTATTTCCTCCTAAAAATAGGAAGGACATTGTTGTCAGGGCCTAGAAATGCTGAAATTCTAGTCAAAGGCAAGGAGGGAATTCAGGAAATGTGGCATTCATTAGCAGCATCTGGCTTGTAGACCCATCTGAGGAGACTGGAAACAATGAAACTGGCTAGACTCATCCATGTTAGCTTTCAGTAAATCCAGGGCTTGCAGTCATTTGAAGCAGGAAGGAGTCAAGAGCTGATGCTTGGATGTGTCTGTCAACCAAGTATAAATCCACTGAGAAAAATATAGACTAGAGACAATAGTTAAAAAAAATTAGGAACTTAAAGGAAAATATTACATTTGGAACTTTCATGATGATTGTTTTAGTAGTTGGGGAAGGGGAGGAATTCTAAGACTAAAGAAGAGAGAGAGAGAGAGAGAGAGAGAGAGAGAGAGAGAGAGAGAGAGAGAGAGAGAGAGAGAGAGAGAGAGAGATACAATTATCAGGAATAGATAGGAGAGGAAGCTTAGTCTGTATTTTTCTGGAGTCCTTTTGACCTGTGAGAGGTGGATCCCAGTCTTATGACTCCCTACATTATCTGGCGCTTACATGACTTTTTTTTTTAAGTTCACAAAAATACATTGAAGTTCAGATATATTAGCATTACAAATCTGTACTGAAATCCATATTATAGAAAAAGTAACAACTGGTTGTCTGTAAAACAAATGGAGTAGACTCACACCTTTGAATCCTAGCAAAGGCCATAGATTCGAGTTAAAAGGCATTATTTTTCCCTCTGTCCAGAGATCCAGATATAGACTGATAGAGATGAGTTTAGCCTGATGAGAAGGATCATGGGAAATTTAAAATATTGAGCTTGTTACTAAACAGTAAGTGGTCAGTGCTGTACCAGCTTGTCAGAATTTTGTTGATTAGTATTAAAACTCTTAATTTTTGAAACTTTATTGTAACATATGGGAAAATAAATCTTAAATATTTCTCATTTTTACATACCTTAAATCACTTAGTTATACCTTTACAACTTGTATTTATACACCTTAAGACAGTTTATGAGACTTTCAGTATTTGCTCAAGTTTTTACATCCTCAGCCCCCCTCTGAGGATATACACACACACATTTTCTTAGACCCTCAAAACTTTCATAGAATTTAACCCTTTTTCTTTACATCTAATTGTTTATTAGCCACACAAGTAGCTATTACTGAGAGCAGTCATTACACATGAAGTTCCTTTAGTGAAAAGTTACATCTGAAACTTGCTTATCTTTTAATATGAAGCCTGTTCAAAAGCAAATATGTCTGCCTTTCCTCAACAAGATATCTAGTAGGTCTAGAAAAAGCAAGGCTTGAATTTAATGTGTGAAATGATAAAACAAGGTGGCTTCAGCTTTGGGGGTGGGAATCTGGTTGGCTGCTGCTGATAAGCTGATAAAACTATAGTTAGCTTAGCTGTCAGTGCTACTAGAGATATAAGCAAGAAGAATAACACAAATGGTCTGTGTATCAATTTACTGAGCTGGTCATGACTCCTATAGTCTCTATGGCATTGGGGGCAGAGGTACCAGGACAGGATCAGTCTTTGGCCACCATGCCTAGAAGATGAGGGGCTTTCCTTTTAAGAAGGAAGTTGGTGGAGACTGACCTCACTTTGTCTAGGCAGAGTGGGGCAATTGACTTTTCAGTGACTTGCTTGTCCACACAGCTGGGGCTTGGTGACAGGTTTAACATCAAGGAAGTTGTACCTAGTGTTTAGCATTACCATAATACAGGTGGAATCATTGTGGTACCCCATCATCTTGGAGACCTCAGTGTCACTGCTAGGTGTGGTCATGGTCATCTTTTTCCATTAGACATTGTATATGCCATATTCATCAGATCTCTGCCAAGTTTGCAGATCATCATCTGTTAAGTATATCTGAGATAAACAACCTAAGCTTAACCTTGAAAACACATATAGTAGGTTAATTAAAGCTTTTTCCTATAATTAATTACATTAGTTCTTAGCATAACTACAAATATAGTTCTGAGTACATTAAAGAATTTGATCATTTGTAAGGTGACTAATAACTTGCATGTCTTAATTATCTTTAATCATTCCCAATTATAAGGATTTAAAAGATTGGTATTTTATAGCTTTATCTTTGGTATGTTTGAGCTTTGAAGAAAAATTAATGATTTCTGACTTGACGTTCCTTTTAGTGTCAAAATAGAAATTTTAACTCATAAACCGAGTCCACAGAAAGATGGAAACTTCCTGATCATTTTACAGTACAGGATTACAGAATGTGACAGTTTCTTAAATGACTCAGTTTATCAAAACAGCTTATGCTTAATAAAATTAGCAAAGACTATGTTGTGGTGATCCCCCCACCACAAAATGATTCCCATTGCTATTTCATAACTGCAATTTTGCCACTGCTATGAATCATAATGCAAACATGCAGGTGGTCCTATTTTAGCCCTCTAAAATGGTCTTTTAACCCCCAAAGGGTTTAGACTTACAGGTTGAGAAGTTGCTCTAATTTCATTGCCAGATTCCTTAGGTCATTTTCTTGCCACATCGTAAGGTAGAAACATTCCAGTATCTGGTGTTTACTATTTGGTGCTCAGAGATATTGCCCTAATTGTTTAACTTTTTATTTGTTTATTTTAAAATTCAAATAACAACACAAAAAAATTTATAAACATAATAGGTTCAATAGCCTTATGAATTTAAACTTTCTGTAAAAATCTAAAATTTCTTCTTGAAAAAGTTGAAAATCTCTCAATTGCATTCTCCTACAATGTCAAAATAAAGTGCATTTTTTTTTTCTTTTTACTATAAGAGGGAAGGTACAGGCACAACCACAATCTACATAAGGCCAAACCAAGCTCCATCAGTGCAAACAGTTCAATACTCAATATCTGTGATACTTTCACAATCCTTTGGGATTTCCCAAGGGCTTGGATCACATCCTTGGCTCCACCCTCAGCAGCATATACATAGCCTGCCTTCTGGATCCCAGCCTGCTCCATGTCATTGTGGCTTGTGCTTCTGGTGACTATCCCATGGTACCACCATATCCAACACTGCTAGGATCCACCACTGGGATTTTAGGAACTCTAGCTCTGGCAGACACTGGCAAACCTCAGACATTCCCTGTTACTCCTTTCATATATTTAAAACCACTATCACCTGGGTGACTCTTACATTATCAAGTTTGGCTTCCAGGGCAAGGTACATTTTTGCATCTGAAGGCAAGGGGTTGCAGCTTTCATATATTATGATATAAGCATTGTTTGTAAATACTATCTTTCATAAACGTTGTTTTCAAGACAGGGCAGGAATGGTTACGCAACAATTCATCCGAATCCAAAGTGTCTCTCGGATCATTTGTTACTTTCCCGGTGGGCCCACACTGTGTGATCACTTTCCATCAAGATGGCAGTGCAGTCACTTGATATCCACCCACTCCAAGCCTAGCAAAGATGAGTGCCAGCCAATTGGCTGCCTAAAAGTGGTAACAGTCCATGTGTTGCTTGTATCCCGAAATGGAATCATGCCACATGGTTATTTTAAGATTATCTATGCATAAATTCTTAACTATCAACTTCCCAGTGTTACCAGTTTAAACATTTTCCATAGATTTTACACACTTTTTTTTTTTTTTACCATATCCAATAAAGTAAAGGAGTAAATCAGGAGGTTCAGATTGTTCACATATGCTACGTCTAATTTCTTGATATGCTTGGCTTTGCTTTCCTTTCCCTTTTTTCAGTGTCACATGACTCAACAGGCACAGGAGATAGAGGAAACTTTTAAATATACTTGAGTCCATAGAAGGGAGGTCTAAAACTCAACTACAGAACGAGCTGTCAAATAAGGTAGAACAATATAAAACAACTTTCATGTTATTTGTGCCAAAAAAAAAAAGACATCTGAACTCCTGCTAATCCTGAATCCAGTGACCAGAGAGGTCAGAGATAAATTCTGAGTTCCAGCCATAAAAGCAGCCAAGACAATGGTGGTGACTGGCAGCTGGCAGCAGCAGAGACAGAAAAAATATCTGACCCATTTCTGACTCAGCTCCATGTTTAAACAACACTTACGAGACGTACCAGAAAACACCAATAGACAAAACTTTCTGACAAAGTGGGCAGATACAAGTTTCCAAAAAGACAGAGAAAAGATTCTAGCCAACCAGAACCAGGGGGGCAGGTGATATTTAGCTATTTACCATGGGAGGGGTAATATTTGGGTCCTGTGAATCCCCTCCTCCTCTGGGATTGGAATCTCACAAAACAGAAACAGAATATGACTCACTAGAAGGCCTCTGTAGAAGCTTCCTGCATTTATCAGCATGACAGTTTACGCCAATAGTCAGAAAACTGAAGGCAGCCTCAGAGCCCTGCAACATCTCAAGACACATGCCTCATGAAGTGTTTCCTTGGCCCTGGAGTTCTCAAGTGAAGGTCCAGCTTTAGAATTTTGGGTGAGTGGTCTGAATATCACTAGGGCTTTTAGAAAATGTTAGTCTCAGTGATCAAGTATAAGACTGTTACCACAGTTTAAAGTGAAATTTGAAGCAAGCTTAATTAAATACTGGCCAGGTTTATGAACTGTCTGGAGAGGTACATCTCTAATTTCCCAGAAACTGGTCACAAGTCTTGTTTTACAGAGACTTAAGAAAGCAAAAATACACAATTCACTGTATTTCCATTGAGGTCCTACCAGGGGCAAGCATACATCCTGACGTACTTCTTGCCTGCATATCTCCTGCCTATATACTGACATGTTTATTGACCACATGTGATGAAGTACACCTGGTGTAGACAGTTCAAACTTGTTTAGTGGAATGAAAACATGTGTCTTGTTATCTCCCATAAATAATAGCATCCAGCACTTCAGAAACTATTTGTCTTTGGGCAAGGGGCTTGAAGATGAGAATCATTTCTGTTCCTTGGATCTCTTAGGCATAATAATTAAAACTTAAATTATAACTTTGGCTCTCACAAAAGCCAGTAAAGTCAGGCAATATGTGGCAGGGGATTCTCTTTGACTTCTGCCAGAAGGCAAGTTCTCCAAGAAGCCATTAACAAAGAGGTAGAAGTGAAGTTTGGGTTGCACTGGAGATGCCAAGATGTTGGAGATACCAGAGCCATTAGCTACCTGCCAAGAACATCTGTACACATGCTATGGAGCCAGTATAAAAGAGAGAAATATATGCTGCAGGCAGCAAAGCTAAAGTGTCAGAGCCATATAAGTCCTTTATCACCAGACACTGAGCTAGAGAATTTTCTGTGTTCTATGCTGAATTTAGATCATGGTTGGTCTAATACATCATCACTATACTGCATATATTGTTTCCTTTTGGAAGGGTGATGCATATTCTCTATAATTGCATGGTGAGAGTAAATAATTACCTTTTTAAAAATTTTATCAGTATTTATTTGTAAGAGAATGTTTTGGGTCTGTAAATAGTGACCTACAAATGACAATTATAGGATATCCAGGTAAACAAGAACTGGATAACTATGCACCTACAAATCATCTGTGGTAAAATTGCCACCTTGTGTGATTTTGTGTAACACGAAAATCAGAGGAGGCAACTACTTGCCATCATTTGGGATAAATAAAACATGTTTCATCGGCCTATGGCCCTAGCATTTCCTTTAAGTTTTGGATATACATGACTACCATTTTTGGGTTTGGGTCTTGAAACTCACTTCGGGTATAGTCAATAGAATTTGAATGAAGTTCAGAATTCTGGAAAGGAGTAAACTCACTTGCTAGAAAAACTTCTAGAGGTCCTGGCCAAAACTTTGCTGGAAAATAAGCAAATGGAAGCAGGGAAAGAATGATGGCTGTGTGTTTTTTGTTTGTGTGCTTGCTTGCTTTTTAATCATACAAATTGTTTGCAGTGAAATCTTGCACTTAGACTCTCAAGAGCATGAACCAAAAGCTGTAGAAGAAAAGTTAGATACTTAGGTTGATGATTTGCAAATGAAATTCACAAAGGCCCCATTGACAAAAATTAGCTAAACTTTGATAAAATCCTTCCCCTTGTGTTGCTTACCTAACCAGGATCTTAGAAAAGATAGACATAGAACAGCCAATGAACGACAACAGAGATGTCTATGGTCAACAAGCTGCTTCTATTTGACACTCATACCATGACAAAGTTCCAAGACTTGAGAAAGCAATACTGATAATGTCAAGGAATTCATATTTAGTGGAAAGGGACATGGAGGACCACCCACAGGAGAGGGCTGGTCATACCATGTGACATTAAGTATGGCCAACCTTGAGCCATCATGAGGCATGAGCATCCTGCATTAGGAAGAATGGAACATAGCTTGTAGGATATCCCTCCAGTGCTACTGCTGCTTATTATGGCACTTTAGGCGCTGGCAGGGCTGATCAATTGTAAACATTTCTGTGTCCCTCAGTATTTCCTCTGCATTTCTTCCCTGTAGCCAACCAAAAAGGTTGAACATTTTGCAATGGTTGGCAACCCTTCATACAGCCACAAGCAAAATTAAACTGTGAGTATAGCTGTAAAGCTGATGATAAGGAGAAACCCCACATCTCCCCTGCAACAAATATTGCCAACACCAAAAACGGCAGTTCAAATGTAGCAATATCAATTTCCTCAAGGCATGGAGAAATCACTCAAAGTATTTCTCACTTTAAAATGACCAGTAAAAGATATGGCTCTACACCTTCTCCATACTGCTAGCACAGAAGCTGGCTTGTACTTGGATTATGTCTGGGTTATCAAACACTAAATAAAAACATGCATCTCTGGTGTCTATTATGGACCTGATGAAATAATTGACTATGTTTTTGGCCCTGTATCACTTGAAGTATGCCCAGCCAATGCCTTTTTTTTTTTTCAACAATAGTTCCTCAGAGAGTAAAAACGGATTATTTTTACCTGGGAACTTTCAACATGAACATTTAACCTTTTGCCCCAAGGTTAGCTGCAAACCCTAACTATTTGTCATAGTTTGGTGGTTCATGACTTGGTACTCTGGAAATGGCATGAAATATTCACGTTGTACCATTATATTATTGATATTATGATAACCTTTGATTTGTTTAGAGATTTGGAAGCCACGGCCAGGCCAGTAGTCTAAGTTGGACAGTGAATAACTTCAAAGTGTAAAGGCCTAGTTTGTCTGCACCAAGAGGGCACTGAAAGGAGTCTCCTAAGACTCATAGGAGGACTTGGGCTAGTGAAATATGAAGGTAGTCAAGATGTGCACTTCTAGAAGACTGATCCCTTTGAGCCAAGTTCCAACAAGGAAGGGACCACTGTGCATTCAGCACCATGTTTACTGATGGTTCTAACAAGGAGCCATAGGCTGCATGGATAGAGCAACAGTACAAATATTATTTGCACAAAACTGAAGCCAGATTGATATTATTTGTACAAAAACAGCAGTCAAATCAGTCACTATGCTTAATATGATCGGCATGGTTAATAGTTACAAATAAGTCTTCCATTTTCTTTGTATGTATCAGTAATTCTGCTATGTACTAGGAAAGCAATTCTCAGCTGTTGGTTGGGACCTCTTTGGGGGGTCACATATAAAATATTCTCAAATCAGATATTTACAATATGATTCATAGCAGTAGAAAAATTACAGTTATGAAGTAGTAACCCAATGATTTTATTGTTGGGGCACCACAACATAAGGAATTTTATAAAATGGTCCCAGCATTAGGAAGGTACATAACTACGGTACTGGGTGTCTTAACTAGGTTTTCTGTTACTGTGAAGAGACATCAGGACCACCACAACTCTAATAAAAGAAAAGCATTTAATAGGGGTGACTTACAGTATCAGAGGTTTTAATCCATTACCATCTGGGTGTGACTTGGTGGTGTACAGACAGATGTGGTGCTGGAAAAGGAGTTGAGAGTTTTACCTCTTAATCCACAGAAAACTGGAAGTGAACTGAGTGCCATATTGTGCATAGCTTGATCACAGGAGTCCTCAAATCCCACTCCCACTGTGATACACTTCCTCCAAGAAGGCCATATCAAGTCCATCAAAACCAGGCTTCCTAACAGTGCCATTTCTTCTGTGGGCCATTTTCTATCAAACCACCATATGAGGAACTCATTTTATGGAAAGCCACATGCCATTTGCGAGAATGGGAGATTGGCAAGCATCCTCTGCAGTACTATCCCATGTGAGAACATTCCTACTCCTTAGTAAAGCAAGAGCTGAGAACCTGAAAAACTTTGAGACAAGTAGGACTTGATAGCCCAAAGTAAGTGCCTGGGGAATGTGAAGATTTGTGATGGCTCACAACCATCAATAATGAGATCTAGTGCCCTCTTCTGGCCTATAGGCATATGTGCAGGCAGACCACTGTATACATAATAAATGAATCTTTTAAAAAATGTAAACTGAAATTCAAACAAAGTGGTTAAAGCATGCTTATCCAGAATGAGCAGAAATGGTGAATACTGAGTATCTAAGAAACCACTATTAAATAGCTGTATGCAAAAACAATGATGGAATTCATAGTAGTGTAAATAAGAATTATCTCTGAATAAAGGTATCATTTGTGTAATTCTCCTTATGCCACTAACACCAGATGGGTGTCACTCTTCAACTAGTAGTAAATAAAAGATATTGCTTTTGCCCAGGGCTCTTTGCATCTTCTTCAACCTCTCAGGGCCTCAAAAATCATCCTTCTTTATCTTCAAACTCAGATCTCACATAATCACAACTGCAGCCATCTCTATCCAGGTATTACCCATCATATGCATGCAGGTGCTTTATAAGATAATCGTATATTATTATAATGCTTATAGACACAAATGTGATTCATCAACCAGAATACATTTTGCTTAATGTCATGAAAAGAATTTAAAACTAGTAATATGGATGCCACATGGTAAGGATTTTATTTTCAACAAACTAAATCACCAATACTAAAGGCTTTTATCACAGGTTATCACCTAAATAATTTAACGTGTGCTTTTATTGTGTAAATAAAATAACCATATTAACTGACATATAAAATTATTTTTTTCATGTATTGGATGTGATGCTTTTATTATTTTTATAATTTTGCACTTTCAACAAAAATTGAGACCATCATCTAAAAATAAAATCAAGATTCTATTATTGTTCAATTCTTTTTGTTTTTCTGTCCCTTCCTGTCTGTTCTCTTCTCTATTTCTTTCTGTATGTGTATAATTTCGGGCAAAATTTCAGTGACATGAGGAGGGGGTAATGAAGGGCAAGGATCAAGGGAAAGAGAGTTTAGGGGAGCAGAAGATACCACCTGGATCAAGAACAGAGAGGGAAAGACCCCATGGGAATAGGAAGAAGCAAAGTACTAGAGAGGTCCCCAGAAATCCACAAAGATACCTCCACAATAGACTACTGGTAATGCTCCAGAGAAAGCCTGAACTGACCTTCTCTGGTGATCTGGATGGCCAAACACCCCAACTGTCACGCTAGAACTCTCATCCAATGACTGATGGAAGCAGATGTAGAGGTCCTCTGCCAGGCCCCAGGGAGAGCTCCAGGAGTCCATTTGGCAAGAAAGAGGAGGGATTGTATGATTAAGAATTGTTGAGACCATGATTGGAAAAAGCACAGGAACAAATAGCCAAACTAGCGGAAACGCGTGAACGATGAACCAATAGCTGAGGAGCCCCCTAACTGGATCAGGCCCTCTGGATAAGTGAGACAGTTGGTTAGCTTGAACTGTTTGGGAGGCACCAAGGCAGTGGGACCAGGACCTGTCTTTAGGGCATGAGCTGGCTGTTTGGAACCTGTGGCTTATGCAGGAACACTTTGCTCAGCCTGGGAGGAGGGGACTGAATCTACCAGGTTGAGCTGAATCTCCAGGGTAGTCCTTGCCCTGGAGGAGATGGGAATGGGGGATGGGCTGGGGAGAGATGTCGCTGGAGACCTTCTCTCCACCAAGCCCAGTTAGTCTGACAACCCACTTATAAAATAAACACACAGATGCTTATATTATTTAAACTGCTTGGCCATTAGCTCAGGCCTACCATTGTCTAGTTCTTACTCTTATATTCAGCCCATTTTTTTTTTTTAATCTATACTTTGCTACGTGGCTTATGGCTTACTGGTACCTTACATCTTCCTTGTCCTGGCGGCCACTAGCAGTGTCCTCTCCCCCTGATCTCCCAATTTTCTCTCTTAGTCCCGCCTATACTTCCTGCCTGGCTACTGACCAATCAGTGTTTTATTTACCAGTTAGTCAACCACAGCAAAGAGGGTGGACAAGAGGAATCCGTGGCTGATATGTAAAATTAAATTAAATTATAAAATTAAAAAAATAAAATACTGACAATTTAAAAAGAAATAAAGATTATGAAAAATAAGATGAATAATTCAATGTGTTTAAAGTTTTTCACTTATGAAAACAAGAGGGAAAAGTATATCAAGTATTTTCACTAGAGTCTAAACACAATGGAATTATCAATATTGTAAAGAAAGAAACAAGGGGTTGTTGTGAGTAAAGAACAACATGACTCATTAACGGCTCTAAAGACCATTCATATATTTTCATGTCAGACTTAAATGGAGCACACAAAAAGGCCAGTGATTCTGAGCTAGGGATTTTCTTGGTCATCAGAGCAGCTGACAAAATGCTTTTTCCTTTTCTGGAAGGTAAACAACCAAGTCTTTTTTAAGCATCTGTGGGAAAGGAACAGAATGTGTGTAAAATGGCTTATGAATTGGTCTTACCCATCAAATGCAAGCCAACTGTTTTGTAATGTTCATTCCAAAAGCATTGAATTGTTTTCTTCTGTATCAAAAGTAATAGAAGTTGGCATAGCCAGGAATGAAAACAGGGTTCTTGATGATTGAAACCGCTGCAAAATAAAAGTTACAATCTGATTCTTTTTACTGATTTTCCTGGGCTGAAATTGGTACAAAGTCTCAGCATCTCAGATCTAAATTTCTTCAAGGAATTGATTTTATATGTGTATATATGTATATATATATATATATATATATATATATATATATATATATATATAAATTGGAATGAAAATGTATAAATGTATGTAACCTATAGACAAGTGGTGAAGAATGTAAACCACTAACAGGACAAAATTTAGATAAATCCACATCACACATATTATACAGCTTGATGTTATTAACTCCGAATGTTTTGCCTGCATATACAAAAGAAATGGCCACAAATTGCTATCATATTACTTTTTTATTTATTTTATTTTATTTGTATTTTTTCTGTTTCCTACTGGAACAAAAATAAATAGCTCTTAATAGGAGCAAGTTGTTTAAAATCTATTGCAAATATTCTTGCTTAAATTTTAGCTTTTTTTTATTTAAAAAAAAAAATGAACTGAGTGACATAACACAGACCCAGAAAGACAAATGCCACTTGTTTTCTCTTACACATGGATGCCAGATCTAGATTTAAGATGTCAGTGTTTAATTTGGCGTAATCACAAAACACTGAAAAGGTTAACAGAGATCAGAGAGGGATGGTGGGGGAGACAAGACCACCAGACAGGAGAATAGTAGGTCTCATTTGCTATGAAGGGGTAATGATGAAAATGGGTGGGCAGACTTACCCTGAAATATAGGAAGGGAAGTAACACAGAGAGAACATGCTACTTCTAGTTCCTTCTCTTTTAATTTATTATTATTATTATTATTATTATTATTATTATTATTATTATTTTACATCCTGGCCACAGTTTCCTCTTCCTACTCTCCTTCCAGTCCCTCTCCACCACCTCCCCTCCCATCTGCTCCTCCTGTGAAAATCCCTCAACTTTTTCTTTTGCTGGTTTGTTTTGTTTTTGAGACAAGGAGCCTCTCTGTAGCATTAGTTGTCCTAGGACTCACTCTGTAGACCAGGCTGGTCTTAAACTCAGAGAGATCCACCTGCCTCTGCCTCCCACATGTTGGGACTAAAGGCAATTCATTTGACTTACTTCATATAGGTAAACAAATTAGAATTCTCAAATCATTGTAGTTTTGAAGATATTTTAAAGGTATAGGGTATTCATATGTTTAGTTTACATTAAGGTTAATGCACTTCTTCTAATATGTTATATTTTAGATGAGATTTATATGAAAGTATAATAGTAATCACATATTAATCATATAATGACATTTTATTATTGGTTAGGTGAATAATGCTTTTCTTTTTATGACCTACTCACAAAAATCCAGTTGGAAAGATAAATAACATAAACTAAGTGACAATGTCTTTATTTCTCATATATAAACACCATTTTCACTTTAATTACAATATCTCAAAGGCCTAAACCAAATCCATTTTAGTTATTTCCACTTATATATAAATAAAACAGCTGCTGAAACAATTCTTACATGGACTAATATCTTACCTCAAAGTAAACAAATATATAGAAATATTGATATACATTGAAATAGAAGTAGGAAAAAACACTGAGTAGACAGAATAGAATTCAACTAAATTTCTAGTAAGTGATTATAATTTTCTTTTTATTGTCAAGTTGATTGGACTTAGAATTAGCCATAAGACACATCTTCTGGTGTGTTTATGTGGCTTTTTGTATAGAGCTTTAACTAAGGAGAGATTTTCTCTGAATATGAGAATTGCATTAAAGGAAGAAAAAGTGGATTGCAACTAAGTACTGGCATTCATCATTCTCTAGGTTTCTTGACTATGTGTACATTGTGGCTTTTTACTACCACTGTTGTGTTTCAATGTCCCTGATAGACTTCTTCACATCAAACTATGAGCCCAAATAAACCCTTCTCTGATATGATGTTATTGTTGGATATTTTGTCAGAGTGACAGGAATAAGAAGTAATACAAAAGTTGGTACCAAGAAGTGGAGTTTTTTTCTGTGAGAATCCTGACCATGCTGCTCTTAGCCACCTGATCTTATGTGATAAAGAAGGAACTTTCGGAGATGTGGGTAGAAATTTGGAAGACCAGAATGCTGTTTGAAACCTCAAAGTCTCAGTAGGTTTCAAGAAGGAAGAAGCACAGTTTTGAGAACTGAACTAAAGATATTCATGTTCTACTGTTGATGAATTCTATTTGTGTCTTTGGACTTTGAATAATACTGTGTTCAAAGATAACACATTAGCAATTTTTGTGAGGAAGTTTTCAAAACTGCATGAAATCCATGGTTACTGCATAAAGAATTCTTTGAAAGCTCCATGGTAAAAGAATAGAGATTATGAAAATATAAATGTGTGTTTGGGCAAAGAAAGGATAAAGAGAGTTTAGAAATGCAGAGGGCATGGGTGCAGAGAAAACAATGTTATTTCATAAAGGGCGCGGTGACAATAAAGAGAAACCTCAGGTTATAACTGGACTGAAAGACATGAAGCTGAGGATATGGTGTTTTCCCTTCTGCATTCTGGTCTTATATTGCACAAATACTTTCTTACTTTAATCCTATTCTCCATTTTAGAATGAGAGTGCCTATTCTCATTGAACATTACATGTGATAGACATGCATAGTAACTTGTATGTTCTTTCCTTTTACAAGATGCCAATGTAGCAGAATGCCTGAGTCAGTAGAAAACTATCACTTAGAGTTTTGAAAAATATTGGACAAACATGAATTTGGGGACATTCGAATACAGATTAAATGCTATACATTATAAAAATAATATAAAACTTTAGGGGCCAGAAGCAAAGTAAGAAATTCTAAAGAAATATGTCTAGTTGTCATGCAATTGAACAAGGGTCTGTTGTCATGTGTGAGCATTCAATTTCATTCTCAAACTACCTGGCTTTGGAAACCCTTGGGAGACAAGCCTCTTGTCATGTGTATGAAGGCATTTCCAATGAGCTTGAGCTGAAGAACAAAGGCCCTTCTATTTAAGGGCTATGGTCCATTGCTTAATAAAATAAGAGAAGAGCCGGGTGGCAGTGGCATATGCCTTAATCCCAGCACTTGGGAGGCAGAGCCAGGCAGATCTCTGTGAGTTTGAGTCCAGCCTGGTCTACAGAGTGAGTTCCAGGAAAGGCACAAAGCTACACAGAGAAACCCTGTCTCAAAAAACCAAAATAAATTAAAAGAGAAGAACATTTTATCTGAGAATAAGCATTTATCCTTTCTAGTTCCTGAATTCAGCCACTTCATATAGTTGCTCACATCCATCCAGATTGTCTTGGACTCTTTCCCCTGAGATTGCCAACCAAAATAAACTTTCTATTCTTTTCTTGTTGTTGTTGTTGAGTTTTTTTTTTTCACCCCCGGAGCTGAGGACCGAACCCAAGGCCTTGGGCTTGCTAGGCAAGCGCTCTACCACTGAGCTAAATCCCCAACCCCAAATTTTCTATTCTTAATTTTCATGGTTCAGCTATTGCATCACAAAATGATTAATCTAGTACACTGTTACATGGACACATTAATGGATTCTATGTATATTATTATAGCTGTATCTTTATTTGTGTGTGCATATTTATATGCACACACATACATATATATATATATATATACATATATATAAACACACACATATATGTTATATAGATAGATAGATAGATAGATAGATAGATAGATAGAGACAGAGAGAGAGACTTGTGTATACATTGTGGATAATTGTATGTTAACTTGCCCACTTCTCATTTTGTTTTTCTCTTCTTTTTAAAAACAACTGTATGCTAAGGAATGACAATTTATGGAAAAAGTGCAGATGGCTTTTGAGGATATGAATTCCCTTTAAGTTTAAGATACTCTCTTAACACATGGCCACTGACCCTGGGGCTGAATGATAACTCAAATTTTGCTGAGCCTTAACCACACATTCCTGTGACAAATGGGACAGATTCTACAAACTACCTCACACAAATACTTTCGGATTGCTTGTTGTGCTCACTTGCAGAGCTGAAAGATCCATTTGTCTTCTAATCCTTAAGGATAAAAATGCATTAGACTTCCAACTTCTCCTCAAATCAGTACTATTCTTTTTTTTTCCTTGTGAGGAAACGGTTTTGTGGAGCCCCTGTTAGGCATTACAACCACTGCCTTATGAAAGCTTTAGTGCAATTCTTGCCTTCCGTAATTTCACTTATTCTTCAACATATCATTGCCAAGTAGTCCAGGACAGATTTCTTATTATTGTTACTAAAATAAATTTTAATGTAAATATTATGTTTGGTTAGTTCTAAGTAGAGAGAATGAAAGTGTTAAGAACTTTAAAATATTCATATGTCATTCTTTTTATCAAACTAAAGCCTTTATTTACTTGAACGTATGTTTAAAGATGTAGGCACGTGGGTTTCTGTGTCCATATCTAAGTAATTATTATAGGTATATTTATATAATTGTAAGTAAATGATTATACATATATATTTACAACCCTTATTCAATATTACTTGTATAAAAACTTTGAAATTTACATTAACATACTTTGAAGTGGTTATCATCATACTTTAAATTAGTTTTATCACAAATAGCTTTTTGTTTGGAGCTGCACGATCCCACTAATTTCATCATCCCTATATGAATGAATAAGGTAGTTACTGACATATAATCCTAGTTAAAAATGAATTATAGTTACTCAGTTTTAGAAATAAATGTTTGATGTGCTCTTGAACTGTCTATTAAATATCCTGAATAGCCGACATGTAAAGAGGTCCAGCTGCATGCTCCTGTAACTGAAAGCTCTGCTATGTCTCCTCACTAAATTGGACTAGACTATGCACTCTTAGTCTGTGAAAGCAAAGCCCCATTTCCTTCAGTTGCTTTTATCAAGTATTTTGTTATGGCAACAACAAAAAATTTACTAATATACCGTTAGCGATGACTCCATTAACAATTCTCGCACAATTATTTTTCGTGCAATGTGCTGATAGGTGAAGTTTATTATTCTTAGATGAACAAATATTATGTGTAATTTTCAAAGTTGATTTTTTTGTGATAAGTTGCTGCAATGATCCAGTATCCTGGCTTCTAAGTACCTATCATGTAAAGCAGTATCAATATGATGTATCATCTTTTCAAATGATAGTGTCATAGAAGGTCTTCATTGAGGGGGCAGTATATTGTCTATCATCTTCAAGGATTTAGTTTACTTTTTAAAACTGTTTCTCCTTTCAAAGGAGCGAACAGTTTAGTATTTACTTATAGAACAGCATCACCAAAAATACAAAAAGTAAAGCCAAATATATGAAACAAGTGAAATAAATAATGGAATTTTCATTCCTTGTAGGTAGCTTTGAACAGGGTAGGTTAATACAGTCTATTGCTACAAGCCTAATTCAAGGTTGGTGTCATATATATTCTGTAAAGGACAAATATATAATTTCATGTTGCATATTTTTCTGAGTTAAAGAAAGTAATATTCAAATGGAAATATCTAAATTTAATATCCTGAAAAGGCTTTGTGATATAAATATGACATCATTAGTCAAAGATGGTAAAACTCCTAGAAACCAGCAGCAATGTTAACAAGTTACTCTCTTCACATTGAAAAGGCCACAGTAGCCAGGCGGTAGTGGTGCATGCCTTTAATCCCAGCACTGAGGAGGCAGAGCCAGCCAGATCTCTGTGAGTTCAAGGCCAGCCTGGGCTACAGAGTGAGTTCCAGGAAAGGCACAAAAGCTACACAGAGAAACCCAGTCTTGAAAAAAGAGGAAAAGAAAAGCCACAGTAATATAGATATAGCATATCAGAGGCTGTGTCTTTTACCCATCATAGTTTCAATGTCCTTTGTTGTTGTTGTTGTTGTTGGAAAGATTTTCTCAGTGGAAATCCAAGGTGGAACCTCTTACTTTTGATTCTAGGTTTATTTATATGACTTGCTTTTTCACACTGTTAGTAGATTTGTTATGTGAATGATCATGAAAAGACACCTATTTGTCTTCTATATTCGCTCTTATGCCATCACAATAAGAACAAAATAGGCAAGCCTGCAGAAAGCTGAGACAGGAAAAATCCAGGCTAACAGTCCTCTTTTCTTGGCCATAGGAAATCATATTACATGTTTATTTACAATTATTAAAGTGGAGAAATCACAAGAAAATGGGTCATGCATATGAAAACTGTCTTTGTCTAGTTTCTTTGAGAAGCACGCTTTATAGATTTTTCAGGGTAGAGTCCATGGGCCCTGTAGTACTGTACCTTGGCTATTACAATGTATTTTTCCTAAAAACTGCCATTTATACTAATTCTGATTAGGGTATAAGGAGGCAGATTGCTTACAATAAACTTCTCCCAGCCTCGGTATACCTGTGCCCCCTCTCACCTGTGCCTTACAGAGAACATTTGTTCCGACTATACTCATGCATCCTTCACGCAGTAAGTAAGCACCATGCTTACAATAGATAGCTGTTTTGTATTGGTGTGGTTTATCTGTTAATTACCTATAAAATGAGAAAGACTTCTACCAAAAGATACAATCATGGCTTTTTAAAACTAGAAGCAAAGATTGCTTTCTTTAGACTTTAAATATAGGCAAAAGGCAAGGTTAGTGAACTCATTGAGTGGCACGTAACTGATGAACAGAAGGAAATTGATTGACAGAACTGCCATGATGGTGAAGAAGAGACCATGTGGAATCCAGAACATCCCCTAAAGCACCTCTTAGTGTTGTCACAGTCTGCAGTTTAGACCAAGGAGAAGCTACAGTTCTATTCAGGCTGCACGACTAGGTTTCAGTCACCCTATTGTCAGAATGACACCTTATCTTATTCAGTCCTTGGTCTAAGCTATATACCAAAGTAAAAAGTGAATATAGAAGATAAAATGAGGGCCATTTACTAGAACTTAAAAGAAAAAGTGTTCTTGAGTGACTGGACAGGGAGACAGCAGTGTGAACAACCATATGCAATTATTCACAGGAAAAAGTTGGGAAAATACACTTGAAGGTGACAATAATGCTTATGCTGAAGAGCATTTGTGAGAGTGGCCTCATGGGGTGGGCCCTCTGGGCTTTGTATCTCATCAAGAAGATGTTTTTCACTTCATTGTCTTTCCATGGTTCATTTTCCCTCCTCTCTTTTGACCTTAAGCTATAAAACAGGATGGCAGCCTTCTTGCAGGAAAACTTTATTGTTTGCAGTGAGGGATTCTATGAAACGGCCAAGCCACAAAGCATGTCTATGTTCTTATGTAAAAAGAGGTTTTATCATTTCAATGCAGAGTGTCATGTGCAATACTAGGTCATAACTAATTCTGAAATACCACTTTTGACTTGTAGCAAATGGTGTCCAAGGGCAGATGGTAACCAAGGACCATCTTTCCTATCCTCCTGTCTACTTTTGGTCAGTTTCGCTAACACATAAAGACTATTAAACAATGAAAACTATGGCTGATATAAAAAGGAACATGATATTGTTTGTAGGTGTTGGTTATGAATATCAACTATGACTAAGAAATTGATTATGGAAATGAGAATAATGTTTGTTGTACAGTTGGGTAGGTTTCTTTCCTTCCTTTTTTAATTTTTAATTTGCACATACATGTGTGTGCATGTGTTTATATGTGTACAGGAGCAGAAATTGGCATTGACATTGATTAGTCTATTTCTCAAATGTTATTCACTTTGATTTATTGAGGCTTGGTCTTTTATTAAATCCAGAGCTCTCAAAATATAAAGCACCTTGAAAAATAACAAGGATATTCCCCAAAATCCACCATCTTTGCTTCCTGAGCACTATGGTTACTGGTAGGATTCAATGACCATTTAGTATTTATGTGGGTACAAGGGATAGGAATATGGTCCCCCATGCACAGCAGGGGCTTATACATTGATGCACCTCCCAGCCCTTACCTTGGTTCTGTTTGGTCTTTTTCTGTATCCTTGCAGATATCTTTGTGTATTCACATGTATGTCATACCTAATATTATTGTTTACTTCCTGTGCTGGTTAATTTCAATTGTCAAACTTTAAGGTTGTAGAATAACCTAGGGCAGAAATCTCTGGACATATTTGTGAGAGTGTTCATAAAGATCATTAAGTGAGTCACCAAGACCCAGGGAGACTGTGCTTGACACGGTATCATGGAATGGAGACAATGCTGCATAAAAAGAAGAAATTACATGCAGCTCTGTTTTCATTTTCCTGCTTCCTGATCTCAGAAACAGTCTGGAAAACCACCTCATTCTCCTGCTCCCATGTTCTGTCCAAAGAAGTGGACTCAAATCTTAAAGCATGAGAAAAATAAAATATTCCTCTCTCATGTACTTTTAGACAGATATTTTTGTCACACCAGTGAGAAGAGTTACAGAAACAAAACTCATACTAAGAAGAGGGACTACTGATTTCATTAATCCATATGGCACATGGATCTTTAGAGGAGGTATTCAAAAGGATTAAAAACGAGCTCCTAACTGATCTAAAATTTCCTAGAATATTGTTAGCCAGAATTAATGGGCCCTAGGAGACCAGAATGACAGGGGAAATGTGGCCATTAGAGGGCTAGCTCAAGTTATTTTAGAGGGTAATAAGGACTATATTGGTCTAGAAGCTAATCACTTAATATTCTGGCAATTATTCTGGATTTATTCTTTCCATATTCTGAAAGTTTAAATAAGCTACAATAAAAATGCAGTACATAAAGGTTTTCAAAGGAGGAAGACAAAAAAAAAATACCCATGCTTTTTAGAATCATTTGGTTTTAAGGGAGACGGTATGAAGGGTGAAAGGAGCAGTAATAATTAAATGGTGTTAAGGATAGGAGGGCCCATAGAGGAGGTAGTATGAGGAAGAGTAAGTAACACTAGAGACCTTCGAAAATACCATGTGGATGCCTTCAACTGAAGAATTTAAACGAGGATACTTTGTAGTAGACAACATAGGCTGTCACTTAAAAAGGTCCATGACAGGCATATGTTACTGGCTTTTAAGTTCTTGTCAGCAGGGTCTCACAGATCCAGAAAACATTGTCATTTCCATTACTGCTGGTTCACCATCAGAACTTAACGGTGAGACCCTGTTGCTGAAGACACCACATAGTTGACACACAAATTATGGTGAAATAATGATCCTAACAAACTGGAAAATTTTATCCCCACTAGCAAGCTTGCATAAATGTGGGGTACACTGTAACAAGAGGAAAAATAATAAACACTTTTCCTATATGTGAAAGCTACAATGACAACTCTCTTTGTAAAATATGTCCACTGATGCTATAGTTGCATGAATGTTATAGGGACAACCAATTGCTTTATGGTTGGATTTAAGGCCCAATCTATATATAAGACATAACTCGTATATGACAACATTAATGGGACCAAGAACTGAAGACTATATAGTTGATGGGCCCTAGAAGGAGAAACTGATATTATTATTCTGACAAATGAGCATTGTATCTAAAATGTTATCATTATATCAAAGAGAAGTGCATATTGCAACCCTCGACAGATGTTTCTTTGAGTATTATATCATGACTAACATAGAGTCAAAAAATTGGTCAACATACTGAGAATAAGAGATTTCAGAGTGTTCAACCAAAAAGGGGAGCATGCATGTCACATTCCTTGCTTCTAAATTTCAGGAATCATTGTGGGAGAAGAGGCAGAAGTAATATGAAAGCCATAAGTAGCAGACATCAATGATGAAACACATTTGCTAGATAGTGTAATTACACAGATAAACTCACAGGATCTGTGACCATATGTATTGTATAAGATTAAACCACTCCAAAATCCCAGTATGGACAGGGGATGTTCTTTAAATAACAACAATAGGTTCCTTAAATTAACTTTACAAATATCTGTACAGATTCCATATAAGACTCTGAAAAATTTATAATAGGAATGGATAGATAAAAGGTAACATAGAAAAAAAAAGAATATAATTTCTTTATTCTAATGGATCAATAGTGCCATCTATTGCTTATGATATATTTTCTACACATGATTTTTATGTGCTAATAAAATAAATGTATATTCCTGTGTCTTTATTTTAAGATATTTTACATATTTGAAATACTATAAAATTAACAGGCCAAAGTTAAGCTTGAGAATCTGTTACATATATATACAGTATCTATTTATTGAATGTTAAATGGATTGCATTTATCCTTCTGAGGAAGGAGCTCTTTTTTATAGCTTTTACATTGTTGTACAAAGTTTTCTGTCTTCTCTCCATATAGTTGAGTTTCGTGCCATACTATGTGAACAATGCATGAATACTGACTACAAGCTATACATGATACATCCAAATGGTATTTAGCTAAAAATTCTAATGAAGCTGAATTACTATATGCATTTGACCAAACCATTATAAGAATTTCAGTGCTTGGTTTTATACAAGTATTGCTTGAGGAAAGTAAGTAAAAATAAAATATATGCAATGCCTCCTGTAAAAAAAAAATGTGTTCTAGTAATTCTAAAAAATGCAGTATTGCTTGTTTTAGGTTATATTTTGGCTTAGTTTTTGTTCTAAGGGAGGTAAGTGATTATAGTTAATACTAGTCCATTTTCTAAAGTTCTCCATAACTAAAGGTATTCATTCATAATGAAACTGTAGATGATAAAGCATAATGGAGCTATGTCCTGTATATTCTAGAAATAAGCCAACCACTAATGAATGAAATAACAAAAATAGAAGAATTATTCCTAGAAATCAAGCTTTATAAGACTAAGAATTTTTAAATGTGGACAAAAAAAATTGAGAGGGAGATAGAGTCAGGAAATGTACAGAACTCTTAGAGAGAGGTAGTGGAAGAGCAATCTGATCAGTATACATTTATTGTACAAATGTATGAAACCTTAAAATAACTAACAAAAATAATATTATTTGCAAAAAAAAGAGTGCCAAAAATAGAAAATGATCGTAGGTTCAGGTTATGTGTATATAAAAACAGAAGGTTTTAGTAGAAAAAATACGACAATTATAATCAACATATACGTCTGCTGTGTCATTTGAAAGATTTCCCCAAAAGCCTTCTATAGCTGTAGCCAACCTCACTTACCCAGTCCTATTTGATTGCAGTACTCAATAAGTCAGCCAGGCCCACGTAAAATCATGACAGTGAAATTACATGGAACATAGTATTCGTCTCTGTTTTTTTTTTTTAATTTTATTTTATAATTAACTTAATTTCACATATCAGCCATGGATTCCCCTATCCTCGCTCCTCCCACCCCCCAGCCCTCCCCGTAATCCACCCCCATTCCCACCTCCTCCAAGGCAAAGTCTCCCCTGGGGAGTCAGCCCAGCCTGGTAGACTCAGCCAAGGCACGTCCAGTCCCCTTCTCCCTTCACTCAGGCTGAGCCAAGTGTCCCAGCATAGGCCCCAGGCTTCAAAAAGCCAGCTCATGGAGTAATAAATTAGCAAAGCAGCTACAGAAATCATCATAGATGATTTAAAAACTTCTTCTTTAAAACTTCTTTAAAAACTAAGATACATCCACTGTAGACTACTGGCAATGGTCAAGAGAAGGCCTGATCTGACCTAGTCTGGTAATCACATGGCCAAACACCCTAACAGTTGTGCTGGAACTCTCATCCAATAACTGATGGAAGTGGATGCAGAGATCCTGGGCCAGGCCCTAGGTGGAGCTCCAGGAGTCCAATTGTCAAGAAAGAGGAGAGACTGTAAGAGTGTGAATTGTTGAGACCAAGATTGGAGAAGCACAGGGACAAAGAGCCAAACTAATGGAAACACATGAATTATGAACCAAAAGCTGTGGAGCACCCAGCTGGAGCAGACCCTCTAGATAAGTGAGACAAATGAATAGCTTGAACTGTTTGGGAGGCACCCAGGCAGTGGGACTGGGACCTGTCCTTAGTGCATGAGCTGGCTATTTGGAACCTTGTGCTTACACAGGGACACTTTGCTCAGTCTGGAAGAAGGAGACTGGACCTGCCTGAACTGAATCCACCAGGTTGAATTGAATCCCCAGTGGAGTCTTTGGCCCTGGAGGAGATGGGAATGGAGGGGAGAGTTTAAGGGGGAATGTGGGGGTGGGGCCAGGAGTGGGGAGGACAGGGAAACCCATAGCTGATGTGTAAAATTAAAACACAAATATAATAAATTTAAAAAAGGAGAAAAAGAAAAAAGAAAACAAAAAACAAAAACCTAAAATATATCTTACATGTTCTTAAGCCATGCCACTCCAGGGATACTTCTGAAGTAATCTATCTATATTATGTATTACACAGTCATGTGTACACCCATCTTTATTGTTACCCTATTCACAATGAACAAAATAGGTCATCTGTCTAAATTATCATTAATCTATGAATCAATGATAAAAATATTGACTACATACACAATGAGAATTTAATCAGCCACCTTTTTACATTCTTTTACTCTGAGTTGATGTGTGCCTTTGATTTTAAGGTAGATTCAGCAGAAAGATAGAGTCTATATTCTTGATCTTAGCCAAAAGGCCGAGAAGCGATGAGTCTATATTCTTATCCAATCTGTTATTCTGTTTCTTTTCATTGGGGAATTCATTAATATTGAGAGCTATCATTAAGCAGTGTTTATTGGTTCCTGTCATTTTATTATGGCATAGTATTTTCATCTCTCCTGATTTACTGGTTATTTATTTATTCTTTGTGTTTTCTTAGGTGTAGTTAACCTCTTCAGACTGAACTTTTTCCTTTTTGTGCCTTCTGTAGTGTTTGACTGGCATATAGATATTGATTTAATTTGGTTTTATTGTGGGCTATTTTCTTTATCTATTTTGATTAATAGTTTTGCATGATATAGTAGTGTGGGCTGGCATCTTTGTTCTGTTCAAGTTTGCAGGACATCCACTTAGGACATACTGGCTTTCAGAGTATCCCTATAAAAATCAGATGTTATTCCAGTGTGTCAGCCTTTATGTGTTTCTTGGTATTTTCCTTTGCAGTTTTTATTATTCTTTTATTTTCTCTATATTTAGTGTTTTAATTATTAGTCTAGAGTGGAATTTCTTCTCTGTCCATGTCTGCTTCATGTTCTATATGTTTCTTGTACCTTGATAGGCAACTTCCTTTTTAAGCTGTAGAAATTTTCTTTTATTATTTTACTGAAATATTTTCTGTGACCTTGACCTGGTTCTCCTCCTCCTCCTCCTCCTCCTCCTCCTCCTTTCTTCTTCTTCTACTATTCATAGTTTTCCTAGATTTGGTGTTTTCTTTGTGTCCTGGATTTCATGAATGTTTTGTGCTTGGACTTTTTTTTTTTTAGATTTAATATTTTAATTGACTGATGTATCTATGTTTTTTAACCTTGTCTTCAACACCGGAGATTCTATTTTCTCTGTTTTGTACTATGTTGGTGAGGATTAACTTTGAAGTTTTTATTTGACTTCCTGAATTTTTCATTTCAGGTTTTATTTCAGTTCATGTTTTCTTTAGTGATTCTATTTCTTTGTTAAATTCTACTTTTCTTGTGAATTGTTTTCATTAATTCATTCAACTGAGGGTGTTTTTACAGAATTCATTGAGGGATTTATTGAGGCCCTTGAATGTATTTATAATTAACATTTTGAAGTCCTTATCTAGTTCTTAAGATATATTACGTTTCTCAGGACCTTCAGTAGTAGCACATTGTTTTGAGTGCTAATGTTAGTCTTTTTTCACTGGTGTGTAAGGATCTAGAAGTAGGATAATTGAAAATCTTGTAGGGGTTGATATCTAGTCTTCTCTTTATTGGGTGGACATTCCATTACTTGGATTATTTGCCTTCTCTAGATCTTAGGAAAGGATGGTGCCTGTGAGTTTCTGGGTATAAAGTACTTCTGCAGGTCTATGACTGACAGACAAGAATAGAGGTGGGCTATGAGAAAAGGCTTAGAAGGTCTATGGGAAAGAGCTAAGGGGATCCTGTGTACATAAAGAAGCATGGCTGACTGGGAATAGAACAGTTGGTAGGAGAAGGGGTCCCTGCAAGTGGGTTGCAGGAGGACAAATAATAATCTGCGAGACAGTGATGAAGTTATATGGGGACCCTGGGACTGTTCCAGGAGTTGGGGGCTCCAGTGCTTAGAGTTGAGGGGGTTACAATAATGAAGGTGAGAAAGGAGAGATTTTAACAGAGGACAAGAATGATGGTGTAAATTGCCTGTCTGAGTCCCAGAGTGATGTGGTCATTGTGGTTTCCAGATAGAATGTATCTAGGTATTGGGGATATCATAAAGAAATTTTGTTGGACTGGATGTGGGAGCTAAGAAGTCCACATGAACAATCAAACTTGGGTCAGCACCAAGATCCAGTGGTATCCCTAGGGAATCGAGATAGATTGGGAGAGGGGAAGCCTGATGGAGTGCTTCTATAGAGTGGACAGTGAGACAGGAGAGATTATAATTGAGGAAAGAAAGAGAGTGAAATTTGCTTACATCTTCCCTGATTTCCTTGCTTAATATAGCAGATGCCTAATATTTGTAAAATACTCATGACAGACACAATAAATATTCTAAATCTCTTATAAATATTAATATCTTAGTTTTGTTTATATTATGCCAGTATTTTGATATCTAAACAGTTTTTAAGCAAGTATGCACAGTTTGTGCATATACATGTACACACACACACACACACACACACATTCATTAATATGTACATGCATGTTGTCAGATAGTCTTCTGTTTCATAATGGAACACCCTGCATAAACCTTTCAGAAACCAACATTAGCTTCTTTAGTTTAACATCATAAGGCTTAAACAAGCAAAAAATAATTTTTTATGAGAAAACACAGAGACAGATATAAACGTTTGTCCAGAAAGTAGCAAGTAAGATCTGGGGATAGATAGGATAGCTGAGAACATCTAGAGACATAAATTTGTTCATTGTACTTCCTATGGTTAATTCTTACATGTCCTCAAGCTTAGTAGGCAGGATGTTGGTATCTTTTCAAGTTATAAAGTGTTATATTCAAAAATTATTTGAAGAAGTCTTTTATAATTTTCAACACTTGGATTTTTTAAGAGAGTATGTGTTAATGTGGGCTTAAGATGTAATGGAAGAATATATGGTCCAGAGATTTTAGGGATGAGTAATATGAACTAGGGTTTAACAGTTTAATTTATAGTCAGGATATAATATTAAATTACTTAATTTGCTAGAACCTTGCATTTTGTCATTTTGTTTTCTTCTGGATGTGGAGGATTCTACTTTCAAATTAACTATGAGTATTTCATCTCAATTAAT
This sequence comes from Onychomys torridus, assembly GCF_903995425.1. Classification (NCBI taxonomy): domain Eukaryota; kingdom Metazoa; phylum Chordata; class Mammalia; order Rodentia; family Cricetidae; genus Onychomys; species Onychomys torridus. The sequence goes on from NC_050454.1 coordinate 60,304,434, forward strand.
AAGGCATGTTACAGTCTACATCTTTTCTAAAAACATTCCAAAAATGTCATAATTAGCTAAACATCATCATGTTCCTATCTCCCTTTCTTCCTTCCTTTACCATCACTTCCACCTTCTGCTATATCTGTACATATCATGCTGTGTTCATCCTACTGTTTTCTTACAATAACAGGTTTGAGAATTTGAATTTTTGCATTGATGCCCAATCTAGCTTGAACACTTTTTCTTAAATATTCTTTAATGAACTCATCACTCAATTATGAATTTGCCTAAAAGTCCACATAATATTATCTTTTCCTGACCTTTATCTAAAACATAAACTCAATCATACACTCTGTTTCTCCTCAACTAAAGTACTCACCCAAAAGAATATGACGTGTATTAATTACTTCCTAAAGAAAGACTACAAGACCCATGAGGAAAAGATTTAACATGGTAACCTTTTTACACCAGCACAAATGTCTGTCATATTTGTGGTTTGGGTACATATTTCAAACTATATTATGAGATGTTTAAAATGCCCCAGTGTCCTGAAAACCTTTATAACAATATTAGTGAATGTGATTGTGAGAAACTTCAGTGTAATAAGCCTAAAAGAAAATGCATTGACTGCTATGCCCGTGAAAATTCTATATCACTTCTAACTTTTAGTTGATGTCTGTCCTGGGTGTTTCATCTTTTCATCCTTTGTCACTATGACATATTTTTATTTGATTGTAATTAGGCTTTGCATATTATTTTTACAATTGAGATAACAGTAAACTTCACATCGCAGCACAAATTAAACAGGAAAGATAATGATGCCATTTACTAAATGTTTATTCTCCATTCACTTCCTAATTTGACTTATATTGAATGAAAGTAATTGTTTTCCTAGAATCATTTCTTATATTAACAATAAAAAATTATATGACAAGAAGCATTCATTGAGTGACAGACTGATAAAGGCTTCTTAAGAATTTAAAATATTCATCCTATAGTTTATTTATATCTGAAGAGCCCCATCTCCTGAGCCATGGTTGAGTGTAACTGTATACTACACATGTCAAAGGCAAACAATTACAATTAAAATTACAAAACCAAGTAAAGCTGCAATAAACAGAATGTCAAGTGAATTTTATTATTTAATATAGTGAATTTTACAAGAATCTTAAATTTCACAAATGTCTTTTGGGGAGAACAATTTGCTATGGGATTGCTCTTGATTAAAGCCAATTATTCTTTGGTTCTATGAATCCTAGTTTTCTAATATGAGAGGGTTGGTATATTAAAAACTGGCTCTAAGTAGAAATTATGAACTCTTTTCAAACAAAATTGTGGTTAACAAATCATATGAAATACAGTAACAAAAATCATACAGCTATAAATTAGGTTACTGAATGGCTACTATAATATATTTATGCAAATATGACTATGATAGATGATAGATAGTGTATGTCAGAAAAAGAAACAGATATATAAATACATGGATAGATAAATGAGAGATAGATGATAAATAGGTAGATATAGATAGATTATAAAAATGATAGATGATAGATATACAGATAGATGGCAGATTGATAGATAGATATACTGATAGATGATAGAAAAGACATTTGCATAGGATAGATAGGTAATATATAAATAGAAATAAATTTTAACATAACAGAAAAACTGTACTTCACAAATTAATATTTTTAGATTTATTTTCCATAGTTTAGAATTTTATGATAGGATAAACAAATTAGTATATATGGAGCATCAACTGACAATAATTCAAGGTAATTATGAAATACTTTTCATCAAGCACTCCTGAAGACTTGGGGGCTTTATGGCATCAGGGATACAAACTGCTCACATTCTGGGCTTTGTCCTTCCTACAGACTTTGCTGTACACATACTTAATCATACAAAGTCAACAGACTAAATATTTAAGTCTAAAATTTGAGAGAATGTTTTTCACTCTTTGATAAAATATTTTAAATGTATTTATGTTATTCTTATATTCAATCTCCCAATATATTTAAATATCACCCAGTTACAAAGGAGTCATGGATGGCAATCCTAATTTTATGGGGGCTAAATGAGACTCGAACCAAAATAATACAACAATAATCTCTACTAAGAATTGTAATGTTAAAATGAACTATCAACTTTTGTCTATTTAAAAATGAGCAGTTCTCTCCCAATATTAACCAAGTGAACCAAAAGTTATACTTGATTACTTTATTGGAACCAATAGCCAAATTAGGTATTTAAGCCCTATTAAGTATTACATATACTGGGCAGATGGTGGTGGTGGCATGCCTTTAATCCCAGCACTAGGGAGGAAGAGCCAGGCAGATCTCTGTGAGTTTGAGGCCAGCCTGGTCTATAGGGAGAGATCCAGGACAGGCACCAAAACTACACAGAGAAACCCTGCCTTGAAAAACCAAAAAAAAAAAAAAAAGGTATTTTATATATGTATTATACACCAGAAGAATGATTTTTTACTATATATATATATCTATCTTATTGCTAAAGACAGAAACTTTGATATATAATAGGCTTTTCATTAAACATTTCTATCTCAGAAAATGCATTGCAGGAAATACAGTTTTATGTTAATCATGAAATTCAAAGTCTGCTGAACATTTAGGGAAATAAAAGAAAATGAATTTTTTTTTTGCAAGGACCTTTGCTGCATCTACACGGTAGCTTTGAGATACACTCACTGGGACATTCCTTGTTTGCCATATTCTCCTTTGCTAGTGGCAAAATAGACAATGGAGAACATGCACTACATCATGTCAGAATATTTGGGGATATCTTTGTCTAGGTTAAGGCTTTTGTATGAAAGGCTATTTTTGTTGGTGCAAGTGTAATATGCAATCCCAAAGTCTTGCTAATTTGTAATCTGCTTGCTTCTAGTGAGTTCCACTTGCCAACAACCAGAACCAAAGATGATTTATATTTGTTCTGCTACTTCCTTTGTTTTTATATTTCTTTAGTTCCCTAGAAAGTATGTTCTTTCCAGTCAGATGAACTTAATTTAATGCAAGATAATTGGAATGAGCACCTCTATTCTTTTTAAAATATTTATGCAATCTTCATAGAAAACACTTCACTGTATTGACAAAAGAGAAAATTCCACCCAGGTAGGTGAACCAACTCCACAGCCATCTCCTTAATGAGAGAATGAATATTTTATGGAAAGTAACTAGTTTTCTATAAAAAGTAGAGCATAGATGTGTACCACAAAATAAGACTAAGCCAACTGAAGCCAGAGTTGATTTCTACCTTAGTTTTACTAATAATCATGAGCCTCTAAAGATTAAATAATGAACCATACTCAAATGTAGATGATCTTGATACGTTTACCCTAAGTGGAACAGAAACTAAGCAGTGTGGTCATTTGTTGACATCTATGAAATTACATACAATTCAATCACAGTGGCTTTCTCTGCACTTTATCTAGACTAATAGAGGGAACAAAAAGTTATATGTCTTGGTATACACTCCTGAACTAGAAGTCTTAATACAAGATGCTTAGCAATGATCCACAGAGATACCATATTCCTCTGTAGAGCAGAGTCATCTCTCCTAAAACATGAACTCTTAATTCATCTGTCATAGCACTTTTCTTTCTGAGGCAACATCAAACATAACATGTTTTTCAGTTCTCTTTGAGTATGGACCCAGACATTAGAGTAACGTGTTCCAGTTTCAAAATATGCAAGAAAATAGTTTAACTGTAACTAACAAAGTTCATTCTGCTGTCTTTCCAGTTACACTTGTGATTTTCTTTCCACTTTTTTATTATAATCCTCTATTGGAATGCCTATATAAATTGGAGACATTTTGGGGTTTTAGCATTGTTTCTGTTGTTGTGTTTACAATACTCTTTGCATAAAATTTCCCATTAAACCAAAAAAATAATTGGTGACTTTAACAAGATACTCAAAACTTGGCACAAAAATGTGAAAGTTCATATTTTTCTTATACAATAATGTGAAAGATTTGTAGAGGTAGACACAAAATCTTTATGGAATTTAGGCACCATGATTTTTAGCATCTTTATTCTTTTATGTCTATTGTGGATTGCCTCACAAATAGCTGAGACTATCTGATTATCACACCTGGATCTCAATTATCTTTCTTTTTCCTTTTTTGTTATTAAGCAATTTTTCTTCATTTTTACATACCAACCACAGATCCCTCTCTTACCTCCTTTCACCCCCCCCCATTCCCTCCTCCAACAAGGTAGATGCCCCCTGGCAGTAGGATCAGAATCCATCTCTGGTGCATAAGCTGGCTTTTTGGAACCCACTACCTGTTGCACAGTCCTGACTCAAGTGCCTCAATTTTCAATAAGGTAAAAAAAGAATGGAGAGCACAATTTCATGTCAAGAGATCTTCTATGGTACCATCTATCATTTCCACTCACAGTAACTGTCTAGAGAGTCACAGCGTGTCTACCACAATGAAGAGAAACTATAAAGTAGAGCATTTCTGTGAAATATTATAACAATACTTTATGAAGAAAGAGACACTGGGATTACAAATGCATCTGTAATCACATGTTGTGTACATGTGATTTTAATAAATTAATAAGTACCAGAATAACTCATGTACTATAAATGAATTTTAAATTCAATATGCTGTAGTGGGTAGTCATTCCAACTTTGATCTGGAAGGACCACCCCCATTGAGGCTTTGGTAACTGTCACGCCTTCAAGGCGGGGCCAAGGGAGGACCCTTGAAGACCCGGGATCTTGATGGGCAGGCTCTCTTGGTTCCTGGACCCTGGATGCTGGAGGTAGACTGAGCAGAGTTCTCCAGAGAAAAACACCAAGGGACTGTGCTACACCTTTCCCAGACCCTGTTACCTATCCCTTCACTTGTGAGTTAGCCCACAAAATAAGCCTCTCTTTTAACTACATGGAGTTGCCTTAATAATTTCACCAATAATATGCCACATTTTAATCTATATCATAGCAATAAATCTACCACTAATATCCTATTGATTATTATTTTCTAGACAAATATCTGCAAATTAAATTTATAAAGTAAAAATTTATATATATATATATATATATATATATATATATATATATGACTTTGTTTTAAGATATTAATCAAAGTATGGTGCACATATAGTTACAAAGAGTATGGTAAAATATTGATTGAAACAAATAAACTCTTGATTCTATAGTAGAGATTTTTAAGGAAATTTACTGTTCACTCTTCTCCTTTACCTTGTGTTACTGGGGAAAGGTTTTTTATTTTCCAACACAATAATTTCACATATTTATATAAAATCTAGCAATGAACTTATAAACTAGAAACTTCTCAATATAAGATATTGTAAGACACATTTTCTAATATTTAATGTGCCATATTATCTCTTAAAATGCTAAAAAAACAAATATTCACCACATAATCTCCCATAAACTAAACTATAATCAATGAATTCTCAATATGACAATGACATATTAATATATTATCATAGCATGTTGAAAGTGCACAAAAATGATGACTGTACTGTATTATCTTCATGCAAGAGAAAATTTGCCCTATAAATCAATAGATCTTAGTTTTTTACATTGCTTTATCCATTTGAGTTCTCAGAGACTCAAAATTTCTTAGGGCTAAATGGAGTCAATATCACCTGTTCTTCTCCACCTCACAGCAAAGACAGTAAGTTAAATGAATACATTTAGAAATTGTTCAGAAAATAAGTATTGCAAAAATCAATCATAAAGCCTTTACATTAGACTTTGGTGGAATGTATATTGACTTTACCACTCAGGCATATAAAAATATATAATGAAAACCCTTGAAATATGTCTTTCCTCATTTTATTTAAAGAGATTTCTGCATATATTTTTTTTTACTCAATTATATGGCTCCTTATAGTATACAGAAATTCCTTGGAAAGTGAATTTCAATTTGTAAGCTTTTTGACTAATGAGTACAAAGAAAGGAGTGTTTCTTGATTTCTTGAATATCATATATTTTCTAATTAGACAAAGTATCTCTCTATATATTCTTAATTATGGTACTCAATAGAAATCACAGAACAAATAATTCAAGTACAATGATTTAATGAACTCAAATCATTATTTTGGTTTGGCTTCTGTTATTTGTGTGGGAGTCAACCTCTCAACTGAAAGTATAATGACTTGATTTATTTTTTACCATTGCATGCAATAAGATACTTTTGGTAGAATGCTTGCATTTAAATATTAAATATGCATTCATATTGATACAATATGTCAGGCATAAGAAAACTTCTCTTATAAGAAGTCATACATATCTAAATGCCTTGTGATCCACACAAGTCTTACATTGATGTTTCAGCTTTGATACTGTAATTGGTAGGCAATACCAAAGTTATGCAAGCAAAACTGCATTGTGTGCTTTCATTAAAAAGTTGTTTCTGAAAATAAGGTTTAGGACAGATTATGCTTGTTGGATGGAGTTTTGAGATCCCTCAAACAGTGATGGATATACATTATGTACTATATTTATTATGTTATATACTATACTACATTATATTATGTTGTATATACCATGCTTATATGTGTGTGTATATGTGTGCATATCCCTTTATATGTGTGTAGGCAAAAATAAACTGCAACATGCATATGGAGGTCAGAGGAATACCTCAGGTGCTGGGTCTTTACCTTCCACCTTACTTGAGGTAGGATCACCTGTTCATTGTTGCATACACTAAGCTAATTTGAGTGCAAACTTCTGGACCCATTACTGTCCCCATTTCTAAATCTCGCTGGAGAACATTGATATTACAGGCATGTTTCCACATGCAACATTATAGGGGTCTGTGTATATGAAATCAGGTCCAGACAGTTTCACAACTTTACTCTGTAAGTAATCATCGATCCTCTTAAATATAGTTTGATATGTGATTTTCAGAACCTTTGAAAAATCATGTTTCTGAGTACATGGTAAGTTCATCACTTCTTCCCAAAGTGCTATCTATGGATTTCAACTTTTCTAATATACCTAATTTCTCCTTTCATGAGATACTTTTTATGCTATAGTAGTGATACTCACCACCATAAATCCTACATATTCAATTACCTTTAGCAATTGTTTCAATTTTTTTCTATTTCATACCATTAATTTAAAGACAGGGTTATGAGCAATAGCTGTCATAAATGTGCAGTTGACTAGAGCATGTGTTTGAAAGGCAAGGGAAGAAAACAGTAAAACATCATAAAAGCAATTATTCCAAATCAAATCATAAAAACAGACATTATAAGGCTTTTAAAAATAAACATGTTTAGTTTATAAACGATGGAAAACTCGGTGAATGCCGTTTATGATTCTCACTCTGTGCACCTGCCACTGTTCTAAAGCTTTCACTATAACATCTCATCAGAGCAGAGGAGGGTCACTAAATACTTAAAAAGCAAATCAGTTGGTAAAAATTGATGGATTTGTATTTCAACATTACTGGAATGAAAATATTGAAGTTTCTATTTTCATCTCACTAAATGATTGCATAGTTGTTACAGTTAGCTAATATATATTAAAATAAGAGGTACACTTCCACTTAAAACCTGGGAATAAGTTTGTAGAAATGTTTCTGAGGAGAAAATTATATTTGGTTTATTCATTTGATTTATGGTTAGACAAAAGCCTATCAGGATAAAAAGGGAACACCAGTGAAACTGAAATGCATGTCAAAAGCCACACTAACATAATGGAAAAATATCTAGATTGCTTGATCCTATAAAGAGTCAATAATTAATGAAACCAGAGTTATGAAAGATAAGTATTATATAGTTAGGCTAGTTTGTAGTTTTATTATTATATTATTATTATTATTATTATTATTATTATTATTATTATTATGTGTTTTAATTTTATACATCAGCCATGGGTTCCCCTGTCCTCCCCCCTCCCGCCACACCCCCACATTCCCCCCATCCCCTCCCCTCCATTCGCTTGTCCTCCAGGACCAAGACACCCCTTGGGACTCATTTAAACCTGGTGGATTCAGTACAGCAGGTCCAGTCCCCTCCTTCCAGGCTGAGCATGTGTCCCTGTGTAAGCCCAAGGTTCCAAACAGCCAGCTCATGCACCAAGGACAGGTCCCGGTCCCACAGCCTGGGTGCCTTCCAAGCAGATCAAGCTATTCAATTGTCTCACTTATCCAGAGGGCCTGATCCAGCTGGGGGCTCCACAGCCTTTGGTTCATAATTCATGTGCTTCCATTTGTTTGGCTATTTGTCCCTGTGCTTTTTGCAATCTTGGATTCAACAATTCACGCTCTTGCAGACCCTCCTCTTTCTCGACAGTTGGACACTTGGAGCTCCACCTGGGGCCTGGCTGAGGATCTCTGCATCCACGTCCATCAGTTATTGGATGAGAGTTCCAGCACGACTGTTAGGGTGTTTAGTCATCTGATCACCAGACTAGGTCAGGTCAGGCTTTCTCTCGACCATTGCCAGCAGTCCACAGAGGATATATCATTGTGGGTTTGTGGGGACCTCTCGAGCACTCTGCCTATTCTCATAGTTTCTCATAGTTTCTAGTTTTTTATTCATTAGTAGGTTCAGAGAAAAGGAGACAAGTTATGAATATTAGGAAGTTATAAACATTCAATTCTGAGCTGATGTTGAAGGTGGGAGGTAACAGAAAATACGTGGCTGGTAGCATCAAAACTCACAATGCTAATTATAATCAATAATACAGCTATTGTCACTCCAATGTGAGGCCCAATGGTCAATTAAGTAATACTACCATTACATCATCTTGGTGTTCCCCCAAACAAGAATTATCTCAGTAGATATGTGAGAGGTTGAGCTGGAGAAATGACTCCTTGCTTTAAATGCTTGACACATAAGCAAGAGGACATACAGTGAGATAACTGACATCTATGGCATGGTGGTATGCACCTGTACCACCCAAACTCAGCACTGTGAGATGACAGGAGAATCCAGGACAGAGTGGAATTCACGGACCAGCCAATGAAGCCAATAGATGAACTCCCAGCTGATTAAGATACCCTGTTTCAAGAAAATAAAAGAGCAACTGGAGAAAACTCATGACATTGATATCTGGTGAGCATGTGTGCATGTGTGCACACACATGCATGCATATACACACACAAACACACATACACATGCCAAATTAAAAAAAATGGAAAAGTAATATATTTTGAAAGATGTCCTCACAATTTGGGATTATAAAGACAAAATAGTATCAGCATGACATCACAAGATGTTTCATCTGAAACTCTTCCATTATATCTACCAATCTTATATCTGCTAGAAGAACATAGAAAAAAATATTCAAATTAAAGTGTTCATTTAGGGAAAAATTTAAAAGACTATTTAATTTAACAGCTATGGATGGAAAATAATAGACTAATTGTAAAGGAACTTGAAATGCCAGATTGAAAGGAATGTATAAAAGCATACTCACACCACATCTAAAGGATATAAAGGTCATCCAGATAAATTTCCATGCATTCAGGACAGAAAAAGCCATACTTCAGTGTGGATAAAAGGGATAATTATTCAAAATACATCACAAATTCAAAGGACCACATTATAAAAAATAAAAGAATGTGATTTTTAATCTGAGGACACATGTGAACCTGATAGTTCTGAATTTTAGAATAGTTTTTGTAAAAATACTGCTACTTATATTGCCTTCTACCTGATTTATATTGTTAGATAATCAAAGAATATATAACATACAATATTTCTTTTTTAAAAATAATCTCAACTAAAGTGTTAAAATAAAATGACAGGACATGTTATCTAAAATAATTAGTGCTATTTTGAAAGAATGGACCTTGGTTGGTTGCTCACTCTGTAGCAACAGGCACACAATACATGGCAGCACAAACTGTACTTCATTGGTTCAAAACAAATAGGACATGAGGCTGAACACATAGGAGCAGAGGGTGGATCTGGAAAAACTAGCCAAATGGAGGGATATAACAAAAGTGCATTGTGTGCATTTCTTCAAAAACTAATTCAAAAAAGGAAAAAAAAAACATAAAAATAAATCCTTGAACAAAAATGGCTGAAGAGTAGATGTTAAAATCAAGTGGCAAATATCCCATGTCTTCTGTCAAAATAATATGTGATCATCCAAAGAATTTTGTCACATCTTTTACTGAATTATGTTATAATATACCAGGAATTATGTTTGAAATAGTCTTATTCTAGGGAGATCTTTCAGATGAAACTTTACAGATTCTGAAACAAACAGAAAATGATGAACTGGATGGAGATGTAAACATATCAAAGAATCAGGTAGTTGTTAAAATGAAAAAGAACAACAATTTAGTAAACTATGATATCAATTCTTTGACAACAAACTCAAGGAGCCAATTGTTTGAGATTACTTGACAGTTGAAGATTTTACAGAGTTGTTGACTTCGGGCATATAAAAGATTTTGTGAAATGTATAGTAAAATTATTTCTCAATCCATAGAGTAGGTACAAATAAGGAGAACATAACACCCTGAGCCAATTTCAGAAAAGTCAGAGGTACTTAACTTACTTAACTGATTTACCACAATAATTGAAGTAGGTATGGAAATTATGTACATAAATTCTAATGCATCATTTAGAGGAGAGTATTTCCATTGATCATTAAGTCTTTAATGTGTGACTTATATATATTTCCAAACTGGATAATAACCAATTAAAAGAACATTTTCTATGTATTAATTTTCTTTCTTGTTATATATTTAATTGTTCACTGGATCTAAACATCTCATGCTCTTCCCCTACATACATTATAAAACACATTGGCAGTTTATCTCTCTTTGAAATGTCTCTAGTTTCATCTAATTTTCTTTTCTTTGATTTTCAAGTGTTCTCTTTAATGTTTCATTAATTAGGTAGCCCATGATGTTTCCTATCAAACTTTACTACATGTATACCTAGAGAAAATTGAAAAAAAAAAAATAAAACCTTCATATTATCATGAATTTTCATATGAAATGGATGATATATTATTCCCTAGTCTAATAAAAATCTTCAACTGTACAAGTTACCTAAATTGCATATCACTTGCTTGATAAAACTATGCTATAAACATAGATACTCTCAATTCTGAAAGAGCATTCACAAATGAAAATCCACATATGAATAATGATTTTTTTTCTGTAAATACCATGTTTGTATTTTGTTCATCATCCAACTCAAATGTCAATCAAAATGTACTTTATGCAGTATGTCACCAAATCTGTGTGGATGTTTCCAATAATATGTATGAAAACACATTGCTAGTTAAATTTGCCTTAGAGGAATTAGACTTCCTGATCCTCATGTATGAAGAAAGCTCTTCCTTTTCATGCATATGTTTATTATCTCATTCCTAATTTTTTGTTCAATGTGGTCTACTGGTGACAGATTAAATATAAGCACATAATGAACAAGTGCTTGGGAAGCCATACGTATAATGGTATACTTTGGTTAGACAAGAGGCTGCCAAGGTACAGTGAGGCTTACATACTGTGTTCCACAGTTCTCAGTGTAAAAGGTTTCAGACATCCCAGATGGAGATGTTGTGTAAGGGGGATGTGATACGTTTGCTAATGCACCCTCAGAGGAAATCAAGTGTCTATCAGTTATAAAACAGATGATTCAGTTTTAATTAGCTGTGAGACAGGGCATGAGGTGGGCACAATACATGCATGGCTTCTGGTAATTTCGATCCTCAGGATGATGAAGTGACAGAATGCAGGTTTTAAGATCGTGGAAAGAATGCAATATTCTGGAGCTATTGCAGTAAGTTGCAGAGATCATGATGCCATGACCATGACACCAACTGCAATTGATATTAAAAATCTATGGAGTGCTGATTAAAAATAGTCGCAGACTCTGATAATCAATCCAGAAAACAATTACTACTAGAAAAAAATGTGGAAAACATGAGTAATACTGATATTAAAATTGTGCTATATGAGGCAAATTGTTCTTTAACATTAAAAAAATAAAATTGGCTGTGGATCTCTGTATCTGCTTCTCTCAGTTGCTGGATAAAGTATCTCTGATGACGATTAGGGTAGTCACCAATCTGATTACAGTAGCTGGCCAGTTCAGGTACCCTCTCCACTATTGCTTTGCTAGGAGTCTTAGCTGGGGTTATCCTTGTGGATTCCTGAGGGTCTCTCTGGTGCCAGGTTTCTCTTTAACCCTAAAATGTCCCCCCTCAATCGGAACATCTCTTGTTATTCTCCTGGTCTGTCCAGCCTCCAAGCCTCCTACTGCACCCAGCCCCCTCCCCCAAGATCCCATCCTTCCATCCCCCTGCCACCACAAGTTTACCCAGGAGATCTCTTCTATTTCCCTTACCCAGGGAAATCCATGTATCCCTCTTTAGGCCCTCCTTATTATCTAGTCTCTCTGAGGTGGTAGATTATTGGTTGATTATCCTATACTTGACTCCTAATAGCCATTTTAGAGTGAGTAATACCATGTTTATCTTTCTAGGTCTGGGTTACCTCACTCAGAATTTTTTCTAATCACATCCATTTGCCAGTAAATTTCATGAGTTCATTAGCCAAGTGCTGGGCTGAGCCCCGAGAGTCTTACTGAAGAAAGGGAGAAAGGATTCTACAAGTCAGGGATTCATGTCAGGAGAACCCACAGAAACAGCTCAGTTCTGCCTAAAATTGATTTGACATGCTTTGAGCAAGGCCATGGGAGTCCTACCCCTTTCTGAATGAAGTTGGAGGAGGAGTGAAAGGGGAGGGTGGATGATGGGAAGTGGGAGAGGGGGGTGAGGGGGAGACTTGGAGGAGAGGAAGGAGGGAAAGCTGAGGTCAGTAGGTAAAATAAATGAAAAAAATGTTATTTAAATAAATAAAAATTTTTAAGAAAGAAAAAATAGTTGGGGATTTAGCTCAGTGGTAGAGCACAAGCACAAGGCCCTGGGTTCAATCCTCAGCTCAAAAAAAAAAAAGAAAAGAAAAGAAAAGAAAAAAGAAAATGCAGACACAAACATCTTGAAAATGTAACTGCATACATAGTAACATATTTTACTAGAAATATAGCTGAAAATTCTACCAATGATGTTAGCAAATTATGAGGAGTGCATTTGAGGACAGAGTTTTCCTGGATTAATGACTTCTAAACAGAATTTTTTCAGAGAACTCACCAACACCACTTCTACTGTAGTCCTTCAGCACCACGATTTACTGACTGCAGAAATCTGAGGCCTAATTAAATCTTTTTTGAATGTTTTATAAAATCATTTTAATGAATATAGGGCACTTTTTCTTTCATTGTGGTTATCTTTTCAAAGGTATTAGAAACATTAAGGAATCTGTGACAATGAGTTATTAATTTTAACTTTTCAGGCTTAGTGACACCTCAGATGACTGACTATAATGAGCCTTAATGCATTAACCAGAGATTCTGCTACAAAGCAAATCTACAAAATTTTGAAGATATATAGAGAATAATAACTTAATATATTATCATTGGAGCTGCACATATCTAGTTTTTAATATCTAGAGGAGATTAATTTTCTTAAATTGCATGGAAGTCTCCTATCCCATATATGAGATAAATGCTTTCTTTCTAATTTATTTCAAAACAGCACCTCACATTTTGAATACTACTAGATAGTTAATATTCCTCATAACCTTTACTTAAGTAAGTAATGCTTTTATTTTAAATGGAATAATATTTTCAAAATACCCACACCAAAGTATAAAATGACAATTTCAGTACAAATTAAAAACTTTTATTCTTCAAAAGATCAAGATTATAGTTACTTTGTGGCCTGCCTATTTTTACAATCTGCCCAGCTACAAAATATACTAAGAATATAGAGTAAAGTTAAGTTTCTCTTCACGGGGCTGGAATGATAGTTCAGTGATTAAGAGAGCTTACAGTCCATCATTAGAAACAGATTTTGGATCCCAGCAAACATATAAAAAGCAAGGTGACCTTCAGTTTCAGTTTCATCAGGATCCAGTATCCCCTTCTGGCCTCTGCTCACACAGACACCTTTACCTTTACCCTTGCAAATATGTTATAAGCATTGATGATGAAGCACAGAGATATAAATACATAAAACACTCTTGCAAAGGTAGTTTATCTTAAAAATAAGTATGTGTATTCAAATATTAATCAACTAGAGGAACTTGAATTATCAGCATAAATTTTTTTTAATGAATCTTTTTGCTTGAGGCCATAAAAAGATATTTTTAAAAGAAAGAAGAGTAAAAATGCATAACTTTACATGAATAACTTGTCCCCTTTATGTGATGATATTGTGTCTTTCAATATATTGTACACCCTAATAAACTTATCTGTGGTCAGAGAACAGAACAGACACTAGATAGACATAGAGGCCAGAAAATAGTGGCACACACACAGCTTTAATCCTATCACTTGGGAGGCAGTGATCTATCCGGATCTCTGTGAGTTCAAGGCCACACTGGAAACAACCAGGCATGGTGACACAGACTTTTAATCCCAGGAAGTGATGGCAGGAAGCAGAAAGGTATTTAAGGCATGAGGACCAAGGACCAGAGGCTTTTAAGCTTTGAGGATTTTAGCAGCAGTTCAGCTGAGATCAATTTGGGTGAGGACTCAGAAGCTTTCAGTCTAAAGATTTGTGGAAACAGGATCCGATGAGGAGTTGTTGAGGTGAGGAAGCTGTCCCTTGTTCTGCTTCTCTGAACTTTCAGCATTCACCCCAATACCTGGCTCCCATTTTTTTTTTAATTAATAAGACCTTTTAAGATCTGTGTTACACTTTTATATGATATACTTTGGTTGTCTTTATAATGTAGCATGAACCTTAAAAGTTCTCATTAATAAAATAAAACCTGGAGCCAGGTATTGGGGTGAATGCTGGAAGATCAAAGAAGCAGAACAAGCTACAGCTTCCTCACCTCATCACTTCCTCAGCTGATCCTGTTTCCTCAGACTGGAAGCCTCTGAGTCCTCATCCAAATGGATCTCAGCTAAACTGCTGCTCAAAAGCTTAAAGACTTAACCAGCTCTACTTTCTGGTTTTTCATGCCTTATATACATTTCTGCTTTCTGCCTTCACTTCCTGGGATTAAAGGTATGAGTCACCATGCCTGACTGTTTCCAGTGTGGTTTTAAACTCACCGAGATCCAGATGGATCTCTGCCTCTGGAATGCTAGGATTAAAGGCATGTGCTAGTATTGCCTAACCTCTATGTTTAATATTATGGCTGTTCTGTTCTCTGACCCTAAGATAAGTTTATTGGGGTATACAATATATAAACCACATTATAACTCGTATTCCAACTGTTGGAACAGAACTCTGGGGGTCTGAGAGCTTGGAGGGAGTTACAGAGGAAGATTCTATAACCCCTTTCTTCTACCCTTGACTCTAAAAACCAGCACCACATGGACAAACCTGCTAAGTTCTGCTGTTTGCTAGAGCTGGAACCTCGCCTTCTCATTCAATTACATCTTCAGAAACATTCCACTTTTGATGGTTTCCTTTACTGCTTAAGTTCTGTAAATCAGGCTGGCCTAGAACTCAGAGATCTCCCTGCCTCTGCCTCCTAAGTGCTGGGATAAAAGGGATGCACCACCACACCAGGCTCTAAACTTTTCTTTAATTCATTTTTATAAATAGAAAGTTGAGCTGGGTGAGATCTATTCCCTAAAGTCACCACTCCCTTTATTCCATTTAGGATCTTGTTTTCCTTTATAGATCTGGATAAGAGTGACCCCTAATAATGATGCAACACAGTCAATACCAGGCTGTTTGGAAATCTTCTCTGTCAAAGCTTTTAATCCATAACTTTAATTTAGCTTCATAGAGAATTTTCTTTGAATGAAGGTAAAAAAGCAGCCATATTCTTCACAAAATTATCACAAGAACAATTTCTAGGCTACATACTTATATTCTTCTCCTCTGAAACATCTTGAGGAGGGGCCCACAATAACAATAACCTTCAACATCACTATCTTCCATGTTCTTACTAATATGGTCCATTAAGACCCATGTAAAGCATTCAATTGATTTCCTAAACCTAAGTACCATATTCAACATTCCTCCAAACAAAAGCAAGGTCAGGCTCTCACAGTACCAACTTCTTAGTGTGGTGGTTTTGAATGAAAATTATCCCCATTGCTCATTGGGAGTGGCACTATTTGAAACTATTAGAACATGTTTCCTTGATGGAGTGGGTGTAGCATTGTTGGAGGAAGTGTGTTATGGGGAGTGAATGTGGAGGTTTCAAGTGCTCAAGTCAGGCTCACTATCACTCTCTCTCATCTTGTTGCCTGCCAGTGATTCAGATGTAGAACTCTCAGTACCTGTCCAGCACCAAGTCTGCCTGTGTCTTGTCATGCTTCCTGCCATGATGAAAATGGACTAAAACTCTGAAATGTAATCCAGCCACCAATTAAATGTTTCCTTTATAAAAGTGCCTGTGTTCATGGTATCTCTTTACAGTAATAGAACATTGAATAAGGCAGAGCTGATATCAGGAAGGGATGGATACAAGCCTCTGGGCTCAAGGAGTAGAATGTAGTGATGTGAATGAAAATGCCCCCCACAGACTCATAGGAATGCAATATTTGGAGGAGTGGCCTTTTTAGAGTAGGTGTGGACATGTTGGAGGAAGTGTGTTACCAGCGTGCACTTTTGGTTTTCAGAAGCCCAAGCCATACTCAGTGGTTCACTGTCTCTTCCTGCTGCCTGCTGATCCTGATGTAGAACTCTCAGCTGTGTCTCCAGCATCATGTCTGCCTGCATGTAGCCCTGCTTTCCACTCTGATGATAATGGACTGAACCTCAGAAAAACAAGCCAAGGCTAATGAGATGCTTTCCTGTGTGAGAATTGATGTGGTCTCCTCAGAGAATAGAACAAGAACTAAGACAAAATGCACAAATACAACGTGCTTGAAATGAAGTGATGATGCACTCCAAGACTTTAAGATTTGCTTTTGATCCTCCTCATAATAGTCACCAGGATGCTACAAGAGGATGTGGGAGGCAAGACCAACACATAATGCTTAACAATGACCAGGAAGTAGAGTCTATGACAAGTATCTCATTTTAATATAACTAAGAAAAGATAAACTGGCATAATTTATATTTGACATTTTGTTTAAATTTAATTTCATGCTCTATCAATATATTTATTTTATTCATGGTTGATAGTTTATATAAATTATACAATCATAAAAATTAAAGTAACATTGTTACTAATTATTTGCTGTTCCTGCAAGTTTTGGTAGAAACAAATTTTGTATGACAAAAGAGATACAGGGATGCAATTCTACTTAAGGAAACCTGAGCACACAGCACTGATTTTCTTAGGTTAGACTAATAATGGATTAGGGTCATCAATCTATCTCTTTGCTAGTTTTACCTTTATAAACTGAAGAATACCTTGAAATACACTATCTCTGCCAAGATTCTCAACTTAAAAGTAGAAATTTAGTGGAATATCAAATTGTCAGCCCAGAAATCACAAACATACAGGTAATGTTATATGAACTGAACAGATTGTTTCTATATATTTAGGAATACATGCACATACACACACACACACACACACACACACACACATACACACAGTTATGTTTATATGTGTGTGGCAACAAAGTGACCACAGGCTATGAATTTGAGAGATAGCAAGAATGGTAGGGGTTGGAAAATAACACCATTATATTTTAACTAATAGCCAGAACCTGGAAACAACCTAGATGCCCTTCAACTGAAGAATGGATAAAGAAACTATGGTACATATACACAATGGATTACTACTCAGCAGAGAAAAACAATGACATCATGAGGTTTGCAGGCAAATGGATGGATCTAGAAAAAATCATCCTGAGTGAGGTAACCCAGACTCTGAAGGACAAACACGGTATGTACTCACTCATAGGAGGATACTAGATGTAAAACAAAGATGACTAGACTGCTACACAACTCCAGGGAGGCTACCTAGAAAACGGGACCCTAGGAAAGACCCAAGGATCACCCAATGACAGAGAAATGGATGAGATCTACATGAACAACCTGGACGACAGTGGGAGTAATGAAGGGCAAGATTTGAGGGAAAGAAAGCTTAGGGGAGCAGGAGATCCCAGCTGGATCAAGAACAGAAAGGGAGAATAAGGAATAACAGACCATAATAAATGAAGACCACATGAGAACACGAATAGCCAGAGTGCTCAAGAGGTCCCTAGAAATCCACAATGATATATCATCTGTAGTCTGCTGGCAATGGTTGAGAGAAAGCCTGATCTGACCTAGTCTGGTGATCAGATGACTAAACACCCTAACAGTTGTCTTGGAACTCTCATCCAAAAACTGATGGAAGTGGATGCAGAGATCCTCAGCTAGGCCCCAGGTGGAGCTCCAAGTGTCCAACTGTCGAGAAAGAGGAGGGTCTGCAAGAGCGTGAATTGTTGAATCCAAGATTGCAAAAAGCACAGGGACAAATAGCCAATCGAATAGAAGCACATGAATTATGAACCAAAGGCTGTGGAGCCCCCAGCTATCAGGCCCTCTAGATAAGTGAGAACATTGAATAGCTTGATCTGTTTGGGAGGCACCCAGTCTGTGGGACCAGGATCTGTCCTTAGTGCATGAGCTGGCTGTTTGGAACCTTGGGTTTACACAGGGACACTTTGCTCAGTCTGGAAGGAGGTGACAGGACCTGCCTGTACTGAATTCACCAGGTTTAAATGAATCCCCAGGGGTGCCTTGATCCTGGAGGACATGGGAATGGAGGGGAAGGGCTGGGGGGAAGGTAGGGGTTGGGGGGGGAAGGACAGGGGAACCCGTGGCTGATGTATAAAATTTAAAACACATAATAATAAAGAAAAAAAATCAAAAGTAGAAATTCAATATAAAGCTAAAGGTTTGAAATACATTTTTTTTTTGAGCTGAGGATTGAACCCAGGGCCTTGCACTTGATAGGCAAATGCTCTACTACTGAGCTAAATCCCCAACCCTTGAAATACAATTTTTTTGGGAGACAAGGTTTCTCTGGTGTTTTGGTGCCTGTCCTGGATCTCACTTTGTAGACCAGGCTGGCCTTGAACTCACAGAGATCCACCTGGCTCTGCCTCCCAAGTGCTAGGATTAAAGGCGTGTGCCACCACCACCCAGCTTGAAATACAAATTTTAACTTAGAAAAAAAAATATACAATCTTGTATAGAGTTTATTATGTGGGACAAACAGACAGAACTAAAATCATACACTCAATTAGAAGAATCCAGGCAAAAGTACAAGTACCTTCTCCAAAGGTGATTAAGAACTATTGTTTTGTTTTTTAAAAAGGTAGTACAAAGTGCATGCAGAACAAGAAGAGGAGTCATGGAGTGGAGCAGCAGATCTGAGGGGCACCACTGCTGAAGTTAGGGGACATAGAGCAGAGACAGCAATAGAGGACAGCTCTCAGAGCTGGATCAGAAACAGAAAAGCTCGCTTGGGCTCTGCTGGAAGAAGGACTCTTCTATCAGCTTGTTTTAGTGCTGTCAGATGCTCATTGGGGTCCTGACCACCAGAGTATAAGGTAATGATTTTTGAAGTTTATACCACCAGATTACTTGTAACCTCCTGGCATCAAAAGAAATCAAATACTGTGCTAAAGGAGAAGAAATTACATTTTGCTGTTTTCCTGGTACTAAAGTTTGAAGAGAAATTAAAGGCACATTTTATACTTGTGAATTTAATATGATTCTTAGAAAGAAACATGTGAGTTATATTTTGGCTCAAAGGTTCAATTCAACAAAAAAATTACATAGTAGAGGTAAGTTAATATTGATTGAAAACCATTGTCTACTTCCAGATACTTAACTCTTCCTCTTATTTTTTAACAAAAAAGAACTTTACACTTTGTGTAATTATGTATATTATATTCATTCTTTATTTAACAGATTGTTTAATTTTATTCTCAATGTAGATCACAATAGATATTGATCGAATTATCTATGATCTCCATACTTTCTGTGAGGTTCTGTATAGTATTTTCATTGATAATTCAGCAAAATTAAAGACAGATGAGGTATTTTAAAGAGAATTTTTAAAATAGACACTAAGTGAAATATTTTGAACTTGACACAGATACTATGAACATTGATTCCACTAAGAGGTAAGTGACAGGTCTCCCAGCTGAACAGCCCAGTCTCTAGGCCCTAGACCCCAAGGCACACCCTGTGCCCTGCCCACCAATCACAGCCTCACTAGCTAGCCAGCAGGCAAGGCTCCTGTGCTGCAGATATCACTCTGTATAAATAAAATGCTGATTGGCCAGTAGCCAGGCAGGAAGTATAAGCAGGACAAGGAGAGAGGAGAATTCTGGGAACAGGAAGCCTGAGTCAGAAAGATGCTGCCAGCTGCAGTGATGAGAAGCAACATGTTAAAATACCAGTAAGCCACAAGTTACATTGCAACTTATAGATTAATAGAAATGGGTTAATTTAAGATATAACAACAGCTAGCAAGAAGCCTGCCATGGCCATACAGTTTGTAAATAATATAAGTCTCTGTGTGTTTACTTGGTTGGGTCTGAGGGGCTGCAGGACTGGCGGGTGAGTGAAATTTGTCTGACCATGGGCCAGGCAGGACCAGGAAAACTATAACAACACTCCCACAGGCAGGTCTCTCCTGCCTCAGCACCACCTGCCATCAGACCCTATAATCTACAAGTCCCACTCCATCCCCAAAAACAGTCATCCACTTTGGCATCAGTTACCCCTAGAGGCACAGACACCACCTTCGGCAATCATACCAAAAGTGGCCTATAGAGATAATGACACCACCTGCACCAACTGGAGAGAGTGCCACCCCCCCCCCCCAGAGGCATATTCATCACCTGCACTGGTTGGAGCAAGAGATGGGTAGATGACAGTGCAAGAATCCATTCAACAACATAAATAACAATATGATACTGCCAGAACTTAGTGGTTCTACAACAGCAAGACCTCAACATCTCAACACAGACTTAGAAGAAAGTGACCTTAAAAATAACTTTATGAAGATGATAGAGGACTTTAAATGGGAACTAAAAGAAAATTTTCCTTAAAGAAATCAAGGAAAAGACAAAAAAAATTGGAAGAAATCAATAAACCCTTTAAGGAAAGCTGAGAAAACCAAGAAAAAGCAAACAGGTGAAGGAAATAGTTTATGACTTGACAATTGAAATAGAGATAATAAAAAATAAAACAAAACAAAACAAAAAAACACAAACCAGCCGGCTGGTGGTGGCACACACCTTTAATCATAGCACTTGGGAGGCAAAGCCAGGTGGATCTTGATGACTTCCAGGACAGCCTGGTCTACAGAGCAAGATCAAGGACAGGCACCAAAACTATACAGCAGAGAAACCCTATCTTGAAAAAAAGAAAAAGAAAAAAAAAAAACTGAGCGAATCCTGGAAATGAAAAATCTGGATAAATGAACAGTAACTACAAATGCAAGCATAACCAACAGAATGCAAGAGGTGGAGGAAAAAAATCTGTGATGTTGAAGATATGATAGAGGAAATAGATTCATTGATCAAACAAAACTTTAAAGAAAAGAAAGTCATAACACATAACATTCAGGAAATGTGGGACACCATGAAAAGACCAAACTTAAAAATAATAGGGATAGAAGAAGGAGAAGAATACCAGCTCAAAGGCACAGAAAATATATTCAATAAAATGACAGAAGAAAACTTTCCTAACCTAAAGAAGCAAATGCCAATGAAGATATAAGAAGCTTAGAGAAAACCAAATAGACTGGACTCCCAAAAAGTCCCCTTCACACATTATAACCAAACAATAAACATACAGAACAAAGAAAAAATTAAGAGCTGCAAAGGAAAAAGGCCAATAACATGTAAAGGCAGATCCATCAGAATAACATTTGACTTCTCAATGGAGACTCTGAAACCCAAAAGATCATAGACAGATATTATGCAGACACTAAGAGACAAATAAGAGACCATGGATGCCAGCTTAGACTACTATCCACAGCAAAACTTTCAATTATCATAGACAGAGTAAATAAGATATTTCATGACAAAACCAGATTAAACAATACCTATTCAAGATCCAGCCTTACATAAAGCACTAGAATGAAAACTCCAACCTAAGGAAGTTACATATACCCACCAAAACACAGGCAATAGATAATCCCACACTAGCAAATCCCAAAGAAGGGAAATACACACATACTCCCACCAAATAATAACAAGAATTGGCAATCACTAGTCATTAATATCCTTAATAACAATGGACTCAATTCACCTATATAATAAGAAACAGAATGACAGAATGGATATGAAACCAAGATCCACCCTTGTGCTGCATACGAGAAACACACCACATCCTCAAAGACCTGAGAGTGAAGGTTTGGGAAAAGACTTGCCAATCAAATGTTCTTAAGAAGCAAGCTGGTGTAGCTATCCTAATATCCAATAAAATTCACTTCAAACTAAAATTAATGAAAAAAGATGGAGAAGAACATATCAAGTTAATCACAGGAAAAATCCATCAAGATGAAGTTTCAATTTTGAGCATTTGTGTCCCAAATACAATGGCACTCACATACATAAAATAAACATTACTGTAGTTGGAGAGCTTCTCTCCAAATGTCACCAAGCCCCCGAGGTCCCACAACCCATGTATAAAATAATCATATGGACACTTATATTATTTAAACTGCTTGGCCATGAGCTCAGGCCTACCATTGTCTAGCTCTTACTCTTATATAAATATTTCTATTTCCCATTTCTACTAATCTATACTTTGCCACGTGGTTTGTGGCTTACCAGTACCTTATATCTTGTCATGGTGGCAGCTGGCAGTATCTCTCCCCTCAGCCTTCCTGTTTCCAGCATTCTCCTCTTCCTTGTCCCACCTACCCTATCCTTCCTGCCTGGCTACTGGCCAATCAGCACTTTATTTATTTTAACCAATCAGAGCAACACATTTGACATACAGAACATCCCACAGCACTTCCCCTTTTCTTTTTTTTTAAAAGAAGGTTTTAACTTTTATATAGTAAAATTTGAGATAATAAAACAATTATCAAGCAAGAACTACAGTTACAATATTAAAGAAGATATCCTATCTATCTTACATTTGTGAGTCTAAGGTTTTATATCTAACTTATCTTTTATCATAACTGAGGAAATTATAACTATTTAGTCTTCAACCACATCAAAGACCTCAGAAGGATATAATATTACCTGAGGACCAGGAGAAGGATGCAAGCATTTTTCAGGAGTCTTGCAAGAGTAGACAGAGACAGCTGGCAGCCTGGACAGTCACCTAATGTTCCTTTGTAAAGTTGGGGCATTTGTCTTCAGCCCACAGGGCTAGAGTCTCTTGGTCACTTCTCTCAGTGTCCTGTAGAATGTCTCGCAGTTTCCTCTGCAAAGCAGGAACCTGAAGGACGATTTTGTCAAGCAAAGTTTAGTGGTCACCTTTCTGTGGGTCCTGCATGTCCAGTTGATCAAGCAGGTCAGGCAAGAACAGTTTCTTGTCCAAATGGCTATTTTTGCCAAGGTGAAGATAAGATATGAAGTGTCTTCAATGCCATCCTCCTCTCTGAAGTAAATAGGTGTTGCCAGGAGCAGACATGTCCCACTGTGCAGAAAGTCTAAATTTTAAAAATATTTTAAATGCCATATTCTGTAGGTCTTTGAAGTATTTGAAGATTACCTATCTATCTGAAATATCTCTATGTATACCTACAAGACTTAACTAACACGGCTATGAGTATGATTATCATAGATGACTAATTATTAATCTAATTTTAATTATCCATTATAATTTAAAATGAGCTATTCAGACATAAAACCTTAAACAGGAATAGAAATATACACACAGTATAACAAAATTAACTTTAAGTTTGTATCAATAGACTAAAATCTATACCAATGTAAAACATTTTAAAACATTCCCTTTTCTTCTTTAGAAAGAGATTGCATTTATAATCCACCTGCTTTAAATAAAAATACTGTTTTGTTTTGTTTTTTCTGTCCCACATCAGAGGGCTCTTCTGATTTGGGACATAAAAATCTTTTAACCTTTTCTTTTAGCAATAAGTCTGGGTTTAGAGAAGGAGTGAGCCAATTCTATCTTCAAAGCCAGCTTGTTAATTTTGAAAAACTGGGTGTAGTTTCTCTTACTACTTCTTGCTGGAGGGGGGCGCTGTATCTTATGGGGACATAAAGAAAATTTTAGGATTATGGAGTAGTCCATGAGGGTAAACCTCTGAGCCAGTTGCCTTGAAACCATTTTGGCTGTTGGGTCATCTGGGCCATGGTGTCTTTGGAGACCTTTCAGGTGGTCTTGGCTGATCAAACCTGATGTATCTTAATCTGGAACAAATCCCCAGCCTCTGGTTTTCCATGGAAACAAAAGCAGAGACTCTTTTCCAAAGCAACATATACTTATATCCAAATTTTGAAGTCAAGGTACCTTTAAAATTTACATATTTATTTAACTCAACAGCTTTTAAGATAAAATCTTTTCCTGTAGTTAAAAATCCCAAAGACAAGACAAACCAGATTCTCTGTGTAATATCCATCTTTGTAAGACTGAAATGCCTCTGTGAGTGCTGGCTCCCACCCACCACAGCTTCCCAACATAGCAGTGGTACAGTTTAAGCCCAGCACTGGGTCTGGAGCCATGTGTATCATCAACTATCAGAAGCAGTTCTATCAGAGCAGTGCACAGCCCAGAAACTTTTTTTTAACTAGCAAAGGCTAAATCTACCATGCAGCAGAGTAAAGTGCCACTTGAAGACTCCTCATTCCTGCCACATTGCAGGTCAGACACACATGCCAGGAATCCGCCATAGTACCTCAAACCAGCAGGCTGCCGCTAATTTGAGAGAGACAACTAGAAAGCTGTTTTTAGATCCATTTTAGAATATTTTTTTCTCAGGTTTTAGGTGGGAAATTCTTGCCAACATGTTGGGCACCATTTGTAATTGGAGAGCTTCTCTCCAGGTTCCACCAAGCCCCCAGTGGTCCCACAACCCACGTATAAAATAATCATACAGACACTTATATTATTTAAACTGCTTGGCCATTAGCTCAGGCCTACCATTGTCTAGCTATTACTCTTATATAAATATTTCTATTTCCCATTTCTACTAATCTATACTTTGCCACGTGGTTTGTGGCTTACCAGTACCTTACATCTTGTTATGGTAGACGCTGGCAGTATTTCTCCCCTCAGCCTTCCTGTTTCCAGCATTCTCCTCTTCCTTGTCCCACCTACCCTATCCTTCCTGCCTGGCTACTGGCCAATCAGCACTTTAACTATTTCAACCAATCAGAGCAACACATTTGACATACAGAACATCTCACAGCACATTACTAAAACTTAAATCACATCAAACCCCTTACACTATTTGTGAGTGACATCAACAGCCCACTCTCACCACTGGACAGGTCTGCTAGACAGAAACTTAAGTTATGACTCAAATGGGCTTAACAAACATCTATAGAACATTGCACCCAAACAGGAAGTAATATACTTCTTCTCAGTACCTAATGGGACCTTTTCTAAAATTGATCACATACTTGATCACAAAGAAAACCTCAATGGATTAAAAAAAAAAAAATTGGAGTAAACCTCTGTATCTGATTGGATCATCACAGTTTAAAGTTAAAATTCTACAAATTCATGGACACTGAATAATGCTCAACTGAATCACCACTGGGTCAAGGAAAAAATTAAAAAAAAGAACTTAAAGAATTCCTAGAATTTACTGAAAATGAATGCACAACATGCCCAAACTTATAAGACACAGTGAAAGCAGTGCTAAGCGGAAAGTTCATGGCACAAAATGCCCACATAAAGAATTTGGAGAGATCTCACACTAGTGACTTAACAGCACACCTGAAAGCTCTAGAAGAAAAGAAGCAAACTCACCCAGAAGGAATAGATGCCAGGAGTCAAATTGGTGGCTGAAATGAGAGAGAGAGAGAGAGAGAGAGAGAGAGAGAGAGAGAGAGAGAGAGAGAGAACAATACAAAGAATCAATGAAACAAAGAGGTGGTTCCTTGAGAAAATTAACAAAATATACAAACCTTTATCCATACTAACTAAAAGGCAAGGAGAGAATATCCAAATTAACAAAAATCAGAAATTAAAAAGGGGCATAATGACACTGAGGAAATTCAGAGAATCCTCAGGTCATACTTCAAAAATCTGCACTCCACAAAACTAGAAAAGTTAGAAGAAATTGACAATTTTCTGGAGAGGTGCCACATACCAAAATTTAAATCAAACAAGATCAATAATTTAAATAAACTATAACCCCTACGGAAATAGAAAGAGTCATTAAAAGCTTCCCAACCAAAACCAAAAAATACTCAGAACCAGATGTTTTCAGCACAGAATTCTACATAATTTCAAAGAAGAACTTATACCAATTCTCCTCAAATTGTTCCACAAAGTAGAAATAGAAGGAACACGGTCAAACTTCTTTTATGTGGTACAGTTACCCCTGATACCCAAACCACACAAAGATGCAACGAGAGAGAGAGAGAGAGAGAGAGAGAGAGAGAGAGAGAGAGAGAGAGAGAGAGAGAGGGAATTACAGACCAATCTCCCTTGTGAACTTTGATGCAAAAATACTCAATAAAATACTGGTAAATCAAATCCAAAATCACATAAAAAATCATCCAGTATGATCAAGTAGCCTTCATCCCAGAGATACAGGAATGGATCAACGTACAAAAATCTGTCAATGTAATCCATCATATATACAAACTGAAAGAAGAAAAAAAACAAAAACATGATCATCTCCTCAGATATTGAAAAAGACTTTGACAAAATCCAACATCCCTTCATGGTAAAGGTCTTGGAGAGATCAGAAATACAAGGAACATACCTAAATGCTGGGATGGCATATAAGATGGCTGATGTGCTGCCAGCAGAGACTGGAGAAAAAGGGGACCCGAGATTGTGGAACATCAACCCTCTGTGTGGTCCCTTCTGGATCTTCTGCTTAGCATGTCTCTAGAGGGCTAAGGCAGAAATGCCTACAGGTTCCAAGATCATGCTTTATGGTGTACATATGTCATGTTCTCCTCCTTAAAATTATTTCTTATAATACTAGCCTTTTTCTTCTATCTGATCTTCGTGTTCCCAAATCAATGATTTTTGTGATACAAGATAGGAGTGAAGTAAATTTCACAGGAAATTGTATAGAAATGATCATCCAGGCTGAGGTTAAAGCAGTTATGTAGTTTATGGAAAATAACCCGCAGTCTGGGGAAACTTTTTAGGCTTGGATAAACTGTACAGAATGTGTGGTCAACTATAGCACATGGTATGATGTGTTATCAACACACTGGACTTAAATTGGCCATGATGAATAATTCAGCTTCTGAGGATATTCCAAGGACATTTTGTAAAACCTGAGACCCTAAGGGGTATTGGCTGAAGACTATGGATGAAGTAACATATAGATGGGATGACAAACTAGAAGTGTGGGAACCTAGAATAGGAGGAAAATAGTGGCCTCTACCAAGAAAGGGAGATGGCAACTTTAATTCAATTTTTTTTCATCCTGAAGGAGTGTGGAGATAATGTGACAATTGATGGAAAGCTTGCTACAAGTATTATTGGGTTCCTAGATTTTAAAAGTGCTGCCAGAAAAGGTGAGCTTCCTTTCATAGAAACTCTAAAAAAATAGATTAAGTCTTCTTGAAATTGTTGGGATATAGAAGGACAGAAGTTACTGATTTGCAGGGGCAGATTTCTTGTCTGAGGTCATTGTGGCCCACCAGTCATGGGGCTTGGTGTTTGCAAAGGAATGAGGAGGAACTTAGGTGGCTACAGTGGTCTTGAGATTGGAGCAGGCTGTGTGAGAAGGAAATGACTGTCTGGTACACTGACCGCTGTTCTTATTTTTACCTTCTTTTTTTTTTTTTTTTGCAAAATTGCTTGTTGCTAGCCTTTGGGTCAAGTGCTTAGAAGATTGTATAATCATTAACAATAAAAACAGATTATGCTTGCTTTGTTGTTAAGTCTGGGATCATTCCTGTGTTTAATTAAAGATGATAAAGAATATATTGGTGATTTTCTAAGAATAACCTTTGGAATCATGAGAACATTCTGTATTGGGGGATTTCCCCCTTTCTCTCTTTTTTCCCCCTTACTTATGATAGTAAAAGACTGAGGTTACCAGAGCAAAAAGAGAAGCTAAGAGAAGTAAGAGAAGGTAAGAGAAGCGAAGAGAAGCTAAAAAAACTGTAGCAGAGAAGCCGCTTAGCAACTGCAGAAGCCCGAAGTGACCTATCAGTTTGCATGAACACTGTCTCTGAGTTGCTACTGCGCCTTCCAGGTATCCCATCCTTCAGACCCCTGAAACTGCTGAGGTTGGTCTCTGGCACCTAAACATAACAAAGCCAATTTCCAGCAAACTGAAAGCCAATGTCAAAATAAATGGAGAGAACCTCAAAGTGATTTAATTAAAATCTGGGACAAAACAAGTCTGTCTACTCTCTCCATATGTATTCAATATAGTACTTGAAGTTCTAGCTAGAGCAATAAGACAACAGAACGAGATCAAATGGATACAAATTGGAATGGAAGAAGTCAAACTTCAGCTATTTAAAGATGATATGATGGTATACATAAGTGACCCCAAAAATTCTACCAGGGAACTCCTGCAGCTGGTAAACACCTTCATTAATGTGGCAGTATACAAGATTAACTCAAAAAATCAGTAGCCCTCCTACATACAAATGATAAACTGGCTGAGAAAGAAATCAGAGAAACATCACCCTTTACAATAGCCACAAATAATATAAAATTTCTTGGGGTAACTCTAACCAAACAAGCAAAAGACCTGTATGACAAAACCTTTGAAGTCTTTGAAGAAAGAAATTGACGAAGATACCAGAAAATGGAACTATCTCCCATGTTCTTGGATAGGTGGGATTAATGCAGTAAAAATGGGAATACTACCAAAAAAACAATCTATAGATTGGTTTGGAAGGGACAGAGTAGGAGAGCCATAAAAGAGATACCTTGATAGAGGGAGCCATTATGTGGGTCAAAATCATGATGGGGATATCTACAGAGAAAACTGAACCAAGCTCATGGGAATACAAGAAATCTAGCCTGACAGCTGTGGAGCCTGTATGAGAAAGAACTAGGTCCTCTGTATGTGATGGACAGTTGTGTATATTGATCGATTTGAGGTGCCCCTGGCAGTGGGATGAGGATCTCTTCCCTGGGGTGTGAGCTGGTTTTCTGGAGCCCATTCCCTATGGTGTGATGCCTTGCTCAGCCTTGATGCAGGAGGTCTTGGTCTTGCCTCAACTGAATGTACCAGGTTTTGTTACTCCCCATGGGAGGTCTTACCCTTTTAGAGGAGGGGATGGGGCATGGGACAGGGTGGAGGAGAGGGAAGAAGAAGAAGGGGTGGGATAGGAACTGTGGTTGGTATGTAAAATGAATAAAAATTTTAAAAAACATATAAAAATGTAACAGTTTGATCTCAACAACTTGCCTATATAATATTTTCTTTAAAAACATAAAATGTAAGTACACATATTCTATCAATATAAAACTTGAGCATGAGTTGCTTTAGTAATACTTATTACCACAGCATTGCAATTGTGCATAATAGAATGGTTAGGAAAGACAGTTTGTGTATATCTTTTTCTGTTTACATTCATCACCACAGTTTTCCCTGAACATCCTATAATCTATTTAAGAAGCTAGTTTGAAATATTCCTGATTAAACACAATGAGAAAATCTAAATACATAATTGGGACAATATTTATCATTCCCTACAATCTTATACACTGTTTGTTTTCAGTATTGTATGCCAAGTGTCATCCATACACTGCAAGAAAATTATATAGGAAATGTTTAACAAGCTACAGTGCAGGAAAAAGAGGAGAGAAGAAATGTAGTGTGCTACAGGTGTTCTCTCCTTTGCACGAATGCTGATGTTAAGTTTACATTCTAACATACACTCCTTCTGGAATTCTTAGATTTCTTGTAATAGGTGAACTTCCTGTGAGCACTTTCAACAAGCCTCTTCTGGTTTGAGTACCTTACCCAGAAGGCAGCAATGACAGAAAGTGGCAATTACAGGTACTAGAGATAAGGATGGGAAATTATCAAATAAATAATTAAATGAAATTTTTATTAATATTATCTAGAAGAGAATCAATAAATACCTTAGGAGACAAATTTGAAGTTTTACACACTATACTAAAAACTGATTATAGATTTTCATTATGATTTATGATTATAGAGTAAGAACCAAAAGAACATAACAGCCTAACAAATACTATACAGATTTCATTATATGATATGTAAATAGGTATACACATATTCATCTATAAGTATATCCATACAAATATTTGTCTACTCTGTATATCTGTTTTTTTGGTTTTTTTTGGTTTGGACCCACAGATACAGGCAAATTTCATCAATGAAAACAAAAATATAATATTACTGTTAATAAAATAATGTTAAGAACAAAGCAGATTATCTAATTCATATTGATAGAGGGAGCCATTATGAGGTTAGGGAGAAACCTGGTGATAGGGAAATTCCCAGGAATCCACAAGGATGACCCCAGCTAAGACTACTAGCAATAGTTGAGAAGGTCACTGAACTGGCCTTCCCCTGTAATAAGATTTATGAATATCCTAACTGTTATCATAGAGCCTTCATCCAGTAACTTATGAAAGCAAATGCAGAGACCCACAGCTAAGCACCAGGCTGAGCTCCAGGAGTCAAGCTGAATTAGAGAAGAAGGATTATCTGAACAAGGGAGTCAAGATCATGATGGGGAAATTTACAGAGACAACTGAATCTAGCTTATCTGAAATTAATTCATAAATTTCATCTAAAATTAATTAAAATTTAAGCTGATGGGGCTGATGAGATGGGTTATTTGCTGATAGCATATATGTCTCTAACAGATAACCCAAAGTTTTCTTCCCAGCACATTACTGAATGGATTACTATCTCCTGTAAGTCTAGGTCCAGTAAATCAACACCCTATATTCAAGTACATATACTCATTCTACACACACACACACACACACACACACACACACACACACACACACATCACATTAACATAATTTAATATAAAATGTTACTATTAAAAGAAAAAAATCAGTTGGATTTATTTGTAGCTTAGTAAATTTGGACCATTAAATAATTAATACAATTATTAGTATAAGCAAAATATGCTTGTAACTTAAGCAACAAGAAATGTATGGAAAACATAAAGACATAAACATTCTAAATAAACTTGCTTGCCCAGAAAAATAATTTTTCACAATGATATTCAAAATAAAATATAATTATTTACAATGTATGAAAAAATCATGAGAAGATCAACTAAGAATAGTTATATTTATGAAAGCACATATTTATTAGGTTTAACACTAAAAAACCAGGTTGTAAAAATTCGCTACAGATGTGGCTATCTTCTGTGATTAAGAACGGGACTGACAGTTAAGATACAATCACACTGGGCTTGAAAGATCCTTTTTAAATACCCTGCAGTGTGTTGTCTCTTAAAAAAATGTCCAGGAGAGGGAATTATTACCAAATAAACAAAAGTACCCCGAGTATCTCTCAGAAATATCTCACAAAATACTGTTGTCCTGAGATTCTTAAGCCCCTGTTATAAAGATCTCATTATTTCTTTAAAATATCTGTGCTTTGATTTTTTTTTTGTTAGATGAAGAGAATAATAAATATGTATGAAGACATACAGGGCCAAATATAGTTTCATCTTAGACAGAAAAATGTCATAAAGAGCACTAAATGAAACCAAGTCTTTATATATGAAATAATAAACTTTTCTTAGTTTCATGGTTCAAATATGGAGTGTTCAGGCTGACACATCAGTTGAAGACTTGGTCTCCATCATCTGGCATTATGTTTAAGAGAGCCTGAAATTTGGGGCATGGGGCCAAGCTGGTGAAAGCACTGCTGTAGTACTACATTTGGTCTAATTTAAGTCTGTCTGTTCTCTCTGTTTCCTTATATTTTGTAAACATCAGAATACATACATTTCAACTACTTGTGGATTTCTGTAATGGTCAACTGAAAAGAAAAGTGTCTTCAATGAGGGGTGAGAACTACATTTATATAGGCATAAATGCTTAGATGCAGTTAAAATACCTACTGGTTTAGGAAAGGAATATCAGTAGGTTCTCCTCTAGGTTCCTCTGCTTTATCATCCACAAGGAAATTCCCAGGTTTATAGCACCAAACATGTATTCTTTAAGGTTCTCTCTCTCTCTCTCTCTCTCTCTCTCTCTCTCTCTCTCTCTCTCTCTCTCTCTGTGTGTGTGTGTATGTTTAAACAACAAATAATAATTTAAAAATATTATATCATGAATTTGAGAGGAGCTTAGGGTACATGGAATGAGAGGGAGGGGAAATATTATAAATATAGTACTAACATATGAAATCTTAACAGATAAATTTATAAGAACAAAGAAAAGAAGATACATGTTGTATCACAATTCCCAAAATGATGAGCTGGTCTCTTGCTTCAGGCCCACTGTGTTGGAAAATGCCAAATAGGGTTGAAACCTTGGCATCTATGACATTGATTAGTAGTTTTCCCCTTTAAGTTGATGAATTCCCATGGACTGCTGTGGATTTCACTCTGTATAGATAAAATGCTGATTGTCCAGTAGCCAGGCAGGAAGTATAGGCAGGATGAGCAGAGAAGAGAATTCTGAGAACAGTAAAGCCAGGGAACATCATGTAAAGGCAACAGGTAAACTCACAGAACATGTGGAGACATATAGATTAACTGAAATTGGCTGAGTTTAAGTGTAAGAACTAGTCAGTGGTAGGCCTGAGCTAATGGATGATCTGTTTAATTAATATAAGTCTCTGTGTGTTTACTTGGGTCTGAGAGGCTGTGGGACTGGTGGGTGAGGCAGGCTGGGACACAGGAAAACTTCAGCTACAATGTACTTATTTCAGACCCCAATTTGAACACTGAATAGATAAATCAACTGAGTAGCTAATTACTATCTTTATTGCACAGGACTGTATGAAGATGAAATTCAGAATAAAGAAGATTGGTGTAAAGGTTCACATTGATTTGATAATCAGTTTTGTTGGCTATACAATCTTATAAACAAATATACTAATAAAGATATGATTATATATCTTATACAGAAATATTTCATTTTTTTTTAAAAACAGGCCATTACATACTAAACTTTTTTATAAATTTATAATCATTCAATTCTAAAGAGAATTTTGAAAAGTATTTCAGTAAGACCCTGAAAACCACTTGGTTCTGTTCACTCATTGTCTCACAGATAAGTTTCACACAAACACACACACACACACACACACACACACACACACATGCACACATGTACACACACACATGCACATACACAACCACATACCTACATATATGCAAATAATATTATCTGATAGATTCATCAATATTTTTCTCAAATTCTGTCAGTTTATCAGTTGTCTTACTTAGTAGTAGTTTTCCCCAAATCTCTTTATTTAGATTCAGCAGCATTCTTTTTAAAGGAAATGTTACAGTTGCCTTTAGCATGTTCTGTGTATAAGACCTCAAACAGTACTGTCAAAAGGACTCTATTATAAGCTACATCTGCATTATACTACAATTGATTATAAATTGAAAAATTATAAAATGAAAGGCCTTAGTGTAATTTTTGTTTTATTAGCTATACAATAAAGATATTCTGATCAGTGCAATTGAGGCACTTATGTCCTGGAAATAAGCAACAGTCACCTAATTGGACTTAAAATCTACTCAATAGTAGGAAATTCATGTATCTCACTATAAATTTAGCCATTTACCTGAGGCTGGTGAGTCCGAGGAACCTAGAGAAGAACCTTTTGTCAACATATTTATGACTCACTCCTATCTAATTTATAAATCATCTCTTGCCCAGATGGCTAAGCGCACCCAATTATCTTGAATTATTCTGTTTTAGATATCAGAGTTTTCTGACCTTTCTAACAATTAAGCACAGCCATGTTTATACTCTGTAATTGGCACACTCTGAGTACACAGTTGTGGAAAGGCTTAAGAGAATAAATTAATTGTAGCTAATTTGGTTCATGCAACAGGTAAATGAAATCTATAATCAGTTCCAGTAATTTTGAGCCAAAGTGACTTATAATCCGTGAATAGGAGAGGACAAAAACTAATATTCCAATATTCATGCTTTACATAGGCATGATGGAGCAAGTAACAAAATTTAAAAAAAAATGAATTAAGTTTGAAGTAACGCTAATAGCTTAATTATTTAAACTGAAATGCAATATATCCATATGTTCTGTTTTGGGAGTGTAATATCTACCATAGATTCATATACTTTGTGAAATATTACCATAGATTCATATGCTTTAATATGTGTTCCCGAGCTGATAGTGGTGTTTGCTAAGGATATGGAACCCTTCCTTAGAAAGTAGAGCCTCAATGGAGGAAGTGGGTTAATTGGGGTAAGCCACAAGGCTTTATAGCATGGGACCATTTCCTATTGATTTTCTGCTTTTTAAGCATTGGGTAAATGACCAGATGGTTGTTTGCCAGTGGTATCATGTCTTTACTCCATGCTGGCATATTTTCACGGCCGTGATGAGGTAGCCTACTTGAACTCTAGGCTTAAATAAAGCCTTTATCAAGTTGCTTCTTGGCCTCAGCAAGGAAGAAAATTTAAAAAAAAAAAAAACATATTATGTTAAAAATATGCTTTTTAGTTATATTTATTGCCCAAAGACTTTCATATGATTCTTATATTGTAAAGATATTTCACACTACATTAGAGTTCTCAAAAACTTCTTTGCAGTTACTACCACAAAATATTATTTTCTAAATATTTACTTTGTTCATCAGAAACTTCTAAGTATTGTCATTGGCTTTAAACAAGATTGATGTGATAACCATGTGTTTGGAATTTGAAGAAATGTGTTTAGAATTTGAAGATTTCTTACATAGAAATAACTTCCCTGAAAGATTTTGTTCTATCTATTTATTTTCTTTAAATCTGTGTGTTCTGTCATTTTGTCCCATTTATAAAATAACCTGAATTTGGGGTAGAGAGAGAAAATTATCTATTATGTATTAATGAACTTCAGAGTAACAGAGTGAAATTCATATAAACTATTTCTGTTGCATGTATATCTTGTTTTAATATTTTAAAGAATAACATGTTTAAAACAATGTAATGGGAATGATATTCTCCTATATTACTGTATTCCTTTGACCTTCCTTCATTTTATGTTTATCATATTTATACTTCTTTGGGGTAAATATAAAAAATTAAAGAAATTATTGATGTCAAATATTAAATTTCCTCATTTGATTTGTATATTTACATAGAAAGATAGACAGATCAATAGATAGATGACAGAATACTTGGGCTCCTAATTTTAAATAGTTAAACATTTGATAAATATAACAGGACAAATGATTAATCACATTAAAGTACATGTATTAGTAATACCAAGTAGGCCTATTTAGGTGAAGGGCATTGTGATGAATAAGTAGCTCAAGGAAGTAAATACTTCATCTTTCCACTCAGGAATTCCAGATGACCAGAAGCTGCTAACAGGACACAGGTGGCTGTGTTCTCAGGAGAGCATTTTATAATAGATTCTAAATGAGGAAATGGGACTCATCAGTTTTAGATACTTTTGAAATCTCACCAGTATGAAAGCCTTCATACATCATAACTGAAATAATGGGAAGTGATTAATAAATGTCGCTGACTTAAATGAGTTGCCAGATGTATCTGACTCTCAAGTGAGCAGGAGAAAAAATGTAAAACAACCTCATAAAATGAATATGTCATAACAGTTTGTGTCAGTTTGTGTTAAACCACGGATAAGACTCCAACTTCCAAAAATAATGTAATTTTAGAAATCTATATTACTTATTTTGAGAGTATAAGCAATATCAATGCCCTGACATTTGAAATATTGCATTTTTCTTTTATGACAATATATAATAATAATAAAATAAGAAAAGCATGTGTGCAATATAAACATAGATGTCAATTAAATTAGAAATTACAACATAATATATAAATGGCCCTTTAAAAATAAACAACTTAAAAAATGTTGTTTGCTACACTGTTGCACAAATCTTAATTGGTCTTAATAAAAACTTGGGGCCAGATATTGGGGTAGATGCTGAAAGATCAGAGAGACAAAGGAATAAGCCACAGCCACCTCTCACATCACCAATACCTCAGCTGAGAGGACTGAGCTGCTTTCTCTTTCAACTTGACCTTCCTTCTTCTAGCCAGCCATATCATTTCCTGTCTCCACCTCCCTAGCACTGGCATTAGAGGTGTGTGTGCTTCCCAAGTACTGGGAGCAAAGTCATGAGATCCCAATGCTGGGATTAAAGGCATGTGCCACCGTTGTGTGGCCTCTATGGCTAACTAGTGGTTGGCTTTGCTCTCTGATATTCAGGCAACCTTTATCTGTTAGATCACACAAAAAACATCTCCACACTACATCTGTTATGGTAGATCACTAT
Source organism: Onychomys torridus (assembly GCF_903995425.1). Classification (NCBI taxonomy): domain Eukaryota; kingdom Metazoa; phylum Chordata; class Mammalia; order Rodentia; family Cricetidae; genus Onychomys; species Onychomys torridus. Next base: position 60,340,916 of record NC_050454.1, read on the forward strand.
ATGATAATAGAGCTCATGAGTCTGAGGTAGGATGTTGCTCCGAGTTTGAGGCCAGACCAAACAATCCAGTAAATTCCATGCCAGCTATAGACTGAGATCCTGTCCCTCAAAACCAAAATCTTGCTGAATAATAAATTCTGAGATCACAAAGAAATTAATAGAAATAGCTAATACCCCACTGACAAATTTTCAAATAGCAAATATTTAAATTTCATTGGAGAAGCTATTGAACAAGTCCAAGCATGTTATTTTTCATTAACTATTCATTATAAATACGGATTTTGTGAAATCATGGAGGCATTTTTGAGGCCACAGCAATAACACTTTCTGTGAGTGGCTCAGAACATTGGGATCTTGAAGGCTAAAAGTTATTCGTGCCCAAGCTTCCCTGTGCTATGGCATCTCGGTATAATGTTCCATTTTACGCAGCCATAGTTCATGTAGACACAAGCTTAGAGGCACAGTACTGGGAGAATATACATGTGATACCAAATCTTGAGACTTAGAAAATGCAAGTGCTATGGCAGGAACATGGCTCCTTCGAGCTTAGAAAGTGAGGATATTATGCTCAAAGCCCCAGCAGAGCCTGTCAAGTAGGTAGAGCCACTACTTGAGACCCAAAACAGTAGACCTCTCATAGAGAATGTTTTGGCACTAATAAGTTGTTCCAAAAAAAGATAGCTGAAGTCTCAAATAAATTCAGCAAAGAAGTGCACGATGCCCTTGCATTCAAGGGATTGATACCCAGGGGTTTGTACAGATTGTGAAACTTGACATTAGTTACCCGCAACTTTGAGCTGTTAACATCCTCCCTCTTGGTTTCCAGAGTTCTCTGGGGAATGTTGTTCCTGTCCCTATGCCTCTTGTTCTTTGTTAAGTTATAACTCCTTTCTTATCCCTCTTCCATTGTTGGATCATTGAAACATAACTTGTTTGGGTTTCATAGTCTTACAGATGGACTTTGGATTTCTGAATTGAACCTGAGACAACTGAGGAATTTTGGTAGATTTGGAGTGGAGTGATTACATGCTTTACACTGTGAGAAAGATAGGTCCTTGAAGGAATCAGTCTCAAATCAGTTTTTTTCTTGTCTGAAACCCATGGTGAAAACAGATAGCTATTGTGATAGCATGGAGAGCTGATAGAAACTTTAGATTATGTCTAGGTCATCTTGAGAAATCAATGCAATTTTTGTGAGACTGGGTGGGTTGAGACAGAGGCAAACTCTCTTATGAAGTAAACTGCCACTTGGGTTTTGTTGCTTACATACATTAACTTTATTATTTTACACTGCAAAAAGCATGTCTTTTATACATTCTTATCTGAATTGGAAGTAATTTAATGAAGCACTAAAAAATAATCAAGGGAGGTAAGTGATAAAGACAGACAGAGACAGCATAATAGGGAAAAGTGAATCCATGAAAATAATCTCTTCACTTTCTAACTGCTAACAAATCGAAATAGGAAAATGAATGACATTAACAATAGAATTTAAGATCTTGATTGATTTATTGAATTGATAACATATTTGTAACATTCATAGTGTCTATACACTAAAAAAAATATTAAAACATATCCTTGTATTGTTCACTGTCCAAATACTATATAGTTCCTTTCCTTGGAGCTTTGAACAAAATGGGCTGATAGAGGTTATTTCTATGGCAACCACAAAGTATTTCAGTACACTTAAGAGCTCCCAAAACCCATTTTTATTTCCCCAAAGAACCCACAGTAAACCTCAGAACATAAGGAATGTAGATATTTCACTAACTCTTCTAGCAAAGTAAATTAGAGAATTCCAAAGTCTCAAACATTTAAAAATGTCTGAGATATTTTCAACTGAGTATTTGGTCAGCATGTTTCATAAACCTATACATTTTCTGGAGGCGTATGTCCAGAAGAGTTGGTAAATCATACTTCAGCAAGTGAAGAGGTTGAAGCTTATTTTGCAGGGCAGAGGCATCCTTCCCAGAGGGGATAACCCAGAATCAAATTTTTCTATGATTTTTTTTTTCTGGGTATGTTCCACACCAATGTGGAAGGCTTGTGAGAAGTGGTTTTTCTAATATTTTCATTTGTCACTGATACCATGAATGCTAATGTCACTCACCTCTTCACTGCTTATGGTCAACATTTTTTAGAATTTTAAAAAGTTGTTTAGAAAGATTGAAGATATTCATTGCTAACCATGAACTATGGTTATTTGTAAATGCTTTGTTAAGTCAGCTATTTCTATATGAAGATGTTATCAATGAAGCAGAAATATCACTTTATCCCAGCTGATGGCTCTATAAGGAAGTTGTGGAACCTTCAGAATGGAAAGTCTAGCAAAAGGAAGCCATGTTGTAGCATGTATAAATCTGTAGCTATAGGAAAAAAATCTGGATTTTTCAGGCTCATCTGCCACTTTACAAGGAACTGTGCAAGGAAAAGGGGGCAGGAATTCATTAAGGGAGAGATGTAGAGGAGTCAAATCTGTCTGCTATACCTCAATTATGGCTTGACTTCAAGAAGGCAAGAAGGAAAACTGGGGTGAGAAACATCCTTGTTGACCATGTATGGGTCATTGGCATCATTCCAGTTTTTCCCAGGTCATTTAGCACATGGCCTCTCTAGAGCATACTCACACAGCTGAATGGAAGGTCAGGTAGATTAGGACTTGCCAATCTATCTACTACTGCCAGTTTTACTGTAGTTACTATTGTTAATCTCTAGGTTTTCTGCCCACTCTGTTTTCTGTTCTCCTATCTCCATGTCATTAGAGGCATACCAGGGAAGGGTTTACCTGACATTCCCTTCTTGCTCTTCCTGCCCCATCGAGTTTGATGTTAGCAATCTTGCATGTCTACAACATATGAAGGAAGATACTCCCCACAAGCTCAAGGGAAAGAGAGGAAAGGCTGGAACTTTTGAAATGTGAGCTAAGTACTTCTTTTCTCCATTTAATTTATCACGGTATTAAAAAAGTAGCACACACAAACACAAAACAAACAAAAAATAAAACTAAATTATGCGAACTTATGACAAACCACCCTTATTTAGGTAAGATATGAGCCATCATTTATATTTTCAACTCAATAGGTACAGGTAAGCATATCTCCTACAAGTCCATTAGAACGACAGAGTTATTCCTTTGGCTTTCTTTTATTTAAAAAAAATATTCACTATTTTATACATACTGATCTTTTTCTTTCTCCTTCTCTAAACCCTTCCAGAATCTCCTCCCCATCCAATATCTTTTTTGTCTAAAAATACAACCAAAAAACAAATAGCTGGCTGTTTGGAAACTTGGGCTTACACAGGGACACTTTGCTCAGAGTGGAAGGAGGGGACAGGACATGCCTGTACTGAATCCACCAGGTTTAAAAGAATCCCCAGGGGTGCCTTGATCCTGGAGGACATGGGAATGGAGGGGAGGGGATGGGGGGAGGACAGGGGAACCCATGGCTGATGTGTAAAATTAAAACACATAATAATAATAATAATAATAATAATAATAATAATAATAAACAAATAGAGGAAAATCAAAACAAACAAATGATCAATAACAACAACAAAAGAAATAAAACAGGCGAAACCGAAATGGAAACAAAAAGCACACGCAAAACCTGGGCTCTCCTTTGAGTGGGGCACCCTTTCATGGTCATAGGGCGCGCCCTTTAGTTCGGTTGAGTGGTAACGGGTAACTGGGAGCACATGTGTGAGGAGAAATAATATGATGAAAATATGTTTAATAAAAAATAAAAATAAAAAAATAAAATGAAGCATCTTAAATGAATAAAATCTGTTTTGATAGAGAACAAAGCAGTGATTGCGAGCAATGGAGGCTGATTGAAACAGGAGATGCAGGAGATGCAGATTAGAGGTTACAAAGTGTCAGGTATGCAGAATGAACACGCAGACAGTGAAAATAGAAGTGCAGTCCGTGAAATTGCGGTGTATTTGTGATTCCTGCTGTTTGATTAGAAGTTAGTGCTTCCTGTACCTGAAAAAAAAAAAAAAAAAAAAAAAAAAAGAAGGAAAGGAAAGGATAACTGGGACAGTTAATCTTGGTGGTTGTCAACTGGACTGGATCTGGAACCAAACAAGAAACGCTTTTGTGTGGATTTTACCTAGTGTCTATGCTGGGACACTTTGTGCAGCCTTGGTGCAGGGAGGAGGGGCTTGGACCTGTCCCCCTGAATGTACCAGGCTCTGCTGACTCCCCATAGGAGACCTTGCCTTGAAGGAGGTGGGAATGGGGGATGGGTTGGGGGAAAGACTGGGGGACGGGAAGAGGGAGGAGAAGGGGATCTGTGGTTGGTATGTAAAATGAATAGAAAAATGTCTTAATAATAATAATAATAATAATAATAATAATAATAGTAAAGAATAAAAAAGAGGACTTCTGGAAAGGGTTCACTAAGGATGGGAAAATTTACTCTAGAGTAGGTAATAACTTCCATCAGAGACCCAGACATAAGCAGTTCCAAGGCAGTGAAGAAGCTGTTTTTCTCACCTGTCTCCTTCCTCCCTTAGTGGTGGGTGAGGGAATCCACTTCTGTTGCTGCTGTCCTCACCACCATTCCTTGGCAGAAGTCCAACAGCTACTTTCATGCCCTGAGGTCAACCTAATTTTTTATGTAAAGAAAAAAACTTGTTTAGGGCTTTTTCACTTATTTATTTTTGTTTATGTAGCCACATGTTACCAAGTTACATCCAAAAATACCATTGTAGACATCAACTGTTTAAAAATGTTTCTCTTTTAATTTTTGTGTTGAAATTTTTAATTTTTTATATTAGCATCATTTATACCTTTTTATGGAATTATTCAAGTAACTCCCACTAACTGAAAGTTGTGGCTAAAGGTTTCTCAGGGCCACCTACCTTGGTGCCAGTATGTCAAAGCATAAAGTTGTTTACTAAAATCTACCCTATTGCTGTGTTTTATGAAAACATAGAATTTCAGTAATCAAAATTCATTTAAAATGTAAATCATTTACTCTGCAAAAAATAATTTCCAAAAATATTAAACACATTGCTTTTTGATTGGGGAAAAGTAGGGAAATACCTTAACTACAAAGAACAAATAATCTTCCTTAAACAGCGTCTTTACCCTCAAAACACACACACATACACACACACACACACACACACACACATGCACACACACACACCAAGAACAATATTAGACTTACAGTAGAACATAATACCAATATAACATAAAATAGGTTAAAAAAATCAGATACTGAAAGACAGCATTATAAAGAACAAAATGCTAGATGGTTTTACAAAATAGAGGATCATGGGAAATGTCAAAGCTCAGTCCATTTATTAGAATCTCTATTAGAGTATTTAAGACTAAACTTTTAAAGAATATATTACATTTGGGCTCATTGTAGGAGATCTGCAGGGCCTGGGGGATGTTCACAACTGGGCTCAGCTTCTCTGAATGTCTCCTGCTGTTTCAAATCTGTCATGAGTAGAAGGCACAGAAGCACAGGTGAAGGAGAATAACAAATGGTAGCTTGTTTTTTAAACATACTTTCTTTTGGTAGTCATATGATGTTTCAAGACCAATAACCCACTCCTTGGCTCAAAATGGTAATCAGGTATCTTCAGATGAAGTTTTCCACTAATTGCTTCCCATTAGTCCCTATCTCCTAACGTGTCTACAATAATCATGAATCAGCAAGCATTTGTACAGGGACAGATTACATTTAACCACAATTTGCTTTTGCAAATGTTAGTTTTTGCAGTTGCTGCTAGCACTCCAGGAAATACTTGCTTTCATTGTATAAGAATTGTTTATATGGGCATATCTACCTTGTACCCTACAAGCAACTTTCAGCTCCTCATATGTCAAGGTTGAACCAAAAGAAGCTTATGTTATGAAGCTGTGAATTTAGTTCAAATGGCAGAGTATTTGCCCATCATGTCAGAGGCCCTAGGTTTAACCTGCAAGACAAAAACAACAGAAACAAAGACCTATATTTATTCCCATATACTTCAAATACTGGTTGATTTTATAACCATGAAACAAAATACTACATATTATTCATGATAAACTTGTTGCATTCATTTGGAAAATTAAGTAATCGTGAATAAAAATGGTTCTATTCTGGATTCCTGCTCATTATACATTGTTACACTAAGGCAAGAATGTAGTGGCCTTGCCTGTAAACTTCAATTATCACTAAATCAACAGTGAGTCAACCCCCAGGGAGACCAAATGCTTTAAACTGTGACACACACTCCTCTTTTGGCAATCAGTCTTGGCTGACATAATGCAACACAGTTAATCCCAGAACACGTGGAACCACAGTACTTAACTTGCTCAGCCATGCCTGTAACAATTCAATTAGCAAATCCCTTTGGACATTCTGTACTTGAGAAGAAAATATCTAGGGATATTTTTACTAGACTTGTTTTGTATTCACATTGTCAAACCCAACTATTTGTACAAGCCCTTGCCAAGAGGAAGGGTCAAATATATTAATTAATGGTCCCATATGTCTACACTACACTCCCACACTGTCATTCCATGGATGTGATGGTGCTGTGTCTTACAAACCTTTTAAATAGTTGCTGAATGACAAAATCAAATTCAAATCCCTTTTCATCATGCAAACAACAACAACAACAACAACAACTGCTATGGATATCGCTCTGTGTAAATAAAGTTCTGATTGGCCAGTGGCCAGGCAGGAAGTATAGATGGGACAAGAGAGAAGAGAATTCTGGGAAGTAGAAGGCTGGGGAGAGACACCGCCTACCGCTGCCATGAGAAGCAACATGAAAAGACACTGGTAAGCCACAAGCCATGTGGCAAAGAAATGGGTTAATTTAAGATAGAAAAGGTAGATAACAAGAAGCCTGCCATGGCCATACAGTTTGTAAGCAATATCAGTCTCTGTGTGCTTTCTTGGTTGGGTCTGAGCGACTGTGGGACTGGCGGGTAAGAGAGATTTGTCCTGACTGGGCCAGGCAGGAAAACTCTAACTACAAATGGTGCCCAACGTGGGGCCAAGAATTTCCACCTAAAACCTGAGAAAAAAGATTCTAAAACAGAGCTAAAAAGAGCTTCCTAATTGTCTTTCTCAAGTTAGCGGCAGCCTGCCAGTTTGAGCTACTGTGGCGGATTCCTGGCATGTGCATCTGACCTGCAGTGTGACGGGAATGAGGAATCTATAAGCGACACTTTACTCTGCTGCATAGTGGATTTAGCCTTTGCTAGTTAAAAAAAAAAAAAAAATTTTCTGGGCGATGCGCTGCTTTGATAGAACTGCTTCTGATAGTTGATGGTACACATGGCTCCAGACCCAGAGCTAGCGGTAAACTGTACCATCGCCATGATGGTAAGCTGAGGTGGGCGGAGCCAGCAGCCACAGCAGTGCTTCAGTCTTACAAAGATGGATACTACACATAAAATCTGGTTTATATTGTCTTTGGGATTTTTAACTACAAAAAAAGATTTGATCATAAAACCTGTTGAGTTAAACAAATATGTAAATTTTAAAGACACCTTGACTTCAAAATTTGGATATAAGAATATGTTGCTTTGGAAAAGAGTCTCTGCTTTTATTTCCACAGAAAGCCAGAGGTTGTAGATTTGTTCCAGATTAAGATACATTAGGTTTGATCAGCCAAGACCACCTGAAAGGTCTCTGATGACACCATGGCCCAGATAATCCAACATCCAGAATGGTTTCAAGGCAACTGGCTCAGAGGTTCACCCTAATGGACTACTCCATAATCCTAAAATTTTCTTTATGTCCCCATAAGATACAGTGCCCCCCTCCAGCAGGAAGTAGTAAGAAAAACTACGCCCAAATTCCCAGCTGGCTTTGGAGATGGAATTGGCTCCCTCCTTCTGTAAACCCAGGCACATTCTTATAAAAAAAGGTTAAGAGCTTCTTATGTCCCAAATCAAAAGAGCCCTCTGGTATGGGACAGAGAAAAACCACTATTTTATTTAAAACAGGTTGATTATAAATGCAATCTCTTTCTAAAGATAAAAAGATGATATGATATAGATATGATAGGATAAAAGGGTAGATTAATGAACTTACTTCTAAAGAACAACTCATTTAAAATGTTTTACATTGGTATAGATTTTAGTCTATTGATACAAACTTAAAGTTAATTCTGTTATACTGTGTGTATATTTCTAATCGTGTTTAAGGTATTATGTTTGTATAGCTCATTTTAAATTGAAATGGATAATTGAAAATAGATTAATAATTAGTCATCTATGATAAATTATACTTGTAGCCATGTTAGTTAAGTCTTCTAGATATACATAGACATATTTCAGATAGATAGGTAATCTTCAAATACTTCAAAGACCTACAGAATATGGCATTTAAAATACTTTTAAAATTTAGACTTTCTGGACAGTGAGACATGTCTGCTCCTGACAGCACCAATTTACTTCAGAGAGGAGGATGGGCATTGAAGATATTTCATATGGAGTTTATCTTCACCTTGGCAAAAATAGCCATTTGGGCAAGAAACTGTTCTTGCCTGGACTGCTCGATCAACTAGACATGCAGGACCCATAGAAAGGTGACCACTGAGCTTTGCTTGACAAAATCGTCCTTCAGGTTCCTGCTTCGCAGAGGAAACTGCGAGACATTCTACAGGACACTGAGAGAAGTGACCAAGAGACTCTAGCCCTGTGGGCTGAAGACAAATGCCCCAACTTTACAAAGGAGCATTAGGTGACTGTCCAGGCTGCCAGCTGTCTCTGTCTACTCTTACAAGACTCCCGAAAAATGCTTGCATCCTTCTCCCGGTTCTCAGGTAATATTATATCCTTCTGAGGTCTTTGATGTGGTTGAAGACTAGATAATTATAATTTCCTCAGTTATGATACAAGATAAGTTAGATATAAAACCTTAGACTCACAAATATAAGATAGGATATCTTCTTTAATATTGTAACTGTAATTCTTGCTAGATAATTGTTTTGTTATATGTAATTGTACTATGTAAAAGTTAAAACCTTCCTTAAAAAAAAAGGGGGGGGAAGTGCTATGGATATCACTCTGTGTAAATAAAGTTCTGATTGGCCAATGGCCAGGCAGGAAGTATAGGCGGGACAAGAGAGAAGAGAATTCTGGGAAGTAGAAGGCTGGGGAGAGACACCGCCTACCGCTGCCATGAGAAGCAACATGAAAAGACACTGGTAAGCCACAAGCCATGTGGCAAAGAAATGGGTTAATTTAAGATAGAAAAGGTAGATAACAAGAAGCCTGCCATGGCCATACAGTTTGTAAGCAATATCAGTCTCTGTGTGCTTTCTTGGTTGGGTCTGAGCGACTGTGGGACTGGCGGGTAAGAGAGATTTGTCCTGACTGGGCCAGGCAGGAAAACTCTAACTACACAACAACAACAAAATAAAAAAAAAAAAAAAACAAAAAAAAAACAAAAACAGGCATCATTTATTGGCATCTTTGCTTCTCTTAACCATTGAAAGGGTACTGTCTGTCAATCATCAACAGTTTCAAACAAAACAATTATCTTTATCATCCTTATCACCTAGACACATTTTTTATAGTAATCAAATCTTCTAAACCACATGGTAAACCTCAAATATGTCAGATTAATAACATGCTCCTGGTACATGTTCATATGCCTTGAATTAACAGGTTGCCACTTTCTACTATTACATGCAATGCATTTCATTAAACGTCCACCGATAAATTTATATACTCAAGAATTTTTATTTGTACATTCTTTGATTACTTTTTTGTTAATGAATAAGGTAATTTATGAATGAATGGAATCTTACTATTCTCTAGTTTTAAACTTCATTATAGACTTTTGAGACAAGAGCCAGCAGAAAAAAATGAATAAATTAAAAATATTATATATTTGTCAAAACATGTATTTTCTTTCTCAGTAAGTCAAATAAATCTTGTAATACTATTTTTAGGTAGTGGGAGTGGTGCATTTTATTCTTACTAAACTTTCTAGTCTCACTGTGGCTGGATAGAACACAAGCTGTATGGCTATGGTGTAGGCTAAATTTCTCCAAGCAAATTACAATAATTCACATGGATTAGAGACATTAAAAAACAATGCCTATTTATTTTTAATTAAATGTGAGTAAATAGAATGGGTTCTTCATCATTTGAAATGTGAAAGGCAATAAACATGAAATAACTACTAGTAAAACCAGTTTGATCCAGTTATATCTCCCACAACTCAAAATTTGAAGCTACAGAAATCATTGGAAAATAGCAATGAAGAATAAATAAAATACATATAAAATTGTTATTATTCTTTTAAATGAATCATGTAATGACATTAGGAGCATTTATATAGCACTTTGTTGATTATTTCAGATGTACAATTATGCTTAGCAACTTGATATGTATTAAAGCATATATATTCCCAAGAATTAAAATATATTTGAGTTATATTAAAGCTGTCTAGTTACTACATTTGATGTCACTGCTATGAATTCTTCTACATGGACACTCAGTGTCTCAAAACAAGCATGCTATCACATTTCCTGACATTCAAGAACTGAAAAGATGATAGGATAGTAAGTAAACATTGTAGAAAACCTTGTTTTTTATTATGAGCACATGAGCTGGGTATCTCTAAAAATATATAAAATGTTGCAAAGTACTTGCTTTTTACATAGCTGTTTGTTGAAGAGTAATTTGTAATATTTAATTCCTGACAGTCTCAACCTGTACTTCTTGACTGAACACAGTAAAGTCTGTAAGAATAAAACAACATGAGCATCTTGACTCTGCTATGATAAATAAATTACGTGTTTGAATATGAAATTAATTTTCCTCAGCTATATTCCTCTGAAAACTAGGTGAATTTCTTGCATTTACAAATACAACATAATCTTCAGAGTTTCTCCTATATTATTTTACTTCTCTGTAAACAATTTAAATTTATTTTTACAGATTTTTCAGTTCTCTGTAAGAAGCCAAATTTCAAATACCCTAAAGCTTATTTTACAACTCTATTGAATATTGTGCAATTTCTTGAATACCTACATACATTAACGAACACTCGCAGCACAGGACACAGAACATCAGTTATGGCTTCTGCAATTGGTGTGGCTGGTGAGCCCTCATGGTCCAATGTCTCCAGAATCATGAGATAGCACTGTGTCTGAAATAATTTGCAAGAAAAAAGATTAAAATTTTGACATCAGTTCATGCTGAATGCACAGTAATGTTTGACACCCTTGATGTGGTGGGGACAGTCATGAGATTATATCACATTGCCCACTAAACCACATTTCAACATAGGCATTGTCAACTTTTTACTTAATATTTTCGGTGTTATTATAGATAAATCAAACCACAAATATCAAAATATTAGTTGGAAAGGAATAGTTTAGAAGGTTCTTGTGTGTGTGTGTGGTGGTGGTGGTGGTATAATGCCAACTTATGTGATTTTATTTTAATTTTCAAAGTTTTGTGGGAAAATCAGAATTTGATTTTTTTTCCGTGTGTGTGTATGTGTATGTGTGTGGGATAAATGATCTTTGCTTTTATTTATATGTACATAAAGATTTTGTTGATAAGATATTACTGCCTCATGGGATGAGTTAGGAAAATTATTTATGTCCTCATCTGCAAGAAAATATATAAAACTAATATTTTTGCTTAAATGTTTGGTTAATTTTAGCAGTAATCATCATAGGAATGAAGTTGTTCTTTTGTAAGATTATCAATTTTATTAAATTTTACTGGATAAGGTTTTTCAATTTTTCTTTTTTGTTGTTGATTTTTGTTTTGCATTTCAATGACCTTTTTGATTTCATATATTTATCAAAGTTACTGTAAAATTTTAATTGTTACTGTGGTTATGGACTTAATGATGATGATATCTATTTTATTTTTCTTTGTTTTTCCTTTTCGAGGATCTGTCTGCCTGATAAATCTTTTTATGAACCAGGGTTTTTGTTTTGTTTTATGTTTGGTTTAGTCCTTCTGTGGCATTATCAAAATTTTCAATATGACATTTTAGTAGATATTTTATGCTTTTGTTGTTAGCTGTTTTGATGACTGAGATTCATTCCATTGTCTGTTCTCCCCTAGTGGGGTCTTACCAAAGTCACCATGATAATCAATATTAAGGAAGACTGGCAGAGTACCTTCCATTGTCTTGGACTAGAATCTTTCATGTAGTTTTAAGTGGTTTGAGGTTTGTATTTCCTGGATTCATACCTGTATAAGACAAAAAATTCATTACATACTTTGATAATTCTTCTTCACAAATATCTTCCTTACATTCAAACATTAAGTAGATATGTCATAAGCTATTTGTTAGTCCCAAAAGTACATTAAAGCTTTATATTATTAAAATTTATTCCATTCATGAAAATAATTTGTCTGAAATCTTAAGAAGCATTTCTTCTTATAATGTTCCTAGAGATAGATTGATATATCTATGTTGTTTTTATATAAATATTCACTGTCAAACCCAAATGTTAAAATAATTTGTACTTCATATTCTTTTACTTAAATGACTTATCACATGGACATTTCAAATGTGTTTGAATTAAAGTGCTCGTCTTAAAAAAAGTTTAGTTGTCGGCAAACAGAGCCCCATGAACAATCTCTCAACCAAATATCACAAGCTTTTAGTTCCACAACCTGATGGTAAGACCTATTGTTGAAGATACCATTTACTTATTCCATGAAACATGAAGGTCAGCTGGTGTACAAGTAGATGCTTCACCCACACTTAGTAGAATTCTTACTTCTGGAACGTACTCTGTGTGGTACTGAAGGAAGAAATTAATCATTATTATCAGCTAGCTACAAAACTTCCACCTATGACAGAGATCTACCTACAAGAAATGCATGCTGGTGCAGTTAGAAACACAAATGTTTTGAGAATAATCAATCACTTTTTATTTCACTAAGGACACTCCATGAGGTGGAACCCGTACGTGGCTCTGCAAAACTGGCCCAAACCTCAGTACTAGATAGGTCATGGGACATTGTATAAAACCCACTACTGTTATTCTGAAGAAACATAGAAATAAAGTGACTCCTGAAGACATATTACTATAACCTATTGCCTCATTCAACCCTCAAACAGAGACATTTCTTGCAGTAAACAATAATAACGCATAGACCCACAACTGGACAATATTCAGAGTGATAATCTTTGGAACACCCAGCCCTAAGTAAGATGTCCTCTTCGAACTCCTCTTCTCAGTGCTGATGGGTCGCTGTGGAAGAGGAGGTAGAAAAATTGCAGGATGACTCTAAGACAGCAGAGTCTTCCAGACAAAACAAGACTGATACACATACAGCACAAACACTGTGGCAGCACCAGTAGGGCATGCGCAAATTCAAAGCACACACAGTCACAGCAGGGAAAAGGGATGCTGACTCCTAATCAAGAAGATACTTGCAATTGGTCCCTGCTGGGAAGCAGGAAATAACTTCCTCCAGTGGAGTGTTACTGGGTTTATCAACCACATCCTTGGGAGCAGCTGGCAAACACAAAACAGTCTTCATGTTTTGCTTTTATGCTTTTTGGTTTGTTTTGGCATTTTTGTTTTATTGCGTATGTGTGTGCGCCTCACTTTTTTTTAATGTGTCTGTTTTTACCATTATGTTTCATAAGTATTTTTTGAGAGAGAGAGAGATAGAAAGAGAGAGAGAGAGGTGGTCTTCATGGAGTTGTGGGAGGATGAATAATATCATCAAAATATATTTTATTTTATATAATAATAAAACAAAATCTTTACATGTTATAGGTAAATCATCTTTATCTTACAAACCTAGATTTTTTTCTCATATCTTTATCCAAGAAATAAATATGACACTATACCAAGTACTTATGCATTTATATATTTGAACCATTTCTGGGAGAGATTTTTGTCTATTTTCCATTTTTTAAACCTTGCTTTAAAATGCTTTCTAGTTTTTAATATGGATACCAAAATTGTTCATTTTTTGTATGTTTCTAAGAACTTAGTACCTGAAAATTCACATTTTATACTCTGAAATTAGTGTTCATGACTAGAATCCACTTTATATCAAACATTAGGCTTTAAGTCATTGGTTAACAAATGAGATCTGTGGGATATAAAGGATGTTCTGACAACCAGAAAAGCATTATATTCAGATGTGTCTGTATGTACCTAAGTTTCCAAAATTTTAATATGTGATCAATGAAATAAGCTTGAATAAATATCCAACCTGATGATAGACTGAAAAAAAGAAAATATGAAAGAATAGTAATTTTCCCTATATCTGCAGCTGTGATATCAAATGCTCATTTTCTTAGGCATTTTGGTCTTGACACTTGGGACTTCCAGAGTTAAATTTGTAGATATTCTTGATTCTCCTGACTTTGAAGTTAGAACAAACTGTATCATTGGTCATTTTGATTATCTGATTAATAGAAATTAGATCTTATCAATTTTTTTTTTATCAACATAAGCAAGTAGACCAAGTCCTTCAGCTCTCCTTATACAGTTATCTGATATGTACCTTGGAATTCAGGTTGTATGTTAAGTATCTCTTCAATGGTACTCATAATGTTGATCAATTTCTATAGATTTTTTTTTTTCATGGAAACTCTGTGGAAAGATTAATTTCTATATTCAACATCCTATAAAACCAAGGATGGTGACAGAAGAATTATAACTAGAGCAAAGAGAAATGTGATGAGTTATATCTTTGAATAGGGAAGGAGACATCACTTCTTGTAAGGTCCAGAAGTTCATTAATTTATAGCTATGTATATCACTAAGTCTTTTGAGATTGTTCTCTGACAGCAGGATTACATGTCATTCTTCCTACTATTGATCTCTTTAGAGGTTAATAGTTCTTCCTTTATTTCTCATATTATTCCATCTGCAGCTAAATTCCTCTTAGAGACTTCAACCCTATGGAAAGATGGATCATATCAATAGTGTCCTGAAGTTGGCAGTTGTAAAGCTTTTGAAGGAGGCTTTCCTAGAGGGCAGCATTGCCAATACCCACTCTTAGAGTTCTCATAGGTACTAGTAAATGAGATTCAGCTTTGACCTGAGACTTTTTGAGATGCTTTATGGAAATCCTTTTCTCTTTTCAGATATAGCCTTAATTGTATTCTTTTTAAGGCAAGTTGCCTCTAGGCTCATTTAATGAGTTCCAGTAGTCTATCAAATGAGTCTATTATCCATTAGTCTATGTATTAAATAAGTTAAAGAGATAGTCTTTTACAACTGAGAGGACATGTGCTAATTAAAAGGTTATAGGGAATGGCCCAGGAATAATTACTAAATTTTTGTGAAAAAGATCCATTCTTTTTCTTTCTTTCTTTTTTTTTTTTTTTAAGGTGGGGATGGTTCCCATATTTTATCTTATTCTACAGCCTTTAAATGCCAGAACTTCCTAGCAAGGTCCACAACTACAGAGTGAATGTTTAAAAGAAAAGAACCTATAGTGGAACTTTTTCACCATACTTGTTGCGACTGCCTCGACCAGCAAGGATGACGCAACACCGGAGCTCTTCTTTAAGCAGTTTATGCAGGACCTTGTTAGTAGTGATGTCTTCTCCCCGGGCAAGCCTCTCCCAGCCCTTAAGTAGGTCTGGGCTACCAACCCCAGACAGCCACGTGGGCACTATCCATAGGTCCACGCTTATGCAAGTGGCACACAAATCCAGCCATAGCCAAATAAGGAGCTGTTTACCACAAAGAGTACTTGCCTTGCGGTCGGGAAGGCAGAGGGTTGAAGCCAGCGCCATCTTTAAGGTGCGGCTACACGCAGCTCTCTACACAGATTTTTCGAAAAATCAGCTTATAAGTGACCTTTAATATGTACTGAAAGAAACAGATAACTCACAGTTATATTTTTTGCCAATCCTTCATTAAAATTTATTCAATGGAGTATTACTCAATGGTCAAAAAGCAATGGCATCATGAACTTTGCAGACAAGTGGATGGAACTAGAAAAAAGATATCCTCAGACCCAGAAAGACAAACATGGTATACACTCATTTATAAGTAGATATTAGATGTAAAGCAAAGGATATCCAGGCTACAATTCACAAACCCAGAGAAGCTAGGTAACAAGGAAGACCATAAGAGGGACACACACTAATCACCATGGGTGGGGCAGGATAGATAATATCTCCAGAGTAAACTGGAAGGTGGGGAAGAGGTGAGGGGATGGGGGATGAGAACATGAGGGAATGGGATGGCTGAGTAGGGGGAGGCATGGAGAGAGAGAGAGAGCAATGAAAGAGATATCTTGATAGATGTAGCCATTATGTAGTTAAAGTTAAACCTTGTGCTAGGCAAATTCCCAGAAATCCACAAGGATGCCCCAGCTAAGACACTTAACAATAGTGGAGAGGGTGCCTAAACTAGCCTTCCCTTCTAATCAGATTGGTGACTACCCTAACTGTAAACATAGAGCCTCATCTAGTGATTGATGGAAGCAGATGAAGATATCCATAGCTAAAAACACTGGGCAGAGCAACTGAAGTCCAGTTAAGAAAGGGAAGAGAAATTGTATGAATTGGGTTGGGAGTGGGGGGTCAAAATCATGATGAAGAAGCCCAGAGAGAGCTGAGCTGAGCTAGTGGGAGCTCAAGGAATCTGGACTGAAGGCTGGGAAACCTGCAGGTGACTGAACAAGGGTCCTCTGAATGTGGGAGACAATTGGGTGGCTTAGGCAGTTTGTGGGGTCCCTGGCAGTGGGACCAGAATTTATCCCTGGTGCGTGAACTAAGCTTTTAGAGCCCATTCCCTATGGGGAGACACCTTGATACAGGGCGAATGGGCCTGGGACTGCCTCAACTTGATGTGCCAGACTTTGTTGACTCAACATGGCTGGCCTTACCCTCTCTGAAGAATGGATGTGTATGGGGTCCCAGGGAGGTGGGGGAAGAGTTGGAGGGTGGGAGGGAAAGTGACTATGTTTGGTGTGTAAAATCAAAAATAAAAAAAAAGTGTTATCTTCCTATCTGCATGTGTCTCTGACCAGCCTTTTCCTTATTACATACAAGATGAAAACATGAGATCACCCTGCTGGTTTGCCTGTGTTTTATCCTCTTAGTCCCCACAACCTATTCATTACTGTGATACTATGTCTGTTGTTTTTATTGCATCTTTAGGATTAGAGGACATCATTTATTATATTAAAACTTCTGCTAAATGCATTCAAAATCCTTTAAAGGACAGCTTGCAGAGCCACAAATTACTCTTCTTAATGTTTAAATCATGAGATAAAAAACAATTATTCAAAATATATGACTTTAGACATCATTACAATTGATCATGGGTGCTAATGCTTTCACGAGGTTAGAGGATTTACTTATCATTTTCATAATTTTGCTAGTGTGTGATCTGATTCAAATGATCTTCAAAATCAGACGTAGCCCATGACAGCATAATAACTCTTTTGACAAATAGCTTTGAAATTAGATCTCTGAATTTTCTTGAAATATGTTATGTCTATTGCAAGCTTAGTCACAATCCCAATTTGTCTTAAGGGCTATGCACATAAGAATGTGCTTAATTTTTGTCATTTCTCAACTACAATTGATCCATCCTAAGTTGGTCTTTGAGCAGTACAATTCTCTTTCTCAGAGCCTAGGATCATCCTCAGAGGGTAGAAATATGTATGTGACCCAAAGTTCTTTCATGCTACATTTCATATGAAATCAGCCACACTGAATAGCCAGGATGTCTAGTTCCTAAATGATTTAAGAGTCATAATTCTTAAAAAAAAGGGGGGGGTATTATTAATTAGATATTTATGTATTAGCAGATTTTAAGGATATTAGAGCTGATAAATTTCCTCCTAATCAACAACTTCTAAAACTGAAGAATGGAGTTTCAAGACTAATTACTAGTCAGAAGTATGGTACCTGAGGCTTACCTGCTCCTAGGAGGAGAAGTAACATCCTGAACTGTTCAGAAGATCATAAATATGGCTATCTAAAGCTGTCTTCAGAAGCTCCAAACATATAACATTACTCATTAGCAAAAGGCTTTCCATGCCATTTAATATGCTGTAATGGTCAATTAAAAGGAGATTGTACCAGTATAGGATGTCCCTCAGACATTAGAAATAGTGTGAAATCTAGCTAAGGCAATGGTTTTTGAATCTGTGGGTTGCAACTACAAAAGACCATTTGAAAACACACATAAATACATTACTATTCACAAGAATAGCAAAATTACAGTTATAAAGTAGCAACAAAAGTGATTTTTTGGTTAGAGGTCACTACTGCATGAGGAAATGTATGAAAGGGTCACAGTGTTAGGCACATTGAGAATCACTGATCTAAGGTGTAGGTTGTTGTAATGGTCCCTTTTTCATTGTCAGCACTCATCCCTGGGGATGCCCCAATTTGCTTCACCAAAATAGATATAGATAGATGATAGATAGATAGATAGATAGATAGATGGATGGATGGATGGATGGATGGATGGATGGATAGATAGATAGATAGATAGATAGATGGATGGATGGATGGATGGATGGATGGATGGATGGATGGATAGATAGATAGATAGATAGATAGATAGATAGATAGATAGATAGATAGATAGATGATAGACAGACAGATAGATGAAAATCTATTTTCTATACTTGTAGCACAATTCTTAAAATGTCTTATTAATAAAAACAAACCCAGGGTCAGGTATTGGGGTGAATGCTGAATGATCAGAGAGACAGAAAAAGCCAAGGCCACCTCACCTTGCCAGCTTCTCAGCTGATCCTGTTTCTTCAGACTGGAAGCCTCTGAGTTTTCATCCAAATGGATGTCAGCTGAACTGTGCTGCTCAAAAGCTTAAAAGTTTAACTAGGCTCTAGTTCCTTGTCCTCATGCCTTATATACCTTTCTGCTTCCTGCCCTCACTTCCTGGGATCGGCGGGGGTGGGGGTGGGGGTTGAGGTGCGGGGGTTGGGGATTTAGCTCAATGGTAGAGCACTTGCCTAGCAAGTGAAAGGCCCTGGGTTTGGTCCTCAGCTCTGAAAAAAAAAAAAAAGGTGTGTGTGCCACCATTTTCTAGCCTCTATATCTAGTGGCTGTTCTGTTCTCTGACCCCAGATAATTTTATTAGGGTGCACAATATTTTGGGAAACACAATATCACTACATATACTATACTCTCTAGAACCATCAACTATCAACTTTTGTGTGAGTAGAGTGTTAATGAAACATTTTGTTAAAATACAACTTTCTACCTCTTCTTGTAAAAGTTAGTGTTTGGTTCTGGTGTCAATCAAATTCTATTTCTAACGATGATTTCTTGCAATAAAATTAAAAGAAATTGTTTCCTCTTTAGATTTAGAACGCAGTGAATTAGTAGATGCTTTGAAGATATGTGGGTTTTGTCTTTCTTTTTTGTGATAAATGCTCATTTGTGATGCTACTTATTTAAGAAATCCTTCCTCCTTGCAGCTGAGGAAAAGAAGGTGCAGCTGCTCGCTAGCCTTCTAATGAAGAAAAAGAGTGCACTCCAAGTCAGAACGTCAGAATCATTTTCACACTCAGAAGATAATGAGAAGGATAACATTTTCTAAGGACATAACAAAAATTAATTCCATTTTATGAACATACACACACACACACACACACACACACACACACACACACACATCTAATAGGATGTTAGATTTAGACTTAGCTAATTTGAAGATTAGCCATGGATTTGTAAGGCTAGGATGTAGAGTCCTTTAAAAAAGATTTACTTATTATTATTTTGTACTTGAATATTTTGCCTACATGTGTGAATATGTACCATGTGCATGCCCTGTGCCCAGGTAGCTCAGAAGAGTGTGATGAATTTTAGATAGGTGAGAGCTCTCAGGAGGGTACAGGGGATTGATCTTCGGTCCTTTGTAAGAATAAATGTTATAAACTTTTGAGTCATCTCTGTAGACCAAGAAGACAGATTATTTATGTTCACATGGGCCATGTTTATATGAAGTAAAAGAATCATCTTTGATATAATATCATATCAATAGAAAGCAGAATACTAAGGTTTAATTAAAGGCCAGCATGCTTGTGCTGCAGAACATGGTTATTTTTAAATAGTATCCAAAATGCATTGTTTACATTAGTTTTGGCATAAAAATTGGTTCTGGATCTTTAAAAAGAAGAAAACTGAACATGTATAAACCTACTGCTGTACTTCGGACACTGAGAAATATTGATCAGTGGCAAAGCACAGCCTTTGGGGAAGGAAACCTCCTATGTCATAGTTAGTTTAATCTTTGAAAAAAACATTTCTAGAATACATGGTGATACAGAGTTTCATAAGAACATGGTATTTGGAAACCTGTGTGTCTACATACAAAATAATGAAATTGCTATTTTATCTCCAACTATAAGCAAAAACTAAAGCCAACTGGGATAAAGACAAGACTCGAGACCATGCCAATAGAAGATAGCACGAGGAGTAATCTACATCATTAGAGGCCACAGTTCCAACCGGGCAAATATTTAGCTTTGATTCAGCCCTCAAAACCCAGGTAACCTAAGTTAGTTCAATTCCATTCAAATAAAACACATTAGCACATGAAAGGACGTTCTAGCAGAAAGGAGATGACTTGTGGACTGGAAGAAAAATATTTGCTAGATTTGAAGAGGTAAAGAATTATATATATATCATATCAAAAGAACTTAGTCAACTGTAGAGGAAGAAAATCAGAAGCAGGAAGCAGCAGGCAGCTCAGTGCTGGAGAGTGTCCTTTCCTAGTGACTCTGGGGCAGTCTTTTCCAGGCAGCTTAGCTGCTTTCTGCATTTCCCAGGCGGTGGCCTGGTCTGAGAGTCCTCTTGGCAGCTTGTCTTGTCTGAGATTCCTGTCTTTTATTGTTTACTCTGGTGGGGTGGGGTAGGGGGTGGGGGGTGGGAGGTTGGGGAGGGGGACTAGTGAATCTGGTTAGTTTTAGGGACTTCCTGAAGCTGAGTCATTTACTTTTCTTCTCAGGGAGCTACCTTGCAGGATGGAATGTATTCATCTCCTGGAAATGTCACATAACTGTCGGTTTCACTGGCACCTTTTTGGCCATAAACTCTATTATATAATCCTTCCTGATACTAGAAGCATGGTAATGACATGTGTCCAGCTGGGGCTCATCCCTCTTGTTATTTGGTGATTCCATTTGTATCTGCTCCATATATGTATATACGTTAGGAAAGTTAGGTTTTAACAAAACCCCACAAATGGTCTTATTTTTAACTGTCCCTGCCAGTATTTCCTCTAACCCTGCTTTTCCTCACTCTCATTTTTTGATTATCTTTAATAATATCTGCATTAATTACCTTTGATACACCAGGATTTTATTTGTATTTAGTATTTTTAATTTAAATTTTATACTGCCCTTAACATTACTGCATTTGAAGATTAAACATTGTCAGTCTCATTTATGAAATCATAGCCTTAGCATGGACAGGAGTTTGCATAGAAAGATAAAGATTTACTTTACATTCTTGTCAGTATGTGTGATCATCAGAAAATGAATTTTTTTCTTTTTTCTTTTTTTAAATTTATTTTATTATTATTATGTGTTTTAATTTTATACATCAGCCATGGGTTCCCCTGTCCTCCCCCCTCCCACTCCCACCCCACCTTCACCCCAGCCCCTCCCCTCCATTCCCATCTCCTCCAGGGCCAAGACTGCCCTGGGAATTCATTTAAACCTAATGGATTCAGTACAGGCAGGTCCAGTCCCCTCCTTCCAGGCTGAGCAAAGTGTCCCTGTGTAAGCCCAAGGTTTCAAACAGCCAGCTCTTGCATCAAGGACAGGTCCTGGTCCCACAGACTGCCTCGTCGCGCAACGGTAGCGCGTCTGATTCCAGAAAATGAATTTTTAAGCATCAAAGTCACTACATTAAAGTAAGCAGAGAGGAACTGGAAAAGAAATGATAGACCATGCTGTAATGTAAAGCAGAGTAGCAGAGACAAATTGGTAGTGTTAAACAGGTTGAACTGAAGAGATAGAATAAAATAGATAGACCATTTTATAGGAATAAGTCCCCTCCTTACCTTAAAAACAAAAAAAATTTCAGCAGAAATCAAAGGCAGGAAAATTGAAAAAAAAAAAAAAAAGACTTGAAAAGCTCAATATCCCAATGAGGAAATGCCATCCTCAAGTTTTACAGACTTGGCTGCTTGGAGAAACTGGACAACTACAACAGAACAAGTGTGGCCTGTCTTCAAATTAATGATTAAAATAAATATACATCTGTTAAACATTGATTTAATAAGAAAATGAAGAAATTGATTGCAAAATTGTCAAGTTCTATTGCTATCTGGACATGGAGCTGGACCTATCTGAGCCACAACTATATTGGCATCTGTATGGTTTCCCAGATATTACTGAGGGAAAATAATAAAACAAAGCAATACTTTCTTAGTATAATTGTTTTTTCAAGCAGGAAACCCATTTTACTACAGACTGAAATCTTTCAAACGAATGTGTCTTCTCACAAGTTGGAGAATTTAATGGTGATTTTTGTTTGTTTGATTTTTCTCTATGACATTTTTTTTCTGTTTTTCCAGCACAGATCACTGCTTTCTTTCTTGATAGAGCTAATCTCTGGAACAAATACAGCTGCTTTCTCGCCTACATTTTCTTTGTCTTTAAACTCTCTACTTTCATTGTGAGACTCATCACCTTTCCTATGTTTTGTTTTATCATTTGTTTATCTTTTAATATTGACCTGACCAGAGCAGTAGGCAGTACACATAACAGAGTATCAATGCTATTCTGTATTATGATTTTTCTCTGATTTACAAATTGCCCATTACTTTTTAAATTTAGTCTCACTGAGATCCTTAGAACAGGGGCACATTAAAGACAGATTCCATGGAAAAATGTAACATGGCCAACTTCTAGCTTAATTCTTTATGTAATTGGGTTTGAATTCTCCTAAGTGAGGCTAACTGTGTTCATATTTCTCTTTGGATATATCTTCCAAACTCCCTCAAGAAAGGCCCACTATCAATTTTATAGATTAAAAATCTTCCACATTTTCCCACAAAACTACATGTAAGAGTCTATGAAACACATGACCATTTTATTACAACAATGACCACACTTCTCAGTACCAAAATTTTAAATTAGCAATCCTTCTCATTTCAGTGAATAAGCAGCAATTTAAGGATGACAGTTTCTTGTCATTGTAGTTTTGTTTTTCCTTAAGTTTCAGGAGGGATGTGATGAAGGATAAAATGGAAGCCATGGTAGAAGGATAACAGGATGGCTGTTAACATTACTCCCACAATCGGTTCCGGTACTCCTAGCCATTGCTACATTTACAGGTATACTTGTATACCAATGGTACATGTTACTTGTCTCTTGGGCCAGGTCCGCATTCAATGCTAGGTTTTCCATGGCATACCCTCTATGTTTCTAAATTATTGATTATAACTTATTCTTCTTGTCCACAGTTTAATGAAGGGATTGGGGGGGGGGGGCTCCTTGGAGTGGGAAGGAAATGGTATAAGATGATGAAAGTACAAGACTCATTTCAGTAACCCATTTCCTTCAACAAGTCATCATCTCCAACTGGGAACAAAGTATTAAAACACACAAGCATACTGGAGGCATTTCACATTCAGATCACACCAATAATCAAGTTATAATTGATGAACAATGTAAGGATTGAACTTGGAAAGCGAGATCTCCCTAGTAATTAACCCCTAACACAGAAAAAAAAGATACCTCAGTAAGGAAAGACATCTCAGTAACTCTGTGTTAGGTATTAATGATGAAATAGAATTTAGAAGGCAATTAAAAACATAATTTCAAAATGAACTAATTTTTAATAAATAATTCATATGACACAAGAATTTACTCATCTACAAAATACAATATTTTATTTTGTTTTTTAATTCAGCATATGTGCAGATTTTGTGAATCTATCACTGCTTTCAATTTTAGAATAATCTTTTAATTGTTTCCTCTGTATAGATATGTGACCCATCTGGGTAGAGGGCAGCTTAGTTAGAAACTTGCTTGTATGAGATTAGTCTCATGACATGTCTGAGAGCATTGTCTTGAGTGGTAGTTGATGTATCATGACCCAACTTGTTTTTGGTGGTATCATCCAGGGCAGGTGGTTTTAGCTCTTATGTGAACAATCTCATAAGCAGTGGTCATCCATAGTTTTTGCCTAAGTCAGTTTTTGCCTCCAGTTTACCCACCTGGTGTCCTTTCTGATTGGCCTCAGAGATTAACTATAATCTGTAAACTGTAATCATAGAAATTTTCTCCATGAACTGATGGAAGCAGATGCAGAGATCCAAAGCCAAACACCAGGCTGAGCTCCAGGAGTCCAGCCAAAGAGAGAGAAGAGGGATTCTATGAGCAAGGGACATCAAGATCATGACGGGGAAATCTACAGAGACAATCAAACCAAACTAGTGGGAACCCATAAAATTAGACCAACACCTGTGGCACCTGCATGGGATTGGACTAGGCGCTCTGCATAGCAAGACAGTTGTGTAGCTTGATCTACTTAAGGGGCCCCTTTGCAGTAGAATCAGAATCCATCCCTAGTGCATGAGCCAGATTTTTGGAGACTGCTACCAATGATGGGACACCTGGCCCAGCCTTGACTGGGGGGAAGGGCTTGAACCTGCCATGGGAGGTCTTGCCTTCTTGTAAGAGGGAATAAGAGGGGTAGACTGGAACAAAGAGGCTGGAGGGGCAGGAGAAGAGAAGAGGGACATGTTTTACTGGCATGTAAAATAAATTTTAAAAATTCTGTAATAAAAACGAAAAAAAAATTGATGGCCAATTTAAAAAATAAAAACAATAAAAAAAACCTTCCCTGCTATTCACCCCAGCAAATTGTTTATGGTATGTAGATTATCACACTGAAACAGAAAAAACTAAAACAATTAAGATAAAGAAACATTGTAAAATCAGCTTTTCCTGGGATTATTCACAACCTAGACTTATCTGCCTCTTAGTTTCTGTTTTTCTAAAATGAATAAATAAATAAATACTCTGTGTATTTTATTGTATATTGCTATATTAATTAATCTACAATTTAATGGAAAAACATAAGCCAAATAATTTTATATATATATATATATAAAATCAAACATGAGAAGAAATACTATCCCTGTATTATTTTGTTTTGGAAGATTGAATTGTACTACCTACTAGTACGAATAGGAATAATAATTATTAAAATCTGAATCAATTGAGAATTTACTGAAAGCTAGCTTTCACTTTCATTCCAAATGTAGGAGTTTCACATGAAATGATTGTACTTTTATTTACTAAACTAGGATTTACTTTTATTTAAATTCTGGTATTTATTATATATTTTTAATAAAGTAAAATTCATTTTATTTAATGAACTAGGCGCTTGAAAATAAAACATATATAGTTAATTTTGAAAATATATTTTCGTTTTAGCTTGGAAATATACTGCGAAGGCAAAATGACATGATGCGGGATAGAGGAACAATCTCAGGCAAGCAGAATGTGAGAAGACATGTACATTTGACCAAAGCAATATCTGACATACATTTAAATCACCATTGCAAAGTTACCTTATTAATGACGAAAACACTAGTGTTGTTCCTGTGGGAGTTTAGTACAGGATTTGTATTTTAACGTTCTCAAATTCTAGAAAATGATAATTTGAAGGGAAGACAAATTATGAGTAAGTTAACACATTTCCAAATGGAGTACTAATGTATTTTATATTCGTGTTTTTGAAAATTTTTTTGTGTACTATCCTGGATGTAATAATTCAGATATAAGTACCTGCTCATTATCTTCTGAACAAAATTTCTTTTAAAGTATATTCTTTTCAGAGAGAGCTATAACTAGCTCAATTCAATTTATTTTTATATTGATGATTTACACAAAGTATCATAAAATATGTTTTAGAGAGAATAAAGCCACAAGAAATATCTTATTATACTGCATGCAATGTCTGATGTGAACTAAGTGAAGACAAAACTTTCAGACAAATTGTGAGATAGAAAAAGTATATTGAAACTTAAGATAGTTTCTTATTAGAAAAAAAATTTCATTTGATTTTAAAAATGATCGAAATTTAAATGAACATATTTCCATAAAAAAGAGCAAAAACAAGAGGCTACATTGTAACAAAATAGCTCAATGTCAAAGAATAGGATGTTCAAAAACATGAGCATATTTTTTTCAATTCAACTATAGTTTTTATTAGTTATTCACTCATTTAAATAAATACATTAATATATTTAAATAATTTAGTTATAACAGCAACAATTACAGAAGTAATGCAGTGCTCCACAAGAACACAGAGCTCTTTTAACTCACTATTATCCCCAAATCTCAGCTGATCTGTGATAGATCCTCATAGTTCTGCCTGTTTAAAAAACAATATGAACTGAAATAAGCTGTAGCATGTTATGTCTGATATCTCTCTTGCCTATCATGGCTTTGATGGTTGTGCATATTTCAGTCCTCGCTTTCCACATGTTGCTTAATTATTTTCATATTTTTTTTTCCTGTGTAAACATGACTTGAAAATTCAAGAATAAGTATTTCATCTGGGCGGTGGTGGCAGTAATCCCAGTACTCGGGAGGGAGAGGCAGGTGGATCTCTGTAAGTTTGAGGCCAGCCTGGTCTACAAAGCAAGTTCTAGGACAGCCTCCAAAGCTGCAGAGAAACACTGTCTTGAAAAACCAAAAAAAAAAAAAAAAAAAAAAAAAAAAGTATTTCATTGTTGAATCCATGTTCTGAGTTTAAATATTGGAGTGGAAAGGCTGAGATAAATCATATATGTATGACATAAGTAAATGAACCATTTTTTCCACAGTTATAACACATTTTGTTGTTGTTATACTGGAAACCACTCATAGGAAAAAAATCTTCAGGCAAGAGACAATGGCAGAGAAAAGGGAAATTCAGGCTTTCTTTGGGAAGAACTCCTTAACTGGGTATCCAGTATCAAATGGTTAGCCCTGAAATCATATACATAAGCAATATTAAATGGATTCAGGAGGTTAATATTTATATATTTATGTATATATACATAATATATATACATATATATACATATATATATACATATATATACATATATATATACATATATATATGAAATATTATATATAACAATAAAAATCAAAGAAAAGGGACAATCAATTTTAGAAGGAGTTGAGCCACAGGAGGCATTAGAATGAATTGGTTCTTAACCAGCAGGTTGCAACCTTTATGGAGATCATATATAGATATCCTGTATATCTGCTATTTATACTGCATATTATAACAGTAGCAAAATTATGGTTATGGTGTAGCAACAAACTAATTTTATAGTTGGGTCACCACAAGAGGAGACACTATGTAAAAGGGTCACAGCATTAGGAAGGTTGAGAGCCATTGAATTAGAGGAAAGACAGCGAAAGAAGGTAAAAATGTAATTATCTTTTAATTAAAATTAAATCACAAAGACAAACATACACAAAGGGTTTAAATACTTAGATGTTTAAGTAAGAAGACCAGTAAAAAAAAACAAAAACACCATCTTAAAATTAATGAATTAAATAAATCTGAAGTAAATAAAATCCACATAGAACCATTGGTATTGTACAAAATTAACAGTAGTTACAAAATGTAGAAGAGATATTAGCGAATGTGGAAACTGAAAGGCAGAAAATAAACTACATTAACTGAGCAAGATATTTATTCTTAGTGTCATATATCAAAGTGCTTGAACAAAATACTTTGTTTTACCATACAGTGAAGAGGTTTAAATAAGATGTTACCATGATGGTGTATTATAATATCTACATTTACTAGGAGTGGAATATTGCACTGGACTGTGCCATGTGGTGCTTTGTATTGCTTAGGGAAGAGTAAGTAATCTTATTTAAGAGATATATATTATTATACTCAATTGTAATCAGATATCCATGCCACTAAGCACTACTACCTGTATACAAGATCACTCTTACAGTCTCCCTCTGTAGTGCACACATCGGGACAAAGCTGGAGCATTTTCAGTAAATAAACATTACAGGCATATTAAGGCTATGATTTCCAAAGTTAGAGAGGATTATTTTATCACACAGTGTGTTTTGTTTCATGAGTTTACATTTACTCTTGTACAAAAGATTGAATAATGAATACAATTATAGCAGTAGGGAACCTGACAAGACAACCAGAAACAAGCTCATAATTAGGATATTAGATGATCAGAGTGACAGTGATTTTCCTAACATGAAGAACAGGGTCAAATATGGAAAACTGAGATTTATGCTTGACGAAAATCTAAATAAATTATTTATCACAATTTTCACTGCATTGAAAGTAAATTAATTCTTCAGAAAAAACTGAAGACTTAAAACTTTTGTGAAAGATATTCCTGGTTTATTAGAAAAAATCAGCGTTTTGAATATGATTGTGTCTAACAATACCATATCACTTCATTTTGAGAGATAACACAGATACAGTTAAAATAGAGTGTGTACATACAGACAACATTAAATGGACACAGTAGGCTTGTATTGTTTTGTTTTGTGTGTAAAGGGATAATGACTGAGGAAGAGGATATAATTTTGAGAGAGAGTGGGAGAATCAGGGGGACTTTGAAGAGGGGAGAAATAATGTAAATATACCAGTCATTTGTGAAATTATAAAAAGCATAAAACATTTTTAAAGATCAGTATTGCTCAATAATAACTGCAATTAATATTCTGCCCATTTTACACGTCAGTCTATGCTAAAGTTCATCCTCACAATTTTGATTCCCAAAATCTGTTAGGAGAGAAGAGGATGCTGGCAAAGTCACACTAACATCATTGAAAGTCCTTTACAACCACTTCATAATAGTGTAGACAGAGTACAGTTCAATGTATTTAAGAGTGTGGACTTAGAAGCTAGGTTCTCTAGGTCAAAACTCTCATCTCGTTAAGTACTATTTGAATAATAGCAGGCAGATTGCTTAAACTCCATTAGACCATAATTGTGTCTCTGCAAAATATGGCTACATGATTTATTCAATGATTAAATGAACAGAGAGTTACAAAGTTGCTAGGCAATTTGTAGCATGACATTGAAATAATAATTGTTTCATTCTGTTTTACTAATATAAAATGTTCCCTGCAGGTTCATGTTTCAACCCATAGTCCCCAGGTAGTGGTACTGTTTGGAAAGGCAATAGGACTTTCATGTGAAGCCTGACTGGAAGAACTACATTACTTGACATGGTTCTTAAAACATGATCCACTTCTTGTCCTGTGTTTTCTGAATTCAGATAAAATATAGTCATCCAGGTACCACTCCCACTGCTGTGCTATCTCTGCCTAGTGATATGTCTTCTTTGCCATGATGTACTCCACAGCTTCTAAAATAAATTTAGAAAAAACAAAACAAAACAAAACAAAACAAAACAAAACAAAACAAAAAAAAACACTTGAGCTTCCTCTGTTGACAATTCTCTGTTTAGTTCTATAGCCCATTAATTAATTGGACTTTTGGGCATTTTGATGTCTAATTTCTTGAGTTCTTTATATATTCTGGATATCAGCCCTCTGTCAGATGTGGGGTTTGTGAAGACTTTTTCCCATTCTGTAGGCTGTCGCTTTGTCTTGTTAACCATGTCCTTTGTTCTACAAAAGCTTCTCAGTTTCAACAGATCCCATTGATTGATTGTTTCCCTCAGTGTCTGTGCTACTGGCGTTATATTTAGAAAGTGATCTCTGGTGCCAATGCATTCAAGAGTACTTCCTACTTTCTCTACTATCAGGTTCAGAGTAACTGGATTTATGTTGAGGTCT
Source organism: Onychomys torridus (assembly GCF_903995425.1). Classification (NCBI taxonomy): domain Eukaryota; kingdom Metazoa; phylum Chordata; class Mammalia; order Rodentia; family Cricetidae; genus Onychomys; species Onychomys torridus. The sequence goes on from NC_050454.1 coordinate 60,370,644, forward strand.
TTGATCCACTTGGATTTAAGTTTTGTGCACAGTGACAGATATGGATCTATTTGCAGGCTTCAACACACTGACATCCAGTTATGCCAGCACCATTTGTTGAAGATGCTTTCTTTTTTCCATTGTACATTTTTGGCTTCTTTGTCAAAAATTATATGTTCATAGGTATGCAGGTTAATGTCAGGGTCTTCAATTTTATTCCATTGGTCTACATGTCAGTTTTGATGCCTGTACCAAGCTGTTTTTATTACAGTAGCTCTATAGTAGAGCTTGAGTTCAGGGATTGTGATGCCTCCAGAGGTTTGTTTTATTGTACAGGATTCTTTTGGCTATCTTGCATTTTTTGTTTTTCCATATGAAGTTGAGTATTATTCTTTCCAGGTCTGTGGAGAATTGTGTTGGTAATTTGATGGGGATAGTGTTGAATCTGTAGATTGCTTTTGGTAAGATCACCATTTTTACTATGACAATCCTGTCTATCCATGAGCATGGGAGATCTTTTCATTTTCTGGTATCTTCTTTAATTTCTTTTTTCAGGGACTTAAAGTTCTTGTCATATAGGTCCTTCACAGGCTTAGTTAGAGTAACTCCAAGGTATTTCATATGATTTGTGGCTATTGTAAAGGGTGATGTATCTCTGATTTCCTTCTCAGCCTATTTGTCTATTGTATATAGGAGGGCTACTGGTGTTTTTTGAGTTGGTCTTATATCCTGCTATGTTGCTGAAGGTGTTTATAAGCTGTATTGGTACCTTAGTTGAAATTTTGGGGTCACTCATGTATACTAACATGTCATCTGTAAATAGGCAAAGCTTGACTTCTTCCTTTCCAACCTGGAAATAACCTGCATGCCCTTCAATGGAAGAATGGATAAAGAAAGTGTGGTACATATATACAATGGAGTACTACTCAGCAGAGAAAAATAATGACAACATGAGGTTTGCAGGCAAATGGATGGATCTAGAAAAAAATCATCCTGAGTGAGGTAACCCAGACTCAGAAAGACAAACATGGTATGTACTCACTCATAGGAGGATACTAGAGGTAAAACAAAGATGACAAGACTGCTACACAACTCCAGCGAGGCTACCTATAAAACAAGACTCTAAGAAAGACACAGGGATCTCCCAATGATAGAGAAATGGATGAGATATACATGAACAACCTGGACAACAGTGGGAGTAATGAAGGGCAAGGTTTGAGGGAAAGAGAGCTCAGGGGAGCAGGAGATCCCAGCTGGATCAAGAACAGAAAGGGAGAACAAATAATAACAGATCATGATAAATAAAGACAACATGAGAACAGGAAGAAGCAAGTGCTAGAGAGGTCCCCAGAAATCCACAATGATACATCCACTGTAGACTACTGGCAATGGACGAGAGAAAGCCTGATCTGACCTAGTCTGGTGATCAGATGTCCAAACACCCTAACAGTCGTGATGGAACTCTCATCCAATAACTGATGGAAGTGTATGCAGAGATCCTTGGCGAGGTCCCAGGTAGAGCTTCAGGTGTCCTATTGTCGAGAAAGAGGAGGGACTGTAAGAGCGTGAATTGTTGAGACAAAGATTGGAAAAGCACAAAGTAATGGAAACACATGAATTATGAACCAAATTCTGTGGAGCCCTCAACTGGATCAGACCCTCTGGATAAGTGAGACAATTGAGTAGCTTGAACTGTTCGGGAGGCACCCAGGCAGTGGGACCAGGACCTGTCCTTAGTGCATGAGATGGCTGTTTGGAATCTTTGGCTTACACAGGGACACTTTGCTCAGCCTGGAAGAAGGGGACTGGACCAGCCTGCACTGAATCCACCAGGTTGAATTGAATCCCCAGGGGAGTCTTGTCCCTAGAGGAGATGGGAACAGAGGGGATTGCCTGGGGAGGAGGTGGGGGCAGGAGGGGGAGGACAGGGGAACCCATGGCTGATGTGTAAAATTAAAACACAAATAAAATAAAAAATACATATTATCAAATAACCCTACCATGAATCATTCTGTGGGGTGAAAGGAGAAAAGAAGATGGAGAGACACTCAGTATACTATGGGAGGAAATGCATACAATGTCTACAAATAAATGACTATGGAAAATGAGTTTTCCAAAGGGTGTTCTAGCAGACTTTATGCCTGCTAACAGCTAACTTGTACATATTTTTAAAAAATTCAGAGAAACATTTACTGTCCCCCAACTTATTTTGCTTGGATGTTTAACAATGTCCTGGGCAATGTAATCATTTATAAAGTCATCAACAAGAAGCTCTTTCAATTAAAATGTAAAACCATCCAAAAAAAAAAATACATGTTGGTTAGATTTGATTTTAAGAAATATCTCACATCCTTCTCCAGAGTCTACCTAGGCATTCTATCTGCCACCACTCACAGATATCTTTTGTTCTGCAACCAAATTCTTCATCAGACAGATCTAACATAAACTTCTTCAGGGTCTAGCCTGGACAGTCTCTCTGACCCTCTCCATCAACACACACTTACTAACTCCCCAGATCTAGCCAAGATCCAACATTCTATTCCTGCTTCCCCTACCAGTGCCACATCCAATCTCATGATATTAGCCATGACCCTCTCCAACTGCCATTTAACCCACAGGCTACTTCCATTATGTGCATTCTATTTCTTTTCAGCCATATCTTCTCCCACACTAGTCTTGGACAAGGAGACACATTCTATATACTATTCAGGTACTATCTATCCACCTTACTTCATTTCATCTAAGCTCTTTAATACCTTTAGGCCCAACCTACATGCACCTGCTCTCTTCTTTCCCAATCTGCCCCAAGTTTGTTAATACCAGAATTAGAATTAGTGAAAAAAAGTCCCAGTGTTCAGATATCATTATGAAAATAACAGCAATTTCTAATATAACCCCAGTAACTACTATCCAAAAACTAACATCTTATAGAACTATTTGCCAATAATAACTATATAGATGAACACCAGGGAACAGATTTTAAAATAACAATCAGAACCTGTAGTCAGATTTTTCTGTCCCATCAGCCAGCTCCCAAATAATCACACAGAGATTTCTTATTAATTATGAAATCTTGGCTGGTAGCTTACGTGTGTTTTCAGCTAGCTCTTATAACTTAAATTAACCCATTTATGTTAATCTATGTGTTACCTCCAAGGCTCATTTAACTCATATATAAAGTGCCAATTCTGCTCTCTCAGCATCTCATGGCATCTCCTGCCAACTCTACCCTTCTTCTCCCATCATCTTCTGCCTAGCTAACGGCCATTAAGTTCTTTATTAAACCAGTCAGAGTGACATATTTTTACACAGTGTAATCAAATATCTTGAAACAGTAAACTTAATCAAATAATTCAGGAATTGAAAGGAAATATAAAGAAGGCATACAGTGAAATAAAGGAGAATGAACTTATAGAAAATAAACAAAAATGATAACAAAAACAAAGCAAACAAATTAAAAAATAAATAAATAAACCAAAAATACAAGGCAGCTAGAAAGGCAAAAGACCTTCCAGGACCGGAAAATAATTTTTTTATTTATATTATTTTCTTTATTATTATGTGTTTTAAATTTTATACATCAGCCATGGGTTCCCCTGTCCTCCCCGCTCCTGCACCCAACCCCACCTTCTACCCAGCCCCTCCCCTCCTTTCCCATATCCTCCAGGATCAAGGCACCCCTGCGGATTCATTTAAACCTGGTGAATTCAGTACAGGCAAGTCCTGTCACCTCCTTCCAGACTGACCAAAGTGTCCCTGTGTAAGCCCAAGGTTTCAAAGAGCCAGCTCATGCACTAAGGACAGGTCCTGGTCCCACAGACTGGGTGCCTCCCAAAGAGATCAAGCTATTCAATTGTCTCACTTATCCAGAGGGCCTGATCCAACTGGGGGCTCCACAGCCTTTGGTTCATAATTCATGTGCTTCCATTCATTTGGCTATTTGTCCCTGTGCTTTTTGCAATCTTGGATTCAACAATTCACGCTCTTGCAGACCCTACTCTCCTGACAGTTGGACACCTGGAGCTCCACCTGGGGCCTGGCTGAGGATCTCTGCATCCACGTCCATCAGTTATTGGATGAGAGTTCCAGCATGACAGTTAGGGTGTTTAGCCATCTGATCACCAGACTAGGTCAGATCAGGCTTTCTCTCAAACATTGCCAGCAGTCTACAGAGTATGTATGATTGTGGATTTTTGGGGACCTCTCCAGCACTCTTCCTATTCCTGTTGTCATGTGGTCTTCATTTATCATGGTCTGTTATTCCTCGTTCTCCCTTTCTGTTCTTGATCCAGCTGGGATCTCCTGCTCCCCTAAGCTTTCTTTCTCTCAAATCTTGCCCTTCATTACTCTCAGTGTCGTCCAGGTTGTTCATGTAGATCTCATCCATTTCTCTGTCATTGGGTGATCCTTGGGTCTTTCCTAGGGTCCTGTTTTCTAGGTAGCCTCCCTGGAGTTGTGTAGCAGTCTAGTCATCTTTGTTTACATCTAGTATCCTCCTATGAGTGAGTACATACCATGTTTGTCTTTCTGAGTCTGGGTTACCTCACTCAGGATGATTTTTTCTACATCCATCCCTTTGCCTGCAAACCTCATGATGTCATTGTTTTTCTCTGCTGAGTAGTACTCCATTGTGGATATGTACCATATTTTCTTTATCCATTCTTCAGCTGAAGGGCATCTAGGTTGTTTCCAGGTTCTGGCTATTACAAACAAAGCTGATACCAACATAGCTGAGCAAATGCCCTTGTGGTATGATTGACCATTCCTTGGGTACATGCCCAAGAGTGCTATAGCTGGGTCTTGGGGGAGATGGATTCCCAATTTTCTAAGGAAGCGCCATATTGATTTCCAAAGTGGCTGTACAAGCTTGCATTCCCACCGTCAGTGGAGGAGAATTCCCCTTGCTCCACAACTTCTCCAGCATAAGCTGTCTTCTGTGCTTTTGATCTTAGCCATTCTGACAGGTGTAAGGTGGTATCTCAGAGTCATTTTGATTTGCATTTCCTGGATAATTAGGGATATTGAGCAATTCCTTAAATGTCTTTCAGCCATTTGAGCTTCCTCTGTGGAGAATTCTCTGTTTAGTTCTATAGCCCATTTCTTAATTGGACTGTTGGGCATTTTGATGTCTAATTTCTTGAGTTCCTTATATATTCTGGATATCAGCCCTCTGTCAGATGTGGGGTTGGTGAAGACTTTTTCCCATTCTGTAGGCTGTCGCTTTGTCTTGTTAACCATGTCCTTTGCTCTACAAAAGCTTCTCAGTTTCAACAGATCCCATTGATTGATTGTTTCCCTCAGTGTCTGTGCTACTGGCGTTATATTTAGAAAGTGATCTCTGGTGCCAATGTGTTCAAGAGTACTTCCTACTTTCTCTACTATCAGGTTCAGAGTAACTGGATTTATGTTGAGGTCTTTGATCCACTTGGATTAAGTTTTGTGCACGGTGACAGATATGGATCGATTTGCAGCCTTCTACACATTGGCATCCAGTTATGCCAGCACCATTTGTTGAAGATGCTTTCTTTTTTCCATTGTACATTTTGGCTTCTTTGTCAAAAATTATATGTTCATAGGTGTGCGGGTTAATGTCAGGGTCTTCAATTCGATTCCATTGGTCCACATGTCAGTTTTTATGCCAGTACCAAGCTGTTTTTATTACAGTAGCTCTATAGTAGAGCTTGAGGTCAGGGATTGTGATGCCTCCAGGGGTTGTTTTATTGTACAGGATTCTTTTGGCTATCCTGGGTTTTTTGTTTTTCCAAATGAAGTTGAGTATTATTCTTTCCAGATCTGTGAAGAAATGTGTTGGTAATTTGATGGGAATTGCATTGAATCTGTAGATTGCTTTTGGTAAGATCACCATTTTTACTATGACAATCCTGTCTATCCATGAGCATGGGAGATCTTTCTCTTTTCTGACATCTTCTTCAACTTCTTTTTTCAGGGACTTAAAGTTCTTGTCATACAGGTCCTTCACATGCTTAGTTAGTGTAAGCCCAATGTATTTTATATCATTTGTTGCTATTGTAAAGGGTGTTGTATCTCTGATTTCCTTCTCAGCCTGTTTGTCTACTGTACATAGGAGGGCTGCTGATTTTTTTGAGTTGGTCTTGTATCCTGAAATGTTGCTGAAGGTTTTATTAGCTGTATCAGTTCCTTGGTTGAATTTTTGGGGTCACTCATGTATACTAACATGTCATCTGCAAATAGGGATAGCTTGACTTCTTCCTTTCCAATTTGTATTCCCTTAATATCTTTATGTTGTCTTATAGCTCTGGCTAGAACTTCAAGTACTATATTGCATAAGTAGGGGGAGAGGGGACAGCCTTGCCTTGTTCCTGATTTTAGTGGTATTACTTTGAGTTTCTCTCCATTTAATTTAATGTTGGCTGTTGGTTTGCTGCAGATTGCCTTTACTATGTTTAGGTATGTTCCCTGTATTCCTGATCTCTCCAACACCTTTTTCATGAAGGGATGTTAGATTTTGTCAAATGCCTTTTCTGCATCTAGTGAGATGATCATGTGGTTGGTTTTTTTTTCTTTGAATTTGTTTAAATGGTGTATTACATTGATGGACTTTCGTATATTGAACCACCCTTGCATCCCTGGGATGAAGCCTACTTGATCATGGTGGATAATTGTTTTGATGTGTTCTTGGAGTCTGTTTGCCAGAATTTTATTGAGTATTTTTGCATCAATCTTCTTGAGGGAGGTCGGTCTGTAGTTCTCTTTCTTTGTTGCATCTTTGTTTGGTTTACGAATCAGGGTAATTGTAGCCTCATAGAAGGAGTTTGGTAATATACCTTCTGCTTCTATTGTGTGGAACAATTTAAAGAGTATTGGTATTAAGTCTTCTTGGAATGTCTGGTAGAATTCTGCAGTGAAACCACCAGGTCCAGGGCTTTTTTTTTTTTTTTTTTTGTTGGGAGACTTTTAATGACTGATTCTATTTCCTTAGGGGTTATTGGACTATTTAAATGGTTTATCTGGTCTTGATTTAACTTAGGTATGTGGTCCCTATCCAGAAAATTATCCATTTCTTTTAGATCTGGAAAATAAAATTTAAAGGTGATAGAAGCACTGCAGAGAATTATGGTCAATCTAACTGAAATATGTAAATATTAATTAATTTAGATATACCTGTTCCATTTGTTAACTTCACTCCATTAGGCCAAACTATCTTCATGGTTACTTAATTTTAGATGGAGTAACATATATTATATGTAAATGTTTTGTTGGTTATAGAAGACATGAAGAGAAATATTTAGATAAAGATCATAGCCAGGCGGTGGTGGCGCATGACTTTAGTCCCAGCACTTGGGAGGCAGAGCCAGGTGGGTCTTTGTGAGTTAGAGGCCAGCCTGGGCTACCAAATGAGTTCCAGGGAAAGGCACAAAGCTACACAGGGAAACCCTGTCTCGAAAAACCAAAAAAAAAAAAAAAGAAAAAAATCATGATGAGTAATAGTTTTGACATTATCAAGGAATTTTTTTCTTAGTTGCCTTTGCCAGCTATTTCTCCATCCTTAAGCCTAAGGTCATATCTACTACTCCTTGGCTTCATTTACACCAGATTCCAAGAATGATAGTTTATGCTATGAGGGATTTTACTGTATTTAATGAATAATATTTTGGCCCCCACATGCACAAAATGGGATACTTAGTAGGAATGAGGTGGGGCCTGAGAACAATAGCTCCTGAAAAGAAGCCCTACCTCCAGAGACTGATTGGTTAGAACGCATTGTTCCAAGAATGTTCTTGCTGGGGTCAAGAAGGTGGGAGGAGAGCTTGGATTTCTCATTCCTTGTTATCTTTTATCCCTGCCTGGTAGCTAACCCACTGTGATGATGTGGCCTGAGAAATGACAATGGGAAGCATTGTGGATGAGCCAATTAGACAGAAAAACTTTCCAATCATCAACTTCTTTTCTGCTTGACAGTAACCCATTTCTAGTAACCTGTTCCTCCTTTTTTCCTATTCAGCTTAAGGTCTCACATGTAACCTTATAAGTTTCTTTCTAAAATTAGTCATCTGTTGTCTATGAATTTCGATATTTAAATTTATAAAACAAGAGCATGAAGCTCATTGACTTAGAAAAAAAAATGGTTGACCATGAGCATCTGGTGCACTTACTTCTGAAATACAGCCACTTGAGGGGAGACAGAAAGTGTCTATCAAATTTGAATTTACTCCACGGACCCTCTGTCAGTCCTACCTAGAGAGTTTCATATCTAGGCCAAGATGTAATTTATTAAGTTAAACAAGGAAATTATCCATCCTTTTAAGCAATTCAGTACTATGTGGCCATAAATGTCATGTCCCTTTGCAAGCTGATTTGCAGCAAAATCAGTTTATACTTTGCTCTTTATCTTAAAATATAAAAATAGAAACAGAACAAACAAGATAGAAATGTCAATGTTTTCATGGCATTTAACATTCTAGCACCACTTTATAAGCAAATTATCATAAGGATAATATGAAGGTGTACCATGTATCTTCAGCAGCTCTTCACTGAAGAGATGCTTTGCTAATGACTAATGAAAAAGCAAGTAGTTAATTATAGAATGACAGCCATTGAGCTGCAAATTTAGTGCTTTCATTTCAGCAAGTGATTGTTACTATCTCAGAATTTGTAATAGTCCTGCTTTTTCTCAACCTGAAGAGCAACGTAAAATATGTCTTCACTATTTTGATTATAAAGAAGGTTGACTGCAAAAACACTGTATGAGTTGCATGCAGTTTAATTTGTTATACATCAATCTATCTCATGAAAGAATATTTCTGCTTTAGTACTCAATCTCCTTCAATAAAATGAACGTTCTTTTTCCAGGCTTTTCTCAAAGGACAGCACCATTCCCAGTCGCACAAGATCAGATCCCTGCTAACCATGCATGTACCACTTCCTCCCTCCCTCCCTCCCTCTCTCCGTCCCTCCCTCACTCCCTCCCTCCTTCCCTTCCTTCCCTCCCTCCCAAGTCATGTGGTAAAAACTACATGCCCCTGCCAGATCCTATACATGTGGCTGAGTACCCAAACTGCTCCCAGAGTAGCCAGTTTATGCTGTTGCATCTCTTATTTCTCCCACTGCTTACATGGGAGCATAAGAGAGAGGGAGCACACCTTCGTGGCAGGCTAACCCCCGCCCTCCAGCTTCATTTGCTACGTGCAGTCTTCCCCGCCACCCCCACAGGTGTCCACCTACCCTGCTTGAGTAAGGCCAAAGTCTCCATGGATCTAGTTGTGGTGGAACTCCTGTAGGATTTGCTTGGTAACTGTTCAAGCCCAATGTAGGTCTTCAGATCACACTTCAGAACCTGTTTCAGCACTACATGTCTGACACCTGCTGGCCGACCAGTGATACTACATCTGAAAAACCATCAAAACTGGGAAAGCAGCTCTCAAGAATTCCCTTTAAGGTAAAATTATTCAATATTTTTTACACCTTAAACTGACTAATAAATAAACAAGTTAATAAAAATTTTCTTTACAAATTTTGAATATTTCTCAAAAAATGGCAGAAAGCATCACAGCATAGGAATTTAAAAACTTTTTTTTTTTTTTTTTGCATTATGAATGAAATTTTACAGAATGTATAGGACCTTCCTAGGATGTATATGATGTTCATTATAATGGCAATTAGCATGGTGGTTCATATCTTATCATTGAAATATTGGCTTAATAATAACAGCAAAAGTGCGACATTAATGGGACTGATACCGACAGGCCTTACAAGGTAGTAATGAAGACTTGAATAAATGATTCTTTCTTTAGAATATGACAACGTACTGCAAGAACTTCAGTCCATTAATAATAACTGGACAACCAGATTAAATTGTATTGATAATAAATATGAATACTTAATGATTAAAACAATAACTCTTCAGAGCAATCTTAATGTGATTCAGATACTTTATAAGGAGGAAGATATCATCACTAAGTGATAAAGTAAAGTCTATGGAATCAAATGTTTCAGAAGAACATAAAAAATTGATTGAATCCATGAAATCTCTAGAATCCTTTACAACAGAGGAAGTTCAAATGCTGCAAAAGGCAGTAGTCAATTGATTTCAAGCTGTGAAAGTATCTCTCAGTAAAGATAACAAAGAAAGTAATAAGCAAAGGGCCATGCCATACAAGTCATAACATTGCCGGTTGGCGCTTATAAAATGGCTTATTCTGTCACTGTCTATGAGAAGCCAGCAGGTAATAAACACCCTGAGCCATATGTAGAATAGACCTTGCACCCTACTCATATGAGAGATTTAAAAATAATCAAGGAAGTCCCTTTTGAGAAGATACAAAGAGGAAATTATATTAATTACTTTCGATATAAGATAGATCTCAAAAAATTAGACTTCAAAAGGTACCATTTAGGACAGATCAATTGCAAACTCTTAATGATTGTGAAAAAAAATGTTAGGAAACATTTCCAACTTACAGGCTATCATTGAATACCTAAAGATGGACGAGTAACTTTGGCTATTATCCTACAAGGGGACAAGGACTTAAATAGTCCAAGAGAATTATCAGCTGAATCTGAGGAAGAATTGGCTCTAGTAGAAAAAAATATGAGAAGCACATGTGGATTGTGTGATTCCAGAACTTAACTGCATTCTAGTCATATTCCCTTGTAGATAATCCCCCACAGGGATTTTGATGAAGAGGAGGAAGATATTATATTGGAATAGCTATTTCTATCATGTAAATTGAGTAAGAAATTAAAAAAAATAACTTATGTGAAAAAGATTCCTGACTTGTTTCTAAAATGAAAATTAAGATGACATCAATTGACAGGAATGGACCCAGTGAATATTGTAGTACCCTTAACTAATGAGAAGATTTCCTCTTTATGGAAAGATAATGAATACTGGCAAAGAGCCTGCAGTAGGCCCTGCTTCACATTGTATGGCAAAAGCCAAACTCTGGAGTCCTTGTATTTTATACTGATGCAAATAAATCAGGAAAGGCAGGATATAAATCAGGATACTTATGTAAAGTGATTCAAAGGTCCTACAATTCTGAAAAAAAGGCATTGTATGCCATTCTTATGGTACTAATGAACTTCATGGAATCCCTTAATACATTCATTGACTCTCAATATGCAGAGAATGTTGTTTTACATATTGAAACTGTTGAATTCATTCCTGATAATATGGATTTAATATCACTATACAATCACAGGAAAATACCAGAAATAGGGATATATATATATTTATGAATAGGAAAATGAAATATATATGTATATATATTTATACATATACATATATGTATATGTATAAAATCATACATCAGGTCTCATACAGGTCTGCCAGGTCCCCAGAACAAGGTAATGATGTGATTGATCAGTTGTTAATAGGTAATGTGCTAAAAGCCTCAGAATTTTATTAGAAACACCATGTGAATAGCAAGTGTTTGAAGAAGGATTTTTCCATCACTTGGCAAAAAGCCAAGGAAAATGTAAAAAAAAAAATGTCCTACTTGTTCCTTTTATAACCAAACTACTTTACCTGCAGGAAGTAATCCAAAAGGTATACAGAGAAATGAAATTTGGCAGATGAGTGTGTTTCATTTCACAGAATTGGGATGATTAAAATATGTACACAATACCATTGAGACCTAATCAGGATTTCAATGGGCAACTCTTATGAGCTATGAATAGGCTGACTCTGTGATTATAAACCTGTTAGAAGTTGTGGCCATCATGGGAATACCTGTATAAATTAAGACTGACAATGCTCCAGCATATATCTCAAATAAAATGAGACAGGTTTTTGAGTATTACAATATAAAGCATATTATAGGCATACCACACAAACAGTCATAGAAAGATCTAATCAAACTGTAAAGAATACGTTAAATAAATAGGAAGAAGTAACACTGACCCCTAGAAATAGATTGCATAATGCTTTATTAACCTTGGGTTTTCTCAATGCTGATGAGAAAAGGACAGTTATGGAGAGACATTTGTAGTATGAATCTTAAAGGTTCTTATTAATAAAATCAAACCCGAGTCCAGTTATTGGGGTGAATTCTGGAAGATCAGAGGAACAGAACAAGCCACAGCTACCTCACCTCACCAGTTCTTCAGCTGGTCTTGTTTCCTCAGACTGGATGCCTCTGAGTTCTCAACCAGAATGGATCTCAGCTGAACTGTTGCTTCAAAGCCTAAATGCTTAACCAGCCAAATGCTTAACTAGCCAAAAGCTTCTACTTTCTGGTCTTCATGCTTTATATATCTTTCTATTTTTGACTTTCACTCCCTGGGATTAAAGGCTGGATTTCTGGGATTAAAGGCTTGTTGTCACTATGCCTGGCTATTTCTTTTTTCTTTTCTTTTTCTCCTTTTTTAAAAAATTATATTTGTGTTTTAATTTTACACATTGTTTTAATTTTACAGATCAGCCATGGGTTCCCCTGTCTTCCCCCCTCCCACCTCCATCCCCATCTTCCCCCCAGCTCCTCCCCTCCATTCCCATCTCCTCCAGGGCCAAGACTCCCCTGGGGATTCAATTCAATCTGGTGGATTCAGTACAGGCAGGTCCAGTCCCCTCCTTCCAGGCTGAGCAAAGTGCCCCTGTGTAAGCCCAAGGTTCTAAACAGCCAGCTCATGCACCAAGAACAGGTCAGGGTTCCACTGCCTGGGTGCCTCCCAAACAATGGCCTGGCTGTTTCTAATGTGGCCTTGAACTCAGAGATCCAGAGGTATTTCTGTCTCTGGAATGCTAGTATTAAAGGCGTGTGCTACCACTGCCTATCCTTATGTTTAATAGTGTGGCTGTCCTGCTCTCTGACCCTGTAACTCCTGAGCTAAATCAATGGGTTTACTTCAAAGACATGTTGACCTCGGAATGGAAGCCAGGACATGTCCTACATTGGAGAACCATTTTGCCTTTGTTCCTAAAGGAGGAAAAAAGCTATGGATACCAACAAGGTTAATAAACCTTCGATTTGAACAGGAGAAACCTTGATGAGAAGAAGTAATAGCTCATCCACCAACATGACTACATCTTGTATTGTATGAGTTGTAAGAAAAACTTAACAAACAAGGGATGGGGCAGGGTTCTGGTTTTTTCTTTACAGGAAAATAGAAACACTTATCTTCCAAAAAATCATAAGGCCTTGGATACCCAGACATCTACGGAAGAAGGATAGAACCTATTGGTAACAATATACACAGAGTAATGTCTCACTAACTAACATTTATACTCTAGAAAAGTTGTAGCCCTGATTCAATTATAAATCAAATTGGCTTTGGAGTTGATATGTGGCTCTCTCCTCTAAACTCAAGCATGTTGCTAAAAGAAAAATTTAAGAGATTCTGTCTCATATCAAAAGAGCCTCCTGGTGTGGGACAAAAGAAAATTAATATTCTAGGGACTCTTGTCATCAAGATTATGTTTCTTTCCATGTTTGTCCTTGCTTTTAGAGAATCATTTCTCTATGCAGAATAAATTCAAACTTTCCATTTTGATATTAATAATGTTCAAGTTTTCCACAATTAAAAATAAGTCTTTCCAATAGCAGTTCCTGGAGCTTCTGGAAGGAAGATGGGGCCCCACAACAATGACTTTACCCAGTCCAGAATGATGCCAGGGTGCCAATGAACATTACTCAATGATCAACTTTGGACTGAAAACTCTCCAGGACAGTTCCAAGATGAGATGGTCCATCATACTATACTTCTAGTCAGAATCTCAGAGAACCTTACCCATTACTCTGAGACTAGTTGTGAATCTACAGCTAGTCCTATTGAGACGTAACCATCTGAGCTTTCTTAAAGGACCCCACAGAGATATCATCATCCCCTAAACAGCAGGAAGCAATTCTAAGAAAATGATGTCTCCTCCTCCAAATATTTCATTATTTTCCAGGTTATGGATAAGGGTTATTGGATTAAGGGTAGAACAATAAAAATTAGACTCAGTATTCTCCTTAAGAAAAGAAAAAGAGGAATGAGTAGGTATAGGATATTAAGGTAGATTATTGCATATACTAGTAAACTAATTTAGTAAAATATCAGCTTTAGATAATTTGCACTGTTATAGATTCTTGCATATTGATACAAATGTAAACTATTTTTTACATTCTTATTTAAGACAATTTGAATATTGATACAAATGTAAAATTACATCAGTCATACTATATGCATGTTTTACCACTGTTTAGGATATTTTATATATTGATACATATTTAGGATTGCTGTCATATTGCACTACACATTTCTAGCTCTGTTTAAGATATTTTGTGTATCGTCACAATTTTGAGATCATTGTTCTTCTACTGCACAATTATTTACATACTGTTTACTTGTTTTTGTGAAGCCTTTGTCCTTAGGTTATTTAGGTAGATAAGACTTACAGATTTATAGTCACTCATGCTTGTCATTTTTAGAGCTATGTTAGTTAGGTTCTCCAGATCTACAGATACATAGGGCAGATGGATAGGCAATCTTCAAACACTCCATAGACCTAGATAATATGGCATTTAAATAACTTAGAATTCTGTTGACATAAGACACGATTTCTCCTGGCAACACTGATCTGATCCTGAGAGAATGTTGGGCTTATAAGACACTCCGTTTGGCAATTTGTCTTCTTTTTGGCACATAAGAGCCTGCTGGGCAAAGAACTGCCCTTGTCTTGACTGCTGATAGTATAAATGCTGTCCTTTCTGGATGAGAGGGACACAAGGAAAAATGACTACTGAAATCTGCCAAGACAGTGCAAGGTGGTCTTTCAAAATTCCTGCTTCTGAAAATTGTCTGTCAGATGGTCTAGGCCTGTAGACAAATTGGATGCCCCAACAGTACTGAGAAACTTTAGGTGACTGTCAAGGCTGCCTGCTGTCTCTGTCTATTGTGAAATGTAGAATATTATTTCAAAGTGTGTTATTTTTGTTTAAGTTCCAGAACATTTGATTAATGATCGAAAGTTGTGTTTGATTAAATAAAATGCACCTGCTGTCAGGAGGCTGAGTCGGCAACTAGCTGACAGGAAGTGGTAGGGAGGAGCCAGGTGAGGAAGGGTTTATAAGGAGGGATGAGGAGAAGCACAAGGGATTTTTGTAGGAGAAAGCAAGGAGAGGAGGTGAAGACCAGAATTCCACCTTATCCTTTGAATCTTGAGTTCTTTTGAGGGAGAGAGGTTTAGTTAAGTTCCCTTCCTAGCTTTGCGAGTGTTGGAGCCAGAGCAGACATATTTCCCTCTGGCTATGGCCCTCAAGGCCTAACTGCTGCTGGTAGTGACAGAGTTGCAGTTGCTGCTTCAGACAACTGTGGCTTAAAAGGTAGCAACCATTTAATTAGTGGAAAACATCAAAGATTTTCAAAAATTTCTTGTGTGTATTTCCCACTTTCTCAGATATTATTATATTCCTTCTCAGGTCTTTGATAGGGTTGAAGACTAAGAATTACATTTACAATCTTCTCATATCTTAGCTAGAACATATTATGTACTAGATTCCTATTCTTCAGAATTGGGCAGCTTTTTGAATAATCTCTGTAACATGCCAATTACCTGTATATTCTAGACATATCTGGATTTTAGTATATGTCTCTTGTTCGATACTGTTCATGTTGATTGTAGTTCTATTTTGTTTAGGTCATCACCCTTTATTTTTCCTGGACAACACTTAATAGTCATTCTTATTGTATATAGTTTTGTGTTAGGTTAGAATTTTCTTATTTAGACAAAAAGGGGAGATGTAGTGGGTAGCCATTCTAGCTAGTATCTTAAAGCACTGCCCTAGTGACTAGGTAGCAGGTAATGATTACTCCTGCCTGTGACATTGAAGTACAGGCCTGGTGTTGTGGGCACTAGGATTCTTAAGAACTGGGATGCATGAATGTGGCACACTTTACTCCCTTGTGATTTTGGATGCTAAGACTGACCAGGCAGATCTTGGAAGAAGATCAGCATGAGACATAGCTCAGCTTTCCTGGACCCTAAATACCTGTGCTATCATGACAATCCCTAATAAATTCCCTTGCTCATTAAGTAGACTCCATGGATTTCTCACATTAAACAGACACACAGAGAGAGACACATATATACACAGAGACATACACACACACACAATGACACACACACACACACACACACACACACACACACACACACACGGAAATTCCTGTACAAAAGTATTAGTATTTGTTGTCTCTAATTAAATGAGGTCCAAATTTTTACCTGTTTTGTTTTCCTAAATTCCTGAATATTTTACTTTAGAAAAACAATTAGTCTTTACATCTGAAATTAATATTGTAGATACTAATGAATGTTGCATTAAAAACACATCTTGCAGAAGAACTACTTCCCACCCAGATGTAGTATCGTGCATCAAATATATCTATATTATATTTTACACATGGTGTAAGAAAAAGTATAGTTAGACTAGAAATGATTATTTGGGAATAACTACTTACATGTGCAGTTTAGAGGTCTATGGCTTTCCTTGAAAGATCTTCATACAAATTTAGCAACTCTGTGTGGTCAGCGTATAAACAATGGGATAAACTCTGAATCCAACTACTTCATTGTTCTTTATAATTGGTTTCAAACTATTCATCGATCCTAACTTTCTTCATTTCTGAAATGAAGTTCAATAAAGCCAATAAGCACTTTATTTTGCAAAAGCAATGTTAGAAAAATCCTCTGCTGGATTTAATTAGTTGAGAAGTTTGCACGTGGGTAATTAGTTCATTTGGCAGCTGAATTCAGAATGCTCCTCAGAAGCCAGCTTTGTTATATTTTCAAATTAAGGTCCCCAGAGGAAATATTCGTAAAATGAATTCTTCTAATGAAACTTTTCTGTCAGCGATGTATCTCCAAATGAACAACTCATCTGATAAAATGTATGTTTAGTCAGTAATTTATCCTTTAATGAAACATTATTCTGAATTTTACATAAAAAACCAGGTTTTTAATAGAAAATTTCAAATTTAAATATATAATACTTAAAAATTGCATATACATTAAAAAGAGAACATCAGCAGAATATTTAGTGTAGATGTAACAGTCTTATCAAATAAGAAACACAGAGCCAAACACAGAGTTAAAAGCCCAAGAGGTCAGAGCAGAGCTCCAGTCTTCTATGATTGGTATTAAAGACATGCTGTCTGTATCCTTGAACACACAGAGATCTGCCTGTCATGTGATTGGGATTAAAGGTGTGTGCCACCACCGCCAGGCTTCTGCTATGGCTTGCTATTAGCTCTGGCCCACAGTCAAATTTATTTATTAAAATACAAATAAAATCACATTTCATTGCAAATAAAATATCACCATATTTCCCCTTTCTATTTTAATAAAAAGGAAAAAGGAAAAAGTTATAACTAATATAAGAAAAACTATATACAAAAATACAAGAACTATATACCATATATACAAACAATAAATACATAAACAATGTCTAGTCCATTTGCATTTGACAAAATCAGAGAAAATAATTTCATTATCTACCCTATTTTGGTAAATCCAAAATGTTTTTGATTCACTTTCTATCCTAATTTATATTACTAACAGAACTATCTTATACCATCTTTCAAATTTATATACTCACACCTCTTTAGTGATTTTCTTTTCTGAAATTCTTAAGAAAAACTATAACTATCTAAACTTTAACTATAACTATCTAATCTTCAACTCCCTTAGAGACCCAAGAAGCAAATATTACCTATGTGAATTTGAGTACATAGAGAGTTCCAGTATAGCCAAGGCAATTTAGGGAAACCCTGTCTTAAAAAAAATCAAACAAGCAAAAAGCACATATAAAATCTGTATTTAAAAATAGATTTGGAAATATTTAGACTTTACTAAATTTCATTATAAATTATTAACTGAATGCCTGAGCAAAGAAAAATAAATTGACGATAAATATTATTTGAATAATTAAATTAGACAATGCATGAGTTTATAAAATTTCAATATTCACCAATTGAGCTACTAATTTGTTTCTTCTGCAGCCAAAATTTACAAATTTTATCACATTATCTTTACTTAAAAATAAATGTATTTAAAATGTATTAACTCATTTCTTTTCTAATTTTTTATGTGCAGTTGGACTTTAAATATAGTATCAATTATTCATAAATGTGGATTGGATATAGAAACATTTCATTATAAAAATGATAATCTAAATTATCACAAAATGAATGAACCCAATCTATTGTTCTCAATCCATTATTTTTCATCTCTAGTTCTCACACAGAAGATTTATTATCAGGCTTATTGTTTTTGCCCATTGAAGAAAAATTTCTTCTGCAGTAGTCTTTCCTTACAGCACTGCCTGAGAGAGGGACCAATTTGCTTCAATTACCCAATTCTTGATAGTTTTACAATATCTGTCTGTCTATCTGTCTATCTGTCTATCTATCTATCTATCTATCTATCTATCTATCTATCTATTTATCATCTATCTATCTGAATTACTGTCCAAAAATCAAGGCTGAATATTTGCTTTCTTAATCATTAGGTTATAGAGTACTCCATATTATGTTTTTAACTGTGGACAAATGAAGTGACAGTGTAGTTGGAGTATCAGTAAGCACTCTAAGCCCTTTGATCACAAAATTTACTAATGATTTCAGGGATAACCATAAAACAATCCTGTATTTAAACTTGCTATTGTGTGATGCAGTGCACCTTATATTGTGTAAACTAATTGTATAGTAGAATGTATGAATAAATATCTAGCTTTCAGAGGGAAGATCAAATCACACTCTAAATGGGTAGATGCTGTTTAAGTACTCCCCTTTACTACTACAGCCTTGAAGGAAGCTAAATACTCTTCTACAATTGAAATAACACACTGAAAAGAGTGGTATCACTTTTCCCCTAAACACAAACAGTTGCACTATATTTTACCACAAAAGGTTATAAAAGCCCTCATAGTGTTCGCATCTACTTTATCATTTCCTTGAGCCACAAGGATAGACAACCAGGTCTTTTATAAAGACTTCTTATTTTTAGGCCTCCTAAGAAGATGGACTCTAGGTTATCAAGCTAAAGGTGGGTGTGAACTATTACTGTTTTTTTATCTCTGTGTATGTAGTGGGTGTATGAGTACATGGGAGCAAATGCCTGAGAAGGGCAGAATATGGTTTCAGATACCATAGAGCAGAAGCTACAAGCAATTGTCAGCCATCTTTGGTTGTGGTGAAAACTGACCCTGAGCTTCTAGAAGAACAGTATGTGTTCTTAAACATCAACACATCTCTCCGGCATTTGGATCATGTATATTTTGCCTTTAAAATTGAGAAATCTTCTTGATACTCCCTTGATGTAAAAATAAAAGGGAAGCTGTAATTTATTCCTAATCAGAATACAGATATCTAAGAGTTATCCTTTTAGGCTTCTATAAATTTTACTGCATTTTAGGGTTCCCAAATTTTAATTTAATTTCTATTTTAAGTACTGTGTCCTTCAAGATCTAGGGAAGATAGTTTCATAAGAACAATCATGATTACCTATTCAATGAAGAGATTCACAGAGCACCTGAAGATGTTTTGTAGCCCTGGCAAATAAGATTAGAAACATTATTAATTGGAACATTATAGTAAGCTACTCCCCCCAAAATTTGAAGCAAGTGGATTCTTAGAATTGTTATAAATATATAAAGAAAGACTCCATTATTCTTAGGATTAGTGACTGTATCCCAATCAATAGAGGTTTTAGTTTATCCTCTAACAAATATACAACATTTGATTATATGAAATAAATCTAGAATGAATTCAGTTAGTGATATTCTATTTTAGTAATCTAAAATCTGATTCCTTTATAAAGGACAAATGAGTGGCCTAAAAGCAGTTGTGATAGGAATAAGCATTTCTGCATTCTTCAAAATGCTTGATGGGCAATGTCGCTTGGAATTCACCTATATGTACAATATTATTTTCTGCTCAATATTGTATTAGGCAGACAATATTCCATGAAATCTATTTGATCATCTTTATACACGTGTCTTCTGTGCTAAGAACAAAATATAAAGTAAGGTTTTAAATATAATATCACTGGTAGATCACAAATGGATTTAGAGGCCATAGAAACTTGTTTTATTTAGGACTCAGTATCTAGTAAGTTTAAGTTTAATGACATCATCATTTCAGTTAATATGTGAACAAAAATGAATTGTGTAAGAATTAATTAGAATGTTATAACAATTTTAATGATTAAATCATAATTAATCTTGGTCATTTACATGTAACTTTGTTTCTCTAACTTATTTACTTTAACTGCTAAATTTTTCAATTTGTGACCGACAAGTTTAAAGTAGTATTCTAAAGTATTTATTAAGATATCCTAAAGATATCTATATTTTATAATATATGTTAGGCATTTCACCACAATGTTTATTATTAATTATGTACAGAGATTATCATAGAAACCTCACATATTGGAAGTTAATGATACTATATCATGAGAGTGAAATGTATACCTTCACTCAAAATACAAATGCTGCTGGGCAGTGGTGGCACACACCTTTAATCCTAGCACTCAGGAGGCAGAGCCAGGTGGATCTCTGTGAGTTCGAGGCCAGCCTGATCTACAGAGCAAGATCCAGGACAGGCAACAAAGCTACACACACACACACACACACACACACACACACACACACACACACATACACACAAAAGAAAATAAACAAAAAAACTATCAAAAAACATATATGTCTATATCTATATCTATCTATCTATATCTATATATGCTACTCATGATGTTGGTCTAAAAATAATAAATGGCTTACATGTCTTACAGCAAAATGTAAACCAATCTAGTATTCACTGATTGAAAAGTTGTACCACTGAAACAAACAACATTATTAATAAATAATGTCTTTTGAGAAAAAGCTGATTACATCCAGAAACGTTCTCAGTGACAACTGTCTTTTGAATAGCAAGGCACTAATTTACATATAACATGTACTAACTTTACTCTTGTTACTTCTGTCTACAACTTAATGTGCAATTTCAATATTATATATCATTAATACTAGAATTGCATTCTTTCAATATGCTGTTTGACCTTTTGTAACTTCAATGAAATATAACAGCCACTGTTAATGGTTTTCATTTTTGAGTCTAAACTCATAGCTTGGAATGGTGATGCATCCTCTGAATTCCAGCAATGTCTATTCAGACAGGAAAATAATACTACATAATCCCTCTAATATTCACAAAACTTGAACTCATAGGGGTAGTGTTTAGAATGATAGCAACAAGAAGCTGTCAGGTTACAGGAACTGACATATAAATTGCTTCTCAATAAAATAAAGTAGAAGTTTCACGATAAAAAGCAATTTAATATATATTGTGTAGTCTAGTGAAGATATCTAATAACCAAAGTTTTGCTGCTGCTGGAAATGAACCTAGAGTTTTTTGCATGGTAGAAAAGTGTTCTGACACTCAATCTTTTTATAGTTTTAAATTTAATTCTTTTTTTTTTTTTTTTTTTTTGTTTTTTTTTAAGACAGGGTTTCTCTGTGTAGCTTATGCCTTTCCTGGATCTTGCTCGGTAGACCAGGCTGGCCTTGAACTCACAAAGATCCACCTGCCTCTGCCTCCTGAGTGCTGGGATTAAAGGCATGCACATTTGATTCTTAATCTTACTAAGTGTCTTAAGATGGACTTAAACTCCCTCTGTAGAGCAGATAGTCCTTAAAATTTTCATGTAAGTAACCCAAGCTCCCTGAAATTACAGGCGTGATGAAATACTTGGGAATGCTAAGGTATCCTATGTTTTAAAATCAGTAATGTGATAAATATTTAATGATCTCACCAAAAAGAAATAAAAATATATGCAGATGAGGCAAAGGCAATCTCTTTTACTTATTTTAAGCATTTTGTTTAAAGTAAATATAAAACACCTCATATTTCACAGTATACATTGGTATGGTTTGTCAAGTTTTTAACAAAATCCATGTTACTGAAAAATAAAACATGTTATGTCTTTTTATGGATCCTATACATTCTTAACAATGACTATTATTTCAAATCCTCTTAGCCAAGTATTAGATATATTTTTCTACCTATATGTAAAGTATATGATTTCTTGTTTATATTTAAGATTGAGTTCAAAAAAATTAATGGATATGTGTTTCAACTCGGGGCATACAAATATTTGGACTCTTAAAATAGTCATATATTTCAAATGGTGGCTAATTTAAATTTAAATTTAAGGTTGTTGCGAATTATAAGCCATTTGAAAACGTGCCTTCAGTTTAATTTGGGTTGTAAAGCATTATTAGAATAAAAGTGAAATAAAAGCATAAATGAGAGTTAACTTCAATCCCCTAAAACTTTAGAAAAACATAGTTGAGCTCTGTTTTCTTTAATTAAGACAAGCAGTAATTTGATGTTGTGCTCTCTGCTTATCCTCTGTGGACATGTTTGTCTGAGAGATTAAGCTTCAAAAACCCTGTTAAAGGAAAAATATTTGTAAGATCGAATGTGAAGAAGAAATTTTTGTAAAATTGACCTTTTATTTTTAAGGAGCATGTGATCTAGATGAACTGTCTAGCCATACATGAAATCAAATTTTTTTGCTGAAGCGTGTTGTGATAGATTACATAATATAACATAAATCTTTTTCTATGAAAATCAACATCTTTGGGTTTTTTGTCATGCCATATTTATTATAATATCACATTTCCTCCAAAACCAGCCTCCATAACATATTACTTTATATCTGACACCTAAACATTTGAATTAGGAAAATCATCCTATTAAATTAACAGATGAGGCTGCAGATATCGCCTACTGGTTAACCACACTTGCATCTCTTGAAGAGGACCTGGGTGCCTGTTACCTCATTCTCATGTCTCACACCTCTCAGTACAGCTCACTGATATCTGGCATCTATGTTTACACACACTGTATTGACATCTTGAATATATCTCCATTTTCAAATGCAAAAATTAAATCTTACAAATGATTTTTTTTTCTTTTTAGTTTCTGGAAGTTCCAAACTTCTGAAATCAATGATTTCTCTTGCATTCAATTGTCACCACTTTAACTCTATTTCAGTGCAAAAAATAAAATGTGGAAAATTAACCACTGAATAAAACATGGCTAGTATAAGATTTTATTTACTATCCTGTTCTATTTTTTTTTTGTGTGTGGCTGTGATTTGGTCATTTTTTTTTATATCTTAACATGAGTGTTCTAAGTGTAGTTTCATAAAATTATGGTTTCTCAGATTAATCCCTTATTTTCTTAATTTCATGTTCTTTGTCATTAAATAAGTGATGTTTTTACCCCATAACTATTCACTACCAACAAAACAAGTGACAATTTTTCTCAATTCTTTCTTTGTTCTTGTCTCTGAGAATCAGTAGTTTGCACATTTTGTGATTTCCCCATCCGTATCTCTCTGCATTATTCTCCTTCTGGTGCTGCTTTAGCATCACTTCTCGTTACCCGGTTGTCCTAATCACAATTTTAAAGATTCATTTATTTTATTTTGTGTACATGTGGGTGTGCATGTACATATGTGAGTTTATACCAAATGTGTGTGTGTGTCTGTGTATGTGTTTATGTATGAAAGCATCAATATTCAAATACATTTTCTAAAGACACTAGAAGAAGGTTTAGATGTCCTAGAACTGGTATTGTAGGCTTCTGCTTATGTGAATGGTGTGACCCAAATCCAGGTGGAAATCCATAGATCTGAGTCCTCCAAAAAATGACGAGCACTCTTAAAATCACTGAGCCATCTCCCCACCTCCCTAATTAAATTTTTGATTACATAGCTACACGACTCTCCAAATTGCTGCTTTGTTTGTTCTCTAAAAAGGCAGCTCTGACCCTCTCTCCATGTACTTCAAACATTCCCCTTGTTACTATTCTTGTGTACTAACATTTTCAACCTTTGAAAACAGTCCATTATTGCGTTAAATTCAGGTACTGGGTCTGAATGGGCAATTTTTAGAAAATTTAAAAAGTGAAAGAACAAAATAAGAGAAATAATGATGTGAATTCACATGTGCATAAACATAATTTCTGGACAACATACAGCAAATGTTAAGTGTGTTTTATTTTCAAAAGTGCAATAGCAATGAAATAACACGTTTTCTGATCTAAGACCCTTCCTAATGAGGCTTCTGATGCAGTAGTCAGTATTATTTGTTGTATCGCTGACATTCGTGCTGTCTTGGGATCCTGAGGAGTCCATAGCTCCTTTATCCAATTAACATGTACACCCTGATTTTAGGTGATCCCTATGGTCCCATCAGAAAGCAATCATCAAGATAGTATTCAAAGTCGGTGCTTCTTATGCTTTGTTACACACCAAGATCATGTGAAGGGTTTGTTTAGATGTAGCCTGTGAGTCTAACTCCCTAGTATGGTGGATTCAGCATGCATGAATGAGGGTCTGAAGTCTGCAGGTAGGAAGAAATATTTTCATACATTTGCTGTCTTCTCTTCCAAATCTAAATTTAAGATATGCAAAGAATGCATATCTTAACATGAATCCTTTTAAGAATGCAAAATAAATGCACTGTTTCTCTAATTTAGGGCATATCTTCTCGTGATTACAAAACAAGTCATAGATTCAATCATTGTAATGTGATGACTGTTCCCCATAAAGATCAGGGTAAAATGAAATTCATACTTGAGTGAGAACTGCCGGTTCCCTACCTCTATTGAGACCACTTAATGAAGATCATGTGTAAATGCTTAGCATTTTTTTTCCTGAATGCCATATGCAAAGGTTTTGAAGATTTCTTCATACTCATTTTTTTTCCTTAAAGGTTGCTTCTACAAGTTTAAAATTCTTCATAAAGGAAAAGATTCAAGAATTAAGTAGAAGTCCAGGTTTCGGACACATCTGTGTGTTAATTAAATATATCAGAGGTGAAGATGAGTGCATGGGGTATTATTCCTTGGTTTCTTTACCTGTATTTATAATAATGTAAGAAACCATGAAGACATTTTCAAAAGATAGTCTAAAAGTCACTCTAAATGTCAGACAAAAAATTTAAATATCTTGTATCCAAGATGAGAAGAAATGTTTTGAGTGGAATTTGAGCTGAAGTCACACCAGGCTTCCACAGTGTTAAACAGACACAAAGTGCCAAAAGTTCACCCAAATGAAGACGTTTTTGAAGTATCTGTTTAAAAATATTTTTAAAGTAAGTGCCTTGGGAAACCAAAACTTTAACTCTAGAATTTCAGAGGGATCGTATTTCATAAAGTGTAAGTCATGGCAGACTCTGCATCATGAGCAAACCATTTTTTTTTTTCCGAGACAGGGTTTCTCTGTGTAGTTTTGTGTCTTTCCTGGAAGTCGCTTTGGAGACCAGGCTGGCCTTGAACTCACAGAGATCCTCCTGGCTCTGCCTCCCAAGTGCTGGGATTAAAGGTGTGTGCCACCACCGCCTTGCTGAGTAAATCATTTTTTATCATACTCTCTTCTCTCATTGCTACACTTCAATAAAATATATATGCAAAATCCAGTTTCATGCCATTTGATGTCATATAGGAATTGTGGTTATAAACCCCCAAAATTTAACTATCAAATTAGTCAATCTGAGTGAAAATTGATATAAAATTTTGCTCAAGCAAAAGGAAAATTAATGGAAAAAATTATAGAATGTTACACATTAGAAACAGCTTTCAGGATATAAAAATCTCTTCTACTTAAATCTCTCAGTTAACTTATTAAGATGTATAAAATTAGTTGTAGGTTTCAAAATAGTCATATACTTAGAGGCATAAAGCTACATTGGACCAAAAATATTTCTTTTTTTGTAATAGTGAACACCACATACTTGTAGTCACATCCATATTACTTCTTCTATAATCAATACATCATTCTGTCTGAATGCTTCTTACTAACTCAAGGACCTCACTTATTCTTTATGTAGCACCCTTATAATGAGTTTATCACAATTTGATTTGTTATCTCACAATTCTTTATAGAACTATCACACTATAACGTAAACTCAAGAAGAATATTTTTTAGTGAAAAGTACAGAGGAAAACCCAGAGTTTATCCACCTGTCAATGCAAAGAAGAAAGTGTAATATATTTTATAACTCAAAATGGACTCATCCTGACTCATAACTGTCATTCACTGAAACTTTATTCAATAAATAGAGCACTAGAACAGTGTACCAATCCAGTCAGTTAGCAGAGCTCTCAGTTTGTGTACTTAAGTACTCTTTTAAATTGTTATTCTATGAGCATGATTTTTGTTGTGTTGTACTTTAAGACATTCACTGTTATTCCAGATATCACCAATATCTCTTTCCAATATCATTGAATTGTGATTGAAATCAAAACACAAAGTAAGTATATTTTGTCATTTAACAAGGTATCTTCTTTTATATGGATTTACAAGATACATGAATAAAGTCCTACCTTTAGAATCATATCTGTATATTTCACAGAGAGAATCATATCTGTATCTTTCATGGAGAAATTTTTTATAATTGGATACAAAGATTTCTATGCTAAAAAGTTCTAGGTGAATCATTCATACACCTATAAGCCACAACAGGATCAACTTGATAAGTGTGTCTCTGGATCTCTCTCTTTTTTTTTTTG
Source organism: Onychomys torridus (assembly GCF_903995425.1). Lineage (NCBI taxonomy): Eukaryota > Metazoa > Chordata > Mammalia > Rodentia > Cricetidae > Onychomys > Onychomys torridus. Next base: position 60,397,167 of record NC_050454.1, read on the forward strand.
CAAAGGAAATAACACAGTAATGGTTATAGTTTTCTGAGTTATAATATATACCAGAAACTTAAATGTGGTACACATTGGACTTGCACCCTATCCACCTATATTCTTAATGCTCAGTGTACCATTTTTCAACTCTTCATTATGATGAGCTCCTTCTGAGTGATGGGATTGATAGTCACAGTTCTGACTCTCATGAGCATACAAAAATTAATGATAATTTAGGTATGTAGGATGCTCTCTGTTCAGGTTGCTCAGAAAAACATGATAACAATAAAGTGTAGCAGGAATACTTAATAGTACTTATTAATAAAATCAAACCTGAGGCCAGTAATTGGGGTGGCTGCTGGAAGATCAGAGAGACAGAACAAGCCACAGCCTCCTCACCTCGCCGGTTCCTCAGCTGGTCTTGTTTCTTCAGACTACAAGCTTCTGAGTCCTCATCCAAATGAATCTCAGCTGAACTGTGCTGCTCAAATACTAAAAGCTTAACCACCAAATCCTGAACCTGGCAAATGCTTCGAGTTTCTGGTCCTCACACCTTATATATCTTTCTCTTTCTGCCCCCACTCCCTGGGATTAAAGGTGTGTGTCACCATGCTGGCTGTATCCTTGAACACACAGAGATCCACCAGACTCTGCCTCCCAAGTGCTGGGATTAAAGGCATGTACTGCCACCACCTAGCTTCGGCTATAGCTTGTTCTGACCCATTTTCTAGCCACCATTTTTGGTTCTGTATCTAGTGGCTGTCTGTTCTCTGACTCCAGATAAATTTATTAGGGTGCACAATAATTGGGACCTTAAAAACACAATACCACCACAATAAAGTATAAATAAATGTTAAGAATTAACTGTGTGTCAGCATATAAAAATAGTATATTCATTCAAGTAGTTATTTTGCTAACTAGATCATTGTGTAGGTTGTTTGACAATATGTCAGGCAAAATGATTGTTTTATATATCAGAATGTTAGGAAGCAGACACTGATTTTCATTCAGGAAAAGTATTGATAAATTACATAATGCTTTATAGCATCATGATTGTGTTCAAATGTATAATACTCAGTTGTACCCTTTATGCCTTAAACTCCATATCTGTGTATTTGGAATAGAACCTGTGAAGAGCTGATGAAAAACGTAACAGGCTTGGGACTCTGAGGAAGAGTAAGAGACACCAAAGGTCTCTCCATTGTGTGAGTTATCATCATGAAGCTGGCCTTCAACAAATCAGAAAGGGGATAGTTCCTACAAGTCTCATAAAGTCTTGTTTAGAAATTGGAGGGACTAGAGGTGAATGCCTGGGGTTATAGTCAAAGAGGCAACTGCCCCTGGGTCCCACCCCTGGACACCAGCCATCCTGGGAGGACCTGCCCAACTTGGCCCCAGTTTCAGGCCATTTGGTGGGCCCTGTGGCAAGGTTCCCCTTACCCAAGACTGTAGGCAGACCATACAGTCTCCACATCTTGCCCCAACACCCATTTGCCAGAGACCCCAGCCACTTCCTGAGACTCAGACACCAGCCCCCAGCTTCCATCCACCCTGGAACTCCCATCTGGACCAGAGCTGAGTGCCTGGGGTTATAGTCAGAGAGGCAACTGCCCCTGGGTCCCATCCCTGGACACCAGCCATCCCAGGAGGACCTGCACAACTTGGCTCCAGTTTCTGGACAATTGGCAGGCCCTGCGGGAAGGCTCCCCTTTTCTAAGACTGCAGGCAGACCCTGCAGTCTCCACACCCTGCCCCCACACCCATTTGTCCAAGACCCCAGCCACTTCCTAAGAATCAGAGAACAGCCTCCAGCTTCCATCCTGCCCTGGAACTCCCAACTGGACCAGAGGTGAGTGCCTGGGGTCACACCCAGAGAGGCCCTCACCTGGGTCAGAGCCCGGGGCACCAGCCACTCCAGGGAAGACCTGCCCAACTGGACCCCAGGTTCTGGCCATAGAGCAGGACCCCCCATGCCCACTGGGAAGGTTCCCCCTCTCCAAGACCCTCTGGTGAACCCTACAACCTCCACGTCCTGCCTCCACACCCATCTGCCCAAAACTCCAGCCACTTCCTGAGACTTAGAAACCAGCCCCCAGCTTCCATCCTATCCTGGAATTCCCATTTGGACCAGAGGTGAGTGCCTGGGGTTGTAGTCAGAGAGGCAACCACCTCTGGGTCCCACCCCTGGACACCAGCCATCCCAGGAGGACCTGCCCAACTTGGCCCCAGTTTCCAGCCATTCATCAGGCCCTGTGTGAAGGCTCCCCTTTTCCAAGACTGCAGGCAGACCCTGCAGTCTCCATACCCTGCGCCTGCACCCATTTGCCTGAGACCCAAGCCAGTTCCTGAGACTCAGAGACCAGCCCCCAGCTCCCATCCTTCCCCAGGACTCCCATTTGGACCAGAGAGCCCCAAGCTACCATCTGCCCTGGAACTCCCATCTGGACCAGAGCTTCCATCCTGTCCCAGAACTCCCAACTGGACAAGAGGAGCTCCCATCTGGACAAGATAAGGAGACCCCAGGGACTTTTTGAGACTCAGAGTCCAGCCCCCCAACTCCTATCTGGCTAGCACTCTCATCTGGACCAGAGCTCCCATCTAGCCAAGAGTTTTCATCTAGACCAGAGAGAGGCTCCCTAAATCTGTCAGCTCTGTCTGGACCAAGTACACTGAAAAGACCAAGAATGAACCCACTGGGAGATGGGCAGACGTCAAGGCAGAAGGTCATACAACAAAATAAAGAGCAATACAGCATCACCGGAACCTAGCCCTTCTCCAACAGCTAGACCTGAACATCATGGAATGGAAGAAGAAGAAAACAACCTCATAAGTAACAACATGAAGAGACTAGAACCTTATATAGAAGAAATCAAAAATAAAGTGGAGGAACAGACAAATAAAACATGGGAAGAACGCTATAAAAAAATAGAGGAAAGGACAATTAAAGCAGAAGAAAACAATAAGTCCCTGAAAGAAAATCATGAAAAAGCAAGGGAAAGACTCCAAGACCTGAAGAGGGAAATAGAAAAAAAAAATGAAGAAAACCCTATCAGAAGGAATGCTGGAAATAGACAATCTGAGTAAACAAACAGGAACTTCAGATGCAGGTATAACCAACAGAATGCCAGAGATGGAAGAGAGGATCTCTGGTGATGAAGATACATTAGAAGAAATAGATTCATCAGTCAAAGAAAACACTAAAACCAACAAAGTCATGACCCAAAATGTCCAAGAAATTTGGAACACCATGAAAAGACCAAACCTACAAATAATAGAGAAAGAGAAAGGAGAAGAATACCAACTCAAAGGCACAGAAAATATATTTAACAAGATCATAGGCAAAAACTTTCCCAACTTCAAGAAGGAAATGACTATGAGGATACAAGAAGCCTATAGAACACCAAACAGACTAGACCCCCCAAAAAAGTCCCCTCGCCACATAATAATTAAACAACTAAACATACAGAATAAAGAAAGAATCTTAAGGGCAGCAAAGGAAAAAGGCCAAGTGCCTTATAAAGGCAAACCCATCAGAATAACACAAGATTTCTCAATGGAGACTTTGAAAGCCAGAAGGACCTGGACAGATATAATGCATACACTAAGAGACCATGGATGCCAGCCTAGACTAATATACCCAGCAAAACTTTCAATCATCATAGATGGAGTGAACAAGACCTTCCAAGACAAAACCATATTTAAACAATACTTATCCACAAACCCAGCCCTACTGTAGTTGGAGTTTTCCTACCTGGCCCAGAGTCAGGACAAATCTCTCTCACCCACCAGTCCCACAGTTTCTCAGACCCAACCAAGTAAGCACACAGAGACTTATATGACTTACAAATTGTATGGCCATGGCAGGCTTCTTGTTATCTACTTCTTCTATCTTAAATTAACCCATTTCTGTTAGTTTATACTTTGCCACATGGCTTGTGACTTACAAATGTCTTTACATGTTGCTTCTCATGGCGGCGGCTGGCAGTGACTCTCTCCAACCTTCTACTTCCCAGAACTCTCTAATCTCTTGTCCCGCCTATACTTCCTGCCTGGCCACTGGCCAATCAGAACTTTATTTACATGGAACAATATCCACAGCACCCTACAGAAAGCACTAGAAGGAAAATTCCAACCTAAGGAAGGGAGATATACCCATGAAAACACAGGCAATAGATAACACGACAGCAGTAAACCCCAAAGAAGAGAAGTACACACACACTGCCACCAAAAATTAAAAATAATAACAAGAACGAACAATCACTGGTCATTAATATCCCTTAATATCAATGGACTTAATTCACCTATAAAAAGACACAAAACAACAGAATGGATACGAAAACAGGACCCATGATTCTGCTACATACAAGAAACACACCTCAAATTCAAAGACAGACAACTCCTAAGAATAAAAGGCTAGGAAAAGAGTTTCCAAAAAATTGGTCTTAAGAAGCAAGCTGGTGTAGCCATCCTAATATCCAGAGAAATAGACTTCAAACTAAAATCAATCAAAAGAAATGATGAAGGACATTACATACTCATCCCAGGAAAGATCCAGCAAGATGAAGTCTCAATTCTGAATATTTATGCCCCAAACACAAGGGTAACCACATATGTAAAAGAAACATTACTAAAGCTTAAATCACATATAAAACCCCACACATTAATAATGGGAGACTTCAACACCCCACTTTCACCTCTGGACAGATCAGACAAATTGAAACTTAACAGAGACATAATGGTCTTAACTGAAGTTATGGCTCAAATGGACTTAATTGATGTGTACAGAACATTCCACCTGAACAAAAAAGAATATACCTTCTTCTCAGCACCCCATGGAACCTTCTCTAAAATTGAGCACATACTTGGCCACAAAGCAAATCTCAACAGATACAAAACAATTGGAATAACCTCCTGAGTTCTATTGGACCACCATGGTTTAAAGTTAGATTTCAACAACAACAAAAAAAAAAAAACTACAAAAATCCTACAATCTCATGGAAACAGAATAATGCTCAACTGAAACACCAATGTGTTAAGGAAGAAATAAAGAAAGAAATTAAAGACTTCCTAGAGATCAATGAAAATGAATACACCACATACCCAAACTTATGGGACACTATGAAAGCAGTGCTAAGAAGGAAATTCATAGCACTAAATGCCCACATAAAGAAGCTGGAGAAATCTCATGCTAGTGACTGATAGCACACCTAAAAGCCCTTGAACAGGAAGAAGCAAAGTCTCCCAGGAGGAAGAGATGCCAGGAAATTATCCAATTGAGATCTGAAATCAATAAAATAGAAATAAAGAGAACAATACAAAGGATTAATGAAACAAAGAGTTGGCTCTTTGAGAAGATCAACAAGATAGACAAGCCCTTAACCAAACTAACTAAAAGACAGAGAGAGCCTCCAAATTAACAAAATCAGAAATAAAAAGGCAGACATAACAGACAGTGAGGAAATCCAGAGAATCATCAGGTCATACTTCAAAACCCTCTATTCCACAAAACTGGAAAATCTAAAAGAAATGGATAAATTTCTGGATAGGGACCACATACCTAAGTTAAATCAAGACCAGATAAACCATTTAAATAGCCCAATAATCCCAAAGGAAATCGAATCAGTCACCAAAAGTCTCCCAACCAAAAAAACCCCAGGACAAGATGGTTTCAGTGCAGAATTCTACCAGATCTTCCAAGAAGACTAAATACCAATACTCTTTAAATTGTTCCGCACAATAGAAGCAGAAGGTATATTACCAAACTCCTTCTATGAGGCTACAATTATCCTGATTCCTAAACTAAACAAAGATGCAACAAAGAAAGAGAACTACAGAACTCTCTCATGAACATTGAAGGAAAAATACTCAATAAAATTCTGGCAAACAGACTCCAAGAACACATCAACTATTTATCCACCATGATCAAGTAGGCTTCATCCCAGGGATGCAAGGGTGGTTCAACATATGAAAGTCCATCAATGTAATACACCATATAAACAAACTCAAAGAAAAAAACACATGATCATCTCACTAGATACAGAAAAGGCATTTTACAAAATCCAACACCCCTTCATGATAAAGGTCTTGGAGCGATCAGGAATACAGGGAACTTACCTAAACATAGTAAAGGCAATCTACAGCAAGCCAACAGCCAACATCAAATTAAATGGAGAGAAACTCACAGCAGTACCACTAAAATTAGGAACAAGGCAAGGCTGTCCCCTCTCCTCATACTTATTCAATATAGTACTTGAAGGTCTAGCCAGAGCTATAACACAACATAAGGAGATTATTAAGGGAATACAAACTGGAAAGGTAGAATTCAAGCTTTCCCTATTTGCAGATGATATGATAGCATACATGAGTGACCCCAAAAATTCAACCAAGAAACTGATACAGCTTATAAACACATTCAGCAACATAGCAGAATACAAGATCAAATGAAAAAAATCAGTAGCCCTCCTATATACAAGAGGCAAACAGGCTGAGAAGGAAATCAGAGATACATCACCCTTTACAATAGCCACAAATGATATAAAATACCTTGGGGTTACTCTAAGTAAGCATGAGAAGAACCTATATGACAAAACTTTAAGTCTATGAAAAAAGAAATTGAAGAGGTCAGAAAATGGAAAGATCCCCCACGAACATGGATAGACAGGATTAACATAGTAAAAATGGTGATCTTACCAAAAGTAAACTACAGATTCAGTGCAGTCCCCATCAAATTACCAACACATTTTTTCACAGATCTGGAAAGAATAATACTCAACTTCATATGGAAAAAACAAAAAACCCAGGATAGCCAAAAGAATCCTGTACAATAAAACGACCTCTGGAGGCATCATGATCCCCAATCTCATGCTCCATTATAGAGCTACAGTAATAAAAACAGCTTGGTACTGGCTTAAAAACCAACATGTGGACCAATGGAATTGAAGACCCTGACATTAACCTGTACACCTATGAACATATAATTTTTCACAAAGAAGCCAAAAATGAACATTGGAAAAAAGAAAGCATTTTCAACAAATGTTGCTGGCATAACTGGATGTCAATGTGTAGAAGGCTGCAAATAGATCCATATCTGTCACCATGCACAAAACTTAAGTCCAAGTGGATCAAAGAGATCAACATCCCTAATTATCTGGGAAATGCAAATCAAAAGGACTCTGAGATACCACCTTACACCTGTCAGAAAGGCTATGATCAAAAACACAGAAGACATATTATGCTGGAGAGGATGTGCAGCAAGGGGAACTCTTCTACACTGCTGGTGGGAATGCAAGCTTGTACAGCCACTTAGGAAATCAATATGGCACTTCCTTAGAAAATTGAGAATCGATCTCCCCCAAGACCCAGCTGTAGCACTCTTGGGCATATACCCCAGGAATGTTCAATCATACCACAGGGAATTTGCTCAGCTATGTTCATATCAGTATTGTTTGTAATAGCCAGAACCTGGAAACAACCTAGATTCCCTTCAACTGAAGAAGGGATAAAAAAAAAATATGGTACATATACACAATGGGGTACTACTCAGCAGAGAAAAACAATGACATCATGAGGTTTGCAGGCAAATGGATGGATCTAGAAAAAAATCATCCTGAATGAGGTAACCCAGACTCAGAAGGACAAACATGGTATGCACTTACTCATAGGAGGATACCAGATACTAAACAAAGATGACTAGACTGGTACACAACTCCAGGGAGGCTACCTAGAAAATGGGACCCTAGGAAAGACACAGGGATCACCCAATGACAGAGAAGTTGATGAGATCTACATGAACAACCTGGACGACAGCGGGAGTAATGAAGGGCAAGTTTCGAGGGAAAGAAAGCTTAGGGGAGCAGGAGATCCCAGCAGGATCAAGAACAGAAAGGGAGAATGAGGAATAACAGACCATGATAAATGAAGACCACATGAGAACAGGAATAGGCAGAGTGCTGGAGAGGTCCCCAGAAATCCACAATGATACATCCTCTGTAGACTGCTGGCAATGGTCCAGAAAAAACCTGATCTCACTTAGTCTGTTGATCAGATGGGCAAACACCTTAATGGTCGTGCTGGAACTCTCATCCAATAACTGATGGAAGTGGATACAAAGATCCTCAGCCAGGCCCCAGGTGGAGCTCCAGGTATCCAATTGTCAAGAAAGAGTAGGGACTGTAAGAGCGTGAATTGTTGAAACCAGGATTGCAAAAAGCACAGGGACAAATAACCAAATGAATGGAGGCACATGAATTATGATCAAAAGGCTGTGGATTCCGCAACTGGATCAGGCCCTCTGGATAAGTGAGACAATTGAATAGCTTGCACTGTTTGGGAGGTATCCAGGCTGTGGGACCTGGACCTGTCCTTAGTGCATGAGCTGCCTCTTTGGAACCTTGGGCTTACACAGGGACACTTTGCTCAGCCTGGAAGGAGGGTACTAGACCTGCCTGTACTGAATCCACCAGGTTTAAATGAATCCCCAGTGGAGTCTTGGTCCTGGAGGAGATGGGAATGGAGGGGAGGGGCTGGGGAGAAGGTGGGGATGGGGATGGGAGTGGGGAGGACAGGGGAACCCATGGCTGATGTGTAAAATTAAAACACAAATAAAATAATAAAAAAAAAGGAAAAAAAAGACTCAAAAACCTATGATATATAATTTTATGTTGTGAAACCACCAATCTGTGGAAAGTTGATATGGTAGCCTGGTATAAAAGAAAAATGATTGTTTAGTAAGACTCCTCCATGGATCTTAGAATAGTTGATTTTGATTGTATTTTTGCTTTATTAATTGCTAAAACTTTTTGTAATCTTTTGGTGATCTTGTATTTTCAAAACAACAGAACATTATAAACCATGTAACTTTAAAATCCAAAGCTTTTGCTTCTTATTCCATGTAGACAAAACCTGAGTTTCGTATGATTCACAAATGTGTGATTGGAAGGCAGTCTCTTTAGACTTAAGTTTTTACTACCGCCACAGGGTACTATTTACATGACCATAAAGTTCTGAGTGCTCTTTGTGGACTTTTTGCATTCTGAGAACATCTACAATGTTCCGTGTTTTCTATGTAATGCTAGATCTGGACACATGGATCCTGAATTGTACATTTGGTTTCTTAACTATTTAGAGGACTGTAAATTCCATTGGTTTCACTCAGTTATACAAACTAAGTGGAATAAATTTGAACTTGCTTGAAGCCTTGCTATAAAGCCAATATCAAATAGGACATGTTCAAATCCAATCCTGAATCTGTGATCATCCTCTTCTGACTGAACAGAGGTTCAATTCAGTAAGTTTTGATTTTCATTTTTGTGATCACAGTTACTGATGGTACTGAGGAGAAGTAACAATCCATGTGGCTGAATGTGGATTAGCATTAATGGGTTAATTTAAGGTTGAAGAACTAATTGCGAATAAGCCTAAGCTAAAGTCAAACTTCATGATCAATAAAATATCTCTGTGTTGTTATTTGAGAGCTGGCCAGCCAAAGAAAGCCTGGCTATAGGGATAGCTTCAACAACAACAACAAAATAACGTTGACTTACCTGCCTTACTTGGTTTTAACAAGTTTGTCTGCGACTGCTGCTTTATCTCTGGAAGACATTGAGTGTAACATGATTCTTAAAAGGTCTTATTAAAAAAATAATAAAATAAACACAGAGCCAGGTATTGGAGTGAATGCTGAAAGATCAGAGAACCAGAACAAACCACAGCTAACCTCACCTTGCCAACTTCTCAACTGATCCTGTTTCCTTTAATTGGAAGCCCCTGAGTCCTTATTCAAATGGATCTCAGCTGAACTGCTGCTAAAAGCTTCAAAAGTTAAAAGCCTCAAAACTTAAAAGCCTCTAGTTTCTGGTCCTCACACCTTATATACTTTTCAGCTTCCTGTCATTACTTTCTGGGATTAAAGTTGTATGTTACCATGCCTGGCTGTTTCCAGTGTGGCCTTGAACTCACAGAAATCTGAATGAATCTCTGCCTCCCAAGTGATAGGATTAAAGGCATGAGTGCCACCATTTTCTGGCCTCTTTGTCTATCTAGTGGCTGTTCTGTTCTCTGACTCCAGATAAGTTTATTAGGGTGCACAATATATCACCTACAATTGAGTCCCAAGTTCTTCAGTATTGCACAATGAGCTATGTGCCAACACTTTCCCAGATAACCTATAAGCTTTCATGTGTCCAACTGCTAAGCTTACTGGATGAAGTTATCTAATTTCTACCTCATTGGTGTATTGACAATTCCTGCTGATCAGCTGGATCTGGCTCCCATTATATAAGCCAATCTATTAAATCCATTTTATTATAAAATATACACATATTTTCCAATTGATTCTGGTTCCCTAAAAACCCTGCCTAAATAACAATGGAGAATTATGAATTTTAAAATATCACTCAAATCACGTTCAATAGTGTGACATGTTTTTATATGAACATTGTCAATAGATAATTTATACATCACCTTCTAAAACCCCATCAGCACAATGTTACAAATACACTCAATATTTCTTTCTTTCTTTTTTTTTCTTTTTGGTTTTTCATTACAGAGTTTCTCTGTGTAGCTTTGGTGTCTGTCCTGGAACTCACTCTGTAGCCCAGGCTGACCTCAAACTCACAGAGATCCCCCTGGCTCTCCCTCCCTAATGATGGGATTAAAGGCATGCGCAACCACTGCCTGGCAATATTTCTATGAGGTACATATCTGCATAATATATTTATTATTTAATTTTGAAAACTGATGCTGGGGTAACTAAAAGATTTGTTTAAGAGTTAGATTTGAACCAAAGTGATTGTTGGGTATTTGATGGCACTCAAAGATTCATGTGTTAAAGAGAAATTATCCTTCATAGAAAAAATTAGTTTACTGGATATGTGATCTGGTGATGACATTGAATTTTGCTCGCTCTCTCTCTCTCTCTCTCTCTCTCTCTCTCTCTCTCTGAATGTATCTGTCTCTCTCCCCCTCTCTCCCCATCCCTCCCTCCCTCCTTTCTCTCTTTCTCTTTTAAATCTGTTTCTCCCTATCTCTATCTCTCTCTGTCACTGTATCTCTGTGTTTTTCTGATTATCTTTCTCTTTCTGTATTTCTATCTCTTTGTCGCTGTCTATCTCTCTTACTCTTTTTCTCTGTCTCTCTTCTATCTACTGTGACATGAACAGCAGTGTTTTTCTCCAAGACATATTCTAACATGGTACCATTTTTATTACTGCTTCCATGTCCTGTTCTCACCTAAGCATCATGTTCCCTTTTTAGTCACCACATGCTCTAGGTCTTTGTGTGAGGCTAGAGAAATTTCCCCTTTGCAAATCATAATTCTTATTTTTCAATATCCATTGTTTGTAGACAGTAATTATATTTACTTAAAGTTGTTATAACAAGCTAAGTTTTTATGAAGACCAATTTCATAATTAACACACATAGAGGCCAGTTGTTTCTGAAACACAGCTCTCTAGTTACTCAATTAAAATATTCCGTAACACATAAGATACTTGAGAATTTTGAGGATTACAATATATCAAGATATTTGGCAAATATCCAAAGCCATCAAACTAATTATGAAAAAGCTTAATTAGAATGTAGTATTTGAATAATGAACAGAAAAAGACAGAATGTCTTGCTTTGACCAAAAAAAAATACTTTACCATGTGTCTGTGATTGAGAAATTATTTTTGTCTTCATATGTATGTGTAGTTGTATATGTCATGTGGTGTGTGTGTGTGTGTGTGTGTGTGTGTGTGTGTGTGTTACTGTATAATAACTTGTTCCAAATTGAAACTTATTTTTCTAGGATGGAGATAAAAAAGACCCTAGAGCTAGTAAAATGTATAATACTCAAGCCTTGAGAAAAAGGGGGAGCAGTTAAGACTGCTGCTCACTGCCTGCTTTTCCAGAGGACCTGTTTTCTGTTCCCAACACCACCAATGGGGTTTACAACCATGTATGCATTCTTCTGGCTGCACAATTTTTGTCCTCTACAGGTAGTAGGCACATGTATGGGGCACAGAACTAAGTGTGTGACATGTGACAAATATCCATACACACACACACACACACACACACACACACACACACACAATTTAAACAAAAAGTAAAATTCTCACAATGCTTAGTAAGTTAATGATAGAAGTCTGTAAAACATCAGAAATTTTAAAAGATTAAGATCAACCACTAGGTTACAATAAATGCAAACCATTGTTAGTGAAAGAAGATTCTCTTCATGAGAGCTGCCTACAAGATTGGCAGGATTGTCAGGGAGCTCCAATAAGATAAATTTTACAAGTCATCATTCTAGCTTATGTGGGATTTTATGTGATGAAATCAACTCTGAATTATTGATCCTCATTTCAGTGACCCAAATAAACTTCCTGAGACTTTTGTGACATTCTTCTTTAGCCTATCCCCAGTGCTTTATCTGGGACTGAAAAATAATTCTCCAGAAAAATCCACATGACAAGAATATATGATTATTTTTTAAATACTGTCAAACTAGTCTACAAATAATGTAAGACTAAATATAAGACTAGCACAAATTAATATAAGACTGGCACAAATTCAAATTTAATTATAGAAGGAACATTTTAATTATAATAGAAAATACCAAGACTAAGTTTTAAATGCTAATTCATATACCTGGAACAGATTGATCAATAAATGACTGGTTACTAAGTTCCATTCCTTTGGCAGTTTACTCTAAATAGAGATATCAAGTCTTCATTACATAGGCCTATAGATCACATAAAAATGTTCATCTAGAATGGTACTATTTTTTAAATTATACAAAACATAGAGCATGCTTCAGTATGTTTCATGGTGCCAGAGACTTGACAACATAATGAAACATGCTAAAACAATAATATACAGAACTAGTAATAGCACTTGATATATTTTGATAGCACAATGCAGAACATTTATTTTTTTATTGAAGCATAAATATGCCTACTCAATATAAAAGTTATTTCATTTGGAATGCTCATTAGCCAGCTATTATTTGCTATAGATGTGACTTGGTTCGTTATTGAAAGTTCTAGATAATTTAGTTTCATAAAAATGGGGGTAATTCAAGCAGTAAGAAATGCCAAGGCAGTGAACACTTAAACAGCTGGATTAGCCAGACTTGGAAAACTCAAGACTATGTGACTATGAATTGTTTGCTTTGTAAGTGAAAGAAAGTAAAGCTAAGTAAGCTACTTAGACACATCTCAAAAATAACTTATACCTATCTAATTTTAGTAAGTTCATTGTGTACAAGTACATGGACAAAGATAGAGTGCATGTAGATTTTTTTTTTTTGTTTTCCATTATGCCTTATTGAAGAGGATATCATAGTGTCTGTCTTCATCTGTTCTGACTCATTTTTCATATAAAAAGAAATAGTTTCCTTGAAAATGGTAGAAAGAATAATTCTATCAGTTTTTTTTCATTTATTAATACACCAGGTAAATTTGAGTCTGAATGGAAGTGTTTTTAAAAATCAACAATAATGCAATATCTAAACAAACAAAAGGAGAAGGATGGTGAGAGAGAGAACAGTAGAGAAGGGGTTAAAGGAGGAGAGGGGGAGGGAAAAGTAGAAGGTAGAGGAGATAAAGAAAATAAATCAAAGAAATCCACTTTCTTTCTCCTTCCAGATGTACACATCTTATTGCTTTATTATTAGTATTATTAATTATTACTATTATTATGTTTGGCTCAAGATTATATACTACAATAACTTAATTTTGAACTTAACACTAACCACTTTGTAATTTGATGTAAAGAAAGAAGTCTAAAAGTACCATGGTACAAAAAAAAATGCAAGTGAAGAAATTAGTGTAAAATATTTCTGGTGAGCAGAATGATTCAGTGAATAGCTAGTTACAATCAAAGGATGTATTTCTCAGATAAGGAGAATATCTATTAAGTTTAAAATATACATTTTTAAAAATTTCTAATGTATGAAAGATACTGAATCTAGAAATCATGCAGAAAGTGATTGATGAGAAATTCAAACATAACAATGGGGATGAGCAAAAGCAAGGAGTTGAAAAACACTATGGAAATCTTGAACATTCTAAAATATTTCAAAAAGATGAAGCTACTTGAGAACCTGGAAGCAGCTACTTAAATTTAGTAAACATAAAATGAATTATCTGGTGAACAGCAATATTCTCGTCAGAGTGGCATTTGAGAAGTAATTGAATGACTGTGATAGGAAGAGAAAGTGGAAAAGATGTGATAAAAATACAATATTCAGCAATCATTTCCAGACATTCTGATAAGGTGATGTACAACTGTAACATTTTGCAGGCACTATTTGCTGGGATACAGGGTTCTTGAAATGCTGTTCTTGGTCTAAGATATTTGAATGCCATCTTACATTACTTGACCTTTAGAAACAAACATTTGCTTTGTAAATAAATAAATAAATAAATAAATAAATAAATAAATAAATAAACAATATGTAAGACCAAAACTTGTAAGTATATTACTGAGAAACAAGTATTAATTATTAGTATTTGTAACAAGTGATGTGACTAAGACAAGTTATCATATAATCATTTTAATTTTAAAGTCATTGTTATGTGTATGTGCTTTATTCTGCTTGCTGAAGAGAAATATACAATCTTATACAATTTTCTTTGCAGTAATATCAGTGGGATCTCCTTGAAATCGCTGACTGCAAATAGCTGAACCTGGAGGACCTTGGCCAGCATCAATATTAGGCCAGATCTCAGTAATGGTTGCAGAGAAATTTCTAGTTTGGAGTAAAATTTTTATTCTCCAAACTACTCGTGAGATGATGCTTAACATTATTATAGAGCCACTGTTAATATTCACTTCAGGAAATTAATTTTCTCAGAAGTTTTATAAAATGAACAGCAAAAATGAAAAATATTGACAGTCTATTAAATCATAACAGTCTCCAAATAGTATTTGATTTGTAGACAAGAGCATATATATGTATATGTATATATGTGTGTGTCTATATATTTATAAACAAACAAGTGCATGTAGACACAAACTAATAGTAAATATATGTATGCAAATATAAACTTAATTTCCATACATAATGATTTTAAATATTAGCCTTATCTATTTCTTCTCATATCTCACAGAACTTTTGTAGATTGAATGAAAACTTCTTGTAATTATGTAAGCCAATTGATTTTTTATTTATAGCAATCGAAAAATTGCTTTTGGAGGTGAATGTAACTTTTTAAAAAATCATTAATATAACTCCCTATTAAATAATCAGAAGATCCACTAAATAAATTATTTGGAAGCCACCAAATATGGTATGCAAACTAAATAGTATTTAATTCTCAATTGAGTTTTGTTTTTTTAAGTTTTGACCTGTGAGTAAAATAATAATGTCATTTGAGTTTCATTTATCTACTATCAAATCTGCTGGAATAGTTTACATGGTGATTGTGTTTTCTTTTTTTTTTTCTCATTTTTTTTAATTACAAAGTTTTCTACTCACTCTACATACCACTCACAGATCCTATCTTGTCCCTCCTCCCACCCCCAGCCCTCTTTCTCAAGCCACCCCACATCCCCACACCCCCCAAATCTAGGTCTCTCATGGGGAGTCAGCAGAGCCTAGCACACTGAGCATAGGCAGGTACAAGCCCCTCCCCACTGGCCACACTGTTGGGAGCTCATGAACTGTGGACTGGTGGCTGTGGAGCCCCCATGGGATTGGACTAGGCTCTCTGGATATGGAAGATGGTTGTTTGGCTTGAACTGTTTGGGGGGCACCCAGACAGGGGGATCAGGATCCGTCCCTGGTGCATGGGCAGGCTTTTAGGAGCCCAATGCCAGTGGTGTGAAGCCTTGCAAAGCCTTAGTGATTGTGTTTTCTTTTCAACTAAATATGAACTTATCATTTGTCTTAAGAGATACAGTAAATGTGACATTAGGAGATGATTCCAAAAGACTTGCATGTCAAGGATCAAGTATTCCCAAGAAAGATTGATAGACAAAATTAAAAATAAACAGGTATATGATGAACAGAATTTAGTTTGTCTTATTCTGTTAACTAATAGGAAAAATACCTTTTTATTAGATTTGAAATTTTCTCAACGTTCTCTTTTTGACCATTAAATTTGTATTTGACATGTCTTTAAAAAGGAGCCCTTGGCAAGGGATAAATGCCTTGTTTAAAATTATATCATATATGTGAATATAATGCACAATAATATATTAAATTTAGACACAATTTTCAGGGTCTCCTCTACTTCATTAAGCTTATTCTTCTTCCCCACAATAGGTAATAGCTATGAAACATCATTCTGCATTTCCAGTCCTGAAATTACCAAACATTCATAAAGAGTGGAACATAATACTGTTTTCATTGTCAATTAATCTTTGAAGTGTTTATGAGGATTATGGAAGATTCAAACAAATTCTGAGAATTTTCAAATTACATATGGTTGTACAGATATTATAGAGAGTGCATATTAACTCAACATCAAGTTAACTCATTCTGAACACATAATATATCATAAAGACATAGTTTCTAAGTTAAAATTTAAAGTCTAATCCTCTCAAAATAATTTAATTAAAATTAGTTTTTACAAAATTGAGCTTTGTGGTAAAAGTTTTTAATCCCAACATTCAGGAAGAAGCAAAATAATCTCTATGTGCTTAAAGAGGGCATTTCCTACCTAGTGAATTCCATGCCAGTCAGGGCTCTAAACTGAAACCTAAAAAAATAGTTCCTTCTAGTACATTAATTTATTTGACAAACAATTGAATTATTTAGGGAACAATTCACTAACCTCTAACTACTTTCACATTGGGAAAAGAATAATATAAACCCAGATTGTGGTTTCCTAATCTTTTTCTGTTGGTTTGTTTGAATTTTCTGCACATAAGATGCCTTTAGGTGATCCCAGGTACTATATACCAACTATGTATAGAAATCAAGCACAGATTATAAATAATATATTTACTTAAACATAAATGCTTCTGGCCTATATATATTGTTTTAGCATTCATTGAAGTTGAAAGACAATTTGCATTATAAGGCACTAATGTGGTTATTTTTACATGGAGAATTAAATCATGTTTGGGCATTTGAATCTGAAGGATGTACAATATCATCAATATTTTTTCAACTTGTAAAATATTTTGATTTTATATTAGTCAGCGTTGAGAACACCCCTTATAAATATATTAAACAATGTGGCCAAAGTATGTTTCAGACCATATCTTTACACATAATATTAAAGAGTATTCATAGATTTTAAACATCAAATATACTGCTTGAGAATCACAGCTTTATTTAATATTCACGATAAACAAATTGAATGCAATGCTGGATAGTCCATTGTTTTTCTTGTCTATCTATCTTGTCTGGTAGAGCAAACAAAGACAGGCATCCTGTGAGGTGTGATCGTTAGAGCTAATCTAAACAGCAACACCAACACCTGTCAGCCTTTTTGCTGTTTGCTTCCTGGAAACAGCTCTGCATGCTCTCATGTCCCAGAGGGCATCCCAGGAGGCCAGAGTGTTTATGAACAGTTGGTGCTTTATTCTGAGGTTACTTTCCAAGTTCAGAATTCTTATTAGGGGAGAAGAAGGGCTATGAAAACAGATGTTCAGTTGTGTGTGGAAAAAAAAAAAAAAACAGCAGACATATGCAGGAAATCAAAATAGATGTCTTCTAGAAAACCCAGTGGTATTTTTTGTCTGTGTATTATCCTATTCAAATATTGACATTTACATAATATTCCACAAAACTGTTCCAACCTGAATGTGGCTTTATAGAAAACCAAATACTTTATGTTTGTTTTCTATTTTTATAATTTTAAAGATTTGTAGAATTTTAATGATTAAGCTATTGAATTATGAGAAAATTAGTAAGACATTTGATAAACTGATATTTTACTTTAATTACAATAAGTTTCATTTACTAGTTGGTCAATAACGGTCATAATTATTGATATATTAAACATCCCTTTGGTGTTTTGCAAGGAAAAGTCCAGTGTTTGCATAAAGTTTCCCCAAGCACTCCTTTGCTTGAATTCTACATCATTACTTTTTTTTTTTTTTTTCCTGAGACAGGGTTTCTCTGTGTAGCTTTGCGCTTTTCCTGCAACTCGCTTTGGAGACCAGGCTGGCTTCGAACTCATGGAGATCTGCATGGCTCTGCCTCCCAAGTGCTGGGGTTAAAGGAATGCATCACCACCACCTGGCTAATTACTTTTAAACTATCTTTGAAACAATCATCAGTTTCCTTGAACACCTGTCACCAAACTTTCATTTCCTCATAAATGTTACAGATTGCAGGTACCATACAACTTTGCATGTGTCTCTGTATGTGGTGCAATTAATGTATGTATGTATGCATGTTTGTATGTGTTATTTGCATTTGTGTGGGTAAATTTGGTTGCAAGAGTTTATGTATGCAAGTACAGACCCATGCTGAATGCCACAGGTTTTCCTTGAACACCATCTACTTTATTCAGTAGTCAGTGCCTCTCATTTGAACACAGGGCTCACATATTACTGTAAATTCTTCCCTGTTTATTACCTATGGTGTTTGTAATAAATCGCTGCTTTTCCAAACAGAGTTTGTGTTCCGTATTTCCTATGCTCCTTATCAGCCTTCTATGTTCAATTATCCAATTAACAGCATAGTAAACTAAAAATTTCATCTAGCGTTATCTTTAATATACTGCTACCAAATTTATAGATTCTGAATAGGTTTAAATTTAGTCACTAACCCCTGCCTTTTTTCCCCTTCTTGATCTTCACTTTTATAAGCTTATTATTCACTAATCATAACATCCTGAGCTGATATTCATTCTAATAAATATAACACTTAACTGTCGTTCTTTACCCACCTCTCTTTCTTTAAAATTAGAAAGCAAGTCAAAGAAATCTGTAGACAGAATTTTCTCCATTCCCACCCGGCCCCATGGTCCTGCAGCCTCTTATAAAATAATCACTCAGTGGCTTAATATTAAATACAAACTGTATGACCATGGCAGGCTTCTTGCTAGTTAGCTTTTTCATCTGAAATTAATCCATTCCTATTCATCTATATGTCGTCATGTGGCCATGGCATTACTGGTCTGCTGGCATCTTGTTGCTCCTTCCATGGGCTTGAGCGTCTCTTGACTCTACCCTTCTCTGTATATCTGCTTAGATTTCCTACCTGACTGTAAACTTTTCTGCCATAGGCCAAACAAGATGTATTTATTATCCAATAAGAGCTATACATATTCATAGCATACAGAAAGTTATTCTACAGCAGAAATCCATTGTTTAAATTATATTTGCTTTCCTGATAATATTCCAATAGTTAATATGTCTCTCTTTATTGGAGGAAGTGGGTAGTTGTACTGTTTGAAATTACAATGACATACACATTTTAACAATACTTCATAAATTTTGTAATCGGACTTTGAAAGGTAGATTTTTTTCTATGTTGTCATCAGTAATTCAAAAACTCACAATAATGTAAACTGCCTAGGCAACATACCCAAAGAGGGTCCATTTCTCTACAACATAAATAATTTTAATTTGTGTGCATGTGATCTCACACTTAACTAGAAGTGCATACAGTTTTTAACTAAGCACATATTGAGGAAAATTAAACTCATAATTTAAAGTAAATAAATCAAATATATATAAAACATACAAATTTACATATAACATACATATATATTACACACATATGCATACACAGACACATATTTTTGTTATGGTACAATCCATGTTATCTACATTAATTTGATACTGCATCAATATACTGCATTTGTTGTGTTCTATTAGACCTACTTTATCTAATAGGGATCTTTTCTATCTTATAGAACACCAGTTCCTACCTTTTGTAGTTTCATAGTCTCCATTGAAAAATGATATGTAACTTGATCATTTTTCCTTCCATCTTTCAATATGTTCTGTTCCATACATTTAATACCTTGTTATTCTGTTGTCTAGAACAGCTAATAATAAAGTAACTCAAGAAACCTTGAGATCTCAATTATTATATACCAAGAAAATCAGTCACACACTAGGAGAAGCTGGAGAATTTCCTAGTAGGTCCCTGCTAAACAAGAACTGAAGGAAGTTTCCAGACTCTTCACTCCTGAGCCTCTGGGGTCTTGTGTGCTTTGCTTCCAGCCACTTTTAGATACAATGAGCAGCACAAATGCATATCATATACAAAACGCAAAAATAAAATTAAAATGTTACATTTCGCTTTTATGTCAGATTATTGGCTGTATTTTTAACAAATACATGCAAAATATAAGTTGATGAGCTATGTAATGTATATATTTGTACATGTAATAGATATGTCTGTGATATACATTACATTACATTATACACATATACATTCACACACATATATATTCAGAAACAATAGGCCTTCCCATAGTTTGGTTGATAATTTAGTTTAGACCTCTGGGAAGTTCATGAGCCACTTTAGAATTAGAAGCTAACATCTGTGTATTAGCTGATAAATGAATGAGGGAATCACTCTTGCTAAACCTCAGCTGATATAAAATTTTAGTAGGAAATAAAGTTTGGTGTTTCATATTGTAAGACTATTGAATTTGTTATGACAACATAAACTCATGAGCAATGAATTTATTCATGTTTTTCTCCATATGAGTTATTTTGCAATGAATACTAATTTATGAGTTTGCAAAGGTGTCAATTTGTCCACATTTTTCTGCATACATGCATCACTATGTATGATACAGCATATGCATGTACATTTATATTTATATTATATATCAATTCTCATAACCTGCCAGATGCACTAAATTAGATTAGTCATGATCATAATATAAATGTTGTTAATTCATTCATTTATATGCTTATCTATTATATTTTAATTTTTTAGTATTTTTATTTTTGAAATTAAAATACAGCTGCATTACATTTTTTGGCAGTTTCCTCCCCCCAACTACTTCCACAAACCCACTTTCTCTCTCTCAAATTCATGGCTTCTATTTCTTTAAATGTTACCTGTATCCATTATTAAATATATGCAGATAGCTATCACCTACACATATATGCGTATATATGTACAACTTTTATGTTTATGATTTCATAGCTTACACTTGGTATTTTATAACCAACTGTGGGCCCTGATCTAAAGAAGACTATACTTCCTGCTCTCAGCATTCCTAATTGTCAGTAGTTCTTTGTCCAAGGTTCCACTTCCATGTTAGCATATCGATTAGTGTTATCCTTGCTTAGGTGATGTTTAGGCAGCCATGTTGATGAGACAATGGAGGTAGCTTTGTGATATTCCCAAGAGATAAAAATCTCGGAACTAATTTCCATTTTGACTGGTTGCAGACATCTATGTGCTCCCTCTTGTACTTTGACTCCTGAATCTTAGGTGAAAGAATTGTGTTGTAGATGTATCTATTGGGTGGGGCTTTCCATCACGTGCTGAGTTGTCCTTTATATCAGTTGTTTGTATGTTTCTGTAATGTTCTCCATCTTCTGGAAAAAGACGCTTTATTGATGAGGGGTGTGAGCTATATTTATATCTGAATATTTGATGCTAGGAATTGTAAATGAGAGAGAACATGCTATGTTTGTCTTTCTGGGTCTGGGTTACTTGACTAGATCTGATCCTTTCTTTTTAAATTTGTTTTATATTTGATCCTTTCTTGATGTTTTAATTTACTTGAAAATTTTATGATTCATTTTTTTTGCAGATGAATATCACTTCATAGTATATATGAACCACATTTGCATTATTGTTAATTGAAAGGCATTTTGGTTTAGGAATTTCCTAACTATTGTGACTAGACCAGCAATGAACATGAGTGAGCAGGTATTTGTGGAAAAGGATGTTGAGTTCTATGGACATATGCTGAGTATCATATGGCAGATTTATGTTTGTTTTTTCACCGTTTTCTATACTTATTTAAGGAGTGGCTGCATCAACTTGCAGCATCATTAACAACAGTAAATGAGAGTTCCTGTTTCCCACTTTAGCATTTGTTATTTGTAGTGTTTTTGTTTTGTTTTTGCACTTTGCCATGCACACAGGGGTGAGATGAAATCTCAAAGTTCTTTTGATGTGAAATACCCTAGCTACTAAGGATGATGAACATTTTTACTTTCTTCTTTGGAAATTTCCCCACTAAGCTTGAAAATCCAATTTTTGGACTGATCATTTGGAGATTTTATTTTTCTTACTTTGATTGTGTTTTGTACTTTTAAATTACATTACAGATATTAATCATCTGTTAGATGTATAGCTATATATCCTCTCCCTTTCTTTATGTTTTCTCTTCATTTAACCAATTGTTCTTTTAGCTTTGAAAAAGCATTTTTAGCTTTATGAGGTCATATTTTCAATTGTTTGTAGATGAATTTCTAAATGGTCTTATTAAATAAAAAACACAGAGCCAAATATAGGGGTGAAAGCCTCAGAGAGATGAGGGAAATACAGAAAGCCACTAGCCAACCTTACCTCACCAACTGTGCAGCTTTCAAATGTGAGTTACTTCCTGTCTACTCATGACTTTATTGCCTTGTTCTTCTGCCATCTGACTTGCTCTCTGTTTAGCAACATCACTTCCTCTTCCTGGCCAGCTCTGTCACTTCCTGTCTGTACAGGCCTCCAGAACTCTATGGTTGGTACTGGGATTAAAGACGTGTGTCATCACATTTGGCTCTGTTCCCTAGTGTGGCCTTGAACACACAGAGACCCTGCCTGCTAAGTGATAGAATTAAGGGCCTGTGCTATTACTGTCTGACTTCTTTGTTTACTTAAAATGGCTTGCTATTTCCTCTGATCTCCAGGCAAAGTTTATTTATTAAAGCACAAATAAAATATCACCACATTCCAGCACAAATAAAATATCACCACAATTGTTGGCCTCAATTCCTGGGTAAATGGATGCTATTCAGAAAGTCCTTTTCTACAGTTATATTCCTTAGTGTACTGCTTATGCTTTCTTCTAGAAGTGACAATGTTCTGGTTTTACATTTTAGTCTTTGTGTTGGTTTGTGTGCAAGGGTGATGGGTATGGGTCTAAATTCATTTTCAACCTCTAGGCATCCAATTTCCTAGAACCTCTTTTGAAGATTCTGTTGTTCCTCCACTAATATTCGTCCCAAGTCCCCACGTGCTAAAATATTTAAAGATTAAAATCTTTTATGTCATAATGCATGACTTGTTATTTTCTGAACTAGATTACATTATTTGTATAAGAGTAAGCCAGTTTCCATCTGAACAAACTAAACTCTTCTAGTTTCTCCAATGACCTCATGTTCATAGTTTCATACTCATTTACACCTGTCTGCACATTCTGTTAGTCCTTCTGGCTAGACTTACAACAATTCTTTTCTTTTTCTTTTTTTTTTCTTTTTTCAGAGCTGAGGACCAAACCCAGGGCCTTGCACTTAATAGGCAAGCACTCTACCACTGAGCTAAATCCCCAACCCCAACAAAAAAAAAATTTATTCATTTCCTCCTTTAAATTTTTTCATCTGGAGATAAAAACGTTTATTTTTTTCTTGCATGTTTTTTTTTTAAATGTATAGTATTTAATCTTGTTTTAAAACTGTTTATCTTAAATCATGTAACAATTTTATGTATGGCAAGAGCATTCATATTATGTAGGTATTGGATAGCAGTCTTTACAATATTTTTTAATTTTTCAAGCTGAGTATTTGAATTTTTATTGAATATATCCTAGATGCTCAATACTTCTTATCTTCATTTACCTTCAGCTGGTGGTGGAACACATAAATATGTCAAGTATGATCAATTTTTGAAGATTATGCTTAGTGGCCAATAAAATAATATTCCAAATATTAGGTTTTTCAACAGTCACATTATAATGAAATGAAGTTTTATTTCATGTAATTTATACTTTATTCCATTGTTTGAAAGCAAATATCTCAGGATATCCAATAATTAAAACAAGCTAAGTCTGCATAAATATTTCCTTTTCCTTTTCCCTTTTTTCAGTGCTAGGGATCAAACCAGAGCTTTCTGCATGTTTCATAACATGCACTCTACCACTCAGTGACTCATGCAAGCACTTAATTTCTGATTTTAAAAGCAATACTTTCAATTTTTAAAAGTGATAAACCTATTAAAATATCCTCTTGATTTTTTAGTTGTCTACACTTCACATGTCGTACTTTTTTTCTTTCAGTTATATTTACCCCTTTCCTCTGCCCAAATCCTCCCATATACTTGTACCTACTCTCCTTCAAATTCATGACCTCTTCTTTCATGATTGTTAGTGTATGAATACATATATTTGTATATACATACATATTTCTAAATAAATTTTGTTCTGTCCATATAAAGTTATTGCATGTATGGTTTCAGGGACAACATTTTATCACTGTATAAACAATCAGTGTTCTCTTTCCTGTGGAGAACCACCTTTATTAGTTGCTTACTGTTCCTTTTGTAGGACTGAAGTCATGAGTCTTTACAAAAATGGGTGGAAGTATTTTGTGTGTGTTTTTTGAGCAATCATATTTATTTCTGATTTATTTAGAAAATGATGAACATTTTATTTGTAATTTAAAATAATCTGAGCCATAATATTGTACCAAATGTATAACTAGTTTTTATTTAATAATCATAATATTTGTACCTTTTCCAGAAAAACAGACTGTCGTTAATTTATCATTGTTAATTGTGATGCCACTTTTAAAAAGTATTCATTTTACATTTATTGATAGTATATATTGTGGGTATATGTGCATACACATGCATAGATCTCCATGGAGCTCAAATATTATCCCATCTGGAGCTGGAGTTATAAGGAGAGACTATTATGGATGCTGGGAATTGACCTTCAGTCTTCTGATAGAACATCAAACACTCTTAACTGTTGGACCATCTTTCTAGCCCTATGATATCACTTTTAAAAGAATTGAAACCTGGTGGGTTGCTGAGATTTGATTCTAAAATATCTCCAAAAGGTTCATGCATCAGACCTTTCCACGTCAAGCTAGTAGCATTGTTTCAGAAAATGGTTGTACCATTAAGAGGTAGAGTCTTGATGGAGAAAAATGGTGCAAGAGGCTGAATATGATGCTTTCTAAACTGGTAATAGTTCCTGTTCACTTTACTTCTTGAGTGCAGGTTGAATATGATTATCCAGTCTACTTTTTCTACAGCCATGTTTTTCCTGTCATGTTTGACCACATCCCTTGGGAACAATAAGTTAAAATGAACTCTTTCATTTTGAAGTTTTTTTTTTTCAGAACATTTTTATCAGAGCAGCAAGTAAGTAGGTAAGACAGGAACAAATATTGTCATTTCATAAACGTTGATAAAATTTCATTAATCTTTCCTTACAAAGTTTAGTTAATGATTACCATGACATCAATTATGATTGGTATTGTGTTTTCAAGAAGGTACTAAGCATTGTTTCATCTTCTCTGGGTGCCTTAAAACAAGTCAAAGAGATTTTTAACCAATTTTATACCATGCAGTTGTAAATAACCTGGAAATTCAACTTGGATTCTGTAGTAGGTGAAAGACATTAGATCCCTTCCCAAACAGCAAAATGGAGGCCAAAGGGAAGATAAAGAGGCTGGATAAAATAAACATAGTACAGTTTTCAAAGTAAGAAAAAGTGACCATGAACTGTGGTTGTCCCGAGACTCGGATCTCTGTGGCTTTTATTGAAGTTTAAAGTATCAAGGTGTGGTGAGCTTTTGAGCATGAATATCAGGCAAGTAATCTACATTTTTAAGGTTTCACCCTAGTTCACTTCAGTAGAGAACAGTGCCAGCAGTGGAAGTCCTTATGTGCACTGAGGGAAGGGAGAGAGTGAATGAGTACAATACATAGCATAAATATAGTCTGTTACTGCTTTTAAGGGGGGGGGGTGTATCCTGCCAGTTATTTATTTGCACCTGATTAAGTAACATGGTATATGTAAAGCAAAAATATTAGTATGCATTTTAGATACAGCTTGGGAGAGGACACCTAATGACAATTTCACTGCTGTCCCTTTATTCATTCCAGCCCTTTACTATAGGAAGCTATATCTAACAACATTTTATTGTTTGGGGTTAGCTCTTGAGTTTTGCAGTCCATTAAGATCTGTTTGGGGACTTTCCATTAGTTAATAAAAGGTCAATGGTGGCTTGTTATCTTTCAAATTTGAGAACAATTACAAGTTGTTAAGGGATGTTTCTCATGGTTGAGTGTACAAGCTGGCACTTGAAATTCTGCCAAGTCTTGAAATGCACCTGGAAAAACTTTTCTCCCCTGACTTACTAATCTTACCAACTCTATGAGCTCTAATATAAAATTTAACTGAACATTTTCATTAACAATTGTGCTTCTGAAATTGTCAGCAACTAAATCTGTATCTGCAGTACATTTGTTTTTAATAATAAAGCAGTTCATTTCTATTGATTTTTCTTTTGTAATTAGTATAATGTTTTATTTCTTTTAGTATTCTGAGCATTTTGATTTCATTTATAGATATGTTCATTGTGTGGCAAATTTCTAGGATGTCACACTTTCCAAATTCTTTGGATTTAACCATTTGAAAATAACTAAAACATCCTCTGTAGACTGCTGGCAATGGTCGAGAGAAAGCCTGATCTGACCTAGTCTGGTGATCAAATGGCCAAACACCCTAACTGTGGTGCTGGAACTCTCATCCAATAACTGATAGAAGTGGATGCAGAGATCCTTGGCCAGGCCCCAGGTGGAGCTCCAGGAGGGACTGTAAGAGCATGAATTGTTGAGACCAAGATTGGAGAGGCACAGGGACAAATAGCCAAATGAATAGAAGCACATGAATTATGAACCAAAGCCTGTGGAGCCCTCAGCTGGATCAGGCCCTCTGGATAAGTCAGACAATTGAATAGCTTCAAATGTTTGGGAGGCATTCAGGCTGTGGGACTGGGACCTGTCCTTAGAGCATGAGCTGGTTGTTTGGAACCTTGGGCTTACACAGGGACACTTTGCTCAGCCTGGAAGGAGAGGACTGGAGCTGCCTATACTGAATCCACCAGATTTACATGAATCCCCAGGGGAGTCTTGGCCCTGGAGGAGATGGGAATGGAGGGAAGGGGATGCGGGGAAGGTGGGGATGGGGGCGGGAGGGGGGAGGACAGGGGGAACACATGGCTAATGTGTAAAATTAAAATACAAATATAATTAAAAAAAGAAAAAAAGAAAATAGCTAAAACACACAATAATCTACAAATTGCTGCTGCTGCAATATGAGTTGTAAAACCTGAATTTGAGGGGGCTTAGTAGTTAATAACATATGTTGTTCTTTCAGAGAACATTAGTGTGATTTCCAGAAGACCCACCAGATAGTCGATAACTACTTTCCACTTTAGTTCCAAGAGCTTTGTCATGTTGGCTTCCATAGGCACTACACATGAAGAAGTCAAAGTATTGTCATTTGCAGATGATCTGATAGTATACATAAGTGACCCAGAAAGGTCTACTGGGAACTCCTACATTTGATAAACATCTTACGGGAAGTGGCAAAATACAACAATAACTAAAAGAGAAACAAATCATTAGCCTTTATTTATACAAATGCCAAGCGGGTTGAGAAAGAAATCAGGGAACAATACCCTTCACAATAGCCAAAAATATTAAAAAGTATCCTGCGGTAACTCTAACCAAGCAAGAGAAAGATTTGTATGATAAAAATTACAAGACTTGCTGGGCAGTGGTGGTGCATGCCTTTAATCCCAGCACTCAGGAGACAGAGCCAGGTGTATCTCTATGAGTTCAAGGCCAGCCTGAAGTACGGAGTGAGTTCCAGGAAAGGGGCAAAAACGGCACAGAGAAACTGTCTCAAAAGAAAAAAAATTACAAAACTTTAAATAAAGAAACCAAGAAGATATCAAAACATGGAAAGCTCTCCCATGCTCAGGGATCAGTAGGATTAGCATCATACAAATGGCCATCTGACCAAAATCAATCTACAGATTGAAGGCAACCCCCATCAAAATTCTAACACAATTATTTACAGACCATAAAAAGACAATACTCAATTCATTAAAAATAAAAGCCCACAATGGCCAAAACAATCTTTTGGAATATAAAAACTTCCAGAGATATCACCACACCTGATTTCAAACTCTACTACAGAACTATGGTAATAAAATCTTCATGGTATGGGCATAAAAACAGACAGGTTGATCAGTGGAATTAAATTGAAGACAAAGACATTAATCCACTCACATGTGGACATCTGATATTTGAATTTTAAAAAAAGCCAGAAATACACACTGAAAAGAAGGAAGCATCTTCAAAATGTGGTGCAAGTATAATTGGATGTCTGTGTGTATAAGAGCACAAAGTGATCCATATTTATCACCTAGCACAAAACTCAAGTATAATCTGATCAATGATCTCAACATTAAACCAGACACACTGAATTTGATAGAAGAGAAAGTAGGTTATAGCCTTGAAGTTATCAGCATAGGATACTATTTCCTAAACAGAATGTGGATGGTGAAGACTAATAAATGGGACCTCATGAAACTGAAATGCTTCTGTAAGACAAAAGACTGCGTGAACAAGAGAAGGTGGCAGCCATCAAAATGGGGGAAAAAAATCATTCACCAACTCCACATCTGTCAGAAGGCTAATATCCAATACATAAGGAGAAATCAAGAACTGAGGCATCAACAAATTAGATAATCTTTAAAAAATAGAGTACAGATATGAACAGAGAATTCTCCACAGAGAAATCTCAAATGGCTGAAAGACACTTAAAGAAATATTCAACATCCTTAGCCATCAGGGAAATATAAATAAAAACTACTTTGTGATTTCATCTTACACCTGTCAGAATGTCTAAGGTCAAAACACAAGCAATAGCTCATGTGAGAAACAATGTGTAGTAAGGGGACCACTCCTCCATGATTGGTGGGAGTGCTAACATGTATGGCCACTATGAAAATCAACATGGCAGTTCCACAGAAAATGGGAAATAGGTCTAACTCAAGACCCAGCTATACTGCTTGAGGCAATACCCAAATGATGTTCTATTCTACTGCAAGGTCACTTGCTTAGCTTATTCATAGAAGCTTTATTCATAATAGCGAGAGACTGGAAATGACCTGGATATCTCTCAGTGGAAAAATAGATACAAAAAATGTGGCACATTTACCCAATGGAGTATCATTTAACTTAAAAAAAAAAAATGACATCATGAAATGTGCATGTAAATGAATGGAACTAGGAAATACCATCCTGAGTGGGGTGCCCAGACCCAGAAAGACAAACATGGTATGCAGAAAACTGAAACATTTTAAATGTTAAAAAACAATCAGATCTCTGAAGTTTTAGAGAACCAAACCTATTAAGTACTTACAGGGGACACAAACTTAGTCCCTAATTACCTGCTTCAGACTCAAAATACATACAAGAACCTAAGTGAAGCTTATTTCTAAAACTATTTAGTACTCTCAATGACAACTAACATCCTAACAGAATATTTGTGTATATAAATACTAATACTATAGATTTTGAGATAATATTTATACCTTAGGGAATATTTTAAATAGTCAAAAATAAAACCAAAGGATTTTGAGATTTGTAGCAATAGAAATGTCCCTTAATTTTGGTTGTCTTCTCTTCCATAGCAGGTTGCTCTTCTGACAGGTGACAGAAATTTTGGATTTTTCTTTAACAAGCATGTGTGGATTTAGAGAAGAGGAGAGCCATCTTCCAAATCCAAAGTCAGCTTTGATTTTTAATTAAATTTTTACAACAAAAAGACCATTTGCCTTTTATGTTTATACAGAGAAGTAAAAACAAGCATGTGGGAAGATTGGAGTTGTGCTATACCATTAGGCCAGTCTTCCTTCAGACGTTTTCTCTTGATGATTCATCTTTCTTCTTCCAATGTCTCATTTGTCCAGTGCTCTTTAGATTCCTTAGTTGGATGCTTTTGTTCTTCTGAAAAACATAAACAAAACCCTGCCAAAACCCTAATATTGGGGACTTTTTTTTGGGGGGGCAGGTTATATCCTTGTTGAGGTGTGGTGATATATTGTATATCAAATAAAGCTTGCCCAAGTGTCGGAGGACAGAGCCAGCCACTAGATTAAACATGGAGGTCAGGCAATGGTGGCACACCCCTTTAATCCTACTACTTAGGAGGCAGAAATCTGTGGGAATCTCTGTGAGTTCAAAGCCAACTTGGACAACAGGAGATTGATTAAGTCTAAGAGAGAAACAGAGCCAGGCAGTGGAGGCACACACCTTTAATCCTAGCACTTGAAATCTCAAGCCTTTGCTAACAGTATTTAGGAAGCACACAGGCTATTAATCCCAGCACTAGGAAGGAAGTGATATGGCTGGACAGAGAAAAGTATATATGGAGTATTACCCAGCTATAAAAACAAAAACAAACAAACAAACAACAACAAAAACATGAGATCATGCAATTTGTAGGTAAAAGGATGGACCTAGAAAAAAAAATCACCCTAAATGAGGTAACCCAGGCTCAGAAAGACAAACATGGTTTATACTCACTCAAAAGTGGATACAAGATGTAAAGCAAAGGATAACCAGACAATAATCAGAGTAAACTAGGTAACAAAGGAGACCCTAAGAAGGATGCATGGATTGTCCTGAGAAGGGGAAATACATGAGATCTCCTGGGTAAACTGAGTGAAGTGGTGCTGTAGAAGGAAGGAGATGGGGTATGACACCATGAGGGAATGGGATGGTTGAGCTGGGGACAGGGTGTGGAGTGGGAGAGCAATGAAGGAGATATCTTGGTAAAGGGTGCCATTCTGAGGTTAGGGAGAAACCTGATGTTAGGGAATTCCCAGAAATCCACAAGGATGACCCAAGGTAAGACTACCAGCCATAGTGGAGATGGTTTCTGAATCAGATTGATAAATACCATAACTGTCTTCATAGTCTTCATCCAGTAACTGATGGAAGCAGATACAGAGATCCACAGCAAAGCACCAGGCCAAGCACTGGGAGACCAGTAGAAGAGAAGGAGAAAGGATTATATGAGCAAGGGGGGTGGTGTGTCAACATTATAATGTGGAAATCTACAAAGAAAACTGAGCCAAGCTGGTGGAAACTCACAAACTTTAGACCATCAATGGAGCCTGCATGGTGCCAAACTAGGTCCTCTGCATGTGGGAGAGAGCTGTGTTGCTTGGTCTGTTTGAGGGGCCCCTGCCAGTGGGACCTGATATATTAGCTATTTTTTGGAGCCAGTTCTCTATGGTTTGATGGCTTGCTCAGCCTTGATGCAGAGGGGAGGGTTTTGGTCCTGCCTTGACTGAATGTACCAGGCTTTGTTGAACCCCTATGGGAAGCCATTCCTTTGGAGGAGTGGATGGAGGTGGTTGGGGGGGGATAGCAGGTAGGAGGAGGGTTCAGAGGAGGAATTCTGGTTGGTATATAAAATGAATTTAAGAATTTTTTTTTAAAAGAACACATGGATTGATTTTATGCAAATCAAAACGACTCTGAGATACCACCTTACACCTGTCAGAATGGCTAAGATCAAAAACACAGAAGACAGCTTATGCTGGAAAGGATGTGGAGCAAGGGGAACTCTCCTCCACTGCTGGTGGGAATGCAAGCTTGTACAGCCACTTTGGAAATCAATATGGCACTTCCTTAGAAAATTTGGAATCCATCTCCCCCAAGACCCAGCTGTAGCACTCTTGGAAATATATCCGAGGAATGCTCAATCATACAAGGGCATTTGCTCACCTATGTTCATATCAGCATTGTTTCTAATAGCCAGAACCTGGAAACAACCTAGATGCCCTTCAACTGAAGAATGGATAAAGAAAATATAGTACATATACGCAATGGAGTACTACTCAGCAGAGAAAAACAATGACATCATGAGGTTTGCAGGCAAAGGGATGGATGTAGAAAAAATCATCCTGAGTGAGGTAACCCAGACTCAGAAGGACAAACATGGTATGTACTCATTCATAGTAGGATACTAGATGTAAAACAAAGATGACTAGACTGGTACACAACTCCAGGGAGGCTACCTAGAAAATGGGACCCTAGGAAAGACACAGGGATCACCCAATGACAGAGAAATGGATGAGATCTACATGAACAGCCTGGATTAGAGTGGGAGAAATGAAGGGCAAGGTTTGAGGGAAGGGAGGCTTGGGGGAGCAGGAGATCCAAGCTGGATCAGGAACAGAAAGGGAGAATAAGGAATTGTAGACCATGATGGATGAGGACCACATGAGAACAGGAGTGGGCAGAGTGCTAGAGAGGTCCCTTGAGGTCCACAGTGATGCAACCTCTGTAGACTGCTTACAGTGGTCTAGAGAAAGCCTGATCTGTCCTAGTCTGGTGATCAAATGGCCAAACACCCTGACAGTCGGGCTGGAACTCTCATCCAGTGACTGATGGAAGTGGATGCAGAGATCCTCAGCCAGGCCCCAGGTGGAGCTCTGTGTGTCCAGTTGTCAAGAAGGAGGAGGGACTGTGGGAGCGTGAATTGTTCAGCCCAGGATCGGAAAAAGCACGGGGACAAAAGGCCAATGGAACAGAAGCACATGAATTATGAACCAAAGGCTGTGGACCACCCAGCTGGATCAGGCCCTCTGGATAAGTGAGACAGTTGAGTGGCTTAGACTGTTTGGGAGGCATCCAGGCTGTTGGACCTGGACCTGTCTTTAGTGCATGAGCTGGCTGGTTGGAACCTTGGGCTTACACAGGGACACTTTGCTCAGCCTGGAAGGAGGGGACTGGACCTGCCTGTACTGAATCCACCAAGTTTAAATGAATCCCCAGGGGAGTCTTGGCCCTAGAGGAGATGGGAATGGAGGGAAGGAGATGGGGGGAAGGTGTGGGCGGGGGCAGGAGGGGGAGGACAGGGGAACCCATGGCTGATATGTAAAATTAAAACACAAATATAATAAAAAAGGGGGAAAATTGCTATTGGCACACTAAATTTCATCTAATCACTATTTTGATGAAATGAAGGGAAATTACATAAAATTTTCTACCTGTTAGATCATAGTGTACTATTGGAAATGAAATTCTTAGGCATTGCTTCTAGTGAGGTTCTGTCATAATCCCACTGCAGTTATGGTTTGCTTCTTGTTTTGTACTCTACACATAAACCATTTCTTCCTTCCACCTTACCTGGTTCTCTGCCTTCTACTTCCTCTATGTTCATAATCCAGGATTCTTTATTCTGTTCAAGGCAGGTGACTAGCTCTGGTTTTGACACAGAAAGGCCTGTGAATTAGAAGAGATGTATGATGATCTGTTTACATGATGGATAACAGAGTTAGGATTTAGTAGAGGCTTGTACTCAGCGGATATGAAGTTATAGAAGGAAGGACTCAGTAGTGAAGTCTTATTAGTACATACTTGACAGGTGTTTTAGACTTTTAAGAAATCCGTAATTTTGATTTTGTATACATGTAACTTTCCTTATATTACCCCATTACAGAAATAAAACTGTGAGAATTGGACTGTAAAAAAAAAAATAGAAAAGATGAATAGAAAAAGGACCTTCAGCATTATCAGAAAAAATATAACTCATACATTTTAAAGAATATCAAGTGTTAATGTTGACTAAATTTAGAAAAAGAAAAAGGAAAACCATACTTTATAAACTTGTTTCAGACTAAATGTGCTAATTTTGAAAAAAAAATACCCACATATTCAGTAGCAAATAGAGATATGCAAACCAAGCTTTCTATCAATCTTAAACAGCTTCCTAAGTGTGAAAAAGAATATTTCATTGTACTAATTTATATTTGAAGAACGTTAATGGACTGATATATAAATTTAAAGAAGCATAGTGGCCTGAAATGCACAGAGATAGCTGAGACTTAGGCACAGATAATCTCATCATAGGACAAAATCC
The DNA here is from genome assembly GCF_903995425.1 of Onychomys torridus. Taxonomy (NCBI): domain Eukaryota; kingdom Metazoa; phylum Chordata; class Mammalia; order Rodentia; family Cricetidae; genus Onychomys; species Onychomys torridus. The sequence goes on from NC_050454.1 coordinate 60,430,970, forward strand.
ATCCTGTCAGTATTGCCAGCGTCTTCATTAAGAAATAAAGCTGAAACCTTGACAAGACAAGAAAAAATGTTGAGAAAGGAGACACGCTTAATAATGAATATTGTATACATGTTCTTATAGTAAGACATAGCCACTAATTGTGAGTATTACAGTGGAGGGAAATGGCACAATTACCATTGATTTACTTAAGTAAAAATGCTGCATGCATGGATCCCTTAATGTAGAGATCTGTAACGCCTCCTCACTGCAAATACCTTATGTGACTTGTGAGAACACCTGCCAGTCCTGAAAAAAAAAACATTATTAGCTATCTGATTTTAAAAAGCTTTCAAGTACCAGTTCTGAAAAGCTAGTTGCTCATTTCTCTATCATTTGATCCAAAATTATATCCATTAAATAGTACTGCATCTCCTCATCACAGAATTATCTCAATTAGAAATGTGAACTGAACTAAAATATCTTTGCCATTTGCATAAAAGTTTACCATAATTGGACACTGACTTTCATTAGTCTCTTTTAAAATTAAAAATAACCATTTTGACAATAAAATAAAATGAAAAATTTATTACTCTTTCTCATTTTCTTAATATCTTTAACCCATTTTAAAATAGGTAACATTGGTGATCGTAAATATAGAAAGACATATTTTATACTAATTAAGTTATAATAAATTATAGCTGTGTATAACTAATAATAAATATTAATATATTTCTACATACAGAAAATTTTAATTAAATACAAAGATATATTTTATGTACATACTTAGTTGATGGTTTTTTTTAAATAAAAATGAAGTATTTTAAAAGTTACTACTAATAGTTCAGATTGGAGCCCAAGATGCACCATGGTGTCCTATGATTTTCCATATTTATATTATAAAGTAAGAGGTCTAGAGATGTAGATTCACATAAAGTCTGTGTTTAAAGTAAGGACACCCAGTTAAAGCCACAAGACAATACTCTGTTTGCTAATACAGACATTTAATTAAATATTCCTTTAGGGGACGCTGTCAGGTAGAGAAGGTATAGCTTTGCACAGTATTTGGAGGTCTTGAGTTTTCAAAAGCATAGGTCTATGTTTCTTCTTACTTGACAGTTGTTCTTAGTACATGGTATCTTTGTCTGAGGAGCAGTTATCAGTATGAAAAATCCTACCAGCTAAACTGTTGCTGACTATCAAATTGATGTTTCCCATATAATGAGCACTCAACTGTTCTTAAGTTCATGTTGCTAATGAAATACTCAGGACCTATGAAATGGCAAAAAAAAAATTAATTTGACTTGAACATGGATAAGATTTAATTGTTCAACTTCTTTGAAAATTTCCATCAAGAACATTCATAAAAGTGTCAGAGTTTATGTTCAAGTCTGAAATTTTACTGTATTAACATTTCAAGAATGTGGCTGTTAATTTTTAAGATAGCAAACTTAGAAGAATTTGTGAAATAAAATGTTTCATGTGTGTTTTTTATGGCATATGAGTTAAAAAGTAAGCTGTCTCTTTGGGGTAATGCTTCCCTTTGGAAGTAAATATAGTTACTGTCTTTATCCATTTATAGTACTGAGAATCAAAGACTAAACCTAATGGGGCGGTGAGGATTAGAGATGTTTGTAGGAAAGTGGATTATCCTTAGAGAGAGCTAATTTCTTCTAATGAGAAGAATGTGATCACCCCTGGCAGGCAGTAGGCTTACTTAAGGCTAAATGAAGGAGACAAACCAGGAAACGCAGGCTAACACTCACCTCTCATTACTTCTGTGTAGAGAGCTACATTAAAGAACGATTCCCACTTTATCTACATTCCTCATTTATATTCAAGTTAGTCTGACTTATGTAATTGACTTTTAAAGATGAAGAAATTGGCTGCAAGCACCTTTATCATTAACGAAAGCTTATAATCCTCAAATTTGTCCTATTAATCCAGAGGCTTTGTTTAAACATTGGGGATAATATTTATCATATTAAGTTAATTCACTGGCAATTTGTAATCCATGCCCTTTAACTCAATACATAAGAAATAAATGAGCAGTTTGATCCTCACCAGTAGCTCACCTGCCTCTATTTCTCAAAATCAATGCATAGAACAGTAGTTGAAATAAGTTATACGAAACATAAAAAAAAAAAACCTTACAAATAATATCAGAAATAGTTCAATTCTCTCTGTCTAGAATGCTTTCTCACTTTTATGTGGTGAAGTGTTTGTTCTATGAAGGGTATATTTGTGTTCTACAATATTCCAATCTGTCAAGTATGGCTGTATTTTGAGGTCATGAAATGCGGTGGCCATGATTGAATGAGTACTCATGAAAGCATACTTGCTTTCGTACTTCCCCTCTATGTATCAGGCAAACATAGTGTTCCTCAAGGCACGAAGATAACTTTCCAGAGAATCCAACAATGGTATCGTGCTCTTCTCAAGCCTCTGGCCTTCTCTATTGTTAGAAATCCAAGATTTGCAGTTCAGTCTATCTAGTTCATGGTATTGTTATGGTAGTTTAAACCATAAAGACATATTTCTCTGCTCTTGATTTTCTTCACACCCATTTCATTGTTTCTATTTAGTTATATTTATCTGTGATGACGTTTTCATTTTTCCATAAATGTTAGGTGTTTGCTATGCTCATCATCTAAGTTTTTTTCAACATGTACAATTTATTTCATCAATTATATTTATCCCATATAGTTTATTTTTCATAACTATTGTTTGAAAATATTCAATTTTATAGCATCAAAACAAAGCCAATATTTGGTGATTTGCAGAGTAAATAGTGAGCATAAATAAAGGAATATATTCCTGTTCCTAAAAAAGGTAACTAGTTCTGCCTCATCTGGCTGACTTTCCATGGCCTTTCCTAAGGTTGAAATTTTATCACTATTATTACTGTTATTCACATCACTATTAAAATATAAAACATGATGCCCTAATTCATGACTTAAATATTTTTAAGTATTTTCACTAAAATAAAATGTACTAATTTTATTCTTAGATGCATTAAAATATTTTGATTAAATTAGGATTTTTAAATACATAAAGTTATATATAATTTAGAAAATATACACAAATTGAATTTAGATAACATGCTAAGCCATATTCCTTAGTGGTACAAAATACTCTGTAGTAAGACACCTTTTATTTTATTTACTTTTATTTATTTATTTATTATTTTTTGGTTTTTCAAGACAGGACTTCTCTGTATAGCTGTGTGCCTTTCCTGGAACTCACTCTGTAGCCTAGGTTGGCCTGGAACACACAGAGATCCTCCTGCCTCTGCCTCCTGAGTGCTGGGATTAAATGCATGTGCCACCAATGTACAGCTGTAAGACACACTACCAGATATGAACACAGATGTCCAATGTAGTGAGAGCAATGAAACATGTAAGATAAATGCAGAGAAAGCCAGAAGAATACAGATACAGGTCCAAATACAGAAGATGCTTTAGAAAAATATGACTTTACCAATATGAGTAATTCATGCTGTTTCCCTCAGAATACCTAAGTGAATTAATAATTATCCTATGTCTTGACATTACAGGTCAGATAATATGAATAGGCCTAAGAAATAGAGGGGAAAATGTACCTGCTCATTCTTTTCCATGCTCAATCCATGCTGAATAAACTTTCTTTCTTTTTTTTTGAGACGTTTTCTCTGTGTTGTTTTTGGTGCCTGTCCTGGCTCTCACTCTATAGCCTGGGTTGGCCTTGAACTCACAGAAATCCACCTGTTTCTGCCTCTTGAGTGCTAGGATTAAAAGAGTGTGCCACCATTGCCCGGCTCAAAATCTTTCTGTCCATTCCAGCTCACTGGTACTAGAGACACAGGAGATCGGGAACTACAGAGGTCTCTGAAGTATATGCTACCAGTTCAAAGACATGCAAGTTAAATTGAATGAATGATTTGATTATTTTCTAACATCATAAAATAGGGCAATTCCTGGGCTACCATATTGCCCCATGATTCAAAATACACACTAGATATAGAAACAATGGTTTTCAAAACAATGGAGATGACAACTATTTCGTGCCACTTTTCTTTAATATTTGTGTTCATAGTCGTATGAAGCTAAAAGCTAGACTCCATCTCTGGAAATATTAAAAACCCAGGTAGCCCTATAGGCAGGCTAAATTGACCCTGAGTCCTAGATTATGTCTCACATGCATGCATATATTGAGCCTGAAAGCATTTAGTGATTTGTTTTAATTAGCACATTCATCATTTTGGCAAGATTCCTTTTTCTCTTGAATGTTTGTAGCTTCCTGTGGTTTATAGCTTTTATTCAATAGCAAACTATTGAAGATCTTTACACTTCTATTTAGGTACAGCCATGTCATAACCAACAGCGTTTCAAAAGAATCATTTCTTCAGTAGGGCATGGTATACACATAATTTTCACCAGAATCAAAAAAAAAAAAAAACAGAGTAGAACATATATACTAACATATATAATCAATGTTAGTGATTTCAATTAAAATCTGCTTAGTAGTATCATTCAGGTGAATTAAAGGCTTCTTGCAAACCCATATCTAGCAAGAGACGTATGTATAAGTTGTAAAGAGAGTGTCTATGGTAAGTAAAGCAGAGAAAAATTCAATTAAAAATTGGCAAAACATGAACAAACTGCACTGATGAATAAACAGATGCAAAAATAAGCAAATGAAATGTTTCTCATCCATCTACATTAGTTATGAGGAAGAAGAAACTTTATCCTTGAAGAAACTCCATCACATGCTGAAAAAAAGTGGCTTTCATACTTGAACACAATACAGGGACAAAGCTCAGTTCTAATCAGAGATTCAGAAAACAAGCACAACATAGAATTTTTGAGAATAGCAATTTGTAAGCATTTAATAAATAAATATAGTATAAAAATCACACACACACACACACACACACGCACACACACACACACACACACACACACACATATACACACAAGAAACATATTTCCCTTTGGTAAAGCATTGCGGTTTTAATTTAAACCAAAGATTTACTTTGGTTTTTAATATTCTAGGCAAAGAAATACAAAAGACTTTACTGTCTTGTTTTGTAGAATTAAATTCAGGAAATTAAAATGATAGACTTTGTAAATATTCATTATCTTATGATATTCCATAAATAGAATGATATTGTTTTTCTAGCTCAGAATTTTTAAACTTTATGTATTTTAGCCTTTATGTGAATGGTCCCTGGAGAAAAAATATATCATCTAAATGAGACTTGTAGTCATTTCCAATAATTTCATATTCAATGTAAGTACTATCTGGACACAAGACTCATATATTGTCATTCCAGCAAAGAAGAGTCAAAGCTGTCATCTCCCTACAAAAACATTAACAGAGAACTCGCAGGATAAATCACCTATAAAATGGACAGATGGCAGTTCACAGGAATGATGCTGTGTTTCTTTGCACTCATTAACAATTATAATTATCAATAAAGGTGCAATTTACCTTTAAAATTTTATAATTATAATATAATGGCAACATTTCTCCTTTCCATTTTATCCCTCTAGCACTTCCCAACACCCCTCCATGCTCTTCTTCAAATTCAAGGTCTCTTCTTTCCATAATTATATATATATATATACATATACATATATATATATACAAAATAATTGTATTCATTTTATTGTACAATATCCAAATCATTTTCAAGGAAATGAAAAATAATCAGTGATAGAAAATATGAAATTACTTTTAATGTTTCTGTAAGAATATATCATTATACCCAATCATACTACCTAAATCATTGTAAACGTTTTTAGAGTATTTATTGCTGTAAACACTCACTGCCTCGGTATGGACAACAATGAATATATTCACACACTAAACTTTATGAAGAAATATTTGTGTGAAGTATGAAATTATTTCGAAACTTTAGTTTCCATAACATGTTTGTTTTTAAGCTCTTCATTCTAATTGTCCTATATTTATTATAAATAATTTTGTAAAGTTGAAAAATTATAATACTGCTGACTTAAGCAGAAATGTTTAGTCTTGCCAATGGCAAATGCTTGCCTAGTGTTTGTAAAGATGTATGGTTTTTTTTCTATTGTTGAACATAAATAAAAAAATATTTTAAATATCACTATAAAAATGTTTAAAATAAATTTATACTAATTACTTAATAATAAGCAAGAAAGAAAATGAATTATTTTAACACAGAAGCTTATATCACAATACCATTGCCAAAAAAGCGTGTTCTTATGATTTATGACATCTCTATTAGTATGTTCACAAATCAGTCCCTGCGTTTATAATTCTACATTTAAGAGTGGCTTTAAAAATTGTCCATGAGTCTTCAATTCGATTCCTTTGGTCCACATGTCGGGTTTTATGCCAGTACCATGCTGTTTTTATTATGGTAGCTCTATAGTAGAGCTTGAGGTCAGGGATTGTGATGCCTCCAGAGGTTGTTTTATTGTACAGGATTCTTTTGGCTATCCGGGGTTTTTTGTTTTTCCATATGAAGTTGAGTATTATTCTTTCCAGGTCTGTGAAGAAATGTGTTGGTAATTTGATGGGGGTTGCGTTGAATCTGTAGATTGCTTTTGGTAAGATCACCATTTTTACTATGTTAATCCTGCCTATTCATGAGCATGGGAGATCTTTCCATTTTTTGAGATCTTCTTCAATTTCTTTTTTCAGGGACTTAAAGTTCTTGTCATATAGGTCCTTCACATGCTTAGTTAGAGTACCCCAAATGTATTTTATATCATTTGTGGCTATTGTAAAAGGGTGATGTTCTCTGATTTCCATCTCAGCCTGTTTGTCTATTGTATATAGGAGGGCTACTGATTTTTTTGAGTTGATCTTATATCCTGCTATGTTGCTGAAGGTGTTTATAAGGACATTTTGCTCAGCATGGAAGGAGGGGCCTGGACCTGCCTGTACTGAATCTACCAGGTTGAGCTGAATCCTCAGGGGAGTCTTGGCCCTGGAGGAGATGGGAATGGAGAGGAGGGGGTGGGGAGAAGGCAGGGGCGGGAGAGGGGAGGACAGGGGAACCCATGGCTGATATGTAAAATTAAAATACAAATATAATTTTTAAAAAAAGATTTAACAAATTAGAAAAAAAAATTGTCCATGAGGAAATCCTTCAGTGAGCTTATATCAAAGCTTAATTTTTATGCCAGGACAGTGAAGCATGATCAAATTATTCTTACCCATTAACACCAGGAGTCAAATATCAGGGAAACAACCTTAAAGATCAGAGATACATAGGTGCAGCCACTAGTCACCGCTTTATGAATTCCCTATTGTCTAACAAAATCTGCTGAGATTACGGTGAAGATGAAGGTAAAGTCTGAGGCTGACTGCTGCTGCAGAATAGCAGAAGCTACTATGTCAAGACAGCTACCTAGTGTGGCAGCAGTCAGATGAGGGGGTCCAGGAAAAGCCCACAACCCACCACCAGAGAGAGCCTGCTGTCTGAAAAATGCACACAGGGGATGGTGGGACATTTAAATTCAATTTGTCTTTTTTTGGGGGGGGGGTAATTTTTTCCTTGCTGTTTTCTCATTCTTTTCTTCTGCATGACCGTGTTTATTCTTGTCAATGTCTATTCAGGGCATGCAACAAATACTTTAAAATTTAAAATGGCACCACTTCCCCTTTCCTTTCTTCCCTTCATCCCTGACATGTCCATGCCTGCTTTGTCCCTTGAACTTACTGAGTTAAGTGTCACATATGAGACAAGCCCCTGGATGGATCTACTGAGAATTTTTTTCAGAAAGGTTTCACTGAAGAAGGAAGACTAACCCTGAAATTTGCCCAAACCAAAAATAAATAAATAAATAAATAAATAAATAAATAAATAAATAAATAAATAAATGAGAACGTGAGCTCAACACTATATCCCTCTCCTCCTTCCTAATTTGGAACACAGACAGAATATTTGCCTCGTGACCCTCCTGTCATGCCTTTTCCTCTGGGATGGACTATGCCTTCCCAGATTGTGATCCATAGAAACTCTTTCTTCCTTATGCTGATTTTCTCAGGCATTTTCTCACAATACCAAGAAAAATAACTGCATGCATGTCATAACTTGCCACCCACCACACTGGATGGTAGGGGCACAGGCCTTTAATCCCAACACTCAGGAAGCAGATCTCTGTGAGTTCAAAGTCTACAGAGAATTCCATGTATTGGTGATATTCATAAGAGACTGGCCCTTTCCTAAACAGAAAGGGAGGACTGTAATTTGGGTGGGAACAGAGGAGGTAGGGAGGGAGAGACTGAGAGGAAAGGAAAGGGGGGAAATTGTGCAAAATAAATAAATAAATTAGAAAAAAAGGGGGAAAATGAAAACAGCTGTTGCTGTTATACAGAGAAATTGTTTCAAAAAAAAAGAATGATTCCCAATAATCAATTTTTCTCCCTTTATGTTCTTACGTGGTATGGCATGATCATGTGATGTACCTGATGGCTGCATCACTCACACAACCCTGAAGAAGAGGCAGAGAACTGAAGTGATTACTTTTCTGAAACATCCCAACTCACTGCATCTTATGCATATTTCACTACCTTTGTATCAACATGGAAAAAAGAAACTTGGAGATACTCAACAATAAGACAATAGATATTTCCAATTAAAATGACATAAGATCAGACAAATGCCTGACCAAAAAAGGAATATTGGTGGGAAATAATCAAGTAAAATATGTCGAGCAAATGGCACTATTTAATTACCAATTAAAATAACCAGATGTTTCTCTAAACTTCACATACATGACAAAATCAAACACTGTATTCTTATGAAAATGTGGGGGAAAACACTGAGGTTCATTGAGTGGGGGAAGCAAATTAGTATCACTACATTGAACGATTACATGCAAATTTTTATTAAAGTCACTATAATTTACTATAAGATCCAGAATAGCAATTTTCTTTGATATTCTCCAAAATGAAGTAAAATGTATATATGCATACACACACATGACTGAATATAGTCATTTATAGAGGTTTTATTTATAATTGCCATTGTATGAAAATAAGGTATTTTTCAGGAGGTAAAAAGATAAATAAACCATGATAAATTTATACAAAGGGGTATTATACATCACTGAATAGAAATAATGTCAAATAAAAAAATTAGAAATGTCAACTACAGAATAATAAGTACAAGTGTATCCAATTTGAAAAGTTTACTACTTTAGGTTTATGCCTGTCAGTTGAGGGAAAAGAAAGTCTGTGGAGATAGAGATTTGTGGTTCCCAGGGCTGAATAAAGAACAATGCACAAATGCTGTCCTGTGTAATACATTAAACTCTAATATACTATATGTCACACTAACTATACTAGTGGTGGATCAATTTGATTACACATTCATAAAAATGTCATAGAATGTCAATCACGGTGACACATCCATGTCACAACTATGAATTTGAATGCTGCTGCTGCTGCTGCTGCTGCTGTGTCAATGTAAGTCCAGAGCTGATCATACTAAGGTGCTCCATGGTCAGGTTCTCAAAGTCTCCCAATGTTCATGGTGAAGGTTGGCGCATATAAGGTTAGGTAAGGGAATATAAAAGATACATTATTATCTAGGCTACATTTTATTGTGATGTTAAACTATTTAAAGCTGTATATATAAACATCAATGTAAAATCTGCCAACATGAAATAATTTTAGTATATCATTTATGTTTTGTCATCTTTATACTTCTACGAAGACTATTCATAAAGATGGGGTTGGTTGTTATCAGCTGTGATTTAACATATTTTCCCCATAATAGCCCATGCATAATTGCAGAAAAAGCCTGTAGGTAAAGAGAAATATTGGGAATTAATTACTTCATTTTCCTGGCATCATACCACATTCTGTGCTGTCAGCTTATCTGTTTTCTCACTCCTGGTGGCAAAATGCCTTTGTAAAAATGTGTAAGGAAAAGGGACTTTCTCCAATAGCTTTGCACACATTTGTGCATATGTACCTTATTTATTCATGATTAACAAATGCAATGGTTTAAACACATGGGTGTCTTTTAAAATAATATACTTGAAACATATCTTTAAGTAGGGAAGTGCGTAGAGGTCATCTCTGGAACAGTCTAACATATAAATATGTTGTTCTTGCTGCAACTCCAAAAATATGCCAGAGAAACATCCTATGTACCCACAAGCACTTGAAAGCAATTAGTGGGATGAGTCTATCCAATATACTTTCTGTCATAGTTGTTGTTCCGTTTGGCATTTCTGCTCTTCAGTGTCACTTCTCATTAACGGATGTGTGCAGTTACGGTCAGCTGATGACATCTTACTGTCCTTTTACTTCATTAACTGATCATTTTCTAATTGCTATTTTATGCATCCATTTGACTCATCAGCTTTTAATGTTCCACTGAATTGGCTTCTTTGTGTGAATGATATGGAAGGAAATGTGCCAAAATTTATCATCCACTTTTAAAATTCTGATATGGGAAGAGTTTAATTTTTTTCTCTATCTCATTAAAAATTCACATGGCAATCATCAAGTAAAGAAATGAAGCCACATTCTACTCAAGCTCTTTTCACTGCTCTTGGCTTTTTGGATTTCTAGTTAAAGGAAAACAAATCCAGAGACTTTGAAATATGCCTTTTATTTTGCTTATATTTAAAATCCATGTGATTTTTTCAATTTTATGATATTTCTGTTAATGAAATTTTATGTGAAGTTTCAGATTATGTTTTATTGTTATGAATATTGTAAATTACACATTTATAAATAAAATAAATTAGTAATTAAAGCATTGATGTGGTGTGAGATTTGTTAGTTAAGCTAGGATTTTCAATACAAATTTGATTACAGAAACTTTGGAAATATATAAAAATGTCATTGTTTTCACTTTTATAAAAATTTCTTATAATAGTTTCCATTAACAAGGTAGTTTAGAATACTGTTAATTTAATATGAACCATATCAAACAAATACAAATGACAGAACTGGAACTCAATGTCGCCCTGACTGAAATAAAGATTGCTGTATATGTATATTCTTAAAATATGACTATGTCATGTGTAAGATTATACACGTTGTGGGCAAAAGATAGAAAAGCTGCTACTCTGTTACTCTTCCATCTATTATGTCCATGTTTGATATGACAAAACCCTGTGAGATTCAAACAATGACTTCTTTGCCAACTGTGAATATAAGTAATCAGTCAAATTCCTTAACTGTATACAAAGAGAATATACTCTTAACTGTGTACAAAGAGAATATACTCTTAACTGTGTACAAAGAGAATATACTCTTAACTGTGTACAAAGAGAATATACTCTTAACTGTGTACAAAGAGAATATACTCTTAACTGTGTACAAAGAGAATATACTCTTAGGGCTATTAATTTTACTCGCCTTGCATTATTGCCACTTCCTTATTTTTACAGGCAACAAAAGTTTCAGTGCATACAAGTCAAAAATGATGGGCCTTTTCTTACTTTCTCCTTTAAAACTGATAAATTTCAAATAGATTGGAAAACAACGTTAATTCCAATAATGACAGAATAGTACCTTAAAATCAAGTGATTAGAATTTTCTTTGAATATTGCAAAATACTTTATATGCGTTGCATAACTATATACAATTTCATTTTTACTTTAAGAGCTCTGATATTATTTGCATCTATTATAATACACATAAAGGATAATCCTATGAAATTTCAACCTCTTTCATATTGGGTGATCCAGACATTAATCTAATAACATACAGTGTAATATATTGAAAATGATGGAGGAATGAAAATAACTTTATATAATGTTATATAAGCCTAATTTAATTCAATAATTTTAGCCTAAAGTTTAAAAAAGATGTTCTGCAATATTTGTATTTACTTTTCCACATATGAAGCTGGTTAAAGCCGATAAGTTCAGAAACTTAAAATGCTTATAAAACAAATAAATCAGAACTCTAAACTGGAGGAAGTTTTGAAGAAAAATTTGTTAATTAAATGCTTCCTACATAAATAGTAAAACAGTTCACTCTTTAAAATTTAGCTTATTTATTTATTTTTGAGAAATGCTACATTGCATATGTAGGGGTCAGAGAATAACCATGGGACTGACTGGCTTCTTTCTTTTCTGTGGTGGTATTGTGTTCCCCAAAATATTGTGTACCCTAATAAACTTATCTGGGGTCAGAGAACAAAACAGCCACTAGATACAGAGGCTAGAAAATGGTGGCTCTCATGCCATTAATCCTAGCATTCCAGAGGCAGAAATCCATCTGGATCTCTGTGAGTTCAAGGCCACATTGTTCAAGGCCAGCCATTGTGACACTTGCCTTTCATCCCAGGAAGTGACCTTTTAATCCTAGGAAGTGATGGCAGAAAGCAGAAAGTTATTTAAGGCGTGAGGACTAGAAACTAAAGCAGGTTAAACTTTCAGGCTTTTGAGTAGCAGTTCACCTGAGACCCATTCAGATGAGGACACAGAGACTTCCAGTCTGAGGAAACAGTATCAGTGGAGGAACTGGCGAGGTGAGGTAGCTGTGGCTTGTTCTGTTTCTCTGATCTTCCAGCATTGATCCCAATGACTGGTCTCAGGTTTGTTTTCATTAATAAGAACTTTTAAGATTCCTGCTACACTTTCACCATGCAGGTTTAAGAGATTGACCTCAGATTGTCAGGCTTAGATGCTAGCAGCCTTAATATAGATTCTTCTTTCCTTCCTTAAACGTTTCTAAACTAAGTTTAGTTTAGTAGAGACGGATGTGCTAAAACCTGTATGCAAAAAAAAAAAAAAATCCCAAACATTCTTTGGAAGAAACAAGATTTCCCTGACATCAATATCTTAAAAATTTATGGAAAAGGTAAATGCCATTTTCAGAAAATAATCATTAATAGATATGTGTCAATGGTTTTGATAATGACGATCATCCTTTACCCTAGACTCTTGTGCAGACTAATAGGAAAACAGAAAAAAAATGCAAAGATTCACAATTTCCACATTGAAATGTTCAGATAAAGAATCCTGAAACTTTGGGAAGTGACTCAGATATTTTCAAATATTTAATATTCCCCTTGTCTCTCAGTCTAACCTAGGCAACTATTCACTCATTAATGGACCAATATGAAACAGTCATAGAGATATTCATCAGAGTTTCAATCAACACATTTTTTACCACACCCACCATACCATTTGTATAGAAAATAGAGTCGTTAGAGAAGCAATATGTATAGTAAATAGTGGTTAAATTATTTCTACACTTAAGTCCACATAAGTATATATTTTTTAAGTAAGCTCATTTCAATTCAGGCATCCATTAGTGTTGCTATCAGTATATTGTTCTTATTTGTATATTGTTTCTACTTGCTCATGAACTTTTCTAGCAAGAATGCTTTTTATTCCTCCCCAATAAAACAAACACTCACAGGTCCATATTCACTGTTTCTTAACAGAAACCAAATGTCTTTTCTATTGTTCCTGTAATCAGTACATCCTTTTCACCTCTTTAAACTCAACTAGTATCAATATTTATTTACTTCAAATTCCTACAAAATCAATTGCACATTTTTAATTCCTAGTAACTTTCCAAAAAATGTAATCTTTTTTACAAACCTCTAATCAGACAGCCTTGATTTATATATTTGTAAATTAATCCAGGAAGATGGTAAATATGGAAACTTTTTACTTACCTGACCTCTTGAAAGCACACTCATAAACTATTATTGAACAGTCTCTTCTCTTGCTTAACCATAAAACTGAGTTTTATATGACACTCTAATTTTTGAATTCCTTATGTAGGATTTGGATGATCATATTTGTTTGCTCATCCTTCTTGCAACTGGATAGATATCATTAGCTTAAAATTTAATTTTTATTTCCATGTTGCCTACACTTTTTCTAACCAGCTAAATTTCTTAGCATTGGAACTAAGTGTTTTTCTAAAAATAAACCACCTAATCCAGACTTCCTCTGTGGACACAGAACAGCATGCCCAATAATGCATACACTTCAAAAACCAGATTCCCAATTTCCTCTTAACTCTTTCCTTTTAGAGACTATTAACACAAGCAAGCCTGGGATCTAAACCTCTTGCTTTTTCTTGCCCTTACTTCTCCAAGAAGATAAATTATGTAACGAAATCTAATTATTCCTTACCTTTCTTTTTTGTTTCTTTTATTTTGGGATTAATATAATTACATCATTTTCTTCTTCCCCATCAACCCTCAAAAACCTCTTATTTATTCCTCTTTGCTCTCCTTCAGTTTTATTACATTAATTCTTCTCAAACACATAAAGGTATAACATACATATATGTAATCTGTTTTGTCAGTATAATGTTAATTATATAGAAGCCTTAATTGTTTTATATTTTATTTATTTATTTTACATACCAAACACAGTCTCTCCTCCCTCCTCTGACCTGTCTCTTCAGCTCACCTCCCCTCTGTCTGCCCCTCAAACCTCTCATAATCTTTAACTGTTCTAAAAGGAGAAGGCCTCCCATGGGCAGCAAAAAAGCAGGCACATCAAGTTGTAGTAAATTTAAGCATGTGCGTTCTGTTAAGTCTGGAAAAGGCAATCCAGTATGAGGAATAAGTGTTGTAGAATATTATTTTAAGGTGTGTTACATTTGTTTATTAATTAATTTATTGATCAATTGATTTAATACCAAAGTACTTATGTTTTTGTGTATTGACTTACAAAATCATAAATTTCTTTTCCTTCTTTATGCTCACCTTCAACCAACATACTTAATGCATGTCAGGTGGTCTTGGCTGATCAAACCTGATGTATCTTAATCTGGAACAAATCCACAGCCTCTGGCTTTCTGTAGAAACAAAAGCAGAGACTCTTTTCCAAAGCAACATATCCTTATATCCAAATTTTGAAGTCAAGGTACCTTTAAAATTTACATATTTGTTTAACTCAACAGCTTTTATGATCAAATCTTTTTCTGCAGTTAAAAATCCCAAAGACAACAGAAACCAGATTCTCTGTGTAATATCTATCTTTGTAAGATTGAAACACCACTGTGGCTGCTCGCTCCACCAATCTCAGCTTCCCAACATGGCAGTGGTACAGTTTACCGCCAGCTCTGGGTCTGGAGCCATGTGTACCATCAACTATCAGAAGCAGTTCTATCAAAGCAGCGCATAGCCTAGAAACTTTTTTTTTTTTTTTTTTAACTAGCAAAGACTAAATCCACCATGCAGCAGAGTAAAGTGCCGCTTGTAGACTCCTCATTCCCGCCACACTGCAGGTCAGTCGCACATGCCAAGAACCCTCCATAGTAGCTCAAACCGGCAGGCTGCTGCTAACTTGAGAGAGACAACTAGGAAGCTGTTTTTAACTCCGCTTTAGAATCTTTTTTCTCAGGTTTTAGGTGGAAACTCTTGCCCTATGTTGGGCGCCTTTTGTAGTTAGTGTTTTCCTGCCTGGCCCACAGTCAGGACAAATCTCTCTTACCTGCCAGTCCTATAGTCACTCAGACCCAACCAAGAAAGCACATAGAAACTTATATTGCTTACAAACTGTATGGCCATGGCAGGCTTCTTGCTATCTACTTCTTCTATCTTAAATTAACCCATTTCTGTTAGTCTATACTTTGCCACATGGCTTGTGGCTTACTGGTGTCTTTACATGTTGCTTCTCATGGCAGCAGCTGCCAGTGTCTCCTCCCAGCCTTCCTGTTCCCAGCCTTCTCTTCTTCCTTGTCCCATCTACCCTATCTTTCCTGCCTGGCTACTGGCCAATCAGCATTTTATTTAGTTTAACCAATCAGAGCAACACATTTGACATACAGAACATCCCACAGCAATAAATAATGTTTGGACATTAATAAAACAGAGAAGAATATGATTCTTTTGGTATATTTTCAACCTAATCACTAAGCAAAATTTCATTAATTAATCAGACTGTATTTAACTTTTAAAAATAAATCTCTGTAAAGGGTATGAATCCTGAAATTTTCTTACCATTAATAAAATATGCAAATATATTGTCAAACATATTTTAGATAAAATTATATCATTAATTTTTAAAGACTTGTCAAGTCTGTTAAGGAAACTGCTGAGATAAATCTAGTCAAATTTCTGTTAACCACAATTTTGAAAATTCAATATAAAATATAAAATGTAAAATTTTCAAGTGAAATTCAACATTGCTACATGTCACTGGAGATTAGAACACATTATAAGACATATAGTTTATATTATATGTTCTATTAAATAAATGGCCTTATGAAAAATAACAGATACATGTGATGTCAAATCCTATTTATTCAGGCCTCTCCTCTGAACTTCATGTTCCCATACAAGTGATTTAACCTATTGGACAATTAATTTCAATGGTACAATGTTCAATAACATAACTAAAATCATCTACTTTCCAAAAGATGTGTTGATGTTCTAAGTCCTATTATCTCAAACAATGTTCTTATCTGAAAACAGAAGCAAACACCACAAATATAATTTGTCAAAATTGTGTCATAGTTTAAATCACCATACCTAGAGCCCCTACTTTAACCAGCAACCTTATAAGAAGATGGACATGGGAATCATGAGGAACCCCAGTAATGCCAAAGATGGAGGCAGGGACTGATTAAGTGCATCCACAGCCTATGCAATACTAAGAGCACTATCTCTCAGCAGAATGGAAGGGGGAGACATAGGAAAGATGCCCATAGGAGTTCCTGGGAGCTTCAGGTGACACTTCAGTTGCATGCTTTCAGTCTTCAGAATAACAAGAAAAGGATTGTATGCTGATTTAAACTACAGAGCATGTCTTGCCCTCTTAAATTTTCCCTAGAAAACTAGTACATTGACTATACTGAGCATGCAGGTATACAGACTTATGTATACACCCATTCACTTGTGCACATGTATACAACACATGTATGCAAATATATATATATATATATGTTCTTAGTTCAGAAAATTCTTTGACAAATTGTAGTTTCATAAAGAATGTTTAAATTATATTTAACTGAAAATTATATTGTTCTATTTTAATAACTTATCTAATTACATTATCATACAAAGTTGCTGCTTTGAACTTCCTAATACATCAGTAATTATAGATAGGACAATCCCACAGGTTTTCTCAGTCAGAGGCTCACATCCACCTGAAAAGCAGAGACTGCATAATTTCTTTTGGAAGCTACAGTATTGACTATTATAATTTGAAATAATAGACATTCAGCACAATAAGTGAATCCTTGGTCATTCCTATAATCCCAGATTAAGGAAATTCAGGAAGAAGTAATAGCTAAGAACTAAACGTGGCTCATGATGATTTTGAGGTCAGACTATATTAAATGAGACAATGTATCAAAAATAGAATGACATTTCAGATATAACATCACTTTCTCTATACTAAAGACATTTGGCCGTAACTGTTCAAATCTGTAAATAAAGGAATGCAATCAAGTTACAAGAATCATTTTGAAAAGTGTGGTATTTTTTTCCAATTTTTGGTACATATTTACATTATCATAGATGAAAAATATTATAACTAAAATAAAAATATTAATTTCAATTATAATGTAATTAACAAATTGTTAATTTCAAAATTAATCACTTCAAATTCTACTTACATGAAAAAATACTCTGAGAAACAGCATTAATTATTTAGAATTAATGATCATAGGAATGATAATCAGAACTTTTTGGAGTATTTTAATCACTTGAGTTTTTATTTATATCGAAGAATCCTGTACAAAATGCACTAACATTTTCAGATAAGTAGATGTTGTTAAACCTAATTCACTAGGAACACTTTAGAAAACATACACTAAAAAGTTATATGCCTGAAATATGATCATTGAAAAATAATAAAACAAAAAAAAACCTGCAACAATTTTGTCACAACTGAGGAAGACAACAGACCTTAATAAATATACAAATTTTTTCTAAATATAGAAGATAACAAAAAGTGTATAACACACTGTAATCATTATGCAGAAGTATAGATTCCTTATACATAGTAATATATAAACAATTTGAAAGAAAAGAAGATAGATATAATGATGAAAGAAATATATTTAGGTATAGAGGGAAGGACAATAAATTGACTTAGTTATTTAAGAAATTGTAAGAACCCATAACAGGAAGAAGATTATATAGCTTTCCTAGGTGTGTTGAAATGACAGAAAAATCAATCAAAACAAAACTCATACAATCTTGAAGAAGATACATAAAAGGTGACACATGCCAGGATAATAATGATTAAATGGAGTTTTATAATGGAAGTAGAAGTATCAAATGAGAAGAAACAGCATCTCAAAGACTGACATTAAGCCACCACAAACTCAGTATTCCTGAGTAGTCAACTCATTCTCTTAGAGGAAATACAGGTGTTGACTTGATTGAGTGCTTTTCCAACACTTCTGTCAATGAACTGACATATTTCATCTGAGCATCTGCTAAGAAACCCTTGATTTGATATGTGCTGCTGATTTACTAACTTGAAATTCATTCACAAGTACAATATAATTCATGCTTATATGTACAATCTAACTCTTGTATTTTTTTTCCTTCTTCAAAAAAAAACCCCACATTGCAGCCCTCTTACAGTTAGGATACAGTACTTGACATTATATTTGAGAACCATTTTAAAGAGTTAATCGATTAATTTAAAGTAAAATGTGAACTGAATTATAGTTTACATACACATACACATACATACGTGAAGTCCTAATGACATAAAAGTACTGAAAAACATTAAGAAGTGTGTGTGTGTGTGGGGGGGGTACCACAGAAGGTCTGTGTCCTCCTTATCATTTTTAAATATGGTCTCCATAATGACATGAATGGCAAATAATTGTGGAATCTAGACATTTGAATTTTTGTGATCCACATTAGGTCTATTGTTTTCAATCTGACAAGAAACTAATAAAAAGACCTGCCTGTACTGAATCCACCAGGTTTAAATGAATCCCCAGGGGATTATTGGCCCTGGAGGAGATGGGAATGGAGGGGAGGGAATGGAGGGAAGGTAGGGGTTGGGGCGGAGGGGGGAGGACAGGGGAACCCATGGCTGATGTGTAAAATTAAAACACAAATATAAGAATAATAATAAAAGAAAAAAAGAAATAAAAGTTCTATTCATTTTCTTTAAAAAAATACTTTCCCCGTTATGAACTAATAAATAAGCTCATTTTTCCAATACTTAGTGTGTCATTTTCAAGACAAAGAAGAACTGATGAGGGATGATAACTGTCTTCTCTGTCAAGTGTACTTATTTTCAAAAACAATTTGCTTAATACCTGGAAGTCACTCATGATCCCTAAAGCCTTTCTATTATTGTTGTGTGTTTGTTTATTTATTGTTTATCTTGTTTGTTTTTGTGTGAAGTAGTAGTAGAGAGTTGAGTTTGATGTGAGGAACACTTAGCAGTCTCATGACACAACATATGAAGATATCATAAATAATCACTGTTGAAACAAGGTCTCCTGACTTTCTTTTGCATATTCATATTTTTTAATGTGAGAATATTATTACCTTTAACACATATTATTGCTTGTGGTAGTGTGTATTGGTTAAATTAACTCAAAATTTAGAGGTTGATTCGTTTAACTTAATAAACATCCTGGTGTCACTAATGTTGTGTGATTTAGAATGATATTATGGGAGTTAATCTCAAAATACCACTTTCATCATCTCTTTAGTCACCACTGTCTAATTAGAGAACATACTGGGTAGTTATTCCTTTAACTGAAGATCAATTTCTTAATCATTGAATTACATAAAGTCCAGAGAGAAATCACACTATCTCCAGCTTCTTCTTGCTAGAGTAAATGTTAAATGCAGTGGCTTGTCTTCAAGCTCTGAGTACATCAGACATCAGGGATCCTATGGGTCACAACTCTATCACCTCTCTTGTATTATTACAAAACGGAGAAGTGAAAATTTCCATTGCTTAAAAGTCAGTTTCTTTTAATGAATCTCTGGACAATAAAAGCAGAAACTTTTTTATTTTATTTTATTTTTGTATTATATTTGTGTTTTAATTTTACATATTAGCCATGGGTTCCCCTGTCCTCCCCCCTCCTGCCCCCATCCCCATCTTCCCCCCAAGCCCTCCCCTCCATTTCCATCTCCTCCAGGGACAAGACTCCCCTGGGGATTCATTTAAATCTGGTGGATTCAGTATAGGCAGGTCCAGTCCCCTCCTTCCAGGCTGAGCAAAGTGTCCCTGTGTAAGCCCAAGGTTCCAAACAGCCAGCTCATGCACTAAGGACAGGTCCCAGTCCCACAACCTGGATGCCTCCCAAACAGTTCAAGCTATTCAATTGTCTCACTTATCCAGAGTGCCTGATCCAGCTGGGTGCTCCACAGCCTTTGGTTCATAATTCATGTGCTTCCATTCGTTTGGCTATTTGTCCCTTTGCCTCTCCAATCTTGATCTCAACAATTCACGCTCTTACAGTCCCTCCTCTTTCTCAACAAATGGACTCCTGGAGCTCCACCTGGGGTCTGGCTGAGGATCTCTGCATCCACTTCCATCAGTTATTGGATGAGAGTTCCAGCATGACAGTTAGGGTGTTTGGCCATCTGATCACCAGACTAGGTGAGATCAGGCTTTCTCTCGACCATTGCCAGCCGTCTACAGAGGATGTATCATTGTGGATTTCTGGGGACCTCTCCAGCATTCTGCCTATTCCTGTTCTCATGTGGTCATCATTTACCATGGTCTGTTATTCCTTGTTCTCCTTTTCTGTTCTTGATCCAGCTGGGATCTTCTGCTCCCCTAAGCTTTCTTTCCCTCAAAACTTGCCCTTCATTACTCCCACTGTAGTCCAAAGCAGAAACTTTAAGAATACTTTATTTCAATGACCTAAACAGAAAATCATAAGGCTTGGCAAAGTGTCAACAGATAAATTCCCACACATAGAACCACACAAACCTTAGATCCTTACTTGTGTGCTGCTCTTATTGGACCTGTTGCGATCACAAACATATGCTAGTGGGTTGTCCTACAAATTAACTGATTTACCACTCAGAAGCATGCAATTATTTTGCAGAGAACTTTTGAAGTTACTAAGTTCTCCTACTGCTATTGAGAGATGAAAACAGGCTCTTTCTGATAATCTTCTAGCCAAAAATTGGGTGTCATATGGACACCAAGGCCTGGGTACTTTGGCCTCAATGGAACATTTTCAAGTGCCAGAATTCTGCTTAAAATCCCTTCAATGGGTTGGCCACTGCATCTTCAGAATGCAACACATAAAGATGTTTTCTACTTAGTTCTGTTTTGTCCCTATTTTTTGCTAACGAGTGTGATATCATTCTTTTTTTTCTGACTATCAGTATTTTCAACCAATTAAACTTTTGCCTTTCACTCTATCTCACTTTCCTTAAGGGTTCAAATAAGCAACGGCCTGGTCAGGAGTTTTTGATTGTTTCTTCTGATTGCCGGAAAAGCCTCAATGTACAGTTGGCATGAATTTTTGTCTGTTACTAGATGCAACATATTTTTCAATATAATTTCATCTATATTTTAAAGAAAACAAAATCTGAAGGCTTTTTTTTCAGAAATCACTTTTTAAGGGAATTATTTAAAATAGTCATTAATGTGTTTGCTTGTTCTGGAGGACAGGATCTGTTAGACAAACGTTCTACCACTGAGCTATAACTTCTGTCATGTCATTTCCAATATTTGATGATGGACCAGACTCAATAAAATGATCAGACAAAATAACAAAACAATTCAAAGAAAATTAAATAAAAGGATAAGAGCCAATGGCATCCCTTATTCTATAGGACTTAAAGAAAAAAATCTTCCCTGGCAGAGATTGAGGAGTCTTTTACTAAAGAAGAGAAGAAGCTTCCTTAGTGTGTAGACAGCTCTTTTTCTAGTAGCTCTCCCTTAGACATGTCCTCAATCATCTCTCTGTGATGCCTTTTGCTATTCCTGGACAAACAGAGGATATGTGAGGAGGAATTCTCTGAAGCTCCTTTTTCCCTTGATCTTTGCCAGGAGTCAGTGTAGGCTATAGGTGGCCAGAAGTGGCAGCAGGTAGCAGCCCGTGTCAACCTGTAAGGCTACTTCCTTCACGCCTGTGGTGGATACTGGCTATGATATGTACTAATGGCCATGGGAAGTCAGACCTAATTACTTTTTCCTAGCAGCCAATGTCACAGTATTTTTCCCAGGTTCTCCTAGGCCTTGAAGGTTAACAGTGTTTTTCCTCTTCTAAAGTTTGTTGCTAGTTTCTTTATTCTAAGGCTCTGCCCTATCTTGTCCCCTGATTTCCATTTGCCTCCCTTGTGGTTGTTTGAGCTCAGGCAATTACCAATGAAACTGAACACCCACTGGTAAGTGGCCACTATGCTGCTCCTCCTCTTGGACTTTTCTAGTTACTTCTCAAATGTTCTCAGTTTAACCATGAGAGAATACATACAAGAAAAAGACACTTGACAAAAGCCTTTTCTTACTTCTAATAATGCAACACGAAGAAACAGCACAAGAGAGTCTGTTAGATATTGGACAGAGTGGGCCTTAGAAATTTGCTTCTGGGTTGGGGATTTAGCTCAGTGGTAGAGCGCTTGCCTAGCAAGCACAAGGCCCTGGGTTCGATGTGGTGGGTATTGTGTTCCCTGAAATATTGTGAGTTCCCTGAAATAAACAAATCTGGGGTCAGAGAACAGACAGCCACTAGAACAAAGCCAAAAATGGTGGCTAGAAAATGGGAAGAGTAGCAGAAGTTGGGTGGTAGTGGTATATGCCTTTAATCCCAGCACTTGGGAGGCAGAGCTGGCCGGATCTCTGAGTTCAAGGCCACTTTAGAAACAGCTAAGCACGGTGACCCATGCCTTTAATCCCAGAAACCCAACCTTTAATCTCTGGGAGTGGGGGCAGGAAGAGAAAGGTATATAAGGCGTGAGGACCAGGAACTGAGGAGTGAAGCATGTGGTTAGTTAAGCATTTAGTTAGTTAAGCATTTTGGCTGGAGAAGTATTCAGGTTTGGATCAGCACAGGTCAGCTGAGAGCCATTGGGATGAGGACTTAGAAGCTTGCAGCCTGAGGAAACAAGACCAGCTGAGGAACTGGCGAGGTGAGGTAGCCATGGCTTGTTCTGCTTCTCTGATCTTCCATCAATCACTCCAATAACTGGCCTCAGGTTTGATTTCATTAACAAGTACTTTTAAGATTCCTGCTATAGTTTGATTCTCAGCTCAAAAAAAAAAAAAAAATCATAGAAATTCGCTTCTATGACTTGGAAAGGATGTTTGATCCAGTCACAGCCATTTGTTTCCTATCAAACATAGTTGTTTGCATGAAATTTGCCCTTGCTTCTTAGCATGAATCAGTCTTTGATTCTTGTGTTCTATACCATCACAGCCTT
Source organism: Onychomys torridus (assembly GCF_903995425.1). NCBI lineage: Eukaryota > Metazoa > Chordata > Mammalia > Rodentia > Cricetidae > Onychomys > Onychomys torridus. The sequence goes on from NC_050454.1 coordinate 60,454,239, forward strand.
GCCTCTAAATCATCACTCACAGAAATCCCTCTTTTAGACCACCAAGGGAGCTTCTCCTCTGTTGCCAGGAAGCAAATCTTTGCAGGATCACATGAAGGCTATGATGGTCTGTGATAGCAGAAATCCCAGTACAAACTGTTTTGAACTGCCATAGCTGGTGCTGTGACTTCAGGAGCTGAGACAATCAGCTGAAATTGTCTTATCCTCTTCTGATGGTGCCCACTGAGTGTTCCAGACAGGTGGTGCTGGCATAAGCATTATTTGGCTGACTGCTTGACTTATCTTGCTCAAGGCAGCAGGGGCATAAAGAGAGTCAAATGGTTGCTAATTAGCAAGTCTATTTACCAAATCCATCAAGTTATTTTTTTAATTTCTTTATAAGAACATAAACATCACAAGTAATACTTAGAATATAAAATTGAAGCAGTATATTATTCAAACTATTAATGAAATTTACAGATGCTAAATGTGTTTTACACTTGCCTATTAATCTATGTAAGGGAGGTGATTACTGAGTTTTGATCTCTAGATCTCTGACATATGTTATCTAGGAAATTATCACTTCATTGTTTTGTCAGTTCCTGTAAAAACTATGGTAATAATGTTTTTCATTTGTCTGTTTTATTATGTTATACATTGATGCACAACAAAGTGTTCAAATATCAGGAAAAGCAAAACAGCTCAATAATTCATAGATGTAATTTATAAAGAGTGAAAGATTACATTCCCATTGGATATTTTAGCCAAACAATTAGGATTTGGATAATAAGCATTTTTTCAAAACTTATATGTTAATCACTCATAATGCACAACTTAAAAAGTTGCTAAAAAGCCATGAGGATTAACTCATTGAGTTCATAGCTGAGTGGGATTGGGTTAGGGATAGTTACAATGGACCGGTGACTTGGGACAAGCCTGTGAAAGTATGATCTTGTCTGAGGACTCTCCCTTTATCTTGCTGTACTTGCTGTCCAACATGGTTGCTTTTGTCTGCTACCTTTAGCCTCACCACCAGGAGCCAAATGAACATGAAACAAAGGCTCTCAAACTGGAAACCACAGAAAACATTCTTTCGGTAAGTTGTTTATTTCAAGTGTTTTGTACCACAGTAAAAATTGTTGTGGGACACCCAAGCAACTGTAACAGGCCCTTGTAAAAGAGAATGTGCTTCTCAACATTTCTTTTTCTTTCCTCTAATTCTTTTATGTAGATGATTGAATGCCAGCCCTTGCTCATCCTCGGCAAGCGCATTAAAGTTGCATTACATCCCCAGACATTGAAACTAATACTAACTGTTAGTCCTTAGAGAACAGAAATGATTGCTTTTCTCAACCAATAAAAATTTTTTTATGTCCAGAACTGTCTCAATTTTCTCCATTACTTTTGCAAACAAGCAACATAAAACAATGATTTATGTTTTCCAAAGAAGATTCTGTTAAAGAACTTACAATTATAGCAACCTAAAATAACAATATCCTCTTTTGTAGTTTCCTTCCCTAGGGATCCAAGTTCTTTAGCACATAGTTGGCCTTTCTAATGTGATAAAATTTCAATAGTTTGTCATAAAATAGGTTTCCATATGTCCAAGTTTTAGATTAGTTTCTGCTCTATTTTACATGTCTATCTAGAAGCTCTTAACATTTTTGGCTTTATTAATTCTGAATAGTGTTTTTTTTTTTTTTTAATCTACTGATATTCAAAAGAGTGACCTTAGAGAATGGGAAACTTTAACTGCTTCTTGCTAGGATCATGTACACTTTCATTTTTGGGTAATTTTTTCCTTTCTAACACAGAGGCTCAGCAGTTCAGTATTTCTAACTTAAAAAAAAGGTTCTTCCATGGAAAAGGAATCATTGCACTTACTGATGAACGATATTCTGACTAAAATATATAGTTTTATCTTAAATTAAGTTTTCACTTTTTAAAGTTCCTTTGCTCCTTATTCTTTTCCTTTCATATATATATATGAAAAGGGAGAGTATATATATTTACCTGATATACAACCAAATTTGATAATCATTGTTGTGTTTAATTTTGTTTAACAAATCCTACAAAACACAAACTCTATTGAAGTTAGCAGAAAAAATTAACCAAATTCAAAAGAAGTATATAAGGATATGGATAGTCAAATTATACAAATTAAACAATCATACTGTTTGGTACTTGATGCCTTTTAAAAAAGACATATTTCCACTCATGTTTCACATTAATAAGTCTGAATTTACACTACACCTCTCTAGATCTTATGAACACACTTTTATATAGGTAAATGGTTATATAAGATTGAGATTTTATTTATTTAACAAAATGCTATAACTCTGCTTTAGCTTTAAAACCTATATATGCTTTTGGATTTTCTCAAACAGTGTCCATTTTACTCTATCCTTAGTTGTGAAGGTTCAGTATTGCACACCTACTTGAAAAGTCTGTGCAAATCAGGGTGTCCAGAACAATACTGAGACAAATTTGTTAGTGAAACAGAGTCAAGGAACCAGTGCACATAGGTGCACGAGATACAGAAAGTATAGCCTTGAACATGTGACTTCTATTATTATTAAACATCTATTGAATAGTATTTAGTCAGGGTAATGAGATAATAGTCTATAATAGTGTCCCTGGGCCTGATTCTTTATTTACATAATGAATTTATATATTATTTAATTAGTCATAATATTACTCTTAAAATGGGCTTAGAGCCTTGAATCCATTAAGTTCTAGACCAGTTAAGTTCCTTAATTCCTGTAAATGTTTCTCTCACATCCACACTCACTGCGCTCACAGTAGCTAATATACCATTGTTTTTATTTTATGATTCAATTATCTCTTAATCACTATTTGTGCAATTATTATTGGTCTTCACTCTGTATTCCTACTTTGTCTTTGATGACAAAAAGATCACATAATATATCAGGAATAAAATGCAAGGAAAGTGATGTTGTACCTGTGTATAAGATAGCCACCTATTTTTTATGTTTTTCTACGAAGCATCATGGAAGGAACTAACAACTAGCTGTTCTTGGAACATCCACCCACCTTGCATGCATACATGCATTCATTCCACAAACATCCAAATGACAATTTCTTCTTCATTTACAATTCTTAATTGGTTTACTTTTAACACCTTGGAGAGGGTTATATAATATCTTCCCTAGAGAATAAATTTCTGATAAAAAGAGAATTACAGGGCCAAAGTGTGACACCTACATTTTGGACAATGTTGAATTTCTGAACCAACAGTACAGAACATTGCTTCTTTCTTGTAAAGAAAAAATATATACATGGCTTGTGAACTTGTAAAAGGTCATATGAACTTGTGAAGGTCATAAGGGGTGTAGTGTTTATTATTTTGCAACACAATGTACTGTGAACAGTGAGATTTGCATCTCCATACTTCTTTCAGCTTTTCCAGTGACTATGCCTAGTATTGCAGAAACAACCCAGACGTGTTCTGTCATGGTTGTTGCTCCTGCTGTTAACTGTACATGGATACCAGGCCCTTCTATACAACACTAAACGAAAACGATTTCCATCCTCCAAAGTTGAATTTAAACAAAAGGCATTTCCAAGCTTCCCTTCATTGCTCTTACTTGATGTGCCCTCTCCTTTCTTTAAATTTTCACACATTCAGAATTTTGAACTTGCCTGAGGCATCTGTCAGTGTGGGCAGAATGCAGTTTTGAGTTTCCACTGAATTGAGTTTCCAGTCACACTGCTACTTAGGAAAGTGTGGTTTTTAGCAGGTTTATATAATCCTTCATGCCCTCATATAATACATTTTAAAATAGGCATGGAAGGGCATGGGTTTAGTTTGGTGATAGAATACTTTCTCAATATGCATGAAGCCTGAGCCCTATGGAACACAATCATGTTTTTAAATAGCTCAATAATACTTTATATGATGTTGAGTTCTTATATAAATTAATTTACAGTATCTTCCTACAAATTATAATTGTGAGGAAATGCTGCTTAAGCCTCTTGATTTGAAAAAAAATATGGATAAAAATAGAATCTATAGCTTTGCTTTTGGCAGAGTACAATGGTTTAATGAAGAAATTACTTGCAATATCTGCTTGTTAGTTTTCATATTGTTATGACCAAATACTTGATAAAAGAAATTTAAAGAAGTTATGATTTATTTTGGCCCACAGAAACAGTTTGGTTTCCAATCCAAGAAGGTATGGTGACAGACGCATGTATTTCTTGGTAGTATTATATCCAGATTCAGGAAGAACATCCACACTTTCTACTTTTTATTTAGTAGGAGACATTGTCCCTTGGAATAGTGCTACCCACATTTAGGGTAGGTCACTGAAGATTAATTAGCCTAACCTAGAAAATGCATTACATAAATACCTAGAGATTTGATTCTATGAAAGATCTAAATACCACAAAGTCGACAATGAAGATTAACCTTCATATAATCACTCTTGCCAGATGGAGAAAGCCATCCCCATTTTATATCCTATTATTAACACCACAGTGGCAGACATGCAATCTATTCTTGGTAAATTATAATTATTTTTACTTATACTGTGCTTCTCTTCTATTTAGTTTATTAATACTTTATATGGTTGTTTACCTAAGAAACAATTCTTGTTTCACTGTAAATTGTTCAGTTTTAGAAACAACCACACCTATACCTCAGTGCCAGAATACATATAAAACAGAGCACATGTATCACTTGTCTTTCTGGGTATAGGCTACCTCACTCTGTAAAATATTTTTCTTTCCATACATACGCAAAGAAATCTCATGATTTCATTATTCTTTGCACTTGAATTTAATTCCATGGTGTATATACACACCATTTTCACTAATTAATGAAAAATATTTAGACTACTTCCACTTCTAATTATTACATCTAGATTAGCAATAAACAAGGCTGAGTAAGTATGTGTATGTTAATCATATGTCAGATGTGTTGCTGGCAAAGATCCATTCCCATTCTGTGGGCTTTGCTTCACTATATGGATTATTTCCTCTGTGAGAGTTGAGCAGTCCCCCCAAATAATATACATTGTTGTCATTGCCCTTAGTTGCCTCCAAGAATTTGAAATTTAAAATCATATTGTAGGAGATACCCCACACTATAGACATAGACCTTGGAAGAATAAAGCTGAAATTTATGTAGAATCTTCTTCACTGAGGACTAGTTTTCACAATATTAGAAGGTTCTAAGAAATCTACCAAGGGAAAAATAAAACAAACATGCATACACACCTTTGAATGCTGTGTATCATAATAGTAATCTGATTGGCAAGATATTCCAAAAAAGGGAAATAGTGGCCCCTATCTCTTGCAACTAAGGAGAAGCCATCAAGTTGAATTCAGGGGTTGCTCATTAAGAAGGAATAATGAGACAGAAAGGGAATGGATCCATATGGGAGGGAAATGGGGAGTTTCTGCGAGAAATAGAGGGAGGGGAAACTGCAATCAAGATATATTATGTGAGCCAAAAATGTTTTCAATAAAAGGAAAAAGAATAAAAAAGAACTCAGGCCTGACAGTGTAAACCCAGCCAACCTAGTGGTTGATGATATAATGGCACATAGAAGAAAATATACAAGTGATACTTTTATGAACCAGTATAATTTCTGACTGCATTCTAAATGGTTATCATTACACTCACAGATATGTGTGTAGATGTCACCCATGAACAAGAACCTTCTTGTTTGAAGTAGAGATCATTACAGAAATCCACAAGAAGTAAAAATGTATTGAGCCATTGACCATGAGGTGTACATTAAAAAAATGGTACATCTTCAACACAACCCATGCAGTCAAGACTCAGGGAATATCAGCAAAGGTTGGAAGGGAAGACTTGAAATCAGAGAGATGATGTCTTTTTTGAGATAGAGCCTTAATATGTAACACAGGAAATATCACAAGATCCAGTCCATAAATGAAGAACTATAGGAAATAAATGGCTACAAAAGAGGAGAATCAAACCTCCCCAGGGACTAGGCTTCAATTCAATACCAAGTGGTTTGTTCTGCACAGATATACATGTGAGTAACAGTAAATGGACTCAGCAGATTATAAACTTAACTGATTTTACACACACACACACACACACACACACACACAGACACACACACACATAACATTTTATATCTATCACCTGTCTATCATCTATCTATCTATCTATCTATCTATCTATCTATCTATCTATCTACTCATCAATCTATGTAAAACATATAGACATATAGATGTTATGTAAAATATATTAGATATAATTTTATATATTTATATATATATATATATATATATATATAAAACAATTGAAGAAAAGTCATGAATTTGAGGAGGAACTAGAGCAAAGAGATGGTAAATGGCAAATGACACATGTATGAATTTCTCAAAAAAGTAAATAAATAAAAGGCAGTTATTTGGTACACTGTAATTTATAGCAAATAAAATCCCAGTGATAAGGAGGTAGAAACAGCTGCCTCGGCACAGGCTAACCATCCTAGTTTAACAGATAAGCCCCAGACAACAGAGGTACTGCCTCACAAGACAGGATGGATAGTTCCTAAGGGACAACAAAAGAAGCTGACCTCTGGCATCTGCACACACCTGTAAACCTGCATATAGATACCACTCCAACCTTTTCCTGCATACACACACAATGTGTAATTAATATATTGATGATGTTGAATATTCTAAAATTATAGAGAAAATAAGTTAAATAAACATTGTGACTAACAGGACTATTTTGCCATATATTCAGTTATTAATAAACAAAAACTAAAATCCCATACTGAAACATAAGGTATTTTCTATACTTCTATCATATCTGCCAAGCTTATTATTCATTTAGGGAAGAAACATCCAAATAAAAAGATTATAAGATATGAAATGTACATATAAGAATTATCTAGGTGTATCATAATCCTCCTTAATAAATAACCTGGTATTAAGTGCAGGAATCATGGATGTGGAGAATGGGATATTTTTGGATTCAGGATCTAGAAGAGGATATTGTTTCTTCCAAGTAAAGACAAAGTTAGGAATACCCAAAAGCTGTATGCAAAATTTGCTGTTTGTGGGCCATGTAGCACAATCCATATGAATGCAGACTCACATTCAATTTACAGAAGTAAAGGTAAGGCTTCACATACAGCAAATATAACTAGATTTAATGCAGCCAGATGTTTAAAAAAAAGTCTGTATGGAAAAGTGGAAAGGAGAATCTGCAAAAACAATGTAATATCAGGGTATACCAACAATGTTCAGTCTCCACCTGTGTTGCAGAATAATTAGGTCTGTAATTGCTGATGCCTCTCTGTGGGTGCCCTTTATGCAGACAGGAAAAAGACAATGGTTTGTGTTCAACAGGGTTGTTTACAAGGCAATCATGAAAGGCATGGATTTAAGAGCTGATGAATAAGAGGGTGGGAAGAAGCTCTGTGCATAAGACTCAAAAAGAGTCTGATTTCTCTCCAAATCCAATCTGCTTGAGAAAGAATTCCAATGTCTTGCTCCTATATACTTGTTGCAAATTTTTCCTCTGGTGCCAGATTTGCATCCCCATTACAGTCTTTCAGGACAATGTTACCAAAACCACCCCCATTCCTTTTTACTAAGTGAGTCATTCATACTCTCCAGGAAACAGGCCAAGGGCATGCACACAGTATGTTGAGCTGCTGCCAAGTTTTTCTAAATGCCTTTCCCTGGGAGTCTTTGCCTTGCTATTAAGTGTACAATAGACTTTGAACCTTGTAGTTTCAGAAGAATACAGTTCTAAAACAAACCAGTGGTTATTTTCATTATACTATGAATCTCTTCCCTTAAATTTTGGATCAAAGTGTTCAGTTAGTCACAATATTTGCTGAGATTTTCTTTTAAAATTTCCTAAAAATGCACTCAAGAAATGTGGTCATGTTTTTTAGAATGATAAAACTTTAGAGGACCTTTGTGTTCTGTGTATTGCAGGTGATTTCCCTGAATACACAACATTGCCCAAAGTTTATGATTCATGCTTAATCTACTACATTTGTATAATTTAAGACATGATGATTTAATTTTTGAGTGATTCAGTCATACAGATTATATCACATCACATGGCTAACTTATTGAACTGTTATTCATAATTGCTGTAATAATTTTTTTACTGGGATCCCTTTTTTCAATTTTAGTAATACTTTTTCATTCATTTGTCCAACATGCAAGTTCCAATATTGTTATTTTGGTTACTTATTTTTTGAAATTAAAATATATTACATCATTCCTTATCTTCCCTTTCCTCCCTCCAACCCTTCTAATGCTTTGCCCTCTTGCTTTCTCAAATTCATGGCTTCTATTTCTTCATTATTGTTGCATATACATGCTTATTCTTTTGTGTGTATATGTGTGTATTTCTAAATATATACATATAACATGCTCTGTGATATAATATTACTACTATGTATACAATTTTTAATAAACACTTGATATCAGATAGTCAATTGGTGTATGCTTACCTCTGGAAAACTGCCTTTCCAGCTCCCACCATTTCTTAGTTGCCTATAGATCTAGGGTTGATGACCTTCCATATTAACATGTCTATCAGTGTCATCTTTTTGTTCAAGTTCTGTATAGACAGTCATGGTGATGAGAATTCCTCAAAAACAAAATTTCACAGCAAACTTCCTGTTCTTCCAATTCTTCTTCCTACTCTTCTGTTGCAATCCTTGAGCCTCAGTACCAAGAAAGATTAAAAGTAGCAGTTATAAGTTGTCCTCCAAGTTCAATGATTTTACATGCCCTGGCTGTTTAGCTAGGTTTCCAATATAAGGCATCATTTTACTCTTGTTAAATAGGATTTACATTCAATTTAAGAGCTGTTTTTTATAACCACATTATGTGTGCTAATATTGTACCCTTAAGGATATGGTACCATGTTGGTTCTTGCATTAGGTCATGGGTATTGTAGATAGATTGGACTACTGGTTGCTTATGTCTTTTAAAAGTTTATGTGGTATCTTTTGTTACCATGAAAATTAGTCCTCAGGAAAGAGGCTTTCAGGTCAGAACTAGCTGTGATCCTTCAAGTCATAGTCTCAAATACACACTGTCTTCATCAATACGGACATACATTCATTTTCTTTGAAGATAGCCAAGAACAATAATAACAGCCTATGTTTCATGAGTCTTTTGGACAACATTGACTAACAAGGCAAAAGAATACTTGTCATGCCAAGCAATTATTTTAATCAAATAATGGATGGCTCTTTAGAAGAAGGCATTCTCAGCCTATATGGAAATTTTTATTTTAACTATGTGTGTGTATATACACAGACTTCTATGTATCTACCTACCATTTGAGGTAGGTAGATAGTGATTTGTTTTGACTTTTGCAGACATATAGTTTTATTTTAGCCTTCTCCTTCATTCTTCTTTATTAATCTCCCTCGACGCTCTCTAGTAAAAGTTCACCTTCCGTTTTCTCCTTCAAACACTCTGCACCCTGTTGGCCCCCTCTCTGTTGATTCCCTTCTCCGGGTTGCTTTTTTTGCTTTCATGGTTTCTGCAGTTACTCCAACTTATATATTCTTATGTGATGATTTGGAGCTAAGAACCACAAAGGACAAAGTACATGCTGATTTACAATTGTAAGTAATGGTCCTAGTATAATGAAACTATCTATGTGAATCTACGACTGAACAAATTTTTGTTGTTGTTGTTATTGTTGGTTTTGTTTTTGTTTGTTCGTTTGTTTGAGTAGGGAAAATTCTGTGTGAAACAAACGTGGTATGTACTCCTTATAAGTTGATAATAGGAGTAAAGTACCCACCTACAATCCACAGCCCCAGAGAGGCTAGATAACAAAGAGGGCCCAAAGAGGGATGCATGGATTTCCCTGGGAAGGGGAAATAGAAAATAAGTCCTGCGTGAATAGGGGGGGTTGGATAGGGAGATGGGAACTTGGGGGAGTAGCTTGGGCAGGCTGGGCACAGGAGGTTGGTTAGGGCAGGACTGAGGGGGAGAGTAACAGAACAGACATCTTTATGGGGGGGTCACTGCAGGGTTAGGGAGAAACCTAGTCCCTGGGAAACTCCCAGAAATCCACAAAAATGACACCAGCTAAAACTCCTAGCAATAGTGGAGAGTGTGCCAGAACTGGCCATCTCCTGTAATCAGATGGGTGACTACCCTAATTGTCATCAGAGAGGATTTACCCAGTCACTGATGGAAGCAGATGCAGAGATCCATAGTGAAGCACCAGGCTGAGCTCCTGGAGTCCTCCTAAAGAAAGCTCAAACCAGGTAGGTAAAGATCATCACAAAGGACCCCACAGAGCCCACAGAGACAACTGACCTAAGCTGTAGGAGCACATGATCTCTGGACTAACAGTTAGGAAGCTTCTATGGGACTGACCTAGGCCTTCTGCGTGTGTCATGGCTGTGTAGCTTGGTCTCTTTGTAAGACTCCTAGCTGTGAGATCAGGATCTGTCCCTGGAGCTAAGCTGGCTTTTGGAAACCTGTTCCCCATGCTGAATTACATTGCCCAGCCTATATACCAAAAGCTGGTTCTTACCTTGACTTGATGTGTCATGCTTTGTTCAAGCCCATGGGAGGCTTGAAGGGAGATGAAAGAGGAGTGAATGGGTGGGGGTAGATGCCAGAGGGAGGAAGTTAATGAGAGGAGAGGAGGGAGGGAAAACTGTGGTCAGTATGTAAAATAAATGAATAAATGTTAATGAAATAAGAGTAAAAAAAGGAAAAACATAGAAATCAGCTTGAAGGGGACAGTAGCAGGCATGCTTTGGCAGAGTAAGAGGTAGTTTATGCCATCAAAACAGAGTATACATTTGAGGACAGAAGATCTAAAAGCACAAATTCTTAGGTTCAAAGATACCTATGATGTTCCAAGGATTCTTGTTGGTAACAAATGTAATTTTGGAGATGAAAGAGTAGCTTAGCAAGACAACGGAATGACTATGAATTCTGTGAAACTTCTGCAAATATTTAAAAGATAGCAATAGCAAATATTCATGAGACATTTTATGACCTATTAGAAAAATTGAGAGAAAAACTCCACCTCTTAAGGTCTTCCAAAGTCCTCTAATCAGCTGATTTAATGTATCAAATCCATGTGGTTCTGAGTCAAATCTGAAGAACCTTTGCTCTATTCATCAGTACCAGAATCCCAGGTTTGTATTGCACATATGTGAAAATGGTACATTGGATATTTTGACATAAAGAATAATTTGTATTATGGTGTAAAGAAATGTATTTCCTAAAAGCACCATTATCAACAAAATAAATGAAAGTCCAAAAAACTCTATATAGACTACTCTGGATTACTTAGGTTTTTGATACTTTTAATTTATTGTAATTTGTTTTTTTTTTTAAATAAAGGTCATTGTCCTTGTACTATAAAATTAAGCCTTTTTATTAACACACCTATTTAGCTTTTTAAAAAAATCTATTATAAACAGTAATTTTATGTTTAAATGTTTTAGCCCTTTCAGTATATTCTTAGATTGAAGACACTGCCTTTAATGCATGTTGGGAAGGAAATATGTTGCTTTTAATTTCCCTGACTGTAGGCTTCCATTACAAATAAGTAGGAGGAAACAATTCTCAAGAGTAGGCAAAAGAGTCAGAGATACACCCATCCCACTGCTAGGAATCTCATAAGAACACCAAGCTATCAGCCATAACATGCACACAGAGGACCTGGTGAAGACCCTTGCAGACCTCATGCTTGTCATTTCAAGCCTCTGTGGGCTCACATGAGCCCTGGCTAAATGATTCAGTGGGCCATCCTCTTCTGGCGTCCACTATTTCTTCTGACTGTAGCCTTTTCTACTCCTCTTCTGGGGGTTTCCCAATCTCTATAGTGAAGAACCTGATGGAGACCCCTAATTAGATTCTCTTTTTCTAAATAACATTTAACAGTTGGCCTCTATACCTGATCCTGTCTATGGCTGGAAGAAGTCTCTCTGATGATGACTAGACAAGAAATTGATCTTTGAATTAGCACAATATCATTAGGCATCAATTCATTGATTTTTGTTTTTGTTGTTGCCTGTCATGTTTGCTTCTGCCCTAGGTCTCTGGGCTATCCAGTCTCCAGTTTCTGACCATATAGGCAGTATAGGGCCTGGGCTCCCTTTAGTGCTATGGGCCTCATGTTAAACCAAACATTGGTTGCCCACTCCTACATGTTCTGTACCACCACTGCCCCAATACAACTTGCAGGCAGGATGGATATTGTAGATGGAGGGTTTTGTGGCTAGTTGATGTTCTGTTTTCTTTTTCCATAGATTGCATACAATGCTTTGTTATTGTTTAGAAATCAATGCATGGGTGTAAATATTGTGTATCTATATAACAGGAAGGCACCATACTTTAATTGGCCAACCTAATGTTACAACTATTTTGAAGTTGTCAAATTAAAACTAAAAGCTGCAGTTAAAATGGAGCAAATTTGTATCGCCTATTATCCTTTGTTCAATATTTATGGATTGCTATTCAAAAATATACAGCAAACAAATAACCAAATAAAATAGCAATTTAATGGCTAATGAATATAAAACAAATTAATATATTTGAAAGGCAAAACTGCATATTGTTGCAATTTTGTGCTTCTGCAAAAGTTTTGATAGTATACATTCATGAAAACAACATAACTGAGACAGTGGTCTCAAAAAGAACCCACACAATTCTCCAATATCTACCTAGATGTCATTTCCTCTTGTTTCTAAACTTTCTTCATCTAAGAGAATCATGGGTATTTTATCAGAGAACATTGATTGCCACTTCTAAGAATTCAATGCAAATTTCATCACAAAGAATGAATTTTTTAATGGAAGAAAGATGGACTTATTTTCTTCTCACCATAACTATTTAGAGATCCATTTATATTTATATGCATCAATACCTAATTTATTTTATTGTTGATAAATAATATATTCTATGATTATGCCATAGCTTATTTTCTCTGTTTACTCATTGTTGGGGATTTGAGCTAAAGGTGCTATAAATATTCATGCACAAATATTTGTTTAAACATATGCCTTCATTTTTCTGTTATTCAGAAAACACCCAAGAGGAAGATTGCTGGATCAAGTGATAGTTACATGCTAAATTTGAAAAACAGCAAGATGTTTTCAACCTTGGTAGTATTTTACTTTCCATCTATCATGATTAAGAGAACCATTACTTCCAAATATTTCATTATTTACTTCATTTATTGTTTAAATTTGTATTACTTCAGTATGCAATGATGTCTCACTACACTTACAAATTTCATTAAATAATTAATTACAGTTAATGTTTTCTGTCTTCTTGATTAATGTCAATATAAATAAACTGGGTATGTTTTATGTTTAAGTAGAGTTCTTTTCCTTTCAACACATCTGTAATAACATATATGATTTGCAATTGGGGTCTCTTCTCTTTTATCATTTAACTTTTCTTTTGAATTACTTTAATTGTTGTGAGTTATTTGTTATTAACTTCTTGCATAATATACAAGAAATTTGCTTTAGCATATATAGCAAGGTTCTTTTATATATATATATAAATATATATATATATTTCTATAAACTTTATACTGTCTAGTACAATATGCAGTATATTTTTAATTAATTTGCATGTTTGTGTTATAAACTATTCACCAATCAACTCATTCCAAACATATGATTAATCAATATTATGAAAAAAGTCTTTCTTTTTACTATATTGCTTATACATTCATTAAAAAAACACGTTTCATATGTGTGCACATATTCAAGACATTTATCTTCTTAGGCTTTTCAATCACTTTTGTATTCTATGGAAATTTTATATGTAATATAATGTCTTTTCATTGAATTCATGCCTTTAATTAATCTCTTATGCCTTCACTACATTACTCTTCAAATTCATGTGCTTTTTTTTTTTTTATTTTGTAAGCCCACTGTGTTCACTTAGTGCTTCCTGTGTGTTCATAGGAACAGAATAGTATACAGCAGCACTCTATATAAAAATGACTCTCCAATCACCAGCAACCATTAACTACTGCCTTTAGCTCTTCAGCAAGTGTGAGATATCATGGATACCACTTCCATCCACACTGGTATTTGACTAGCATGATCCTTTGCAGGCTTTGTGCAAACTTTAAGGAAGTATTATCCAACACCAATTCCCTTACCATTATAATAAAATTGACATGACTCTAATTGCTTTCAAATAGAGTTTAAATAGATATATATTTTCAGAAAGATGCACATTTTGTATAATCCCTATTTACTTCACATTCAATATTCTGCGTTGACAATTTAAAATTTTCATAATCAAAGTAGAAATCTTTTGTCCTAGCCCCACTTTCTGGATATCACGTTATATTAATCGACTCTTAGGTTCCTGTTACTTGGCACAATCACAATATTTCCAAATATTGTGGTATCTTTTACACTAATAAATTGAAACAATATTTGTCTTATGTTTTGCACATTTTTTTTTTCCAATTGGAACTTCATACTTGACTCAATTACAAAACAAGTAAGAATTTGGTGGAAAACAACAGATGCAGAATATCATTCTCGTACGACTATTACAACATGCAATCAAAATGGCCTTATGTTTTAGTTCACTTTTAGGTTATTTACCTTAATTTTCAAGTAATTAATAAGCTGGTACAATATAAATATTTAGGTAATTTGGGCTTAAATACTTTTTTTTTGGTCTGAGTCAGTTTAGTTAACAAACAAAGGAAAGGTTTATGTCATTTACAAATGCATGGAACAAATATAAGACATACACAGCATATGCATGAAACATATATAATGAACATACACAATGTAAATACAACAGATACAAAAACACATAACATCAACATATAATGCATAAGATAATAGTATGTAATGTACAGACTGTTAGTGTCCTCTCCTTTTCACCGAGCCACTCCATTTCTTCCACTCTCTCTCCAAACACTCTTTATATCATCCATGTATAACATAATTTTTCAGAATAACCTTGATCACCGGGGTGACATGGTCTTTGTCAGAATTGTTCGGTGTGACATCACATCTAGGGCTCCCTATTGCCCTCATTTTGGGGTTTTGAATAAAGGCAGTGTATGCAGACCACATTAATGAGGATGAATTAATGGTTTTGTCCTTAAGGGTATAAAAGTTATACAAATTGTTTGGAATTCTGTGCATGAGTAATTTACAAGTTTTCCCACATATGTTGAAGCATTTGTTTATGTTAGTACATGCTTATGAATATTTATTATCTGCTCAGAGTTAAAATTGATGTTGCCTTGTGTATTCTGCCACATGAATTATTTCAGTTTGGTATGTTGGAATTCTGCCAGTGCCTCCTCCATCCTACTACCCTTCATATCACTTTCCCTTGAGTCTTTTCTTAGTCTCTGTCTCTACAAACTTTGAGTTATTGTTTTTATATTTCCTTACAAGCCCCTAATACAGATATTTCTGCAAAGACACATGGAATTTTTCATGAACAAAAGGATTAGGAATCAAGTTGAAATGCTTAGAGTGGTTGACATATTGTGCACCTCAATAAAACTTATCTGGGGAGCAGAGATCAGAACAGCCACTCTACTAGACTTAGAGGCCAGGTAGTGGTAGCACACATGCCTTTAAACTTATCACTTGGGAGGCAGACACCCATCTCGATCTCTGTGAGTTCAAGGCCACAGTGGGAACAGAGTCAGGTGTGGTGGCACACAGTTTTAATCCCAGCAATTGAGATCTCATGTCTTTGCTTTGGAGGGACACACACCTTTAATCCTAGGAAGTGATGGCAGGAAACAGAAAATTATGTAAGGTGTGAGGACCAGCAACTAGAGGATTTTTTTTTTTAGCATCAGTTCAGCTAAGACCCTTTTGGGTGAGGACTCAGAGGCTTTCAGTTTGAGGAAACAGACTTAGCTGAGGAGTTGATGAGGTGAGGTTGGCTGTTGCTTGTTCTGTTTCTCTGATCTTTCAGCAATTTACCCCAATATATGGCTCTGAGTTTTCTATTAATAAGACCTTTTAAGATTTGTGCTACAGCTTAGTGTTCTTCTTGCTGTTGAAGTGTCATTATTGTGGGGATTCTCAGGAGATATTGCAAGCAACAGAAGGCATATAATGATCCTAGATAAACATTTTTGTAAATCTCTGAATGAGCTTCTTATGATCATGCACAAAGCTTTTATAAACATTCAGATGATAATTTTTTATTATTCAGTTATTCCATAAATTATTTAAACTGCAAGATGAGTGGAACATATTGTATAAATAACCACAATTTTCTAAGACAGTTCTAAATCATCTTCCCAAGTGGTTACATCATTAAGAATTCTTATGAAAAGTAATTGAAGAGAATCTCCTTTAATATTCTTGTCAGCAATTAGCATGCAATTTTTTGCATTTTCATAATTTCTTGAGACAAGGTTTGACTCTGTAGCCTTGGCTGGCATGGAAATTGTTAGCTATGTAGACATAGCTCCCTAGATCTCATAGATATGACCTGCCTCTACTTCCCAAGTACTGACATTAAAAGTGTGTGCCACCGCATCTGGATTTATGATTTAGTTTTCTATCCTTGTTTTTCCTCATAGATTAAATTTGTGTTTTCTCATGATATCCCCTTTTATATTTACTTATTTATTATTTGCATACTTACTTTTGTAACCTGTTCATAATTTTTACCTGCTTTTAATTATTATTCTCTTGTTATTGCCTTAAGAGATCTGTTTGTACATTTTGCATGCAAGTATTTTATCAAACAGGTGTTTTGCAATACTTTAACCTTTTAGCATCCCTTTTGATTATTTTAGGCAGAACAGAGTCTTCATTTTATTGTCATATGCTACATTGAGAAATCTCAGCCAGCATAAGACTTCATGTCCTCCCATATTGCCTGACAGCATCTCATACAGCTGGGACTCTTTACACCACAGCATTGCAAAATATTCTCCTGCTGCTTGGTTTAATTTCTTGTTTTGATTATCATGGCCCATTGCTAATTTTCACAGTTGGAAGTCACAGAAAACAACTGACCTGGAATTGAGATCAAAAGTGATTAAGGACTATGAAGGTTGACATTCAGTAGCAGATATCTCACATCAGAAAAGCCAGTCTAAAGAAATGCAGTTGCAATAGTGAAAAATAAGAACAAAGAAATGAAAGATTTTCAGCATAGTCCACAGAAAACAATGGAAGATGAGAACCTTGTAAAAGCTTTAACAGATACAAAGGCTCATTCCTCACCATGAGGACCACAAAAAATACACAGTTTATCTTTTATGTTGAAAGAGGAGGCTGGACCTGACAAAATATCAAATTAATGCTAGTTCTGTTTTTAATTATCTGGAATCATCATTTATTATATAAGGGGAAATGAATTGATAATGTTATTATGTTAAGGAAGTTGAAAACTTTTTGGAAATGCTAAGCTGACCAAATAACAATATTACCTTCTTAGAAAATTTCCACTTTACACTTTTAGCTAAGTTTCACAACCTTTGGCTGTATCACAACTATTCACTAATTCTCTTTTCCTCTTCAGTGTTTGATTTAACAGTGGGTATATGATGGAACCTGGTTAAGCTAAAAACACATGAATGTAGGTTTAGGTAGAATGGGAATTTCCTATTCCTCATAATATTTTAGGCTAGGTAAAGTGGGAGCTGTCAATACAAGAATGAGCACAAAATCAGTGTCAAGAATCATGAAAGAAAGAATTTGACTGACCAACCATGATCCTGATAAAATGATTTAAGAGACTAGTTCCATCTGTGGTTGAGGGCACCAACTTTCCTTGGACTTTTAGTTACAGTAAGCACTTTCTTTAGTTATGTTAATGGCAGCAGAAATAAAAGGTTGTGTCTATTTTGTTTCTTTGTGCTGCAGTGTAAATATTCCTATTGACAAGATGAGTCCTGCAATCAAATCAAGTAGATGTGGGGTATTGTAATATATTTTCTTGCAAGCTTAGAAGCATAATTTTATCAGATGATATTTATAAATATCCTATCAAATGAAAGATGACTCTGGGCAATAGTTTTGACAGCACTGGCAGTACTACATCTTGTGCTTTGCCGATGGCATAACACTTTATAAACTTTCAAATAATTCAATGCTAATGTAAGTTCATGATAATGATTAGAATAATGGTATGTCTGACAAATGGTTTAGTAAGGATTGATAGCAGGTAATATTTAATTCTATAACAACTTCAATGTCCTTAAGCTTCTTGATAAGCAAATGTATTTATAACTCAAGTGACAGCCAGTTTATTGAACTATTTAAATGCTTTTAATTGGTAGAAACATTAATTTTCCAGAATGATATACAACAAAGTTTTCACTTTGAGCACCAAGTATTTCAAAAGTCTCTGTGAGCAGTTGGAATGAGGACAGGGCAAAGAGTGGAGAGGGAGGCTTTAGCATACCTTCCTGTCTTCTGGTCCATCTAGGTGATCCAGGTGATCTCATTTCCTACGCTCCATTTCTCCAGCTTCTAATTAAGTCGAATATGACTCCCAGTAGTCTTTGAATTTCATTACAAATGCCACAGAATTGATAATTATTACCTGTAGAAATTAAGACTAATTGATACCAGAGGCCTTGTCTCTAGAGCTCTAGCCTTTCATCATTATACTTCAAGGACTCATGGAGTGTTTTAACAACATTCTCATAACTTTTTTGAAGTTTACAAATCTCAGATCTTTAAGACACTATTCTTTTACTGAAAGCAGAAAGAATTATGAAGTCATGTACTGGCCATCACTTTTCTTAAGTTTGATCTTTAGTATATTTCAAATACTAGGTCTTTAGAGATGTGGCTGATACGACTTCTTAATAATATGTATTCTAAAATCATCTATATGTAAATGCCTAAAATTATGTTTTAAAAATATCGGTTTCTATAAAAGATAAAATAAATTAAATCAATGAGATTAAAGTAAAATTAGAGACTTCTTGGACTCATAACTTCTTTACCTATCTGTTGAGCTTGATTATTTTGTACACTGATAGATATTATTTCTCCATTTTTAAGTTCTACTCTTATGGAATATATATCCTAGTGAAATTATGAATAATAAACTTGTTATTTCTTGATATCTTTATTGTTGTAAAAACATTTTAGTTTTGGAAAAGGAATAAACATTCATTTGGTGCCAGTAGCATATCTAGGAAGAATCGCTAACCCAAGATTCCTAAACAATTTCAAAAAGTGTTTGTACTTTAGTAATGTGTGCTGCATATTCTTCCAAAATCTACTAATTAGTGGAGCATGATAGAAATGACAGCATGGGCTAGGCCTCATGGTATGAGACAGAGAACATGTTCCTAACAAAATATTGCCCGTGCTCTGTAAAAGTTTCCCTTGTATTGGAATTTCTAAAGCAAGTAGACATATAACTTTTCTGAAGGACCTTTTGTGTTAGTTATCTCTCATTGTATTCCATCCTCTAACCTGAGCCCCATACCCCACCATGGTGAACCACTCCTGGTTTGGTATTCCTCTCTAGAAATATTTCCCACATTCTATTGCTTGTCAATAATTTCCTGACATCTATGGGTATGCCAAATGCATCACAGTTCTCTAATATTTCAAAGCTAACATCTACAATGAGAAAAAAAATAAAATGTGTCTTTTAGGCCATGGTTACCTCACTTGTAAATTATAGTTTATAGCTCTTTCCATCTACATGGGAATTTGATAATCTTTCTTAATAGCTGTATGACATTTCATTATGAAAATGTATCACATATGTGTAATTTGTCAGTTAATAGACATATTATATATCACTGGTGACATGAAAGGAATATAATAAGGATAACTAACCATATCTAACTGGATTTAAGACCTGCAAAACAAAGTATGCGTATCCAAAACTTGTGGCTAGATAGGTCATAACTTACTGGGCAACATACTCTTGCTATTCTGCTAAATTAACATAATAGTAAAACAACTTTTAACTACTGAAAATATCCCTATAGATTATACATACATAAAGACATACATATGCACATACACACACAAACATATGGAGATATTTTATTTGTGCTGAAATGTGATTTTATTTGTATGTTAATAAAGTTACCTGCAGATCAGAGCTAAGAGAAAGCCATTAAGCATAAGTCTGTTAGCTGTAGCACATGTCCTTAATCCAATTACATGTCAAGTAGAGCCTCTGTGTGTTCAAGGACACAGCCAAATGGTAACCTGAACCTTTAATCTCAGTATGAGCCATAGAGACCTGGAGGTCTGTATAGACAGGCAGTGACAAGGAAGTCACATGGTTGGGTTTACAGCCAATGAGAAGGCAGAGTTAATGGCAATAAAAAGACAGGACACAGGAAGAAGGTCTCTCTCTCAGGGGAAGGATGGCAGCTAGTGGTAAGATAAGTTGGTCTTAGCTTTTGGCTACTGCTTGATCTCTGGGCTTTTAACTCTTTATTTGGCTCTGTGTTTCTTATTTAATAAGACTATTTAGAATGACATCTACACACACACACACACACACACACACAATTTCAAATAAACCTATTCAACAATGACACGATTAGACATCACAAGTTAACAAGTAAAAAAGATATGAGCAGGAATGTGATACATCTTTAGAAGTTATTGGAGAGTGAAGTACCATAGCTACCCTTTATAGGCAACTGCCATTGTTCTTGGTTACTCTTCAGAGTTTTATGGTAATGCTCTATTGCTTAAGAAAACATGTACTTGACTCATAGGGCATGGAGAAATCAAATAAGTATTCATTTCATTCCTACAGGGTCCCTTTCACAGTGCTGGAAGGTGCTATGCATCCTCTCAGAGAATGAAAGTAGACATCAATCTTTCCTATTGTGAACTATGGGTACTACAATGACAAAGATCCTGGAGAGACATGCCCATTGGTTAAATAGTGGCATGCATATACTAGGAGTAACTAACCTCGTTTTAATTGTGTTTAAGGCCTGTCCCAGAAGTTGAAAACAACCTGGGGGGCCATTATTGATACTCAAACCTTGCTGATTTTCTATAGTCCTCTAATTTCTTGTAAATTACAAGGTTTGTACTTTCTATTTCTTTACTGAACAGCTCTTCTTTCTAAAATTGTCTCTGATAACCAAATATAAAAAAAGAAGATATGTGAAATTATTTGACTTTACCCAGAGTGTGAATCTTGGCTCTGAGAAAATTAAGAAGGGGGTCATCTGTCACAGCAGAGCTGAGAAATATGCTTTTGTGGAATACAGCAGGCTGTTGGTTCCTGAAAAAATCACCACCACAGCCTCCTCATAATCATGTGACAGTCCCATTGTGAAGGATCACTACCACAGTTACTTATAATCATGTGACAGTCCCATTGGGAAGGAGATCCAGGCAAAGGATGGTGAGTTTATTTTCCTTGTAAAAAAAGAACAAATAGAAATCAAAAGAAAATAAAATATATTAAAAGGCAACAAATAAACCTAAATTTAAAAATATTATTAAATTCTTGATAATTTTGTAAAATTGCTAAAATTTCATTTATAATTTACTTCTAAATGTCTCTCATTTTTGATATTTGAGAAGAAAGAGTGAATGAAGTGGGAAGGTCAGTGAGGTCTCTGCATGGACACTTCAAATTACTTCCTGGATGCTCATCTGCATTTACTAAATAATATTTTATTGTTCCTTAGAAAATACCTCAGAGTTTATTACTTTATTATGTTGAGAATATCATACACTACTGCCTCTATATTACAACTGCCCATCCTCCACCTCCAAATTCTTTTATCTCCTTCAACTCACTGTCAAATTATCTTTTATTTAATTAATATTTTTACTTCTTTAGACATCTGTATATACAAATTAACCAATCAGTTTATGTTTTTAAACATGTGTCCTGGGCTGACCACTAGGGATTGGACTGACTATGTGGCAGTTTGACCCTGGACGAGACTTACCCTCCCACTATATGTAGCCATTAGCAGCTTGAGGTTATTCATCGAGTGGTGAGACCATGTGGATTTTCACCTCTCCTGGCTGGTTTTTAAGCTGGTATGTCACGGTGCTTATCTTGTTCAAGCAACCATATTGTTGAGACTTCCTCTGTGCATTTCCCCATCATGTCCAACAGACACCACCTGAAATCAAGTATCCTGGGACTACAGCATCTCCAATCCTCTGCCTTCTCTGTAGTGATGTTCCCTGAGCCTTAGGTGTAGGGCTTGTGTTGTAGATCCATCAACTGTTGTGGAATACTCCAAAATTGCTGATGCTCTGCATTTTCACCAGTTGTTGATCTCTGTAATTGTCTGTGTTACAAAAAGAAGCTTCTTTTATAAGGGCTAAGAGCTACACTTATCTGTGGGTACATGGATAAGCATTTAGAAAACTGTGAGAAATTATATTGGTTTAGGAAAATGGCATTCTTGACCTCAGATGCAGTTTTGAGCATACGCTTATGGTTTTTTTTGCTAGAAAAGGAAACTCTTTTGTATGAAATCTCATTAATCCAGTACTTCTGAATGTCCTAAATCATCTTTAGTTATTTATATTAAGTTTATAATCTTACTGACTCAGTGAAAGAGTTCAAGAAAATGAAATAGACTTAATACAACAATGCAACTTGAATCAGAAAAGAAATGGATGTGTTGTTCTGTCAAATCCCATTGCAGCAATAGCTCCACCAATTTATTTGAAAAATGCACAGGCTTGGAGTTTCAGCACCACTTAACAGCTGGGGAGAACAAAGTATGTACAGTGAGATACAAATCTTCCATACCATTAGTTCAATATATTTCTGCATAGAAGCTTTTCATAGTCTAGAAGCATATTTTGGGACCATGCTGTTTCAAAATAGAAACAAAATGTATGAGCTATATGCCAAAAGCTGTCACTGACTAGAAATATTGTTTGCAGTTGCATTGCAAAATATCTGACGGCCTCAGTTCTTAATAATCCGTCTAAGTTTTATGAGCATGGCCTTGCCAAGTAAACTTAACATGTTTTAACTGTGTTTGTGCCTTGTAGAACTTTGCATAGAATGAGTCAATCACTGATAAGTTACAAATTTCCTGACTGAGGATATGAAAACAAGATCTTTAACTTATAAAAAAAAAAATTCAAGGAGAAGAAAAGCAACAACTGGAATGCAAGTTAGCCAAGGAGATCAAAACAGGCAGTATCTGCATTTCTCTGATAGGCGTGATTTATCAAAGTCAATCAAAGTAAAAAGTGAAGGTAAAATTTTCACTTGACTTACTCAGTAACACCTTCTAAAAAGCTTTATTTATTTTTATGTGTATTCCCTTCAGGTATGAAAATGCCTGGTGTTTTTCCAAGGCCAGAATATGATTTCATCTCCTTTGGAGTTAGAATTTTAGATTTCTGTGGGCCACCATGTGGTGCTGCTAACTGAACTCAGGTTCTGTGCAATATGTGCAAGTGCTCAAACCCAGTGTCATCCCTCTAGGCATTTGGTGTCACTTTTCGATGCAATAGTTCACCTGAATTTCTACATTATTCACCAAAGAAATAATACTAGTAATGCAAAATAAATCAGGAATAAGCAATGTTAGTCTGTCAAAGTGGAAAGTGTACTCTGTAGAGTATAGCTTGCAGGCCATACAGCATGTTTGCCCAGTCCTGTCAACCTTAAAGCTGAACATGCTAGGAGAGAAGCAATCACAGACAACCAGAGGTCATATTGTCAGGTGCAGAACTGTCTTTCATGTATAAGTGGTGGCAAGAGAAAATAAATCAATTTCTGTGGGATGTTCTGTATGTCAAATGTGCTGCTCTGATTGGTTAATAAATAAAACACTGATTGGCCAGTAGCCAGGCAGCAAGTATAGGCAGGACAAGCAGAGAAGAGAATTGGGGGAAGTGAAGGCTGAAGTGGAAAGACCTACCAGCCGCTGCCATGACAAGCAAGATGTAAGGTACCTGTAAGCCATGAGCCACGTAGCAACTTATAGATTAATAGAAATGGGTTGATTTAAGATAGAAGAAGCAGATAACAAGAATCCTGCCACAGCCATACAGTTTATAAGTAATATAAGTGTCTGAGTGATTATTTTATACATAGATCGTGGGACTGTGGGGCCTTGGTCAGACCTAGAGAGAAGCTCTCCAGCAACAATCAATAACAAAATTTACACAAATGGTATAATTTATTATAGACCAAACAAAGGGTTCTGAGTTACAGGGAAATGTCTAGGTTCCTACCGAACTAATAATTAAGAATTTCATTTAGGACAAATAGTCTAATGACATTTTCTTAAGGAGGTGAGGTGGTGAGTACCTGGGATTATTTGAAGGAGTAAAAACCATGATCAGAATATATTGCATAAAATATTTTGAATAAAAAAAGAACATATGAGTTGTCAGAGCCATTCCAAGTCCTATGAAATTAGAAGTATGTTATTTGATTCACTTAAACATTCTCAGCCAAGGAAATGTATACACAAGGGTAATATACACATTAATATAATAATAGACAATATCAAACATTATAAACTCTGGGAAAACTGAAAATATACAATTTTGCCTCTACAAAAATTTCTTAGGCGACATTTTCTCACAAAATTTGAAAGTGCATACATTTAACAAGTGATGATTTATAAATGAACCTGTATATTTTTGATGCTTCTATTGTGTCTCACTGAAAGGATGTGTCACTAAGAAGAGGATAAAATTGAAATAAAAGTTATTTCTTCTGGGAATAGGACACTACCCATGAATGCATTTTTCTTATATGAGTTTATTGATTCAGGCAAGATTTATTGAGCAGGCAGTATGTACTGAGACCCACACAAGACTAAAGATCTAAAATAGCTGCTTTGGTCCATACCTTTAACACCAGCACTTGGGAGGCCAAAAAAAAAAAAAAAAGGAAGATATCTGAAGATACATGTGAGTTTGTCACATCGTAAGTTTCAGGCTAGTCAGAGCTATGGAGGCCAAAAAAAGGAAGATATCTGAAGATATCTGTGAGTTTGTCACATCGTAAGTTTCAGGCTAGTCAGAGCTATAGAGGCAGACCATCTTTCAAGACAAAACAAATGAGCAAAAAATTCAGACAAAGTGTATAAATATAGTACCACATTATGATTAGCCTTCTAGGGTGGTCTGATATTATCCTTGTGAGCTGGACAGAAGTGGATAAATATTCAATTGATGGGTCTAAAGAGTTGACACTCTTCTGAAATTACCAAGTGGAATGTATCCTTTAGATAGAAATTAAGGAAAAATATCCATAATGCATTTTAGAAAAGTGAAATGTTTCACAACATTTTTTTTCCTTTTTTTAATAAAAACTTGATGTGATGTGATAACAGTAATTCACTTTAAAACAGATGAACATTAGCTCTATCTACCATGCTTTGTCTTAAAGGATTAAAATTAAAATATTAATATTAAATATTATGGTATTTAACAAATCAGAAAAGTAGAGATGATTCAAGTGGTCATCTAATGATAAATTGTTAAAGTGTCTTCTGTGCAGTGAGATATTATTGTTCAAGAACATCAAAGACAGGCTCCAACCTGAGTAAAGATTAGTGGTGTGATGTTTTAGAAAACTAAAATGTCAAAAAATATTAATACCCAATGATACTATTTAGGCAAAATATACTGAAAATAAAAAGTTGTATTTTATTTAGATTTTTTTTTTTATTCCAGTTAAAAAGTATTCTGACATAAGCAGCTTAAGGGAGGAAAAGTATATTTGGACTCAGAGGGTCCTGTCCATCATAGTAGAGGTTTCATGATAGTAGGATATTGAGGCAGCTATTGTATTGGCAATCAGGAAACAAACAAACAAACAAAAACAACAAATCCCCCATGTTTCAACTCGACTCTCTTATTTATTTCTTACAGGACAACAGCCAATTGAAAGTTTAGGCCTACAACTAAGGTGGGTCTCTGTACCTGAATTAACCTAATATGTAGTATTCCTTACAAGTATGCCTAGAGGATAACTCAATCTAGAAAATTCCATAGAGGTTCACTTGGAAGCTATCTTCCAGGGATTTCCATGTCTTGTCAAGTTAACAGTTAACCCTAACCATCAATTGCAAAGATGGAAAGTTAATTAGTAGTTTTGTGAATCTATTGCTTTGGGAATAAACAAAGGTAAATGTTAAAGGAGAAGTAATTTTATTTTAAAGTGATAAAATATTCTAAGATAAATAATGATTGTTAGCATTTGCTAAAATCTATGACTATGAAATCGAATTGAAGACCCTGACACTAACCCGCATATCTATGAACATATAATTTTTGACAAGGAAGCCAAAAATGTACAATGGAAAAAAGAAAGCATCTTCAACAAATGGTGCTGGCATAACTGGATGTCAATGTGTAGAAGGCTGCAAATAGATACATATCTGTCACCATGCACAAAACTTAAGTCCAAGTGGATCAAAGACCTCAACATAAATCCAGTTACTCATAACCTGATAGAAGAGAAAGTAGGAAGTACTCTTGAACACATTGGCACCAGAGATCACTTTCTAAATATAACACCAGTAGCACAGACACTGAGAGAAACAATCAAACAATGGGACCTGTTGAAACTGAGACGCTTTTGTAGAGCAAAGGACACAGTCAACAAGACAAAGCGACAGCCTACAGAATGGGAAAATGTCTTCACCAACCCCACATCTGACAGAGGGCTGATATCTAGAATATATAAAGAACTCAAGAAATTAGACATCAAAATGCCCAACAGTCCAATTAAGAAATGGGCTATAGAACTAAACAGAGAATTCTCCACAGAGGAAGTTCAAATGGCTGAAAGACATTTAAGGAATTGCTCAATATCCCTAATTATCTGGGAAATGCAAATCAAAATGACTCTGAGATACCACCTTACACCTGTCAGAATGGCTAAGATCAAAAGCACAGAAGACAGCTTATGCTGGAGAGGATGTGGAGCAAGGGGAACTCTCCTCCACTGCTGGTAGGAATGCAAGCTTGTACAGCCACTTTGGAAATCAATATGGCACTTCCTTAGAAAATTGGCAATCTATCTCCCCCAAGACCCAGCTGTGGCACTCTTGGGCATATACCCAAGGAATGCTCAATCATATCACAAGGGCATTTGCTCAGCTTGGTTCATATCAGCATTGTTTGTAATAGCCAGAACCTGGAAACAACCTAGATGCCCTTCAACTGAAGAATGGATAAAGAAAACATGGTACATATCTACAATGGAGTACTACTCAGCAGAGAAAAACAATGACATCATGAGGTTTGCAGGCAAATGGATGGATCTAGAAAAAATCATCCTGAGTGAGGTAACCCAGACTCTGAAGGACAAACATGGTATGTACTCACTCATAGGAGGATACTAGATGTAAAACAAAGATGACTAGACTGCTACTCACAACTCCAGGGAAGCTACCTAGAAAACGGGACCCTAGGAAAGACCCAGGGATCACCCAATGACAGAGAAATGGATGAGACCTACATGAACAACCTGGACGACAATGGGAGTAATGAAGGGCAAGATTTGAGGGAAAGAAAGCTTAGGGGAGCAGGAGATCCCAGCTGGATCAAGAACAGAAAGGGAGAGTGAGGAATAACAGACCATGATAAATGATGACCACATGAGAACAGGAATAGGCAGAGTGCTCGAGAGGTCCCCAGAAATCCACAATGATATATCCTCTGTAGACTGTTGGCAATGTTCGAGAGAAAGCCTGATCTGACCTAGTCTGGTGATCAGATGACTAAACACCCTAACAGCTGTCTTGGAACTCTCATCCAATAACTGATGGAAGTGGATGCAGAGATCCTCAGCCAGGCCCCAGGTGGAGCTCCAGGTGTCCAATTGTCGAGAAAGAGGAGGGACTGTAAGAGCGTGAATTGTTGAATCCAAGATTGCAAAAAGCACAGGGACAAATTGCCAATTGAATGGAAGCACATGAAGTAGCAACCAATGGCTGTGGAGTCCCCAGCTAGATCAGGCCCTCTGGATAATGAGACAATTGAATAGCTTGATCTGTTTGGGAAGCACCCAGTCTGTGGGACCAGGACCTGTCCTTAGTGCATGAGCTGGCTGTTTGGAACCTTGGGCTTACACAGGGACACATGCTCGGCCTGGAAGGAGGGAATAGGACCTTCCTGTACTGAATCCACCAGGTTTAAATGAATCCCCAGGGGTGTCTTGGTCCTGGAGGACATGGGAATGGAGGGGAGGGGCTAGTGGGAAGGTAGGGGTGTTGGTGGGAGGGGGGAGGACAGGGGAACCCATGGCTGATATATAAAATTAAAACACATCATCATCATCATAATCATCATCATCATCATCATCTATGACTACTCTAAAAAATTAATTATGGAATTTAAATGAGCAACTTTATTACAAAGAGCTTCACACACACACATAAACACACACACACACACACACACACACACACACACACACACACAAACTAAACAAGCCACTTACTCTAGGACTTTCTATCAAAGTTCTTTGTAAAAAAAATGATAGTGATTGATTCACAATGAGAAGTTACATTTTTTCTTTGAGTAAGGTAATGAAATTATTATATGCACATTCTGCTCAATTCAGACTAATGGTATTGAGATGGAATATGGGTCTTACTACAAACCTGATTACTATATATTTCCACATTGGATGAATATCAGCTTTATGGTAAGGATATAAGATCATTATACATGTACCAAGAGATTGACTATAACTACTTCATTTTTCCCCATAAAGTCCTCAGGATGTGAAATCTGCAAAAGGAAAAGGGAAAATCTTTAGCTATTATAGTGTCTATTCACTTTTTTATCCTCACATCTCTGTAAAGTCTTGATTTTGGCTAAATGGGTCATTAATCTTTAACATATCCACCTAAGAACCCAATTAAAGCCAAACAGAATAATGAGTGGTATTACAAAGTCTTCAAAATAGCACACTCAAGAAAGCGTTCAACTTTTCCATATGCTGCATAATTACACACACCCACTAATTTGCATAGTGCCAACCCTAGCAAAAGTTAACTCTTTGATGAATAAGAATCAGGATATCTGAACTAGCCAATTTTGGGAGCAAATCTAATAACCAGAGAGTGGCTCATAGCATTAGATCTCCTGGGAGATCAATTTTACTGTGAGGCATTCATTATATTCTTGGCATGTTCTTCTCAACTCTCATTTTGATTACTGTAATCTTGAATTTAGTCACAAAGATTCTGGTTAAAAGTTGAAAAATATTGATAAGTTCTTAGCAGCCATATAACTCAATTTCTTGAACACTTGAGTGAGACACTATCACAAATTTTTATTACTCAATGACTTACAAAGTCACGTGGCACATGTTCTTTCTTATTTGTGGATTTTAGAACTGAATCATTAACTTTTAGAGCATAATATGGAATAGCCACAGCATCTGGGAAAGGAGTAAGAATCCTTGGGTGCTAAGTGGTAAAGGGTTTCCAAAAAAGGGGAGTAAGACAGAAGTGAAATAAAGGGCAGAAGGAGGGGGTTAATGGGGAGACCAAAGTGAGGAGGGGACTAATGCTGAGAGACTGAGATGAAGAGAGGTAAGTAACAGTAAGGATATTTGAACGGCTCACAGTGAAACGTTATTTCATAAGTTGAACACACAGGAGTGCTTCTGCATGCATAAACAAGTGAACATATGTACATATATGGTGTTATGTCTTAAGTACTGATTTATTTTTTACCCTGGAACCATAGACTAGCAAAAACCAAAATGCCAGATAAGAAAATTTCCATTCAAGTTGTTGACCAGGGGGATCCAGAAGATCAACATTTACCTCACCATGTATTTGGTTGAAACCCATAACTTGAAGGTGAGACCCTATTATTGCTGATGAATCATGTGCTTCAGACACAGGATGTAGAGTAACCAAGCTGGAATTTAAATGAACACATCCTCCCCAAGGAATACCTTTCACAGTAATTGAAGGTGCTAGGTAAGATGCCAAGGAAGAAAAGTAACCAAGATAGACTGTGGGGCATTTACCCACCAACCCCACAGCTCCCCAGAGTTTTCTTGAGTGTGAACAGTAGGAAATATTAGATAGAAGGATTTATAGTGTGGAGATAAACAGATAGAAAATAAAGGATAGCCTCAAAAGGGCCTGGAACCTATTCCAACAGCCCTGACTGTCTCTGCCCCAGGGTATTTACCTGCTGGGTAAAGCCACAAGGAACCTGAAAACGGGCTCCCACAATAGGCCTATCCAGTAGTAACCCTGCAGAGCAAAGCAAATGGACTGCCACACTGTCCTGAAGCATGAAAGAGTGGCACCTGTATCTTGGAAGACATCGTCAGGCATATAACTGGACTCAAGGCTGGCTCAGTAGAAGATAACCCCTGCAAGCTTAATCACATACCTGTGGCTAGAGACATCATAGACACTAGAGGAAAAACTAATAATAAAATGATCCTAAATAACTATAGTTTCTAATCACATTCAAAATACTTTCCCTAATACCAAAAGATAACTATTGCCCTCATCCATTTTCAAAGAATCTTCTTTTGTATGAAATTTTTGTATTTTGCATGAAAGCAACTACAGTGGTCCACCCTGGGCAAAATGCCAAGAAACAGTTACCATGAGTTGTCCAATCATCGTTACTACATCTACAAAACAACCTCCCAAGGCTCAGAAAACACCATGAAATGGTGTGTTTACAATTTTTTTTTTTTATTTTAAAGCTATTCACACATCTATTTTTTTTTTTTTTTTTGGTCAGTACTTACAAATAGATCCTAAAGAGATCATGCCTGTAAAAAATATTTGATGGTTAATATTTTCCAAAAAATATTAATTTAACTTCTTACCCTGCTATTATTTCCCCCAGGTCAAAAAAGAAATCATCTCAAATCTGTGTTTTTCTCTGTAATGTATTGTCAATACTGTAATCAAACTAAAGCATACATTTCAAAATACAGCACTGAAGTTACAAAGTGTTGTGTATATTGCTCTGGTTTCTACTTAGACAAACCAGTGACACAGAATGCAGTTTGTATCCAAATAGGATTTGTTTTGTGCAGCCTTGTTTTCTCTAAGCAGGTGATAAGTTAGAAGCAGACAGTAGGTTACTCAGGACTCTACCATCTACCAACTGCCTACTGCTTCTCAACACACCACAGCTGTTGAAGTCAAGGAAAACCACTTGACTCTTGATTTTACTTTCCGAGAATAGTAGGGCACATAGCACAGACCTTAGCTGTTTACGCCTGCAGCCCATCTGTGGTTCACAGCAGCAGGTATTTGGTTTTCCCACTCCTGATTTTAGATTTTAAAGAATTCTTACACCTCCAATTGTATGACAATATCTAGGGGCAGTGAACCCCTTCATATACAAACATTACAGGCTAATGAACAGTACTATTTATATGCAAAGTGGATGAGGGCTCCCTCACACTGGGAGCTGGAAGCTAACTATAGATCACATCTCTTCATCAGAATACAAAACTTCACTTTCAAGAGGATAAACTTTTATTTATTTGGAATAGGTCAGTTTGCATGGGGATGAGTTTCAACACAGTTATTAGAAAAAAAGAGTCCTACCTCCATGAGACATATATAACATCCTTCACCTGCCAGAGGATTATGAGCAACATTAAACACAGAACATTACTCCTGGACAATATTTGATAACTATTCCTTTGTATATAGTCTTGTATTAGGTTAGAACCTTCTTATTTAGACAAAAGGGGGAGATGTAGTGGGTAGCCATTCAAGCTTTGATCTGGAAGTCCCAACCCCCATTGAGGCTTCAGTAACTGTCACACCTACAAGGCAGGGCCAAGAGAGGACGCTGAAGACCCAAGATGCTTAACACTGATGGACTATGCTAAACCTTTCCCAGACCCTGTAGCCTATCCCTTCACTTGTAAGTTACCCCACAAAATGAACCTCCCTTTTAACTACGTGGAGTGGCCTTAATAAATTCACCAATACGATTCTAACATGCACATACTATACTAACCTTTTAATTTTTGAGGAAGTAAATACTTTGAAATATAAGTATGTTGGTCCATGTCAGATGGCTAGAAAGAGTAGAGCTACTAAGAAGCCTAACTTCAAAACAGGGTTTCATCTGAAACAGAACAAATAATATAGGTCTTTATGTCTTTGGGTTTTATTTGTTTACTTTTTTACCCTGAAATAAATAGTAAAAAGTGTGTGCATGTGCTTGTGTGTGTTTAGAGTTCAAGAAGCCTCCAACTCACTCTTATTGGTAACAATCTTACAGAGTTCTCAAATATTTGTTGTTATATTTAATTCTTCAAATCTTTATAAGATTATATATAGAACAACAACCATGGTTTTCATTGTTAAGTTAAATATTTCAAAAGCATTTTAAGCTGTAAATTTTGTTCTATGGAATTTACTGTAATGCAGGCTCCTTTACATTTTGTCATCAATGTTGCATTCTGTTTAATATTTTCATTTTCACTTGGGATCCAGGACTATCAAGTAGTGTTTGTAGAATGTGGTAAATAATTTATGCCATTTTTTAAAACAAATAATGACAGTTTCTTGAAATATTAACATGAGTAGCAGGATGGTTCAGAAAATAAATGTTGTTTTCTCCAAGCCTGATGACCTGAATTCAATCCTTGGAATCCAGACAGTGGAAGAGAATAGACGCCTGAAAGTTGTCCTGTGATATCCAAACCTGCACCATAGAACACATGTGGTCACACACACACTCACACACACACACACACACACACACACACACACACACACACACACACACAGAGACAGAGACAGAGACAGATTTAAAAATCTTTAAAAAATTTAAATACTGATAAACTAAAAAAAATAATTAAATTCAAGATACTATATGCATATTTTCTAGATGATAAATACTATAACTCCATAATTTAAATGATATAGCAACCAGTTACAGGCAAATCCACTCTGTGGCCCCAGGCTGCTGTACAGAAAGGTAGCTATAAGCATGCCCCAATTCAAAATTAAACTTTAGATATCTTGGGATGTTTTTGTGATTGTTTTGTAACTTGGTTGTGCAATGCTGGTATGCGTATTGTTGATAAAGATGTAGAGTCCTGGTGTGAAAATTATTGGTGCACATGAACCCTTTCCAAAAGTTGTCGATACAAAATATATCCAGTGTTTTATACTTCAATGAAGGTCCTGAGGAATGTCCTGATATTTTGAAAATAATGTTTCACTTATGTCTGACCCAATAATGTTTGTTAATTCTTAAATATTATCCATTTTAGATGATTGATACTGGTATTTGTACAAATTTCAATCACAGATTTTTATATATGGTATTTTAAATAAAAGTGACTATGACTGAATTTAAGGCAACAGTTCTATCTGAAGCATTACTCCAAAGATGTTATGTGTACAAACTTCTATGAATGCTCTCAGCAAACATTGTAAAACAAACATCACATGAAATGACTACAGTTAGAAACAGAGAAAATATACATTAAATCAAATGTTTTAGACTTGGAAGTCTAGAATCATTACAAAAATAGAGTGCAAATATGTGCCCTCTTGTTTGTACACAGTCTTGGAATTTAGATAGTATTGGCATTAGCATTATTCTCCTCTACCTGAAATCCTCAGAGTATTTTCCAACCTTTTACAATCAACTGGAAAGGAAATTCCCTTTATTCATCAATCATTTCCTTTCATATGTGATGTTTTAAAAGCATGTCCTTCAAAATCATTATGTATACCAATTTTATTCCAGTTCATTTTGTTATTAATTATTGTCTTCTCTTCTAAACCCTGATAGAAATGTGTTTTCATTAAACTTGTTAGTTGTATTCTGATTAAAACAAATTTGACAATGTGTGTGAAATTTCCCACTCACCATTTAAGTATAATTCCTCCAAATGAATAAAAATACAATTCAGAAAAATAAATACAATTCAGTTATTAGTTACAGAAAAGATTATTAGTTACCAAAAATAAAATAAAATAAATTGTTCTGGCCATTTTTTAAAATGGCACTTTAGAAAAGTTATTTATTTTGGGAATATTTAGAAATTAAGGGTTTGTTTTATTTTATTTGTGTGTGTGTTTGTATGTATATGTTTTATGTTATGCATGTTGTTGAATATAATGTACAGGTATACTTGCAAGCTAGAAGAGGACAAGAAAGAACTAGTAATACACTGAACAGGAATTATGGGCAGTGAGCCATTAAAAGTGTGAGGTACTGGGCAGTCCTCTAGAGGAAGAGCAAGTTTTCTTTACCACCCACCTCTCTCTCCATCCTTGAGATCTTTTATTGAAGTTTCCTCAGTGCTCCAACTCTTCAAGTATTATCTTGTTTACTCAAAATACCCCTGTATATTAACATGGAAAAAACTCAATACTAGTTATTTTCACTAGTGGAAATCAACTATAGAACAGTTAATTTTTTTTTCATGTCATTAAAGAAAAATAATAACTGCTTTTAGAAGCAGATATTAAAATTTCCCCATTCATTGAATGGCTCTTACTTTGACAGTTTTTATTCATTAACAAGACACAAATGGCTTTTTTTGTATTCTTCCTAACGCTGCTCTTAAATCTAATTGAGAATAGTCTATTCCCATCATTAATGTCTACTCCGTTTAAATTTATTTCTTAGCATTTTACGGCACCTTCCCTCCCTCTGACTTTGTCTAAGACAAACCGTGAAGCAAGTTTAATTACGTCCTAGTTTCCAGGTCCCACATGTTCTATAGATTACACCTTCAGCCCCCAGCCTCCCATTTTTCTCTTGCAGGTGCTGACTACACAAGACTCTGACAGAATGCTCTGACTGATTAAGCAAATTGCTTACCAGGACCCTGCAATTTAAAGGGAGTAAGAAATAAATCAAATATGGCAAGTTACAACAAAAGAACATTTTGCAGTAAATTTC
Source organism: Onychomys torridus (assembly GCF_903995425.1). Taxonomy (NCBI): domain Eukaryota; kingdom Metazoa; phylum Chordata; class Mammalia; order Rodentia; family Cricetidae; genus Onychomys; species Onychomys torridus. The sequence goes on from NC_050454.1 coordinate 60,489,059, forward strand.
TAAAAATTAATAACTTGACTTTCACTATTGACTCTTCTTTGTATTGTGATCTTTAGAAGTTGTGCAGTCCTGAGTTCTTTCATTCAGCATGGCTATAAAGAGGACCATAATTTACCATCCTCATTAGTGTAGCTTCTGCTTATGAAGTGAAGAACCCACAAGAAGGGTAATTTTCTCTTTTAAAAGTAATATTTGTTATTTTTGCGCATATCTAAAGCTTATTCTCATGTTCCACATTCCAGATAGGAAATTTAATTTACATTAGAGCATGTATTCCTCTTAATAATGCTCCACTGCTTTTCTTCAACTATGAGACAAAGGCCTTGAACAGGCTAGCGTTTCTTCCACAAGGAGAAAAGGTAATCTGAGGTTTGTGAAATCTGCTCCAAAGTATGCTGCAATTGACTGGAGCTCAAGATAGAAATGTAATCTTTGATGTGCCGCCATCTTTGGTAGGATTGGGCTTTGAACATAGAAAGGGAAATTCAGTGATTATTTGTCTGAAGAATCATTTAGATAGGAAAAACAAAATTTGCTTAAAAACAACACATTGACTGATTCTCAAGAAGCTGGAAAATAAGTATATTTTTAAAAAGGTAATAATCTAATTAAATCTATTTTGATTATTTTAAATATTGGTTTATATTGAAATATTTATATTTTATAATTTTAATTTAATTAATATTTAATTTATTTAATATTTTCAGGACAATTCACATATTTAATACATTTTGTATAATAATTGAAATAAATTAAATCTAAAAATGAAATCTTATCGTGTTAAATGTAAAGGTTTAAATCATATGTTTACATTACCTGAAGATTATATAAAAACAATAACTTGATTGCAGATAGGAGGAATCAAATATCATAACTTTAAAAAGTTCAACAGGAAAAAATATTAATAATAATGTGGGAGAAAGATAATAATAGATGAAAGAATTAGGAGAATATATAAGGTGAGGAAAGTTCTGATTCCTTGGATTAAGAAATTAACTGTTATGAATCTACCAGGTTGAATTGAAGCCCCAGGGGAGTCTTGGCCCTGGAGGAGATGGGAATGGAGGGGAGGGGCTGGGGGGAAGGTAGGGGTGGTGTTGGAAATGGGTAGGACAGGGTAACCCATGGCTGATGTGTAAAATTAAAACACAAATATAATAAATTTTTAAAAAATGAGAAAAAAAAAGGAAATTAACTGACCAATTTTTGGGAAGAACTGAGCAAAAATGAAGCAAATTTTGTTGGTGGTAAAATTGCATATACAGATGATAAAAGACTATATGAATGTACAAAATAATAATGAACATAATGGAGAATAATCAAACTAAGGAAACATTTTCGATATCAGATACTAGAGTCTGATAACTATGTCAGGAGACAGAAAATGAGGTGTTCTTTTTCTTGAAAATTGTGTTTTAATAAGACAATTTATATGACAGAAAACACAATTAAATTATATCATCAGTATGTTAAAGTTCCCTTTATATTGAAAATAGATTCCTTTCTTATATAATGCATCCCAGCTTCCCTACCCTCTAGTCCTCCTAGCTTCCTCCCATACCTCCCCACTTCCCGGGATCTACTCCTGCCCCATCTTCCTTTAGAAAAGAGCAAGCCTTCAAGAAACAACAACAAATATGACAAAACAAGATACAATAAGATACGGCAAAGTCTTTACAACAAGGCAACCCAACAGGACGAAAAGAATGCTAAGGGCAGGCAAATTTGTTCAAGACACAGCTGATCCCAGTTAGGAGTCCTACAAAACACCAAGCTAACAACTTTAACATGTACTCAGGTGACCTGTTGCAGACTCCTGCAGGACCCATGTTTGCTTCTACAGTCTCTGTGAGCCCATATGAGCCCTGCTTAGTTGATTCTCTGGGCCATATTCTCTTGGGGTCCTCTGTCTTCTTTGATTCCTTGAGCACTCCTAACATCTCTGGGTGAGGCATGATCCTAATTAGTCTTAGCAAATAAAACTTAGAGTCAGATATTGAGGGGGAAAGCAGAAAAATCAGAGAAGCAGAGCAGCAGCCATGAGAGAGTTCTTACCTCCACAAAAATCTCAGACCAGAAAGGGGGATGAGATCCTGTCTCGACCCACCTTATATTCTTATTTCCACTTCTCTAGTGCTTGGAATAAAGGTGTGTTACCCCACTTGCTGGCCTCTGTGGTTAACTAGTGGCTAGTTCTACCCTCTGATCTCTAGACAAGCTTTATATGTCAGAACACAGACAAAATATTACACAACATCTGGGTCTACAGAATGTATCTTGGTTATATGTAGTTGGAGAGCTTCCCTCCAGCCCCAGCCAAGCACTGTTAGTCCAACAACCCCCTTATAAAATAAACACACAGACATTCATATTATTTAAACTGCTTGGCCATTAGCTCAGGCCTACCATTGTCTAGCTCTTACTCTTATATTTAGCCCATTTCTATTCATCTATATTTTGCCACGTGGCTCGTGGCTTATCATTACCTTATACCTTCCTTGTCATGGTGGCGGCTGGCAGTATCTCTCACCCAGGCATTTACTTCCCAGAATTCTCCTCCTCCTTGTCCCAACTACCCGATCCTTCCTGCCTGGCTACTGGGCAATCAGCACTTTATTCATTTTAACCAATCAGAGCAACACATTTGACATACAGACCATCCCACAGCACTTCCCCTTTTCTTTTTTTCAAAAAGCAGGTTTTTAACTTTTATATAGTAAAATTTCAGATAACAAAACAATTATCAACAAGAATTACAGTTACAATATTAAAGAATATACCCTGTCTTATATTTTTGTGAGTCTAAGGTTTTATATCTAACTTATCTTTTATCATAACTGAGGAAATTATAACTATCTAGTCTTCAACTACATCAAAGACCTCAGAAGGATATATTATTATCTGAGAACCGGGAGAAGGATGCAAGCAACTTTTGGGAGTCTTGCAGGGTAGACAGAGACAGCTGGCAGCCTGGACAGTCACTTAATGTTCCTTTGTAAATTTGGGGCAGATATCTGTCTTCAGCCCACAGGGCTAAAGTCTCTTGGTCACTTTTTTCAGGGTCCTGAAGAATGTCTGGCAGTTTCCTGTGCGAAGCAGGAACCTGAAGGACCATAGGGCTGGAGAGATGGCTCAGAGGTTGAGAACACCTGCTGCTCTTCCAGAGGTCCTGAGTTCAATTCCCAGCAACCACATGGTGGCTCACAGCCATCTGTGGTGAGATCTGGCATCCAACATTCATGGTACGAATTTTCGAAAAAGCTGCTTGCCTGTGACCTTGTGGTCCCCTGCTCAGACCCGAGCTACCCTCAGCTGGTTGTGGTGGTGCATGCCAGTTGGATTTGCTGAAGGGAGGCAGAGGCAGAAGGATCCTGAGTTTGAGGCTGGCCTAGAAGGCTTGCTAAGGAGAAGCTTCGGCCTAGCTACAAACGGTGGCTGTGGGACAATGGAGGCATCAGCTGCTGCTCTGAGTTGCAGGCTTCTTCTCATCATGTTTGTGACTGCAGTGATGCTGCTACCTGGGATGAAGTATTTACTACTGCTTGTTCAGAGAAGAATTGGCCAGACCATCGTGTTATAAGAAAGCATCAATAAAGGTCAGTTTGGAAAAGTTTGGCAAGACAAATGGTGTGGAGAAATTGCTGTGAAGATGTTCTCTTCTAGGGAAGAACATTCATGGTTCTGAGAGACAGACATTTGTCAGACTGCAATTGCTCCAAACCACAGAGGAGGCACAAAAAAACCTACAAGGAACCATGACCTGGTCAGGACAATTTCGAGATGGCTAGCTGAGATGATCCAGCCTGACAGACTACTTGAACAAGGACTTAAAACAAGCCCTGCACTTTCTCATTATTAGCAGCTAGACAAATGATACAGGACTTGACAATTAACCACCAAGTAGAGTTTTTGTTTAAAAAAGAAAAAGAGAATATAGATATGAGGTAGATCACTGAATCTACCCTGAGAAAAGAAGATAAAGATATAATAGGATAAATGGGTAGATCATTAAATCTACACTAAAAAGAAAAAGGAAAAAAATATAAAAATGACAAAAGGTAGATTACCGAAGCTATTATGAAAAGAAAAAAGAGAGAATATAGTTATGATCAGATAAAAAGGTCAATTATTGGATCTACATTTAAAAAGGAACTACTTGTTTTACATAGGAGAAGTAACAAATTTTTTTTTGTCTTAGTTTATCAAATGTTACTGCACTGGACATTGTATATATATATATATATATATATATATATATATATATATATATATATATATAATGGAGTTTTTTGTCTGAATCTGTCAAATGTTAATGGACTAGACATTACTGTAATCTTGACTATGTATATTGTATATACTTATTGGATATGATTTTTCTTGTATTAGTTATAAGCTTTTTTTTCAATTTTAGACAAAAACAGAGGAAATGTGGTGGGTATTGTGTTCCCTGAAATATTGTGTGTTCCCTGAAATAAAATTTTCTGGGGTCAGAAAGCAGGACGGCCACAATATTAAACATGAGAATAGGCAGTGGTAGCATACTCCTTTAATCCTAGCATTCCAGAGACAGAAATACCTATGGATCTTTTCGTTCAAGGCCACATTAGAAACAGCAAGGCCTGGTGACAAGTGCCTTTAATCCCAGAAATCCAGCCTTTAATCCCAGGTAGAGATAGCAGAAAGCAGGAAGGTATATAAGGCATGAAGACTAGAAACTAGAAGCATTTGCCCGGTTAAGTATTTGGCTGTTTTAGCATTCAGGCTTTGGAGCAGCACAGGTCAGCTGAGAGCCATTGGGATGAGGACTAAGAAGCTTGCAGTCTGATGAAACAAGACCAGATGAGGATCTGGCAAGGTGAGGAAACTGTGGCTTGTTCTGCTTCTCTGATCTTCCAGCATTCAGCCCAATAACTGGCCACAGATTTGATTTTATTAATAAGAACTTTTAAGATTCCTACTATAGTTATAATTTACTTAATGTCTAATATCTACTTCTAAGTGAATACATGCCATGTGCATCTTTCTGGGTCTGTGTTAGCTCACTCAGGATGAGGTTTTTTTGGTTTTTTGTTTGTTTGTTTGTTTTGTTTTTTTCTAATTCTGTCCATTTGCCTACAAATTTCATAACTTTATTTTTTCAGAGCTGGGTAATATTCCATTGTGCAAATGTAGTACATATTCTTTAAACTTTCTTCAGTTGATAGACATTTAGGTAGTTTCCATTTAATGGTTGTAATGAATAAATTGACAATGAACATAGTTGAACAAATTTCCTTGTGGTAGGACACTTTTGGTGTATTTCCAAGCATGATATTTCTGGGTCTTAGGTAGATAGATCACCAATTTTCTTAGAAACTGCCATATTGACTGACATAGTGGCTGTACAATTTTCCAATCCCATCAACAATAGAGGAGTATTCCCATTATTCTACATCCTTGCCAGCATGAGCTACCATTTTCTTTTTATAATATCATATAATATAATGTAATATAACAATATATAATATAATATAGTATAGTATAGTATAATACAACACAAAATAATACATAAGATTAACAAAAAAAATGAATAAAAGGAAAAGAGACCAAGAGAAGGCACAAACAACAGTCTCAATTGTTCATAAACTCAGGAATCCCATAAAAATACTAAGCTGGAGGCCATAACATATTCTCAGAGTACCTGATGCAGACCTGTACAGGCTCTGTCCATGCTGTCTCAGTCTCTGTGAGTTCATATGACCTTTGATCATGTTGATTTAGAGTGCCTTGTGTTCTTGGCATGTATGTTCTATCTCCTCTTCCACAGGGTTCCTGACACTTAGGGGGAAGAGTGTGATGGAGACCTCCTGTTTAAGGATGAGTTGTCACTTGTGTTTTTGATGTTAGCTATACTGACAGATATAGGAAGTCATCTCAAAGTAGCTTTGATTTGCATTTCCCTGATGACTAAGGATGTTGAACATTTAAGTGTTTCTCAGACATTTAAGATCCCTCTATTGAGATTCCTCTCTTGAGATCTGTTTCCCATTTTTAACAGGATTATTTCATTTTTTTGATATCAAGTTTCTTGTATTCTTTATATATTTTGGATATTAGTCCTCTATTGCATATGGAGTTGGTAAAAATCTTTTCTCTATTCTGAAGGCTGCAGCTTTATATGATTCATTGTGTCTTTTGTCTTACAGAAGATTTTCATTTGATGAGGTCCCATTTATTAATTGTTGTTCTTAGTGTGTGCAATACCTGTATTCTGTCCAGAAAGTCATGCAATGTGCCAAGGTGTTCAAAGGCTATTTCCCACCTCCTCTTCTGTTAGGTTCAGTGAATACGGTTTTATGTTGAGGCCCTTGATCCACATGGGTTTGAGTGTTGTCCCGGGTGATAGGTATGGAACTATTTTCATTTTTCTACATGCAGATACCCACTTTGACAAGCACCATTTGTTGAAGATGCTGTCCTTTTTGCAGTGTTCATTTCTGGCCTCTTTATCAAAAAGTCGTGTTCATTTGTATGGATTTATGTCTGGGTCTTCAGCTTGTTTCCATTCATCAATGTATCTGTTTTTATGTAAATACCAGGGAGTTTATATTAGTATAGTTTTGTAATGCAACTTGAAGTGAGGGATGGTGACGCCTCTAGCTGTTCTGTTATTGTTCAGGAGAGTTTTCACTACCTTTTATTGTTTTGTTTTTGTTTTTCCATATGAAGTTGAGAATTGCCCTTTCAAGGTCTGCAAATAATTGTGTTGGGATTTTGAAGGGAATTTTGTTGAATCTGTTGATCGTGTTTGGTAGGATGGCCATTTTAACTATTTTAGTGCTACCAATCCATGAGCAGGGGAGATCTTTCCATCTTCTAATATCCTATTCATTTTCTTTCTTCAAAGAATTGTAGGTTTTGTCATACAAGTCTTCCACTTGTATGGTTGGAGTTACCTCAAATATTGTATATTATTTGGGGGCTATTGTGAAGGTGTTTCCCTTATTACATTCTTAGTCCATATGCCATTTGTATACAAGATGGCTACTGAAATTTTGGAATTATTTTTGTGTCCAGCCACTTCAGTTAAAATGTTTATAAGGTGTAAGAGTTCCCTGGTGGAATTTTCAGGATCATTTATGTATACTATCATATCATCTGCAAATAACAATGATTTGACTTCTTCCTTTCCAAATTGTTTCTTTTAAAATTCCAGTTCTTTTGTTTGGGACACTGATGTTAACTATTGAAATATCACCTTTGTGGGTTTTTCCTTTTTGAGTATGAAGTGTCCTTCCCCATATCTTTTAATTCTTTTGTTTTGAAGCCTTTTGGTTAGATATTTAAATGACTACACCAACTTGCTTTTTAAGTCCATTTGCCTGGTATAACTTTTTCCAAAGTTTTTCCTCTGAGGTCATGTCTATTCTTGAGGTGTATTTCCTGGTATGCAGCAGAAAGATGGATCCCCTTTTCATAACCATTCTCTTTGTGTCTTTCTATTTGGTAATTGAGGCCCATATCATTGATCAGTGATGGGAGATTCCCATTCTTGTGTTGTTGATGATAGTGTTGCTGTTGCTGGTGTGTGTGTGTGTGTGTGTGTGTGTGTGTGTGTGTGTGCGCGCGCTCGCTACATGCATTTACACTTCCCTTTTTTTTTTAATTTTACCAGTGTGAGATTGTTTATTTCATGTGTGTTCACTAGAATAAACTCCTGATTTTGGAGTTTTCCTTATAGTAGCTTATATAAGGCTGGATATGTAGATTTTTTTCAATTTGACTTTATTATGAGATATCTTACTTTCTCCATCTAAAATGATTAAAGATTTTACTGGGTGTTGTACTCTGGACTGGCATCTCTGGTCTCTTACAGTCTGTATCAATCACTACAGGACCTTCTGGTTTTTAGAGTTTCCATTTAGAATGCAGGTGTTATTTAATAGCTTTGTCTTTAAATGTTACTTGGTCTTTTTTTTCATTTCCGCTTTTAATATTTCTTTGTTTTATATTTTTACTGTTTTGGTTATTAATTTATGAAGGACTTTCTTTTATGGTTCTATGTATTTGGTGTTCTGTGCTCTTTTTGTTCATTTATAGGTATCTCCTTCTTAAGGTTAGGAAAATTTTCTTCTATGATTTTATTTAAAATACTTTCTGAGTCTTTGAACTGGGATTCTTCTTTTCCTCTATTCTTATTCTTTGGTTTGATCTTTTCATAATGTATAAGATTTCCTGAATATTTTGTGTCAGAAAATTTTTTATATTTAATATTTTCTTTAACTGATGTATTTATTTCTTCTATCAAATCTTCAGTCTCTGAGATTCCCCATTCTATCTCTTGTATTCTATTAATGAAGCTTGCCTCTCTAGTTCCTGTTTGAATTCCTAAATTTTTCATTTCCAGAATTCCCTTTGTTTGTGTTCTCTTTATTGCTTCTTCCATTTTCAGGTCGAAAACAATTTCATTTATTTCCTTCAACTGTTGGTTTTTCTTTGGCTTTCTTTTCTTTTTTTTTTTTTTTTTTAGGAATTTATTCATTTGGCCCAATTTCTTGTTTGTGTTTTCCTTGCTTTTTAATAGGGATTTATTCATGTCGCTCTTAGATTTCATTATATAATTTTTCATTTTCTCCTTAAGCACCTTTATCATCTTCATATAGGTGGTTTTTTAAGTTCTTTTTCTTGTGATTCAGCTATTTTGGAATTTTCAGTGCCTGCTGTGGTAGTATGGCTGAACTCTAGTGGAAACATATTGTCCTGCCTGTTATTGACTGTGTTTTTATACAGGTATATAGACATTTGAATTTGAGGTGATTACAGGCACAGCTGTTGATTTCTGGGAGGTCAGGAGGAATCCACAGAAGTCATGGAGAGGAGGAAAGTGAGGCTGCAGCTGGAACTCTCTTGCAGTACTAGGGATGAGCCTGAGGGATCGGTTCTGCTATATGAACAAAGAAAGCAGAGAAGGTCTGTGGGCAGTCTACCTTGAAAATAAGTCATTTTAAACAGTGGTTTTCATTGTACATAATATATGTTATTTTTGGTGAAATGACTGCAAAATCAACCTGTTTTTAAAATACAGATTGTATCCCTTATATGAACTCAAACACAGATGAACTAGAATAAAATTGGTTCTAAAATATAGAATACTATTTGAAAATCTTCTTCCTCAAATATTCACTACTCAAAATTGTTGTTTCTTCCTCTTTCATCCAAATAGATAGAGAAACACAACATACAGACATGTTGAGAAGTGTATATGTAAACAGTATACATCTGGATACAAACTTAATAACTTATTATATGTAAGTAATACATACTGAACTAGAAATTTTGGGAAAACAGACAAGGAAAATATTCCAGAATCTACTGTCACTACAGAGACAATGAAGGGCAGGAAGGGAACTGACTAACAGGGAAGACAATCAGAAAATATCTTGCTGTGTCAGAGAACAGGGTAGACCAAGCAAGAGTTAATATTTGTTGCGACCGCCTCGACCAGCAAGGATGACGTAACACCGGAGCTCTTCTTTAAGCAGTTTATTCAGGACCTTGTTAGTAGTGATGTCTCCCCTCGGGCAAGCCTCTCCTAGCCCTTAAGTAGGACTGGGCTACCAACCCCAGACAGCCACGTGGGCACTATCCATAAGTCCACACATATGCAAGCGACACACAAATCCAGCCATAGCCAAATAAGGAGCTGTTTACCACAAAGAGTACTTGCCATCGGGAAGGCAGAGGGTGGAAGACAGCGCCATCTTTAAGGTGCGGCTACACGCAGCTCTCTACAGTTCCCCCTTTTTGTTTTGCAGAGCAACAGGCAAGAGTAGAGGTCTGATCTCTGCTAAAATGGAACATGTACTAATGTTTGTCCAGGCATCGTCCACCCAGAGAACACTAGACCTGTCCCATACCCTTTTCACAGAGGTGGGAGTTAGGGTACCAACCCACATGCAATCAGACTTGCTCTTCTTGAGGTCAGCGTATCTTAGCCTCAAGTGCAGTGCGCAGGCCTCGCATCCTGTGCCTATATATCTTTTAAAGTAGCCAGCCAGGCTTGGGGGGACTGTCCTGCTTCAATGGCCATAAAGGCTTGGATAATCATGGCCGCATAGTGATGCTGTGAGATCCTAATGCGACAAATGCACCACAAGCATACTAGGGAGGTGAGCACCAGTAAGCCTACTAGGGCTCCTATTCCCGAACACTCCTTCAGGTGATCCATGGCTGTAGCAATCCAGGAAGATAATCCCTCCGCCAGTCTGGTATCCATTTGGGTCGAATTCACCGTGACAATAGCCACCCTTAGCTGGTCCATCAGGTTATCAAACTCTCCGGTCCAATTGCCTAAAAATAACTAGACAACCTTTTTGATAAATCTGCATCATGGGTAAAATGATTATATTGGACACTAGTCACACATAACCCTTCATACTTCCATTATTTCCACACAATAGCCAATTATCAAAAGGATTAGAAATATACAACTGAGAGGGATTTTGCTCACTATAATTACTACCTGCAAAAGTCTGATTAAAGTCTGTGCTTATTCCAGGAGAAAAAGTGAAACTCTTCCCTTGATTGGCCCAGATCACAGTACGAGACTGACAACCTGTCCAGGGCCAGACGTTCCCTCCATCTTGACCCCAACAAAAGGGGGCCCATTTTGGTTGACTAGGTGTATCATTTCCCAACACTTTAGCAGGCCACCATCCAGACACCCAAGAGACATTGGCTGAAAAACAAGGGCCTGGTCCAGGCAAATCAAACCATCCAGCCATCTGGTTATATATCAAGACACATGGGGAAACATTTGATCTGTTTCTGACAATTTGGAAACAAAGAGTTCCGTTTAAATCAAAAGACCTATTTTCTCCTATTGGAGCTTCCTCTGGGTCCATAGGGAGGTATGGAACATCCATACTTTTATTACTACTGAATAGCCGTGGGAATAATATTGCATCATGACGCACTGGCATTGGTCTCGGGAACACTGACAGTATCCCCCATCTTAGGTCCGTCATTCCCAGCCAAATCATCATTAGCGCGAACAGGGAGATCACTGTCTGCACAGACATGTTCTTCTTGGCAATGGACTCTTCTCACGAGGCACTCAGGAACCCACACCGGGTCTTGCTGATCCTGTGGGAAAACACAAACAGAACCTCGTGCCCATGTCAGCACGGGATTGGGTCCATGCCAAACACCTGTCAAGGCATCTTTCCATTTCACCATTCCTTTAGAAGGGATGTGCTGACAATGATGCCTGTCCGCAGCAGAACAATTGGAAGCATCCAAATTCAAAAAATTCAGGGTAAATAATGCAAGAGAGAGTCTGTCCTTAGGGATATGGCCATAGCCTATTCCCCCTTTTTGTTTTTGAAGCAATTCCTTCAAGGAGCAATGAGCACGCTCCACAATGCCTTGACCTTGTGGATTATATGGTAGGCCATGTACAAGTTGCACATTCATCTGTTGACAGAAGGAAGCGAACTTCTGTCCGGTATATTCAGGACCATTGTCTGTTTTTAACTGTTGAGGCTTACCCCATGCTGCCCAAGTTTCTAAGCAATGAGCAATAACATGAGAGGCTTTCTCTCCTGCCATTGGGGTGGCATGAATGATTCCAGAGCAGGTTCAACGGATACATGTACGTATTTGACACATCCAAATTCAGAGATGTGTGTAACATCCATTTGCCATATTTTTAGGGGGAGCAGACCACGAGGGTTAACTCCTAATCCAGAAGGATGATGAAAAATGACACATTGGGGACAATCTAGTACCACCTTTCGTGCATCAGCACATGAGATAGAAAACTTTTGTTGTAATGTCCTTGCATTAACATGAAATTCTTTGTGGAAAGCATGTGCTGGTTGTATGGCAGAAGCCACAAACATCCATTCCTGTCTAGTACACTGGTCCACTATATCATTGCCTTTAGCCAATGGACCTGGCAAGCTGGTATGTGTGTGGATGTGTTGCACAAAAAAGGGATTCTTACGTTGCCAGATCAGTTTCTGTAATTGGCCAAACAATGAGCTAACAGGGATAGAAGATTTGATGGGCCCTGCACATTCAAGGCTTTTTAAGGCATTAACAACATAACTACAATCTGACACTAAATTAAATGCAAACGGACAAGCCTTAAAAACTTCAAGAACTATTGAAAGCTCCACCTATTGGGGTGCACCTGACAAGAATTGATGCTTTACTGGTTCAGTAGAATCCACCATATAAGCACCAAATCCTGTCTTAGACCCATCTGTAAATATAACACTGGCTCCTGGAATGGGCTGGGAAGCAGTTACCTTAGGGAAAACTACAGGATGTTCTTTAAAGAAAGTTAATAGTGGATGTTTAGGATAATGGCAATCTATGTGTCCTGGATAGGTACAACGCAGTATTGCCCAATCATCTATGGCAGCACATAATATCTTGACTTGAGTAGAATCATAAGGAACAACTAGCGTTTGTGGTGATGTTCCAAAATATTGTAAACACTGCTGAATACTGTGCTGTGCAAGTAATGCTACAGCAGTAGGATAATACTCAATTGATTTTGTAGGTGAGATTTTAGCATAAATCCATAATAAGGGTCCTTTTTGCCATAAAATCCCTGTAGGTTGTAACTGGGTAGGCAGAATGCATAGGATAATATCATCATTATTTTGCACTCTTTGAAGAAAAGCCCTTTGTAACCTATCCTCTAATTTTGTTAAGGCTTCTCGGGGTTCATTGGTTAGTTGCATCGGTGAATCCAAGGCTGCATCTCCAATTAGAATATCATATAATGGTTTTAATTCATAATTGTTCATTCCTAAACTTCCTCTTATCCAATTTATATCTCCTAATAATTTCTGAAAATCATTCAATGTGCAAAGATGATCCTTCCTTAATTCTACCTTTTGTGGCATGATATGATAATTAGTTACTTTAGAGCCAAGATAATTGACAACTTTGCTCTGTTGCACCTTCTCAGGGGTGATACAGAGTCCCTTTTGCTTTAGCACTTCTACAAGTGAGCTATATGCTGCTTGAAGAATGCTCTCCTCCTTAGCTGCTAACAGTATGTCATCCATATAATGGAGGCATCTCAAGCCAGGAAAACGTGCTCTCAAGGGTTCTAAAGCAGTTGCTACAAACAGTTGACACATAGTAGGACTATTGGCCCTGCCTTGTGGCAATACAACCCATTGATATCTTTTATCAGGTTCCTCATGATTAATGGATGGTAAAGTGAAAACGAATCTCTCACTGTCTTCGCTATTCAGCGGAATGAAAAAGAAGCAGTCCTTAATATCTACCACAATAATTGGCCAATTTTCAGGCAAGGCTGACAGCAATGGAAGACCACGTTGTACGGGTCCAATAATTCTCATTTGCTCATTTATAGCTCTAAGATCATGTAACAATCTCCATTTTCCTGATTTCTTCTTGATGACAAATATGGGTGTATTCCAGGGAGAAAGGGTGGGTTTAATGTGCCCTTCCTCCAATGGCTCTTTCACTAATTGATATGCAGCATGTAATTTCTCAGAGGAGAGTGGCCACTGAGGAACCCACACTGGCTCCTCCGTTATCCAGGATATGGGAATTCCCTCCTCAGCGGCCCCTAGGAAAAACCCAATCCTTGTTTGGGTTTCCTAGGTACTGCTTGTATCGGCTCCTTTCTGCCTTGTAAAAATTTTCCCAAGCCAAAATTAGGATGACACCCCATATTTTTCATGATATTTTAAGATTCTTTGGAATATTTGTTACTCAATTGAAAGCCCATGGATTTCATAAGATCCCTCCCCCAAAGGGACACTGGAAGTTCAAGAACATAGGGTTGCATAATGCCAGAGTGACCTTCTGAATCTTGCCAATTCAACAAATTTGCACTAATATTAGGAGCACTGGCATAACCCAATCCCTGCAATGTTTGTGAGGAAGCCTGTATAGGCCAACCTCGAGGCCAGTCTTTGCTAGCTATGATACTGCGATCTGCCCCAGTATCCAAAAGTCCCATTATCTTGGTGCCATTAATGGTTAACTGTAATGTGGGTCTCTGATCTAAGTCTAAAGATAAAAATGCTAAATCTGTGCCTGAGGAGCCGAATCCGTTACTTCCTATTTCTTTGTCATAGGCTGGGTGAGAATCATGTAAGCTGGGTAACAGGATAAGTTGTGCAATTCTGTCTCCCGGGGAAATGGCAGTGATTCCTTTTGGTGATTCAACCATGATTTTAACTATACCTGTATAATCTGAGTCAATTATCCCAGGATGGATTCGCAATCCCCTTAATGTAGTAGATGATCTCCCTATTAACAATCCCACTGAACCAGGGTCAAGGGGGCCTTGAAAATCAGACTCCACTACTTGTACCCCCATTTGTGGAGTTAATATGAGTCTGGTGGTGGCACAGAGGTCCAATCCTGCTGAACCTGCAGTGGCTCGCCGCGGTGTTTGGGACGTCTGAGGGTCGGCCACTGCTCTTGATTCCCTTCCTGTCTCTAATCCTCCATTGCCCTATATATTTGCAGGCCCTGAGGCCAGGGGCCATGCTGTCAATTTTTTGGAGGAGTATTATTCCTCAGAGGTTGTCCATTAATGTCCTTGATTGACCTGATTCGTTCGCCCAATGTTTTCCTTTCTTACACTTAGGACACAGTCCCAGGACAGGGCATTGGTCACTCCCTGGTCTCTGGTTACTTCCCCCTTGATTACTTCCTCCTTGGGGGCAGCTGTGTCTCATATGCCCCATTTTACCACATCAGAAGCAAGTCCCAGTGCCGCCTGCCCTCTTCTGACTAATTTGTAAAACTGCAGCAGCCAGCCCAGCATTGGTTAGTGGTCCCCCTAATTCCCTGCACACTTTCATCCAAACCACCAATCCTTTAGTTTTGTAAGGTGTAATGGCAGCTCTACAATCCTTAGTCCATTGCTCATAAACCAACTGCTTAATTAATGGCATGGCTGTATCAGGATCACCAAATATCTTTCCAGCTGCATCCACTAGGCGAGCTACGAAGTCTGAGAAGGGTTCCATGGGTCCTTGGACAATTTTAGTGATATTACCACTAACTTCTCCTCTATTGGGTAATGCCTTCCAAGCTCTGGTAGCAATGTTTTTAATTTGCTCATAAACCTGGATAGGATACCCATTTTGATGATTTGCAAATCTACCTTGCCCAAGCAACATATCCATATCCCAAGCAGCTTGGCCTCCACCAGCAGCCCTGTTAGCTGCAGCCTGTTCACTAGCGAACTCTATCAGAAAGGCTTTCCAATCTAAATACTGACCAGAACTTAAACAGGCTCGTGCAAGGTTCATCCAGCCTGACGGAGTCATAGCATATCTATGCAGAGCTTCCAACTGAGCTACTGTAAAGGAAGCTGTAATACCATATGTCCGGACAGACTCTGCTAATGATATAATAATCTTGAAATCTAGAGGTTCATGATATCTCTGATTCTGAGGATTCTGAAATACTGGAAATGCAACTTGCATTTCTGTTCTAACTTCTCTCCATACTCTAGGATTAAAAGACACTCCGCCCTCTGCCCCCATTGCTCCAGGATACAGAGGGGGAGCAGAAGGGACCACGCTCTCATGGCCCTTTTCTAACTGTTTGGATCCTCTTCTCTCTTTTCTTTTCTTTCTAACCTTCACTCGTTGCAATGACTCACAAACGGATTCAACATCCTCATCATCCAAGACAGAGTTGGAGAGATCGGAAGCACCCGAGTCTTCCAACTCAGAAAGGCTAGGATATAACCTTGTATATTTTTTCTCACCTTTTGTTTCTTTATCCTTTATTTGCCCTGTCTTTTTAGGTACTGCTTTCTCTGAGGTTGCCTTTTCAGGTACTGCTTTCTCTGAGGTTGCCTTTTCTGATCTTTCTTCCTGCAGTATTTACAGAGCAGTTTGGCCATTCTCAACCACCTCACTGCATCTCTGATCTTCTAAACATCCTCTTATTAGTTTCCAGACTGGTCTAACTCCATGCTTAAGTGTGCCTTGCACTGTGGCGAAGTCTAGGTCTCTTCCCAATTTCTCCCAGGAAGACACTGTAAGACTTCCTGAAATTGCAAACCAAGGAGCAACAACATCACACTCTTCCAGAAATCTTTCTAGGGTGCTTTTCCTTATCTTCAATTTCTTAGAGAGAAGCAGCTCATTAAGAGCCAGAAAAATTGGGTGCGAGGAGGAAGCACCCATCTTGGCATATCCTTTCTTCCTCAATTTGAGAGGTTTCTTACTGAACAGCCCCAGCCTTCCAGTTTTACTTGCTTATTTTGTTTTTCTGATTACCCGTCTGCTATGGTCGCGCCTCTACTGTCCCGCTCCCCCTTTATGTACAGGTGAGAGCAAAAAACCCACTTTTGTCGCGGATCCCCAATTTACCTGAGGACTTACCGGTATACCCCCTGACTGCAGAAAGTTCTGAGCCCCACGGAGAGACGTGGTAGTTCCCCATACGGGCCACCACTTGTTGCGACCGCCTCGACCACCAAGGATGACGCAACACCGGAGCTCTTCTTTAAGCAGTTTATTCAGGACCTTGTTAGTAGCGATGTCTCCCCTCGGGCAAGCCTCTCCCAGCCCTTAAGTAGGTCTGGGCTACCAACCCCAGACAGCCACGTGGGCACTATCCATAGGTCCATGCAAGCGGCACACAAATCCAGCCATAGCCAAATAAGGAGCTGTTTACCACAAAGAGTACTTGCCATCGGGAAGGCAGATGGTGGAAGCCAGCGCCATCTTTAAGGTGCGGCTACACGCAGCTCTCTACAAATATTTGCTTCAAATAATAGAAAACAGACACCTGTTCAGGAGCACAGAAAAAATAAAAATGATTCAGATTTGGTTAGCAAACAGGAAACAGAAAGGAGAGGCAGAGTGGGAATAAAGAGAGTTTCAGAAACAGAGAGACAAAGGAAAGAGCAGAATTTTAAGTGATATGAATGACTATGTTCACTTAGAAAAGCAACATGTGTTTGTGCAAAATGAAAACAACTTAAGAGAACAATAAAAACACAAAACTGAGTTTCTATTTTAGTCTGAAGTTATGACCTATATTCATTACAAAGATATATACACATATACATATACATTTTTAGCCAGGCAATAATAAGGTAGAAATAATAAAGTAATAAAGTTCAGCTCTGTTACTGATAATACATTTCCCAGAAATTAGAGCAGCCATTACATCAGCATAAAGAATTTATTTCTTTTCTGTGTGCCTATGAGTTTTTCAATATTTATTTTACAAGAATGCAGCGATTTTAAGCGTGATATTATATTAATAAGTATCATTGACATCTCAGTTTTTTGTTACATCAGACAAAATAACAATTGCATGATTTAAAACAAATATTTAACTTCATGAGATTAAAAAATAAGTATGTTCAGTCACTTTAAAAAGAGGATACAAGGTAATTTGAGTGATTTTTAATTCAAACTACTATTTTAGAATGATTGTGTAGCATCAGACTTATTCTGGATTATTATCCCCTATATTTTGTTAGTTGTTACACCTCCCTACTTGTACTGGTTGGTTATTTGTCAATTTGACACAATTTTGATTCTGTGATGTGTAAAATATAGACTGGATAAGCTCTGAAGGGCAAGCCAGTGAGCAACGTTCTGCTCTGGTCTCTGGTTTGGGTTCTACTTCAACATTCCTGCCCTGAATTCCTCCAGTAATGGACTTCTATCACAAAGTTTCAAGTTTAAATAAACCCTTTCCTCCTGAAGTTGATTTGGATCAGAGAAACAAGAAGCAAACTAGAATACTAGAGGATTGTTAAAGTGAAGTTGGTCCATTTTATCAATGAATCTAAATCAATCTGTTCTATTTTTTATTTTTTTTCAGGGAACTAAATGTATTCCAATATACCTCCTACAATTTATTATAGAGTAGTTGATTCACACAGATTTCTGTGAAAGGTATATATTTTACTAACTAGAAACATAAAAATGTTCAGCTTCTGGAATTACCAACTTAAGCTACAGAGAAAACTATGATGTGAGTTGTGAGCAGAATGTGAGAATGTGAGCAGATGGCAAGGATGCTTCTACACACTGGTTTCATTGACTTCTTTTAACAATACTCTTGTTACTTATCATGACCTTATAGCTCTTGCAGTATACACGTCTGCCAAGCCAAGCCAACACTACAAGGATGGCTACAGCAAATTTTGCTGCTGGTTCAAGATGTAATATGGCAGACTTCCAAAAACACATACACACACACACACACACTCACACACACACACACACACACACACACACACACACACACACACACATACACACAGACATACACACTGCAACAGCCTTGCATATGCTAGTCTGAAGTTGGGAAAACATTTACTCAGGCAGTCTTGTTGGACTATTGGGAAATAAGCCTTGAATATTCACAGTCCTGCCATTAAGGTGCCTTTCCTATTACTCCATTACACACCATGTGGTTTCTCTTTAATTGAACTAGTATCTTTTATGATTGCCATTTATTTTTCTGAAAACTCTTTGCATATCTATTTTGGATGTATTTTTAAAATCCACTCATCTTTTCTTCCCCAAACTTCACATTTTGCACATGCTTCTGCTCTACTTTCTTTTCCTTTTCTAAATCCAACCTAGGCTACAGGCAATGAACAATCACAACAGTGAGTGAGTGTTGCCCTGCCTTGAAATGTCTTACAGCCAACTAATCAGCACATTATTGTTTAATTCAACTTCACTCAAATATTCATGACATAGAAAAACACAATTAGAAAACTTGCTAGAATGTAACACAAATGGCCTTAGTTATGGTTCTTAATGGAGTCAGTATTTTACCTTGAAACCTCAGGAATATGAAACTCAATGCTTATATTTGGCATTCTAGTCTTTTAAGGCCCTATCAGAATGGTTCTTTAAGCTCTGCGGTAGCATCTTAAATGTTCTTTGGCTGCAGCCATAGTCTTCGCAGCTTATTTTTCACTCTTCATCACCAATTATTTGTATTACTTACCTTTGCTTAATGCTTGTGCAGAATATCTAACAGAAACTAAGTAAGGTATTAAGGACTCCTTTTGGCTCATGGTTTCAGGTACTGTAGTCTATTGTGTTGGTCTTCTGTGGTTGACAGTGTGAGAATGAGGAACCTTGTTCATATAACAGGAGATCAGAAAATACAGTGGAGACCAGAAGCAGAGCCAGACAACATTCCATGAGTTTCTGATACTACATTTCCATATATGCCATAATGATTTCATTACCTTCCAAACAAGTGCCACTAGATACAGCCCAAATTTTGAAGCACAAGAATAATATTTCACATTTAAATCATAATGCAATGTATTCCCACACAAGTTGTATGACTCATACTCTACATATTTTGAAAATACTCTGACTGTTGAACACTGTCCCCAAGTCTCTGGTCTAGCTACTCTCCAGTTCCTAGTAGATAGAAGTGGAGATTCTGGATCTAGACTCTTTCAGTGTGGTACTGGCAGACACTAGGGTGGAAGACATGACCACTCCAGCCTCAACCTGAGGTCCTTAGCAAATGTATTTATTTATATGTTCAAGGCTGTGTGTCTGTCATCCCTACTTCGTATAGTTTCTTGAAAGTCTTTTAACAAGATTGATTATAAAACAGAGATTGTGATTTGTTATCTCTTCTCAATCACCATCTTGATCTCTCAAGGAAAGGTCATTTTCCCAGTTGTCAGGAGTCTTATACCTCTATGTTTTGCCTTGTAATTTTTAGTAAAACAAATGGTACATAACCACAAGGAATCCCTTTTCTCAGTTCTTAATAGTTTGACACACTGTCATATTTTATTTACTCTTTAATATACTTTAATTAATAAAGAAAATACCTGACAATTAATGCCATAAAAGCACCACTTTTTGTGTTCTATTCTTTTTCAGTGAGCTTTGACTCTCTATTACATCGCTCTGCCTACTCTAAACTCTCCATCAGAGCTGTTCACCTGAGTTGCTCTTCTCTTTTTTCCTAACACTCCTCTGCCCTTGCCCTCAGCTTCCTTTGTTAGTGCCCGTGCATGGGCTGAACTGTTTCCTTGCTTGGTGTCATTTTCCACAAGATTGAGCTTTAAAGAGAAAATAAGGTCATACCCTTGCTGAAACCTGAACAAAAGAAAGATGACCCATGGCACTACTGAATGAACTCTCCTGTGGTGCACAGGAAGTGCTAAGAGTTAGTCAGTGTTTTATTCTAAGGGGTCAGGAATCCATCCAATGACTGGTAATATTTCATGAAAAAAAAAAAAAAAAACTGATGCACAATGCCATGGGTTTTTTTGTTGTTGTTGTTGTTTTTACTAAATGCAAAAAGAAGTGATTTTATGTTAAAAATGACAAGATTCATTTCCAATTTATAAAAGATTTATACTTTTTATACATTTCTAGAGTAATCAATGAATGTTAATATATGTTATTTTTCAGAGCCAAATATTTCTTAATTCCCCCTCATAAAGACTTGGATAATTTTAAATGCTGAAAAAAATAAGTATAACAGCCTCTTTTTATTTAACATTCTAGATTGGATTGATGCCTTACAAGAATTCAAAACTGTCCAAAAGAAATAAGGAAACAAGGAGTTCATTAATAATCTAACTAATATTCAAATTCATTATAACCTTTAGAAATAAATATATGATATCTGCATGTCAAATAGCAGATAAAAATCTTTTTCAATTATCACCTTACTTAAGCATTTATTAATCCAATTCATAAACCACAAAATAAAAATAACATTAAAAAGAATAAATTAAAATTTACTTTTTATAAAGCTTGCAAAAGTTTGACATATCTCTACACATATTTTAATAATCTGTTTTTAGAGTCTTGACCACTACATCTGAGAAATCCTACTTAGACATGTTTATGTCACTCAAATTTTCTGTGATTTCAGTAATGTTTATCTCATAGTCTTTGTCCAATCTATTTCATTCTGAATCCTTACATCTGACTAGTATAAAAACATTTTAAATCATAAATTGTAATTCCACCTGACTTTTGTTGATTGTGCATCCTTTGCATTCTGTAATCTTGTCTATTTCACACAGGAAGGCACTGTAGAAAGCCATGTTTGACAACTTTTAGGTACTATGGGAAGAAAAAACAAACAAAACGAAACACCAAGACTAGCAACTTGCAAAGAGAAAAGGCTAATTTGTCCTATATCTTATACAACTTCACTTCAAGGTTAACTTAGTCATTAACCCTGGGCTGATGGCAAGACTAATTCATGGTAGGAGAGCCCAGGGGTAGCAGACTAGCTTATCTCATATTTAAGTAGTCAATTACAAAGAGGATATAGTCAGGACCCATACAAGCCCTTTGAGACTATGCACTACTCACTGGAAGGATGCTTACCAGTTACCAATTCTTATATGATCTAATGTTCCTTAATATTGTTATTCAAAGAAGAAAGTCACTAGTACATGGTCTGTAGGGGAGAATTATCAAAACTATAATGATCTGTTCCAGACTCACTTGGATTCATCTAATTCTCTAACTTCAAAATGAAGTCCATCTTACTCTAGGAATCCTCCAACTTCACTGCTCTATCATTGCTCAGAAGGCAAGTTCACATTCATTTTGGAAATGCAAAACAGGCAAAAATTGGGGCCTTGTAAAAAAAAATCACTACTTACTTGAAATATAAAATGATGAGTAGGAATCTGTAACTTTCTCCATCCCAGTTGGAATAAGAAAATGTCTTGGGGGAGATTGATTCCCAATTTTCTAAGAAAGCACCATATTGATTTCCAAAGTTGCTGTACAAGCTTGCATTCCTACCAACAGTGGAGGAGAGTTCCCCTTGCTCCACATCCTCTCCAGCATAAGCTGTCTTCAGTGTTTTTGATCTTAGCCATTCTGATGGGTGTAAGGTGGTATCTCAGAGTTGTTTTGATTTACATTTCCCTGATAATTAGGGATGTTGAGCAATTCCTTAAATGTCTTTCAGCCATTTGAACTTCCTCTGTGGAGAATTCTGTTTAGTTCTATAGCCCATTTCTTAATTGGACTGTTGGGCATTTTGATGTCTAATTTCTTGAGTTCTTTATATATTCTGGATATCAGCCCTCTGTCAGGTATGGGGTTGGTGAAGATCTTTTCCCATTCTGTAGGCTGTCCCTTTGTTTTGTTGACCATGTCCTTTGCTCTACAAAAGCTTCTCAGTTTAGTGTCTGTGCTACTGGTGTTATATTTAGGAAGTGTTCTCCTGTGCCAATGCATTCAAGAATACTTCCTACTTTCTCTTCTATCAGGTTCAGAGTAAGTGGATTTATGTTGAGGTCTTTGATGCACTTGGACTTGAGTTTTGTGCATGGCAACAGATATGAATCTATTTGCAGTCTTCTACATATTGATGTCCAGTAATGCCAGCACCATTTGTTGAAGATGCTTTCTTTTTTTCCATTGTACAGTTTTATGGAAGTCCTTGCCCTGAAGGAGGTGGGAATGGAGGTAGCCTGGGGGGAGTGTAAGGGGGTGGGAGGAGGAAGGACAGGATAATCCATGGCTGATATGTAAAATTAAATTAGATTATAAAATAAAAAATAAAAAAAATGCCAAGTGACAATGATACCAATTAAAATACAATGCTAGCAAGTCAAATATCAAATCTGAATATCCCATTGCTGAAATCTGTAGCAGGAATCTTAAAAGTTCTTATTAAGGAAAACAAACCTAGAGCCAGGTATTGGGATGAACGCTGGAAGATCAGAGAGACAGAACAGGCCACAGCTACCTCACCTTGCCAATTCCTCAGGTGATCCTGTTTCCTCAGGCTGGAAGCTCCTGAGTCCTTATGCGAATGGGTCTCAGTTGAACTGCTGCTAGAATACTAAAAGCTTAACCAGCCAAATGCTTAACCAGCCAAATGTTTCTAGTTTCTGGTCTTCATGCCTTATTTATCTTTCTCTTTCTGCTGTCACTCCCTTGGATTAAGGGCTTGCTTTCTGAGATTACAGGCGTGATTCACCATGCTTGGCTGTATCAGATAGATTTCTGCCGCTGGGATGCTAGGATTAAAGGCCTGTGCGACCACTGCCTATCCTCTAGGTTTAATACTGTGGTTGTTCTGTTTCTGACCCCAGATAATTTTATTAGGGTGCACAATATTTCAGGGAACACAATACCACCACAGAAATCCAATTATATTCTTGGGGTGGTGAAAGCCTTATATTTCTTTCATGGTTACCAAACACATGGCTTCTCTCTTGGACTGCCTTTGTCTATTCTTTCCTTTTTTTCAACAAGAATACTTGATTTGTGTCTTCTGTCTCTTCTTGGGGTCTTCGACATAATTATAAAAGTTTCAATATTTATTTTTATTTAATGATTATAAGAATTTTTTCCTGAATGTTTGTCCATTTACTTTGCATGTACAATGCTTGTAGAGGCGAGAGGAGGGATTCCTTGGGAATTTGACTCCTTGGAACTGGAGATATAAAACATTAGTCATCATGTAGATTTGTGAAACCAAACCTAGGAGCTTCACAAGAGTATTTTATTAACTCCTAAACTATCTCTCCAACCCCATTATTGCAAGTTTGACTATATAACAATTTGACTATTTTTATTCTATAACTCTGTAGGCTACTTCTTTCTCAAAAGAAAAAACAAAATGCACAAAATTACATTTCTATATTTCTCACCCTGTGAATGTTATATGCTTGCCAAGACTTTGAACACCTACAGGATATCTTGTCACAATGGAAGGTGTCTGACATGATGCTCACATATGTAGTCTCTAGTACAAGAACACTCCTTGATGGAACTTTTATACATGATCAACTTCAGTTAAAAATTAATACTTACAGCTGGGCGGTGGTGGTGCACACCTTTAATCCCAGCACTTGGGAGGCAGAGCCAGGCAGATCTTTGTGAGTTCGAGGCCAGCCTGGACTACAGAGCAAGATCCAGGAAGGCACAAAGCTACACAGAGAAACCCTGTCTTGAAAAACCAAAATAATAATAATAATAATAATAATAATAATAATAATAATAATACTTACAAGTCAGTCTCTGCCTTTCTTCGATTGTGATTTCAGTGCAAATGTGGATAGTATTCAGTATTCATAGTCATCCACCTTGATCTTCTCCTGCTCTGTAAAAGAATCCATTTCATTTTAGGTAAGATGCCCATAGCCATAGCATGAGAACAAATCCCATTTATGTTATTCAACATGGATACTCCCTAAACTTCACTTCTATCTGAATGATAATAACTCTAAACCTTTTACCGTCAACATTCCTATTAGCATTCTTTTCTGAACACATATGAAAAAATTATTCACATGTGTGTGCAGAGTAGTAGGCTTCTTTGGCACCACTCCTCAGAACTCCTCTTAGACTTCCAAGGACCTCTTGTTTATCATCATGCAAGGAAGAACAACGTTATACCAAGGCTCAGTAACAAGTTTCTGTTAGCTAGCTTTCCTTACTAAAACAGAGTAAAGGAGACAACTGAACAAGAAAGAAAAAAGGCAACTTGGCATCACAGTTTTGGAAATTTCAGTTCATGATCAGTTAGTCCTCTTGAATATGGGTCTGTGGCCAGGCGATGAAACTTTCAGGGAAACCAGACAGAAATAAGAAGAAACCAGACTGACACATCTCCTTCATGAACATTCCCTCAGTGTTACTAGGAACCACATATGGTACCTTGATTGTTAATAGGACTTTACATATCCATGGTAAGTACTATACCTTGAGGATTTATCAAACCACAAATCAGACTTTAAATGGGGTTCTATCATATATTAAAAATTCTATAGGCTAGGGACCAAGAAACTGAGATTAAAAACATTTGGATAGACATACCTACTATAGAAATATATCCATTCTTATATTTGAGGTGATAGAGGTGATAGGATTTCCCTGAGAAATTGGACTCTATGAGATGAAAGACAGATGGTAAGAGATACATAGTTAACAGAATATAGACAGATACATAGATAGAGAGATGATATATACATAGAAAGATGATAGATAGGTGATAAATAGATGATAGATTTACTGTAGGTATGTTCATTTTATTATACAATACACCTCTAAGCAGTTTTAAAATTGACATTGAATCTCAATAAAAATTGGTTTAATTCAATTGGAAACAAATTACTAAAATAAATGACAACAGTATTATAATCCTCATTTCAAAACAGGGACCTGGGAACTCTGTGGATCTTTGGGGTAAGTCCCAGAGAAGGAAGACCTGAGATGCAAGAACTTTACTGACAGTGTTCAAGCACAGACAATTGTCCTAACTCAAGCAAAAGAAATCTATATACTGGTGAGGCAAGTTGTATCAAGTTCTTAATAAATCTGAACGGTACTGAAGCTTCAAAAGATTAGATAATGATATCAAAAATTGCAAGTGACAATGAATTTTACCACCCAATTGATTCAAATGACATTCTTATTTGTTTAGAAAGATCCTGGCAGATATAACTAGTAATTATGTCTATCTAGATATTTGAGTAGCCCTTACTCTAGGCAAACTCCCAAACTTAACCATCATACTATTTTCTCTAAAATTATTGAATGTATATATTAATTAATTTACTTTATGTATAGGTCTGTACATTACTATATACAGAACATTAATATATCTTTGGCCTGCAATCCCAGCCCAATCAATGTACTCTAGGTTCAGTTAGAGACCTTCTCTCAAACAAATTAGGTGGAGAATGATAACAACACTCAGGGTTAACCTCTATAGTCAACAGACACACACACACATTCATGTGCTACTTTTACACACACACACACTCATGACCATAAACACAAATACACACATTTACACACACACACACACACACACACACACACACACACACACACAAACACACTACAACAAAATAAATTAATTCCTCCTAAGAAGGAAACACAAAGTAGTAATAAAACAGAGTTTTCTTTTGCAGCTTTGACTAGTTCTGAAATTTATGGGACGTTCATGGTTAAAGTGAGTAACACTGAATAGTTTGGGGGCTTCTCCTGGATTCATTAACACATGGCTGTCTTTTCAGTGTGCCTCAATTGACATGGAGAGTGTCATTTTTGTGTCTCTACTGCCATTACCAGAATAAAAAGCTAGATCCATGACATCATCTAACCCCAATTATTTTCCAAAAGCTTCTTCTTAACATACCATATCTTTGGAGGCTAAATTTTTACAAAGACATAAGCAACCCAGTCTCTAATAATTATATCTATGTGAATATGAATGCAAAATGAAAATGTATTTATATGCTTTATATCTATCATTTGCTTTTAGACATAAACAGTACAAGGATTATAGTTAGCTTTCCCTTGCCAAATACCATGTTTTACTGTTCTGACATCCCTGTCCAACAAAATTTGTGAGTATGATAAAAGTGAGCTACACCAGCACTTTCTGAAATTTCATGGTCATACCATAAAATACAAAATTAAATTTTAGTTTAAGTATAAAATGTAGCAAGTTTAATCTAAAATGTACGAAAATGGGATCTTCATATGTACTTACAAGAAAACTTACACAAGTCATACATGACCTTTGATAACAAGTTTGATAAATACATGTGCGTATTATTCCTATGGCACATCTCAGTGAAGAATGCCAATATTGGGAACTATTGGGGTGACAGTTCAGAGGTTAGAGCATGTAATATGCTTTTAGAGCACCTGAGTTCAATTCCCATTATGTGTGAAAGCTCCAAGTCATACATAACTGTAATTCCACAGAATCTAGTGCCTTCTACTGGCCACCATGGACACCTATATCAAGGAAGACAAAAATGCATCCCTTAACAGAAAATAATTTTTCAAAAGCATACCAATATTTCAAATTTCAACAGCTGTATGTATTTAGTGAATATTATCTTAAATCTGATTTTTCTTTAATAGTATTTTAAAAAGTAATTTATTTCTGTTCTATTTTTTTCCTTGAACAAGTAATTATTTTCAGTTCTGAAGAGATGGATCAATGTACAAGAGTACTTGGTATACAAAAATGAAGACCTGAGACTCAATTCCTAGTACTTACCATACAAGCATGGTCACAACTGTGAATACTGGTAACATCACTGGGAGGAGATAAGCAGATACCAAGTGTGCACTGTCTATCTGAATTAGTGGCTTCCAGATCACTAAGCAATCCTGTATCAAATCACTGAGGTAGCAGTAATGGAGGAAGACACCCCACTCTCTTCTGCTGGGCTCCACATGTTCATGCTTGGACATGGGCAACTGCAAGCTAACATGCATGGAACACACACACACACACACACACGCACACACACACACACCACTATATACAGAATTACTCCTCAGAGAAACAATATCTTCCAAGACCAATATGCTTGGAAACTTACCTGTTACCTACTTTTATCCATCATATACTTTCAGAAATTGAAAATTACTCAGTTAAGCTTGGTGTACTTGCTAGTTTCCTCCTTGCTGAAGTACTTACCATAGAAAAAGCAACATTAGGGACAATGTATATATCTTGATTTACAGGTTAATGGGAAGGACATTGTAGCTGAAAAGATATGGGACAGAAGCTCATGGTTGCTCATACTGAGGGAAGTGAACTACTGATGCTTAGTTCTTTGTGTCCATTCCATTCAACCTCACACTGCAGCCTACGGTGCTGTCACATTTAAGGTGCACCCCTATCTATAAAATGTGTCACAGACTTTTTTCCAGGTGATTCTAAATCTCATCAAATTGACAATCCATATTAACTACCATATCTTCTATAGATGCTAAGTTCTTTAATCACATTACTCTGGAAGCTGAGAAATGATGATTGCGCATATATAACATCCTGGTCTACATGACAACATTCTTTCTCAGAACAAAACCCAGGAATTGAAGTTAAATATGACATATGCAAATATGGACTTACAAATCATATTTAGTTAAGTGAAAGAATTCTTATAACTTGACAAAGAATGCATGCACTCTAAAACTATATTGAATATATTTTAGATGCATTTCTTTGCTCGGAAGATTGACATGAGCAGGTTCAATTGCATCAAGTTACAAGTAAGAGATTTTAAGGCAGATCCCTAGATCTTTGACAGCACTGAATGGCTCTGTCCAGATACCTCAAGTAAAGTATATGAACAAGGAGACTTTTACAGTGAGGCTTTGGCTTGAGCGGCTGTGGATGCCACAAGCTATTAAAGCCATGAAGATTGCATTCTGAAGCTGTTTACTTCTGAAAGTGAGTAGGGAAATCTCATGGCCAAAGGAAAACAGAAGTGAATGAGCTTTTGGCCTATCATGGGATTAAGGGCTTGATTTTTTGCATTATTTCCTCATAATGGAAAAGGAAAAATATGAAGAGAAAAAAATTCAAGCATTTAGCATAGACATCCAGAAGGGATCAGGAAGCAGCAAGTTTATTTGGAAAGGTCAAAGTCATGACAGCGGGAATTAGTTTTGATGTATCCTATCTTTGAATTGTCATTCTGATTAATGAAAGTCTTCACCATACAGAATGGGAGCTGACTGGAAGAAGTTTCTCTCACAAAATCACATTTTCTCCTATTCCGAGCAGCACATGAAATACTGTTCTATGTTATATGAGTTTTAATTGTTTGGTTTAAGTTAATAGTTTATAAATACTCAATGATATTTTTGAAAAAGTATTTTCAATTTTTATTGTTATACGATTTCCTTGTTTGGCACAGAGGCAGGAGAAACAGGTAGAATAAGCCAAATGAATGTTAAGTCAAAGTTAGTTATCCCTTCTAATATTGTCTCTTTCACCTCATCTTACCAAACTCCAGCCCATAAAAGTCATATGAAAAACTACCACTAATTAACTTTCCTTTGGTTTAGCCGGATTAGGGAGGGCGGGGGGAATGCAATGGAAGAGATACCATGAAAAGAGAGAAACCCAGTGCTAGAGAAGTTGCCAGGAATCCCCAAGGATGACCCCAGCCTGGACTACTAGCAATAGTGGAGAGGATTCCTGAACTGAACTGGCTTGCCCCAGAAATCAGACCAGTGAATACCCTAACTTTTCTCCAATGACTGAAGGGATCTGATGCAAAGATCCACAGCCATACACCAGCCAGAGCTCCAGGAGTCCAGTCAGAGAGAGAGAGGAGGGATTCTATAAGCAAATGCATCAGGATCATGAAGGGGAAACCTGCAGGGATGACCATATTAAACCAGAAGGAATTCATGAAAGTTGGATTAATGGCTGTGGAGCCTACAGGGGACTGGACTAGGCCCTTTGCATAACGAGACAGTTGTATAGCTAGATCTGTTTGGGAGGCCTCCTGACGGTAGAATCAGAATCCATCTAGTATATGAGCGGGCTTTGTGGAACCCACTACCTATGATGGGATACCTCTTAGAGCCTTGAGGCACGGGGAAGGGCTTGGGCTTGCCTCTACTGAATGTGGCTCCCCATGGGAGGCCTTGCCTTCTTGTGGGTGGAAGTAAGCAGTGGGATAGGAGGGGGAGGTTGGGGAGGCAGGAGGAAGGAAGAGGGGTATTTTTGATTGGTGTGTAAAATGAATGAAAGAATTTCCTTAATGAAAAAAATCAAACAAAAAAACAACAACAACAAAAAAGAAAAACCAAAACATTCATTCATAAAAACATGGAGTCAGCCTGCAACAAGATGTCTTAGTTAGAATAGCTATTTCTGTAAAGAAATACCATGACCAAAACCAACTTGGGGAGAAGAAAGTGCTTATTTTACTCACCAATCCATAAAAAAATTGTCACCAAAAGCAGTAGGGGCAGGAACTAAGGCCAGGCCAGGAACCTGGAGGCAGGCACTTATGCAGAGGTCATGGAGGGTTGTTGCTTACTTACTTTCTTCCCATGAATTTATTATAGAATCCAGAACT
This sequence comes from Onychomys torridus, assembly GCF_903995425.1. Lineage (NCBI taxonomy): Eukaryota > Metazoa > Chordata > Mammalia > Rodentia > Cricetidae > Onychomys > Onychomys torridus. The sequence goes on from NC_050454.1 coordinate 60,518,913, forward strand.
AATAGCCCAGGTGTGACTTTACTCACAACGTGCTGGGCCCTCCCACATCAATCACAAATGAAAAAGAGTGTTTTACATCCTTACCTACAGCCCGATCTTAGAGAGTCATTAGTCATTTTCTCAATTGAGGCCCCCTCTTCTCTGATGACTCTAAACTGTGTCAATTGACATAAAACCAGCCAGCACACAAGACAACAATGCCTCTAGTAGGCACTAAGGGATAGCAAATAAATAGCCCAGTGCCAGGAATGGGTTCCCGTTAGCGGAGGTGCTGAACAGTAAGGCCCTGTAAATGCGTAAATGTTAGATGATATTATAATCTCTCTTTTTTGACCACTCCCTGTGAACTTAGTGGCACTAAACTATCACTGAAAATGTCACCTATTTGAGTCATAAAACATGGAAAAATAAATGTTGGAATTTACCTAGAAGCTTCATCCTTTCTGACTAGCTTTCACAGTACTGGAAGGTGCTATGCATGTTAATTGGGGAGAAAAATTATCATCGGTCATACATAGCTGTAAACTCTAGAGCTACATAATGATCTTTCTGGCAAAATGTGACTCCTGATACAATGGTGGCATAAATGTCATGGAATTAACCATAAAACACTTCCTGGTTGTTTTGAAGGCCCACCCCACAAGCTTGAACTCATTATTGGAAGAGTTTTCTGATCTAACACCTTATGACTATACAAGTCCTAGGATTTAGCCTAGAACCTACTAATGTTACTCTGCTCATATGACAAAGCATTAAATAAACATCTTGCTATTTTCTATGATGCCCATAGCTTGGCATATCTCTCAAATCTCATCAGACAAGCTGTTTTATTATTTATTTATTTTTATAATAGTAGTAAAAGATGATTACTGTTGACATGAACACTTGGTCAAGATTCACAAGTGACTGGAGAGTGTTCAGCCCCAAATGGGACACTTGTATCACATGACCCCTCTCCTCAGGTCTCAGAAAGAATTTAGGAATCAAGTCTTGTGGATGACTGCAAGGAAATAATGTTATCCCAACAAAAGGGCACAGGTGCACATATGAACTCATAGAGATTGTGACAGTACACACAAAATCTTTGCAAACTCAAGCCACATAAAACTCCAGCAAGGAGGACTGGAGAGATGGTTCAGTGGTTAAGAGTATTTACTGCTCTTCCAGAGGACCTGGGTTCAATTCCCAGCATTTACATGGTAATTCACAACTGTCTGTAGCTCTAGTTCCAGAAATTATACAGACATTCATGCAGGCAAAACACCATTGCACATGAAATAAAAATAATAAATAAACCATTTAAAACAAAACAAAACCCCAGCAAGGAGAATAGACATCAAGAGAAGCCCTCTACACTTGAGGAAATATTGGTAATTGATAGTTCTCAGTATAGGGAATTAATTATCTTTAAGATGTGGCTCCCAGTAGGTCTAACAAGTGCCAATAATTGACCATACAACCAAGAGTGTGTGTATGTGTGTATACGTATATTTAAACTTTAATATGTGAAAAACAATCAGTCATCTCTATTTTAAATCCTCAGGTGCATGCCCATTCATCATAATATACATATATATTAGGAAGATGAAGGTAGAAATGGGTACCAGGAACTAATCACCACCTTTGATCTCCAGCCTATCCTTGCAAGAAAATACATTAGCCAACAATAGCCCTGGTACCACTATTTTGTTCCCTTATATCAATGAGTCCCTCACTCAACTATTAAAACTGTGCCTTTATAAACTTTAAATTGTTCCCCAAGATTTTCCACCTCAAAGCCATTAACAAAAACATCTTCTTAACCTAAACTTAAGTAATTATTTAAAGCTTTGTTTTTGTTATAAATGCACACTGAAACCCCTGAAAACATCTCCCAACATTAAGATTAAAAGAACTTGAGCTAGCGTAGTTTCTGGTGCTCATTTTTTTCCCATAATCATTAACTTAAGCTGCAGTCTATATGGCTCCTCAAGAGAAACTCATAAGTTCTAGCTGTGTGACACTTCCTTGTTCTTATTTTCTTTCTGCAGCCCCACTTCATCAGGGCTTGGGGCAAAACTATATCTTGCCTTTCCTTTATTAATTTTCCCACTAAACTAACCTCTATAACAATCCCTTACTACATTTATTAGGAACCCTTAATCATCAAAATTCTACTTAAACTAACACTATTACTGTATAAAATCATTGCTTCAATTAAACAGTACAGCTTAAGAGGAAATCATCTTTATAATAATCCACAGGTAAAAATGCACAGTGGAATGGGATATTTCTATGCAACCATCACCCTACATTACAGTCAGTGGGGATCACCCACGGCCA